>NC_083496.1:6250000-7500000 GCF_905332965.1 Bombus pascuorum | reverse complement strand
AGATATTTAAATACGTTAAATACGCTATAGTTAAATACGTTGTGATGGTTTTGCGGAACACTGCGTGAAGCATGATGTAAAACTTTCAAGAATAATATCGTGAAGAACATTTTTATACGCTTTTCCCATATGTGATGCGGCTTGAAAATTGCATAGCCACACGTCTATAGTTTTCAACACGATCGTTATTACTTGTCAGGTACATGTAACATATCGATTCCCGTGGAGGTAGTGACGTCACACATGCGTGACGGTAGTAATTTTTCATTTTATAACCACATAAATAAAAGAAGTTTATTAATTACAGACCAATGGCACGTGCAGTAAAACCTCCATAATCTTAACGCCTACTAATCTAAACGTTCCACGGTCCTCTGTTAATATTTAATATGAAACTGGTAGCAGATGCGCTAATACTTTGTGTGCGACAGTACCAAAAAAGAGAGTGATAGTATTAGCTGTCCAAAATAAAAAGACAAAAGATGCTTTATTCAGCTTTAGAAATTAAAAAAAGAAAAACGGAAAAATGACACAAAATGAAAAAGTGTATACAAAGTCGGATTTGTACGCTTCCCGCTCACTACCAACGATATACGAAAGATGTACATTTACGTATGCCGTCGATAATGTGTTGATTTACCTTGCGCTGAGATCGACGCTCTTTGTTGAGCCGCTGCGATGGCCATGGCGTTGAGTCCACCGGCTCCTGGTGTGGCATACACGTCGTAGGCTGATGCCCGTCTCGGTAGTTGCACAGGAAGCCCTAAACCAGGTTCCGGATGAGCGTGCTGTCCTCCGCCTCCAGACATAGCCGCCACGTTCTTCATTTCGTCGTCGTACGATCTCTGTCTGGTCATTCTGCGAGCTGTACTACTTGGACGTCGTACATGCCTTCGACGTTCTTCCTCCTCTTCCGGATTCAATATATCCTGTGGCTCTCCTAATGGAACACGAAAGATCGTTATGGTTTTGTGGAAGTCACGTTTTACAGCGAAATGTTCAGATAAGATATAAGACATAATCGTTTTAAGAAATTTAGTATTCAGGTCACGATTGCAAATAGCGATTTCTTAATCTTGCAAATCGAAACATTGAAAATAGTGTCGTACAAAGACACATGGAATATTAACTCGAGTTATGTCTGAGTTATCTCACAAATTATTTCCAGAACGAGTATCAAGTTAATACTCTTCTACCATTTGACATAGTATAAAATTAATGAAACTTTTTCTCATAAACGTTAATATTATCGTGTTAACAACGTACGAAATACATTAACATATTTCGTAGCAAACAGTTTAATAATCGAGCCCAGAACAATAATTACTACGCTTTTATTTACTAATGAAGAGTTTCTAATAAAGTGTACCCATAACACGTGTATTTATTATTTCAAATACGAATATGAATTGTATACTTCAGATGATATCTGCCATTATCATCTGTAACATTGAATGAAACGTATGTTTGTTACATTCCACGCGATATTCAATATCCTACGTAAATTTATTCGTTTAAGAAAAAGGAAAAAGGGGAAACAATACGACTAAGAATTAATTCAATTTGTCTATAAAAAGCTTCAATATCCCTTTATATTTCTACGAGTTCCATATAAACCTATGTTTCGCTATTCTATAATAGAAAGATAAAGATTCCTTGAAAGAAGACTTCAGAAAATAACATTTCCTAAAATTGGATCACCTGCAGCTGGAAATAGCTATTCCGCGTTTATTTCGAAAAGAAGAGAAACGACTGGCGGAGGAGAACATGGTTACAAAGAGTAAAAAGAAGAAGAGAAAAGAACAGAGAAAAGAAGAAAAGAAAGGAATTTAAATCGTGAACAAAGATTCTTACCGCCGACGGAAGATGCTACGACAGCGACCCTCTGGGGACTGGTGGCCCTACCCCTATCGACCTGGTGACGATCCGGTGAGGTCGCCCTAGACCTGATGTTGCGATCCAGGTCCCTTTCCCATCTGAGCTCGTCGCGGCGTTCTCCTGCAACCTTTCGAAACTATAACATTACGACACACAGATTAGAGTTTCACAGGGAGTGACACCATTGCGTGAAGGAGTTATGACTGTTGGCGTGACAGTGCTCACATCGGAGAGTGTATCGTACACTGATACAAGAAGCTATGAGTACGCGGGGAACTGATATGTCTGGAAAATATTGAATGATGAACTAGTTACGACTGCGTTCATACGATTACTCTATTTCTTTTCTCAGTTCTGTCTCTACTTTCTTCGCTTTCTTATCGTTTGTTTTTATTCTCGAGATACGCTTTCTAAATCTAATCGACATTTAACAGCGATCATGAAACGATTTATCGTTCAAATGCAACTGTAATTTTAATTTCCTTTGAATTTTCACGAAACTAAAATTACGTGGGTGAATGAAATATAAACGAGACTTTTGTTTCTGAGCGCGTAAATTTAAAGGGAGCGAGCGGCCGCTTCTAGTGTGCATTGGTTGGGATGTCAGGAGTGGGGAGAGCAGGCCGTTGTCCAGTTCAGACACGTTTGGCGGTAGTATTCAAGATGTCAGAGCAACAAGTACACCTCTCAGTTGCGCAACGCATTATTATTAAATTTCTCACACATGAAGGCGTCAAACCAATAGAAATTCTGCAAAGATTGACTGCACAGTTCGGGGATCAGACACTGTCAAGGGCTCGCGTGTTTGCCTGGCATAAGAAGTTCAAGGAAGGACGTGAACTGGTTGAAAATGTGGAACATGATCGTCGTCCTCGAACCAGCATTACGGAGGAGAACATTCGCACAATAAATGCTGCTTATTACTGTGAGCTTTTGAGGGAGGCAAAGGTTGCTTATCGTTCGAAAAGGCGTAACCAACCGATTCGAGACGTCATTCTCCTCCACGACAACGCCAGGCCTCATACAGCAGCTCTAACCTGCACAACATTAGAGGAAATAAGGTGGACTCCACTTGATCATCCTCCCTACAGTCCTGACCTATCGCCCTGCGATTTCCATCTCTTCGGACCGCTTAAAGAAGCACTAGGAGGACAACGATTCCAAGACGACGCGGCGGTGGAGGCCTTTGTGCGCAATTGGCTTCTGACACAGCACTCTTCTTTTTACGATGCTGGGATCAAAAATCTCCCAATCCGCTGGGAAAAATGCATTTCCAAAGCAGGAGACTATGTTGAAAAATAATATGTGCTTGGCTATGTTATTTCACTGAATAAAATTATTTTAAAAATAAAGTCTCGTTTATATTTGAGTCACCCTCGTATGTTCATTTTTCTTAACGAACAACCACTTAATGCCATTTTTAATAGAAAGGGGAAAGAAGTAACTGCTGCCAGACATAAATCCTTTAATTCGGAACTATTATTTCGTTTGGAAAATTAATTAACTTCGCTACTGTACTCTTTCATAAATCATTAATAACAATCAATAATATTACGCTATCGACAAGTACCGTACGGTGCGAGTACGCAATAAGAGAAAAATTATTGAAAAATTTATTGATTTTTACCGTATCATAAGCCTCATTAGCGACAAAGCTAGCAGCGTTTCGATTGATCTTCTATAAAGACTTCGTAAGTTTTTAAGGATAAGAACAATCATGAAAAGTTATGGAAATCCATGCAAAATATATTACCATAATTTAATTTCTTAAACTCACTTGTAAAATTAAATTGTATTACTATCGCATACCTATCATTAGCTAAAAAAGTTTAGAGATGCTGTTAATACTATCGATATCTATTTTTCCTACCGCTAATAAAATAATTCTAATGAATATACTAAAAATATAATAAGGCAAATATATAATCGGCGATATTTGAGTGAAGCAAAAAACTGGAGTGGGAAAAAAGAAGTAAGAGTAATTAAGGAGAAAATAGGTCATTCGCTGTCAAACACAGTTTGCATCTAATATGATAGAAACCACATTTCTATAATTCCTCATTTAAAAATTACTTCTGTTCAAAAATATTCAGATCAATAACATATTTTTAGAGGCATATAATTTTCTACAATTTTTTTTTTAAATCTTTTTATTATTTATACGAGACTAATAAATATGTTCTTGTAATTATACTATGAATAATTTTGTTACTTTATACAAAAGCTTAAATAATAAATTCCGTAAATTGCAATACGTTCTCTTTTTCATGCAAATTGTCTAATAAATAAGTATTTCGAAATTGAGCTGGATTTATTATTCAAAGGAAATCAGGATTTTCATTAAATGCTGAACAATAAACTAACGAAGATATGCGCTGATCCATTTCATATTCCATAAAAAAAAAAGCTTGTAAGGAATGGAATTTTTACTTGGAGAAAAAGTTAAGCAGTAACTAAACTTTCTAGACCAAATTACTTCCAAGTTTATTTCTACCCTTGTCATATAAAGTTGAGTAATTGAAAATTATCTCCATTTATTCCTTTCGTATTTTCAACAAAGAAAATAACTCGAGTTTAACTGCTATTATACTAGTAACTATCTATATCGATATACTACTTTCACAAGATTTCTTAAATATTTTCTACACAGAGCTTTCATTTGAAAGATTTCCACCTAAATATCTCGAAGGCAATGCATTTTCAGCGAAAGTATCGAATGCAAAAATCTCATGGTTTCGAGGGAACAATACAATTTGTGCTATTTGTCTCTGACTGGTTGGTCTTTACCAAGATTATTTGAAGATCGATTTCCATTTCAAATAGAAACTTGTATATTGTCTTTTGCAGAATCCTATCCTGCGAGAGAAAAGAGGAAACTTTGTGTTTAACTTTTCTTTTTTATTAGACTTCAGTTTAGAAAGACGTTTCGTAAAATAACGATTTTTTTATATTCACAACTCGTAAATTAGAGGATGGAGAACTATGAGATACGAACTACGCTTACTTAATTCTTTGGTAATGATTACATGATAAGGTGAAATGAAAATTCCACTTTTTTATACGATTTTCTAATTACTAGCGTAATTTTTCACGTTTTTTATGTTACTACACGAAGAATAATCAAATCTAGTTTTATATAATCTCTACTTCTCGCTTTAAATTTATCAAATGTCTTCGAAATGCTTCAGGAATAAAAATACGTAGAAACAATTTTTTATCGTGAAAGGAAGACAGGATACAACGATGACATATGTACGAGCCGATCAGCTATTTATCTCGAGCGGATTTATTATTCGCGTTTCAGACTTTGCGTTTATCACGCATCGTATCCCGGTAACCAGATCCCATAAACAATCCCCGGTAACGGCTGCAGGCTCTTTCCTAGCTGTTCGAACTCTTCAAATTTGTAACTTGTTGTCAGAAACTGTCAGTTAGTGGAGACAATTACTGGCGTTGCCATGGCGAGATTGAAAGGCTCGGTGAAAAAGGGAGAGCCGTGGAGCGAGAAGAAAATATAGGAAATCCGTTTCCCAACGGCGATGCCGATGTCACCATATCGGAACAAGTGCACGTGCACATAACCGTTTTACGAAGTCGAAGAGACGTCGTTATTTACGACGAGCTTTACCTGATTCCTACGTTTGACACCGATTTATCCAAAGAATTATTATTCATGTTTCTGCAATTAATTATCTATGGCATCTCTCCTGAAACTGGTCTGTCGAATCGATTTTCGGATTTCGGGGCCGAAGCTACTAGCTGACGACCGGCTGTTCCAATTCGAAGCGTAATCGAGGAAATTGCGTCAAATTTTAACGGAATCGCGGGATCTAATTTTCAGATTCCCCTCGCTAACGCCGGTCGTTCGACGCCGGTACTTCAGCCCCGATAAATTTGTCGCGAACTGTTACGCCGGGGTTCGTGTGTGCTTCGCGTGCTTACGTCACCAACCTGTTTCTGTCGAGGATACGCCACTATACATTATTCATAAGTTTGGTAAACCGTTAATTTGTGAACTAACGATCCTCTGCATTCTTTATCCGCGGCTGCAACCGATGTACGTACATCTCAACAAATCTACTTTCATTGATTGCGCAATAAATTACGACAGAGAGGGGCTGTTTCGATTCATCGAATAATGTTAAGTTCTTCGGAAAATTCGTAGCTTTCCTGACCATTCGGATATTACGTTCTGATTTATTTTTCGCTGGTATGGACGAGGATTGGATCTTTAACCAAACAACGTGAGAATAAAATGTGTTGGGCCTTAAATCGACTGTGTAATACTTCGTTT
The DNA here is from genome assembly GCF_905332965.1 of Bombus pascuorum. Lineage (NCBI taxonomy): Eukaryota > Metazoa > Arthropoda > Insecta > Hymenoptera > Apidae > Bombus > Bombus pascuorum. The sequence goes on along the minus strand of NC_083496.1, from coordinate 7,493,828 downwards.
CATCCTACAAGCGTATAACTGTACGTACAAATGAAATTTGATGGAAGTCTGCTTTAATAAAAATAGTCCTTTTACAGAACCTACTAGTCGTACCCTTTCGACTGACTTTCGCATGCAGGATAACCGATCCTGTCGATTATCCATTCCCCTTGAGTCGGCAATTAGTCAAATACGCGTGTACTTGACAAGCTTTTAAACTCGATTTTTTCGAAGACAAAGCCTCCAATGGAATCCTGTGGATTTTGATTTTCATCTTATATCAACTACCAAGGTATAAAGTCTTCCTGGCCTCCTTCATGCCGCGAATTTAGGACCGCGTATATAAATGTATAGAATTTATTACAAAGCAGGAAAACTTGAAATCACTACGATAGAATTAGCTGAAGCTAATGCTCGGAGGATCTCGTTCTACAAAAGGCTACAAAGGGTTTAACCATTTCAAGAAAGAAACTCAAAGGAGTTCTAGGCGCGATTACGTGGGAAACGCGAATCGAAAATTGGAGAAATGAGTAAGGAAATAGAAAAATGTATTTCGTACTAATTCTCCTGTTACACAGAGATTGAATTCGGTCTCTTTGTTATTGGCAACCGCTAATTTCCGGTTGTGTACCGAGCAAAGATTTAGAGAGACAGAATCTGCGATTCGCGACCTCTTTTCACTTTCTTGTTCCCTTTTTTCGACCGATTTCCGGATTTACCGTAACCCGACGCTCTCAATCCCTAGCCTGCCATCCCCTCCTCGCGTGGCCTCGTCCCTGATTTCAATTTCATTCCACTTTCTTTCGTTTCCGCAGTCGTTTCCAATGAAATGAGATTCTGCCGATTCTTCTCTCGACTGACAAAAACGATTTCCAATAAATTCTTAGGATCGAAAGCGCGACTGTTCTCTTATTCTTAGCTCCTCCTTCTCCCTTTTTCTCTTTCTCTCAATTTGCACACTTTGTATGGATCCCTTATTGCCTGCGTTTCTCTCTCCAAAGAACACTTATAAATTGCATTATGATTGCTATGAATGAAGCCATTAATTGCCGGTTTTCCTTTGCAAATTATTATACAAACGTAGAAGTTGCAATGAAATTTTTAGAACGAAGAAATTTTTAAATCGAACGAAGATGACACAATGAAACAATTATTAGTTGATTTTCCTTTAATTTTTTTATTTCAGCCCCACTTTAAAACTAAAAAGAGATATTTATAATAAAATACTATATATGTATAGTGCGACTATGTTGCAGTAGTAACGAGGCAAAATATAAATGTAAAATGTAAAGGAATCCGATAAAATGTTCCATGTTCAAATATCTTTGAACTAACGACTTCCCCAAAGTAATATTTCCAAAGAAATAGGAGATAAAAGTACTAACACGATAATACGTGGTTGTATACGTGCTCGTAAATATTTAATAATAACATAGAAAGAATAGACCACTTAAAATCATTCGATTTCATCTCGTTGTTTTCCTCTGAACTTTGACCCACTTTAACAATGCTGATAGCATCTAACTGTTAAAGTTTCGTGAAACGCTCTATAAAGAAATTGGTACCCGAATGAAGATTAAAAAAGGAAGGTAACTATTTTATATCAACGAACAGTGTTGTTCGATTAAAATCGTTAAAACGTTGTGTCTATTTTAGAAATTTCTAATAAGATAGTTTATTGTACTTCGGTTTAATTATCGACAAGCATTTACATTATTAGATAAATTGACGTTTTCACAAATTTAGCGAACACTACAATTCCTAGCAAAAAAAGTCCAGCAAACCGCGTGCTAATTCTGTAATTTTAACTTCAGTGTCAACATTCGAAACGTAATTACTAACGTCGACACGCTCATTTAATAATTCGTAAATACGCTTCTCCCAACGACAGCACTCACATAATTAACTAACGTAGTTAAATATTATCAAGTCTTACAACTCCTTCTTTATCCTCTGCAACCTGCGTCATCGTTACTGTTTAACATTACGTGGGCCGCGACGAAGCTCCACGAATGAAAAACTCCGCCGCTCGAGAACGAATGACGCAAATACGAGCTTCTGCTTCCTAGCGAGCTCTTTTCATCTTTCTTTGGCGCGTCCAATTCTTTTCACAAACTTTTAATATAGCGAATGATTTTAGCTATTGGATCGGGCTATAACATGTTTCAAACGAATTTTGGAAAAATTGTACAGAAAAATTTTCCGCTACTCAACCAGGTTTTTCGTCGTTATAATAAGAGAAAACTATACTCAACTTTTCTGAATCATCTCGTAGTAAGGAAACCTATATAAAACTATATACTTAAGACTATATATAATTTATTAAAAAATATGTAAACGAAAATATAGATATCTATGGAGTGTTCTCGTAATCAACGTAGAATGATGAAAATAAAATTCGGAAATCAGAAACACGCACGATGCTCAAATTAATTGCAAAACAGAATCTATTGTCTTTTTTTTCTAATTTTGCCTAGCGAAGCGAATAAAATCGTACATGTGAAAATCTATTTGCGATTGAACATACTTGCACGTTAGTGGCATCAAATGACACATAAACGAGAATTATATTTAATTAATCAAGAAACGTTTTCGAGAAACACGGAGACGCATAATCCCTCAAAGGCACGATCTTCAAAGCCTCAATCTTCAAAGCAGTTGTCTCAAAGCTAGCTTTCGCGTTCTATTTCATGTAACGAACATCCACTTGCTCTCCGACTTCCAGTTAAGTTTCAACTAGAATATCTATACTTTAAGAGAAACCATACACCCCGAAGTTCTAATTTATTATACGAACCGCGGATGGTTAACGAGTCGCCGTATAATATAATTTCTAAATGTCACCTTCCTAAAACAATTTTTACCGCGTGCTCTTTGCCCAAGGTTTTGTCGGGCGAAACTTTTTGTTCGCCATCGTAACTCGTTTCGAAACTTTGTTAATGACTCCTGCAGAAGATCGTAGATAGTAAAATGACCGTCTTCTACGAAGATGAAATTAGTCAGGGATATCTCTTATGCCTCCACGGTACTCGTTAACGAGTGCCATTTAGCCAATGATTTAGGCGAAGGATCTCTCGCAGCTGGAAAATTAACTGCTTCAATTTTATAAAGTGTACACGCTTAACTGCAAAAATAAATAGAGACACAATTTTGGTAGTCCGAAATTAATCTTAAAACTGCATCTCTGCATAAAAAGAGAGAATTTGAATCATCGTATCCTTCTGCCTCATACGTAAGCAATAAAAAAAAAAAAAAGAATAACGAAAGAAGTTAAGAAATCAGCTTTGTTTCCTGTGATTATCATAAACCATGTCAATGAAGACCGATCTTTGACAAAATGTTTCTCATTATGTTTTGTCATTCGTGAGGTTTGTCAAATTGTGACAGTCTATTAGATCAACTGATTTGAGAAAGCGTATCTCGAGTGAAACGTATATGAGAAAGAAAACGTTTGTAAATATTCTACCAATCTATTATCAGTCTTAATGAAACACCCAACCCTTCATAGCTGCGACAACTATAGTCTCGATTACAAGCGATCTATACTATTTTGTCTATCAAATCTCAAAGTTGGAATATTGGAAGATCACGCGAAGAAAGAATTTCGGATGATTATTTTGCGATCGAGAAAAGAACAGGACGAAACATACTTTCGAAGCATAAGGCACGTTGCAACGTACAAACATGCATCTAGCAACGGAGCATCATATTGCGAGACAAATAACCCACGTTGACATCCAGACTAAATAAAATTGCTGGAGGCGAGCGTGCTAGATAGTACTGGTATACCGCCAACCGATCAAAGCACAGCTGCTGGCAATGTTCAGTTCTCGACCGCAAACAGTTACTTACAGTCAGCTAGTGAAGGGTTAATGTTTCCTTTACTTTGATTATTCGAGATAATAATAGGATTAACGCGCTATCGATTGCAAGTACGGCGTTATTTCTGCTGTAGCTAACCAAAAATAGATTACTCTCTGCTAGAGAGTTAGAAACACTTGAGATATCGCGTCGTTAGATCGAAGAAAAATGTGACTGTTTGATTTATACAATGGCCAATTATCATATAGTTGCTTCGTTAATATCTTCTACCTTCTTCTAATATGATTTACGTAGAAATTAATATAGTTCCTTCTGTTGCTCTTCTAACGTATGGACGTTTATTGTGTTTAGAATGGAATATAAATAATTAGAATATAAATAATAAAGGCATATGGGATGCAAGAGGAACATTGTAAGGTCCACTTTACGTTGTAAGTTCTAAATCTGAATGTCAAGTACGAGAGATGTCAAGCTTGATGATTGAAAAAGCGTATGTATACTGTAACTTAATTTTAAGAATATACTAAAAAGAAATATAACTATTCTTCCTAGTCTGGAAGAAAAGAGCTACGAAAAATAAACAAGAAAAAGTAAAATATACCTGGAAAATTGAGTTATTTCGTTGCTGAATCGAAGCGAAAAATATTGACGTTTCATCCGTATAACTCGATATTTTCAATACAAATATCACAAGTATATTCAATACGAGTATAACGATAGTTAAAAGGATGGAAAATAAAGTACCAAAGTAATTATTACAAATATTATTATCTTTGCAGAAGATTTTCATCAAAATCTCCATTCAAACTTGCAATCGATACCATACATCCTATCTTAAGCATGACCGATTGAAATGAATACGATGCACAAAATAGATGTGGCAATGTATTCTGTTTCATTGTCGAGAAGCACGATTGTTTGAGAAGCACAACTCACAGACGTCACATAACGGCCAACTTACCTTTTCGAGTTCCTTCAAACTCGCAGGTGACACATCCGAATGCCTCCTGAGTTCCGGGCTTCTCGGAGGTGCCAGTCCGGAACCGAGACCGCCGATTTGACTTCCGCTCTGACAGCCGAGTCTCGCGTCGCTATGCCTCCTCTGGAGAGCCTCTAAAACTGGCACCTCGAGTAAGGAATCGGTCGATTCCTGTGTCACGATCGGCTGGTCCCGAGACGCGAGTTTTCGTCGACACACGCTGCACCGCCAGGACGACTGAAAAAACAAGCTCGTGAAACTTTCACGCTGGCCAATCGATCCCAGGCGACGAATAAAACGCTCTCTGGCCAACCGATAAACGATGTCGTTTGTTCCATCAGATATTCGATTCGATGGAACACCTTTTGTGTAAGCAGTGACTGCACGGCAAGTTTCACTATCGGTCTACGTAGATTTGTTAATAAAAAGCAAAGTATAATGATTGTTCAATTTTTGAACTGGTACCTCTATTTTATATACAGCGACCTACAAAAGTGTTTTAATATTTGCCACGGAAAGGTCTTTTATGGATACGTTTTGCGTATTGTACAAAATCTTTATTAGCGCTTAGACTGCGGATTTGTTTGCATCTATGCGAGATTTAAGTGTGCAAAAATACGTAGAATATGCAAAGTATCGGGGCTGCAATAGTTTCTGATGGGTATAGCAAATGTCTATATTAATTCTGTCTCTTTACTTGTATTTATAAAGATATAAATTATTGCATAGATATACGCACTTTGATCATGAGACACGATTATGATTATTGTGGTAGGAGAGGTAAATTTGTATTAACATCTATTTGTCGATGTAATCGACGAATGTAATCTGACTGTACGTGAATTCGCGAATTGCCAACGAAATAATTAAAAATTCATATCTAGAAGGATGTGTTAATCATCAGTGGCAATCTACCATAGCGCAAAATCGAGACACGTACGTATGATCCAGCTTTGATTAATTTTAAAGCTGTTTGGTCGAACGAGTCGAGGGGACTAACCGAACGTACGTCAAATAAACACAGGTAACAGGGAAAAATAAGAAAGCACGAAGAATGGCTGATAGAGAGGTATCGCGAGGAATGAGACGAACGAATATAAATAGAACGCGAGAAAGAAACGTACGAAACGACGAAGACAGAAGGAAAAAGAAGATGCAAAAATGAATATAGAATATTCAATGAGGGAAAATGATAAAACGAAATCACAAAGAACATAATGACAATGGCGAAGAGAATACGAAAATGAAAAAATGGAAATAGGTAAAAGAAGATTAGAATAAATTGCATTGTGCATCCGTTAGGCTATTATCTCGTTTTTTTAAATCTTGCTGATATTCGAGATAGATGGAAACAGGGATAACGATAATTAAAAATGGCGGTGAACCAATGGCGTAACTATCATCGACACAGAGATAGACGATATTTATTATCTTATAAAATTTATATATCAAAATAAACGAACAGAACCTTTTTATATCTAATAAAATGTCAAATTGCGTTTATGAAAATCTAATGCAGAAAAATATTTCCATTCGTATTTTTTATATTAAAACAACAAAGGAAGGCGTATTTAAAAAAATAAAGAACCGTATGCTATTACGCGAATTGCCTTGCTTCCTCTAATTAAAAACAAATGTGCAGCCACGAACATCGTTGACGGTGGCATTCATAGAAAATTAAACGCCATAAAAGTCGTGCATACGCCGTTGCAAAGAATTCTCGTTTCCTACTTTAGCCTCTATTTCGCGCAGTGTACAAGTTATATCTACCGTTTCTAATAAATGCTTCTCATTTCTGCGCCGCTTTAATCACTCGATTATTGATTTTCATGCTGCCGTTTACTTTTCTTAATAGATATACAATATGCGTCTTAAGATGTTCACAATTGCAGATTTATTAGTAGAGAAAAAGATCAATCAATCTAAAGTATTTTCATTCGTGCCTTTGATATTAAGTTATTTAAGTATTAAATGTTTCGATGAAACTGCAAGTTTATTTAAAAGAAAGATACCGCGAGTTGTTCGATAAAAGTATTCGTCGTTGCTCTCTACGACATTAAGCCATCTGTCAGCCAAGTGATGAATTCCATCACTGGAAAATGTCGTGTCTTTAGACAGGATCGAATTGTCAGAGCGTGGAGAAAGCAGGACTTTCTGTGAGATCGCTGCGTGGCAACGTAAACCACACGCTGTTTTCGCGGCAAAAGAGATCATAACGTATCTTGTTTGTGACGTGTTGCAGCAGCCAGCTTGTTCACCACACGTTACTCCTTCGAACACCACTTGTTCCGATCGATGCAACACGCCTTATACGATACACAATTTCAATTAGCCAATATGATACAAAAATGACTCGAAGTTTGGATTTCTTCTAAAGACGTTGCATTTTGCCGTGATGAAATTCACCACTAGCCTGGTAGATGGTTAAAGTCATAGCAAACAACGGCGAACACCTTTTGATTGAACAACCTGCTGCATTGCTTTCCAGGTAAACCTTGGGCTTCGGTAAAAATTTGCATCATTCATTTGTACACCTGTATTTAACGCGGTTCCTCGATCCTTTCTTTAAACGCAGCCAAAGATCGTATATCGTTCGACCATTGGCTGAATGTGTCCTCTACATTCCACGAAACCTTTCGAATGCACTTTTGTCGTAGGTAGAAATTATCGGAATTATCGGATGGCAGGTATCCGAAATTAATTGCCGGAGTTATCGATTGATCGTCCCGAAATAGATTTGGCTATAACGCAAGAGAGAGAGAGAGAGAGGGAGAGAGATTTGAAACGCCTACCGGATCGTCGGAATTCGTTGTCGTTGAATAGCAAGCGCAGTCCTCGCAAACTTTGTGTTGGCATTCACAACAAATTCTCGAGGCTTCTTCAGGCGCGAACGACTTCCGACACACTCGGCAATCGTCCCCGGTTTTCGACTTCCTGAAACGTCCAAGTTAACAGACCGTTGAAGTTTTCGTGTTGGAGAATTCCCCTAAGACGAATACGTTTGCATCCGAATACGGTCAACCATCGGGTTTTGGAGCAAACAGTCATCCGGTTCTATGAATTTCCCGAGACTAATGCATTATTTGCTATTATGTATTATGTTGTAGTTATTTGCAAACTTTAAATTTCATATATCGAGCGTGCCAGCTTTCTCGCGCCAACTTTTGTCAAAATATTCTATGGATACAAATAAGAAAATATGTCACGCGGCGCTTTATATAGCGAACTTTTGCATTTGGTTTCAATATTTTAGTACATATAGGGCATTCGGCTATTTTAAATTATTCAATTCACCGTATTCGGATCGTCGAAATTTTAGCATTTACTACTGAAAATACTCACGTCTTCGTTGATTCTGTCGTCGTTTCTTCCTTAGGCTGTGTCTCTTCAACTGGTGTAGCCTTAGAGGGACCAAATTTTGTGACTACGAAACAGAAACAAACCGAGGCAGGTAATCAATGTGTAGGCAAATACAATTTCAACAAATTGCATAAAATTTATTAAGCAACCGTATAATTCTCGAATATTCCAAAATTATATGATATTACTATCAACATGTAACATATATTCTCGTCTTTTTATTTTTTAAAAGATCGTGAAGAAATTACCATAAAGGGAAATGCATGGAAGATGCGAGCAATTTTGTACCTTCTCCTATTTTATCTAGAAATTCTTGAATAACATAATTCAAAGAACGCTATTAACTCTGAATATATGAAACATATGAACAATGTGTAATTGTTAAGGAATAAAAATACATTAAAAATTACAATAACTATATGTACAATATATATATTATAATAAAAAATTGTTCTGAATTTGTCAAATCCTAAATTCGTATTGTCTCCGTTCATGAAGATAAATTCGTAAGGAAAAGTACGTGTAAAGTAAAAGCATATTGTAAATTATGAAATATCCAGAACTCTTAAACGAGAAGCATCCTATTTATTAAACTGAACCAAACGAAGCGCAGTAGTAGTGGCGTATCACAAGAGATACGATATTTAGACCGATTAATACTCCTTTGTTCGTAACTTCTATCGGATTGTACACTGCAATAATCTCTAAAAACAAAACGTAGTCAACACGTACTACAAGTTATACGGAAGCTTGCTTTGTGAGATTACTGTTGAAAATTCACGAGGGCCATCGATAAAGAGACTTGCAAATTTCTGTACAGGGAAAAACTCAACTTGCAGATGTAAGTAAAAACGTCCATTGCGATGCAGTTGTTCAAAGCGAATATCGTACACTAACATCCACAAATTTCAATAACTCGATTATGTGTATAAAAACCGATCTCATTTTTTCCCGTTTTTAGTTGGTTTACTAATCTCGACCATTTATCGAAACTGATAAAATCGTATAACGTTGGTCTTTATATAATATTATTATTAAATTCATAAAGTCAAAAGCAATTCTCGTCGTCTTTTCGCGAAATGAACAGATTCGTGTATCGTATAAAATTGAAATTGTTTATTTAGGATTTGCTGAACGCTACATTAAAATAAACGATTCATCAAGGTATTAGCCCAGGATTAAATCGTGATAGTCCTTCTATCACTCTGAAACAACCTTCTCTATCCCGTATAAGAGCCTTATCTATCTATAACTTGAGAACCAAACAGGATAATGATAATAACACATTATTAAATAATAAATATCACCCTGTGTTAAATAAAAATAAACCAAAATTAACTGAAATCTCTTTCGAAGATGATATTAATTTATTTATAAGTTTACCTTCTCCTTTGCACCGAAGGAAGGTAGAAAAGTCTCTCGTTCCGTCTCGAAAAAAAGCCTACCCCTTAATGCCATTATTTGCGAATTATTTAACGAGTCTCGGTTAGCTAAGCTCTCGAGCCAATAGAAGCTTAAAGTCATTATTGCCGCGGTCCGGGATACTCGAGGGCGTAAAAGGGCGTAGCTGAAAATGCGGTCGAATCGTAACCAGCGTTCGTGTAAATCTTTAAACTGACAAAGAGTTAGGCTCGTAATTACCGCCGCCGGCATGGTCCTCTAGTATACTTGTTAAAAAGTTGGCCGAAAGGGGAAAAGTAAGTAAGAGACGCTGACGAAGCTACCTTCACGATGAAAAATGGTTGCGCGTCTTATAAATCTGTCCAGAACAGGAAAGCGTACTTTAATTTAGAGGAAAATTAGTATCCCGGGGATTTTCAGATCGCTCATTCTGATGACCCTCCAATGGCGATGACGAAAAACAAAACGACCAGTCCGAGTGTAAGGGATAATTCTTGTTAAAAAAGCTTTGAGAAGTTTGTTATTAAAAGTAGACGAATCAAGACAAAATTGCGTTTAGTGTAAGTGAAAAATTTGTAATAACGTTATTAGTGTAGCAGTGTTGCGGACAATGACGTAGTTGCCAGCGCATATTTTTTCTGTACTTTGAATTTATTCGGCTGGTTGCGTTCGGTTGAGTCGATTGTTCGGACGAACGTGCAGTAGTTTATCTCGAGGGTCTGTCGATCGGTCGCTGCAAGATCCTAGGCAGCGGTGTAATAATTTTATAACAACTTCTGAAACTAGGAGATTTTGTAACGATATGAAAATTAATTATCCAAGAGTGATTTCGTCATATCATTTCTTGTCAATGTTATCATGTCTTAATCTTCATTAACGTGCATTTCCTCGCCGTAATAAAGAAATCATAATTTAACAATTTTAGTATCTTAAATAGCTTAGTAAAAAAGATTATAATTACGTTTGGTCCAGTTCGAGATTAAGATTTTCAGTTTAAGACTTTGAAAAAGATTTTTTACGTTTTACAGCCTCCTTCGTAACTCAATTTTTAGATTCATATGCAATCTGTCGTTTAATTAAACTAATTGCCCCTCGCGAAAATTAGTAATAGGATCATGTGAGGAAACATCTGGAACGTTTTTATATTGTCAAATGAATGCATCCGAAGAATGCATTCCCAGGATTAGGTAGCGTGCGTAACGTTTATGTTCTGTTTTTAGGAAGTCAGATTTTATTAGAAGTGATTAGTGAATTAGATTAGGTTTCATATCGTGAGTGGTGATATTTGTTCCGACGACAATTGCACTAGAAATAGTATTATAGGCTTGTCGCGTGAAATTGTTCATAGTTGACTAGTTAACAATCCATCAAGGTTATGCTTGAATGAACCTAGATTTGTAGTTGTGTTATTCAACACCCGCATTAACAGAACGTTCTCTGATCTCTCTACATTTCTCAATTATTTTATCGTTACTTTCACTTCATACAAACAACAAGGTGACATTTTTGGAATGTCAGAAAGTCACAATAATCTTTATTCGTAACGATTTCTAAAAAACGAGAAAGTAACGTCAGTCAGTAGTTGTCGATTTTTGGTCAAAAAGTTGAATGAAATCGAATTAATCGCAGTTTACAAGATTGAAATATTACAGATAAATTTTTAGTTTGATAAATAATTGAGTTACGAAACTACGAGTGAAAAATCAAGAAATTTCAAGTTTTAAATCCATACCTAGGAAGCTCAGATTGACGATTAATCAAGGCTGTTTTCAGAGATTAAACTTGCTTCGGATTAATTAAAATTTAGTAATTTACTCGACTCTCATATTTCTTCTTTATCTCAAATTTGTGCTAATCAAAAAATCATTAAACTCAACAATTGGAGAGACTCAGATATACTATATATATAGTATATTAATATCCCTGAATCTTTCTCTTTCTCTCCTTCGAGGATATTGTAACGAAGCTATCAGATACACCATCAGACGCAAACCAGTATAATACCGAATACGATTAAATAGCTATTAATTATAGATAGCACGTAGCATGCCTATTGAATCTGATGGAATGTCAATCATATTGTAATATCTGATGAGTATTTCCCTAAACATATAGTATCCATCAAACTAGTACTCATCAATAAACTCCAAATTAAATTAATCAGCTTAAATTAACCAGTTTCGGGAAGAATCTTACGCTGTAGAAATATTTTTCAAGTTACAGAATGTGAATATAAAACGATTAGTTTTCTTTTCTCCATTCTATAATTATCGAAAACTATCTCCTTTCGAAAATGAAACAAAGTCGTTTCAACGTCGGCAATATGATTTTTCACTTTCACATTACGAGTCTTTCAGTTCCTGGCCTGATCTCTTATTGTTTTTGGTTTTAAAAAATTCTGAAAAAATTCTGAGCTACTCGTTACAGTTCCTAATTTACTATACGGGTGGTACATCGGTCAAATGTTTAAACCTTTTTGCAATAAAACTAAACATTTATCAGAAAGTTACGAAACAATGAGAATTTGTTTGAAGGCACACGGTTTTGTACTAAGCAAATATTTAAGAAAGTTATCGTAGTGTTCTACCCACGAGACTATGATCTTTCGAAAAACAGATAAAGAAATTATCCAGCCCTTAGAGAAGTATATATTTTCAAGACTTCTCAGTGGATTACCTATCATTGGCAGATGACTCGAGATCTTATCTCAAATGTAAAACATAGGAGCCACGCGATACACTTAAGTCACTATATATATCACAATAAAAAAATTCACTTAGGAAAATCTAACGCGTACGGAAAGCATCATTTCATGAGCTCATTTTACCCTCGTCGTATTCAGAGCTAAATTGAGCGAAGCAAACAGCATTTGGACAATCGTAATCTTGTAGATGTAAGCATTTTCAGGTGTAGAAATCGCAAAATCTGGAGAAATTAAGCAATGAAACTCCCATCTGCACCTCAGCTATCCGCATCACCGCTGGATGATTAATAATACGAACATTCTTAGATTTCACATCGAAGCAAGAAACTTCGATCAAATACGATCTTCTACCCGCGTAAGAAATCAAAGTTTTAATTATAGAATGTTAACTATCGGAAGTTCTTCGTCTATATATATACATTCTTATCCTTACTTGGAATTGCTCTTCGAGCAACGACGCATAACCTCGAAACGATCGTCGAACCGATCCTGAGAAATTTATTCAATGCCTGGAAGTTTGCGAACGAAGTCGACAACGAGCGATTTCTCAAACAGCGCAAACAAGCCGGATTACGGAAAGATAGAGAAGGCTCGAAGGAAAGTAAAGTGGAAATGCTGAAAGAAGGGCCGTCCTGGGATTCGCGGAGGCTCCTTTATCGCCCTCGTATCGTCCTTCGAATATTCGCAACTTCGTCGAACAAAGGGAACGACTCGGTGTCTTGCACGAACGATCACCGCGAGAATAAACGTCTAATTAACCTAAAAGTTATCCGACCGCCGCTCGCTCTCCCTTGCCTCCTTTTTACGCGATGCAAAATTTATCGGCAGGCTTAACTGTCTCAACTCCATTTCACGTTCCATCGACTCCCTTACTTTTATGCGCAACGTCGTCCCATCATTTGGAACGTTCCACTTTTGCGCGAGCCTCTCCTTCGTGTAATTGCGACATTGAAATATTACGACAGCAGTTTCGATTTGTATCATTGATCGGAATTACGGCGATTGATTTATAGAAAAACAAAGGTGTCAAACTGTCTGTTCGAGAAGTCTTAAAGTTGTTGTTGAGATATTTATTACACAATGGGAATGTCAATTTCTTTGTAAGAAGATCATAATCGATCGTGTTTGAGGATGAAGATGAAAATTGAAAAATTTTAATTACCATCGAGAAAAATATTGTACGTCTGTAGAAATTTGAAAAAAGTACTTAGATACTCTGTTACTGACGTATGATGTATCTCTGAATGACATCCTCTCTACGTTTGATACAAATTTTATTTCGCAGAACGATATTTATAAACCGATACGAACCACATTTTACATTTACGATATTTTTATGCTGATCAATCCTTGAAAATAAATAATCAACCCACGTTTCGTGATTGCAATTTACATCTTCTGTGTTCTATCCGATACACAATTTTTAATTAGAACTCTTTGAACGAGACGAAAGGTTTGCTAAAAACGACGATAAAAAAATACTCCATCGCTCTGTCAAGGGACGAATGAAAGGAACGATTCCCTTGTGCCCATTTAATTGTGCCAGACGAAAAAAATAAAGAAAAAGAGGGATAATGTAAATGCTAAAGAGGCGACTTTTGCCGGACCACTTTAGGGTTGTATAATCCTCGAGTATTCTGGCGTTTCGAGGGTGGCTTTTAATAGTTCTCGCCTATTTTGGTTATCTCAATGACCCTCCATTCAACGAAGCGTTCTTCAAACGAGACTATCCCATGAGAAACAGCATTTGTCGAAAGAGAAATATGTATTAATTAAACATAAAAATTTATTGAAACGAAAATTAATGGAATTGATAAACCGCAGAGGCGTTAATTTTTAACTAATTTCAAAATCTCAGTGTTAAAAGAGAAATATTAATTAAATATAGAGAGAGATTAATGAAATAAGGAGAGTTAATCTTCAAATTACTCCAAAGCTATCTTTATTCCCTTTAAACTACACTCATCCTTCGAAAAGAACTAACATTAACTTTATATGAATTTACCAGAGATTTATTTATCTATGAATTTAATTGTGGATATTTACCTATTAAATTAATTATAACTCGATTAATTGCATTTATATTAATTTGAACAATACGAGAGAAGGTATAATTCTTCGGGATAATAATTAAATAATTTTAATTAGACGTGCCTGTTTCTACACGTTCTATGTATGCAATTAAATAAGGAAAATTACGTCTGAATGAAGTTTATGGTATTTAAATGTTTCGTAATGACGAACCATGCGATGTAATCAATAATAATTAATATTTCGATACTTTTTCTCAATTTGTTATATTTTAATGAAGTCAATTTGATAATTATACCGCCTGGAAGGTTGCAACAAAATTATTCTCTATTATTTCCCAGAATATTCGCTAGTAATCTATCATAAAGTGTTGTTGTTATTCGTCAAATGAATATAATACAAAATTTCATTTACTGTATTATTAGATATCATTGTATGTGTATATATGTATTTATACACGTGTAGTATTTATTGTGACGGCGCTTAAATCCTAGTACAATCTATGTTTACATAAGTACACGTTTAATAGGATTTCGTTTGCATTTTAACACGTGGCCTGTATCTATACCGCAGTGTTTCCAATATTAATGCACATCAATGTATACTGATATAAACAAATAGCTATGCCCCATTATTTATCGTATGAAATATATTTTACATTATATCAATATTGAAGGTACATAAATAAGTTGACTTCTCGAGTGTTGTATTTCATTAATTCAATAATTTCCATTAATTTTATCGAACGATGTTTGTCTTCATTAAATTATTTACTAAAACAGAAAGTAATCCTACACGTAACAAGAGAATACTTCTACTTTTCTCTCTCTCCATATTTAAATACCATTTTACTCAACATTCATCTCATAATTACATTTTGTCTTGCAAAGTAGTACGAACGTTCTATACATAGATTCCTTTAAACAGCATTATGCATGCATACGCGAAAGATAAAATAGGACTGCGCCTTCAATATTTCATCTTTCCTCGTCAAGTTAGTCAATATTTCGTCTGTTTGTAAGTTATAAACCAATTAGCATCGTTAATCCGAGGAATTCTCGAAAATTTATCGAGCTACAAACGAAATTTCGTTCGCTTTAATTAACGCGAAAGTCGCTTAAGAGCCTGATTATTCGAAAATCGTAAAACCGCATTATTTCCCTTATATTTCGTATTCCAGGATATTTCCATATTCCATCTGCTGGTAACCTCAGCTTTTAATAATGCCGCGGATCATATTTCGTTTCATTCCCTGAGATCCATCCCTATAATTACTTGCAGGCTTAAAACAATATGAAATCTGTAAGGATAGAACGTAGCCGGAATAATTAAATACTTTCCATTCGATAAACAGAAATTTTCGCTTATCGACTAGAGGAATTTGCTGGACTATTCGAACAGTAATTTCGTTATCTTAGAATTATTAAAAAGTATTCGTAGCTTTTACCGTTTAGTAGACGGCAATACGTTTAGGACGATGTTTGGGCAAATTGTAGAAAGTTTTGATTAAATAATTACGTTAGTACCATAGGTGGATGGAAAATTCACTGGAAGAAGTACGCGCTCGATTATTAAAACACTGCTTTCGTATAGAGGTTGATAATTGATCGAAATTACCGGAGAAACAGTTAGTTCGTCAAAATTTTACCGATATACCTTTAGGATAATGAGCCAAATGAGACAGCAAAAAGTTACAAAGAATATTTGCAGGCATTGCAAAAAAGATAATGAGTTTATAATTACACGCTGATCTCAGGTTTCCTGGTGCATACGCCGTTGAAGGAATTTCATCGAAAATATCTACATTTTAACAATTTTTAAATAACATATACAACGTGTAAAATAATGTAGCATGTCTGTTTAACAGCTGCAATGGAAAATCCAGTGCACGTGTTCGCTAAAAGTGAACAAAAAATTCGAATTATAAAAAATACGATGAAACAATAGCGGAACAAAATTGCACGCTCAGGCAATCACGAAACAACCTTTGTTACCAGAAAAATTCATTGAAAGAGAGTAGAAAGATTTTACATTGAAGATAGTGGTAGACAAAACGTTATAAATAATTCATTGCTCATACTTCAACCAGCAATATTGACCTAGATATATTTATTATCTTTCTAGAAGAACGATTATACAAAATAACTTTGTCTTACGATTGGAAGCAGTTTGTTTAACGATATCTCTACACGTAACGTTATTATTACACTTATTATCTTCTTCGCTTTTCTAGAATTCGGAGTTATAAATAAATAACAAACGGTAGTTCATAAATTTTATCAATTTAAAGTCTGAATAGAGAGAAAATTACTGGAAAGCGCTGTAGAAATAAAAATTCGTATTTGGATTAAAAGGCGGAACGACTTGCTAAAACTAATTACTACGTACAACTTGTTCCATCGATAAGAGTTTCTCGACGAAAAGCTTTAGGAAACCTACATAAAACTCTGCGTAAATAAGAGAAATAAATATTTATGTATCTCATAAAAGAATAAAAATTGCTACAATTAAAAACATACTTCCCTGTGGAAACCGATCGATATTAATTAAAGGATTACACTTGAAAGCTATTTATCGACCCTTTTAACCCGATCACTTTGCTTCGCTGAATAAAAGTAGAAAAAGTTGCTAAAAAAAAAAACTGGCATATTACTTCTCCTAAGTGGTACGGTCGAATCGCGTCGTCGAAAGCGTAATTGATAAGATGGTTCGGAAACGATGTATCGCAGCACGTATCGCAATAATATCTGTACAACTGTAACTATCATAACTGGAAATTCGCAAATTTTTAGATAAATGTGTTCGCTGGTCTCAGGCATATCGATCTTTCCACCATAAAAGTTTCATAATTTTCCGAACGTTCCTGGCCACTAGATAACGACAACGTGGCTATTGAAATATTCGTTTTTTGCTGTCGCACTTCCTAGCAATTTGTAGTCGCAAATACACTTAAAAGTAACTTAAAAGTGCAATCAGTGTCGTTTATCCTAATATTATGAAACGTTCCTTTCGTCATTTAATTACGAGTTTTGTTAGATGAAGTTCGTTTCCTTCGTCTGCTGGAAAATCACCTTTTCGCAGTTGCGTTACTGTCGCTCTGAAACGACGATGTTCAAACGTCCCAAGATATCCTGTATTCGATCGTGAAGAGAAGATGCAAAAAGGACCCGCTACAGACGAATAATAATAATAATAATCTGGACGAATAATCTGCGTGTTTTCCTGCGCGAACGCGTACCAAGATATTCTCAGGTTATCCGACCTCCGACTCGCTCGTGACCGTGTTCCATTAATTATCTCGATAATTAACAATGCGATTGCGTTTCGAGATCAATTACAGCAATGACCTCCTCGATATCAAACGCCCGGTAAGCAGATTGAATCCAATCGTGGCAGATTACAACTAAATAGCACGGTTTGAATGTGAGCGAAATCTCTGCACACACGTTGAACATGGTGCGCGTAGAAAAATGGAAAGGGGAGGAAGACAGCCAGGTACGTAATTGTCCGAAAAATTCGAACTAATTATTCGTACTTGATTTGCAATTGTTCTTTGTAATTGTAAATTGAACCGTATGACATTACGCCTTTTGTGTCTCGTATATTTAACGTTTTCCTTCAATTTATAAATGTTCTAAATTCAGGGTACTTAATCATTGTACGTATCGTTTCGACAGAGACTTTCCCTATGAAATAAAATTTGTGGAAACTCGTTTTAGAAGTAACAATGAAATGAAAATAATAGAAAATACTATTAGATTCGTTGATGAAATAGCTTGGCATGTAGTTTGATTGACCGGTTTATCAATTGTCTGCTTCAATTATCTGCTTCAAAACGAATATCTCTGGTTATCGACTGCGAGTGTATCGTACATTTATGGCATACTCTTTGTTTTCATTTATTGAACGATGGAAAAGTAATAACGCGTATATAATGAATACAAATTGCAAACGTTAGCCTTTCACGTCGCAGCCGTCGAAAGGCTGACGCTTGGTATGAAATTCGCCGGGTAGAATGTTACGAAAATTTACATTTTCCGCGTGACGATCGAGTATCTATCAACCCCTGGAAACGCGTCATCAACGTCTGTGACGTGGGCGGGATTTTATTTCGCAATTTGTAGATTCACATTCACACCAGCGATACAGCAATCAGTCGACACGCATCGATAAGGTGCAACGTAGTATGTATTTTTAAATCAAATTTTTCAGCCACCGTGAATTATTTAAAGAAGACATAGTGATTGTAATCATAGACGCGCAAACGCTGCAAAAAATATTCTCATTCTTCAACGAAGCGTTTTTTTTTTTTTTCAAGTTGTACATTTCATCTTCATGATATTACGTTTTTAATGTCAACGCCTGCAAAACATATCGGCATACTCATTCTCCAACGAAGCGTTTCTATCATGTACGTTTCATTCTCGTAATATCAAATTTCCGTAATCATGTGAATCAGGGCTACGAAACGATATGAAACTCAATATGCCTGGAGTTAATTAATTAGTATATATAAATGCTATAATAAATAGCATTCTTCGCTTTATATTAAAAAATGTGCGTATTTTCAAACCTGACTACGTGTGACTATGCGAATAAAAACTGAAATTGAGCTTCCGATTAAATTTATTTATCGATATTATAGAACGCACCGTAATCGCTCAGAAATATTCTCAACGTATTACTTTTCTGATCAAACATAATCAATCAGTCAATCGGACGACTAAAATTATTTAAAATTGCCGTACGATTTATTTCCTATTTAATTTATTAGACACGGAAGGAGATGAACGCGTTACGTGAAAAGAGTTGGCCTATCGAGGACAAAGTAAATGAGGCAAAAAATTAGAAATATCGATATTTTTATCACGACATTTACCCGAATAATTGACGATAATTGATAAATACAATTAATTTACACCTTCCGTCCGCAAGTTACAAATCGACCGCGTATCATGAAACGAAGAAGCGCTGTTACTAAAAAAAAAGGAAACATCGTTCTACGTATAGAGAATGCGACATAAGATCGTTCGCCACTCCTCTCTCTTTCCTTCTCTTGTGTTTCTTATTTTTGTCCGACTTTGCTCCGTCGTAAAATCCGAAATAACGTTATAAGTTGCATTAAAACTCGTAATTAACGACCGATCGTATACGATGGCATCGTAAGAAACAAAAGGAGAATCTCGCGAGAGCGAACTAGAGTGGAAGAAGAGAAACCTTGCCGTTTAATCGACGAGTTTCCCAACGAACCCGCGTCGTAAAGGTGAAAATAACGAAATGGCGAGAGGCCACGGGAGCGGAACGAAGAATACGTCGTGTGGCAAAAGAAAACTGTCATCGACAATGGGGTTGGACTTTATTTCATTTGGTAAATTCGATGAGAAAGACTGTAAAGAAGAGAGCGAGCATCGCCGAAAAGTAGGTTAGCTGGTTGCGTCGAAGGAGACGAGGAACCTGTACGAAATTGCAAATATCTGTCGAGCTTCGGGAGCAAATTTTTCAATGGGATTCCTTTCTTCCCCTATACAAATTGAGTCGGGTATCTCGCGGGATCCGATATCGGCCTTTCCTCGATAATTTCTCGTCGAATTAACATTATTGCAACGCCCTCGGCAACTTGTTCCTTGTTATCATCTTTTCGTGCAATACGGTCGTTGCAGATATCGCGAGACGTTCTACCATTTGGTGAAGATAAGTAAAAAGTCTGAGAAGTAATTTCCTCGAAGGTAAAATAACCTTCGAAGGAAGAAGACATCGAGAGCCACTTTATATTTTTCTGGTTTTCAAAAACGAACAAAAAGCTGTTCGGCTGACGTAGCTGCGTTTTCTTTCCAGTCGAATCATCGTGAATAATTTGTTGAAAGACACGAGGAGATAAAAAATTTTGATCGATAGTTGTGCTGTTAATATTGAATTTCTAATTAATTTCAGTAGGAGTATATAAATTACCATCGTTGGGAGTTTCAAAATGTAGTAAACGTGTCTCGGAAACTATTGACAGAGTTTCGGCAAGATTGACCTTTAACTCATTTCGTTGTTCGTCTTCGTCGAATAGAGTTTCAACCAGACTTTGTAATCTGTTTTATCGTCAAAAATACTTGCAACTATTTAACACGATATCGTAGCATGAAGGATTGACACAGCCATAATAACAATCGATAGCATCGTACGCAATCTATCAATAGATATATCCATCGTGTGATAAAGCAAAATTAACATCGCAAACCTCTCTCAAGCGTACAAATATTTTTAAATGTCCCATAATATTCCAAAACGTATGATGTATTCCTACTAAAAGAATATGCAGACTACACCTTCCTACTACCACTGTACATTTTCGAATATAAGGAATACCTGTCGACGAGTTTTAATAATCTTAAATTATCTCCCTAAAAAAACGCTAAATAGAATAGATTTCGTAGGGTAAAAGCGACTGAAACATTCCTTTCATGCGTAACGATCGCCTCTCTCTCTTTTTAGCTTTGAAAATCAGTCTATCAAAAAAGTAGTCGGTTTATTCCATCTTGAAAGCGGCTGCAACTAGCGGTTACAGTAACCAACCGTGCAAACTGACTGTTACAAAGCGTTGTCGACACATCGCGTTCATCGCGCGAAGGCACGTATCAGCGTTTCCTCCGTTCTAGAGAGCACAAATTCCGAAACTCTCATCGCACGTTGAAACAAAAGAAAGAACGCGATGCCCGCGACCGCGGAAAACGGGAACAACGGCCATGAGCGGGCGGTGCATTCGCGACAGAAACTATGCACATTCGAATTACAAATGCATCTCGCACGTCGGCCAACGCTGAATGAATTGTACTTGTCGGTCGTGTAATTTCGAGCAAATTACTCTGGCTTTGAACGAAACCGAAAAGAAAGGAGAAAAAAGAGAGGAGAAAAGCAAAAAGGGAAAGGGAGAAACAAGTAGAGAAGAGGGAGAAGGGAGAAGAAACTCGCAAGGGGCAGAGGAAATCCGTCGTTTCGCGATTGTCCTCGGGCTCTCGCTTTCCTTTCTTTTTTTCCACTCGTTTAAATGCGACCTGACAGTAATTAAGTAAAAAACGAGCACGCTATTTATGCGGATTTGTTTCGTTTGCGCGCGTTGGCCGCGCGACGCGTCGCAGCGTCTCGCTTCTCGTTGCTTTCGTTTCAACGAGACTCGTCGAAATACAGCTATTACAACGGAGATAACGAACCAGCGAGAAGAAGGCGTTACAGCGTAATGGCGATAGTTGCAGCCTCGAGCTCGTAAAACCAACCTGTTTTACGCGTATTGTCTTAGAAGAATTTTTAATTTATGCGTTGATCTTTGCTTAACTGTGTTTCGCTGACGAAGGAAAACTGGAAGTTGATTGCCGATTGTACGCGAATAATTCGCGCAATGCGCGCTATAAAATCTTGATTATCTAAAATCTATTTTCCATATTAAAATTTTGTAATTTTTTAGAATTCTCTTCGCCTAGTTTTCAACTACGTTGAAATCACTCGTAATTGAACGTATCTCGGGGCTTTGCCGTGAAGTGCGACTTTTTCAAATGAAAGTTCTAATCGATATTTCGATACACGGTGCTCGGTACGCTGCGCGTTACATTAACGAAGAGTAACCGATTTTTTCGATATTACACAGTTATACGAGGAAAAAGATATTCGTACGTGATTGAACAGATCGGAAAATAATTTACAAATTTCGTGTCGGATAATTGGATTAGAAGAACTGGCGTTTCAAATGAACCATTGAAAGACGTAATATCGTTGTTACGTTCGAACAAGCAACGACCATAAGGCCGGCAAACTCGCCATTATTTTCCATAAGACCGAAAACCTTGCCGTTAGGAAATGTGCGGCCTTGAGGTCCATGAAACACCGTTGCACCTAATATAACGTTACCCTCGTAACATCTCCCTGCACCTATTACGCATAATGATTCTTCGTCGTCCACTTCTTCTGACATCTTATCAATATCATTTACTCTCACGTTAGACCGACTTTGTATAAATATTTATTATCTTATACTATTTCCTACCACGCCTTTCAAATATTCGCCGTACGTATCATCCAGTCGGGATTTTCTATATTAACGTGTAATAACGTATAATCTCCATTTGCGTGGGATGAAGATTTTATTGGAGAAAAGAGCGTTTCGTACGCACCAACGTAATATTATCATGTTCTTAGGGGAGGAAAAATAAGAAAGGGAAGTGTCGCGTTTTCTTCACAAAGACACGAAATTAGTCGTCTGGTTAAGAATAGCAGCGTGAAACTTACCGTCTCGTATCACGCCGCTTCCCAGCTGCCTCCATTTGCTGAAGGTAGTGCCGCCTTCATCCGGCGTAACCGATCCGGTTGTTCCGGAATCTGGTTGCGTCGTCACCATCTACGACAGAAAATAGTATTCACCGTAAGGAGAGCCTTTAAAGCGAAGCTTGGTCGCCGCGAGTTGGACGACTCTCGCTGGATTATTATAGCCGGAGTTAGGTGACAAACGTAATCGAAGCTCTACCACTCGTAACAGCGATAACTGCGAGGAACATGGTCGATTTCTAAGAACTTAGGATGCTTTCTCTTCGTCGCGTGTCGCTATCTTTGTTACAAGTATCACTGGCTTGGTGGATTTACGAGCGCGATGAGCGGTTCTGTACGTGATATGATTTTTCAGTTCCAACGGTATGGCGATACGGATACTTACGAAGTCTGTCTGTGAATAGGGGATAATTTTACACACCCATTCATAAGCATTAGGATATCTACGGTTCTCGCGCAGAACGTGATAATTAACTTGGATTTTCGGAGAAACGGAAGAGGTTATTTTCGTGTAAGATTATGAATCAAATCAAAAGCAGATAATACAGTAGTATAAATTTGGAAAATCTATTTACAGGAATTACAAGAAAATAGTAAATTATTAATTATATAGCTGCACAGTGCTGTCGTGTTGAGTCAAAAGGACGTATCTGCAACGTTCGCTCGAATCAATCCGATTCTGCCAGGTAGCGTAAAGTTAGTTTACACGTATGTGTATTAAATAACAAAGCCGTATATGCGTTGAAACCAAAAATATAGCGGTTTGTATTTCGGGCTTACGTGAAATAGATGCCTGGTTGTTAAATGGTAAAATACTGATCTTTCTCAAAAGCGTCGTTCGAACGGATACGTCTATTTGAATTAACACGGCAGGATGTTTCGATGGAGAAAATTCGTAGTAAAGCACAGTGACTATAAATAGTATTCGCACCTGATAGAATATTTATCACAGTATTCGCATATTAATCCTAGAAAAGTTAAGAGAAGGTAAAAAATTGTCCACAAAATTCGAAACGTTAATGAACTTTCGAAAATTTCAAGCGTCTTAGGATTAATTAATTAGTTCTAATTGTAAGTGTGTTCAATTTCGCATCGTTTGACAGTACGTACTTTCATACTAGCCGTTTAATGCAAAAGCGATGTAAGTGAAGAAAGTTGATTACCGGATAATGAAGGGGCAAAGTAAAAATTTTGTGAAGCTTCGGGGCTGGCGATCCTCGCTGATTCTGCTATCCGCCGAGAAACTAACGAAGATATATTTCCGCGACTTCTGCGCAAAACAGAATGAAGGTTGTGCCAGCAAATAGGCAAAAAATTGACTTACACCACTTTTGCATTAAACGGCTCGCATATACATACAGTATATTCGCACATATCCTTATTTTCCACGAACCCGTCTTTTCATCAAGTTCTACGTTTCATTCCCGTTGTTTCAAACTTTGTACGCTATTTTTGTACACACCATATGTGTTCCTATCTCATATACCCGAAAGAATCAAACAACTCCAATCCGCCTCTGTATAAAGAAAAATACGTATCCAAAATAGAAACTGTAGATCGGCGAGAATATACATCGATCGATCAGTTACAAATCAGCCCACGATTTCTTTTTATTCGTTGTTTATTAACGAAACCCAGTCTCGATTGGATAGCTCTTTCGCTCGATCGAAAATATCACACGCGAACGTACAAATAAAACGGCGACAGCCTGTTAGACGACTTCCTTCCCAGCATGGATATATCCCGAAGCGGCGAAAGCGTAGCCAGTTGAAAAGTCAAACACTCTGGCGACCTATATTTACAGTAACTTTTCCTCTGCCATTATCACGGCAAATAGAAAACGCTTATAAAGTATAGTCTAACACCATTGTCAAACGAAGGTTTGAACGGGAGGTCAATATTTTTGTCGACCTAACGATTATCTCGGGTTCGTGGACGTTCGTTCCTTTTTTAAGGTCGCACGATCCACGCGGAGATTGACTTCTTGACCCTCGATAACTCGATGGTATTTGCCGCATCGTGGTTGAATAAAATTTAACATCGCACAGACCGAGAGCCAATCTAATAATCGGGATGTAAATCGTCGCTTCTTTGGCATGTTATCAGCCATTTTCTTCCGCTCTTCGTTTCCATATCTCTCTGCCTGATCTTCGATTCTCTATCCCAAATATTCAGGTAGCACGTCTCGTATACAGCGCCAGCCATAAATCGAACTGCGTCAGACGGAAAATGCTTGCACTTGACTACGTGTTTATCCATCGTGTATTTTTCATTTATTTGGAAATATAAATACGCGTACCCATTCCAGTGTTCACAGAAATTTTTTAATAATTTTCGGTCATGTTTCTTTAATCGGAGAAACGAATTCTCGGATAAATGAGATTTAAAGAGGCTACCTCGTTTAAGAGATTGAAGGGAGCTGTCTCTTTCTGAAGATTAGTAACGATATTCCGTTAGCAAGGTAAAAGAAGGTAACAAACGATAAACAAGAGTGAAACAACCGAAACACAAAGAACAACTGCAGAAATACTGATTTAAAGAAGAATTCTAATTTGTCGCTAGAGAAAGATTGGGAAGACAGATTCGAAGACAGACAAAAAGAAAACGTTTGACACATACGCGTGTAATAACATACGATGAATATTCTATATTTCTTTACTTTAAGAAAAACTCTACACCTTTTTCTGTTTTGTATATCCGTGGCCTGGAGACTGCTGCTACGAAGAGAATAGAATTTAGCGAAACAAAAGAAAATTCCACATTATTATGCCTTTGAATACAAATTTTGTTTTACATTACAAGGTCTAGAAAGAAAAGAGCTATAAGTAGATTTCTATTGCTGTTTCTTGTAGCCTTCAGCTAGAGCTACAAGGTTAATTAACTTTTTGGTAATGTCCTTTGCTATGAATATATGAACGTGCTCCCTATCACCTTTTTTCCTATTGTATTGTAACACTATAAGAGTGAGGATCTGGGTCAGCATATGCTATACTTATACCTATAGTTATTTCAATATATTCCCCTATTACAAATTCACTTACTCGTTCCTCTATCAATCAACCTCAACATAATCGTTGCATCACAATTCGACTATCCGTCTTTCTTTTCTTTATTCTACGAGTAATTAATTTTTATAATCGAGACCCTGTTGTACTATTACGAAAGCCTGTAACACGTGTTCCATGATCTTGAACAACGTGATTACAATGGATCGTACTGTACGCTGGTCTCTGATACATGCATACAAATTCAGAGAGGCGGAACGCCAGCGTGTTCTGTCCTTCGCCCTTCGATCCACGAACAGAATAGAACGCAGGCTCGGCTTTTGGGAGGATTCCAAAGAGGCCAAGAGGAACGCGCGCTATCGTAATCCGAGTGAGCGATGGAATCCCGGAATGCAAATTCAACGGGGAATATTAAACGGCCGATATTCTACAGTGGCCTTCTGGTAATGCACAGCCGACGCTCGGCTCGGCCATATGGCGTGCCACGAGCTTTTGTTAGGCGGCCGGAAAACGAAAATGCGGTCAAACCGTGACCGAATCGAAACGTGTATACATACTGCGTGCATATATCGAATAACGTGGGTTCGCGCGCTTCTCTACGCTACCAAAGTAATACGAGTCGCTAAATGGCGCAGTCTTTCGCGCTGACGATTTCAATCGACGAAATTTTTATGCATCCCATTGTAACGCTTCCACTTTTTTGTCCTTTTTCGAGATTGCATGGCCGTACAAAAGCACGTGTATGAATTGTTAACGAGAAAATTGTAGGATGAATGGACGTCACTGGAGATCGAAAATCGGACTACCTTTGAACGATTTGGCGGTACGAAGTGGATATAGGCGGACTTTTCTAAGAGTAACAGACGTCGAAATGAATGTTGTGCTTTCGGTCTTGTCACCAGTTTTAAAATTAGTTTATGCAAAGATTAAGATTTATGTGCTTTTATCATCGAAACGGCAAGAGGATTTAAATTCGCGGCTGATGATACAGAACGAAAGTAAAGAATAAAATCTTCTATTTACAGAGGCTAAATTCTTTTTTACAAGGAGATAGATATGTCTCACGATAAATGTAAATTGCAATCTTAAATTTATACGTCAACGTGCAAATGGTAAATCTTATAAAGTGAGAAATTCTCAGGTTTTACTATCTCTTTTATTACTTTTTATCAAAATTAATCGCAAATTAAATATTTTCTCCTGCCGCTTCAAAGTCACGTGCAAATATTTTCTTGGTTTCATACATTTTCCGGTTTCTATAATTAAAAGAAACAAGAAGATAAGGGAAGGTTCTCAAAAATTGATTAAATTTCCATCGTATTTATTACAGAAAGAAACATTGAGAAAATGTGTTTGTATATTAAGCCGATAAGTATATCTTTTGACATTCGCACAAGAATAGGCAAAATAGCCGGGAAATTGAAATTGTGCGTGAAACGTAATTCATTAGCGTCGGATCCGTGACAAATTCAACGCAATCCTCGTGAATCTTTCGCGAAACAAGCCGTTGCCTTCGTGAAACTCGATCTGGAAATCCACGCTTTTGATTAAACAAACCCGGATATCAGTTACTAACACAAAGCACCGCTTTTGTTGAGATTGCTCCCATTCGTTCGGCCAAAATTCCTTTATTCAATTTATTTGTTGCTCTCTCCCGGTACAACCAGACGAATCTAACAAGTGGAAACTATCAGAGAACCACTTATTCCAAAATTAAACGGCTTTATCTCCTTCCAAATACTTTAAATATAGCGTAACAACATTACGATGAAACACGATTTACATTTTCTTTTCGCAAATAGAGAATCAGCTTACAAACGATAAAGATTAAACAGTAGATTCTTCTCTCTCCTTCTGTAAGCTATTTTCAACGATGTTTCATACAATGGTGGCTAACATTTTCTGCGTTCTCTTGGATAGATAACAACAAACTGTGGTCCATTAGTAGTGTTACGTCGCCCGACTCTCTACCTGGGCCGGACCTCACATCGCGGACGGATGGCAGCCAGATGTCCGCACATCCTTATCGCGTACTCTTGAAAACACTCGCAGCCCTACTATAAATCACAGAAAAATCTGGCGAAAGTCTTTCATTGCAAACAAGGACTTTTCCGCGAAAGCGTTTTCCAAGGTTTCTGGTTAGCATCTGGAAAACACGTGAACGCTAAGTGTTCACACGTGCGATGCCTCCTACTCCCAACTTTCCATCGAGGGTGGCTAATACCCTTCCTAGTCCATCGATAGTCTTACTAACCAATAGAAACAATTTCTATTGCCCTCACTTCTCCAACCAAAAACTGTCATCAACAAATCAGATGACTCCGTGGGTTAGACACACCCATCCTTAGCTCACCTCCGACACAGCATCGTCACGATCAAGTTAGTTCATCTCCGTCGTCAAGTCAATCAACACGTCTACCACGATCGCTCGGTCCAACGAACTCATTGAGAAGTATCGCAAAGTCGCAATCTAACATTCGGCAAGTCATTCAAGTATAATTCAAGCCACCGAGGCACTAAGTAGTAACTTCAATTCACGCGAACGAGACATTCGATTCTTCGCGTCAACATACTTCGGACGGTTCTTGCATTCATTCGGCAAGCTAGTCTAATAGTTTCACACGATATCGGGATTCATCGCGTTAACCGATATCCATTATAACATATTTATATATACGTTCCAAGTGTTGTGAAAAGTGGCGAAATAAATAAAAACAGATAACTGGAGACTACAGTTATTTCAATTAACCACCCCTATTGTCGTAACTGAAATCAGGGGATCGCCCTGCTCGTGGTGTCGATCATCAGATCGTAACGGGAATTTACGACTCCCGTTGACGCTCCTAACGGAGACTCGTCTCCCCGCGACTGGACGAACAAACAAGTAGAATTAAAGAGTCTCTTTGACTGCACGAAAGTAAAGTCTGTAGGAGGAATTAGGGTCAGAAAGTGGCAAACGTGCAGGGATTTGTAAGATATCTCCAATTGTCTATAAACCTATTGTAATACGAGATTTCTACGGTTGCGACCAATTAGGTCAATCAGAGACAGCAATGAAGAATGCTTTAATCGAAGATTCTACGTAGAATCATAGAATGATGGAAATCGATGTACTGCGTTGTTATTGCCGTTCTGTTTGGTCACGTACATTTGAGAAATCACTTTTGCTTGGCTCAGTAGTACACACAACATACAAATATTATCTTGAGACAATTAACTAATAATTAATTTTATTATCTTGAATTATCTTTTCAGGCCCGTATCGTCCAAGTATTAATTCGTTTCAGATATAAATGAAAGCATACAATAGAAATTCGTTTAATTAAAATGTTCATCGTGTTTTATATGAATTGTTCGAAACTGGAAAATCGATTCGAAAACATATAGGAAATTATTTTACTCGATAAATCAGTACACAAACAATCGACATGAACAAAGAATAATGAAGGTGTATTGTCTGCTTTCAGCAGCCGACTTTTCAATTTTATAATAGATAAACAAAATAGTTAAACAATTACCTGTTACATTTATACATAATACATTTATATATAAACAGACGACTAACCGAAGTTCTACGTTATTAAATATACAATATTTATTTCATTCCTGATATTTTATTCATTCTCCAGACGCGAGATGTTTCAATTTATCCATCTGATCTGCTATTGGCTTTATAAAGCTATTATTGCAGCACAATAACGTGGTATAAAATAGAATATCAGCATCGTATTTTTCCACCAGCCGTATATTCAGCATTATTAAAGCCATTTTATACATGGTAATATGAGAAGCTAATTGAAGAATTTAGAAGAGTTTATAACAGTCATAAAAATGGATTAAATTTCTAATTAAGACACTGACTAAAGTTCAAACTAATAAATTTTGCGAAAATTAGTCCTCTCGCAGGAATATACAATGATACGTTTTTATTCGCCAAACTACCATACCAGGAGTAATAAAATTTAATTCCCACTTTTAATTCCTACTTTTAATTCCAACACTTGCAATTAATTTCTGTGAAAAGTTACGCTGTTCTAAAACACACAACATAAATATACGCAGAGAGACAACTTTATTATGCAAATAGACATAACCTTTTTGATACGAACGAACGATATTATAAAACGAACGGTATTATAAAACGAACGGTATTATAAAACGAACGGTATTATAAAGCAAACGATACCCTGTATTATTCGGAAGATTTCCAGAGGAACATTCGTTACTCAATATTGTCTGCATTATCTCCCTTCTGTAATGGAATGTCAACTTTCGTCGTATCATTCACCAACAGGTATAAAGATCCAACGCAGAACATTTTTCATCGTAAGAGTTTTCCTCCCGGACCTTTTTCCCCAAGTACCCAATTCAACCGTCTATCCACCGAAGCGAATCTCCGAGTTATTTATACAGTAGCCTCTTCTTTCCTCGCCTTTTATCGGCGGAGACAAAATCAAATAGAAATTTTCACCGTCTTAATGCCATTGTAGCGACGTCGCGAAAGTACAAAGGATTAATAATTTTTAGAAGTTTACATTGACAATGAGAAGACTTAAGTGGGCTTCATTCGCATCCCTTTATCAATACGAGTTTATCGGTGTAGCTTGAGAACGTTCGATTCGTTGTAGCTTGAGCACGTTCGATTCTTTGTAACCCGAGCACGTTCGATTCGTTGTAACCTGAGCACGTTCGATTCGTTCTACGTAAATTCCACTCCATCCAACATATCGATTGTCAAAAACTTTCCAAATATTTGAATTTATTATCTCCCTTGATGAAAGCTAAGACTCCTCGTTCAGCTTGATAGCGTGTTGTATCATACTTTTTACGCATCTCCAGATGTTACGGTTAATGTTTCTTACGATTTTCCCAAAGAGGTTAGTATTCTTTATTAGAAATTCGGTAGCATCGATGGATTTTATTATATTTCTAAATACCTAAGAAGTTCAAATTACGAGGAGTATCGTCTCAGTTTGTTCGTGGAGTAATAAAATCTGATGCGACATGTAACAAATTTGAGGTTAAGGAAGAACGCCCCCAAAGGCCGTGCGGGCCCTAAGAAATATAATCCAGCCATGTTGATCTTGACATGATCGTGAAATAATGCCATTTAGTCCGTACTCGAGGCGTAGAGCCAGGATTATAGAGGGATATAAATCACTGTCAGTCGGTCCTAACCCAGGTCAGATTGGGGTGATGCAAAGAAATAAGGCTATGTTGAAGCTCGTTCATGTATATAGACGCTGTAAATCTGGCGGCGTCGGCTCCTAAAAAAAACGGGAACGATATGGATGAAATGCTGTGTGCTTGAGAATGTGTGTCTGTCTGTTTTACATTGCTTCTGGATCACCACCAAAGGTTTTCGTAAATTGCCATCATCAATATTTATTCGCTTGACAAAACGGGCGCAATAAAACTGTCTCTTTTTATTGCCGTTGCTACGAAGACGACGGTTTTTTATCCTATGCTTTTTATCAAATTTATTTATCAGTTTCTTGTGTCTCCTCGATTTAATTTCATTCGGAAGAAAAATTGTTGCAGCCAAGAAAGCGTCGAACGGTTCCTAAGAGCTCATAGATTTCAAATAGCACGCCATATCATGCAAATAACAAAAATATATGAAATAATTAAAATAGTGTAACACTGACAATACTCGTGACATTTAATATCGCATTTAATATCGCATTTAATATCGCATTTAATATCGCATTTAATATCGCATTTAATATGCGAAACAAATTTAGTATAGAAATGATAATACTAAATAGTATTAAGATGGAGAATATAAATGATTACCTTTTTGACGAAGGATACCACGTTCGCAGGTATCATCATGAATATAGTGGCGTAGCCTGTCTTCGATAGGCAGAAATGGAAGAAATACTCTTTCTTTTAGCTCCCTGTTGCGCCTTCTTTGGCGTTATTATTTCCGGGTCGGGTTACTGGCATAAAGTTGTTCTCGTGCTAGATATCCGCTATGTTCCTCGCCCTCGTTTCACAATAAGTTGTCAGTGTACCAAAAACAAGATTGTTCCAACCAAAATTGAGCCACTTGGCTCACCCTTTTGCCAAAAAGGCATTCCCATGAACTTTGATTTGTTTTATACCGGGTATCATGGAAAATCTCCCTCGGGAAATAGAACGGCAAATGATCTGAAATAAATACAATATTTTATGTTAAATACGGTACCACACGTGTAGTCATGCTTATTTCTATCGTATTAACTATGATCGTATTAATAGAGGAATTTAATAACAGAATCGATCGATTAATAAATTGATCGTATTAAAAGCCGTTAATGTCCGTTCCGTAAACTTCTCGATGCAAAGAGACACAAATGTTTCTCTGTCTTTAATCTGGCCTTAACATATGCTTCAAATAACAGCGGATTAATTTGCGATGATACTTCTAGCATTTGAGAAGACATTATGATACTTTTAATGGTAACTAGAATCCTATCTTCAGACAGCAAAGGTTGAAATTGTTTGAAATACGTGCAACATTCGAGAAATAATAGAATTAATATGGTATTATTTAATTTAATATTGTTTCACTACTACATTAGGTACTTTAATGAAAACCTCACGACTAAATATATTAATAGCGCTGTATGTTATGTAACTTTACACTATTTTATTTTTAACATTCATTGAAAACTCATTTTACGTATAGTAAATATTTTTATTGATGTCTATGTCGGAAATAATTTGGATACTGCTTGAATATTTAGAATTAATGATTTTATTACTATTTTGTGATGACTGGAATTAATATCGTAGATAGTGAAATTTGTAAATATCGTTTTAAATCCACGATACCTTTATGATCTACAAAAACATATTATCCTTTTCCGAGTCTAACGAACATAGTAAATCCGTTACTGAAATCAATCTAGCAATTACATAGCTCGTAATATCCTTAATCTTGTTAGAGCAAATATATTGTGCAATAATTTGTTACATTTCAATTATCGTGTGTAAACAGAAAAACATCTATATTCACATAATTGTCGTTGTATTAATCGTTACGACTTACTGTAGTGATCGTAATAACAATGAAATATAAGTACGTTGGATAAAATGTTAACTTTAATCAAAATAACGTCCTTGTTTTTATCACGTGATTAAATAAATAACAACGTCGTCAGTATGTTTATCAATATAATAATTTCACAAAATTTAAAATGTTGCTACTTAGAGAAAGTCATGTGCAGAACTAACACAAAGTCACTTTACCCTCCACCATCAAGTAAACATACGAAACTATTTCACTTTAGGTTCAAACATTAATTAAGTCTATGATAAGCACTCTCTATCCGCGTCGAAAGTGAATGTTTAATAATTTACGTTGATACTGCACTGTATTTCGAGATACTTCATTCGTACATAGTGGCATAATCACCGATGTATCCTGAAACGACAATATTTTAACTCACTTAAGTGCTTTTAACACGCGGAATACAGTTTCTAAAATATTACAGTAGTTTCCAGTATACCCGCTGTTACGACCGTTCGCGGAGAGACGCGGTCTTGAGGGAACGCGTCAGCGAGAGGCGTAAATTCTCGCTACGATTCAGCAAATCGACGCCGCGAAATGGTCGCTCCTCGTGTTTCGATTAGGATAACCGGGGTGGTTCAATGAATGCAATTGTATTCTACAGTAGTAGAATATATATATCAGATTATCATTTACAACTTGTACATAAAGTATTGGTTCTAATCGTATCGGAAGTTACAGATAGAATGTTCGAGTGAGACCTTGTAAAATACGACTGATTTGTATGCGATCGTATGATTAGAGTTTTTGCCTGAGACTGATTTATTTGACTGTTCGAATGTGACTGATGAGTTTGACTGTTCGAATGCGACTCCTCAGTTAGAATGCTTGATGGAGAAAAGACTGTCTTGGACCGATTCTTTTGTCTTTCGGGGAGACAACCTCCACCACCCTAGGATCGCGCCACCGCACGCGCCAGTGAACACGTAGGCCGATTTCTTCGTAAAATTAAACAGATCTCAATCGAAGTCTCTGGAACTCGCGGCCAGACGGCAACCATACGCTCGTCGATACATTGTATTGATATACGACGCCGGCGGGCCGCTGGCGACGGTTAGAAACACGACATTGAAGGCGCGCCGCGACAATGTACGGACTTCTGGTTGCCAGCCTGCCCGCGGTATGTGATCCGGTGGAGGAGAATATTACTCGACGTAACACCTGCTGTTATAAAAACGAGTCCACTTAAATCAACATTTTACAGAGAATTATTATAAAAAATCAGGTCTACTTAGAATTTCGACATTTTTTCCTACCCAGTTAATTATTATTAAAGTGTACGAACGCGTTATTTTTTAATTGGTACAGCTACCTCTGTACCAGAAATTTAAATTAATTATTTAAATTGCTACACAAGTTAATTCCGAGTTGAGTAAAATAAAGTTTATTTCTTAGTTATAAAATTATATCTCAGATTTTATGACGAAACGTTACGTCCATCCTCTCGCGTTACGT
The DNA here is from genome assembly GCF_905332965.1 of Bombus pascuorum. Taxonomy (NCBI): domain Eukaryota; kingdom Metazoa; phylum Arthropoda; class Insecta; order Hymenoptera; family Apidae; genus Bombus; species Bombus pascuorum. Next base: position 7,459,734 of record NC_083496.1, on the reverse strand, counting down.
AACAATACCTAATTGCTTTCGGTCGCAGTTAAATAGCTTAGAATTAGGATTACCTAATTGTAATTATACAATCGATCGTCTATAAATTCAGCTGTGTTCTCGAGCTTCGAATGCAACGAACAAAATTCATAAAACACAGGATAATCGCAACCTGTGTATTTTCTCAGTAGGTACGTGACACAGAACGATTTCATGTAAAGTGAAATTCGTATTTATTTTTTACTATCGATATCAGAGCAGTGAGATATCAGACACGCATAATCGCTGTGCGAACCATTGAATGTTTAAAACAAAGATATATAACGAACATCGCATTCCTTTGATGCAAATCTGTATCTTTTAACGACACTGAGAAAAACGAAAAGTACGATTATCTTTACAAAGTAACCAAATATAAGCGACTTGATGCCGAAACATCAAAAAGAAGGAAAGAGTAGTACTATGTCTGAAATTGGTATAAGGCTGCAAGAGCACAGAGAACGAATTTGATGTACGTTTAAACGAGTTGAAGATATTGGAAATCGGAGCAAAGAATGGAAGATCGAAATTCAGTAGCTTCCGTAGCTTTCTTTGCGATAAACGGATGTTAAGCTGGCTTTGGAATACGTTTATTGGTACTTTCGCTATTGTCCGTCCAACCATTTCGACATTTCTGGTATTACAGTAATTTAAATACCGCTGGTGATTTGTAATTTATAATATATATATGTCGGGTTATCGTTAAGACTTGGATTAGGAGCGTGTAATGAATCTTCACGGGAATTATTCATCGTTGTCACACAATTGAGGTAACGTTTATTAACACAAGTATGGATGTTACAATACTGGCAAGTGGCCGCGCTAATTAGACACTAATAACAAGAACCTTAAGTTCGATAACGAATCCGCGGTCAACGGGATAACAGATGTACTTTGCTCCAAAGTCTAAGTCGGACTCGACTTACTTCTCGCGACACAAGGATTACTTGACTAACGAGACTGCAAGAAAGGGAATGACTTTCCGTCACGATGACGCTGCAGAGGAAAACTATGATGGGGTGTGCCTAAGGGCACGAGATCGTCGGATTCGTCGAGGAAAGCCTCCGCTCGGAAGGTGAGGGAAATGGACGTTGCTGTTAATTGGTTAATTTCTATGTTGGTGGTTATAAAAGGTTGCTAGCCGCCTTTGAGAGAGAGTTCCTGGCGGGAAGCGTCGTACGTGAGGGAAGCAGATCTCCCGTATCTTCCCGCAATAAGTGACAGATTTACGGGCTGATAGAATAAACACTGTTTGTCAATTTGAAGGACTTTAGTTAACTAAATCCTATGATTGATAGCGGGTCCTCAGGCTAGCTGAACATATACTGTGAATGATTCATTATGTGCGTGTAAGATTATTATCATTATTTGATTTAACCATTATTGTATATATAACCATTTATTGATATGCGGTTAATTTATAATTACGATATTATGAAACCATAGTTATAAATTGTACAGCAGATGTTTCTAATTTTTTTTTCTTTTGGACTTTGAAGACAATTAATTGCTTCAATCATCTAGAAAGCCTTAAACTTAATATATCTATAACGTTATAAAGATCTAAAAATATATTGTATTTTTATCGTTTTCATCCTTTGTATCGTTTGCGAGGCAAGGATGACGAATAGGTACTTTATAAAAGTAGAGCCGGAAAGGATCACTTTGTACGGAAGGAAATCTTTCGATATCTTCAAGTTATATTTCTATTCAGCAGGAATCGCGCTACGTGTTTAGCGAAGATTGCAGAGTTATCGTGTGTTGTAAATTGTAGGAATCTGAGCGAAGAATCAATGTGGAACTGCAACGATTCAATTACACTTTGAGGAATGACCATTCAGGTATATTTAATCAATTCCGTAAAGTATCAGATTACATTGCGATGAAATGAGAGGATCGTGTTTTACGAGTACATAAAAGTGTTCTAAAGAGCGGAAAAATAAAACAATTTCTATCAACAACCGCAGCAATCACGTTTTTAGAACGCTAAATCGTAAAAAGTTTTTACCACTAAATTTCTTGCGTGTTTAAATGGAAAAACATTTCTAAAGTATAATAACATAGCGATAGATAAATTATTGATAATAACAATAAACATAATAATGAAATTAAGAAATATTAAATAATAAAGAAGTAAGTGGAGATCGAAGAAAATTATCTATAACTTTATACAATAATCCTTTTTATGCAAATTTATTTATATGCATGATCGATACGTTTTTTGTTTCTCCATAATCTATACAAAAGTATTACGATACTCGTATCATAATGAAAATTCTTAGAACATCTCCAAGTGTAAATCGTCGATTTTATGAATAGTAATACTGACATATACATTCAATTATACATCATTCGATATCTTGCCTAATGAAATCCTTTTGTGTTTCCTACCGTGTCACAGCTATAGGTTGTTCGATTTGCGTGCAACGTTTTGTATATGATTATACGTATATATTAAATATGAATATTTAATAATAATTTGAACAGTCAAAAACAATTTGTCATTTGCGTGACATAATTGCACGTGGTCGTAATTCAATGGCCAGAAGCTGTACGTTTTCCTCCACCAACATCATTGTTCACCCTTATTGATCTCGATAATTAATTTTGAGCGGCGTCCAGCTTCTTCCCCCAGAACACGGAGAAAACGAATTCCACGGAGCACGCAGCGTAAGTAAGGAATTGCTAAGGAGTTGGATCTCCTTCGTTGGGATCATTACGAGATAAACTAATATGTGCCGGACCATTATGAGCGTCATGCTTGAAATTCCACACCGCCTCCGTTTCCACCTTTATCCGGCTTCTTTCTCCCTTAGGAAGACGTCGAATCCTATCTACGCCTTTTATCCTCCTCCTCCCATTTCCTTTACCCCATAAAACATTTAGCGCAGAATTTTACGCAATCTTGTTTGCACCTTCGGTTAATTTGAAAACTGGAGTACGAGTTTCGTTAATCTTGGACTTGGAACGAGAACAAAAACGGAATAACAATATTGTAGATGGGCAGCGATACTTAATTAAAAACAAAAATAGTATTAACGCAATGAACGTTGTATTTTAGTTCGTTATGATCTTACTTCGTTAATTTCGTTCGTTCCGCGTATATTCTCGCGATTAATTGCTATCTATTCGTTCCTGTGTTAATACTTAAATTTAATAGCTTCTGCGTCACGTTTAAAGCTCCGACATCGTTATTTTCAGAGCGCGATGTTTCCTTGTATTTGTTATTTCAAAAATATACAAACAGCCTTAAATTCATTAAAACTGTATCAAACTTTTCTCCGCTATTCTTCTCTTTCCATTGAAAATCAACGTACGGTACGAGTATTCGTGAAAGCCGGTTTTTTTTAATCACGACGAAACGACCAGAATTTTTCGAGCTCGAGCATCTCCCTAAATTTTTACGCAAATTTCGCAGCATCCAAGTTTTATTTCGCCCTGATATCGATTCGTAGCCACGCCGTCTAAGGTGCCTCGTCTGCCATCGAAATTTTTATCGATACTCCGGAAAGTTTCGTCGTCGAGAGAGCAACCACGTCGAGAAGAAAATTCCACCAACCCTCGTCTCGTCTCGCTTGCGGACCGAGCTATGTCCGTCGATGAATCCGTCGAATATTCTGACGAATGCTTTGAATGTATGGGTTTACATTGGGCTGGAGGCTGAATAAATTACCAAGAGTATATCAGACAGGCAGTGCAGATGTTACAAAAGACGAGGTCGTTGGAAACTACGAAAATCCGAATAGAGGCTCACTTCTATACCCTCTCAGGCATAAAATCAACTCGGTCAGAGTATTCAGTATGTCGATTACGTTCCCGAAACGACACTCGAGCGCGACAGTGTGGTCGATCCTCTCTAATATCTTCAGCTTTAATATTTTTGTTCTGACTCGAACGAAGGGTTTCGAACATTATGTTTACGGTTACGGTTTTCGCTGTTTCAGCTGATGCGTTTGAACGGTCAGATCCCTCGTTTTTAAACCACGGAATGCTTTGTCGTTGAAAATAATTTAGTTAAAATAAGTTGGAAATGTGGCAAAATAAACGTGCATGTGCATCGTAATAATTTATAGTATTTCGTATAAATTCATTGGACGCTATTGTCTTTTCCTTATAAATAATCCTTAATAATCTGTTAATTAATGACGCAGATTTGATCAAGTTAGTTTAAGGTAATAGTCTCAGAATACAATTTTTTGACGACAGATGCTTTAAACTGATAACAGTTTTAATAATAACTGTCAAAGGACGAACATTATTTGCGTACATTGAAAGTGACTAACAGTTTACTGCCATCGAAACTACTTCATTCAGGAGACAGAATAGTGCCATAACCGTCAATGTATCCTCAAGAGGCAATATTTTATCCTAGTTAAATGCTTTTAGCACGACATATAATTTCTTGATTATTGAGGAAGTGTCTAGCAAATTTACTCGATTGATTATTACCGAAGACAATTTTCTTTTTCAAATTACGATACGATATTGTTTGTACAATATTCTCGCAAATTTCGAACTTTCTTAGTGATTATAAAAAAGAAAAAACAGTCATATTTTTAAAAAAATGTTTTCCAAGAACTTTAACAATTTACAATCCGAATATTTTTATGCGATATTTTGTTACAGTCGTCCAACAACTCCAGTGCATTTTACATAACGAAACTTTATAAAACCAAATATTTTGTTGGGAAAAGAAATACGTTATAAAGTTTGTAAATTTATTACATGTACGTGTAATTATCTTTATGAATTTAGAAAATAATTATATATTTTCACTGAGTTATTTTCAGGTTGATGACCAATCTCGTATATTTTCATATGTATTTTTACACTGTTTCCCCGAAAAATCTATCTGCCGTGTAAATGTAAAATCTAGAACCAGACATACGCAACAACTTCCTTTTTTTATCACTATTTTTTCCATGCAAAAAAATACAAGATAAAATTTGGTACTGGTGTTGCACTGGTATCGATCTAATACAAACAGTTAATTTTTATACTGATACAATTCTTCCATCGAATGGTACAACCTGTTATATACAGCTTCGTTTTTTTTTTTATCAGAAAAAAAAACGAATACAAGACAAGATATTTTCACAAACAGGTAAATTTTGATATCGACATAACTATTGCATCCAACAATACAAATTATGGTTCGTTTAATCGGAACAATGGTCGCATTTCTTTAAACCATAAAAAATCGGTCTCTCGATCTCGATAAAGAGAAAAAGTTTCCTTCCTCTACGCTTTTGTGACACGGGCTTTCCCGCCCCTTGGATCAATGTCTTTCTATCGCGGAGGTGAATCTACTTATCTCGGGGTTATCACGGTATAGAAGTAGAACCTTATAACCAAGTCTCCGACACAGAAAATCATCAAAGATCGTGTTATTAATGGCGAAGCGCCATAAAATGAAGTTGCATGGAGGAACAACGGCGTTCAATATCGATAATGTAATAACATAAATGGAATTCGAACCTTAGCTAAACGAATCCGATCGCGATATTTAAATCAATTTCTTTTCAAATGGAAATCCGAACCCTTTTGTTCGAATGGAAAAAACCTGCTGACTTTTACGATAATCGTACGACCTACAGGGATATTTAAAACGAGATATGAAATTAGTTCATCAGATATATTTAATAACAGTGTCGTATAATAGAAAATTTCTCAATGATCTTTCGATAAAACGAATTTTCAAAAATATTTCAAATAGTATTGTCTGCGTACTATTGCGTCGTACAATATGCCGATAATATTTCTGTTTAAATGGAATTAATGTTTCCTATTTATGTAGCAATCCGTGAGAATTTCCGACAATAAATTTTTCGCTTTATTCGCTTTATTTGTTTGAGAAAAATAGGGGCAACATATTGTTAACGCACTGTTGGCACTCGATGCATTAAACGATTCTAGAGATATTTATTTTATACAAAAACAGCATATACTCTCTACCTATATACGTATTTTATTAATAATTTAATTATGATACTGCACATTAAATTGTACTCGGTTAAATTTTGAGCTATGCCCTTTGCTTTCATTTTCAACGATAACACTAACTGTAACAAATAATGTACAAAGATAAATTTAATGAAAATAATCGCAACAAAGGGAAGAACGTGATAGGAACTTATCTGTAGAATTCTGCTGAAACCGATAAGAAAAAAAGAAGAAAAAAGAGGTCAGAGGTTGAGGACACAGGTATAAAGTAACAAGACGGATTTTTTAATCCTTTTAACGTGAAAGAAGAAGGCTTATAATTGTTCTCAATTGATGTTTCTTGAGACCAATCGTGATAAATTGCAGTTGGAAGATCGACGTACCGTGAATCGAGCTCTAGCTTGTACACAGGGATTACATTGCTCACAAAGAGAAGACAAATCTTTTTCATTTTCTTCTTACCAAAGGTTGTTAAAGTATTCTAGCCCGACCATAGTAATCGTGAAAGTAATTCTATCTTGCATCGTACTATTTAAACTTTGAAATTGGTTTCGTTGATTTAAAAGATAATAATTGTATCAATAAAATTACATTACGCGCGTTGCAATTTTGAACCAACATATTTGTTAATCCTTCCTTTATGCTCGAATCTCTATAATTTAATATTGTGTATTTGGATTAATTGAATTTCTTCATATTGAGATTCGCCAGATCCTATTTTATTTATTTCTATACAAATTGATCACTGTAACGTTACAAACGCAAATACTTATTAATTTTCTTCGTTCATAAGCATAATACGAGTACGATAATAAGAAGAATTACAAATCAGGGACTGTCTTATTTGGTATGGAAATAACGATCGTATCTCCCTATTGATTCCCAATATCCATAGTTTCACCGTGATCGTTTTCAATTCTCAAAAATCTGTTTCACCGCTTCAGACTGATTTTGGTGAAGTAAAAAGGGTCACTTTAGATTTTACTGCTCAAGAGGGTATTTTTCAAGAAGAACAAAATCGATTCCAAACACTTGGGCGATATCCCTCGCCAGACATTCAACAACGCTTTCCCGTCGTCTTGATGCTTTGAAACTATGTAGTTGGCGGCTACCCAAGTACCGACTATTACTACTTGTTGCGGATGTCCAACGCACTACTACTTACTACACTAAGGATCTCCCTTGTTTTATCGATGTTTTCGCTTTCGTCCATGGGACAAATGGGACGCCCTACGGCTTTAGACATTACCCTGCCTCTAATGTCATCTTTTTTTCGCCAAGGAAAGTACAAAGCAGGTTCTTCCAGTTCAGAAATATCCGATAATCGGCGTGTTTCTATCAACACCTTCGAACTTCCGCTATCTAAATGCACTAATATCGGAACGATATCGATAACATCCCCCGTTGTATCATATTTCACGTCAATTTTCTTTCTCGGAAGAAATGATTTTCTCTGCGATAACGCGTCGATTTATCTGGATGCTAATTTTCGTGGGATACGCTCATAAAGCTTATGAAATAAAATTATGAACAATATAAAACTTATCGTTCTAAGCTAGTTTATAGGAACTATATTATACAGTGAAAACTATAGAAGTATAAAGTCACGGAGAAGATATATAGAAGATAAAATCTAGTATAATAAAGGTGAGAGATACTATAAATGAAATGTCACGAAAGTCGTGCTTTATTTCCTAGGAAACTCGTTAAAGACGCAATTCTTTTTGTTTTATTCGACTTTCTTCGCATTATCGTGATTGCTATAAAATAGATATGCAACATTTAAATCTCATACGATCGTCTTAACCGAGCAGGTGTTAACTATTTGACTACAAACGAGTGTGATCGTGCTCTTAACACATTCGCAGGGAATGACATCATTTTGCGGTCATGCTTGCTTAAATAGACGTACGGACGACACATTCTCATTTGTTTCATGGTTTGTTCGTTAATATTTCCACGGCACATTAACGTTATAAAGATACTTACAATTGGAGGAAGATTTAGTCTGAAATTACTGTGTCGTTTATTTTTAACATTTATATAGCGAGTTTAATGATATTTCAATGTGTAAAATAATGTTGAAAGTGAAGATAAGAAACTGATAATATTTTAAATTATATGTATGATATATATCAGAAACAATATTGAAGCAATATTCAACGAATTCGCAGATTGTCTAAAGATATACGCGTGTAATTCTGTGATGTAGATGTTCTATCAAGATAATACTTAACAATTATCAACTAGATTTAGAAGCAGAAATTAGAAGTAGAGATATAGAAGTTAGCCTCGCTCGAAAATAAGTAGAAGAATATTAATAGTTTCCGACGATACTAGAAGTATTAAATCTTACTATAAACGAAGGAACGTATAATTTGTAACTGCTACAGGTACTAATTAATCGTAGAATTTATAAAACAACGTTGATCGGTTAATATTTTATAGAATAATTTATTTCCATAGATAAATATGTTCTATCTTTGACTACGATCATCGCAATTTCCAAAGCTAACGATAAGTAAATTCTTCATACGTAACAAATGTAAAAAATTGTAAAGGAAAAAAGAAAGAAAGAATTATCGTGGCTTGAAAATTAGTCTGAAAATGAACTTTATGGCCGTTGTTACAAATATAAAGGCAGCTTAGAATAATAAATAAACAATAATGAAACCACTCGTTAAAACTTCTTGGAAGCTCCGGATGCTTCGCGAAATTCATCTGCATGCGATAATTTCGTCTCCGCGTTAAGGAGACACGTCTGATAGTGAGACGAGTAGCACAAAATATAACACTGCAGTCAACTAACAAAGCATAAGCACGTATAAGGGACAAGTAATAAACTTTCTCGCAAAACTTGCTTTAATCTGGTGAACTCGAATCTTTTAACACGCTACAGCCCCTGATTTCTACAATCGTGACCATGTTCGTGTGCGAAGCCAGAACGCAATTAATTATCAAAGATAATGCAAGCAAAAGTTTAATAAAGCATGTCAAAGTTTTTATCTCCGTAGTTGTCCCTCATATTCGTGAACAACAGAAGCTTTACTTCCTACTGTACATTTGCGCAGCTGTTAATTAATTTCTGTCACTCTCCTTTAAATCTCCAGTTTTGAATATCCGAATATCTGTCAAATATCTGTTTGGAATTTAAAGTTGTGCCTGTAGTCAGCAGACAAAAATTAATAAATATATGTATATATCTGTTTGGCATTTTACTACGATAAAATTAAATGAAATAGATGTTTGCATATCTTTAATTATTCGTTATTTGCTTGTCACAATGTTACAGTGTTTTGCTCTTACAAAGTATACCATTATAAAGGAAATAGCATCATAACTCTTTACGAAAATTATTAATTCCTAGATTTCAGATTAAAGTGGGAAATTACAATTAATTATAAATTTTCTCCCTTACAAGCAAACAAAACTTGAGGGTTATTAGACGTAGAGAGTCAACAATACAACAGCAAGTAACTGCCTCGTTATCCGTTTATGATCGACACGCAATCGTCCTCTTATCGACGTAACATTCAGAAATTTTTTATCGCGATTGAAATGATAGTATTCATAAGTAAGCACATTTATGTAATTTGGATATATGTGTCATCTACCGTGCCACTAAATAGATGTTAGTTTCAATTAAAAGTAAGTGTATGGAACAGAGTTAAATCATCAATATCCTTATCAATCACGAACTGTTATAAAATCTTTAGCATCGTACGTAATCGATGGAATTCTAACAACAGGTCTAACTAAATATGTAGCTAAATATCGGAATAGAATAATAGAAAGCATTGGACGCTTCTCGTCTAATCCTCATGAAAATTCAATTGAACGGGACCAGGAGGATGCTCGCGAGTGCTTCGAAAATGAAACGCGAAACGCATATACATGATGTTAAAGAAAGGACCTAAGAGCGTGAAAGCTCATACCACTCGCTCAGAGGAATACACAATTTTTAATCGGTATGCAAGATTCGTACAAAAAGCACTTGAGATAATCGAACGCTTATTATCGATAACTGTTACGTCTCTATTATACCTGTTATGTAAAACACTTGTGAATTTCACTAGCACTCTAATGAGACGTGGCTGTTACCATTATATTGGTAAAATTTGAAACCAGTCTGAAAATGTGTCCAGAAATTATTTGCAAAATTGGAATACGATATATATACTACAAACGTAAATTTAGTAAAGAATTGCCATACAGAATGGATAGTCATCTTAAGCATTAATTGTTAAATATTCCACCACTGATCTATAAATAGTTGTTTATTTAAGTACTTGTATGGTTTTTACGAAATACATATTTCTATCAAATATCTTGTAATTTCTATATATATATTTCCAGATTCGTTTACAAATTCAATTACATACATTATAGAGGGACAGAGCATTAGCTTCTTCCTGGCTTCAACATCAATGAAATTAATGTACCAATGCTAATCTAATATTTAACGTAATTAAATTATACCCGGAAACATCCGTCTGTAAATCCATCTGCTCTTTCTCTCGATTTAGAAATCCAAACTCTTTATACTCTTTAAGAGGATCGCAAAGTTACTTCATTATAAACTATAACATCCAATTACGCGTTGTTTGGCTTTTCGAGAGTCGGTAAAACGCGAATAATTGTAAAACGCTAATAAATAATAAGAAAAATCCGATCAGGTGAATGCGCTTAAAAGTCTCGTTTCCTGCCACCTTACTTGTAATGTTGAAAACAGCAAAATAAAATAAATGTAGAACATTCCAGCGGATATTCGAGCAACGGAGTAGCGCGCGTACAAACATACACACACACACGTATACAGCCTGTTCCTCCGGAAATATTCAGTGGAAAGGATTCGTTCTACTAACCTGGCAGGCTGCTCCAGTTAAACGGAGGGAAATGGATCCGCGATATATACGGTTTAATCAATATGTCGGGATTACGAGTCGTGGAACGCCTGACCGAAGAAAGACTACTTGGCGTGGCCGAGGAAAGGGTTCTCGAAGAAACGAACTCGGCCGGCCAGCGTGCCAAGGAAATTGCTTTTGTCAAGATTACCCACGAGTCATTTAATCTCTCCTTCGAACGCGAGTTAACCCGCTGACATAAATGGCTTCTCATAAGGGGAAACGATCGCTTTACGGTCTTTTAAAAATTCTCAGCTCCGCCGCGGCCAATGAAAGGTAACGTCAGAGCTTTCCGGCTAGACGAACGTGTACGAACTTTATCCTCCGTCGCGGAGCGCGTTGAATTTTAAATTCTAAAGAACAGCTTTTTAGCTGCGAGACGATAATTTGTTAGTCGGAGCCAAATTTTAGAATTTTTCGATTTCTCCAAGAGAGAAACCGCCTTGAGAATGGATTTTCGTAATATCGTGCGCTGCTTGCTCGTAGAATTACGTGACACGTGAAAATATCAATCGTGCAAATTCTGGAACAACGTATGCGGAAGAACTCCGTAACTTACGTAGCGGAAGGCGAGTCACGTGCACCACCTCTCCGAACACGTGCTTATTTTTAAGAAGCTGTATTATGGAATTATAAAATCACAGATAGTCGAAGCTGCGGTCGTTTTATTCTTTATGATCAGCATAGATAATCATACGATATCGCGTTAAATTGATGGAAGCAGATTAAAACAATTTTAAAAAATACGCAATAGCAAAACTAACGCTTGTAATTGTCAAACGTTATATTGAAGCATTTTCTGACTTACTCAGTAATATTTAAACAACAAATATACATAAAAAGTACTACACATAGCATGCTAGAAATCTTTATGGTCAGCTACAAATTACTCGATCAAAGGATTGTACACTAGTTAAGTCTAAATTATACATTTGTCATTAAATTATAGGATCAACAACTTTTCTACTTTAACTTTACTCCACGTTCCGTACTAAATTTATTAAACGTCGATATACTTTACATCGCAGCCCATTAAATTGCATTTCGTAATCGCATGTTAAGGAACGAAAACCTGGCAAAAATGTTAAATATTCACTCGACTCTGACTCGATGTTCCCTACCGTACAGGGTCATGAAATCTAACAAGCAAATCTAAATAAACCGACGTCGATTATGAGAACAAGTAGGTATGACAGCGAGCCAGATATCCGTGTGCTGAAAGCTGAAACAACCGAGTAGGAAAAGAAGTGGAGGAGAGAAAATAAAAGAGGAAGACCGTATTAATATTAAACAGCTAAAGAATTTCTCGTAATTGAAATGAATAATGCATGCCGTGTCTCCGTTGATTCGGTATGATCATGGTAATATGGACGCCGCGAATGGTTAATCAGCAAAATCGAATGTAAATGCTCGTAGGCGCGGCTAATTCTTCTTTCCCTATCGATTCGATAATCCAGTTAACGGAGATCGAGCAAACGAGAAAAAAGTTTTAAATATTCGGTGAGGGAAGTTGCATGTGCTTGAAAATGCTCCAAATAGTAATTCCGGGAATTCTGGTCGTATTACCGGATCGTCAAAGCTCTTCTTGCCTCGCATCCTGTTCTGAGAGGCTTTTGTGCGGTGCGACCAATCGATCGACTCGATTAAAAGCTGGCAACTCGATCCGCGCCCGCTGAAACATCGTAATCAAACCCGAGATAAACTCAAAGGCAACACGGTTCTCGGCGATTTAAACTGGCTACGGTGAAACGTTGGTTCTCGAACAGCAGCAAGAAATCCAACGATGAGTCGAGTTGGAATTACAACCACGATGCCGGAGATCGTGTCAGGAAACACTGGTTGACGATATAAGCAATGGAACAGCTTGAGAAGGGTCGACTTAACGACATAGAGAATTTGTCTTCCTGACAGAAACAATAAAATATGGTTTTTCTCTTCGTCGACTCGGACCAAGTCACGGTGAGTGAGATTTATCGAATGGATGATGTCTCTGTGGAATTAAATCCAGTCACAGGGAGGATGAGATTGACGCGGATACGTGTATTTTTCTTACTTCCGTGTAAATCATTAGCGAGCCATTAGTCTTATTTATTTATTAAACTAATCGTGCAGGAAGGATACCTAGATTATCCGAGGATAGACGATGCAGCTGATTGCGTGTTCTGAATGCAATGTAATGCGTTAATTCGGCTAGCTGTCGTCAGAAATATCTTTAATTGCGGATGCTGCGACGTTGAAGCAATAATTAATTTTTTTACTGTTATTTATTTTACTGCATTTTTACTTATAAGCACACAAGACTATAGAAAGCCTGATAAACGAAGCAGAAAGTTCGTTCGAAGCGCCTCGATACAATTAGTCTAGGAGAAAAATTGTTACGAATCTTAACAAAACGAAGTAAACGTATCGAAAATACGTTTCGATACGATGCACAAAGGAAAGTATAGAAGGTAAAGGATTAGCATCGAGGGAATTTCGGCGAGCACGTTAATCTTCGTGTAACGTTCTGCTCGTTTTTCAATCCACTTCGACTCGATCTGATTCAAGACACGCCTTCCTTGCGCAAGCTTGCACGCCACGCAATTTAAATAATTCTGTCACTGAATTACATTTTGTATATACGCCAAATAGGTCGAGTGCAGATTAAATATTCTATTGTATTTCGTTCCGAAATTCAAGCAATGGACAATTAAAACGACCATGTACATATTCGTAAATGAGGAAAAACACGAGCAACGAACGAGGGTGGCTTCCATTCGTAAAGAGAATACCTTGTAATCTCGGAATTGAATGAAATTTTATGTTAAATTATTGTCGTCCCAAGCGTCTCGTAGCTTCCAAATTAAATGAAATTTCACGATAAATTACGGTCTTATTAAGAAACGCTCCACGTGTATCTGCACGAACAGGTATATTCATTATTTCGTTCGTTTCGTTTCAAAGGATATGGATGTGTTTTGTAAACACGTATATTATACGCGTGTAACAAAATTCGATATTTTTAAGAATGTAAATTTTTAAAAGAAATACAAATTCAGAACTTTCTGGACAGGGTACGTATCGTTATAAATTGGCATAGCGCAAATGAAACGAGGAGATTAAGCATAAATAGGGATTAGGTTCATAATATATTTAATATGAAGTTTGTTGCTTCCTAGATTGAAAGGAATGGAAATTGTGAATACAGGAAGCTTGGTAAAATTCCATCTATAGTATATAGCAGTATAGCGTAACACGTTACACAGAATGGTTCGCCTAACTTGACCATATTAAATTACTGGTAAACCGTTTGTTGCACGAGAAAATTTTACAACCGAAAGTCGTCTGGTTTCAAGAATAATATATAAACGTAGTAACCAGTCCCACTCTTCTTTTTTGTCGAATATCATTTTGAGCTTTTTAAATAGAACGTGTAAAATGTAATCCTGTAATTTGAGAAAAACGTAAACGCTAAATGGAATATCTATTCGGTACTAATAAGATAATAATGAATAAAAAATCTATATGGATTTTAAAATAGAAACATATCATAGAGGATTATATTAAATAATATTCCTCTAGTTCAAATTATACTTAAGCAATTAGATATAAAACAATTAGGTATAATCCTTCGCGTAGACGGCTCGTCAATTCAGTTTGGCTGAAACTTTCAACCAAAAAGTAATATTTCCTATTACGTTTCCGTCAAATATTGCTTTTTACAACTATAGTAAATTGAAATAGATTAATATCATCTGTTCTAGAAAATATCCTAAAAAGTCGATAGCATTGTAAGATCTACGAGCTTCTTATAATTTTGTTCTTTACTTTAGTAGTTTTTATATATATAACACTGACATAGTTCTCCCTTGCCCTAGTCTAGTTATCAGAAGATGTAGTAGAATAAAATGAGGAAAAAATCATATCGTATCGTCATAGAACAACATTGTTATATAAATAGCCAGTACAAACTCAGCTTAAGTTCTGCGACAACTAGTCGATGAGAAATTAGCTTTCGCAAATAGATCGCCTACGTAAACTATCTGTACAGGATTAACTATCATTTCCAATTCCGCCTACTTATAACTTTCGGTTATCAGTACAGCTAACAAATATTGTCAGTAACTCATAGAAAACGCATGTCATTTCGACGTATTGGAGTAATAACGTGAGCGAAGGAACTGCCTGGACTACGTGTGTGAAAAGGCAAACTTCTCTCTCCTGTTGCACGAATATAGGCTTTCACCTGCATACAAAGGCCTCGATACCATCGACAAAGTATTGACTCTGACCGCAAATGCCTATACATATGTACATGTATACTTTTTTTCCTTTAACGACACTGGTCAACGAACCAAATATTGGCATTTTGTTCGATGAAAAACGACGTATTAGTTGCGAGGGTGCAGCTGTGCAGAAAGTAACCTTTCGGATATGCACTAATTTGCCAAAAAAAAAAGAGTGACGCTGTTATAACAATTGATTTTATGTCGAAAATTAAAAAATTGAATATAATGGTTGGTCCAGAGCAGTGGTTTTCAATTTATTTATCCACTCTATGTAACATATTTTGTAACATTCTTCGATATAACGAAATCCATCAGCGAAAAGTGAACCAGTTTACAACAACGTAGTATAACAACTCGCGTCTCTTCTGTATTTTTTCAACAGGGAATTGTTACTCAAATTACGTATTTTCGTTATATTTCGAGTGTATTTCTTTACATTATTCGTAAAATATGTAAAGTCATTTTTATTTCAAAGTTTAATTATTCAGCTTGGAAATATAAAAGACATCAGGAGCATTATTCGTCTCTATTTATATACAACTTAGATTATAGTATTTCTGCTGTGAAATATACAATAAGGAATTCTATCGGAAACAGAGAGAGTAAGAGCGAGAGGATTTTACTTTTGAAGACTGAATCAAGGAATAAGAGTAGAACGAATGTATGTATATTAATTATTTCGTGTTATACATTTTTTAACGTGTGCTTAGTTTATATAAGAGTTAGTAAAAAAACATTCAGGTTTCATTTTGTTTCGGGTATTTTGCAGCATAAAATACAAAAATTCTCTGTTATTTACAATATTCTCTGTTGAAACCCGGAACTGGATTTCCTCCATTCACGTTTCCATATTTTCGTATTATTTATTCTTGTAGCTGCAATACATTCAGAAAATCTCTTGGCGAGAGAAATTGAACTTTAATGCTGATTCACGATTGTTATAAAATACTCTAGGACACTTAAACATCGAAATTTTTAACATATCCATTCGATCTTCGCTTGTAATAACACAGAAGAACGATCGGATTACAATAAACTGATGAACGTTTGAAAAATTTGATACATCAAATAAACCTCGTATTTTATGAAAATCCAATTCTACTTTCAAACGAGCGGAGGAAAAAATACGGTGTTGTTTTCATATATCCATATTTAGTGACCTATATAACTTAAATATAAATATTTATAAGTGCAAGGAAATATGTACACGTAAATATAATTCACTATCGAAAGAAATACACTTCCACCTTTACAAATCCGTATCGAGTGACCTATATAATTTTCATATAAATATTTTGAAAATGCAGTATAAAAGTATTTTGAACCAGCTTTACCTTAATACGTTAACAATCGTTATGGCCTATTTATTATAGGCAAATATTCGTAAATTACTCTGTCATTGTATCGAGAAAAATCGAAAAAGGCAAAGTAAAAATGGAATTTAATTAGCAACATAATGTATTTTATATATTTTTTATTAATATAATTATATCTTTTTGCCGGTAATTTTATACAGTTTTATTCAATGCGTCGTTTCCTTCTGTATATCATTTTTCTACATCTTTTATAAGAAAAAAAACCAAGTCGAAATTCAATACAAATATTTGATATTTTCCTACGTATTTACTTTGTGACTTTCATTCTACTTCGTCATAAATTTCACCTTATCCCACTAGGGGAAACCAGAAAGGTTACAGAGTACTATGAAGAAAAGTAAAAAAGTTACAAAAGATTGTTTTTGACAAATATAATATTTCTATTCTGGAGTAGCAAACTTCTGGTATCATAAAACATGAAACTATATAGTAGGATGTGAAAAAAAATATGCTTGCTTCTATGATTTTTATGATTTTGATCTATTATTAAACTCGTACTAAATCTCATTTATCCCAAATTCATTGTTATAACGCATTAAAACTTTCGACTCTTATTTTTCAACACTTGATATGTTATAATACATATACAACGCGTATATTTATATTTCTCAATAAAATGAATCTCGAATTTTCAGATATCAAGTGAAGGTACATGGGATACGTTTGTTCGTGTAAATAAAACGAGAAATAAAAATAAGCTGTTTAAAAAACACGAAAACAACAAGATAAATGAAACTTTATAAATCCGCTCACTTACGAAGACAAAAATTTTATCAACGTTTTCCTTGGTCCGGGAAAATCTTCACCCACGGGTTATTTAAACAAATAGTGTCGTCAGTCGCACGAGCTTTGCAACGGGTAAATAATTCGAGCCCTACGCTACGCTCAGTCCATTTTAATTAAAACCATCGAGATTATATCACCATCGTTGCTTTCATGTCCCTCAAACGTTACTTTATCCGGACGCACACATACGAACTATCTGTATAAGCCGAAATCACGTATGATAAATCCTTGTTTATTTGAAATCACGCTGCAGGCTTACAGCCGTGAGGTAACTACAAACGTCCATCAAAGCCAAAATCAACGATGTGATATTGAATTTTTTAGAGATAAGATTTATTACGAGATTTTCCCAACGTATAAAAATTGCCGTATAATAGAAGTATAAAACTTTAAACGTCAATTACAGGCATTATAGTATATTGGGATTAAAATCGACAATACGATATCCAATTACTTAGTCGCAGATTTAGTTATGGATTACTCGAGATTACCTGTACTTTTCCGATACACTATGTACAACCTGGAAATATTTACGATCGTGTTTTTAACGCACGATTCTCCGATGATCACGAAGCTAAAGTCTACTGCCACAAAAATTAACCCAACAGTGTATAACTTTTCAATAGATAATGGTAGAATATTCTATAAAAGAATTAGTTTCATTTTAACGCAACGTA
Organism: Bombus pascuorum; assembly: GCF_905332965.1. Classification (NCBI taxonomy): domain Eukaryota; kingdom Metazoa; phylum Arthropoda; class Insecta; order Hymenoptera; family Apidae; genus Bombus; species Bombus pascuorum. Next base: position 7,441,762 of record NC_083496.1, on the reverse strand, counting down.
TTCTGATCCATATAGCTGTTGTTAATTATAGAATGGATATTGGAAATCGTAGATGTTTCAAATTCTTTAAATTATTCAGCACGTTCATCTATAGATTTAGAATATAAGGTACAGAGAACAGCGTATATCTATTCTTCTGTCGTCACATCCGGAAACTATTCGAATATTTTCTAGCAGGAATTAATAACATTGAAAAGGAAACAGATAAAAGGCAATCGGTTCCCAAAACCAAGACCTCAATTAAAATCAAATAAAAATCGAATGTAGGTCGTGAAAAAATTCCGCGTACAAAGAGATTATCCACGAGTCTCCTACGATCCTCTACGACGAGAAGAAAAAGCCAAGCAACTTGAAAACCAAGATCTCCTGAAATCAAAGTAAAAAAATCGAATTTACATTTGAAAAAATTCCCACGAACGACGGTGTCTCGCGAACGTTATGACGTGACGAGGAAAGGGAAAGTCGGTAGAAAGAATCGGAGAAAAGGGAAAGGCTCACGAGAATAACGGCAAGGAGCAAATGATACAGTTAAAGGGAAACGCGGAGCGCTGACGGGAGGGTGGAAGCAACCGTTGGCTAGGAAATGGCTGCCACCTGTAGCTATTGATCGGTAGGGTGAAGCCGAGTGCGTGTAGCGTAGTTGCCCATAGCCATCCCCCTTCTCAGCCGCATTGAGTTTTAACAGAAAAACTGTTGCTAAGCTCACAATTATAATCCGTTACTAGCCGTTGTCCTCGTCACGACGTGCATCGCGTTTCCGTCTCCTCGCTGGTGTTCGTAACCCTCACGTGTTTGTTCGCAGACCTGGCCGACCAACTTTCGGATCGTGCGTTAGCTTTTTCCCCGCAATTGAACACGCTCGATGCTATTGTGATTTTTAATATAAAATATTTATATGAAATCCTCGATGAGAAACGGATAGAAGAAAAGGAGATCTAACGCGTACGATGTCCTTCGTCGTGCGACTTAAATCTATCTGGATTTCTTTTTCCATGAACTTTCTCAGAATTTGACCTATTCGTTGCCAATAAATAATGCACTGAATTTACGGTAACGAATAGAAAGTGCATGCCGTGTAACGCGAGATTGGCAAGCAATACTTGAAAAGGTATGTCGATTCAGGAGCTGCACATGTCGATCTTGTACCGAAATGGAAGCGCATATCGAACATCTTTTACAGACGTGAGAGTCGATTTTTGTACGTTTCATTGGCAGAATCGATTCTAGAATCCCTGTTGATCGCTCCTTTCTCGTTCTGCTTCTCTCGTCAGATGCTGTAAGATCGTGAAATCTTGCATTCTTTCTTCCGTTCGCTCAATAGAATCTCAGTACTGTGCAGGTACCGTCTTTTGTGACTAATAGTAAGAAGCTAAGTAAAGTGAAATTTTTGCATTTGAATCGACACGAATTCGTGTTAAAATGATTGCATTCCTAGTCGTAATATTTCCATGTGATATATGTGACGCACTCGTCGTCGAATGTGCAATATCGAATCTTCGTGCAGCCATACGACCAGGAAAGCAACCATGTCGGCTGACTCGCGACCGTGAACAAGTTCCACGTCTATTCCCACCACGATCCGTAATTACATTTCCATTTTAATTAATGCATTCAGAGTCGGACGAGTTTCCACGTGGCCACAACTAGCTGTTCGATTTGCACGGCAGCCTTGTCGTTCGTGGAAAGCGATGTTTACGCTTACGGAGGAACCGACACGTGCGCGATAATCGAACTCGACGCTCAAATGTTCGTTTGTTCGTGAGAAAACGAACTATTGCGGGGAAAATTCGAGCCGCACGCGAAATATAATTCTGATACAGCGGATTTGATTTATCGGTTTCGTTCCCTATGAAAAGCGAAATTTCTTCGCGAAGAGTTTCGCTTCTCGTTGATTCTCGTGGACGTTAATCTTGCAGTTTCACAAAGATTTCGTTGAAGCGTTATACCCGAAGCACCGAAATTTATGAAACACTTGGCCATAGAGAGTGAAACTTTTTCACAGAAAACTCGATTTATTGCTAACGAAGTCTCGTGTCTTGATAGGCGTCTCGGTTCAATTGATTTCTTTTCACAAAAATCCTACGTAGATGTAATTTCATGGGGACGAGCAACTTAGTTTCGAGAGTCAATATATTAACTTTTAAGAAAGAGCGATTTCTAAAATATTTAAATTGCCTTCGATATCAGAAGAAGAGTATTCCAAGTATTTGCAAGCGTTTTCTTTTCTCTTTGTAACAATGAGAATAACTTGAGAATAAAGTATAGTACGAATAGAAATATTTCAGAGGCAATAAGCTTGTACTTTCGATCGCTGTATTCTCCAAAAGATTATTATTATTTATTATACAAAATATGTACTGGTCAAAAATAAACGTTAAGCTACGTATCTGTTAATAATTATAAATAAAAACAAATTTCAAAATACATACGATAAGCGTCAGAATATAAATTCTATTCAAAGCTCCAAAGCTTTATAATTTGTTATTTGTAACAACAAGCTTCAGAACCAACAACATAAAATTTACAAACTTTCGAATTATGAATCTCTTTACCATAGAGCGTGGTACATTTTCGCGGGAACGTCGATTAATCTGTAACGATATTAGAATTAATTCATTGATCTGTTTTGCCGAGAAACACTGTATAGATAATAATTTAATTCATAGAAGCGTGAAGCTTTGTCTGAAGAAAGATTTACCTTCTCGAGGAACGTCTGGCTATTGTATTTGTATCACAAAGTATTAAAACAGAAGCTTCCTTTATCTGAACATCAAACATACTAATGTTCTACTCTCCAAGCGTTTTACTATTCAAATATTGTACTATGTAACTGTATAATATTGTACTATATGCGTAAACGCCCTACTGTCCAAACAGCATGTTTCCTTTATTACTCTACTATGGAATTAGTATTACATGTATTAACACCTCGTGTACGAATAGCGTGAAAGATGAAACTGTTCATATAAAATAAGAAATATCTTACTACAAAAAGCTACGAAAAGAAACGAATGCTTCAATGTTACAAAAATACGAAACTATGAAATACTCGCTACACACTAAGTTACCAAAAATTCTTGTTCGTTATTATCTATGAAATAGCAGAAAGTTTTTCTAAATTTCATTTGTGAACAATGTAGAAATTTTAGATACAACAATAGCGTATAAAGTTTAAATATCGTTTTACGTTGTTTCATTCCTTCGTTCCATATATATGTCGAACTGTAATGACAATCTATAAAACTGAAAACATTTTGCTGTCAAGAACAAAATCCGGTGAAAAATCCATATTTAGTTTCACATTTTAAAACATTTTCACTATTTTCACTCTGACTGACAACCATTTTAAAGAATTTACTTTCGTTGCTTTTAGTATTTATAACATAGTCATAGCATAGAAACTTGTCGCAACGATCATTAATCACTTAAACGTCTCTCTTAAGCACCATCTCGGATATAATTCATCTATTCTTTCTACTGTTATTCCTAAAGAGAAAATATTTCTCCTTTTAACAATTACATTATAATTAACGCGTTAAACATGAAAAATAAGAAGAGAAAGTAACTGAAAAAACAAATGAATTTTCTTTCTGTAGTTAATTATTTAGTGTGGCATCAACAGCTTGCAACAAGTTCGCACTTTATTATACAGTTTTGTGTGCTTTACATAACTTAGAAGTCTTTGGGTGTCTTCGTGTCCTTTAAGCTGTTCTTTAAGGCGGGCTGTATGTCGGATTGTCATCTATAAGGCTGATATTTCCTGCGTTTCTAGGGTAAGACGTTCCACAGTCAGTTGTATTAGGTCAGTGCAAAAGTTTGTGTTCGATTCCAACATCACTAAATTATTTGTTTGCAACTCGCGTCTGTTATTGCATGTGCAAACTTCATAGCGGGCAAAAAGAACAATATTCGACTGTTATTTCAACGGCAGGCTTTTGTGTTCCGGCAGTTTTTTACATTGCAACAGAAAAAAGATTTTGAATACGAGCGAAGAAAAGAATCATTTGCGTCATGTCACGCTGCACGAATTTCGGAAAAGTTTAAAGATGGGAACCGCTGTAATAAAAAAATTCACGGCGTTTACCAAGACCAGTGCAGCAATAAAAAATGTACTCTGTAACTTGTTCAGTTGAAATTCAAGAATTATTTTGCGATAAATGAAACAAGGTGTTCATCAAAGAAGATCGATCAGAGCGTGGCTCGTCGTCTACTTGGAAATCGCCACGTCTGAATTTTACAAATCAGTTTCTTTTTTTACTGTACGAAGAGCCAGTGCACGATCTTGGTAAACGACCAGAATATTTTTTACGTCAGTTTCCGGCGTTACACTTTTCCAGAATTCGTAGAGCACATGACTCAAATGAATCTTCTCTTCGCTTATTTTCAAAATCTTTCTGTACAATATGAAAACTGTGAGAACACCAAAGTCTGTCGTTGAAATAATAATCGAATATCGCTTTTTTCATCCGTTATGAAGCTTGCAAGTGCAGCGATAAATGCGACTCGCGGATAAATAATTAATTTATTGACATCTATCGAAATCGGGCACGAACTTTTACCCTGAGTTTAGCGTATCCAATAGCGATTTTGGAGATTACAACTTGATCGTTCCTTGACAGCGAGCACGGTATACGATTTTTTCGAAAAAGTAATTTTTTATCTTTGATCGAGGCTTTTTTGTACCTGTATGTTTTTCATTAAGCAGAAGAGAAATGTATTTCCAGTGTTAAAGTTGTGAAAAGAAAAAAGAAAACAACGATCGCCATGTCCACGAGTTTTATAAAGACCAATGAATGTACAAAGTAATTAAAATTGGCCGTAGGCACTTTGTTTATCGTGTTTTCGTTCCGTCGATAAATTGAGACCTAGATCCATCTCCCTGGAAAAAAATGAATTTAAAACAATGCAACGCATGTCAAAAAGAGGACAAACACCAAAAGGAATTTTATGAAGTATCAAACTAGATTGACGTCAAAACAAATGAAAAATTGTTATCTCATATATTGTTCACTTTCAAACCTATCCGCCCTCTTAAATGATATTTTTTCTTTACTTCCTACTATCATGTTTCCGTTCATAAATAAAGTTTCTTTTATCACAGTTCTACAATTTATTTATTTAATGAACAACCTTCAAAGAAATTCTTCCCATCGTGGAAAAATAAGAGGAAACATTCTCTCTCTCTCTCTGTCTCTCCCTCGAAATAAACCAAATTTTTAAATCCAACTTTAATTTATACAGCATTCGGTCACATCAATTTCAACGTTTCGGTTGTTCTTTCAGACTGTCTCATCTTTCTTTCAATTAAGCAAACATTATTCCCTCAATCTCAATTTCATTACGACTCGCGTCCCACGGTATTCCCAGTTTCGTCCTGGTATTCCTCTGGAAAATTGAACTTTCATGCCTCTCTTACAGTCGCGCTTCGCTGCATAGATACCCGAACACTATCACGACCTGCAGTAATATCCATCGACGCAGCTGTACACAATGTTACATCGAAGAAACTAAGAAAACAAATAGAGCTTCCGAGGATTCGCCGGCAGATTCTCAGTAACAATGCGATAGCTTTCCAGATGCATTTGCCATGCGACAATGACACATCGTCATAGTCACGTTACGCACAGATAGTTTGCATAAGCCAGAAGTGAACAAAGATGCTGTCGGAAGCGACTAGATTTGTTATCAGACTACGAGAGCATTCTCTTTTCTGGAATATCAGAAGAAATATTCCACGACAAATTGTCACACAGTCGGTCTGATTTATCAAAGAAAGTAAAAACCTGCTTTACACGCAAAGTCATTTGCGCTTGCGTATCGATGCAATTATTATTATTAATGTATTTCTAAAAGGAATTTAAAAAATTCAAGCATATAGCTCGCAAAGATCTTAGGATAAAGTTTTGATCGACGAGATCTTCAATTTTTTCTAAATTACAGCAACATTATCGATGCTTATGTCTCATATTCTCTTTATGACGAATGATCAAGTGATTTGACCTGTGTAAACAGAAATACACGAGTTTTTACTTAAAGATCATAATGCAAATGTCCATTAATCCTGAAGAGATCATTCTCTCTGAATCATTTATTTCTCATTATAAAAATCTACTTCGATCCACAGCTTTCTTTTCAACTTTACAACACTGAGTTACACCACGTATAGTACCTCGTATAGTATTACGATGGAAACGAATTTATAAATAATTCCAACATATTCATAAAACCAATCAAAATTATACAGTGAATTATATAATACATGTGAATAATTTACATTAACAAAAATAATAAATAAATCATTAGAAATTCATCAATTAGTACACAATAATGAAACACGCTATAACATAAACAAACATAATAGTAAGAGTACATGCAATTGTCACTAATTAGTACAAACTAACGTAACAAGAGTGGCATATAAATGCCGCTTTACGTAGCGAAGATTTAATCCTTAAAAGTCGAAAAACCACTGTACTGACATTACAGCTAAGTGTTAAGAGAAAAGGTTTCACCATAAGATGGGTACAAAATTTCTAAAAATTTACATACGGTGTTCTACAGTTTAGGATAATATACCGCATTATAAATAGTAATATCCACTGTAATAAGTAATATCATTATCTACTGGTAAAAAGTATCAATATTTTTACAGGGTTGTAATAATTGCCAACCTTATTAATATCGACGCAAGCAAAGGATAACAAGAAGATCTGAAAAATAATCATATTTTCACTACGTCGTTAATTTTATCCTGATTAGCGCAATTTTATTCCATCTCTGTTAATTTAATATTTGTAACAAACTTTTTTAAGCTCGTTCCAACGTCTGGGTCTCTGACAATGGACTTGGATAGCGCCTGAACGAACCTAATGTCCCGCATTATTTGCTACTTTGGATCTTGGCCATTAATTTACAGAGATTTCCTTCGCGTTTCTGAAGTTTCATCGCGTAACGATCCTCGTTATTCATCCGGTTGCGATTGCACACGCTCGCTCGTTTTCTCCATTTGGCTTCTATCCAGCCACTTTTCAGTCGCGCGCATTGTTCACACGGCTATTTGCAACTTACAATGCAACCAGAAATGAAACGAAACACGAAGTAATTGTAAGGAATATGATTGATTAAAGTGAAACTGGTAGAAATAGTCTTTATCCCTGCGTTTGATTTCATCAAAAGCTCCGTTTAATTTGAATTCTTCCTCTGAAATATTTAAACGCCGCTAATGCTTTTAACGAGAAGAATGGATTATATCAGGGAATGGTATCGGTGAGATATATTTGGAATAATTGGAAATTTGATTATGGAAGATTTGATAATGGAAAATTTAATTCGACGCGAATAAATATTACATTTTTAATTATCCAGGGGAGATATTTAAAGGCATTTAACGCTTAAAAGCTTTAACTTCGATAAAACTGTGATATCAGGACGTTCTTGAGCCGTTGAACTAACATTGTTAGCGATATTTTGCTAGTCACGAGTTATAAATTACCAACACTAGTAAATTCTCTTGAGCATTAACCAGGAATCTTGGTAATAATATAAGTGAGATTACGCGTGTGAATATGAGCAATCATCTTTATCAATTTCCACGAAGGAAAAGGAGTCTATTAAAATTAAAGTTACAAGCGCATAAACTTATGTAAACAACTATCGATATTGATTAAAAGAAATCAACTTCTTATTCCATGTACAAGCACAGCTAAGTGTGAACCAATATCGTTTATCAAAGTAATATGTGTTTGTCTTTTATCAATAATAAAATAAACGATAAACTGCAGTTTAATAAATACAATGATTATTATTATGTTTATTATTACAATATTATAATTACAATAATTATCATTGCAATTATTTATCAAACTGTCAGAACTGGTATAACAGTTTATGAAAATTTCACACACGTTTTGCATTTACTGCCATCGATGCTTTACTGTTTATATGGGACGTTACTGGAGCATAGAAATCTGTTAACACGAGATAATATATCGTAAAAGTATATTGAAAAGAAAATTATTAATAACTTCGCTAGATATGAAAGATACAACTTGGAGTTTCTTATTGAATTCTTTTACGAATACATAAAGTACGTTATTTCTCACCAAAAACCATAAAACTTTCTTCTACCTTTGATAGTTTCCAAGATAGCCTCGACGAAAGTTCGGAGAATAGTTTTAGCCTTTAAACTTACATTATCGCAGTTAAGAAAAAAATACGTGTCCCTTACTTTTGTCTGCTTTACAAACCTATAAAGTTTTATGAGAATCAACATTGGATAGCGAGTTCCACTTCTCTGCGAGTTTTACTTTATGGAACAACATTGTTCCTATTATCAAGTCCGTAGTTCCAACCTTTCCAGATTGAAAATAATCAAACTTTGATTTCTACAGAGTGGACAACGAGATTTATCCAAAATTACGATCAATTTAGTTTTCAATCGAAATATTGACCGAGATGAGAATATCGTTCAAAAAGTATCATCGTACAATAGGAATATTAATAAGCATTGCAATGTTAAAATACATTCCATTGGAATGAACAGTGAAACGATCATAGAATAATATCAATAAGCTTTTCACAAATGTTATTCCATGCTATTTGTACGTAATGCTTGCATTGGATTAAATAGTTAAATGGATATTTAAATAATTAGTCATTTCAATTCATGTAAAGAAGCAGTGAAAACAAGATGACAAAAGTTATAAAGGATCAATATGCAATATTTATGATTGTTCATATTTCAGTTCATTATGAGAAATCTGAATTTAATAAAACCATTCTAGTCACACAAATCTAACGTAAAATAAGACAAATAAATCGACGAAGATAGAGATATGGTATACAATAACAAAAATACTTTTGACGTACGACTCAAAGACGAAGCCAAGCAACAATTATACATATAGTGAAAAATTATTCAAAATTATTCGAGTTGATTTTGACAACGTATTTGCAACAGATCAAAATCCGCAAGGCATCGTCTATTCTAAATAATAAACAAATTTTATTTCCTTCCAATTATTTAATATCTCGTCATCAAATCTTTCATTCCGTTTCTTCAGAGTTTTAACACCTTCAAACTACCAAAATAAAAAATTCCAAATCAATCGCTTGGACGATCTCGTGCGAATTTTGTTTCACGTGATTATGTTAATTTTATTTTATGTACTTATACAATCGCACATTTACTGCAAAGGCTTTAACCTGTCGATATTAACAAATAAATAATAAACGGTAATAATAATACAAATTAAAATCACTAACAAGACAACCCGCGGGATTGCATGTGAAATTCCACTGAAAACCATCACGGTTCGAAACACCTACACGTATGTATATTGTTATAAGCCAGTATCGCAAAACCCCAAGCCAAAGAGCGAATATATCATAAACAAACGGGGGAAATTCGAAGGTCATCAAATTCGAATTCATTGAAACGGGCACGCGAAAAATATCGCGACTCGATTTCCGCGCGTTCGAGCGTCCGTTCGCAAATCTCCGAGCGAAATCACCGGCACGACGGGACAAAGATTCGTTTGCCGAGTTTTCAGAGAGAATTGACGGGAATGCGATTACGATTTCGCTTAATAGCACGGTGTTCCAGTGGAAAACGGGCCGGCGCGCCGCTCCATTCTTCCCAGCCGCGGAAATTTATGTACATTCTATTTGCAAACCGCTCCCATCACGTCCCTCCCTGTGAAATTGTGAAATTTCTAGCGCGCGGTTCTACGATTCTACGCGATCTTCTTCCCCCTATCTTTCCCTTTTTCTTTCTTTTTTTTTTTCCTTTTTATCCAGTTAAAATCTACCCGCTGGTCGATAGAAAACGACAGACAAGAAAAGCAGGAAATCTATTAGCCTCGTTAGCTGAGTTTGTCGGCACCACTAACAATATCGCTTGCGATTAACCCGGCACCGGTTCGTGCGTAGCGGCACTAACATCGTTTCGTTGTGCGCGTTATCCGAGCTGCTAACGCGAAAACAGCAAATAGAAAGATTGCTCCGTGCGCTAGAGATAATACGCGTGGTTCTCGGTGGATAAACTCGACGAGGAAATTCGTTTGTACGAAAAAGAAACGAGCGCGTCGACGATGGAAACGCGGCGAAGATAAATCCACGCGCGGAAAAATGACGGCGAAGCTTCCTCTGGCTCGTGATCTCGTTTAGCCGACGCGGAAATGACGTGACGTTTTCGATTGAAGGGACACGTTTTCACGAGCGCACCCTGACGCGGCTCTTTTTATGAAAGAAAACAACCACATGCTCGCGAGAAGAGCAGGGAAAATGGGAATGCGAAATAAAAGGATCTTTCTAAACGGTGATGATGATTGGTCAGAAAAGCGAAGAGGAAAATATTGTCGATATATCTATATATAATTTGAAGGGAGGATTGAATTGATGGAGATTTGCATAATGTATTTTTTTATAGTATCTTTGATACGCTATGGTGATAGGATGCTATACCAGTAGAAGTATTCCAAGTTTTTCCTTCAATTCGAGTTAAGAATAAAATAACGATATCTTTAAGGTAATTTGATTTATTCGCTCGTATTCGAATAGACAATTTGCATAGCTGAAAACACACGAACTTCTTGATCCATTTATAGTAATTTCTATATGTGAATTTTATAATCTATTTTTTTAAGTGTACAAACTAATGAAAATTTATGATTAAATGTACTTCTTTAAACAGTAGCATAGCTAAAGAAAATCATATACGAGATTTATAAGTAATAACGCTAACAATATACGAAAATATAGCAACACCATTTCTTGGTAGCTTCTAAATTGTTGGAGATATTATAAGAATAGTTGTTATAGATGTGATTTGACTGAAATTAAAATGTCATTTATTACGGTACAAGTGTAGTTTGCTATAATTACTCTTCGTAATTTCCAATCGTTCTATTTCCGCTTCTCTATCGTTACGTCAATTTGTTCAATCATCCATATAAACCAAATATAGCATACACATTTAATTATCAGTAAACGGCCATGCAAATAAATTAATAAACAGAATGTATCCACTCCTACGATATTCTGTGTTCGTTACTTGCTAAATTTTTTAGTTTGCTTAAAATATTTCAGAGAAAATTTCTTTATGATTTTAATTATACAACACTCGTGGCAGACATTGAATTCGACGAATATTTTTCAAGAAAGAAAACCATGCACAGAAAATCTTCTATCCACGAAAAGGTATCTTATCAAAAATACTGACTGAGAATATAATTCACCTGTTATTTAATAAACTATTATACGAGAAACATAGAATCCTATTTCAGAAGTCAACATATACAGAATTGCCATTTTATCGTATCTCCCTCGACCTGATCAAATAAATCAATTGAACCAATTGTTAATTTAAATAACACATCTCGAAATGCATCCCACGTATTGTATACGGGTATTTGAACGATCTTACATAAAGGTAACATACGGTGCAATTGTATTTTCATTAGGAATACGAAGCTTCTAACGTGTGTACAGATAAAGCGGAAATAATTTGAATATACAGATGGAATCTCTTACCAGTGTGTGAATTATTCAGTGGATGTATACAGCAGAGATATGGAATAAATTTTGACGAAAATAGATTGTATAATAAGTGGTAACAACGCGTTGTAGCAAAGAATTGCTAGATTCGCGATGAGATTCTTAGATGAACAGCTTGAATGCGCGTAGCTAGATAGAGGGTGGATGAATTATTTTTTAATTATTCATGCGATAGGAAAGATCGTCGATTCGTTCGACGCGAATATAAAAATCTTTGAACGATTCTTTTCATCAGTGCCATTTAGACGCTACTCCGTGGGATTGCGAGTGTGACGTTGAATCTACCGAGGATAGAACTGAAATTTTTTCTTCTGATTAAAAAGAAGTAAGTGAAAGAAATTCGCTGGAATGAGTGATAGTCTCTCGAAAGTTTGATAAAACTTTTTTTATGAGATATTAAACCTATCAGTTTTATCTCTTACACTTTATTTCTATCGCGTTTGAAATAATCTCTTCCTTTTTCATTGTTTTCCTCGTCGTGTTAGTGATAGAGTTAATAATTTAGAATTAATCCTGATGCTTAACTACATACGTTAAAGTAAATTCACATTACTTGCCTTAAAATAAGCACGCGTTGTCATATCGAGCGTTTTGGAAGATAAACGATTCAAAGTTGAAATCTACCCTGTCGCTGCGCATCGGCTGTTGTCTACTTTGCTAGATTTAAATGCAATCTTCTATAAAATTGCCGGAAACGAAGTTAGTTGAACGGATTTCGTAATAGTTGGTTTGTAAAAAAGTTTAGCAACACGGTATTGTGCCACATTAAAATACCTAGCGCACGCTATGTTAAAATGTTTTCAGTACCTATACTTTAAAGATGGTTACGTGGTATTGCAAATTTTACAATTTCAGCTTCGAACGAAAAGGCTTTAGTAACTGGGAACTGGAGAACTCTCACTCGCAAAGAACTTTAAGGCAACTTCTTCCTTCCATTGTGACCGTACAACCACGAAAATAAATCACAGAATGTTACAAATGTGGGCGATGGAAACAAAAATGATACCAATAGTATGTTCTGTACTAGAGTAATCGGCAAATACGTCACCGAGGAAAGTAGTATATTTCTACAAGAGAAAAACGAAATGTAACTTTGTTTCAGAACCGATAAAGAGAATGGAATAAAGTGGTGCGCGGCAAAGCCCACAGACTCAGAGGATTAAATAAACTGAATTGTTTATTGAATTTAGATATACGCACGGGACAACCACTCCGCTAAATCAAAAGTCAGAAATAGCTAAAACTAGCAACGATTTTTAATAATAAACGAGAATTAAAGCATTAATATGGACGAAGGTTCAGAAAGTTAGAGTTCTGGGAATTCGTGCGTGAGTCGACGGTGAATTCGACAGAGTGGCTGAGTGACGACAATGGGCATGTTTAATATGTATATAAGGGTGTGCATTCGTACATATGTAGAGCCGAATGTCTTTAAGAAGAACGGTCAATGCGTGGTGAGAATGAAATTTTAGAGAGTCAGGCAAGCAAAGTTGGTATTTGGAGAATTCAGAGCGTACAGGCGGAATGTTTATTAAAAGTAGCATCAAACCAAGAAATAGAAACAAATATAATAATGCTCGTGTAGTAAGATTATACACCGTGTATTTATATCTCAACCTACTCGTATAAAACGTATTTCCAAAACTTGTAATCTCGGGAAATGGAGATCATACAGAAATAAATTGAGGGTTACAGATGTAACGAAACAACGCTAACGAAAGTAAATTACAAATTAAGTGTATCTCGTACACGCAAAGTACTTCTGAAAGAGGAACGTAATTAAAGAGAAATGAATTAAAATCGGAATGGTGTACGCGAAAACGGGAATAATTACAGTTTGGTGATGAAGGTTCTCGACAAAGGTAGATCGAAGTAAAAAGGAGGACGACAATGGTATAGATTTGCCCAATTTTTATTTGGAAACCATCCCCTGTCGTTCGCGGTAAAAGTTTCTTTTTCGTATGCGGAAAGAGTCTCACGTTCGCGAAGCTGCTTGTTTTTCGTTATTTCGGAAAACGGATCCCCTGGGTAGTCCGCGGCTAGAATTACAACGAAGGCTCGCCTCTCTTGTCCACCTTGCTCTATTCAAACCTAGCGAAAAAAGCAAGAAACACAAATTCAATTCGTCGAAATTTAGCGCCGGCGTTGCTTGTAATTGCGCACACGTCGTCGCGATATCTCGCTCTTTAAAGCGGTAGAAAACATTTTTCACGATAATACCGCATTTATTTTTATCATTCGTCGAAGGGAGACGCAAAATATTCGCTTTTCCTCGGAGGCCTTACGAGGGACGTCGCTAAAATATTCTGCAAATAAAGGTTGCCACGATTTGCAGGAGTTTTATCGCTCAGAGGGACCAAAAAGTCGATTTTTATAGTATACTGCACCCTTCGATGCTTTGGAATCTTGAAAATATGCTGCTTCAGGGTTTGCATAAAATTCGATAGATTATCTACTCTTCTATGAATTATTACTCTTACGATATCGTTGATACTAGACGCTTATGTTTCGCGTTGTCTCTGTTGTCAATAGATTCATCCATCGATAGCGTTGCTCAAATTGTACTATTCGTAAATGTTTATTTCTATTACTTTTACTTGTAAACATATTTAAATAATTTTGTTGATATCGGTAATAGCAAAATAATAACGCGTTACTCCGTTTTATCGAAGCGAAGAAATTCTTATAACTCGAACAATAAGTTATTGGAAAAGAAAGAAGTTAAAGAAACTATACATTTGGAACAATGACAAAGCGCATAATACACAAGAGGACAAGCTTATAAGCGATATTAACACGAATAATGGAATCAGAACTAAATTTTCAGACGGAACTCGCTCTATCGCACCGCTAAACGTTGAACACTAATTTTCCGAAATCAGATAAAACCAACTTGCACGACGCCAGATCTCAAACTCTCTTGCGTACATATAACCTGTTCGGTAATTTCCCTATGAATAGCTAACAAGAATTCCACTTCACTTTGAGAATATTCGCGTTTCTCCATTTCCTCCGTTTCACCTTCTTGCCGCCTCCCAAACTCCCGAAAATCAAAATAAAAGAAATAAAGAAGGAAGAGGAAACGTATCACGGAATCTCAAACACCTTTCCGCTCGATCAAAAATAAACTTCTCAACGGCCACGTGTCTGAAACTCCTTATCAATAATGCAGTGTCCCTATATACGTCACCGCGAAATCGTAGCTGAAACGCGACCGGAATTTCGAATTCTTGCCTGTCGAACTTGCGGATCCTCGAGAAGATCCTCAAACGTATATCTGGTAATCCCACTGGATCAGCGAGCCCGTTGAAGAATTAATGCGTCCGTTAACGGGGCTGATACAAGCATCATTGTTGAAGCTGTCGCAATCGAAGAAAGCCTCGATCGAGGGCAGAGGGGACCGCGACAAACGAAAGCATCAGAAATCGAAGGGCGGCTTGGGACACGAGCGGATCAGATAAAATCGGCCAGAAAATAGGGTGGGCAGAGAAAGGGCTTGGCCACGATAAGGCCGTCATAAAAATGTTACGAATGATCGGGGAGACCCGATAGAGGGTCGAAGGTCCGATCTGTGTCCGATAAGACGCATTCACTTGCTTTGTAGCCGGCTGTGAGTAACGTGGCTATGTTTACTTAACTCATTGAAAAATTACGGTCACAGGGGTGGCCCTGTGACCATGTAACGAAGCAATCTCGCGTGATCCGCGCGAACGTGAAACACGTCGGAACACCGCTCGATAATCTGAAATGCGAGAACTCGCGGATCCGAGCGAGTTTACGGACGTTCCGTGAGTTCTCGTTGATTTACCGAGGATCGTACATGCGTATGTATTTCACTAGGAAGCACGGAGGAGGATAAGAGGCGAATTAACGCGACGTCCCGACGCAATCGATCGAACGCAACAGCACGAATATCCGATCGAATATCGTCGATAGGTGAGTAGTATCTACGACAAGTTATCGAGTATCCGAGCGTGTACCCGGTAGCGAGAATTCAGCTGGAAGTTTCCTGTATGCATAATCAGGCTACGTTTTCGTAGTCGATCGCTTGCCCGCTGCCGAGGCAGAAAGTTATTCCGCTTCTTGACACGTTTGCCATGCACGGTTATTTGTAAGCCAAGCCAGGCTACGTGTTCCCGTGTTTCCGTTCTCTGCATATGATCTCAATTCTACTATATACGGACCGAATAAACCGTCCGAATATTCCGATCGTGAAAATGTTCCGCCGTCTCGAGACTATTCGCGAAAATCGGTGCATCGGATTTACAGATTAAAATCGGACGAACGGTTCGTTACGAACATCTTTCGGGATGGTTAACTACTGAAGGTGAACATTGATAAAACGACACCGGTGAAGTTTCCAGCGAATAGGATATTGGTAATATAAGTAGAACTACGTTCGTTGTTTCGAAGCTGTCTATTGCTGTTTTGTTGCTTATCGCTCGAATACGTACACTCGATTTTAATACTATTGATCTTAATTCTTTTATGCCCAAGTTAATTCGTAGTCACAGATACATACCTATTTGTCTGTAATTTTCCTGCCTATGATTCGTACAAAG
This sequence comes from Bombus pascuorum, assembly GCF_905332965.1. Taxonomy (NCBI): domain Eukaryota; kingdom Metazoa; phylum Arthropoda; class Insecta; order Hymenoptera; family Apidae; genus Bombus; species Bombus pascuorum. The sequence continues at coordinate 7,425,644 of NC_083496.1, read as the reverse complement.
TTGTTAACGTATAAAAATATAAGAATATTTAAAAATAGAACGAAAATTTCTGAATCTGTAATTCCTGGATTAATCTCTGATAAAAGTAAAGGGTTAATTAACTTGTATTTCTCCTTTTTCCTTTTCGCTGCTGTTTTGGTTTCATTAAGATCATTATCTCTTAATCGTTATTTGGACACTTATATCTATAAATATTTACAAACTTAAGTTAATACTATATCTGTGTCTATTTTTATCTCTTTTTTCGTCTTACTACTACCGTAAATATCGGTTTAATATGCTATTTTCTACTTTATATAAAATACTCACAGCTATTTATTGAATTAATTCAATCTTTTAGAAACGTAGTCCATTAGTATCTCAATTTTCCTTATTAGCAATAGTATGCCACTCCTGCAATATTATGGTACTTGCATGATATGAATCGATATTCCGTTGCAAGCTTCGCAAGATGTAATTAATGTAGCATACTTTTTCCTCGCTTTCGAAAATTCATATTTAAAATAATAAATCGATGATGCAATATAACACGAGGTTACTACATTGTCAGACTTCACCTATATTCACCCATGAAATTTTTGTCAGCATTAATTTTTTTTCTAAAAGCAACATGACACGTAATAATAATATTTTCGCGAAAATACGAATAAGTAGACTAAAATATCAATGACAAGTAATTTATCTTACACTTTATAATTTACATAAACAATTCAATCGATATTAAATATTACTCTCACATAATACTTCCTTGAAGCATTCTACGACGATAAATGTATTAACTTCCTGCATTTCGTCGTACGATATTATACAGCAATTAAGATTTTAGAATAAAGATTAATAACTCTAAAAGCACAAGCTTAACTTAAGAAAGAAAAGGCAGAAACACAGTTAAATCATGGTTCTATGTATACACCTCGCAAATGTTATGTTTGTTTGATACATTGCCTAGCATAATAACAAATACATCCAAAGTATAAGCCATAAAAAGTAGAATACGTTTCTCTTTTATAGAGTTTTTTAATGAGATCTAGCAAGAAATTGAATTATGCTGCAGTGAACATTTAACTGGATATTATTTATGAAAGCTTGAACTACGTTGCTCACCATTTTCAATTACGTTATAAATTAACGCTTCCTTGTTTCGCACGTTCTTTTTGCGAAGGTAGAAAAGTTGAGAGAACTTTCGTTCCACTAATGTAATATTATTGATAGAATTTATTATTCGCGTGGCAGCATTTTAAACTGAAAGTAGTTCACGATTTAATTTTCCAGGAAACATTGTGCCTCTTCCGTTGGGAGAAGCGAAAGCGTCGATAACATTTACAGGGCGAATATTACTCAATTATTTAACAGTTGAACAAAAATTCTATCGTGAATTACGTAACTTCACCGGCTCTCCTCTGATAAAAACATAGCGTCAGATTGATTGATATATGAAGATGAAATAGAACCATTCCCAAGACCATATCCCAAGAAGAAAATACAAAATTATACCTTATATTAGAACTATCAATTTTAGGATCTAGTCCTGTTAATTAATACCTACCACAATACCCAAAAGCCTCAGAGCATCCTTCTAATACTCTGTACATTTGCTTAACAAACGAATTAACTTTTCGATACTGTTTCATCTTAGCAAACATCATTTTAATATTCCACAATTACGAACGCCCAAAGTTCAACTTCATTCAACGCTAATCCCTTAATGAGAAATAACACAAACGTACACTAACCCATTCTAACTACTCACGGCTGCGGTGAATCTTCGCATCAAATTAATTACTCTTGCGTAACCAAGCATTCATTCCGACTAAGCACCAAAATCCCGATCTAAAACTATGCACACATCAACGCATCTCGTTCGAGGAGCACGTAATCCGGTGACAAAGCTTCTTCACCTGACTTTTTTTTTCTCCCGAAATCCTTTTCAAACTTCGTTCTAAATCGAGCCACGGACACATTTGTTCCCGTAGCCAGACTAACGCAGCAACCACAGGCTGATCGTGAGAACATTAAATTTCTCGGGTGTACAAGGCGGAAAAGACGGAGTCGCTAGCTGTCGATGTGGTCGAGCAGCAGGGAAAGAGGATTGAATTTAACTTCCCCTCCTCTCTGGAGTGCCACTGGCAAAGGGGTGGTTTCGAGGTCGAGGGCTGTCGACCGACCTCGACCGATCGATATAGCTACAGGTGTCCGAAACCCTATTCGTTCTGGACTCTCGTCGGAAGAAAAAAAGACCTAAGCACGGTGTCCACCGCTAGTTTCTATCACAGGCCACCATAGCAAAGCATCGTTACTTTAATCCGTTTTACTATGTAAGTTTTTCTTGCTCGAGGACAAATTATATTTTCCTGCGGCGCTACTAGACCAGACACGCACATGAACACGCACAAGACTTGTAGGTATGTACATGGAGTGTCGTGCTTTGCGACAAGGCTTCTTCGATCGATCTAGTTACAGGTGTTCGAAAGTACGTTCTCCGCTTGTCGCCGGAATATCTCAAACGACCTGCCTCGAGCGACATTGCAAAGCCCATGTTGCTATCCTCCTTTGTCGCCGTTTTTAGCGTCGTTTTTAGACTCGAGAGAAACTGAAGTATCGCACACTACCGCCCAAGTGTGTCTGGATAGATATTTAGTTATCTTTTACCGAATACGATCTAAATTACACGATTCCAAACAAGCAGTCTATAATGACGTGGAAGATGTTGGACGAATATATCGCACGAGTAGACAGGAGACGATTATTTATGTAGAAATAAATCCAAAATGTAAAATACAATTTTTTTCATCCGTGAGTTAATTTTTAGGAAAACCATCTTCCAAGTGGATACTGTATCACGTTTAATATATGATAAGGTTTTAAAATAAAGAATTTTAATTTCGTATGACGTATCTCTTAATTCCAGAATAACATAATAAACACCGCTATCGTTGATTCGTAGATTTAACATTATATCATACTACCATACGTATACCATAGCAGGATAAGTTGGAATATAAAGTAGCATAAGTAATCGATGTGATAAAATATCAATGTTAACTGGAAACCATGCTAAGCCGAAAGCCAAGGATTATAATGATGAATAAATGAAAATAATAAGTAACCTTCACATATATTGTTAATGCAAGTCGGTCAAAATTTCCATACACTTGTGAACGTGTGTAGTATAATCGGGATATTGATAAAACGAAGAAGTATAATCCGTACCACAAATCTATCAAACTGTCCAGATGCTTATGAGCAATAGCGTATGTCGCTCAGAAATGGATCAGCGGTGGAGATGGACGATTTTGCTGATCGGTCGCGAAGCTCGTTTAAACTTCCCGTATATTTGAAATAATGGATGGCTCGGTACATAAATTTTAATAGCAATTGCACCGACGAGTTTCCATTGGTGGTTTCAGGCGGAGATTTATGCTACGAAGCACTCGCGCCGGTTCATTCTTCAACGCTGCAACCTTCGGCGGTCTGAATTTATCTTGCCACTTTGTAACTGCGACTGCTCTCTGCTCTCTCGTACACCTCTGACAATTCTGGCTTTGTATAAGTCTGACTTTGACTTTCTACGACTCTAAATGGTCTTTATCGTATCACGAAACTCTCCGTTTGTAAGAGCGATGCCGACATACTGAAATTCTCTCGAATACCCGTGTTTTGGCCCGAAGAAGACTAGATTTATCTCACGTAATTCGTCGTCACCAAGTAGAACTTCGTACGCATTTTCTAGACCCACTCGTGTTACTAGTTTAATACTACTGCGTTCTTGAAGTCGATCTCGATTCGTTGTGTTCTTTTTAATATCGAAAAAGTACTCTTTTTCAATTTCGTATTGAACATGTAAAAGTATTTATAGAAGTAAGAGCAAGATCGGAAAATGAAGATTTGAGGGTCGTAACAGGATCAAATGCAAATGCGCGCTTTTCGTTGCTTCGCGTATTACGTGAATTCTGTATACTTTTTACACCTTTCCTTCTTGCATTTTGCACAAGCTTGCAGTTATCTCTCAACGACAAAAACATGTAAATGTTTCAGGAACGAGTGAATTAATAATAACCTCGTTTCCAAGAAATGTGAAATTATTTCATACTCTTGACTTCTATAAGACAAAGTATTTAATTACATTTTTCGTTTCTCGTGTTCGTCACACCACAAATTGCACTTTTACCTTCATCGAGCATTGTTTTCTCCACCAATAGATGATGCTTGAAAACGTTCAAAACCCGGACGGTCTTTTTTGTTTTGCCAATCAATGCGGTGCGCATCGAGTTTCAGATATTTCATGCACTTTATGCTCGCGTTGCAATAGTCTCGTCGCGATAAAAAGAGACGTACACAGGCGATGACAAAACATAGACTGAACCGTTCTAAGGTTTTCTATCGCTCGATGTTGCGTGTGTCAGAAAAGCCGATATGGATCAACTTGTCGATAAGTTGAAAATACCGAGCACAAATATTTCGTTTCCTATCTAACATTGCGTAACGCGAAATTCATGTGTACTTGCCAATTATTCGATATAAATTGTCGATAACGATAGCGAAGACAGACGAAGCAGTCATATCTATTAATAGCAATAATAAAAAGCAGCTAGTAATAAAAAGCAAAAACCTATTAATGTACTTTGCTGTACACGCAGGTACAGCGAAAAATTATTGCCAAATGTTTGCAACATTTTTTGAAATAGACATAGGAATAGGTGATATATAAGTCTATTCTTTTGCAGAATTTTGCAGAGAATTCCCTTATATTGGATGCGAGAATAAAATTCATTAAAAATAGAGGAAAATTGTGAAAGCAGAGTGAGCGAGGAAAATGCGATTATACAACGAATCTTAAATCGTTATCGAGAATATTGCATTCTTCTATGATTATAGGGCTTGCAATTATACTCGACTTATTGCTAATCGAATGTAATTGTTCAAATGTCAAAGTTCGAGGAATGTTCCTTTGAAACGAACTTCTTTCTGATCCTTTAAGACTTGTTGCGTCACTCAAGAAGCACAGAACAAAGAGATATATACATACAGATATATATATGTAGAATATTAAAAGAAATTTACAGAACGCTTATTAACTTTATTGCATCAAAGAGAGTACGCTTTGGAGTCTTTTGATCAGCGAATACGGAACATGAAATTTAATTAGGAAGTACCAGCTATTTCGCAAAACTGGTACATATTACGAGATTATTAGAAAACGAACTCCATGTTATTTGTTTATAGAAAAAGTAAATAATGGTTTTTATATTCGCTATAAGTAGGCTACGAATTTTTATGCAAATTCGTATTTTTATTCATATAATTAAAAGAATGAAATCTAAGCACAGATTAATTCCATCTACTTAATTTTTGTACTTTACGTGCGTTAGATATACTTTTACCTTCGAATTTCCTATAAATACATAAAACTCCGCTAAACTAAGTCTACCCTTTACGAGCATTTAGTTTAATTGGACCTTTCGTTTTGTTTCGCCCCTATCCATGATATTAGATCGACTACGCGAGATATAGTAGGTATCATTCACAACAGGGCGCCTAATTATCCCCTTTGTTATTAGCAGTATGAAAGGAACCCCTGATGAAACTCGAATGGTGTCATAAAGAAAATGAGATATAAAGATAACTTTTTCTTTCTCAGAGTATCATATATTTAACGAAGGCTAATCGTACGTAGTATTTTTCAACCGATGATACTTTTCATTTCGCGGAATCAAATAACAATTAGATACCCTTGCCTCTTCGTTATGAATGTCACCGGAGAAAGTAATATTCAAAGAGAACCAGTAACAATCAATACAACAGTAAAACGGCACCGATACCGCAGCCAAAGTACCACCGATAAATTTATTCCAATAAAACGGGAAGCGGCGATATAAAGATCATCCGCACATTTTCATTGCAGGCAAGCATATCGACGTCGTGGAAAGTTTCGTCTAAGGAACATTAAAGGGCCCGGGGATATTCGATGCAGCGAATACACGAAAACGCATAATCGCTCCTTTGATACCATCAAGAGCTCTCTACTTTTACGTCGATCTGACTGAGTGAAACGAAACGCCGTGGCTTCTGCTTGCCTTCCTTTACGCAACTCTCCCTTCGCTCCTACCATATGACTTATGATCGAGAAAAGACGCATATATACATGTATGTATGTATGTATATATATATATATATATATATATATATACATACATATATATATATATATACATGTATGTATGTATGTATATATATATATATATATATATAAATTTTCAAGGCAGCGAAGAGATGTGTTTTCACGACGCCCACGTCCAAAGCAGCGCAAGAGACGAACAGACAGAGTAAAAGAGATTTAACGGCGCGCGTGGACTCCTAATAAAACGGCACTTGTTACTCAGACGGAGAAGCTCTGTTAGTGGTTTTACACAGAATCTGATCGAATAATATGTACAAGAGGACTTGGAGCGATTCCTTTATAAAAACAAGAAGAAAACATAGAATAACATTATTTCATAGGATACTTTGATTTTAAGAAAACCGACGCTAAATGTTTTAGGTAATTGGAATTCGTTAATTTTTCTCTGCTATTCACGGCTTTACATTCATATCATAGAGGTTCGTGTTTAGATAAGCCGATTCAACCGGTAGAACTGCGTCTAATCGGATAGAAACTAAAATTTCGTGCACTTGGCTACTTAAACGATCTCGTCGTAAATCTCAAGTTATGCTTGTGTTTGTGGCATTAGGCAATACGGAACATAGAATGAAGCGCACCTTGAACGATTTTCACGGATTTTATTTTTCTCTGTTCGTTTGAATGTAGAATTCTTCTCTTCTTTGCAGTGACGAAAATTTCTATGAATACTTTCTAGCTATGTTTCAAACGTTTCGTTCGCCATCGGAAAACCGCACAGAGGCGGTCACGGATTTTTAACATAAAGGGTAATCTCTCTCTCTCTACCGCCATTCCACGAGTTCGCTTTTTTATTTTTCATTAATACACTCGTTCGTTTCTTTCCTTTTGCGCTACACGCTGGAGTACGAAGATACGCATGATATACCGTATGCGGGAAGATTATCGATGTCGAAATTGCTATTCCGGTACCGTGCGGTTACCGCGAGTCCAAAAAACAGACATTTGTATAGGCCTTAATTTTCACAATTCATCCGACCGCAAGGAAAAAAGTAGAACATCGATTGGTGCAATTCCGTAATAAGAAAGCCACGTGCATCATTGAAAACGTAATTACAGTTCAATTTGCCCCGATCGCGAACGCATTAAAGACCAATACGGCGAACATAAACACGAAAAATCCATCGGTCGAGACTTGGAAAACGTCGAGCTTCTGCAACGAAACTTCTGCAACCTTCGTGGAATTGAACGCGTTCTAAAAAAACGAAACTTTCTTGGAACGAAACGAGAAAACGAGCGAGGATTTTCCAGCGATTTTTTCCCTTCTTGTACCAGTCTTCTAAAAAGTTCACTCGTGACGTTTCGTTTCAAAATTAAAACTGGTCGTCTTGCGTGGCTGCGAGAAACTTTCTCGAGAAAGGATCGACACAATTCCAACGCGCGGCTGTTTGTTTTGCTGCAGTCGTTAGCTTCGGTGAGCATCCTCTTCGCGGTTCTTCGCAGTCTAATTTCCGACGAATCCGAAACTGATGTTCAAACCGGAGGAAACTGGGTCAACCGATCATCATGTTCGCGTTCATATTCCGGAGGAATAGGAAACGCAAGCGCGTTTTTCTATCGACCACAGTATCCTTCAATGGCCAAGAAAGAGAGAAGATCCTCGAGCAGCTTTTCCGATCGAGTAATCACTCGGCGAAATTGTTGTTCTGCCGTCGACAACCGATCACGATAACAGCCGGTGCTGATTTGTATCGTAATATCGATACACGGCCAGTTACGTTGTTGCGTTGCTTCCTGCAATCATTTCAGACGTCGTGTGCACGCAAATGACGGTATATCTACTCGTTAATTGACTATCATTGGGAGAAACTGAATTGAAGTATAATATATCCATGGCTGATAGATTTCAAGATAATTAGAAACTTCATTATTACGGACATTTGCTATAGGATACTCACTTAATTTAGTTACACGGACGTTTGAATGCTCGAATAATTATTTGGAAGAAATTAAAGAAATAATTCATCCTGTACATGTTAGCATAATTATATGAACTACCTATCGTTATAGCAATCTTCATTGAAAGATTCTTTTTCATTCAGATGTCTGAACGTTTTGTTATCCGAACAATATATATTTCCTTTGTTGCTGTAATATGAAGACGGTATTATATGCGTTAACACCGTTTATAAAATGGCATCAAGAAGAAAACGTGTAATAGATACTAACAGTTAAAACGGAACGAGAGATACTTCAAAAGCTAGAAAACGGTCACAGTGTTGCAAAAGTCGTAAAAATGTACGTAAACCTATTGTTGAAGGCATTCCCTCTTCGAAGCATTTACGGTATTAGGAAAAGATCGTTTGAGTGGTTTAAGTCACAAATAGGATACAATTCAAAGCAACTTAATACGTCTTTATCCGATTTAATAGAAAAATTGTTCTTTGCTATCGTTAGTAACGATATTACTCCTGATGATAAACAATTAGTTTCATTATGTAAAAATACCCTAATCCGAACGATCATGTCGCTCTATCAACTCCGATATCGGAGATTTCACTACATAAAGAATAATAATCCGATGGAATATCAAACTTATGCTAACTACTCATCGATTGACATTTACAGGAGAGATTAGATTATACCATCCCGATGATCAAAGGTCTTAAAAAATAGGTGAAAAAATAAAAGTTTAGTAATATAAAGAACAGATTGATTAAACAGATTTTATATCGCTTGCTTTACGATATAATATCACACAAATGCTTATAATTGTACAATACAATTTGTACAAGTATAGACTATAATTCACTATCGAGCTTAGCAAGAATAAACTCGCGATATCGTAAACAGTGCTCATAAACAAGCGAAAGATCAGCATTTGGAAATCAAAGCTTACAGGATTTCAAGGTCGAGCAGTTCCTCGTGTTAGTAAGCTGCAAGATCTCTCAGTTCATTCTGTTTATTATTACTATTATCCTGAAAGTAGTAGTATATAGAAGTAATACTACATGAACCGTGAAACAAGAGGGGCGAGACGAGTCAGGGGAAGATACGGAACAGAACGAGAGAAAATGGATGAGAGAGGATGTTCAGCAGATCGCGTGGCCGCCACCAAGGAACTAGGCCAACCGATGACCTTCCTGCAATAAGTAAGTAAGGTGATACACACCACTGTGGAAAATTATAACGGCAATTCCCCAAGAAGCTCGTTGAAATATTCATGAAGAATCGTTAACGAGAAAGAAAGCGGATTGGTCGTTAACCCTGCAAAATTATACAATACAAGTCGAAAAATTATACAATAAAAGTCGCAAAGTATGTATGTATGCATGCATGTATGTATGCATGTATGTATGTATGTATGTATGTATGTATGTATGTATGTATGTATTTATGCATGTATGTATACACGTATGATAGCGATTTCTATTGGATTAAAAGTATGTATGTTTAGTAGAATGGATACTGTACGAAAACACAAAAGCCTTACGTTAAAAAAGAAATATTCGTTGCATATGTTTCAGATGAACCGATTTTGCGTTCGAATAACCATTCGCAGTGGAACGTGAAATGGAACGTGAACGATAAATGTATTCATGATATAAAGTGCAACATACATAGTATCCCGCGAAACAGAATATTTCAAAGAAACAGCAATATTTCACACATGATTTTATGAAACATTACCTCGAGAGTTTCGATTATTCGAACGCTTTATTTCGTTCTCTTGATTCCCCTTCTACTAGATATAGTCGGCGAATGCAAAACTCCTACAAACATTGGGAGATATTTCTTGAACTGAACCATGTTCATTATAGCGGTCAATAAAAAGCGTATAATAAATTGTTAATAACTTATCGAAGGCGTTTTATCACTCTAAATATAAAGAACAGTTTTATGTATCTGAAACAAATCCTTATTTCGGTGTTGTGAATTTTCGAGCGTGCATCTGTAAATTTCTCGGTTATTGGATTGCCCTGCGATCCAATACGTATATCTTGTGAAATATTTTTTGAATGAACTTGGAGTGGGCGAAATAAAATATCGGACACAAGTATCTTTAATCGTACACGCTGTAATGTACTGTATTATTCGGTTGAAACGATAGACAGACGTTCCACGTTTTCTAATCCTCGAATAGCAATGACTGAATCAGTCTCTATGTAGATATTTCGCTTTTGCCATCTCTGAATTACTAGATACGTGTCGTAATCTATTAATAAAACTTCATTACTGGAAGAAGTATTTTCGATTTGTCTTTGATGCTATTGACAATTTCCAGATTCTTTGGTAAAATAATTCTGATATTACGTGAACACTGTAAAAATAGGATTCTTAGATTTTAGCTTTATCAAAACACCAGAATCATTCGACGATATAGTCCTTATCGGAAATAATAGATACAATAACAAATGCACAGTTTATTAAACCAATCGTTAGTTTCCAGTATCGCAAAACCCTTTGCAAAGAAAATCAACGATACAACGTAAATCGAAGAAAGCAAGTAGTTGAATAGCAGAGTGATATCGGATATCAGAAACTATGGATCGGATACTACTGATACTACCGATGTACTGACGTTTTCTCGGACGTCTGTTGACTCTGTTGTATCTACCAACGGAACGTCGGAATCGTTTTCCAAAAGGACAGGATTCTCATTGAGAAACCTCTGACCTAAACATGATTCACTGTGGCTCTCGTTAATATCAGTCCTCTCGGAGAATAATTTGAATATTTCGATAATGCAAATCAAATAACTAAAAATATATATACATAAACAAAATTAATCTCCCAATAAAACGCTTTTATTTATAACGAATTTAAACGGGAGATTTTTTTATTCCGTACACATATTTGGTAGTGTAGTAATTTCGTTGCGATTTCTCGTCCGACCGACGAACACACTTGACACCAAAGGTGATACCATAGCCAGTGCTAAAATGTCATGATATCAATGCGTTAAGATGTCAATATGTCAACTGCATCGACATTGTCACGCGCTTTCAAGTTTATACGTGGAACGGGCGTTCGAGAGCAATACTGTAACTTGCGTTAATTTACGAAAATGAGAAAATGTCAATCTGTCATCACGTCAAGGTATTACATTATCGGACATTAAAGTCTAACTTTAAATCGTTTTAAAAATCCGACCAATCACCGTGGAAGCTTGACGTGTATCGGAACTAAGTAATTGTGGCTCAATTTGTGAAAAAGCTTTTTAAGATATTTACGAGACTCGAACAGAATTATGCGTCGGAGTATCCCGATTATCTCGCAAAATCACGTTAGCGATACAAGTTAATTCTACTGTATGAACTATGCTTCTTTTTGTTATCCTTTTAAAGATCTCGAGATTCCCAGAGGCGTTCCTTTCAGTGCCTGCGAAGTTAAAAGTAAAAGATTTTAATATTCTACCAACAACGAGAACGAATACCTTGATTTTATAGAATGAAAATTCGTTACCTATAATTTGAATTTCATTCGCTTATAAGCGAAAGTCTAAATATGTAAATTTAATGGAATTAAGGAAAACTAGGAATTCACACTACCTCGGGTAACTATTTACGATAATAAAATACACTAACCATACTGACGAATAATTGAATTAAAATTTGAAATATATAAATATACGGATAATTTATAAGCTATAGAGGGTTAATCAACAATCTTTAATCGCGAGATATTCCTATTTGACAAATCCAATTCCAATTTAGAAAAGTTGGATAAATACATGAATCTAGATGTTGTTCGGATACAATTAAAGAACTGGAGGAAAAGTTGCAACACATGACAAGATCTTTAATTCGAAAATGCTATACATAAAGTTAAACTGTAACGGAAATCTCTATACGTTTTCAAACTTTAAATACTCATTATTATACGCATTCGTAAAGGCTTGAAAATTCATTCTGAAATCCTTTAAATAAATATGGATCTTATAACATCGTTTCCCGTGCTTCTTTCGCTTCTAAAGAAAGATACACTTGCACCAGTTTTCCACCGAGTCTCTCAACTGCGTTCGTCTTATCCGTTTATTTTTATAATTTATCCATTTTGTTTTACCCTTGACAAAGCATAACCGATATATTTCCCCTCTTTCGCAAACATTTTCTTTCGCCGTAAAGCATACTCTGCTGCGCGTAGCCTTCGGCCCGTTTTACAAGTTGGCGAACAAAAATATTTGTCCGACGTTTAGACGTTTATCATAAACGTTCGTTCACGATCCGTGACACGGTCGACTCGAAAACGTAACAGTAATATGAGTTTGATGAAACGCGTGTAAAATATACTTTGCAATTTACCAGGGCTTGAGCAAACGCTCCTTTGCTCCGATTTCCACGTGGATAGATAAAATGGGGGAACACAAGCATGGAACAAATTGTACGATAAATTTCCGAGGCAATATTAATTCTTCACAAAGGATCGTAACGACTTGGCGCAGAAACTAAGAATTGCACGAGAGTATCGCGCGATTCGGCCAAATCGAGCTCCCCGTCCCTTCTTTACCAATCTATTTACCCTCTGTAACGTCTTAAATCTTGCGAAATAGTTGCTCCATTAATTAAAATCTTCCAAGGGTAACAGGCATGGAAAGTCGTGTGACCCGACGTGTTCCATAGAAAGTTCAAAGAAAAGCCTACGCAGCCGGTCAAATGTCAAGCTACCGATCACTGAGCAAGCTAAAAATATACTTCAGCCAGCTAAAAAATAAAATACGAGAGATCCCATTCGGGTCCTCCCACGCAAGGGCGGTTACTCGGGAACTCGAGGTACGGGATGGATTCCGAAGAAGCTCACGAACGATCTGTCCGCCGCACAGAATCGCGATATTGTCGAGAAAATGTGAGGAAGAGAAGTGCGAAGGACGGGGGTAGAGGGTCGTAAGTTTCTTGGCGGAGCTAGTATTCCTCATGCGAGAGAAACGGAAAGGAAAAGGCGAGAGGAAAGGGACGTCGTCCACAGGCAACCGTGTTATTAAAGAAGGGTGAGATGGGTCGAGGTGCGAATGCGTACGAGATTCCTTGCTTCCTTTCAGCGTGCCGTCGTCGATACTAAACGATCTTGGAAGAACCGCTCGGAACAATAGAAACGTTCATGGTTTATATCGCGATTCCCGACGAAAGAAACGACCAAGGTGTAGAAGGAACGATCCCAAAAGCGTGTACACTCGCGAACTAAGGAGCAAAGGCGAGCAAATTCCGCGAAATACAAAGGAAACCATGCGACTGAGCGTTTGCTTTGCTTCCGAGCGAAACTCCGGGCACGGATTAATTTGCGTTTTCGAGATTGTAAAGTCCAAGTTACTCAGCAACTCCGTTACATATCCGCTGCGCCGTCACGACATAGAAAACGACCAGTCTCGGCACGAGTGTCCGACTAATCTCTTACGCCAACCACATTTCCATCCTACTTTTCAACGGCTCGTTAACCGTACGCTTCGAGAATGAAAAAGAAAAGAACAAAGACCTGAACTGGATCACTTGACTCGGTTCTTTCAACCACTTGAAGCATGCGTTTTAACGCGTAAACACAGTGTTCGACGATTGCGTAATTGCAGGATTTTCTATTTTCTTTATACACAACTGTTCTTTGTTAATATCCTTTCAATAGGTATAGTTACGAGCATCGAAGTTACGTATAAAGAGAATATCCAGTTTAATAGTTTGATACAATGGACTGAGAGGCAGAGAGGTGGGTTATTATGATCGATGAGATAAGCAAGTAAAATTAGTTGTTTGTCCGAAACGACACGATGCATGATGTATCATTGCTGAAATAAAAAAAGAGTAAACTTGTAATTCCATCAAACTTAAAGAACGTTGTAACTGATTCTTAGATTCCACATGAACTTTTCCGTATAAAATTTTTAATGGTTATTTTCTTAATCTACATGCAGTATCTTAATTTATATAATGCAATATTCTTGTTCAACGTTACTCTTAGCGATTTTTCAAGTTTCATTTAGAAACACGTTATATATCTTAAATTTATAATAACATTAATACTGTTCGTGACTAAATTCTCATGTTTATTCGTGGAATTATTCAGATCATTTATTTCCTTCTTAGTAGACGTTTTGCAGTTCGCTTTGCAAGTTTCAGAAATAATTAGATTGTACTATATAAGCTTTCTTCGATGTTCTTCGTTATTTTCGCGAATGCATCAAACTTTCATAAAACTTCAGTTAATCTTAGCTTCTTAATCACTGGTCCACTTATTCGATTATAGAGTTCTATCACACACATAGCCAAATTTATCAAATGTAAAAATAATTCGCACTTATTCGAGAATTGTTCGCCTCGGAAGGTCATAAATAGAATAATGGAATAATCACAAAAAGATATTCACTTTTATCACGATTAACTGTTAAAATGTGAACTGCAAACATGTTTATTGATATAAGATAAATACACAATCAATGGGGAATATAGCTACCAATTTTTAATAAGAAATGTAATTACAGAAGGACTGAAGATTGACGACATTGTCATGAATTCGCGTTACATAAAGGAACTTTAACAAACAGATCGGTCGATAGATAACATCGTAAGCGCTTGCAGAAGCATTGCGTCGAAAATCGAAATTGGATCGAGTATAAATCCCTTCGGAAAATTCGAACGAAAAACTTAATCTTAACACAACCTGATCCGCCGTAAACTTTCGTACGTGACGATAGGATGTAGGAAAATTGCCATCAAGAAACCTAGCAGACCTTTAGCGCGCGAACTCAGCACGCGATTTCGTCGACGATAAAATCGAAGAAAATCCGTAGGGAAAATTGCCGCGACGTTCGTTAATTAATTAATCCATGTAACTTCTTGCGTGTTTCTCCGATGAAAAAATACATGGTAACATATGGAAAATGTATGAAAAATAGAAGGTAAAATTATGTAATTCGAGGAATTACAATGAAATATAATTTTTGAATGAGTAGATATTAATTGATAATAAAAAGCTTCCTTCCAGCGCTATACGTTCACTCTCTGATACTTTATTAGGTAAAATTGAAAGTACAATTCAACACATTGAAATGAAAACATGGGTATGACAGAAATATGTAAAACTGATAGATAGAAAAGTAATTACAGTTATTTCGCTAATATTGCCTTCATATTTAATTAATAATTGTTTTTAAGAAACGATCTAGAAATTTATAATTTTATAGATTATAATAACACTATTATTTTTTAAAAATAACAGTATTTGTTTCTTGCCTGTATCAATCGATTATTTATGCTCCGCTAAAACTGAATGAAATACGACGACGTAAATTTTGCTTGGTAGAAGCGTAAGTACCGCTTTTTAACAAAACAAGTGTTTAGTTTTTAACAAATTATCTGAATACAAGAATTCAGATGATAAAAAATAATCCTATGCAGTCTTTAATAATTCATCGGTTTCATAAAACAAGAAGTGAATGTGGGTCAACGAAAAATATATACCACCAAAACGATAGATCGTGTATAGATGTGTGTTCATGTTGCTATAGATTTTCTTCATTTTACCTACGTACTAAAAGTGTACGTAAATTTAGGAATCATTTCTTTTTATCAACATATTCACTACGCTTACATACTCATTTCAATTTTTTAACCAATATTATATAATAATTATATAACACCCTTTATATATTAAAAAGCATATCCGTATATGTCGTGAAATTTTCATTACTACTTCGCTAAAAGTATAATTGTGCAACTTGTCGAGTATCACTTATCAAACGCAAAATTGTTTCAAGCCACGTAAATACTTTGAGACAACATCATCAGATACGCTTCTGTCCAAATCAGCGCACACTTATGACTAGTACATTTAGAATGAGAATAATTAAGTTGTACTTACAAAATAAAGTTGACACTCGTTAATCGTTTGTATTATAAAACAACAGAATTAAACTATGCTACGATTTAAAGATGTTATAGCAAAACCATTTTTATAAAAATTAAATTAAACATTAACGAATGTCCAATTTATGATTACGAGTATACTTCGTTAGCTATTTCAAATGAACTAGAAATCGGGCAACGTACGTTTCATTTAGCGATATTACGAACATTAAATGCTGTCAAACAAAATGTACAGAAAGCCCGTATCTGCGAGCTGGATTGTTAATTTATTCGATCGTGTTTGCTAACACGACCTGTTACACGCGTCGCGTGCAATCAATGCGCGCGTCACGACGCTCGCAAATGTATCTAGTGTTAACATTAAAAATAAAATATGCACTTTCGCTTTCTCTCGCAACGTTCCATCTTACTCTCGTTCGCAGATTAGCGCGGCCAACGAATCCGAACGATAAAATCGCCATGCAATCGCGAAACCGTGAGAATCGTTGAAAAGTAATTAACAAGCAGCTGTTCTTTTTGTTCGGCGAACATTCGATCAATGTACACCCGAGGCGAAGGCAACCGCGCGATAAGAGGCGAAAAGCACAAGAGATCGTCGACAGAATGGAACGTTCCTGGGGAATCGGGGAAATAGGAGCGGAAATTAGTCGATTAAAACAGGATCAAAACCATCTCGAAATTACGTTTGCATGCGTGGCTCGTTTCCCACGGAAAACCACACATGCCGTAAAATCGAAGTATGAAGGTTTAAAAGACGAAAGAACCCTCGGCCAATTAATTACCAGTGTCATCGGTTCGGCTAGTCAGGGATCGGCCACGATGAAAAACACATCGACGGCAACCAATTAGGCGAACCATTTCCAATTATACCAGACGAAAACGTCTCTATTCCACTGAACGGTTTCTAGTCCACTTTATGGATCGAGCGTATCCTCTGATCGAAACGTGAACCGAAAGCGAATACGTATTATCATCTCTCCTGTAACGAGGAGAACCGATTTGTTGGATTCACGTTGGAACGCGTAAAATGTACGTCGATGATTTGACATCGATTTGAAGTACACGATAAGGAAGCATAGAGAGATAAGACGATGGAAGTAACCGCGACTCGAGAGGTCGATGGAAACGCGCGAAAGCGGTTTTAAGAGAAGAGCCGGAATGACCAACCTGTTACTTGAAAGCTGCGGAAGCTTCCGAGCGGGGAAATGCGTGCGTTCTTTCAGCCGCGCTCTCGCGTTCAGCTGCCGCTCCGGATGGATACACGTGCTCTCGTATATTCTACAAACGTACGTGGCCACTTAAGTAACGATACGTGTATTTTTAACAAACAGTGTGTTTCTTTACTCTCTGTTTCCCGTAGTTGGTTTTAGTGTCTATGCGTGGTTAATGTATGCGCGCGGACACGTATGTTCACGCGCGAACACGTATGTTCACGCGCTGCGTGTACCTGATGTACGTGTATACCTGTGTGTACGCGTATGTATATATATGTATTTATAGGTATGTGTCAAGTTCTAAGTACAAGGTGTGCCTGTACGCGGTTCTCCGTGGCTGGAAAAAGCGACGTCGCGCATGCCCGCTTTATTAGACGCGCAAAGAAAAACTCGCGGCGAGCGACCAACTTGACGGAGAATGGACAAACAAAAAAATAGAATCACCGTTATATCTAGAGCGACGATATCGTCGGGCAGGCTGCCCGGCTTGCACTGCCCGGGTCTCCTGTTTCTCCCACCGAGCAAACCATTCGCCCCTCCGATTCCCGTCTCTCCCGGCTCTCCTGCCTCTCCTGTCTTCTGCCTGGCGCTCTCCTTACACCCCCGTTTCGCTAACCCCCGCCACTTCGAATGCGCCTGCCGAAAAAGCTCGCCTATTCCATACGCTACCTCTCGCCCCTTTTCATACTCCTTTTACCCTCTTCCCTCTTTACTCCCCTCCTCGACGATCGTCCTTCTCGCTCCTTCAATCTCCTTCAATGCCGTTTCCTCTCGTTCTCAATACGGTTCTGTCAGCCGTGACTTCGACTCGCAGACTCTAAACCGAACTCTCTCTCTCTCTGAACGCGATGCCTCTATGTCCCTCGTTCTTGATCTATCTTTCTCCTTCTTGCCGTTCTCACGTCCCACCGCGAACCTCAGCTCAAGGCGCAAGCTCGTCCTTCTCTCCCGGATAGGAGAAGGGAAAAAGACTGTCGACCAGGTGGAATATCCTCGGGAGGACCCAAGGGATCCGACGACGAGGCGCGCCTTCCCTATTCGCGCGCATTTTCACGCACGTGGACGGAACGCACGGGGGTTGAAATGAGATCCGCGTCCTCCACGGACAGACAATCGCGATTCCGAGGGATCTTTCGAAACTTTCTCTCTTAACGTCGAGTCGGTGGAGCTTGAAAAAGAAGGAGCAGAAACTCGTAACCCTCCTAGTACCGGTTCGGTCGTTTCTACGAGAACACAGAGAAACGGCTCGCTCAAACGAGAAGCTACGTGACGCAAAGACGCATCGAAATATTAGAAAAAGAAAATTGCGCATTTCTCTGGCAGACTTTGCTCGGTAAAGGATAAAAGATGATTTTAAGATGCAGAAATATATCGCAACGTCGATTAACGATACGAGACTATTACCCATCGATCGATTCGCTTTCACCCCTCGAAATAAAATTTCCTAACGAAGGCTTAACCTAAATTCACGGTTCCACTTTATCGATATTCCCGTCAAACTTTCCCCTGGCTTCTAATAACGAAAAAATTGATGACACGAAAAGGGAAACTGTTGGCGCTTTGATGCATCTTCGTCTCTGCTGTTGTCGTTACTTCGAAATTGACTTCTTCGCTCTTTTCTCCGTAGGTCCTCGAAAAACGGACGAGAGGACAATAGATACAGGTAGGACAGGAGACAAAAGCCTGCATCTAAGGGATCAATTGGTTGGAAAATTCGAGCAATGGAACCGGCTGCAGGTAACGTGAAAAACGACGCACGAAATAGAATTTTCAGAAACAGTGCTTGTTGCTCGTCGAAAATAAAAACTCACGATTGTATTATACGCGGAGATCGTTGGCGACCCGCTTTGTAAACTGATGCGTTTCCTATACCCAGAAAAATCGAAACGTTTCTCCCCTGCGCGATATATCGATCAATTTTATGTAAACAGCTGACACACGCGACGGTTTTTCATTGTGGAGGAAAAAGGTACGCGTGAAAAACGCTTTGTTCCCCTTGACTTTCAATTTTTCGCTTTTTCTTTTTTCTGCTTTTTTGTTGGTTTTTGCCCCATGCGGTTGCGAGTGTTTTGCCGCGGGATCGAAAAATTACTATTAATACACGCCTCAACATACCGTGCAACGGGTTTTGTAGGCACAGTCGGATGTTTCAATTTACCTTACAATCCATTAAAATAGATAAGCGACGCTGTTAACGTAATGCAACGTTATCAAATATTCAGGTTTCATCAGACTAGAGAGTACATGGCCCGCACTTCCGGAAACCTCATTTTACTCGATCTAACGGACAGAGCATTTTGTTCGAGAAAAAATATATACCTTATGCAGGGTAATCTGTTGCAGATCGAATCTCGAAAATTTCGCTTTAATATTTAGTACGTGTTATCAAATTTACTCCTATTCTATCAATCTTGCTGACTTGTTTCTGGAATCGAATTTTGACTGAAGTTTAAAGAAATGAAACTTTCGTTCGTGTTACTTGTTATCTTAAATCGAATTAATATCATTATATCTTATAAAAATTGTACAACGTCCAATAAGCATTATCACTTATATCGTTTTCGTTCAAACAAATCAGATTGTTTAGCGTACTTAATAATTAAAGAGGCGATTCTCTTCGGAATTCTTTTAAAGAACTTGATACGTACAATAAGATAGAAAGTTAAGTATAACAATAGAATAAAAGCGAAAAAATCTCATTCTTCATTTTTTACTTATTTTCACATGTAGAATGATCTTCTGCAGATCCTCCACTCCTCTCTAATTAAAGATTGGTCAAATTATGTTTGTAAAATCTATTCATGAAAACGAAAGACGATTGTGCTTTTGATTAGAATTGCGTATTTTCTTTCCATTTTCACCACTTTGAACACACGTAAGTCAATTTAAAATTCTCCACACTTAGCTATCTAAAATTCATATCAGATCCGCTTAAAAATCTGTTTTAGGCAACACATTGAAGATTATTGTACTTACGTGTCTATCTTATTAGAAATGTATGCAGAATAAACTGACACTATAGTCCAAGCAGATCTTTCCAAGCAGTGTCAGACTTCACCACTATACCCATGGTATACCCGTGAGTCATTCTCGAAAGCACGTCTAGAAGATCCCACGGGCATTCCCTTATCTTGCATTGTCGAGCTGGGTCGCAGATCTTCTCACAACTGCCTGAGATTCTCTTTAAAAAACGCAATGCACGAACATCGTGTGGCAGCTTATGAAGTTGTCTCTTGAATACCTAATCCACTGCCTCATTCACAGCCATTTTAAAATTCGCTAATAATGCCCCAACTTCAGTTTCGGCAATTACGTACTAATTACGTTGTAGCTAATAAGTAATTAGTATCTAAATACTTACTTTATTAGTAATTGGTAGTTCGTAATTGGTAATTTAGCGTGCAATGAATTTTTTTTTTGTAAATTGTTTATCTTATTTTATTTTATTTATTTTTATATATTTTTTTATTAAGTTACGAATATGGTAGAAGCGACAAGTGGCGAGGATGGCGGCGTGTAGCGATGGGATCCGAAACAATTCGAATTATGATTCAAGACTCAATGAAAACTTTTACGAGTTTTAAGCTTCGAATCCTGTTCGAAGTGATTCAAATTTATCGCCGCATACACGATAGAGATTCGAACTGTTTCAAATCTCACATCATTACTCGCCGCTTCGCAATAATCTCGTACTTAGACGTTTCTAGCATATTGATTTTGTAATTCATTTTTGTGTCCTCGTCATTTATTTAAACCGAATTGCGTTACCGATTATTGATTATTCCAATAGCGTTCAACGTGTAATTAGGTAGCCAACTGGTTAGGTATGAATTACGTAATCAACTAATCGATTTAAAAACATGCAATTGACATATGACGTATATGGAATCGAAATGGCAAATTTTGGATTTAATTAGATACGACATATTACTATTATTAATATTAGCAAACCACCTTTCGAAAAAGACAAACTTTTAATTTGAAACATTAACACAATAACGTAGCAAAAATTTGTTGTTAAAGTGATCGTTACAATAACAGATATTTATTTATTATGATCCTGTAAATTTTTTTAATAAAAAAAAAAACATGAAACATTTTGAAACTATATGAGTATTCATAATTTAGAAGATATATTAACATCCATTGTATTGTTATATTTAATGCATAACTAACATAGCTAATAAGCAGTTTAGTTAACACATTCGCAACATTACATATTACTGTTAAATATGGTATAAAAAGAAAATAATAGTATAATTTCTGCTAAATAATATAAACACTTGAAACTTCGTTTTAAGGTTGTCGAATAATCGTACAAAAATTAATAGGTATGACTACATAGAAAGAAAAATACTTAGTCAAGCCTAAAATATGCTGAAACATAATCGCACGAAAATATTTAGGTAAAGTATTCAACAATATTTCAATATTTTAAGACTTATACGCTATTAATAAAATGTGTAAAAATTAATGAAATTTGTGATCTTCGGAAAGTACAATGGAAAAATCAATAATGCAGCAGGGAATATTCGTGGTGTATATTAATATTGAACAAATGCAATTATAATTTTAAATTAACTTAACTGAAATTACTAATTTTTATCAGTGATTTGATAATATTCGTCAAAATCGTAAAAATATATTCATCGATGTATATTTTTATACGCGAATATAACTTATATATTATAATATCCTAATTAAAAAATCAATACTAATTAAAAATACATTAATTCTAGTCAACATACATTCATTCCCTTTTAGTTTTATTTAAGATATGGTTAAACACATAAAGTAAAGTTAAATTCATTAGAGAATATGTATATACTTTGTAAATAATCAATGTTTTGAAGTAAATGAGAAGTTATACAAATCGCGAATTCTGATTATCATAGATGCAAGGTTGCTGTCGTGAAACTGGTGCCGACAGTAATTCGTAACAGTAATGCGAAAGGATTATCAAGGAAATTGAAGTAACTATGTGATTACACGAGAATCTCTCGACGAAGCGCCTTAGGTCCAAACAGATAGAGCTATAGTACGATAAATTTTGTACCGGATAATTTCTTTCGTGAAAAGTAAAATATGCAAAAACGAAAAATTAATTTAGTAATGTAAACAAGTATCAACTATATATGTTAAATTATTCATACAAATGTTTTCCAAATATATTAAAATTGGACATTTTACAACTTATTCTTTGGAAGACTATTTTTATGTTAATCCTTATATCATCAACAGAAATCTATAAATTTTAATTATCAAGAATATTAAATAAAGAAGACATTTTTCTTATAACATTTTGGCAATGTAAATATTTACATACGTACATGTTGTATATATATTACAGTAGAGACATTATGGCATGTATGCATACGAATAGACCTAACCCCAACCTAACCCCAATCAATTAAATTTATGCTTTCTGTATATTTCTATATTTTGTATTCGTATTAGTAACTAATAATCAAGCTAGTATTTTAAAAAAATGTTTTTTAACATAATCCTGTTTTGTATTATCTTACATAAGACTTCAATATATGTATAGTATGTGCGTGTCGTGTGTATATACATATGTATATGAATCGAACGCATGCGCTGAAACTTGAAATAAACCAAATGATCGAAGGTAAGTGAAAAAATATTGAAATATGATATATTCTATAAATGTGATTACTGAGTTTCTGTAAAAAAATATATATTATATATAATTCTATATTTTTTTAAGTATATATAATAAATAGTATTGAAAAATGTTTAAACTAAAAAAAACTGTATTATATCATAACTTTTACAAAGTTTCCACAAAAGAAATTACATATAAGATATTTTGTTATTAATTAAGGTGAAAGTTCTGCTATAATCTTGTGAGTAAATACAGAATTTACCTAGTATATTACATCAGTATAGTAATTTTATAAAGTTAGGCTGAGCTGATAAAGGTTATGTGAAGTTGTGTTTTATAATTATATAAGCATTTCTTTTAACAGAAACAGAAACGCGAAAATAATAAACACAGTAGTTTGATTGCTTATCAAGAAAAGGAGAAATTTATACAATGCAATCTGGTGAATGGCAAGATTAATATTTGTTAAGTATTGTATTATCAAACTTTCTATTTATTTATATTAGTTTTATTACAGGTGAG
Organism: Bombus pascuorum; assembly: GCF_905332965.1. Taxonomy (NCBI): domain Eukaryota; kingdom Metazoa; phylum Arthropoda; class Insecta; order Hymenoptera; family Apidae; genus Bombus; species Bombus pascuorum. Next base: position 7,402,316 of record NC_083496.1, on the reverse strand, counting down.
AAAGATAGTGATTTAATGCCAAAATTAGATCTTGTAAGGGATAAAAATAAATTAAAATATAGTGATATAATATATATGAAACAAGCAGAAGAAGCAGCTATTCAAAGAGCATCCCAATATACAAAAAGACGTAACAAGTGTGCGATAGCAGGTTTTGCTCTAGCTGGTTTATCTTTAGGAATTTATCTATATACCATATATGCTGTAAAACAGGAAACATTTTTGAATGATCTATATGAACCTGAAAAAATAATTGAAAAACCTAGTTCAAAAGCTAACGTCGCTTAAAATTATTTGTATTTGTATCATATGAAACATTACTCTTAAATATTATCTAAATACAAATAAAAAAAAGAACAATGGCAACTCTAAGGTTACCACCTTTACCAAATATGAAAGATTTGTTAAAAATGTATAAATTGCATGCAATGAGACAGCTTTCTCAAAACTTTATCTTAGATCAAAATTTGTCAGATAAAATAATAAGAAAAACAGGAGATCTCTCTGATTGTCATGTATTAGAAGTTGGTCCTGGTCCTGGTGGATTAACTCGATCTATTTTAAAGTATCAACCAAGGAAAGTAATTGTTGTGGAAAAAGACAAAAGATTTAAGCCAACGTTAGAAATGTTGGCGGATGCTTTTGCAGCAGTTAATGGTAACATGGAAATTATTTTTGATGACATAATGAGGTATGATATGACTACTATTCTCTCATCAACTGAAGCTAAAGCTTGGACAGATAAAAGTCCAAGGATTAGATTAATTGGTAATTTACCATTTAATATATCAACACCTTTGATAATAAAGTGGCTACGTGCAGTTTGTGAAAAAACTAGTGCTTGGAAATTTGGAAGAACTAAAATGACATTAACATTTCAAAAAGAAGTTGCTGAACGATTAATAGCTCAACCATCAGATTTACAAAGATGTAGATTATCTGTGATGGCACAAGCTTGGACAAAACCAATATTACATTTTATTATACCAGGTATATTATTTCAGATCTTTGTAGATTGCTTAACTTTTATATTTTTTGTTCATAAAAAACTTAATACACTTATTTTTGCTAAAAATAGGTAGTTCCTTTGTTCCTAAACCAGACGTTGATGTTGGTGTTGTAACATTTATACCTTTAACTGTTCCACGTACAAAACACGAATTTACAATTTTTGAGAAAGTTACACGACACATTTTTAGTTTTCGTCAAAAATACAGTGTACGAGGTATTGAGTAAGTAAAGATCACAGGAAAATATTTTTACATTCAACATTTATCCTTTATATATTATCATATTTTAAATTGATAAAAAATAGTTATAACAATAATGAAAAGAATTATAGAATTCAGTAATACAAGTCTGAAATTTCTATATACATTTCAGAACATTATTTCCTCTAGAACATAGGAAAGAATTGGGACAAATGATGTATAAACTTTCTGATTTGGACCCACAAACAAGACCAATGCAACTTACAGTAGAGGATATTGATAAACTTGTTAGTGCATATAAATATTTATTAGAAAAGCACCCAGAAATAAGTTTTTATGAATATCGTGCATCACGCCGCATAGTATCATTATCTGATACAAAGAATCTAGAAGTCGTGGAATGTACAGACTAAAATTTGACTATTATAATAAACATAAATAACAATAATTTTATTTTTGCTATACCTTTTTATGTTTACTTTTATTCATATATATCATAAATGTTTTAATAAATCAAGAGAATTTATAAATTATTTAATATTTATACTTATGTTAATGATTATACATGTAAATATTTTTGAAAATATGATTCGTTCCATTTGCCAGTCTCGTTATCACGTTAAATTTTAATTTTACCAGGTTAACCTATCAATTTTAATTCCGCAATTACATTATTAAAAGTAATTTAACAACTATTATTTTAAATACTTCCACGACTGTAACAATTTTATATCTTTTCCAACTTATATCTTTTTCTCATAGAAACACTAAATAACTTATGAATGCAATAATAAAGAATTCGATTATATTTTTTATCGTAAAAAATTAAAAATCATAATTACATTAAAATACATTAGTTTGAATCTCAAGTAATTTGCACGAGACCAGCTCTTTACATTACATTGTGTGTATGTATATTGCTTGAAAATAGAGTATAAGATGTAAGTAATAATATACAAGATACATTACATTTTGAACTAGTAAATGTATGTATAATATTTTAATAATACATATATTGTAAAGATACAGAAGACACTGAGTAAAAGGAAGAATTTGAACATGATATTTGAATCACTCTTCTAAATCTAAATCTTCTAATTCTTCTTCTAAGCCTTCTAAATCTTCCTCTTTAAATAGGTTTTCATTAATTGCTAATGCAGCTGCACCTTCACCAACGGTAACTGTCATAATAATATAAGCTATTAATCTCAAAATATTATTTTAAAACATTGAATATATTTTCTACAAACCAGTGGAGCCGCTTTCGTTATTTATATCTTTATTATTTTTCAACCGATCTGCACCAGCTACAGTTATTCCAGAAGTATCTATTTCACTAGCTTCAAGTGCGAGTCTGTCCATGTCGAGTTCTCTATATTCTACTTTCTCTTCAGTCTCATCTTCCTCACGTACATAACTAGATATTGCTTCATCTCCATCATCAATGCCTAAAAATATTTTCAAAGTAAATTTTACACATGTGCTAAAAGCATTAAATATGTAAGATATAAAACAATAAAGAAAAATACCGTCTCCAGCTGCCAACTCTGGATTAAAGTAGAACATTTCTCTGCCAGAAATACCAACTTGACGTCCAGCTTTGTAATCGTTTCGTCTTTTTTCTTCATCTTTCAGTGCTTGCTCTTTCTTTTCTTTTAGTTTTCTCTTTTTCCATGCCAAAAATGTCTCTAATGTTATTTTAGTCTGCCAGAAAATTTCAAACAAATTTCAAGAAAATATATTAAATACTAAAAATATTTATGAAATATAAATATAAAAGTTTATATTATATTGTTTTACAGATTATTAAAATATATTCATACTTGATTTGGTCCCAAATTGGCTCTTTCTGTTTCAATTAAATCTTCTAAAGAAATTTCATCCTTTTTATCTTCTTTCTTTTTATCTTTCTTAAGGACAAAACCTGGTGGTAATGCGTGCCTGTAGATACATTTTTGTCCCGATGGACATTCCCAAAACCAACCATATTTTGATTTTTCAACTGCTTCTAGGAAATGTTTACAAATCTAAAATTAAACATTATTTACTCTCTTGTTTTTCGAAAAATTAGTAGCAAAATATTATGAAATTGAGCTTACAATATCTGTAGTTGGACGATTACCACTGCCATGCTTCTTCTCAACAACTTCTTTCAATTTATCTTCATCCCATTTATCCATAGTATCAGTTTCTTTATCATCATCTCTCATATCACAGTATAATGAACGTTTTTCTGCTTTTCTTTCTATACTTAAATCATGAGAAAATTTGCATTTATCACCTTTTGTACATTGTCCTTGTTTAAAGAATGCACATACTACTGATTTAGGATCAGTTCCTGCAAAAAAGTAAATAATTATTATTTTGAGCGCAATATGTTTTTTTGTGTTTATCTATAATAAAATAAAAATAATAAAACGATAAAATATCTGTGAAAATTATAACTTATGCTAATGTAATATATTCAAATAATTCTTGATAATTATATTATATCTTTTAACTAAGTTTTGCAATAACCTTACTCAGTTAATACCTTTATCTATCTTTTGTGTTTGCACAGGTTTAAATATGAGAGCTAATTCTTTCTGCTCCTTTAATTTTTTTTCTTTTTCAAGTTTTTTAATATTAGGATCTTCTAATTTCCGTGAATTAACACCACCTGATTTTACCTGCTTCTCTACTTGCTGAATAAATTTCTGTTGTTTGGCACCTTTCTTGTTCTTTATACCAAAAGTCTTGTCCTAGAAGAAAAATTAATATTTAAGTGAAAAAATATGAAGAGTAACAAATCTCAGTACATATACATGTTTAAAATAAAGAATATGGTATTTTGAGGTTATAAATAAATGTTCGTATTTAAATACCTCAATAACTTTCTCTTTCTTCTTCTGCTCCGCCTTCTTACTGGGAGCAGGTGCCTTTTTGGGTGGCATTTCATTCGCTTTTTTGTATTTACTGATGGCAAATATAGAAAATCTAATAACAGAAGATACAAATGTACAGAAATTTACTTCTGAATCATGGAACAATTCATATACGTATACATTTATAAATGTAAATGTACTAGTAACACGAAATGGACCATAAAATACATATTCTATATAGAAAGTGTGAACGATAATAAACGGACTGGACACATTAAACTTTTTTATTCAGAAAGTTCTCTTATATAAATATATTTATCCATAAATTTCATTTTAGAAATATTCATTTTAATTCGAAATTTCGACCTCATCAAACATAAGTAGTAATTATAATACATTATTATTTAATTATTATTTATAAAAATATAAAGCGTTAATATAGTATAGTATTAGACTCATAATAAAATTGTATAATAAAACTATGTTAAAAATGTATCTATAAATGCTATTACTGTAACTGACTCCACATACCTTTTGATCATTTCATAATAAGTACTTTATAGCATAAATTAAAAATCGAATAGAATATTACATATTCCTTTACTTATCTGCTTAATATTTATGTTAGAAATATTATATTAACATAAAATAATTAAAGATATATGATATGTTATAATACATCATTTGACAAATCATAGTACGTATAACGCAATCCATTTGTTGGGTTAAATCTTTCCGCTCAGTATATTCTATGTTCTTTGGCGTTAACGTGGAGCGTGTTCAATTCCTTTCTTACCCGTAGATCGTGGTTAGAATCGCTTTAATCCGATTTTCATTAAGAAACCAAATGGCGAAATTCGATTTAACTTCACGTATAGGTCAATATCTTGACCGGCATTTAGTTTTTCCACTTTTGGAATTCCTATCTGCAAAACAGGTATAAAAAAAAAGAATATTTTTGCTTTAGACAGTTTGGTTATAATACACTTGTGCTTCTTAGATTTACGATGAGGACGAATTACTTCAAGCTAAGCTCGATATTCTTAGCAAAACAAATATGATAGATTATACAATTGACATTCGGAAACAGCTTTACCCTAACTTGGAAGTGCCAGAGGTACAAATAAATTTAATAAGTGATAATTATATGTTTATAAATAACAAGCATGATTGAGAACTTCAAATTGTAGGAATTGAAAGCTCGTCGTGCAGATGTACTACAAGAACTTGGTATTTTACAAAATAACGTGTCTGTTGTTGTGCAACTTATGAATAATGAAGAAGTTATGAAGAAAATGGAAAATATGCGAGATTCTAAAGCATTGAACAATTATCTTACTCAAGAATCTGAGGTAAGTGAAATGAAACCACATACGGTATCTTATTTTTGTATAAATCTAACAAATTAACATAAAAAATATTAAAAAACATATATTTTATCAAGTTTATTTTAATTTACATATATTACCTTCTTATAGTTTAGAGTAGAAATGATGGATAGTTTCGTGAAACTAGCAAAATATCGTTATGAATGTGGCAATTATTCTGTTTCTACATCATATTTATATTTTTATATGCTTATAATGCCACCAACTGATAAGGTACTGATATAATAGTTATATGTTTGATACAAATACATTAATTTATATTATTCTTAAGATAATGAAGCAGACATTTGTAATTTTTAGAATTATTTAAATGTACTTTGGGGCAAACTGGCATCAGAAATTCTAGTGCAAAATTGGGAAACTGCATTAGAAGATGTAAACAAATTAAGAGAATACATTGATAGCAATGTCATAGGAAATTCTCTTCAAGTATTACAACAAAGAACATGGCTTATTCATTGGAGTTTATTTGTATTTTTTAATCATGTGAAAGGCAGAGATTTAATCGTAGAAATGTTTCTTTATAGACCACAGTATGTGAATATTTTTATAAGTATTATATTACTAACATAATGTACTAAGTATGATAAAATATATAAAATTATGCGCATTTGTTGTTTTACAGTTACCTAAATGCAATTCAGACAATGTGTCCTCATATATTGAGATATTTAGCAGCTGCTGTCATCGTTAATCGTTCCAGGCGATCTATCTTAAAAGATCTTGTAAAAGTAATACAGCAGGTATGTAGTAATTCCTTATTAAAATAGTTGGTAAATATCCACAAAAAAGCAGCCATTTTCGATTTTGTTGATTTTGAAATATGTTGTAAAGCTCAACATTTCGAACAACTTTTCCCTATATATATAACTAATGGTTTGTTTCGGTTTTCGATTTATATGCAAAAATATCCAGTTGCTCTGCCCTACTGTTCAAGCTGGTTTGGGTTAGTACATAGTAATATAATTCGGTTGCTCAATATTGTTTATATTTATTCCCGGTGATCGGATTAATATTACTACATAGTAATCTAACTCAGCTTAAAAAACAAAGCTAAGCGACCGGATATTTTTGCATATAACTCGAATATTAAGGCTGATCGCCGGTTACATGCATAAGAAAAAATTATTAAAGATGCTAAGATTTACAATATATTTCAGAATTATCGAAATTATAAATAGCTCTCTTTTCGTGAATATTTACCAAATATTTTTAAGTTACACATAATCTTAAGACTTATTAATTATTGTTTATTCTTTACAGGAATCTTATACGTATCGTGACCCCATCACAGAATTTCTAGAACATTTATATGTCAATTTTGATTTTGATGGAGCAAGACAAAAACTACAAGAATGTCAAACAGTTGTATTTAATGACTTTTTCTTAATTGCGTTACTGAGTGAATTTGTCGAGAACGCACGTTTAATGATCTTCGAAACATTTTGTAGAATACATCAATGTATAAGTATTGGGTATATAATAATTTTGTTTTTAATTATGTACATTGAAATATTGGAATATATTTTCATAATTCGTTAATACATTTTTATATTACAGAATGCTTGCAGAAAAGCTTAATATGAAAGCAGATGTAGCAGAATGTTGGATCGTTAATCTAATTCGTAACGCACGACTAGATGCCAAAATAGACAGCAAATTAGGGCATGTTGTAATGGGTGGACAGCCCGCATCTCCATATCAACAATTAGTGGAGAAAATTGAAACTTTAAGTGTTCGTAGTGAAGCATTAGAAAATTTAATTGAACGGAAACTAAAAGCTAAGAATCAAGACCCTGTAAGTATAGTGTGGAACTAACTAAGGTCAGTATCATTCACAATCATTTTTCATACATCAGTATTTTTTCGCTCTTTTCAGTCATCTGATTAACTCAAAATGATTAATGATTCTCTCCATCAAGAAATCACGCTTTACATATAAATATTCTTAAATATTCATTCATTTTTTACTAAATTTTTTTAATTATTACATAATTGCTTTCTTAACAATTACATTATCATATAATATACACTTCACTTTCATATAATGAGAATAGAAGGAGAAACATATTATACTAATACTCGTTCATTAATTTTTTTCAAATTAAGCTATTATACTAAGAATTACATTGTAATTGAATCGTATCCTATACAATATCCAAGGTATTATCCATTCATCAAATCATTCATATATGCATAGATCAAAAGCTCAAAAGAATTTTCTCTCTCTAAGTGTAATTTGTTCTTTTTTTCTTGTACACATTATAGCAAACTGTTTTATTTTTGCAGTACCAAATCTCGTGGAACCTGGACTTATGACATCATGATGCAATATGCAGGGATATTGTTTAAAAACATCCAGTTGTTTAATTCAACCCCAACCTAAAAGCGAAACACGCGGAATGAAATAATTCAATTCTATGCATGTAAGCCGAAGCCAGAGTTCTAACGTAAAACGAATATATTTTTATTCATACATTTTTCTTAAAAAAATTAAATTGAATGAATAAAAATATATTTGTACGAACATTGTATAAATATACATGTGTACATTACAACATAAAAACTATTGTACTGTTTGTAAGATGTATCAACACTTTCATTATAAGAAACGTGTTAAAAAGAAGTATAATTCAGTAATTTTTTTTAATGTATCTCATTTCAAGTACGTTTAAGTCAGCTCTCTAACAAAAGATTTCTATTTAACTTAAAAAATAAATATATTGTTTTGATCCATACGATGATATAAAGAAATTAACAATCAAACTTATTAAAATAAATGGAAGTTAAAAAATATACTTATCATTTTAAACAATTTTAATATTAGAGATAGGTATTTTACATTAAAAATTTCCATTAATTTATACGAAAATAATATAGTTTTCAACATACATATTCTAATAATATTAACAGCATCATTTATTTCTTTGTAAAAACATGTATGGACATAAAATACTGTATGTTAGAGAAAATATAATTTTATGATTGAATAACAGATATTTCGGTAAATTAAAAGACTCGATATTAATGAATATTGTCATGAATAATAAGTTGCTAATTTCATCAGTAACTAATCATTTGTTTCTATCTAAGAATGTTCTATATCTTCGGGAAAACCGAAACTACAACCAGTGTAAGAATCATGTTTGATGCAATATATTAAAACACTCCTCCAATAAGGATCATGGGCTAAAAGTGTAGGATTTCCTAAAATGATAACCAAAGCACGACCTCGTGTAATTGCAACATTAAGTCTTCGAGGACATGCAACAAATCCAAGAGAGTGTTTAATATCGTCATTTATAAAATTAATTGAAGAGCGCACAGTTGAAATGATGATAACATTACGCTCTTGACCCTGAAATCCTTCAACACTACTAATTTTTGGTAATTCCACATCTAATTCCATGAGTAATTCACGAATTTGAAGAACCTGTTAAGTAATTAATGAATAAAGTATAAAATAATTTTATAGATGTTTTTGACAAATTATGTTCAATTATATTACCTGTTTTTGATAAGGAGTTATAATTCCAATATCATCAGGTGTAATACCGCATTTATATAACTTTAGTAGATAAAGATATACTTGAGTTGCTTCTTCAGGATTATACCAGCTTGGATTGTCATCATCTTTACAATTTTCGCCATTCACACCATGAAAAATTATAGCTGGTGGTGTATCCTTTCTCTTTGGCAATTCAGTAGCTAATGTTTGTAAAAGTCTGGCTTCTTTGCTTGTTTTAGAGGATATCTAAAAACATTATTTTTCTTAATTACCATAATATAAACCTAAGAAATGAGTTATCGATAATATAGATAAATGTACCTGTGCTTTTAATTCAGAATCATAAAATAATGAACTTGATAATTCTAGTATTTCTGGTAAACTTCTATAATTTATAACAAGCTTTGTAACAAGTCGAGGATCGTAACATGTTTTAAAGCCATTAGGATCTTTCTGATAAGGAAAATGACGTAGCAATCGTGATAAAAATGATTCGTTTAAACCAAAATTCTTCGCTACTTCACTTTGTACAACTGGACCAAGTTGTAGTGGATCGCCTGCGAGAATTACTTGCCCATAGTCACAATGAATAAAACTAAGTGGAATCATAATTTCTGGTTCTGTTGCTTGACCAGCCTCATCAACTAATATATGTGAAAAATGTCCATGAGAAAAACCTATGTTATTTAATATTCCTAGTGCAGTACAAGTACCAATAGTAATTCTATGACGTCCAAGTATACTCATAGTACAATTTAATTTTAGTCCTACTCCATTATACTTTGGTGTTTCAATTGTTGTTTCATCTGCTAATTCTGCAGTAGCACAATATGGCAATAATTTACTAGGTATAGAATCACTACCCAAACAATGATAAGCTATGAGTCGTACCTAAAAAAAAAGAAAAGTATTTAAATTAAATTTAAAAAATTTATAATTTATACTTTTATTGCAACTTTCAAGTAAGATAGTATGTGTAAACAGAATTAATATAAAATGGATACTTATAATGAAAAAAATGAAAAATCAATACAATATCAATGTTAATTATCTTCAAATTTATTTGTGAAACTATTTTCGTCCTGTTATTGTTATTTATTAAAAGTTTGAATTAAATCCACGTAAAATTATAGTAGAGTGGGATTATGTAAATTTAATATATACCATATCACCAGGTTTAAGTATACCACTATCTAGAAGTCTTTCTGCTATAAGAGTTGCTGAACTATTAGATGGTGTTGCAACTAATAATCGACTTTCAGGTATAGTTGACAAGATTTGCAGAATTGTTTCACAAAGAGTAATGGTTTTTCCTGTACCAGGTGGTCCAAATATTACATAAGGCAATGGTCGTGCATATCCTTTTAAAATGTTTCTTACAGCTTCTTTTTGATAATGATTCAAACTTTTATTAAACCAAACCAACTTTCGTTTTCGTACTTGTGAAATAACTGGTTGTAATTCACTACTATAGGAAGAAATTGATGTCTCTTTTGAATTTTGTATTGCTGTATTTATTGAATCTTTCGTAACATTTACTTCACTCTTTGTTTCAATACATTGTTTGTTTTTTACATCAGGTTCTATTGTAATTTCTCTATTTCGTTCAATAGGTTCAACATTAAATAATCGTTGTACAACTGACATTTTTGTAAATGATTTTGACATATTACTAGATTTATTACGTGTAGATATAGTACTAGTGGAAGAAGATTCTGATGATACAGAATCAGTCTGTGGACGAGTTAGTAACTTAGAAATTGACTTATCTTTTGCTTCGAGTTCTTCAATATCTAACTGAGATTCTTTTTCAATTACATGAGTGGGAAACAAAAAGTTCTGACCAAGACGACTTATAGCCATATCAATTGCATTATGACAACGTTGTATGGCTGATCGTGAACATTTAAATGTTACTTGACAATCTTCATAATTATATTTTTGATGAAATTGGCAATTGAATTTTAAAAAAATTTCCAAGTTTGTAACTTTGTGAATAAATCCTTCATATTTTAATTTTCCTATTTCAAACACCATCAAAATTTATAAATAAAAAAATTATAAAACAATTAAAATAAATAATAATTATTACTGATTAATATAAACATCAAACATATTATGGTGTAAAATTTCATAATGTAATTTCATTTTAAATTTTATAACATACCTTGAGAACTATCCCACTTGAAAGATACTATGGCCCTATCACCAACAAGAAGAGAAGGACGTTTCTCTGCAAGCCCTGGCACTTCCATAACCAAATATTCTCCACAGTGTCTCATTACTGTGCTACTTATATTGTATTGTTGCATATTTATCATTTGAGCAATTTCTTCCAGATATAATAAAGAATGAAATCGATCTCTATATGATTGAAAAGAAAGTCTATTTGACAAACAAGGTATAGCATTTTCTATATCATATTTCCACTCGGTTTGTGATTTTCTTTCATTTATGTACTTTGATATTACATCCCAATAAAGCTTAGGAATTTTGTATATCACGTTTCGCACTTTAATAAATGATGGTGGTTTACATGGACGAATACCTGGAATGTATGTAGCTTCATTCCATTCATCTTGGTCTGGTACATAATTAGTTTTAGAACTACTACTTTTAGAATTTGACTTGTTTTGTATAGTTTTAGGTTTAACAGTAATGTTAAAAAATCGTCCAATTTCAAAATCTTTGAACTTAAAGATAAATAATTCTTTGCTTATACCAATAAATTTTGCTGTACATTTAAATATATAAGTTAATTTATCAGAAGGATTTAATACTGAAACTGTATTAGGAGTAATTGGTTGAATTAATATTAGTTGAGAGTGGCTTTTTTTTATCATGAAACAACCTTTACGCAATACATGAGTAGTATTACCTACATTTTCTATAGTAATTGTTAAATTTTTTTCCTCTTGTACATTTAAATCAATATTTATATTATCACTTATAACAATACCGCATTTATTTTTTACAAGTTCATTTAAATCCTTTTTTAATTTATATGAAGTATTACTTAATATTGGTAAATTAGCTTCTTTAGGGACCTAAAAAAATTAATTTATTTTTAGTAAAATTACATTTTACTAGACTTTTTATTATAAGTAATCTTTCTTGTTGTTATTAAGTAAAATTGATTGAAAATACAATTTAATGTATTCTCAAAAATTAATTGTAAAACAATTATTTTCTGTTTCAAATGTTAAACTTGCCTGAAATAATGGAACCACAGTCAATGACCTCCATGTATAAAATCCTTGGTCACTCTCAATACTATCACTTATTACTTTATCACCAACACGAGGAATGTAGCCAGATTCACATATGTTTTTATTAAATATAACACCGTTTTCAATAACACCAACTCCTTTAATTGGATTAAAACTAGTTACAGTTCCAATATTTAACTTTGATCGTAGAGGTTGTATTTTTTTTATCTCTAAAATTTCTCCATTTAAATTGTAAGAAATTTCATCGATTTCTACTTCTGACTCTAATTTTAACCAGTCTCCAATTACAGGGATAAAATCAGATTGTACTTTATTCAAGTCAACAGTGATGTTGTCAGGTTCTACAACTAATAGTCGATTCTTACGTTCTGTAACTTTTCCAATTACACATCTTGTTAATGTTTCTGGTTTGGTACTATCAATTTCAGAATGTTCTACTTCATTATCCCATGATTCATTTGATATAAAAATCTTTTTTATTTTGTGTTGTTTTTCTAGATTGTCTTGCTCTGGTGAGAGCAAATAAGAAACTTTATCACCTACTTTTAAATTACTTATTGAAGTGTTTTTTATATCATAAACATAAAAGTCATCAACTACTATGTAATCTGTGGCAATAAAAGTAATACTTCCTGTTTTGTAATAACTTGCATCCGTATTAAAACTTTCATCTTCTTTTATTTCTTTTCTATACACATTTTCAATGCGAGCTATAACATTGTTTATTTCTTCATCTGGTTCGTCTTTAATGGATGACCTATGTCCTATAGCATACTTTAGAAGGGTACATATAAATGAAAACATATTTAATTTCTATTATATCTATCCATGTACCTATGAAAATTTATTTTTGTCATTAAAATTCACGTAAACATTGTATATAAAAAGGTATTTGCAACTTAAAAACTTCGAATAATTAAGATATACCGATCAATTGACTGGTATCTCCACTCTGTTGCCTTAATGTAATCCAATTCTTTCCTTAATGATTGAACGCGTTTTAAGTGTAACTCTCGAAGTAGACGATCCTGTTGCTTTTGCTCCTGTAACTCGGATTTCATTTGATTCAAAATTTTCGAAGTTTGATTCCCAACAGAGGTTAGTTCCGAATCCTGAGATTCCGAAGCTCTTTGTCCCGGTGAATGGCTCAAACTTCCAGATGACAAAGTAGAGGAATTCATAATTTTATAAATAACTTGTTATGAGTAACGTTTCAAAATCACACATACTGTTTAGTAATTTTCAAATTGTATATATATATAGTTTCCTCTTTTCTAAAATGGTACCACTCGTTTACATCAAATGTAGCAAACGCCGTTTACTGTATAAATGTATCAGAATATATATATATATATATATATATATATATATATATATATATATACACACAGAATTTTAGCGGAATATATCAGTCTATAATCTATATGTATATTGAAACCAAACAAAATTATGTACTTATAATATTAATATTAACTGACCCTATTTTAATTGCAAATTATATTTAGAAGATACAAATTTTTTTTTTACAAGATACGATGAAAATGATAAATTTCCAACCAGTTAAGATAAAAATATTTTGTTTATATACATTATTAATAATGATTTTTAACATACAATTCAATTCGTGAACTATACTACTATACTTACATGTACTTAACACGAAAACAACGATTCTCTTAGATAGTTCTTTCAAATTTTTCAAACCTATTTCTAACAAAAACCCAATATGATTCTTTTCTCTTTTTCGTTTAATATATTCTTTATTTAAATTTAAAGTACGTCAATATTAAATTACCAAAAAGAAAACATGAAAAAGAGCCGAGTAAAACAACTTAATGTTAGTACATCACAGCATGATTTTTTAGTAAAACCTTATGGATTTTGTTGTGATATCAAAGACTACGACCCAAAATTATTCGCATTAAAAGAAGAGCCCGAGCCACTTTTTCCTTCAAGCGGTCCATTCGAAGGAGGACCTGATATTAAATTCCGCCTTCAAGAACATGACGATATCCAATCTTTCAGACAACGAAGTATCCAAAGAAATGCTCAACGAGGTGGACTTCGGAGTAAATATCGAAGTGGTCAACAAGTTATTTGGAGCAACCAGTCGTATGCCCAACCGTATCGACGTCGTAGGTATCGGACCCCCAGACCTGAGGGTACTGTAAAAGTCCTTGAAGATAGATCCCAAGGTAGAACCCCAGGTAGAGGCATTGAAACTTTGGGTGAATTAATGATATGTAAACGATGCAGAGGACCTCTCCGATGGTATTTAGAAGACGAAATAGCAGCTGCTCGTGACGTTATGATGAAGAGAAAGCAAGAAATATACAAAGCAGAAATGGAAAAGAACATTAAAATTGCTAAACAGAAAGGTATACGACTCGTCTCAATTATGCATATAAATTATTGCAAAGCATTTACAAAATTAAGTTTTTCTTCAATTATTTTATATATAAAAATATCAAAATAAGATGATTAATTTCGTCCAGATAATGCTAAGAAGAAATAATGTAAAGAATGCGCTATGGATATTGTGATGTTTCTTTTTTGATAATACAAATTTAATCATTCATTTCTTTTTTGTACAAAAAGGTGTCTATTGTAAAATTATTAAATTTTTTTAGAAAGAATATTAAAGAAAATAAATTTTGATGTATTTTTATATTATCATAGTTCTAATAAATTTAATTTTAGAAGTAATCTTATTCCTTGTGTACATCTTCAACAAACATTTCTTACATGATATTATTATATAGAAAGATTAAGACATTAACTTCCTTTATATAGAAAATAGAAGACGACGAAAGAGGAAGAAAAAATCAAGCAAATTTCATGAGAATATATTCAAAGGAGATATATTTCTATAGAGAAGATACATGCGAAGACAAATAAAAAGATATAACATAAAAGAAAGAACCTAATATAACATTTTATTGTAATAGAAATGTTTACATAATCTCATGTTTATTAGAGAATGAAGTACTATGAATACATTATGCAAAAATTACGTGAGGTTGATTTCTTTCAATGCTTTAGTAATATCTATAACTCAAAATTAAAAATACGCTTATATATATACATAAATATATGAAATTAAAAGTAAGTAAAATGATTATTTCAACATTTTTCATACAAAGCATATTTTCATAAATACTGAACTAAATTTTTACCAAATTTTTTCTGCAGCACGCAATTTATTTCACTACATGCATTCATTAAAATTATTTATAAAGTTATATATAAGATTATTTATAAAGTTTATAAAGTAGTATATAATTACACACATATCAATACTGCTTTATTAAAGCATAATTTATTAGCATTTAAGAAACAGAAGAATTTGAATCCATAGAAATACCTGAAACCCCTCTTATTCTTTTGAAATTATGATTAATTTTAACATTAACGAACCAATCTTAACATATCTTAATATCGAAAATTTTTCATTAATTCATAACAATTGCTTATTGCAAATTTGAAAAATAATCTGTTTCTTAAATGTCAACATATATGGATTGAATAATGTATATGCGGTTAATTTTTTTAACACAGTATTAAAGTAATGTTTAGATTTCGTATTTACGCATGTTATTTTATCACAAAAAAGCCATTTATGGAAAATCAGTTGTACAGATATATATATATATATACATACATATATATATATAATATTATACATACATATATGTATATCAACTATAAAGTATATTAACAATAACACTCTTAAAGACGTTTGATGTTATTATTAAGCATTATTTAAATAAACATTTACTATTTATTGAGAAAGACAGAAACTACTCAGTTACAATACTTAAATTTTTATAATTTATTTAATTTTTATCAACACCAGTTGGGTTGAAATATTATTTTATATTTTCTTCCTAATTATTTTTAAAAGATGAGGAACACCATATAGTATGAACTTTAGTAATTAATATTTATTTTTGTTTCAATAAAAACATATCTATAAACAAAGAATTTAATTTTTTATTTCTTTTATCTTTTTTTATCATAAATTTGATATAATTTTATAAAATCTGTTGAATCATAGAATTTTTCCTTAAATTTGTAATTAGTACCTTAATAATAGTAATAATAATAGTAATATATTTATATCAGTATCTATATAGGCTCTATGAACAATTGTAATATTTTAAAGCAGAACTTAATTTTTTATTAAATCACTACAACATCTGCACTTAATTTAATAAACTAAAAAGGTTACATAATTTATATTTTTTTGATGAATCATTGAATATAGATATATATAAATAAAAAAGATAGAAAATTACATATATTCCTATTAATAATTCAAAATCTAATTCAAAATGAATATTTTAAAGTATATAAATTTATATAATTTTTATATATTATATCAAATTTATATATGATTTTTTAAAATAAACATTTAAGTATTTAAACATATCTCTGAGATACTATTGACCTCTTTTTTATTTTATGTTAGACTATACTGTATTGGAACAGAAAAACAGTTTTGAATAACTATACATCAAATGTATTCTTTGTTATTCTTTGGCAAAGTACCAGAAAATTATATTGCAATTAAAAAACAATATATATTGTAATTACTGTAGGAATATTCCATTATCATTTTTTATAAAACTAGCTTTTTTTATAATATAAAAAAAATTTCTATATTTTAATGTAATTTGATCGAACAATACAAACTACTGCTCTTAATTATGTAGTAAAAAGATAAAAAATAGCATAAAAATAAAAATAATGTTTTATACTTCAGATTTTTATATTTAAAGCTGCAATATTCATTTAGGAATGTTGTCCTTTACTGAAAGCTTCTGTTTTGTTTCTGGTAAAAGCACGTTTTAATATTATTCTCTATGTATTTATGATAGTCTTCGTATTTTTTTTCATGCAAGATATTATTCATATAGACAAGAAGTTTTAAATTAAACGTAGATCTCTAAAAAAAAACAAGTGACCTTCATTTTGAAGAAGTAATTTTAGTATCATTCACGAGTAACAGCATCTTGAGGTGTTTGTATGTAATCATTCTGGTATTTTAGGATCATCATCTTGCCTATCAGTAATCTTAACTTTGTCGCTTGTTATTCCCGTAGATTCTAAACCCGAAGATACATTTTCATTTATATTGCTTACATCGGAGCAACCTTTAGAGTCCATTATATTAACATTTACTTCATCAGTGTCTCCTGTATAACAGTCCTTGTTACTAGATTTTTTTGTTTCATCAATACTCAAGATATTAGTTTCTTCTTTTAAAACACTTATGAAAGTATCTTTTCTTGTAGTTTCCCCTAGTATTTCTGCAGATTGTTCCCTCACAGATTCTTTTAAGTTGGATGTATTTCCATCTTTAACATTCTCAGAACACTGAATGTTTATATTTGGTTCACTTATTTCCATTTCAGTATTACATATTTGTGATTTTGATATTATTACATTATCTTGTTCTTTTCTAACATCTTCTAAGACATTTTTAATATCTGATGAGTCTGAAATTGTATTCAATGTTACGTTCTGTATTGTACTTGATAAAACTTCTTCACTCACAGTTTTTACTCCAGCATGTATTTTAATGTCTTGCATTTCATTTTTATCACTATATGCCTCTATTTCAGCTTGTGTCTTTAAATGTTCTAAATTTTCTGTTGTTTTGTCAATTTCGTTTGTAACAATACTATTGTTATGGCCATTAAATGTATCTTTATCTTCTCCTGGTTTATCCACTTTCATATTTTGGACTATTTCATCTACAGTAAGTTCTACAACATAGTTAGTATTCAAACATGAATTATCTGTGTTTTCTCCTATTTCTTGATTTTTACTTTCACTATTTTCTAGTAATCTGTTTATATCTACATCTCCTCCCTCGTTTGTTTCATCCAATTCTCTCATTATAGTATCTTCAAATATATTTTCCACAAATGATACTAAAATATTAGCAATATTTTTTCCTTTAGAACTTAATTTAACAGAGAAAATATTACTGGTTTTATCAAGAATCTCGAACTGAAACATTGTTTTTCCACCTGCAGCAAGTTTTTCAAATATTTCGCGAGCATTTAAAGGCCAAGAATTTATATTGTTTGGTTTTTGCAGAGCACAACATTTCGATAAAGGAGGGATATTTATAATGTCTGCTGGTAACATTCGTGTTTCGTTTGTAATCGTTATGTTGCCATAATCTATACACAGAACTTCAGTACCTCTTACAGAATGTGAAAAAATTTTTGCCCTGCGCCATTGACCATTTTCTAAATACTTTGCAGCACAAATAGTACCAATTTCAAATATACTTAATGGAAGGAAACTAGGTGCTGCTTGTAATCTCTCTAACATTGTATTTAAATCTGTAGTGTTGCTTTCTGCTTGAACCCAGAATTCATCAGGTGAATTGATGTGACTAACAAATACATTTGGTGATTTTTCTTCACCCAAGGGAGATAATCGTTTCTCTATGATCGGTGAATGATGTTCACAGAAGTTTGCAAGTATATCTGTTACATTTTTACCATCTAATGTTAATTTCACCAATGATGTTTCACCTTCATCAATTACGTCTAACAAAAATATAGTTGCTCCATCAGCTGCTAATGTTACAAATTCCACACAAGCTCTTTTTGACCATTTCGTAATCCCTTCTGGCATAATTAAACGACATTTTCTTGATAGAGGAGGTATATCTGCAAGATCTGACGGTATAGTACGTATTTCAGTTGAGGTAGCTGAATTTCCATAATCTATATATATAACTCGTGTAGCAATATCACTGTGTGATATAACACGTGCCCTATACCAACATTCATCTTCAGGATATTTAGCAACACACAATAAATTTTCTTTAATTTCATCCACTTTGGAAAACATATGTGCTACAAGAAATCTATCAGTCATAATTTCTAAATCACCAATAGATTTTTCTTCTTGAACCCAAAACTCATTTGGAGAGTTAATGTGACTTACAAAAGCAGAATAGGGATCCAATTCAAGGTCAATTATTTCATCTATTAATTCTTCTTCTGTATGAATCTTTACAGCATGATGATCTTTGACTAACATTTCACTAATACTTTTACCATTTATTAACAAGTCTACTCGTTTTGGAACACTATTTGCTATTACTATGGCTTCCATAGGCACATTAGTTAATACTAAATCTTCGAATTTTTTACAAATTGCAGAATTCCAATCTTCTGTTTCTGCAGGTATAACATCTAATCTGCATTTAACTGCATATTCCTTTATTTCTTTCCACTCATCTGACATCTGTCGAATCTTTCCACATTTATTATTGATGATATCTGTATTTCCATGATCGATAAATCGAATAGTGGTGATATCTTCATCAGCATCGAGTACCTGTGCCCTATACCAGTAATTATTTATACTGTACAAGACAATGCATAGACTTCCTTCTTCTAATATTCCATCTATCTCTGGAAATGTAAGTGCCTCATGTTGAAGTTGCATGTGTTTACTACGAAGGTCTACAATATCATCTGCATAGTGAAGCCAGAACTGACTAGGTGAATCTGCATGAGATACAGAGACTTTATATTTACAACCCTCTGTCATATTATGAATTGCAGATTCTCTCATTCCATATATCTTCTGTTCTGATGTTAAATTAAGAGAACGGAATTTGTTACTGAACTTCTCACCATTGTATATCAATTCCACTACCCATCTTTTGTTAACATTATAAAAAACGCAGGTAATACGTTTATTTACCAAATGACGTTCTAATATATCTGATTGTTCAAATACTGTACCCTTAATTATTACTGATAGTGAGACATTAATAGCTAACTGGTATGGTGTATAAAACTGTGAATCTAACTCCATTACTCTATCATTGGGCACACGGGCAGAAATGCCAAAATCAAGGTAATTTATACAAACTTCACTATCAGAATAACTTATAATCTTAGCTCGATACCACTGACCATTACTGCTTCTAGCAGCGCATAAGTGACCCACCTTCGGTTTCAATAATTTTCCGGAAACAGGATAGTACTTATTGAGTGCACGAAGTAAATTTTTCTCCATTTGGAAGTTTTCAGTACACTTTAGCCAGACACTACCAGAGTGATCTACCTGTGCCACTATTACTTCTTGAGTAGAACTAAGAATAGGCAATGGACATATTGGTGATAATTTTTCATCTGACTTTTCAGGAATATTTATTCTATAACCATTTAGGTCAAATAATTTTACGATAAGTCTGCAAAAATAAAATCAAATTTTATATACATAGAAAAATTAATAAAATCATAATAAGGATAGATAATTGCATTATGATACTACCAAACTAAGTGAGTACAGTTTCTTTTAATTAAAATTTTGCAGAATTAGCAATATTACTATTCTTCAAATTCATATGCAGGATGGATATGAATTTGATGGATTAATGATACATGAATCATTTATCACTAAAAATTTTAATTTACATTAAAAAAAAAAGCACTGGTCAAATAACTACGAATGACTTCATTTTCTATTCACTTATTAGGGTAGTATCATATCATAGATTTCTCTGTATTTTATAAGAGAACGTGAAACAAAAATATATCTTGTTGATTACTAGAAAAATATTCTAGTAACAATTTATAACAAGCCGAAGATTAAATTTACCTATTATTGTCAATTTCTTCCACATATATAATTACTTCTTTTCCCTCAATATTTTCTTTGAATTTAGTATCTGTCTCAAAAATAGCATTTCTTACAAGGGAACATTCAATTGATTGATACTGCATTACAGAAAGTTCTCCTGGTAAAGCTAACACCTAAATTAATAAGTTATAATAATAATCAAAAGTTTTTATTAAACAAAGACAAATAATGTAAGGATATTTTTATTATACTGAATATATCATACTAAATATTTCAAATATTTAATCAAGCGCATTGGTTAGTATTAAGCAATATACTATTAATTTAAAGATTTATACTTAAGAAATTAATAATCTTAACATAAATAAAATCTACTTTAGTTCTACTATAAATCTTTAATTCGCTAAAATGAATTGTATTATTGCATTAACATTCTTCAATGCAGCAAGTATGGTATTAAGTAACTTCTACTCCTAGCAATGTTACATTATCTATATATAAATTGAATTTAGCATTTAAATTAATCTTGCTTTTGTATTTTTCTTTTTTGCAAAACTCACACTATCTGACAGAATTTCATGGTATGCTCCAGTATCAATGAATTTTACATTAAAGCCCGTGGATTGTAAATGGCTATTGATTACCGCCCGTCTCCAAACTCCATTTGAATTAACCAAACAACCTGTGCCTGGGCATATCTCATGGGTTGATAATCGTTGCATCACCTGCCATTGCCATACTTATCCTTACTAATATTGTAAATTTACTTAAATTTTTATGCACAAGTTTAATTTTAAAAAATATTATAATGATATTAGTTTCATACTACTCTTGATATGATCTTCAATTAAAATTTTTTTGATGAATAAATAATTTTTAGCCTAATTTTTTATAGAAACTTTAAATATAAATAGAGATAAGTTACTTATTAAATATAATCTTATTTTTGTTAGTATCAGAATACTACACATTGCAGAAATGATTAGATATATGTATTCAATATATCTATAAAAAAAAAAAAACCGAAAAATTAACATGCAATGTTAGACATAATAGAATAAAGGGAATGAAATATTTACTTTTATTGACATAGTAAATTACGAATGTATTATATAAGTGAGTATATAGAAATAACAATAACAACACAAAAACATTAATTAACAAAAATATTAATTTTAAAAATACACACAGTTTATTATGTAAAATAAATATATTTAAAGTTAAAAATATCTAAATATTTATTCTTGTAAAAAAATAAAAATTTTAAAATACACAAAATGCTAAAAGTTAGAATAAAATTCTCTAAATAAATTTGAAACGAATTTTGTATTTATACTATTAATGTACTCAAAATGACTTCATATATTTGTTTTAATATAAGTACTCTAATAATAAGTAGTGAATGTAATGCAATTCTATGGTTGTAGTACTGCACAAAATACGTAAACTTACCTCTTCTTACTTTATAAAATACATTTTATTTACAAATTATTAATCAAATACTGCTCCATTAATCAAAATACAAAATGGCAGAGATATTACTGTGTATGATAAATGTATAAATATACTAAATACACTGAACACATAACTTGGTAGAAGAAAGTGTCAGTACAGGACAAGGAAGATAAATTTTACTTTGATTAAGTTATTAATACCATACATCATGCAATGAAAGACATATAAAAGACAATAATAAAAGACATATGATTAGAATAATGGAGATTAGTAATAGATTGTTAATTCAGTAATTGCATAGTTTCTCTTATAATAATTTTTGTTAGTTTGAGGATTAGTTTGTTATAATCTTTTCCAATTTTTTAATATCACAATCAAAGGTACATAATAAAAAGGAACAGTTGCAATAGTAATCAAACCTTTTCAATTAATTATTAGCATAAATATTAATAATAATCATGTATCAGTACAAATAGTTCGTAACTCATGCATTAAAATATGTGCTATTCAAATTTTAATAACATAATTAAGTTAATTTTATGTTTAAAGCATTGTTTTAACAATTTTTTGTTTAAAGATATTTTTTCTCTCAATTTTATAAATTTAATATTCTAACTAAATTTAGAAAGATCATAATATTTCTTATTAATAGATGTTTAACTAAATTAGATCTACTGAACAATAATCTTTACATATTGGTAACTTCCATGTATCAAATATAAAATTAAACCTGCATTTATCTATTCATCTCAAACTGTAAGTACATGAGTACTATGTACTTGCAGTGTAATATAATAGATAGGTACATAATCATGAATAATGATAAAATATAATATAATCGTGAAAAAATGGATAATACAATAGATAGATACATAATCATAAATAATGTACTCATGCAATATCTACTTAGATTACTATTCATGATATTTTATTTAATAATGTAATTAAATATATTTGCATGTGTGTAAACGTACCTTAGGTGTTTTGTCAGCCATGTATGTATTAATTATATCTTGACATTCAGTAGCTGAAGGTAATTGTATATAGAATTCTGATATATTTCGAACACTTGAAACTTTTACTCGAAGTGCTTGACCATTTAAGAGATTTATATCCACCTTTTTTATGTTAGATTTAATTGTTGGTGTTGAAGTATTATTATCTGAAAGTAAAATAATGCTACATATAATATACTTCTTGATTGTTATTAAAATTAATCATATGGAAGTATGTTTAATCATGTTTTACGTTTTTGTTCATGAAATATATTTAATCGTTTTTACTTATTCTTTTTAATACATATCTTCTTCTAAAATGCAAATTAAAATAGTATTATACTTCTTATAATTTTTTATTACGCTAAAATCTTAAAATAAGATTCAATGTTATATTAATCAATTATTTCTTATGTTATTTGTATTAGCTCTATTATTAACATTTAATATATGTGCGTACGTTATATATATAAAATTGTAAGAGGTACACTTTTATAAAACAAAATTATATATTTATATCGTTACATTTAAAAAAATATATTACAAAATATAAGACTCATTTAATATTTTTCATTAAAGATTCTTTTGCCTACTTTTAAAAAGAAAACGAATTATTTAATTTTATTTTTAGAAACTGTTTAAATCAGATATAAATAAGTTATGAAAAAGATATATAAAAAATTATCTTACCTTTAACATCAACATCTGATTTAGTACCTGAATTGGATAGTGATGCAAGATTTAGTTCAGCTAACATGTTAGCTACATCCTTTTCGTTATTAATTAATGATATTAAATATTTATTATCTTTTTTATCATGAAAAACACACGTGAAGTTGTCAACATTAAAGCAATTATCAATTGCTTTTGTATTTGCTTCAGACCAATTAAAACCAACTAGTGGAGCAACATTTAGCAATGAACATTGGACAGCTTGTTTAGGAAGACGCATTAATTCCTTTTCTACTGGATAAATGTTCTGAGGATCAACTATAGCACTATTTCCAAAATCTATATACTGAATATGATGACCATTTAATTTATTTAATTCAATGATTTCTGCACGATAAAAAGCTCCATCATCAGAGAATATTGCTACTACTGGAGATCCAACCTAAAGATATTTATGAAAATGTAATGTATTTATGTAATGTAATGTAATACACGGAAATTTTAAATCATCGAAATCAAATAATCACCTGTAACGTATATGAAATTGGTTTTTTAGTAACATATATCCTCTGAATTTCATTCATCATAGACTTAAATTCGTTTTCGTTATCGAGTATTTGACAATAAAAATTATTGGGATTTGTAAACCATGTAATAACCACATCTTTTTTAGTTCCAGGTGCATATGAAATTGTATTCCATTCAGTTATGTTTTCTTTTGTTTGTTCGGTATCCTCACAAAATTCTTTATTTATCAATATTTCTGTTTGCTCATTATCAGCCATTCTTTTCAGTGAGACACTGTACATACCATCTTTTTCATTTATAAATTCTGCTTCTACTGTTCTATTAATAACTAAATTCTCAAAAGCTTTTATTTTCTTTGAATCAAAATCATCCTTTGCACCAAATAGTTTACAATGTATAGCTTGTTTAGGGAGTTTCAAAAATTCCGGTTGTATAGTTTTAATTTTATCAAATTGAACTGTTTCTATATTGCCATAATCTATGAATTGTACAGTTGCATTATTTTCTCTAGCGACTTTGATTTTAGCTCTATACCATTTTTCGTCTTTTGAATACTGAACAATGCAATATGTGCCACATAACATTTCAGATTCTCTTAGTAAGTGTCCTTTATTTTCATATATTGATGCAATATTTTCCATCATAGTCTCTAAAGCAAAATAATCAGAATTTAATTGTATAAAAAAATCACAGAGACTGTTTACAACAACTACTTCAGAATGTTTTACACTTCCAATAGTTATATCAGGATATGGAAGTTCATTTGTATATTTCGTAAGATTTCGTCTTTTTTCATCACAGATATTATTAGCGATGTTTAACTTATTTTGTATAAGCCTATATCCTTGTCCTTTTCTTTCTTTAAATCTATTACTATCATGATAATCGCTATTTGTTTTCCCACTTTTATAATTTCCCTCATTATTTTTATCACTGAATTTATTACTTTGCATTCTCTGAGAAATGCCACCACGTCTAGAATAACTACCACGATTAGTATTACTTTTTCCATATTTGGTATTGCCCTTAAATGGTGTATCTGAAGCTCTATTTCTATTACCTCTGGTGCCTTTCCCAATTTTAGACGAATCATTACCATCATGTCTATTGCTCCATTTATCTTTTGTACTACGATTAATAGAAGAGTCATTTCTCTTACATCTTTCATTTTGTGAATCATTATGATGAAAATTACTTCTTTCATTCCTACTTTCAATTGATTCACTTGATTCACTTTTCAAAACTTTAGCCTTATTCTTTTGTTGATCAGTACTACTGTTATGTGTTTGATGCAGTGATATTGATTGATTTTTTTTATGCAATTTATTTGTATCCTCATTTTGATCAGTTTTCAAAATCAGTTTAAAAGAGTACTGATTTTTTACATGTTCAATTGGAACTATATGAAACAATTCAGAAAGAATATTCATGTTGTGCTCTTTTTCATACAAATCTACCACTAGACCATTAGAAGTTACATCTACAACTTTTATATGGAAGCGTTTTTCCAAAGTGTACAACTCAAACCGATCGTGAGTTTCTTGAGTAGGTTCAATCACTCGATTACCATGCAAAGTACATTTTATAGCTTGTGCTGGCAATGTTTTGACTAAGTCGGCACGAATTGAACAAAGAGACTTTAAAGTTACAGTTTCTTCGTTACCATAGTCTACATATAAGACTCTTATATTTTCTCCATTTACGTTCAGAATCTGTGCTCTATACCATTGATTATCATATAAAGCAGCACAAGGAAGACCAATCTTTAATTCTGCTAGACTTAAAGTAGGTCCAGGTGTACAAAAATCTGCTAAATCATTCATTATTAATTCAAGAGATGGCATATAATCCTCAAGTCGTACAAAAAATTTTTTATAAGATTCCACAAACGAAACGTAGACATTTACTACGTCTCCTACTAATAATGATTTTGGTGTTTGGTATGTAAAACAATTTATAGATTTCAGCATAACTGGAGGTGGAAATGCTTCTTTAAGAATGTCTTTTATGTTTTTTCCATTATCATATAAGTCTCCATATTGTACTAAAGGTGGTCCCTCTGGTGGGCAGACATGCAGAACAAGGAGCTTTCCTGCTAGTACTTGTTTAAAATATTCTTTCATTGTACCTGTAACATTTAATTCGTGTACACCGCTTAATGTGAACCGAATAGAAAGCACTCTAGGATTAATAAAGTGAGGTGGTAACTTGAAAATATCTGTGTATGGTAATACTTCCGTGTGACCAAAATCAACATAGTAAAGTTTACACTTATTTTCCATAACAGACATTACAACAGCTCTGCATAACACCTTATCTCGCGTATAACGACCTAGACATACTGATCCAGGTAATGGAGGTTCTTGTAATGGCTCTAGAGGATGACTGTTAATATCTCTCATGAGTATGCGCAATACCTGAGTGGTACTTTGAAGTTGCACAGAAAACTTATGTGGACCATCTTCTACAAATGAAACATATACATCATGCCTTGATGATACATCCAAAACGCGAGATTTAAATACAAGAGCTTCTTGAACAGAGGCGTGCGTCATATGTTTTTGCTTAACTGCACAGCATGAACAAACATTTCGTTGAAATTCTTGAACTTCATTTTCAGCAGAATGTAACAAACTCAGATTTTTTTCATATAATAGCAATTCAGGTTCTGTTATACCTCTTGAACTAGAAAGATATATAAAAGTTTTAATAAGAGTAATGTCTGTGAATTCTTCCAAATTCTCATCAACATTTTATTAAGTATAATTAAATATAATTTAATAAATAATATGAAAGTCAATATTTTAAACTTATAATCGATAATAAAATGCAAAATTATGAGTGACACAAACATAAGATTGTGAATAATAATTACAAAAGCAATATGATATAGAAATATTTATTTTATAGATATCAAAATAAAATAAATACCTATACATTTCTAGCAATGTTGCTTTTTTTGCTATGCGTTTCTTGATTAACAATTCAGTGAAATCCTCATCATTGTACTGAAGTTTAATAAAATTATCGCTGTTGGTTATAGTATGAATCATAATTTTATATTCATTGTACCGTAGAGTCTTCTGAATTGACTCAATTATTTCTTTAGACCAATGACCATTTGAAGGTAATAAATGCATTAATGTAAATTGAAACGCCACAGGTGGAAAAGATTGTAAAGATTCAGAACCAGGTATATCGTCAAGTAAATGTATTTCTTGTATTGGAAGCAATTCAAGATTACCATAATCGATGAAATGCAAAAGCACAGTATCATCAATATTATTTATATGCTTTATTCTTGCTCGATAATATCCATCATTTTGAAATTTAGCACAGCAAAGAGCATTTATGCGCAAACTGGCTGACTGAATTTTAACACAGTTTTGACGTCTAGTAAATTGTTCAACAAGGGGTAAAATCATACGTTCTACACATGTTGCAGAATTTTTATCAATTTGACCCCATATTCTGAGGAATGTATGGCATGGTTCAATATGAGTCACAAAAATAATCAACTCTGAATTTTGTTTTATGCTCATTGTGTTATATAATTTTTTGTATAAGAAAAATTTGTATTTTCTTATATATTTTTTAAATTTTTATTTCATTAAATAGATGAACTTGTGTAATCTGAAATACAAAACTTTTGTTAGATACCTCAAAAGTAATTTTACTCAATCCTAACCGTTATCGGAAAATAGGCCACCTTAGCCGCGACTTATCAAATAATGAGATCGGAGGATCATGCGATTATAATTATTTCTATTCTTATATACCTTCCCTAACGGCATTACTTCTTATGTATATAATTTTAAAAGTTACCGATATAAACAATTTTTTTTATTTTTACCATATTGTATCAAAAGGTATCACGTAACCGTTGAAATCCGTTGAAAGAATAATTAAATTATTTGACTCCTCATTTGAATGTAATATAATAAAAACTTACATAAAACTTCTTTTCACATATGCTACTGTTTGTTCTATTTGTAATATTAAATATGTAGATCACATTCATCAATTGCAAATGTACATACATCTAAACCGATATTCTTTATATGATACTGCGTATAAAAAAAGATATATCAATATTACAACTAAATGTAAAGCTAGATGTAATACAAACCTCACAATTAGGGTATCAAAGACATTTTTTTTAATTCATTTTATTAGAAATTAAATAATCACTAGCTTTTCCACAAAATTTCTCTTTCACATACACAAGAATCTGACGGTTGACCGGCTTCTTATTACGCCCACGGAAGTTTTTTTGAACATTATTTTGAAATGATTAGATGGCGCAAAAATTTAAATTATATGCCATTTAAGGTACATTCTATACATTTAATATTGTCAAAAAAGATATAAACGAATTTTAATTTAATATTCTTTTCAAATATGCGTAATAATATTTACTAAATATATTAGTATAATTGTGAAAATAGTAATTTTTATTTGCAAAATTCCTTATAAATATTTTTATTACATTTTCAAATAAAATATTACTGTGAAATATTAATTGTTAATGAAAAATATATTTTGTTAGTATTATCATATATGTGTGTTACTAGAAATAAATATGACAACTATGTAATATACATACATATATATTTGTATATGCATATATACTTTTCTATATGCTACTATACATATATTCATATATATACATATATATAAAAGCATATATTTTTAATTTTTAAGAACCGTTACAATACATGTTTTTAAAAATTATTTTTACAAAATTGCATTACATAATTTTTTTATAAAATATACTCCATTAAAAACTAAAATCTTCCATAATTTAAATAATTTTGCAAGGCTATCAAAATATTTTCTTTAATCACATCATTATTGTAATCACATCAGATAAAGAAAATTCTTCTGTCTCTATCAGAACTATATTTGTATATAATTTGCACATGATTTTAGTCAAGTTTTAAAGCTTTTTTGGCAATCTCGTCAAAAGTATATAAAATGTATTTAATCCCTAAATAGAATATCTATATGTTGTGTAGAAATTTAATCAAACTGATGTTGATTTAAATGTTAATTCGAATATAAGTACATGTAATTGATATCATGGTACTATACTATATCATAATACTGACATAATAAATATGAAGTATACGATAGTAAATGATATTAAAAGATCGATAGAAAATTGTATTTTACAAATACAAATAGGGTATTTAGAATGCCTAATATCACCTAATATTAAAAAATACAGATCTTACTCTTATCTTTTTAAGATCTCTAAAAAATTTTTCGGTTGTCGCAAATTCTCGGCACAATTTATGTACTTCAGAAGAATGACTTGTTTATATGTATTTGAACATGCTGAAATGCATGTACGCGAAATTACTTATATTAGTCGTTTCAGCAGTTCTGGCAATCTATTCCTCCTCTGACGAGACCGAGTTGCACTGCGACGCAAGCCCACTAGGTGTTGGTGCGACATTATAACAGAGAAAAGTAGTTAGAAAATTCATTTAATCTTTTATTTTTTAAAAAAGAACGAGTGAAACAGAGTTAAAACATCACAATTTCGGAAAAGGGACACTTGCACTACATCATATTTACGATTCGTTACGAAAATAATAATAAATTATCAATCATTCAAATCAGTGTTAAACAAGAACGGAAATAAACTCTTGAATCACTCGTTACGATTTACAGCTTCAAAGCTATAATTAAATTCCTGATTGTCAAATTATTGCAAGCAATGAGAAACGTAAATTTTCTCAACTAGTTTTTTAATACTACATATTGCGTTTGAAAATATTAAATTTGAATGAAATCTAATACTAAAATAATTAGCGATTTACATCTATGATGAAAGAGAAACTTAATGTTATATAAAATTTGATGCACAGCAGCATGGTTTTAGTCTAAAAAGAATGAATCTGTCTTATTTTATTTAAAAAGAAGTAAGAATTTTAAGCATAATATTATCAGAAAAGTAGTAATATATTTTGTAATTCGGTAAATATAACAAAAAAAAAAAAAAAAAAAAAAATAAATAAAATAATAAAAGTACAAAAAAGTACCTAACATATGCTCTATTTTTATTTTTATCATGAAAAATCGAAGATTCTTATATAATATATCTAAAATTAATTATTTATTTCATATTACACATATCTTTTTTTTATTAAGAGATTATTATATATTTTTAATCTTCGTTGTTTATAATATTTGTAAAAATATTCAAATAAAAGTTTGCATAATTATTTTAGTATTTATAATTTCTTTTTACATCTAATTTTTAAATACTGGAGGTGTAAAAACTATTCGGTAAAAAATATTTTTATATTACTAGAATCGATAGTATTATCACCCTTATTGTAAAATTATCTACAATGCACGAGAAACGCTATGATTTTTTAACAAATGTCCAGTTTATTTTTAACGATAATATTAACAAGTTGAATGAAAATTATGTTATTTTTCGATGTGCATCAATTTAAAAGATTAATATAAGAAATGCTGATAACAAATGCAAAAAGATGGCAGTGCGCTAATTATATCGAACATATAAATAAGAAAATATTGCTAAATTTCAGAATATATTAACATTTTATGTGCAAAAACAGTAGATTATTGTTATTTTTTAAGATACAAAAAAATTTTTAATATTCTTAATTACTCTCAATAACCTAAAGTTACGACATAACATAATCTACAATAATTATGAAAATTACATAAATATGAATTAAGTAGAATCAACATTAAAGTACAGGAACATGGAATGATATTTCTTTCCTGGAGAACATTTTTTAAGGAGATGGTAAAAAGTGTAAAATTACTAATATATACATTTATAAAGCCTGAACATTCGTAATATGCAAAAGAATATTTAAAATGATCATCCACTGAATATTTAGTTGTGAAAGACTTAATTGCACTTAATTGTTTTGTTTTTAATAAGCATCACAAAGCAATGTACAGATTGCATGTCAGTACATCACATATATAAATGTTCTGCATTTTTGAACATGTACACGAGTTTATTATACTATATTTTTCATTTAATAGGATGCACATTTATTTCAATAAATTAAACTTTTTAAAAATGGTCTTCATTTGATGAATAGGAAATATTAGATGTTTGTAGTCATTATAATGTAGGATGAGTGGAAGGTGATTCACTTCCTTCATCTTCCTCTAATTCATCATCTGTATCTGAAGATAAATGTTCTCTCAGAACTAAGGAACGCATTTGTTCTAATACCTGATGTAAAGAGTCTCTTTGTTCCATTCTGTCATTTAGAGGTGTAGCATCACCACTTGCTGTTCCACCAGCTGGTGTTTGTGGTGTATTACTTGGAGGTACTGGAGTATTTGTACCATCACCGGTGCCTTTAAACAAAAAGTTACATTACCCATATATATAATGCTAATAATCATTACAAAGCTCTTACAAGTACAAATAAAACTTCAACAAACAAGTGGTTTTAGTAATTATTATACCCATATCATCACTTGCAGGACTAGCTGGTCTTTCTGCTCCCCTTACTTCTCTAGTGATTTCTTCATCCTGATTAATTAATCTTAAACCTGCTACTCCTTTTTTTGGTACATTATATAAATCACGTTTAATTTTTCTTCGCCTAGAAGGATCATTTCTACGTAATTGGAGCATTGAACCAAAATCAGCAATATAAAGAAATCCTGCGATCAATAATTCACAATTCCGTTTGCCTTGTTTATATGCAGTTTCTAATTCATGACTTGTACGTTGATCATATTGCCACCAACCTGTAACAATGTAATTCAAAATTACACAAGTTCTGCTATCCATAGAATCAAAATCAGAGTTAGAGTTAGAGTCAGAGTCAGAGACAGAGTCAGAGTCAGAGTCAGAGTCAGAGTCAGGGTGAGTGTGAGAATCAGAATCAGAGTCAGAGTCAGAATCGGAGTCAGTATCGGAATTAGAATCGGAATTAGAATCGGAATCAGAATCGGAATCAGAATTGGAATCAGAATCGGAATCAGAATCGGAATCAGAATTGGAATCAGAATTGGAATTAGAATCGGAATCAGAATCATAATCATAATAAGAATCAGAATCAGATTCAGAATGATTACATAAACAAATGTTAAGTGTTTCAGCTGGGGAATTTACAAAGAAAAATAACTTATATTCTGGAATACAGAAGTTTTATTATAAATATACATGGAAACTAAATTGTAATCCTTTTATAACAAAATAATGGAAATCCTTATACTTTTTACATCATACAATATTTTACATGAAAATTTATAACAGGTATATTGTGCATAATACTATAGATAGTTCTATGAATGGTTATATAAGGTATAAATACAATCAAAAACACTTTATACCAATCATATTTAAAAAGATATAAAAGATGCAATTACAATTTATTTTATTCCTGAAACACCCTTGCAAGGTGCATCTTTTCTATCACGCTTAATATTACGTTTATAATATGGTTGATATTTTCTGTACTGACAATTGTTTTTAAAGTCAATTATATAAAGCATGCCACAAATTAAAATTTCACATTGGGTGCTACCTAGGTTGTAAATAGCCTCCAAATCCTGGCTAGTCCTTGAATCATATTTCCACCAACCTATGAAGGGGATGATATAAACTTCTCTATACTTCATCACATGTTTTTAACAAATAATGAAGTTATTTACTTTTTACCTTTAATGTTCTAGTAACATTGATTTTATTTGTAATTTGAAGTATATTACCTTATTATCTTAATAATTTACTTCTTTAACTCATGTTTTTATATCTTTGTGCATAACATCTATGACATACATATATGTATATTTGTGTAGATATATTTATATTTAATAAATTATATTTATAAGAAGTATCTTATCTGTAGCTAAAAAATAAAATAAATTTGTGTAATAAAAGATACTGTACCATTTCTACCTTCGTAAAACCATTGGTATTCTTCTTCAAAATGTTCTGATTCCTTTTGTGCTTCATCTACTTCTACCAGCTGTGGTCTATTAAGAAAATCAGGAGGAATTTCTTGACGACACATGGGACATCTTTTGCTTTGATTCGCAACACCTTTGACACAGAGGTAACAATATATATGATTGCAAGGTAATCTTGCAGGATATATACATGGTTGAAGGCAAACTGCACATTCTAGGACTGTTGTTGAACCTAAAAAAATTCATTTGTAAATAATGTTGTAATAATAAAGACACTTGTTTGGGTAATACATGTGACATTTTTCAATTACGTACAACCGAAATATAATTACTTTAAATCGAACGAAATACTTTTAATGTATTATTATGAAATTAATCAATAATAGTTTATACATGTTAACGGAAGTGATAATGAGTTCAATACTTTCGAAACTATTTCAAAATTATACCTTCTTTTTCGTCAGCCTCTTTCTCTTTATCGTTAAGTGTGCTACTTGTTTCTTCCTGTGAGTGGAGTTTCGCTTGAGCCATAATTGCAAACAAATTTAATTCTTCATTAAACGAAATAAAAAACCTTGTGGACAGTAACACACATCATGTCAACGTTAAAAGAATTAACAAACAACGAGTCTACCTTAAGCCATCTTCGTTGTTTATGACAGGTCAGGGGTTCTGAATTATAAAAACAAGTGAATAAATGTTTGAGAACCCCTTACATCCATTGCTTACTTCGCATTACGAAATTTATAACATACGTAGATTGTAGCATTGTTGTAACACATAAGGATTAATTTAAATATTAAACTTTTAGTATTTAAAAAGTAGCAAGACAAATCAACAAAAGCTTATATATAGCAAACTTCTATTTTTTATTGAGATATAGTCATTATTGATGAATGTTTACTTTTATCTTATTTATACATATCTATATATCATATCATCAATACATGTATATATATATATATATATATATGCTACGTTATATTCGAAACAATTTGTGTATTATAAATATTTTTCAAACATTTATTGATTATTATTTAAATTTGATACACTGATGTTTAATATACCTTATTATTACGTGAGAGGTCTGATAAAATTATTTGTCATTTCTAATCTATACCTCAATTTTGAAGGTATCGAACATATAATTGTGTAATTTATGATGTAATTGTAACTATATTTAGTGAAGTTGTAAGAGCGCTACTTCCTCTCTGATTTTGATAATTTTTAAATATATTCTAAAGTGCAACGTTTTGAACAACTTGTTTCTATACATATAACTGGCGGTCAGTTTTAGTTTCTAAGATATTCGCAAAAAAAATCCCACTTCAGTGTATTCGTTTATAGTTGTGCTTTTTAGTGACAACATATACGTCAGAAGAATGCTTTTAAATTTCTTAGTGTTTAACATTTTTTAAATATCATTTATTATGTTTAGTAAATTTTTAAATTCATTGGTAAATTATTGGTACATTATTGGTAAATGTACAGATCGAACCTAACCTCTCAGATATTGATGACTTTTTAGTATGTGATAAAGGTAAATAAAAAATTATCAGTATCATACAGTACCTGTACTTGTACATGTATAAATATATCTATATTGGTAGAAAAAATATTGATTTTTTAAAAACAAATCTATTTGTATTTATCATTGTTTCTAGTTGACATACGAGTAATGAATATGGTAAATAAGGAACAATATTAATCATGCTGTAATATACAGCATGCATAGAAGTATATTTGATTTTTATTGAATGACGGATTTAAAATAACAATTATGTGTCTAAAACCAATTTCAATATAAATATACATCTATATACAAAACGTATGGCTTAAGTCTTAAATAAAATTATTGTACAATATACAATTTCAAGTTTGTGTGTTAGACGCCATAAAATACTGTTAATTATTATTCAAAGAATAGTTATATACTATATCTAGCAGATTAATTAATTTATATATAAATCATTACCAAGCTTGATTTTACGGAACATTTGGCAGTTTCTTAGTTCTCGTAAACCGTAAGGGTACAAAGTATAATAACCCTATTACCTCATTTTTAAAATTATGTACATTATTATCAATTTATTTTCGGGAAAGTTAAATGTTTTTATAAAAATACATAGAAATAAAAGCTCGATTCGTACTGCAGTATTTGATATAATCTGATAAAAAGTACCCAATACTACACCGGTCAGTATCACAGCTACTCTCTGCTCTTTTAGTTTCAATGCAAATGTTAAATAGTCCTACGCGTGGGCAATTATTCATTCGGTATACATGTAGTTGCGGTATCCGGGAGAAGGGAAAAACAGAACAATTTGTGACGTTATATAATGTTGTACAACGTGTTGGCTACAGCGACGTAGGAAACTTAAGTTTCTGCAACGTACTGTAACCGAACGCAAAATAGTCTGCGCACGGCAAGAGTTAGATTTTCATATTACTCATTGATACGTACCACCAATGAGCAGAGGAAATCTTTTGGTCCAACACATATATTCTCCTTGATAAATCACTGCTAATTCATCTGGAGATCATACGTCATTTTAATCGATTGCACGAACTTATTCGTGCGTGTTTAGGAATCACAATCACCTTTAAATAATACCTGTAAATTTAGATTCTACTTTTATATTTAATCGTGTCGTTTCTTCATCAATTTCTCGCGACACCGCATATCATGATATTTGGCAGCGCTCCACGACGTTTACGCCATGCACCAAGAGATTGCGCGTGTGTTTGTAACGTCCTACACCACCTTTTTGTTCTGGCGCCATCTTCGGCCTGCAATATAATATTTGTTGTAAATGAAACAATGATTATTGAGAAAATATAATATATAAAAATTCTATCTTTATCTTTTATAAACAATAAAATACAATAACGAAACTCGATTTCATTAAATATGTTAGTTTTACAGACATTAAAATAAAAATTATGTAAATTTCAGAACATAATGTAAATTACATTATAATATCGCATCGTATTTTATGTAATAAAAGTATCACCTTAAATATAAAAGTTTCCTTTGATGATAATTCTTGAATTTCGAAATAATCTTCAAGGTCTGTTTCACAACATACTATACACTTATCTAGATACAACGGTTCCTAAAATAGATAAAATTTCACATAATAATAAAGAGCTCAATTGTGTACATCTGATTTAAAATCGTGAAAATAACTTACGCGCAATAATGAATAACGTCCAAGTTTTTCTTTAACTAGCAATAACGTAGCTTCCTTGATACCAATGTGTCTTGGAAAGAGAGAATCGTCGTTAAATTCAAGGTCCTCTGCATTTGGCTGTAGAAAAATTTGTATAATGTGTGAACAAGCGTAAATTATAAATACAGAATGTCGTTAAATATAATTGTAAACGGCATGATTTATACCTTGCCATTAGTAACCAACATGGCAGTTACAGGAGCAAGCTTGACAGTACGCCCGCGTCTCCAATTGTTATCTGTTGGCTGAGCAACTAAAAGACGTCCTTCTAATACGAATTTTGCTTCTTCGTGAGCCCATTCTAATACTTCTACGGCCATCTATTATTTAATTGTTGTATTAATTTACATTTAACTCAAATATATTTAAAGTTAATTATACAGTTAAATAATACATTCGTATATTTCAAAATAAATTATTTCTACATTACCTTCCTTAATTTTATATTCACCATATCCTGTTCACCAATAGGTCGTCTACCATTCTGAATAATTGAAATTCTTCTCCAAAGCTTTGTCGAAGTTACATCCTTTGCTTCCTGTTATTACATTATTAAATTTGTCCATTGTGCATGTAATATTTACATATTTACATTAAAATATTGACATTAATTTTATTCGAAATTTATAATACAGATTAATGATATACTTACAGCATTCATATGTTCCAAATGTAACTCTATGGTAGCCTGAGCTTGTTTTAGTCTTTCCTTTGCTTCTTGTATGTCTGGTCGTACAGAAGGCGTAGCTTTCAGTAATCGAGCCAACAGGAGAGGATATTTCGTTACTCTTTGAACGGGAACCTAGAAGAAAAGAATTACTTTTTATATAAAGTCTTGCATTTGAAAAGATGTCATAATTCCACTTTTCCCTTACCATTAGGAAGGAATTCAAATTCATTCTACGTAAAACAGTGTTTTCCATTTGTGAAACCTTTAGAAAAATTCGCAGTAGTTCTTTTTCCTTCTCTAAATTCTGTAATAATAAGCTTGCGCTTCCTTGACGGGTACAATAGCTTTCAAATGCATGTAACATCCGCTCAGATTCCAGGAAGATCTTTCCTACATCTACCGTTAGAAGATCTTCATCCCCGGATTCCTATAAATTATTATCTTTATTTGTATACAACCTTATTTCTTAAAATCAATCGGAATGTTAGATTAAAACGTTCATCTATCGATAATAAAATGAAAAATCTATTTGATACACTTCTGTTCAAATGTGCATTATTTTTATTTATAAAATTATATGTTGCAGAAATATCATAGGGGAAATTTAAGTTAAATTACTTTAAAAAATTATTTTCAACTTTATTCAGTATACAGTATGATCACAATAATGTGTAATATATGTAACAAGAGTTGATGGACGTACAAGTAATAGAAATGGTATTGAAGGGCTATCTATTTACCTGAGCAAATTCCACAGCATCTTTTAATTTCTCTGCGAGTACAAGGTTGTGTTCGAGAAGTTCTTCTACGTTGAGGAAAATCGCTGCAAGCTGCTCGGATGTGAGAAGCCCAGCCCTTAGCATAGGTCTGTGAAATTCTTCGAGAATAATTTGTAGATCTCTTCCGTACTTTTGTTCAGTCTCTACAATCTCTGTAATGATTTCTTTGCGCTCTACTCTTTTCTTAGAGCATTTTCTACACACGAAAGGGGCGTATACTACACCACTAAACAAACATAATAACAGTTATTAAAATCCTTACTACATTAAAAATTAAATTACAAATTCATATAATTAAAAGTAGTAGTGGTAGTAGTGGTAGTAGTAGCAGTAGTATTTATTACTTAATAATAATAGTACTTTAACAAGATATTAATAGATATATTTTTACAAATTAGGAAAGATTGTAACACTAAAACATTGAAAATATATTTATATATTCATACGATTTTGTGTGCATTAAAATATTATCTAATTCATATTCTATTAGAATACAAATTGTAATTGTATTTATTTCCTCTCAGGTATTCTTTTGTTAATTTGTACACTAATATTATTATATCATCGCTTACCTGTCTGTTATTAAAGGATCCAAACGTTGTTCGCAGTCTTCGCAGTGCTTTGAATCACCGGAAATCACTTGTGGGATTCCACTGAGGAGACTTCCTGGTCCCGAAGAGACATTTCCTGCCCTCCAACGTCTTGGCACGCCCCGAGTACTGCTGGCTTGACTGCTTTCTGATCCCACTCCGCTATCAGTTCTTTCTATATCTACGGCTCTTACCTTTAAAAATTGTAACTCACATCACGACTTTTATCTGAGTTATCATTACATGTATTACACGCGATGTTATCTTATTTACGTGTGTGCAATAAACTTTTAATTGGAGAAACAATAAATAGACGATTATCGCGAGAAAAATACAAGTTGGTTTATATTAATGCAAAAGTATGGCATCAAAAATATATTGATTTCCGATTTCGAAGCATTATAATGTAATATTATACAAGAAAAAACAAATAGAAGAAAGATATAAAACTCTGATGGAAACATACTTTTGATGTTTCCGATGAGCTGGTCAATATAATATTGCATTCCTCACTGCTATCGGAAACGTTGGATATCTGCGAACTCTTCGAACTAAGATCGCCGAGGCTGGTCTCCTTTTGCTCATACAGCGCTTCAAGATCTCCCTCCGTATCTTCTTCGTCCTCATCGTCGTCGTCATCTTCCTCTTCCTCTTCGATGGATGTCGCTTGATCCTTCGAGTCCATAAGGTAATTAAGCAATTCGAATTTACTTGAGATATTCTCTTCTTCTGGCGACGTAGACATTTTTTTGAAGAAGTCCTCGGGACTCTTCGACAAATACGTTTCAGCAACATCCTCGGATTTTTTGAAAACATTATCCGTCAAGTAGGACCCAAGGAACTGATCGGAATTATTTTTTCTATAGTAATCGATGTCACCGAAATATATTCTGTCTTTTATGTAATCCTCCGTGGGTGGCGGACTCAGTGGCAGAGGCGGAGGTTCGTCGGGAATCTCCTCGTAAATGGGCTCCTTGATTACCTCATAGGGATTCTCTTCAAGGAAGAGATTCGTTGAAATGAAATCGCCATCCGAATTTAAGCTGGATGCTCTCGAATAATTCGCCTCGAGAGTTGACTCGGAACTCTCGTACTCCTTGCTCTTCAGCAAACTTTGCTTCAGTATTTTCAAAATAGCTTCGCCGCTGTCTTCGTCGAGGATCTCTCCATTTTCTCTTGCCTTCCTTAGGGAATCCTCGAGCAGTTTCGAGATCAGTGCCTCTTTCGACAGTCCCAAAAGTTTCGACGAATTTTCCGCATCTTTTTGCTGTGTTGTTTGTTCCGTTCGTGTCGCTCGTTCGTTCGTTATGTAAAACTTACCACTCTTCTCCGTGGTAGAAGTTTTACTTTCGATATTTAATCTCATTTGCTTCTCAGAGTCCCTTAACGTTTCTAGGACACTTGACGCTATTCTATTCTCGGACGAGGTTTCGTTGTTTCTTCGAGGATATTCGGCCTGTTCGATAGATTCCGATTCAGTAGCATTTAACGGTTTTGATTTTATTTCTTCTTTGTCGCTTTCTTTGACAGATTCGACCACAATGTTTGATTTGTAGTTGTCCAAGATCACAAGCGTTCGATTTTCGCTAGAACTCTTTATTCGCGGCAAATTTTCCGAGTTTACCGAGATCACCGTGGGATTGTAAACGCTGTCTTCTCCACCGACGCTGATGGTCACTTTGTTGTCCGGCGATGTTTCAGCGGTAGGAGTTGTGTCACCGTTGATTAAAATCGACGTTCTTCTCGACCCATTAGTACCCGGGCCTATCTGCAATCGATGTATAAGAGGCGAAGCTCGGGGACTGACTGTGATTTTATACACGTTGTTCTCCATGGTCGGCGATCCGATCTCGATTTTCGACGATCCGTAGGAATTCGATGTGCTCCAAGTGGTCTTCAACAGTGGACTGCTTCGTTCCGATTCGGTATTATTCACGATTTTCGGTTTCGCATCAGAATCGCTGATTTTGTAACGATGTTTCTGTTTTCCAGGCGGAGGAGACCAACTTGTTGGCCTCATTCTTCGGAAATGATCACCGTTCCCATCAAAATTCCTTTGAATTTCTATCGAAGGTTCCATCTCTGGCTTAATTATACTTTCAGCAGGAACTTCTTCGATTTCTTTTGCGTTTGATAATTCCGATTGACATTCTATTTTAATCGAATCAGTCTCTTCCTTCAACTTTGAATCTTTTATCGTCGCTGTCGTAGATTCGATTGAATCTTTATGTCGAATCGTTTGCTCGCTTGAACCTGGCGACGATTCTTTCACTTTTCTACACAGGCTGAGGCGCATGGTATCCATAAAAAGCACATCGCCGGCTGATACCTCTGGTCTATTAAACGACCGTTCGCTTTGGCTGCGTGATAAAGATGATTTTTTGGAGTTTTCTGTAAATTAGTGACAAGTATTACTCGATCTGCCACTAAAACGTGATATATTTGGTTGAAATTGTTATCAAAGTATTTACATATTTACGATACAGAATCCAGCGTGAAATTATGTAAATAAAAGAAGAAAATGTGTATTATTAGGAGGACAGTAAGCTTGTTCTTGATAACAATTTAAGTCATGAAAAATGAACAGATTTATCTTTTGGTAAACAAATACGGCTGTATTGCAAGGTATAATCACATGCAAGTGTGAAGTCGTGAATAGTTATGAAAAGAAGAGAAAACGCGTGAGATCTCTAAAATGCATAATTACACGCTCGCGATACCCAGAGAAAGGAGAATTATTC
Organism: Bombus pascuorum; assembly: GCF_905332965.1. Lineage (NCBI taxonomy): Eukaryota > Metazoa > Arthropoda > Insecta > Hymenoptera > Apidae > Bombus > Bombus pascuorum. Next base: position 7,360,899 of record NC_083496.1, on the reverse strand, counting down.
CGTAAATTGTCTGAAGATTTATGACTTTAAGTTGGGGAAATTCTTTAAGAAATTATTATTGTTAACGGATATCAGGCTGCAAATTATTTTCAATAATCGAATATTATTTCAGAAAGTGTCCATAATGGCAAATAATAGAAATCTATAACTTGCAGATAGGATTACACATATTTTTATTTTTCGTTTTAATTCACGTTTACATTTTATTCTATCTAAATAGTATTTTTACTTTATTTGCCCTCTTATCGAATATGATATTTTAGAGGATAGACATTAAAAACACGAGGATTACTTTCAAACGACTAAGACGATATTTTATACTAAACATTGTTTTGCAAGGAAACGACTAAAACGATAAATCAGTGAAACTGTAGAGGAAGGGAATAATTGGTGTTTGTGAGAAAAGAAGCGATTCTGGAAGTTGCCAATTGAGAAAAGGAAGGCCATTTAAACATACAATGACTAATGGACATGTAATAATGTGCATTTGATAAAATAAGAATTCTCATGTACTCAGCTGGTGACACGATAAACACTGATATCTATAAAATAAATCTAGATATTGCGTTGCATGTAAGATAGGCAACCTTGATTCTAGCCTGACATCGATTCAATCTAAACCGTACGTTTATTACGTATGACCATTTAGTTAAGATGAAATATTACATCTGTCCATCTGAAAATTTAATCTTTTTTCTTGTTTCCAGGTTTGTGTTACAATATGTTTATTTTTTTCTTTAAACAGTATGTTTATTTTTTTCTTTTTCACGGTGTAACGATCGTCGTTATGGTCCATATTTTTGATCTAATTTATCTATCATTTTTGTACATAAAACCGTGATAAAAATGATTAGGAAAAACGGCAGAATTTTTCTCAAGATCTAGTGAAAAGGTACATTCAATGAATATAATACAAAGAATAATCGAAATTCTTACCCTCGGACTTCAATATCAGGTCCTTTTCGTCTACGGCGATGCCTGGAATACGATCCTTGCATTCCTCGATCTTGATCTGCGATTCGGTGTCTTTCTTCATTCTGATCTCGTTCGTTTCCTCTATCCTTTTCCTTTCTTCGTTCTCTTCCTTCGCGTTCTCGCGTCTCGACGAGTGAACAGTTTGATCAGTGAAGTTTCGTGGAACGATATCTTCGCTCCGCCGTTGTACCTCGACGTTCTCCTTTTTCTTCGAGGCAACACGTTCCGCATCGCAAGAGGATACGAACTTATCTACCTTAATTCCTTCAACAGGGTTAATAGGATTTTGGCACACATGCTGCGAGATTCTAGGTTCCTTCGGTCGAACTCTATCCACCTTCGGATCCTTGATATTCGGAATGGTGATGAAATTATACTTTTCTCTCTGTTCGTGCGACGATATAGTTACTGGCTCCTCCTCTTCTTCTTCTTCTTCCTCTTCCTCTTCCTCTTCCTCACCCTCCTCCGACTCGTCATTATTCGGTTGCTCCCTGGGTGAGGCGCAGCTCGCGATCCTGCCGATTCTGCTCCAGGATAGTCGCGTTACTTCGGACGGTTTTTCGGGCGCGAATATAACATTGTCGACGTTGAACAGCACGTTCTTCCTACGTGTTTCGAGCACCTTCCCCCGCTTCAGAATACTCTTCAGCGTTTGTTTGGCTTCCTTCAGCCTTCTCGGTGGTCGCTTCGGTGAAACCTTTGGTATGGGAATCCTCGTGACTGGTGCAACTTCCTCGTCGTCTGAGATTTCTCGTGGCTCGTTGAACACTCTTATTCTCTGGCCACCGATCGCGGCGACCGCGCTTCTGTTCGGTATCCTCTCGATCGATTTCACTTTCGAGGGATCGAACAGGCTGGAAAGCGGTCTCGCGTCATCCTGCTCGAGGGCGTTGTCCGACAGGTCGTCGCTCAGATCGTCCTCGTCCTTTTGTTTCTTCAACAACAAATAGGGATTTACGTCGCACACGAGGATGCTCTTTCTTGAATCACCGGCGCTCGACGGCCTTTCTTTCCAATCATCTTGATGGTTGCTTTTCGTCTGACTGGTTTCCTGTGTTTTCACCACCGAGCAATCCGACCAATCGTTCTTCGCGCTTTTCACCTTTTTCGGGATTCGGAGCAGCCTGACAGCGGTCGTCGAGACCGATTGATTTCGTGAATCCGCTAAAAGTGGCGATTCCTCGAGCCATTCGTCCGTAGACACGCCAATGAAGTTCGCTCGTTGCTTGCGTCCTGTGTCCTCGTAGCTGGCGCTCGCCTCTTTGTCGAACCATTCGGATTTTGAAGAAGTACCCTCGATCGAGCCCTTTCGCTCTTTCGTGTTCCGTGCCATACTTTGACTCCGAGAGTCGCGTTGAGACAATGGTCGGTGCGGCGAAATACTGCGTGCTCGCGTCCTCGGCTCCACTAACCGATTCCGACGCATCAGGTCGTACGGATCGTCTATCGATGACCTCAGCACTCCTGCCGATTTTCAATTGCGTTCACTAACGATAAACGCGAGATATCGGAACGGTCTTGCGTTTGTAATTTGTGGAATTATAACGTGTGATATTTAATCGCGATGGAAATTCTTTGAACGTGGTAAATGAATAGTTTTAAACGTAATCGCGTGAGATATTTTGCTTTCTTTCTTTTTTTTTAACAAGATATAATAATGGAAGAATAACAGAAAGAAGGAACATTGCTAAATTTCTATTAAAATTAAAAATCTCTATTACAATTAAATATATCTATACAAAAAAAAATACCTATAGATAAATATATAAATTTAACTAAATTCTATAACTTCGTGTCGTTGCACGAAGTAAAGGTACACTTTGAATCGTTCGGATCTTCGCTCAAGTATGTCACGCGAGAAATTTCATTAACAAACTTAGCAACTCACTAATGCAGCCACTTACCGCGCATTAGCAAACGTTAACCGATCTAAGCGGCGCGTGTAGGTACGCGTTAATTACAAAACGTATCTCTCCCTTAGCTGCTCACGTTTCCTTCGTGGCATGAGCAAAACACGAAAGATAAAGAACAATCGGTAATCGATACTGTAACCGCTAAATTCTTCATCGATAGAGAGACTTACCGGCGAGGCTGGGCCTCGACCTCGAGGAAACCGGTGGTAACCGACATGTTCCTCCTAAAGGTACACCAGCCAATCGGTGACCACCGCACTTGCGGCAATTGCCGAATTTCCGGGTGGTTCCGCTGAGAAATTCCGGACAGGAACATACTACCAATACTGGTGCTCCCGGTGGCGGCGGAGGCGGTGGTGTCATGAAGCCTCGTGGCTCGTGTCCAGGTCTCGAAGACCGAACCGTACCATAAAGCCATGGATCCCCGTAGATCATTTGACGCGTTATTCCGCTGCCACCGCTTATCGTTCCCCACACTTTGCCAGGATCATCGGTGCTTTGATTCTGTCGCGACAGACCCAGTCTCACACTCCACGATTTCTTCCCTTTGCTCAGCGTGTCGTAATTCTGAAACGAATCGATAGTCGTAGATCGTTAGTTGCAAGTTAGAGTTTAGAGGCTTTTTAACTGTACGAAGTTCTCAAGGTTTATGCGTCGAATCATCTTGCGTTTGAATTTGAGTGAAAAGACGATTGTAAGTGGAAGCAGGCTTGGGAAAATTTTGTATGAAATATAGAAAGAAATATATGTTTAATAAGAGAAATGCGTAAAGGGAAATTGTTCGTAGTATCGATGTCTAACATTACTAGCATCTAAAGCTGTAATAAATTCTTGGAGCGATTATTGTTTTCTCTTCCGTAGTTGCGGTAAAAGTGATTGATGCGCCTTAAAGTATAATGTAACTTGCATTTTCTATGGAATTCCATGATATTAAAGTAACGGTGATTATCTGAGAATTTTGTTAGAACTATTAAAGCTATGTAATTATTTAACATTAATATCTATTTGTTACATATAGGTACTTATTTTATAAGATAGATACGTATTTCTTATTTCTATATCATAGTTTTTATTGTATAATTTAATTTTTTTTTCAAATTACTGCTTTTTGGCACTCGATAGATTTAAACATCCTATATTTGCACCGTGATAGAACGTTAAACTACTTGTCCATAAATTAATTTTTAACGGACTTAATTCTTCGGTCGCTAGTCAATTTGTATCTATCCATCGACTTTTCCTTCAGGGCATCGTTTCAAAGCAGCAAAGCTTCGACTGTGAGTGTAACATTAGACGCATTATTACATCACAGGTGACAATGTGTTAGTAATCAGCATAATGTTACTGCAATATCAGCGTTCACAAATGACGTACCATATGTATAGTATTCGAATGGACGTCTCAGGATACAAAAAAAAATATAGTTTGCTTAGATATTAACATATACATATGTAGATTAAGCAATACGGTTGCGACAGCGTATACCTGTTTCTCTGGTTCAAAGAAGTAGCAAATACTTTTTGTGTAAATATTTTTTCAAAAGAAAATGCGCTGGAAATATACGTACGAATTGCTTTAAATGTTCTATCAAAATATTTTTATCGCCATGCCTGTAATAATTAAATGCCATTATAGATAATGACAGGATATATTATTATAATTGCAATTAAAAATGTTATCGGAATAATTTCGGAAACACGTTCAGCAAATAGATCTGTACGTTTTTACATTCGTGCGTTTTGTAGCTGTTAGGCCATTTTTCATTCATCTGCATGGAAATGAATTTTCTAGTACGCATCCTCTTATTTGGCGGTGTCGTTAATATTCGATGCATGTGATTATTGCGAATAATTGCTGTAGTTATTATTATCATTCGAAAGGGAAGATATGTACGTGAAAGCTTTCGTTTTCAACAGGATATCCGGACTTAGTAAACGGAATTTTTAATGGCTGCAACTCCAAATATTAACACTTTCAATTTTATATCTATACAAGGCTCTCGGAAACTTTCGATCGTGTTGTCAAAAAGGAGAGCATCGATTGAAAGTGAAAAGTGACTACCTTTCATTTAATAAGTAAACTATACGTATAGGATCGCGTTTTCTTTGTACCAAAGGCACGAAGATTTTTAAGAATATAGCTGTAACGGCACATGAGATAGAGGACAATTGAAATCATGTTGTTTTGCCTCGGAGTATCAACATCGTTAAGATATATGTAATATAATAATAAATAAACTCCGAGAAAAACAATGTCGCCGCTACGAGCAACCGTCAAACGAAGACGAATCTGAATTTTCCGGTATTTCCTCGACCATGTTTTCCAGAAGTGAGTCAGTCGTGCGAATCGATATCAGTTTTTTCAGTTAGTCTCGAACGATCTTATTAGCGATTTATACACTGTCTTTAGCAAATCCGTTAGTACGAGCGCCTTAGCGAACACTATCTGTATTTATTTATTTATTATTTTAAAATATATTTGACAGTTTCAATAGCTCGTACTCTCGTCATTTAAACCACACCAAACAACCATCCTCTACATAGCTGTGACATTTTTAAAAATATACGAAAAATATAGAAATGATTTTTTGAAGTGAATCATCGGCCATGAGCTCAGACATGGTATGGTAGTGGAGGTCACAGCTTGTTTTAGGCTGGTACTGTGAGTTTCGAAACAAAAAGAGAAAAAGAGAAAGAAACGGAGAAATATCGCGGGTGGACAAAGGCGACCAACAGATTAAACATCTTTTCTTCTATAGAAAAGAAGAATATCGACCGTATGCAGGTTCGTAAAAAAATTTATTTTTAGGAAACTATGAAGAAATCGACGAAAGAAACTGAAAGAAACTGAAAAATATTTGGACTGGTCTTCGCCTGGTTTTTCTGGTTTTCATGCTGTGCTGCTACTTTGATACTTGTTTCTTTGAAAGAGCACCTTTTAAAAGTAACAGGAAATCTATCGTGAAATGGTATGCATTCGCTAACAGGTTCTACTCGATGGAAAAATTTCATCCGTGGCAGACGAAAATAAACTTTCGATCGGTTTCGGACTCGACGTCAATGCTAATTTTCCTATTCGCTTCATTCTATTTTTCAATTTGCAAAGTGATAATAGCTGCGGGCATTATCTCGAAAAGAACGAGTTCGAACAACGGAATGAAGTCTCGTCTTAAGCATACGTGCGACATCACACAAGGCGTAATTAACAGGAGAGTTACTTGGAAAGCGAAAGCTTGATTCAAACCAGGAAACTCACGAAGCAATGGTCTCTCGACCATTGTTTCTAGGAAGGGAAAAAATACTAAGGTGGGATTTGCGTGCACGTTGTGCGTGCTCGAAGGTTGGACACGATCTACGATCTTTTAAGAAAATATGTGAAATTACGCGCGCATCCTGCTTTCCATTGACAGTCGCAGAAAATGAATGGATAAATTGGCAGGTGTGTGTATATTTAGTTTTGAAGTTTGTCGATTGAAAATCGGAATAAGATAATGGTCAAAACGCTTTGGTATTATCTGGACCCCTTTCTTTCGTATTAGTTATCTTTTCTGGTCAGATGCTGAATTTACATCAGCATGTGAAATTGAAGTATACCTATCAGAAGCAAAAACAGTCGGAGGAAATTGTGATATTTTCATATTTATTTCTTATGTTACGTTTGAAGCATTTAGTCCGTTAAAATAAGATAAATCAGACTTGGACATATATTACTGTTATTTGTACGGACTTATATATAGTGTCACTTAACATTCATGAATAATATTCTCTTTTATTGGCCGGAAGTTTATTAGTAGGTTTTGTAGTAATTTAAACTGGTCTTTAATGAGACAAGAAGGACCATTTCGATTTTCTTGCCTTGCGATTAGAATGAACAAAATGATTAACAAATAATAGACAAATTATAGTTGTGGACATAGTAAAATATATTATATTATGCTATGTTATTATGTTATGTATTAATTTCTATCATTGATTGATTTCTTTATAAATATATCCATTTCCTATGAATTTTATATAGAAACTTTCTGAAACGTTGTATAGTATGCATTTATTCCTACTTAATTCTCTTCGGTTAACGTATATTATTATATTCTCATATAGATTCATAGAACTCATAAGAGTTAATAGTTCAATTAACAAGTCTCATTTGTAGTTACGTTTTATAGGGGCTGCATGTTACATATTACGCTTTTCTAAATCTTATTACATTAATTAGAGTAACAGGAAGGGGACTTTCATGTTCTTGGAAGAGGAAAATTGTGACAACTTCAAGACTCTTTAATAACCAGCTGGTGTAATTTGTCTTAGGTTGTCAATGTAGGTGCTTACAGCTGTCGTTCGGACAGCCTCGTACGAAGTTGTAAAACATTTCTTCGCCAACGAAGTAAAACACCTTTAGTCGACTATATACGTGTATCTCCTATTGAAGCCATGTAAGACGAAACAAAATTAATCTTACATATTAGTTTTATAGTATCTGTGTCATTACATTAGCATAGAAATCTACTTCATATGTCTAGCATTACATATAATAATTACAGGTGAAGGATATATGGTTATGAAATTCTGTGAAAGAAAAACAAAAACTCAAATATTTCAAAGCGAATTAGCTCCGAATAACAGATTGGAGATTCATCTCGTACTAACATATCCCTGCGAAGATAATTAGTACAGAAGTTACTTGCGAAACGGGAGCTTAATTGACGCTATCGATAATTTTCCTTGTTACGTGTTAATCCATCTTTCGCACAGATCTTTGCACGTGAATATACACAAAGCAGAGAGTATGTGTTCCTGGCAGCTCTCGTTCCTTTTTCTTTCAAACCTTTCCCTTTTCAATTTCATCAAACCTTCGATATAATTTTCCTTTGTTTCGTACCAGTTAGATTTTACAAATGGACCCTGCATCTGTGACATTATCACGTATCATCGATAAAATAATCCAATATCTTTGCACGTGAATATATACAAAGCAGAGAGTATGTGTTCCTGGCAGCTCTCGTTCCTTTTTCTTTCAAACCTTTCCCTTTTCAATTTCATCAAACCTTCGATATAATTTTCCTTTGTTTCGTACCAGTTAGATTTTACAAATGGACCCTGCATCTGCGACATTATCACGTATCATCGATAAAATAATAAAATATCTTTGCACGTGAATATATATAAAGCAGAGAGTATGTGTTCCTGGCAGCTCTCGTTCCTTTTTCTTTCAAACCTTCCCCTTTTCAATTTCATCAAACCTTCGATATAATTTTCCTTTGTTTCGTACCAGTTAGATTTTACAAATGGACCCTGTATCTGCGACATTATCACGTATCATCGATAAAATAATCCAATATCGTACATTGCAGCCAACTACCAGGTAAAATGTACGATTTATTACACGTACGCAACAATATATTACGTTTCTTCTTCTGTATGAAAAATACTCAAATCCCACGCGTCACCTAATTCCAAAGAGAACGCCTCGCGGTTTCCTAGCCGTTTTCGCGGCATTACAGTGGAACCATCGGCGAACATGAGAAACGCTAAATAATGGTAATGAACGATCATAGTAAATTGCTTCCTTGGTGCTTCGTGAATCGAGGAGGGCTGATTCCCAGATCTATCGGAGAATAACGTAGGAAATCGGCAACTTCCTCTCCATTACGCTCAGTTCGGCTCTCTGGGGAAAAGGGACGCGCGCCATGGAAAAGGAGGTTATTTGCATTTCACAGGCGGATACTGCCGGTGATACGGACATTGTACGACACGGCACACGAGGTCGGAAAATGGGGCAGATAGCTCGCCCGAAGGCAAACTCGATACGCTTTACTTTCTCGCGTCGATGCTCGAGACTTTCGTAAAAGTCTTGTTCCACAGGCTCACGTAAGAGGAGCGGTCCGTACGTTCGATTGGTGGCTCGCTCGGAAAACAACAAGAACGCTATATGTACGTGCAGGGCCACCATAAGTGTGCACACAGCGCGAACCGTGTTTCAACGATCATAGAAAACGAGGTGATATCTCGCAGGTGCAACGGGAGAACGGGTGTGGCCGACGAAATTTCAAACGAGCGTTCTAGGTTCAGCGTCTAGTGACATTTTCATCCACTTTTTCCGATCGGTGAAATTCCTTCGGATAACGATGGATTTAACGAGCGTGGATTGGCCATTACATTGCTGTTACTGATCGTTCGCACGATACGTTCGTTCGATAATCTGTAAGACGCTAGTTACAGTTTCTTTACAAACTCGAGGAGCAAAAGGATGAATAATGAGCGTTTCGATGGAATTTCTATTCCTAGATAGCAGAAGATGTTTAGTCAAATAATTAATCGGATTTGGATTATCTGATGGACGATCTGGTCATAGGATACGACATCGCGTTATTCAACATGTTGCTACGTAGCTATATAGAAGGATTTGCATTCCCTGTATCAAAATTTTGATAATATCATACCTATGTTACGATAAAATTGCGTATAAAAAGTAAGAGGAATTGCTAACAAAATTACGTTTCAATTACTGAACAAAGTTTTGAGAATCTAGTTGGAGACAAATGCAGGCTCTTCTCGTTAATGCTAGATATTTCTTACATCACGCAGCTAGGAATGAAAGAATTTATCGCAAAATTTATCGTTACCATTTTCTAGTTATCAATTTTAGCATTGAAATTACCAAAACTCAAAACCTATAACATGTTTTCTAATTAAGACATTCTCCAGTCATCGACATTTAAATTACTGAAATTTCAGACACGTAAAGTACAATATGAATAACAAATAAAGTCATTAGCAAAATTATTTGGATGTTTCATGCGTCTGGATTATATATAATCCAAAATGCGTTCTTTCACAAAATGTAAGGGAAAAATAAAAAGTGACTGCAACTTTCTTCCCAATTTTAGTGAAATCGAGATTAATTAAGTGGAATACATGCAAAATCGTAATTAAATTACAATTAATGTCACATCCCAGTTATTATTTAGACGACTTTAAAATAATACATAAATAAATATATATATATATTATGATTTAATTCAACGGTTAAATAATTCAACTGTAATCGCGATTTTTTTACTTAGAAATTTCGAAAGCGAGGCTAACGAAACGTAAAACGAGTAAAAGTGCAGCATGAATTACAAATAAAGTTGCGTTTAAGCCACTCGATAGACAGTTTTGAAATTTTCCTAACAGACTCTACGTCGAGTGTACTTTGTTGCTAATAATTGCTTCTTACCCCTCCTGTTTCTATCGATATTTCGCGCTGATTGAAAAGAGAAAAGGCTTTTTAAAAGTAATAAAAGAAAGAGTAAGTAATTTATTTGATCGTTCAACGTCACAACTACTCTCATTTACTGTTTCCTCAGTGATCCAACCTTCGTAATTTCCGCGGCAAACGACGAATGAAAACTATTACCACAGCTACGACCAAGATTATGCTTAATGCTTTTTACACAATTAGTGAGATAAGGTTGATATTACCGGAATAGAAACTTTCTGCAGGCAAATAACGTTAATTGCACCGTAAAATCACGAAGCTTTCAAATTAGTCGAAGGTCCTCGACCTCCGCATACAACTTTACCTCCACGTCAAATTGAAAAACATCAAATTCTAAATGATTCATAAAAATTTTTCTGGAAAAATACGCTGCTGTTGATTGGATCGCTAAACATGTTCTGTGATAAAGTTCAGCGAAGCGCATTTTAAGCGACTGCCGGATAGACACATTTACGACGAAGAGTCGAAGTCGCAACATTTTTTCGTACACTGGTAATTTATTTAGATCCGTAGAAAATGGTCTAACTATATGGAAATAAGTTCGATACTAAGAACGAAAAGTTGTAGAAATACCGAAACGATATTTCATGAACAAGACTGAGAAATTAAGCAGAGAATAAATAACGATCGACTTCTTCCTTCCAAAGAGATAACGACAAGGAAAAATGATAGAATTTTCTGGTCAACCTAACGCACGATCGTTTGCTTGGTTTAAATGGCAAATCGAAGAATCGAATCTATTGAAATGTCAAAGGGAAGGTGAGAATCAAAAGTCGACCACGTATGACATAAAAGGCAGGAGTCCACTTTCCCCCGATGGCCAAGGCTCGAGAGATCAAGATGACCTCAAGAGATGGGCATTTTCTATTCGCGTGACGTCTTCTCCTCCTCCTCTCTCTCTCTCTTTTTACCTCTCGTCGTATCTTTCTCTTTCCCTTTTCGCAAGAACCGGCGCGCTCTTCCCGTATCGATTCGTTTCCTTTTCTCTCCCCCGTGTATTGCTCTCGAAGTGGATTGCAACTAGTCGTGATTTCAAAAGCGCAGTTCCCTTCTTCTTTTTTTTTTTAAATCTCTTTCCGAAGGCCATATCTCGTTTGCACGCGTACCACGAGACTAGAACGAAGGAGAACGAGCAAGGAAATTTTGTAACGCCCAACTTAGATTTTAGATGGTCTGTCCAGAACGGAGTTCGAGAAATCGTCTTCTACCTGGGAGATAATCGAACGATCTGCGTTCATATTACTATATTTAGAATGTGACTGGTTTTTCACAATGTGCAGGGGAACAGTGCAATCATTCGATCTCGGTATTAATGCTGCGCATCCTTCGACTAAGAATAGAATTTCGTTTTATAACTTCGAAGAATCGCTCGCAGCTACTGGTCGAGCATAATTTTCATTTGAAATGTTTTTATCTTAATAAGGGATGCACGGGAAAAATTTACGGCGAGAAATATAGAGAATAAACGAATTTTACTATTTGTTATTTCTCTCGGAAAAGTAAAAAACAACGATGCTTCTTCGGTTTCAATAATTTCGTTTTTGAGAAGGTCAACGAAGAATTGCTACACATCAGGGGATGAAAAGTTACTAAAAGGCAAATGAGTTCTATTAAGTGGATTTCAGTGCTTGCAAACTAAAGAGATTATCAGTCTGAATGACGAGTTAACTCTGGTCAACGAGTTAAAAATTTGTTACATTGCTACGTATTTCAATGCGGTCATAATAGTAGTCTTTAACGACAGTTTTTGCTAAAAGTTCACCTTGAACGTAAAAAGAAATCCTCGGCGTTTGATTGATATTCAGCATTGAACAGTTCTGAATTATTGGAATTGATATTTTAGAGTTGCCGTTGTAAATCATCGACATGATTAATTGTACGAGCATCAGTGCCGAGCGATGTAAGTACCGAAGATTGATTTACGCTATTTGTTCACGCTCGATGCGCAACAGACTAATAGCAAATCCGGAATCAATGGCGAGCAACGAGCGATAGAAAACTCTGCGTTCGAATTCTTACGAGACGTTCGCGAAGCTAGAAATTGCAAAGTCAGCCTGCAAGATCGGAAAAGTACATTCTTACGTCGAGAAATGTATGCACTACTTAACACGTTGTCGATCGGTGAAAACCATCGTTCTGCTTGCGAGTGCCGAGCAAAAAGACGCACAAATTTAAACGATTAAAAATAACAAAATACAACGACGCGGATGACTTTTGCAATAGAAATCATTCGAAGATTTTACAAGTTTACACGACACGAGAACATATTTTCGTTACGCAGAATATTTACAGCTTAAAATCTTTTCTTTCGAGACGTAAGTTGGAGGACTTTTCCTCGTGGAGATTTCGTATCTAAAAGTATGATATTTCGCAATATCGTTTTACTTTTATAACAACGAGAAATAATGCTGCGGGGAATAATTTGTATATCGAAACGTTTCTGATGGTCTAAGTCGAGGAATTCTTCTGTGAAAATGTTACGTTCGTTGGTTCAAATAAAAAGTATAATGGAAGATAAAATCGTCAATTAATTTCAAAGCGAACCAATCGTGGAAAAAATGCTCGATTATCATTGAATTAAAATTCCTCCCTCGAATCATTCTACTTTACACATACAAAAAAAGACAGCGAATACAATAAATTAGCATAGCGAGTACATTGCAGACATTAAACTCTTCAAAAATGCACGAAACGTCCGGCAGAAGCGTCTTAATTCCTAGATGCTAATACGATAGCAGCCGTAAACTCTAATTACGACGACGAAGCGTCCAGTTCACTTTCAAACTCGCGCACCAAATAGCAAAAATCCAGGGTACAGTGCAAACAGTAGAAGAATCGTCTGATCTGGAGCGTTAAGCTACTATGTATAGTTACACGACGAAACACTTGTATTACTTTGCAAACGTATCGCAAAGTCACTGATATATTTTCAGTAACAAATTTCTAGCGTATTTGGTAAGCTTGCCTATCTATACAACTTTTATTATACAAATCTATATTTTTCGAACGATTTCCATATTTTATATTTTTTTTTTTTTTTTTGTTTAACACGACAAAAACAAGAAATACTTAACTATAAATAAAACGTCAAATGGATAATAAAATTATGTCCGCTACAGTGTCGGAATATTAAAATAAGAGTCACTTAAGAGACTAACAATTTACAGACGAGCAGCGAGCGTCAAAATATTCCCAATGTACCCACCCATACAGGTGTTATACGCAATCGAAGACAGGTGAATATGGGCGCTATCCCGATAGGATCTTGCAAGCGACACGGGTGCACGCGCATGCACCGGGGTCACGGCGGATGCACCATAGATGCATCATACCCACTCGCCTCTATGGCAACCAGAGGCTACGGTTACACAATCCTCGTAGCCTGCATACAGACGATACCGCAATTTGCGAAGCGCCTCTTCGCTCGCCAATCTCCTTGCGTTCTGCCGTTTCTTCGACGTTTCCTTAACCGGATGCTCGGGCCTCGTCTTTTCATAAGTTCGTGCGCGATGTTTTCACCGATTGACACGAAACGTGGGTGCTGATAACGATCTTCGGCGCACGATCGGTGCACGCGAGCCAATTGATAAGATTCGACGACTTCGTATCACGTACATCGTGTTACGTACATCGGTGCGTTTTTAATTGGTAATTGTGAAAGCTCGACTGCTTTCAGAAAGAGAATGTGAGAGTGTAAGCTGGTCCGATCATTGGCCGGTTCCGTTTATCGACGACGATACCGTGATCGTGGCACGAACGCCAAGTGTTTGGTAAATAGATCGTGGCAAACTCTTGTGAACGAAATTTATCAGAAAACTGCTCCGTTTATTTTTTTATTTCGAATCTCCGAACAATCAGAAATTTGATATATTTCCTTCTGGTGTATAGACATATAACGGTTAATCTTTGGAAAATATTTTGCAAAGTATTTTCCTCTGACAATACTATCTAAGTCGTTCGTATCGTTGAAAATTGTTTAATGCATGGAATTTATATTATTTTAATCATTCGAGAAAACTTGACGCGAGTCACCGATTATCACCGTGATAAAATGTTAAACAGTCAACGTGTTAAACTTATGTCAAATGTGCTAACACGTTATGCATATTCTACGAGCATAAATGTCGTATTTAACGTGTATAAATATCCGCAATCTAAGCATGACGATCATACCTGTGCATATAAAGATTCGTAATACTTCTCTACCGGAAGAAACTTTCTTCTTTGAAAATGCAGGAAGAATTTAGCACCGGATCGACAGACGTATCAAGCGATCTATGCTTAATACGAAAAGAGTATGTACTTCTGGGACGCAATATCTTTAAAGTTCTATCGTAGCATAGCAATGTGGGCCAAACGCAAAACCGGTTGCATGTTACACACGTAAGTCAGTTGCCACTGTACTGGCAACATTTGACAAGAGTGCAGAAAATCATTATATACCTATGTATTTAAGGAATACGCATACCGGATTCATTGTACCAACTTCAAAGCGAAAGAAGCACGAAGCTAATAACGCAGATACCGTCTACGTATATCGTAGAAAGAATTTCTAGCGGATACTCTACTCTTAACTCACGGTTAATTTCTTTCGCTGGCTTTTTTGTCGTAATGAAATTTCCGAAATTGCGGGGTCGAATTTCGTCTCGTGACACTGGTCCCGTTTTGTTCGATGTTTCGTCGTTGAACACAGGGACTGAGTGCGAGACACGAAATAACGCGTACTCGACTTCAACTGCGCGTAGAAGACGCGACCAGCGGGTATTCGGTATCGGTGGCGAGGTCAGGTTTTGAGGTAAAACCAGAACCTGCCTTTGTGTAATAGCTGGACGAATTAAGTCGCGTACTAAGTACGCCAGTTCTCTTACATCATCGGAAGAGCTGGTTTGTCCTTGCCAAGATGTTTCGCGTTTCAGGCTTTCGATATGAATTTATCCCGAAGCAAACGCAAACGCACTCTGCTAGTTTCAATAGTAACACGAGTAGAAGAAGTTACCTAATGAATTAAACATCCTATAAATAATGTCATCAGCTATTCATCGTTACGTTGATTTACTGTCTCGTAATGAGCTTTTTCCGATGCAACGACGAAAGGAATCTATGTATATAAGTAACACGAAGAAAAACTGAATGACACGCGAGACGAGCTGTAGAAACTTGCATATGTACATGCTGCTATTGCATATATCCTATATCGTTACATAAGTGGCTGGTCACGAATTGTAATTATCAGCCGGCTTGTGCGAACTTTCTCTGTACGGTTTTTATCAGAATGAACACGGCCTTAGTCCCGTTCTCGGCTAATAAATTCGAGGCGCACTATGTACATACAATTATGTACGTACGTACACGTATACGTATACTATTCTTGAACGTACAACTTGATTTTCGATGTGATTTACGTAAGTGGCTTTGAGTAAACTAAATTATAACACGAGAATCGGTATGTTTTTAAAAAATTGACGTACCACTGACTCTTTAAAAAGCAAGGTAAGTGTAGGATTGAGATAGCCACGAATGCGATATGTAGATTAGGCATGTTTATACATTTGGAGGAAATTTGACGGCACAAAAATGTGTAAAAACGCAATATGTACGAAAGCACGATAATACACATAAAATACACAGAAACGTGCAAATACGCGTAAAATACACATAATATACAAAAATGTATGAAATGTTTAAATGTTCATTTATCATAAGAAGAGAATGTAGCGAATTTTTATTTGGATTCCATTGCGCTAAATAATATTATAACTTACTTTTCCGGGAGTAGGTGAGACCGATGTTGGGTTTAACCCCTGCTGTAAATGATACATTTTCGGGGTGAGCACAGATGGAGGTGCGCCGAGGCTACCCGGGGCGACAGCCACGCTCGTCATGGTCATTTCCTACAATGGACCCAGTCCTCGGCTTCTTCGAACCACCTGTCCGCGGCCTTCTGCGATCTACGTAATTGTTCATCCTCGTACCGTGACCGCTGAAACATATACGCGTGCAACTTAAGTCAAGTTTTCCTTCATTCCTGAACTTTATGTCGGCAAAGCGGATAAAGCGTTGTGAAAGTAAATTAAGGAGCGAATGGAAATTATAAAACACTAGCGCAACATTTTGTAAGTGTTTAACGAGCTTCTACCTGACTTAACAAAATACAATACGATAAAAGAACAAATAGATAAATAATTTTAGACAAATTAGAATAATCATGTTCGAACACGCGTGTGGAAGAAATTATTAATTAACAATCTGTACGTTCGTATGGTGGTCGTTCGAAAGTAGAAGAAAGCAACTGCGAATTCTCCAAAACTTCACGCGGACTCTAAAACTTTACCTCCATTTCCATATTATACTGATTTCTCTCAAGAAATCGTCGTGAATATCCAAGTGCAACGCCGACGAATGAAGCGCGAAGCTGAAAAGACGTGTCTTTTTGCGCGCGTTGCCACGGGTATAAAATCACACCGAAATGGCGATTTGTTAAGCAATCATTTCGATCGTATTACGACACTTCACAATGGTACCGCGTAATTTCACTCTCGCCAGGAGATCGCAATTGCACAATTTTCGTCGCGCCAGACGAGACATTCGGGCGGACCTAGAAAGCGTCTAGGAAATGCTAATTTACCAGAGTTACTGGTCTTGCTGTTACGTGCACGAGGCCCCCACGAATATAGTTGTCGACTCGACAATCTGGTGCAATGAATCGAGGATTACATAGTATAAAATTACAATTCCAATAAACGTACGTACAAGTACGTAATTTCTTCTTTAGGTTTCCTTATTCATATTTTTTACAATTTTATACCATTGTGACAATTTAATTATCTTAATTATTTCGTATTTGTTACCTGTACGTATATCGATGGTAAAATTTCTTAATATTTTTCGACGTAGATCCGAATTTTGATACTTTAAGGAAAAAAAAAAGAAAATGGAAAAAAGAAAAAAAGAAAGAGTTAGACAATAAAGTATTAATTAGAATTCACCATACGAGAAAAATTCGCGTTTAGAATTTCTAATATAATAGATCCGGAAAGGAAAGGAAAGAATTTGAAACTTTTACAATGTAGGTTGACACACCTCTCTTACCGTCAGCGGTGTAACTATACTCTCGATACTGTTACTTCGTACTGGTGAGATTCATTATGATGCACCGGCATGTCGCTGACTGATTTTTTTTTAAGAATCATCGTGACACGCATTTCATTCCGTTGATCTCATTGCCGATACCTATTCGCATAAATTTATCTTACTAACCTTCATTTCATATATGCCAAATGCTTATGTTTTAAAAGGATAGCAAGATGTTAATATAATTCCAAGAATAAAAATCTATCTTTGGAAAAGGAAAAAGAAAATATTGAAATTTCATTACAGAAAATTTAAAGCTCTCTGTAATTGATCAAGTATTAATGATTTCCTGTGTTTCTATCTCTATGCGTCAGTTAATATAGTGAAACTAATAATTTTTACTTCACACACAAAATGAGGTCTCAAAGGTCTAAAAATTCTTCATTTGAGATCAATATCTCTATACTTAAACAATAAATCTCCCATTGTAGATCAATATCTTGCGACCAAGATAGTTATAAGTAGGAACAAGTGAAAAGTAATAAGAGAAAATTGACTGCTGGCACACGACTGTATCCGAGAAAACAAAAGACAGGGACCTCAATGGTATTTTATTTTCGTAAGTATCCATTAAACCAAAGAGAATATGATCTGGTTAGGTGGTAAACTGACCCGATAACGGTTCTCCAGAGAAACGGTTATCGACACGCAAAGACAGAGAAAACGTAAAAATTGATGTAAAAGAATACCAAGGAGAATTGGATAAAAAAAGTGAAAATGTCGCGGATGAAAGAGCAGGAGATAAAAATAAAAATAAAAATTTTTTATCTGTTATGGAAATGATCATATCGAGTCTTAACGTATCTAGTTTTAATCAATTTTGCCTTCTACAGTTACAAAATGAATATATCGTATATTCAATTTATGCCTTAGTCTTATCTGCTATTTATCTCCTGTATCTTGTAATGCGTAACAATTCAATACTAATTATAAATTCTGAACGTTGAAGAGAATTTTGTAAATGCCAGGCTAATTTCGTAGCTACTTCCGTTTCCGGATACAGCTCAGTAGAAAAGCAGCAACGCAAATATAAAAATATCAACCAATTCCTCCTTTCACACAGGTTCTTACCAATAAAATTGCGTATCTAATAGTTTCTTTGTTCCTACAAAATAAATTGCCATCTCGAAAAAGAATATTCAAGAGTTCGTTTTTGCATTTCTATTTAACATATCACTTTCACTGTTAGTGAAAACACTTTCGGTATCGGTATATATTCCAGCAATTTCATTTATTCCAACAAATTTAATCACTTAGAACAAGTTGAATTTGAAATCTCACAATTTGCTAACGTTAATTTAATAAATTCCTCGTGTTATTCTATTGTGGAATCCTCAATGGGAATGGAATGACTCTAACGTTTCCCACAAGAATGCCACTATGCTCGTGGAGGGAGAACGGGCACAAACCGCAACTAACGCAAAATAATTTCTGTTTTAATGGCCAATTTTGCCACATTTGCTCGTCGGAAAAAGCGTGTGGGCGAGGCGTAGCCACAGACGTATCGATTTCGTAAGAACTGGAGAAATCAGCGGCTGTTTTACGGCTCACCTAGCCGAAACAGTTGAAGATGTTAAAACAATCAAAGAAGATAACCGGCTCGATTCAGAAACTGGCGATTCCTGCTTTTTTTTCGTTGAAAAAGGAAAGGAAAGAGAAAAGTAAGAAAAGATTGTCGAGAAGCACGAAGAGCATAGCGTAAACGTCATTTATCTTCGTTTCCACGCAAAGCGTTTGCATCCTGCTAATCGCATTTTTATCGCTCTCATTCTTTTTAATGATAGCGCGAAAAATGCTTAATTAACTTCTCGTCTAGAAGAACTTCTTTCTCAGTGGAAACTGCCGGATTAGCATCACATCGTGTGAGAAATCGCTTATTAATTTCACAGATATCTTTTATCCCTGGCACTTCCTACGTACATATTATAAAAATATCGCTATAGTCTTCAAATTCCGTACGATATCGTAAATTCTTATCGATCTACAAACGAATAAATGTGTATTATTAATTGTTTTAATAAATCGTTTTTCGACGGTGAATGAGGTAACGCGATCGACGCAACATTTCATGTAAGTACAAATATTTAGTATACCACGATTGTCAGGAATTACAATGCTTTTGTGTACTAGCAGGATTAGCAACGAGGAAGTGAATTGAATAAATTCTGCACACTCGTTAATTTCAACATGTGCTGCAAGATATCTTCACATACACATGTATATCTGTATACCATCAAACTGCCATCAAAAACGGAAAAAAAATAGAAATGAGGAAAACAGTGATTTTGCATTTTTAAACTTATTAGAAATCACAATTTTTCTTTTTAAAACACCTATTATAAAATAATTATTTACGCTGCATATTCCTTGTATACAAGCAGATACTTGTAATACTGCTAAGAATTACTATGTTTCACGTTTATTTCTTACAACTAATGCGCGAACGAATCGTTTGTATTAAATGCATAACATTTTAGGTATCAAAGTAAACTAACAGGCATTGAGAATCTTTTACATTAAAAGCAAAGTATTTCGCGATACTTTCACACGTGCGGCGATTCTCGCTGTTCTAAATGCGCACTTGACGATCGAATTTACAAGCCTGCGTAAAAAGATGTGTTTTCTACTACATTTTACTTCACTATATATCGAATATTCTAAAGAATACCACTAACAAATAAAAATTGGAATTAAACGAAATTGGAATCAACTAATCAAATATTAAAAGTCACTTGTTTAGTAAAGTTTAATTAACAGAGAAACAAAATTCTGAAAAGTTGACGTTAAATTATTCTTTTCCTGAAGAATTTAACTTCAAATTTAATTCAGTTTCACGGCAAATAATTAACTATGTTTCTCAAGCATATGACTTAACATATTCTTCAATCTGTTTTTATTCTTTAATATTCCACGTCGACAAAAAAAATTAAAATGTCATCTTCAACATACGTAAGCATGCTTCTTTATTTCGTTGAAAGGAGGAATGCAAGATTCCGTAGGTACGCGGAGAAACCATCCCGATAACCTCCACAACTTTCTTACCTCTACAATCGATCGAGGTGCAAATATAATTTTGTTTTTCTCTCGCTTTTACCTCGATACTGAAAGGCTTGGCCAGGAAAGAAACGAACGAGTTCCTTCGTGAAACTCAAGCCGTTCTCGGGTCCAGTAGAAGACAGGCGAAGTTGTTACGCGAACCTGGCCGCCTTCCGTCTGCTCCTGCATCTACAGCACCGTGCAAAAGACTTAAAACATCTACTTTTACTGATTCCTATGGCAACGATTAAACGTATTTTTGGAAAGCAAATCCCATAAACCTATCATAGAAATTACTATTAATTTTGCAGCTAAATAGTTTTTAAAGAAATAATAATTAATAATAAAATTAAAATAATATCAAATATACTTCTGTTCGTTCATAAAACCAGAACATTTCTATTTCGTAGATGGTCTAAAATTGTTGTCTGGTGCTGTATATCCATTCTATCTGGCTTCCAGTATTTGTGCAAGTATATATATATACTTACTTACTTGGGTGGACAGACTTTCCTCGCTCCATGAAAGTTGATTCTCTTTGGGCGTGAGTCGCGTGTGGGGTTCACAACTACAATTCTCGAGTGAATGGTATAAATTGAACTCGAAAGAGTCCAAGCCGATCGACACTTTGCACGCCTACCTTTCCCCCAAACTATTCCACGGATACATCGTACATTCAACGTATAACCAAAGTCAGCTAAATGCTATGATTTTATGCACGAATTCCCTTCAATGCTGATATCCAATTAATTTAAACATACGTGCAATTCTCCTTCCGAGTTCGACTATAGTAATTTCAAAATATTACTCGAAATTTGTTCAAATACTTGTACCTTAACGTACGTAACAAGAATTTCAATGGATATAAAAGAAAAATATTTCAAGTGGGAAGAACAGCAACTGTTCCGTATTTCGCGTGATACTTGTCGTTTCGGATTACATATCCCATGTAATACTACGTTACACTCTTACGTTATCGCTGGCTTGAGTCTCTAATGTATATGCAATACCGTAAGGCAAGATACTTTTTTTTTTCAGTAACTGAATAGACCAGGGACATTGCCACGGACATTCTTCGCTGTGTAAGTGACGAATGCAATCTGTGAAGCGATTATGAAAAAAGAAACGAACAACTGTACAATGTACAAGCGCAACTTCGCACACGACCTTCCGTTGTTGAATAAGAGAACACTAAGCCCGTTAGCTGCTCCGAGAGAAATAACATGCACGAGATGTTATGGGAAAGAAGAAAAAATGTTAAATGCCTATAGTTCTCGCCACGAGAAATAAAAAGTTTTTTTTTTAAACAGATTCTGAAATCGATATCTTCGATGTAAAATGTAATTTGGTATATTTGTGTGTAGGAGAGTATTCTTCGCTCGTCCATAGAAAGTGATGTAATTAAATTAAAATAACGTGTGGGAAATCCATGATGTGAAACAATTTATGATTCTTAAACGCGAATATTAATTATCTTCAGACGGAAAGAGGACATTTTTAATGCGTATTGCGAGAGCGGAAATAGAGTTTCGTGCCTGGCACTGTAATCTTACGTTGATATTAATAATGAATAACTAAATTACAGATACTTGCATAATTTCATATTTTTGTAGACGTAACTAAGGAAACGAAGAACCTCGATAAACTGTTTTACCTACCGAATATTATAGCAAGCGACTATCTATTTAAAGATCTATTTACACATATGTGTAGTACGATTGTGTAGAAAATTTATTGGTATTATATATCATAGGTAGTAGAAAATCAATCAGCAGCGAATAAGTGAAAGAATCTTAAGAATGCCGCTGCAGGGCAAACACAAGTGTTTCGATAATATAATTTGTATCAAGCATTCACGCGATATATACGTTATCCAATATCGGATTCGGTTTCGAAAGAGCGCAGATGCACGAACAATCGATGCATCTGAATTCAAACGCTTCTTCATCCGAAACGTTTCCTAACCTCTAAAGTACTCGAGTAAGTAGTTACGCGTGTCGGTCTATCTAGGATCCCTATTCAACGGAGAAATACGTACACAAGGTTTGGTTAAATTATGTAAGCCCTCTGACGTTCTTATTGACCTGCATATATGTACTAGGAAGGTAAAATTTCTTCGCATTCAAGCATATAATGTAACCTAACCTACTCCCACCTACGATGTAGGTAGACGGCTTTCTTCGCTTCAAGAAAGTAGCCTCACTTCGGGCGTGCATCGCGGATATATACGCGCAAACATTTTACGCAAGTTCGATCTCTCCTTTCTTCCCTTTCCTCTCTATTCCTTTCACAGCCGCTCGCGGCCTTTCTTCGCGTCCTCTCTTTAAAATACATTTCCATACATACCAGCGATCGGCCAGTTGCATTTCGATAACGTACAAAGACTATATGGCAAATATACGACAAGCCCAATTTTCTCCAGTTTCTATTTCTCTCGCATTTATTCTTGGAGGACGAAAGGGAGTAGATACTTCTTCAACTCTTCGATTGTCGTAGCTCAGATCGCATGATGCAATTTGACGAAATTTCTTAAGTATCGCTTTTATTGAAACGAAACAAGTTTCAGAGATTTAAATATCTCGTTTGTTATTTTTATTGCCGGTTAATTTAACGTCCTTCGTAAATTTCAACGAACAGCGATAAAAATGAACGAGCTAATAGAAAGATGCGTTCGTACGATGTCGATGTTGATAGACTTGATGAAACCATATATTACGAAGGAAATCGTGTCTGAAGAATATCAAGAATTTGTAATATTAATGGAAACCTAACGATATAATTTTTCTGTGAAATGATCGAGTAAATTACAAAAATTATCATGTATAGAGTGGTCGATTTTATTTCCTAAATACGAATTGCTGGTTAACTACTTGTTGGATAAAGATACGTTCAGACAAGAATTTAATGATCTCAAGGGAGACATAATCTGGCGTAATTACTTTTTCTATAAATAGACGCGCAAAGGTCGTACGAAGGTGACATACATTCCCTTAAATGGAATCATATGATTTTTAATGCATGATCCATCTTGAAATTCTCCATAAAAAATTATTAGTCTATTCATGTCGAAAAGCCATTAGTATCGCGGATATTTTAACTTTTATTTCGTGAAATCTATCGTGTAAAATACAAGGGAACACGTAAGGTACGATTTTGTATTTGTTTCCCTTGTTTCTTTATGCGATAAGTTCTACAAAATAAAAGTTAAAGTACCTACTAGTCAAATATTTTTTTGACACGAATGGGGATAATAATTTTGTATAGAGAATGTCAAAGCAGATCGTCTGGTAGATTAAAAATTACATTATTCCATTTAAGAAAATGCGTATCACCCTCGTATGACTTCTGCGCGTCTATTTACAGAAAATCTAATTACACCTAGTTAAATCCCTCTCGAAACCATTCAATTCCTGTCTCAACATATATCTCGCATGTACAAATTAATTTCGGTGCAGTTGACGCGTATACTCGTCATTGCTTGATCTTACCTGCACATCCCGTAAGGTATTTTTGAAACTAAACTTCGCTATTAATAAGTTAACCGATACAATGTTGCGATATTGCGATAAAATGTTACGATATTAATTAATACGAAGTAAGGTAGATTGTATCACAGTTCATATTGCAACGATGTTATGGTTTTGAACGTTCATGTCACGATCGCAATGAGGTATAGCGTCTTCCGATAAATTAGCGTTAATTTCTGTTTATATGTTCGCGGTATAGGCTTTCATTCGAGTCCAATAGAAATAGATTAATGGAGTTCTCGAAGCCGGATTTCCTCCTTACGCACGAGATAACATCGGATTAAACCTCGGTCGATCGATTTCCATTTCTCCTTCGCGTCAACGCTCGTGACTTGCTCGTTTCGATTCGGCCGGAGATCGAAATTGCCTGCCGGCATTTATTGTAAATTAATCTCGGGCAAACTCCACGATTACAAATTACTATGCATTTCCACGTAATGCTTCAATGCAGCACACTGTTCGCTGTAAAACGCTTCGAGGAGGAAGACGCTCGCGAGGGGGCAGAATCACTTCTGTATTACAAAATATCATTACATGATGGCATGAGCGCAAGTTATGAGTTTCGTTTATAAATTTCCTCGTAGCGGTATCTCATTTATTCGCGTATTCGCTCGCACTGTGCTGAATGTACGATTTTTGCCTTTCCTACGAATATTATTTACGTATTCATATATATCAATGTCCATAAATATGCCAGGACACGTTTGGAGGAATGAGATACACCCGTCAAATTATTGCGAAATTATTAAAATTCTTTTGAAATTCATTACCATCTTTGGATCTTTGAATCGTATCGTAATAAAAATCATATTCTTATTCTTATTTCTCATAATTATTCTTAGTAATATTAAGTGTTCTCTTCCTTTAAATCTGCCGTATTCCTGGTTTCCACTATCTTGATTAATTTTGCACACTGTATCATTACATTTTCTTATATTTTCTACGTATATCGTTATTTAATTGTATGTAAATGTTACTACAAGTTAGATTGAGATTTTAGGCTATTGAATTTTGTTTACACTTTTTCCAATGGGATTTCAATTAAAAGAGATAACTAAAGAAAGAAGACTGTAGTTAACAAATAAGGCATACGCATACGTTAGATAAGACAATTTTTTTATATTCATATATCGCCTGTGCATTTTATGTAACACATGTTCTATTTCTTTCAACGTATTCTTCGCACTGTAAATAAATTATAATTATAACAGCAGAACCGTACGAGACAATTGCGTCAAAGTTACTTTCAAACGAAAGAAAGAACATCGCTCGTCCTGCTGCTACGTCCATTAAGGCATCTGTCCATTGCAAATGCAAAGCACAACGTAACATAAAGCGATACTTTTACGGTATTCGTAAACATTTGCAAATAGCCGAACGGGAAATGTGTAAACGAGATCCTGTTTAATCAACTATGTATGTATGCTTCGTGCTTATTAAGTCTGGATTATTTGTTTGGATTATTTGCATATTGATTGATAATTCTTATAAAAGAAATTACCACCATTTATAATTAAATATTTTTCCCCGTTGACAACTATTTTTAAGTTTTTGTACAGTTGTACACGAAGGGACATAAATTAGATATTTCGACAAAAAACATATAGTTTCATCGTTCAAGGTAAACTACTGTTGCATTTCTGTGAGAATTGCAATTCAATTCCTCTGTTCGTAATAAAAATAGAAAAAAATGTGATCAAGAGTAATATCTTCGATATTTCTAAGTTGATCTTTCATTGCGTAAAATATCTCGTACAATATTACATACTATATCAAGTACAGTTATTTATCCGACGAAATGTAAATGTAATGTAATCGTATAGCAGAAAAGAAAGACGCATATTTTATACGTTCTAAATTTAAATGCTGTCCTGTCTCTGTGCTTTCTTTTTCTCAAATAAACACAGTTTGCACATACGTGTACACGCACATATCGATGTCTTTTACACCATGAGATAGCTACACAGCCATCGAACAAACTCAGTCATGCTCCGTTTACTTCGGGTCAACAAGGAGGCCACCATATGTAAGTAGAACTGTCTGTTTCTTACGTCGCGTGCACACTATATTTGCTTTTCTATAGCTATATTTAATAAATAATTTCATTTAACTCTTCGTTGTGATATACCTTTCTACAAGAAAAAAGACTGCAAGTATCTTGTCTATTATATATTCGTGTAATAAAAATGAATATTCACGTTTAAACGTGCAATTCTGTTTACTGCAACACTGCGTGTTGCTTGTTGTGGATTTGCTTCATAGTATACATTATGTTTGTATGTATATATAATATTTGTAATCTATACTTTGAAATAATTTATTTTAAAATATACGTTGAAATAATTTTTCTCTTTATTTCATGAATTTAATGCGATGTAAGAGATATTTCAAAAAGTATATATATCTACGTATATAATAAATAATGAAAGAAAAAAAGAAGAATTTTCTTAACATATTAATTACTCCTAAACAAAGAAAAATGGAATAAAATATTATCAATGAAGTTCAACGTAAGACCACGCTAAAAAGGAAGTTGTTCTTCATGTTAGTCACGCGTTTGACGTATATATATTCATCAGTGATATGTGAAGATCTTACACGAATGTCTAGCAATCGGAAAGTAAAGACAATGGCCTCCGCTCGTGCACTGCTCTCTTCCGGAGACAGGGTTAACAGCCTTTGCCACTAGTTCATCCTTTTATGATCATACACGCGTATTCTATTCGATATGCACAAGTAGCGGAAAACACGTTTGTTCAGTAGAGCAAAATTTTAAATAACGCAGTTCATCGTAGTTCACCGTGTCTACGCGCATTCTGATACACGGGATACCCTTTGTTACATGTTCATTCACAAAAGAATTACATTTACAGTTAGTCATGGAATAGTCAACGTTTGTTAACTAGATGGTAAAGTTATTAAACTAAATTTAACTGAAATCTACATTCAAAGTGGAGCGAAAAGCGAATGACCTCTTAATTAAACCTTATCGTTTTTATCTCTATAGATTAATATCTTAAGGTTATAACTTTTTTAAGACTTTTTAGCAAATTACCAAGAAGCCAGTGGATAGCAACGCAACAAGTAGTCAAGGGGAATAGCGTTTAGATAAAAACATTAAACGAAGATTTCTAATCGTTTGCGATCGGACGACGATACGTTTGCAGTTTAACCGTAATCATCGTGTAACATTTTATACCGCGTTATCGAGAATTTTTTTCCCATTACAAAACATGCAACTAGTTGCGAAAAGAATTTATGTTGGTAAATACTTAAACTAATAAAAACATCTTTTTGCTCATATTTTGTCACACTACACATAAATTAGCTTCTACTTACGTACAATTGCGTTATCATTTTCTAGGCAATAGATATATAAGTTTTACAAAAAGAGAAATATAAAAGTAGAGACATCGTCGCATGTGAAGTAGAAGTAGAAGTACATGTGGATATTATGTCGTCCGAAAAGTTTCTTTCGTTTCATAAGGAAATAGTGGACACACTACATTTTCCGTTTTTAATTACTTTATCGAATTACGTATGATCCATTTTGTTCTATCAAGATAAAGATTACAATGTTCGACAGATTTCATGTTTGTATAAAGATTCGTTGTTGTAAAAGGCGTGTCTGTAAAAGAAAGACACTTTTCGGACAATCTAATATAAAGGATTGAGTAACGAAATACTGATCGTAAGACTAAGAATACCAAAATAAAGGGAAAGGAGAAAAGCAAAAGCAATTACATATAAAAGAGATAGTATTTGATATAACAACAAGTTGGCCAAACATTCGCTAAACTGAACGCCGTTCAAGGCCTACAAAGTTCCCGATACCTTATTGAGCGGTACAGTTACTTAAGTAGGCGATCTTCTAATCATTCTGACCTCTATAAACAGACAATGGTAAACCAGCTATGATTCAGAACCAAACCAGTTCAGAATCAGAAATTCCTTTGCAAAGATATACCTATATATAAAAGAAATAGGCAAAGCCAGCAATGAACAATATTCTATATAGTAACCTTAACAATTGTTACAGCATATGTAGCTAATAACATTGCTTTCGCGTGTGATTGTCGCGTCGAGCAGGCTAGCCAGTCGTAAAAGGTAAAGCGGGAGAATTTGCGACTGAGAGAGAGAGAGAGAGAGACGGAGATAGAGACAGGAAGAAAGTCGATGTTTCCTTTCTCGATAGCGAGAATTCAAACCGGTCGCCCATCGCGTTTCCAAGTTTTTGCTTGCAAGCATTCGCCGTGACCAACGGTTCATCGACGAACACGGGGCTAAACGGGTCATCTCCATTTGTCTTCACCTCGTAGCTTTTAAATTCGTCTGTATGTCTCGGATAGAAATCATTTTTCTCCGGTATGACGATAATTACCAGCGACAAAGTCGTTCGAACAGCAACGAATTTGTTGCAGGATTTTCGCCCATGAAGCTATAGAGCTCCTCTTTTTATCTAAGTCGATAAATCCTTCGAAGGGAAGTAAAATCGATGGTAGTGAAATCCTAGGAAATCTGTTAGCACCGTTTAACGAGGAGCAATAAATCTGACTGGGCAAGTCGAGGAATATTTTTTTGGTCGTGAGCTAGACTTTCTGGAAATGAATACAGCGAATGTGTGAGTAACGTTCGAAGGCGGAGGAAATATATTCTTCGTTCGAATGGAGTATGTAGGAACCTAACGTTTTATTTTTTATTCGTCATCCAATGATATATGTTAACAGATAATTATGATATACCTACTTTGATATACGTGTTACTCAACGAAATTCGTTTAAAAGCTTTTCCCATCGTTTAAAACTAGCTGAGACTCGAAGCTTCGTGAACAACATTTCTGATTTAATTCCACCGTTCGTAAAAAGATCCGCTCGATTGCCATTAAACTCAATTCCAATCGGTAGCACATCCAGACCAGTGTTAATTACCTAACTCGATGGATGAAAGAAACGCGATGCAACTTCGCCTTACGGGACTTCTCCATCTCGTATTTTCGTAGAAACGAAACGTATGTGTGTGTGTGTGTGTGTTTGTTTCAACACGTACATATAAAAGTTTTCTTCTCCACAGTTAACTTCGAAACTCATTCCTCATCAGACGCTTGAAGAATTAAATCCATTGAAAATATTAATCGAATTATTATCTTACATCGTAATTTTATTTCAACGCTACGATCTTAGCACACGGTTTCTGTCCAAACTATTGCCTCTGTATTCTTTTTCGTGAGTAGGTTAGCCACACGAGCACCACGGTGGCATTCGACTATTTACTTGCCCATTGACACACTTCGCAGGTGTGGCGTAATGTGGACTCGACGAACGCTCCAACTGCTGCATCGATTTCACGGTATTTCAAACTTCAATATGAAATTCATAAGATCGCGTGAAGGAGGGGCAAGATGTTCCATTAGCGTCAAACGAATGCTACATTCGGATAAAAATTATGGCTGAGGAATGAGTTTCGAACGTTGATGTAATAATTCTGCATGGTGTAAATGTAATTGGAAGCAGTGAATAATCGGTCTAGCGTAGCTTATTTTTCATACGTATATAAGCCAATAAATGTACGTTTATCAGTATGAAATGCATTCTCGAGTATATATATCTCCAGATATTACGTACTTTTACAGAGTTGTAATTTAATTAACGACAAATATATAGGTTCTTGTGTCTGGTTTTATATCTTTTACGATATTACGAAGCTAAGATTTTACTGGAAATACAAATAGCTTTCGATAAAAGTACTGATTATCGTGAAAGGTATATGTTAGATCGAAACATGTAATAAGCAAAATGAGAAAACAACGTATGAGATGGAGAAAGAGCATCGGTAAAGATAATTGTAGCGAGAAATGGTAAAAGAAGATTAAAGATAATCGATACGTAACGTGTAAAATAGAAACTCGAGACTACTTGTTAACTTTTCTATCGCATCTTCCATACTATTCGATGAATCAACGTGTTTTGCTAAGGAATTCGTATCTTCTCGAATAATATATTTCGTAATTTTTGAAGTTTTGTATTCGCATTTATGTGGTATCTACATTATTCATTAATCGATTTGTAAAATCTAAAATCTTGTAATTCCATCTCCGTAAATAGTCATCGTCGAATCTAGTGTTTTAAAGAGAAAGTCGTACATTTGCATTTTTCGTCAATATCGGAATCTTTATTTGTCGAGTAACGTTACCTACCGATTAAATAACCCAATACCATTTATTAAAATTTTCTGAGTGACTAACGGTTGCTGTCGAAAGTCTACGCCAGATTCAAACAGGATCTTCACGATAAAATGGATGACGGTCCAACAAAGAAATTCACGAGCCACTCTGAACGATTTAAAACGATTGAATATTCTTGAAGCTGTGGAATCTCGATACGTTTACAAATATTCTTCAAGCAAACCATTAGTCGTGAATTTAGTCTTTCTTTCTGCTGATACAGATAATTTTGATAATTTTAGCTTTGACTATCTATGTAGCGTAAAAGTTTCTTTCTCCAAAGAAAGTTCCCGAGGAATTACATCCATCGAATGGCTGACACAGGTACAAGGCATGAAAAGAGAAACGATCGCGGATGAAAAACACTTTGATTGATAGGGGAGATTATCTAACTGAAAAAGGTAATAGAAAATGGCAACTAACGATACCAATTAGTCATTGTATTTATACAGATCAATTAAGTTTAATAATATTTTGAATCACTCGAGTCCAAAGAACTGCTATCGCAAATAATTTACGCGTATTATACTATGCTTGGCATCGAGCATTATCGAGATACACGTTCGTCGAAAAAATTATTCGAATAAAATTTTTAGTTTACCTGTTACTTACTTTTGTTGCTTTATCTTAAATAACGCTGTATGGATGATAATGTGTTCGAAAAACTCGTTATTTTATTTGATTTCACCAGCAAAATATACAGATATTTATCTGCGGCACATGGAGTTTCTACTCCAAAATTTTCGATGCGTTGCTTTAGATACATTCGTTTTCATACGTCTTAACTTTCCCGTTGCTTCGGTGTTTCGCAGCGTTTCAGTATCCAGTTGTTTCCAAGGTGAACATTTTACGGTAATAGATGTATTTCTTATAGAAGAAAGACAATTATCTATTAGCGTTCCATCGGATGCATTTTCAACTTTGACGCAACCGTGATAACAGTTCGATTATTTTTTTATTCGAACGCCACAAGATGAATAGTTCTCCGATGCGGTGAAACGCGAGGACATCGAAACAAAAGTGGGAACAAGTCAACCTTCGCAACTTTCAAGGAGTGAAGGTTCAGATTAGCGGTATATTAATACCAGATATAATTCTCATTCCTTCGTACACGTATCGTATGCTTAATCCAAACTCGAAAATAAAAGCTTCTCGTGTTCCATGTCACACATACTTTTTGACTTGTCAAGGTTTAAGCATATCGAACAAACATATAGCACCATGTACACCGTTCCATTCGCTTTATGTTTACGACAAGTTACAAAAACGGTGCAATTTTTAATAGAATCTTCCAATTTGCGTTTAAGTGCAGGTTAAAGCTGTTTCTGTTTAATACGAAAAAAGTATGCGCATGATTATCGAAATGCTCTATACAATCGTAATATAATGTACATGTACAAATAGAAATAGGAAAGAGAACGTTACATTAGCAGAGTACTTTGTACAAGTGAATTGATTGATATCTCGTAAAAGAAGTGCCGTTAATCTTGCATTAATAAATAATAAATTGTACGCAGTAGAAATAGAAAATTAAAATTTGTACTATACAATACGTTTTTGTGATTCAGCGTTCGTAGCAACACGCGTATCGATTTTAACGAGCTTTATATATTTTCCTATTTTTCTTCGCGAGTATAGCTGGTGACGATTAAATCTCTCACTTGCTTCGTACCACGTTTCGGGAAATGCTTATCGTAAGAAAAAAGATGCGATTCGTCATTTTCATCACGCGCTGCCGTTCTCTCGTTGTGACTCGTTGATCGGGCAAGCTGCTTTAACAGGACGCTTCGCTATTACCATGCTGCTGCAAAGCGGAGTACACACAATACACGCTGTATTATCCGTTTCCAACACAGTCGCGCATAGAATCACAAAAGGTTACTAGGTTTCACATTGCGTAATTATGTCGTCGCTCGTTCCTCCAGGAACTCGCTCTGTTCACCGTGTCTAAATTTTTGTTCGAGTTCGATTGAAACGAACGAGCGGAGTCTCTGGCTTCTTGCAGAGAATTTTCCACAAAGGTGAACGCTTCACAGAAATACCACGGCCACCGGTAAACAGATGTATTATTCATGCCAAAGATCAAACGTTAAGCATTAAACGTTAATAATTTATCTTTTCCACGGTTAAAGAGGAATTGAATAGAACGGTGTGAAAACAGAGAAAACGGAGTTCACTTTCACGTGGAAATGGATCTCATACTTATTTTTTACAACGTGCGCGTTTTTTCTGTTTCCTTCTTTTAATATTCATTGACAAATATTCGTGGAACGTACGGTGTATGATTTCGATGACGATGCTATTTCGTTGCTCGTTTTGAATTGAGAAATCGTTGCTTCAAAACAGTTTTTGATCCAACGAATGATAATAGTGTTTCGGGGTCATATGTTCCACGTGATCAGCTTCTGAAAGTAGCCAGACAGACGGTCATTTTTTTCGCGTACTCGCATGATATATCCAATCCTTGCGACTCTGGGAAACCTGTTTCGTCGACCTTTAAACGATAATTGCCGTTTATTGCAATTTTCGTTCGAGCTTCCAGCACCGATGGATCGTTCGTCAAATATGGAACGAAATTTTATCATTCGCTTACATCGAGCAATACCAATTTCGATTAGGATACGACGCCTATAAATACTTCTTGCAATAGCAAAAAACTTTATTTACTTATGAAATTTTGTTTACGTCTGATCTATTGACCGAATAAACTGATCTTCTGTCCATTAGATCTGAACGCGAACATCTATTGCCACGGATGAAAGCGAGGAGAATCAAGAAACTCCTGTTGTGTGAAATCTCGTTACACGAGCTGTTCGGATAGACGAAGTTGTACTATACAATTTAACAAAATTTCAGTCTAACTTTTATAATCCTAAAGTTATATTGGGTTGGCAACTAATTGATTACGGGTTTTATCATTAGGTGGTATTGACAAAATCCGCAATCACTTAGTTGCCAAATCAATATAACTTTAGGACGATAGAATACCTTGGCTTATCAACGAATTTACGTATATCTAAGATCTAAGATATTCGAGAAATAAAGAAATAAAACATAGCAGGTGGCTCTTTGTTCGCCGGAAAGTGAAAGAGAAAAGAAACCGAGTCAGAGGAGTGGAAATGATCGAAGAACACCGGAAACCACCGTCGAGACGAATTTCAAGCGTTCGTCGCGTGTTCGCGTTTCCGGGCGGAGAACGTTCGACCTCTTTCTTCTTTTGGCCACAGCTGTAACGTGTAATTACTCTCAATTCGGATTTTCACGTCCCTTTCGTGCCTGCTCGCCTCTCGAAACACGAGAAAGAGCGCGCGCACTCTCGCCAGAATTCGAATCCTCTTCCCACTGTGTTTACTTTCTACGAAAACAATCAGAGGGAATTTTACCGCGATGCTTTCACGATTGTCTCGCGTTCTCATTGTTCCGTGTACGTCAAATCCTATTGAGTTAACACCGCGCTGTCCGCAGCAAACTAACGGCAAGCTTTTTAACTTCTTTGCGCCTTTCCGTGTGAAGACAATTATCGTGCGCGCATCTTGCTCTGCTTGATCCATGACAACTTTATGGGATCTTTCGATCCCTCTCGTCTGTATACGTGCAAATCGACTCGCGTTATACGCGAGAAATGCATCGTATATACGCGCAAGTATTCCGCTATTTGTTTGCCACAGACGTCTAACGTTTCGTAAGTCTATCCCCTGTGATTTTTGACTAGAACTGTATTTCCTTCGTCTCTCGTTTCTGCGGTCGAGAATCAGAAGAATCAACGGACTAGGATGACGCAACTGGCGGTTACTCATCTTGAATTCTATCGTCTTATGGTAGAAAGACCGTTATAAATTTTCTAAACTATACGTTTTCTAAGCTCCTTGATAAACAGTAATCTGAACTACAGAAAAATTCATCGTCAACATAGTTGCGCATTTTTGCCTTATCTTATCGCTGTCGATGAATATTACGAAGCATATTGCAAAGAGATATATCGTGAGAAATAGAAGCATTGTTATAGCTAGCTTATCGTAGAAATAATTTTTTCTATTACTAAATATATGCCATACGTGTAACTGGATATTGCACGCTACACTCGCAATAGTAACAAGTGTACAGGAACAAAAACAAAGCCACAAATATCGTGTAACGTTAAAATAGTATCTGAAAGAAATTTAGAAAAAAGATATATAAACCAGGAAATCTTTTATGAATCTAAATTATACGGCACGGTGAATATAATGTAAAGTTGCTTTAAGTTTTGTTAAATTAGAATTGTAAATAAATTGAACGCGTCGTGCATCGGAATAGCTTGGTCGATATTATTAACGAGCAAAATCGAAAGTATAATGCAAGAAGTATACTTAAATATATTTTAACACGAAAAGATACACGCATACGTTTTTAAAGATACACGATAACGTTCTACGCGAACCAGGCAAGAAAGTTGAATTATTCAAGCATTTCCATCGGAAAAGGTGCAATTATATTTTCTAACTATCTGGTTGCATCTGGTCGGCTAGTTCGTTAAGAGAATTAATTAAGTACATTTCCTTAAATAAATTAAACAATAAAGCACTGACGAAAGTAAGCTTTCTCCTCTATTTTCATCCTTATGGTTGCTTTATTCCTAAAGAGATATTCGATAACTCGAGTGGTTCTGAGGCGTAACCACGGTAGACATTTAATTTTAAGAAGAAAAACGACTGTAGACCTATGTAGAATGAAAGAAACCTTTCCTTTCGCTCGACTAACTTCGAGCGGTAAATCGTTCCGATCCAATAAATAGGAAAAGAATATCGCTGTGCATAATTTTTCCCATTCAAGCGAATCGGTTCTGCCAGCTCGGTCGATCGCTGTACCTCGATCTCATCGAAAATCCTTATCCCTCCAACGTGCAATTTCTCGTGTCACTTGTGACGAGTCGCCAGTCTTACTATTTGTGTCTACAAAGCGACACAAAAAATTCCTACGCTGTAAGGTAAATAATACTCAACGTACAATGAAACGAAATTATTCCGCATATTCTGTGTATTCTTCAATACGAACGTACAGAGTTTAAAAAAAAAAAAAAAAAGAATAAAACGAGTTTCAAAAAACGAGAGAATAAAAAATAACACGTGCGATAAGAATATCCATCAAAATGTCCTAACAGAAAGAGGTTCATCTCGTATTTGCTATTTTTTTTAGGTCAGTTTGTTTACCCAAAGGCTACTTATAACTTCGACTACGATTTACATACGGATACCTTTTCCAGAATACTAATGTACTGTATTCTTCGGAAGTACCAGTTCTTCGTCATGCACCTTTCGGTTGGACCTAAAAAATATGCAACCTTGGCTGCTTTCACGTGAATAAGAATCGACCACGGGAAAATCAGAGATTTCTACTCGAATACCGTATGCCTCGTACAGACGTGCAAGATAAACGCGTAGCTCGTAGACAGGTCGCCGAAGAACTGTTACGGCAACGTTTGTTCAAGCACGACGAAAAAACCCGAGCCAAAGGGGGTTAAGTTAAACCGTTGACACGTGATATTCCAGTTCGACCGCGACGCAATAGTATCCGAAATTAACAAGAACGATTCGACATGGTTTTCAAGTGGGAACACATAGTGTAGGTCTGAACGGGGAATTTATTCCTATCACGAATCCTGACGGCGGAGGTCAATCCACTTGGAGTCAGGATACTTACTCAAACTGGACTTACTGGATATCGTGGAATCGATGATACCGAAGGTTGTAGATACGATTCACGGAAACCGATCGCGAGATATTTCGTTAGTTATGGTCTCGAACGAAACAAATCGAACGAATCGAACTGCTCTGAATGTGCTATGGGAAACTGTTAACCGAAGGCCTAACAGTTCTTCGACCTTCTAAAACTGTCCAACTTGAGATGGTCGAGAAACGTTTGCGGTTCGATCTGATGGATCTTAAAACGTCGGAATTGCTTGGAGGTAAGCTGGAGCGGCAAATTGTTCGAGAATCGGCTAAGAAGTTAACTACTACCAAGGCAGACAAAAATTGCTTTCGTTTGATCTTTTTCTTTTTTTTTTCTTTTCTTTTTTTTCTTGTTCTTTATGCGTTATTAACGCTTAGGAGATCGAGAAGAATGTTGAGATTGCGTTGGTAACAGAGTAATAACGAATGGAAAATTTGCAGACGACCTCGTTAAATGTTCGTCGCGGATTCCAAGTCAATTCTCACACTACGACTAACACTAAACCGCCGTTCAAACGCGGTAATTTGTTTTAACCCGTTAACCCCTTATTCCTTTTACGATTACTAGATCGGTGGATTTACCAAAGGAAGAGCACTCGTTCGTCAGTTTTAATTGAATTGCTCGAGAAGGATTTATCGTATAAAATTCTATACATTATATATACATATAATTATATTTCTTGCACTTGCATATTTCATAGGATACTTAATAGTTGTACAATTATTTTCATTATGAAATATATTTTTGAATATGTTCTTTGGTAGGATAAAGCTCGCAGAAATGTTCCTTCGGCTTTTGAAAAACATCATATATCTTCTTGTATCTCTTTCTCTGGTATTTTATTTATCAGATGAAATTTCTAAGCAGTGACGTAAGATTTTTGTTTTGTTTTAAACAGCAGAATAAAATGACAAAATATATACAGCTATATATTCTTTGAGTAACCAATTCTACAATTGAGGAATAATAATTATTATAAAAAATGGTTTGGTTTCGGGATAATAGTAAACCAAGTTTGAAAAATACGGACATACGAGTAGCTACGTATCTTCCATTATGTCGTAAAGATTTGAATATGAGATATTACTATATATATATATATATGTAGTTGATGAAAAAAATAACAACTATTCTTTTTTAAGACAAACTGTAAATTTATATAATTTCAGTATTTTTATTGAATTTACGTCGATCATAAAAATGTTTCTAACACATGCATATTATGTACCGTGCAGGAAAACGTTGCATATTAAATAATCATAATAAGTCACTCTATGGCTTAAACGAAATATTCTTGACGCAGATGGGCTTATTACCAAAGAATTCGATAATTTTTCAGCGATTATGTAATTTGCGACAAATCTTACTTAATGTTACAAAACACTCCGGGACGTTCTTTTGAAATATCGCCACGAGCTGAATTACAACAATTATGTTTCGCGTGTTTGGTATATCCTCCTTTTCTATTAAAAATCTGGATAGAAGAAAATAACACTTGTAAGTACCGAGACAGGATCGATGAGTT
Source organism: Bombus pascuorum (assembly GCF_905332965.1). Classification (NCBI taxonomy): domain Eukaryota; kingdom Metazoa; phylum Arthropoda; class Insecta; order Hymenoptera; family Apidae; genus Bombus; species Bombus pascuorum. The sequence goes on along the minus strand of NC_083496.1, from coordinate 7,323,603 downwards.
AACAACTTCAATGAAGGTTCCTTCGTTTGTACTCACGTAATAGTACACGTGATCATTATCTATGATCTAAAGAAAAAAATAAAGGATATACAGAAAATCCGTAAACGCTTGAATACTGTTTTCCGCTTGGGAAAAGATTACTGCTGTTCCATCGCGTGAACCAGTATTAATAAATAAAAAGACATAGAGAAACCAGCACAACCTATTAAGCTACTTTGAATATCTAAAATAGAAAAATACACGTTGATATTACATCAGTATCTATCTACAGTCTTATTGAGGATAAAAATATACTTTGAACAACGTTATTTCCGAGAAATTGAAACATTAATTTTTTCCTATTCTAATATCAAAACAGTTATTTTTTATTTGTGCTCCTTTCTCGTTCAGTTTTCGTAGAATAAGAATTATTCAAGAAGAATTAATGGTAGGAAATTAATTAAGGTAGAAAAAATGACAAATTAATTAACTCAGTTTATAAATTTCAGATCGAATATCAATATCCTTCTGTGTTCCGTATACCTTCCCAAGACTAAATATTTGAAAAATGAAAAAATATATTTCTTTATGTATTTCACCTGGTTTTTCGATATTCCTTTTTGGGTTAAACTATAGTCGAAGCCACGTGATTCTACCTTGTTCGAAATACCAAAAGGTAGCAGTGAAACAAGCGACCGCGTTTCTCCGCGTTGAAGGAATGCATGCAAAATGACCGACATAAGAGTTTACTTATCACCTGAGCGTTAAAATGTAAAATTTCAGCACATTGTGTTGTTTCCTTCAGGCATTTTTAAAACGACGTTGTTATTATACTATAATATAATATTTCGTAATTATATAATAAAGTTAAAATACATTTTTAAAAGATATAAATGTTAAGTATTAATCGATACTTTTTAATAATCATTATTGCAATCGTTTTTACTTAACATCGACATAAAATTAAATCTAAAGTAGATATTTCATTTCTTCTTAGTCGACGTCGATCTTTACCATCAATTATTCATGCTGTGATGATGAAAGAATATTTTAGACACTTTTTCAACGTACAGACATTTAAAGGTCAATGGTCCATGGATTTGGTCACGTAAGTCAGTTATTAAGTAACGTTTGCAAATCAACACAAAAGCCACCAAAATTTGAAAAGATTCCTTTCTTAATTGTACTTTCTTCATGATGAACGCATCGTATAGTCAAGTATAGTGTAAGCAACAAGAGTAATTTCTACACAGTCATTTATTTTTTTTCTGTAAAGAATTTCAGTGTAATAAACGCAAACTACTTAGAAGGACAAAATTAATTTTTCTGCGCTTGAATAAGAGTTTGTAACCAACAAATTCTAAACATTCACACTATATAACGTTTTACAATAATTCCTATTTATATAAATATATAATTTATCTTTATTTTTATATCAATTTTATAGAAATTATTTATACTATTTAATTTAATTATTAAATTACATAAATTCATACATTATTTCTTGAAAAACTTTCCTATTTTCTTTAAAATCTCTCTTGGTAATCGCATAGTCGAGCGACTAGAGTCCTTCAAATGTTTCGACAATTAACCTCAAATCCTACTATATCTGCAATGAAACGTCCAAACAAACACTTGCAGTTTTTCAAGAATTAGGTTATAGTCTATATAGACAATCTAATTGTATGTAATAGTCATAATATTAATATGAATAATTTCATCAAATGGACTGTTTCTTTTCCTCTTATGTCATTTTTAGACATATTTTTTTATGCGTATCTGTCGTTCGCTTAGAACTAATTATTTTATCTATTGCATTATGTACAATGAGTTTATTTATTTATTTATTATTTATTCATTAGTAATAATAATGATAATAATAATGATAGTAATCGTAACAGTCGTCTTACAATATACTTGACATTTCTACGTCCTCTCAAAATGTCAGAATATTCTAGGAATTTTATATCTGTCATTTCCAACATCGATGAACTCTCCATATACTCATTTCCTGGCACGATCAACGACGAATCCTGCGTACATACGCGTTAAACGACAGAGATGCGAAACGAGACCACGAGGAAAGCAGCCGAGGCGAGAGATAAAAGCGGAAGCGGAGCGATAAGAAGAAGCTGGACTTACCGCGGCTGCCACCTAATCCGTTCACGATCGTATCCAGAGTGTCATGGCACAACGATACAACAATATAATCAGCCGCGCACACTGGCGAACCGGCTTGAAAAAGAAACCACCGTCGAAAAAACTTTGAAAACAGAACTTCACTGACAGTTTATTTCCACACTGTTTTGCGTATATGTACTCTAAAGGACAGACAGCTGCGGTCCGCGGTTACATGTCGCAATGTCGCACTGGGCCTAAAATTCGCAGGTTAGCTCCGATTGACTGGCGGACCTCGATCGCCGAGTGGCAATCGAACGAAATCGATTCACCTCGAAATCGAATGGATCAAGACTACATATGAAACGAAGCGAGCATGCCGAACATCGCCGGCCAAGTGAGAGGCTAGCGGCACTACCGATCAACCAATGTGACGTCAGAGTGCCTCCTCTCTTTTTGCCATTCCATGGCGAACGCCGCGAGAAAGGTGCCTGTACAACTTCGTATTCCCTTCTCTTCTGTCCTTGTTTGCGAGGAGCACCGAGGAAACCTTAAGGATACCTCGCTGCCAGCGAATATTTTCATCGAAATTCTTTGGACGAATTACCTTTACAGCCATACTCGATAGGGATCATCCGCGAAATAATACCTCGAAGAGAGAATCCTATATACCGGTGGCAAACAGGCGGAAAACATGAACGATGGTTAAAACGTTTGTCGAATCGACTAGTGAATTGCACGAGGCTTTTGGTCAAGCGTGAAAACGTGAAATTGGTACACTTAAATGGTCCACTGACCAGTGCTGGAAATGGAGGAGATTGACAATGAGACTGAAAAATTGAATAAGGCAACTCTAGAAATATCCCATCGAACTGTATAATTGTGTTTTAATATAATCGATAATCGTTTTTCAAATTTATATAACTTTTATATTCCTTGTACATATCACGAAGAGTATTATATTACATGAAATGTGAAGCTAATTTCGGTCATATGTTATGTAGAAAGGAAGGTAATGTTAGTTTTAGTAATTGAAGAAAATTGCAGTTTTGCTTTTCCCTCGTTATCCGTTCAATAAACTTGTCGCGCGTATGTATTTTATATAGCCGATGAAGTTTTAGACACAAACTAGTTGATGAAGTGTATTCAAGCGTTACTATATCAGATTGGTTGAGTAACAGACATTTTTTTTAGTTTTTTAAGATATACTAGCTTAAATGTTAAAGCGCAAGAATACTGTTGCCAACGGAGTGTATTTATTTATCTTGACAAAATTAAAAATATTACTTACAGCGTTACTCAAAACAGTTCATCCTCATAAATTTTCAAAACATGACATTTTTCAAAAGATTATAATTATTAATTCTCACAGATTTCATTATACAATGAAATTAAATAAATAATGAATAAGGAAGAAAATTAAAGGCGTTTCACATTTTTTTAAAATTATGGCGGATGTAAAACTTGTCGAATGTATTTAAAAATCCGTAAATAACAGTCTCTCAGATATACGTGGTTTTTGTAAACTGTATATCGATGTAGATGTCATTATTTACGTAGAAATTGACTTTCACTGAATAAAGCTACTTTTTAGGTAACAATCATATAGTTAAAGTGAACCAAGACCAATGTTACGCTTGGTTCACTGAGCCATTCAATTACGTACGGGAAAAAAGAGATACATACATATAGAGAATATAGCAGACGTCTGATTATCCGCAACGAATGTGAAATAGATCTTATAGATACATAAAATTACGAATTTTTCAGGGCAAGGTGAAAAAACTACAGGTGTCCATTGAACAGCTGCAAAAATATCAGTATATATACAGTCATAAAATTGCATATTTATTTCCTTCCCTTCCCCAGAAAACGCCGAACGAACGTATACATATATCGACTAAAGAGAAAGATATCCTTTTTAATTTAAATATAACTGTTTTTTTATAATTTATACATACCATAATATACAATAATGTGATTCTGATTGAAAAATATTTTTCAACACAACGTAATAATAATAACATGAATGTAAAGTTTCGAAAATGACTTACCTTATTGATAAATAAAAAATTCCTTTACTTTAAAAAAATGATCGGCACTAATATAATTTGCTAAATTGCCAAACCTTTTATAATTACCAATGTCCATAAAAATTCAAATAATTTACTTCACAAACATATTCAGAAGTGAAAAATAAATTAAAAATACGTTAAATGACATTTATACTTGCAGAATTTACCAACAACTGTTAAGGAAGGGAGTCTGTGCTTCTACAACGCTATTCTCTCATTTAGGTCAAATACCATCCTACAGGAATCTCTCGTAACTTGACCTATTTTTGCTGCACGTTCTAGTTGCCCTTCGGTACACCAGATGTAGCAGCCATCAGGGCTGAATAACGCTTGAAACGTGACATTTCCAAACGAGCCGGGCATGATCTTGTTTTTCTTGAAAAGGTTTGGTCATGTCACCCGTTACATGACACCTTATGCGCTCCTCGAGCACGGCGCAAAGCGAAGACCAAGCACTTTCACGTGGAGGCCGCGTTAGTAAATATCATGGCCATATTTTCTATCTGCTCGTCTTTATCTCGCCTGTTCTTTGCCGCGAGAAGCACGCCTATCTCTTTCTGCTTCGCAATAATCGAGTGTGGGTCATTACACGTTCTTGTCTCCTTATTTATTCGTCGTCGACGCCGCCACTTGTCGAAAACATGTCGCGCTAACCAAATCCTCCGATTTTCCATCGTAAACGTTCCTCCGGCTGCAATCTGCACGGTGTATCGCGTTCCACTGCCTCAATTATCGCGCTCGATTACATAAAACTCTGCTATAATTTTCGTGTCACGGTCCCATTTTCGGATAATTCTTTTGAATCTCCTCGTTGTCATCGTGAGATATTAATACACAAAATAAAGAAGCAAGCAAAGATACACAACAAAGATACGAACCGTTTCGGTACTAATTGTTTTCCATGCCACGTATCAACTTATGGCCATGTACAGCCGTCTGTCAGCGATGCGAAATTGTGGCCGTTTCTTCAATTTAAACGTTTTGTTAATCGTCGTTCCTTCCAAATGCTTGCGCAAATAACGATACTCTAAATGAGAACTGTCGGGATTTTAGAAAAATTGTCCCAATTGCGAGCCATCTGATTCAAAGTTTCCGTAAAGATACGCATATACGTTTAATGCGAAATAATTAGTACGCTAATGGCTTAACACCGACGAAGTGTTTAGCTCTTGTCACTAAAACGGCGAATATTTGTTCAATTTCGTAGCTTTACGATCGTAGTAAAAGGAATGGAATCTAAATAATGATTCGTTTTGAGGTGGACATGTTAGTAATTGTCCCTTAGTGCGTTAGCTGGTATAGTTGCGAGTGACAATGCGCTACTGTGAAGGCCGAGTTATGGCGAAACAGGTTCTCTGCTGCGGGTGTAGATGGCGCTGAGGGATTTATTTTAAACTGTATTTTTTTTTCATTTAAGAATCGTGAAAGAAAAATCGGACTTCGGTCGTCAGGATTTGAACCCGGGTGTCGCGAACGTTCGTAACCTAAGACGTTAACCACTGCTTTTTTTTATAACGTTTATTGACCAAGAAGATGAGTATTACATGCATGTTATTCACAATAAACAATAAATTTCGGTTGTGGGGTGGTTTAGGCAAATGTACCGATACGTGACATAACCATACAATATTATGTGTGTCGGAATTACATTTTTTTTAGCGTTATAATTTATAATTGAATTTAAGTCGCTGTAGAGTGGTACTTATATACGATATTGTTTTTTCTTCCTATCTCTGTCCTGAAAACCTGGTCGCAAAAACAGGACAAGCGTTAACCACTGCGCTGCCGTCGTCCGATGCTAGTTAGTGTCGTCCGGTGGTATTTTGCTGTCGAGCGCCGCCACAGTTTCAACTGTTAAATATTATAATGACCGCTTTAATTTCAATATTTTATATATTTTTACATATCATGAGCACGTAAGCATCCATAAATAGTAGGCAACAGCAACGGAATTTTTACAAGCGTCTATCATGTATACATGTGTTCATAGGTCAAGAGAATGGGTTCTGACGAATGTATATAGACATTCGTAGGGTCGTAACAATGAAAGATGAATATCATCGAGAGCGAATCGTCGCGACGGCAGGGGCAAGTCCTAATTCGAAACTCGGACGAGTTTCACCGGTGGAAATTCAACGAATCCTTACAGTTTCTAACGCTTCGCGCATCTTCTACGAAAAGCAACGTCAATCGCCATGGAATTATCGCGAGGTGCGGAAGCAAGCCGAGTTTACGATCGCGACTTTTTCTTCGGTTTTATAGCGTGGCATCCGAGTCTCGGTCAGTGGACTGGAGCCATCACGAGAGTAGAAGGAATCCTGCCAAGGAGAACGAGAAAATTTTCCCCCAGCATCCGCGATCCTCTGTTCCCTATTTCCGATCTAATATGCTATCCACGAGAAGAACGATCGCGTACAACAAGCGAATATTTTTTATCAGATCGGCAAACAAATTCCTTCGTAATCTACGATACCTTAAACGTACTCGTGGCAGAATGATCGACAGTTCCTTCGGTATCTTGCACGCTGGTATTCGCGTTACGTTAACGCTGCATTAAAGTGACGTAACATTTATGCAAGTTATTTGTCAGAATGATATTTTTAGTTACGAAGCGTTCGCTCGTGAAACGTCGACCTTTCCAGTCAGGACGAACGCTTTGTAAACTACCGACATTAATCATCGCGCGTACAGGCTGTTTCAAAATAGCAAGCGAGAATCGGCGATGAATCGGTCGATCTGTCAGTTGGTACGTTCAATAGATTTCAAGCAAATTACTCAATGAATTAATTTGGACACTTTATCGAGTTTAACGAATGCTTTCTATTTAGCGAATGCAACGTTTCATATTTTTATGACAATTCATAATAATGTTATGATCTTTCTCCAGTCTCGTCAAGTACACAGCGGAATTTAATACGAATTACTGAAAATTTGTTATGAACTGTTTTGAATAATTTAAAATATGTTCCTAGAAGAAAGTGGTTGCCTGCCACAGCCACCTTTGTTCAAAGCAAGCATTCGAAGTGAAAACCGTTCGTTCCGATAAATTCGAACGTACCTTCTCACGATTTTTTCTCATTATTTTCTTCGCTCTCTATTGCCAAGAATGCAAAGGAAATTAATCGGCAAGCAGATATATTTATTCCATGGTCGCGTATTAGTTATCGAGACACTGAACTCTTAAGATAATTAATATTAGGTTGGAAACTAAGTAAATGCGGATTTAGTTAATACCACTATTTTTTTTCCGAGAAGAGGGGAAATGCTATTACGCATATCCAGTAATGGGTTATAGGTTATGTAGGAATCGGTAGGCGGAGTAAGCCATACCCAACCCCTCTGGCAGGGAGTAAAATCCTCTACTTACATATTTATAACGATTTTATAATTAAAAAAATAACTGCATATTCTAGAAATATTTGTTATTTCAATTCTTACATTAAACGCAACAATTTTGTCACATTTCTGCAGTATCTGTCAATAATTATTTCTTTTTAAATAAATCATAACAGACGTGAATAGAAACTAGTTTTACGTAGTATCTGTTTTATAATAAATATATATATATATATATATATATTATAAATATATATATAATATATATATATATATATGAGATGGATTAAACGTGTAGGTTTGTTTGATAAAGAAACGAACGGATGAATTTGTAATAATCAGTTATATTAAAATCAGTACAAACACAAGAGATAGTGTATCCCAGTTATAATCGTCGTTCGCTTAACGCTACTATGCCTATCGGAAACATAATAACAATAATATCCTAGGGAATTTACTATTTATATATTTATATTGGCGGACGTTGCCATGAAAAGTTAACCTTCTTATGTAACTCCGGCTGGAGATTACGAAAAACGGTAATAACAATGTGTTCTCAATTCATTTGCCTTTAGACTTTGTAAACCAAAACAATCGTTAATATTCAAAGGTACAATAATACGATTCTCCTCAGATTTGAATTTTCCGTTTCCATTTGAACTTTTTTCGATATATAAAAAATAGCCACTTTTTGTTCTTTGTATCGATATTCAAAGTTTATATTGGAAAGGTGTCTGTGATCAAAATTCGTATACTATTGTTCGTATATATTCGTACACTTGTATAATAATTTATATAAGTAAAAATAATTTATATGTATTTATAGGAAAGTATTTGTCAAGTGTACGATAACAAAGCTATAAATGGAAGAACAGATTTCGTTTCAAAATGAACTTTCTTGGGGACTACACACAGTTAAAGTGCAAACGACTTTCATTACCGAAGTCCTTCCTTAAGATATTTACTATACAGCAGTAATTATATTTGACATTGCATGCAGTCTTATAGTCTTACAAATATACTTTTATACAGGTATCGTTAATTCATTTGTCACTATAGTTCCTTCGTCACTTACATTTAGCTACGGTATACTCAATCCCTTAATAAAGATTTTCACTTCATTATCCTAACTCATAAATCAATCTTATTTATTATAAGGGTTGCTGTATCGAACAATACGTCTACTTATTCTAAATTTCCTCAAAGATTTAACAATCGCCAATATTTCCAGCTTATACCTACTATTAGATTCCTTTGTTTCAATCGTTTTCCTGTTATTCCCAGGCTCGCATTTTGAGAAGCCCCGCGAGAATTACTCAATTAAAAAATATCGATTTTGATTAACTTTTTACAGAATGATAATACTATTAACAAATGCAAGACATTATTTTAGTAGCGATGATTTAGTTTGAAGGAGTGACAAAAATCATCAAAGTTCAGTGTAACTCCATAAAGTCCTCATATCCTGAAAACTATTAGATTGAAAGTTTCTTTCGTTTTATGAGGAAATAATAGACGCACAGCGTTTTTTGTTTTATATTATTTTTTCGAATTACGTACGATTCATTTCGTTCTGTTGAGATAAACACCGCGACACTTCACAGACTTGGTTTCACGTTTATATGAAATTCGCAACAAGATACAGAGTAAGAATAGAAACACACCCGAACCAGCTGGCAGCTGAAACGTGCAACACAACGAACATCGCAGGAAGACTAAAAAGGAAACACCCAATAGACCTCATAAAAGATATAACTTAGAAAAAACGAAGCTGGCAAACGAAATGTCCATAAGGACAAATTGTAAAATAACCAAAATAAAATAAAAAAAAAAAAAAAAACGTTTATATGAAGGTGCACTGTTGTAAAAAACACGTTTACGAAAAGAAGGCACTTTTCGAACAACCTTTATATACTTTAGATAAAAATTCAGGCGCTTTCAGAGAAATGTACTCTTTAGAGAAATTAAACTACATCAATAGCTTTTTACAAAAGTCATACATGATCGCAGATTTTGTACTTTCATTGAATTTTTTGCCTCTTGAAGGCGAATTATGCATGTGAAAAAATATTACTTGGATTTGTTTAAAAAACTGCTTATAAAGCTGTATTATATGTAACAGCATTTGTAAGTAAATAATTCCTCGTAAAATTTAACTGTAGAAGTTGAATGTGTATTCAACCCCTGCAGAAGCTCACGCCGGTCTTGGGTGAACTTTTCAAATGCGCTTACCTTCTCATTGTCTCCTCATAACAGGTAATATTTTTCATAGCCCCCTATAAATTTACGCTAATACCTAGTTAAGGTTCGAGAAAACTCTGAACCTTCTTTGCATTTTTAGGCGTTGCTAATCGTCTAAAAGACTTTCTTCTGAATCGTCTGACTAATTTCATTTTCTTCTTCATGCACGCACTTTACCGTCTTTTACGATATGCCTTAAAATCCCAACATAATATTACATTGTTCCTTTTCAAAAATTTGCAGGAATGTTTGTTAAGAGATTTCTGGGATACGTTTGATAAATTGCACAGACTAAAGGAAACCTTCAGGAATTTATATATTCATATTCAGGTACAATAAATCAGCTGTATTTTAAATTTTCTTCATTTACATAGAAAATTTTGCTAAGTCGAAAGTGGAGAAAATCTTTGCGCCTTGTAGCTTGTCTAATCCATCTTCCACCGGAGATTGCACGATATTTCGCAATTTTTTTCTTTATTTTACGATAGTCTACGCACCGGATCATTTCTATTTTTAACTACAACTATCGGACTCGCATATTTGGACAAGAAAGTACTTGACTTTCGACATCGAAATTACTTGATAATTCTGCGATCCCTCAAACGATCGTTTCTAAGCGTTGTACACTTATCATCGACGCTAAACTGCCGCTGACATTTGCAGAGTCTGCATTCGTCGCGTAAGTTCAACTTCGCAACGCACTAGTTCAAGTTCGCGTTGCATAAGTTACGTATCGCGGTTCATTCCCGCAATCTCTAGCATTGCGCACTCCCATTATATTTTAGTGTATATATTATACAACATTGTACAATGTACAATGTTTATTTCAAAGGGAATAGGCTTCTCGTTTTATCAAGCTCGCTGCGACTTCGATACTTAAACGACATAATCCGTGCAAATGAAATGTGTCACTATCCGTGTAAATTATATTTCTCATATCTGGAATATTTAAATTTCTGTTTCTTAAAACGTATGAATTCCTTAATTATTACAGACATAATATATGACACTATTATTTCGATTTTGATTATTATTTAGTTATGGTCATAGGTATAATGTTAATGGATATACGCAATCCTAGATTTTACAATATTAGTTTCATAGAATCTTAGAGTCGAGTCACCGATATTCGGCGTATTCGTGGCATCTCCAAATGTTTTTTTTTTTTTATTAGTTTATTTTGGTTTTTACAATTTGTCCTGAAGGATATTTGGTAAAGTGTTATATCTCATTGGTAATAATAAAATAAATATAGCATGAGGGTGGCTACCCCCAGCGGGGTGCCAGCTTCGTGTTTGCTACGTTATATCTTTTATGTCTCCAAATGTGGCAGTCAAATAAGAATGACTCACTGTGGGCGTTTAATATCGAATTTTAATACGTTACTGACCACGAATAGCCCGCTAAACCTATGTCACATCGATTTAGTAAAACACTTATTTTCTAGCTTGGTAAAAAAATTCGAAAGAAACGAACAACGTTCCAGCATATAAAAATATTCCACGTGTCTTGTATAATATTTCTTTTACATAATAACGTTCAAAATTACGTTCAAAAATTCATTTACTTTAATAACGAATATTCAAATGCTTCTGTTATCTAAATTTAATGTAACTTGAAAAAAGGAAGCGTAATAGCTATTTATCAGATTTACGAATCGAACGATCTTTCGAAGGAATTGCGGAAAGTTAAAAGACGAAAGAAGTAAAAGAAAGAGCTATCAAATACTGTTTACATTTTCGACGACAACGAACTCGAAATAGCAAAGTCAACCTGTTTTTATTAAAATGGCCATTGTCGATTAAAGAGAATTCATCCGTTTTTGCGGTCAACGTATGTTTTCTCGCGTTTCACAGCACTTCGTTCTTTTCCACGTAGCATAAAATCTGTGCATGCGTGAAAAATAGATGAACGGTATCTAGCAATAAGTGTAATTCGCGTCATATTTTATGTCAAGAACATATGACTGTAACAAATCTGACGTTATCGAAGACCACGAACCTTTCTAATTTTTGCGTCGTAACGAAACGTCCAAATCATGTCACATTAATTTAATTGTTATTCAACTGCTAAACGCAAAACGCTCGAAAGTAGTTACAACGATCATTTGCATATTTTCTTATCGTCCGTTTTTATTCGTTCGCACAGTTTTTTTTTTTTTTTATATATTTTATTTTGGTTATTTTACAATTTGTCCTTATGGACATTTGGTATAGTGTTATATCTTATTGGTGAAGAAAAAAAAATAAAATAAAAATAAATATAGCATGTGGGTGGCTACCCCCAGCGGGGTGCCAGCTTCGTTTTTTCTAAGTTATATCTTTTATGTTTCGTTCGCACAGTGGCAAACTTTTGTCATCATATATGAAGCTGTATATTACTAAATGATACGAAATTAAATATGTCTGCAATTGCAAAAGACGAATTACGAGAAATGTAATCTAAGACCAAATAAATGTAAAAATAAACCTTAGAAGATCAAACGAGTATAGTACAATATTAACGATAGATTATATATATATTCCTCTCTTCTTTTAAAAACAAACAAAGTCGTACGAATAAATAAATTCACGAGGACGAACGGCTGACCTTATTTAAATTTCATTGGAATTTCGTTGGAATCAATTTACGAATGTCAGGTGCGACATCAGGCGAACTTGGGGTAATTTCTCGAAGGGTCCGCTCCAAAAATCTATCGATTTTATATTCAGCTGGAAAACGTGAAAATCGAGCGAGGAAAAGACGAATGGAGACGGTTGAGAATAATTAGAAAAGTCGTCGACTGACACGACCGTAGTTCATGATCTTGAGCGGCATTCTTGAGTCGTGGGAGTCCTTCGCATAATTAACGCAACAAAAGAATGCAACGGTGAAAGAGAAGCTTAGAAAAAGAAGATCGCAAAGGGGCACGAGGGAGAAGGATGGAAACGACGCGAAACGAGGAAGGGAGTAGCCTTAAAGAGAAAAGGGGGAAAAAAAAAAAGAAATACGAAACGAAGGCGGGATACGAGCGACATAATTAATGATTTCACCGTAATAATTAGCGTTTTCACTGATGTTGAATCGCTCGCACATCCTTCCTCGTACTATCGTGTTTACTCTCGCTTCGAGTATAACGGTACCTGCGAAAAATTTTGCTCATTGCCTCGACATAGATCGTACGTCGTCCATATCTTCTGAAATCATTTTTCTTTCACGCAACAGTTTTCTACCACGTTACACTTACAGAACAGTAGGAAAAGGAAGCATACGTAGAAAATATAATTATGATGTTAATCTGTAGGTAATGTAAAAGAGACAATTCAACGAAATTTGTCTTATTATGTTCGTAAAAGTTGAATATCAATTGTATAATAAGGATCGTCGTCGAACGACGAAGAAACACGGGAAACGTTAAAAGATTTGTCGTTTATCGTAAAATGTAAGAATGCGTAGAATGGTTGAAGATACCTGGAGCTATGTGTAGTTTTGAATTCAATGGGCTGCCGGGTGTGAAACTTGCTGAGCACATGCATATTATCGGGAGGATCTTGGCCTCGCATTTTAATTATATCGAGAACGTGTCGCATAGTACTTTCTCTCGTCGTTCTAATAATCGTTAACTTTATGTATTAGACCTTCTATATAGATAGACCTACGAATCACTTAGTTTTTATCGTCTAGCGATTTCAGAAATGAAATTTCACATCCTAAGAATCAACTGCAGAATCATCGTGAAATTCGGTCTTTCAATGGCCTCGTTAAAGCTCAATACGTCGAAGCTGCAAATATAAGATAGAAATTTGATCGAAACGAATAAATTTTAATCGACGAAGTTAGCGCGATTGCAAATTAAAATGCCACAAAAGGTAAAGTAAATTGGCATTTCAAGCAACAGTTGCTTCTTATAATCAGAGGATACCGTGCGATCGAATCACCTACTTCTACGTGAAATTTCCGGAAATTTCACGATATTTCTTCTACCTTCTATCCCGAACGTAACAAACTGTAGAAACTTATTTGGATAATAATATATCTTACTTCGTAAGCGTTTTACCATCGAACAATGGAAATTAACTTTCGAAGAACTGCGAAAGGAAACGGCTAAATTCGAAACAGCAGCGATTAAACCGTGGGTTAGAACAATTTTCTTAGAATGAAGAGTTACGTAAAACATCGTGCACTGTGTTCGATACACCGATCAGGCACACAGTACGAAACACTCGATGCGTGTAAAAGCGTTTTCCGCAACTGTGATCCACATTACAGAATAAAGGTGGGTGCAACGTCTAACGGAATGCCGTAGATACCACCCACGACCGAGATCACTAACATTTCACATATGGCCGTTATCCAAGGGTAATTTTCGCAACGTGGGAATCCACGACCTTTTGGTTCTGCATTCGCCTCGATTGATCGCATCTGAATAGCGGGAAAAAGATATTTCGCAAAGGGGATTCCACGAGAAGAAAATCGCGAGGATCAAGACGATTAAAGATCCGGTTGCTTAAACGAGTCTGAACAGTTAAAATAACTTATAAATAACATGAAGATATTTAAAATGCAATGTAATATAGAGCGTTCAATGACGAATTTGCTTTAGAGATGAAAAAGCTCGCTACTCTATTCGATAAAAGCGTCTTTCAGATATACTGTATGTACTTTCACTCGTAAATGGAATTCATTTTTCCGCAGATATTCGCATCTTGTATCACGGACTACACTTTATCTTGAAACAGATATGTAAATATTCTTGTTTGAGTTCATTCGTATAGATGTAAGTTGAAAATATGTACGTTAAATACCGATGGTGAGGAAAAAATATCATAATATAATAGACATAAAAGATATAACTTAGAAAAAACGAAGCTGGCACCCCGCTGGGGGTAGTCACCCACATGCTATATTTATTTTTTATTTTATTTTTTTTTTCTTCACCAACAAGATATAACACTTTACCAAATGTCCACAAGGACAAATTGTAAAATAACCAAAATAAAATAAAAAAAAAAAACTCCACTGACCTCACTAAAGAAATGAAATAGTCAAACTCGAAGATGCTATCCCACTGGGAGTAGCTATCCACGTGTTATTTAGCAATTAAGCTAGAAAAATGTACCGAATGTCCAGTTGGACAAATTGTAAAGTACAAATTAAATAATTAAAAAAAATAATAATAATATGATGGTAGTATTTTGCTGAGTGTATAGTGATTTGATTCTTTGAAAACGAAGATGAAGAGAATTTTAATTTTTTTTTAAAAAAGATGATCTTCCCTGTTGTCGCGTTAGAGAATCAGTGTTTCAGCGAATGAACCGTTTCCATTTGCTATTTTCTCGAATCGAAAAGAAAACGTAATAGAACGTTTTATATAAGAAAAAATACGTCTTAATGTCACATTTTATTGCTATGCACTTTCATCGTTCCGCGTATCTACTCTGTACGTAACAATCGCTTTAAACATGATCGATTGGGATTTCACTGTAACTCCATTTAAATTATACAAGAAACGACCACAATTTACGTAATGTTTTCTCCTTAAAGCGTGCAAAAGTAATGATTATCTTCTCACAGAAACATGAGAATAAAAACGTAAACATTTACACTTATATCCGTAATTTTATGACACAATCGTTTTCTATTCCAAATTACCAATAACGTTATTAACCCTTTCCTCGCCGTTTTATTTACTTTTTCCATATTTATCACAGTTCAGGTAATTTTCTACTTTCTCTTTCAATTTTAACGTTTTACTATTATCGTTACTATTTTCTTTAAATCATATCTCTAACTCATTATTATTTTATCAATTTGTTCATCTCAAATTTTTAATCATAATTATACTATACGTATGTATTCTTTCTTTTCACGTTAAACATTTATTACTCTTATTTCTCGTTTGTTCGAGATTCTTTACCTTCGTCCTGTGCTTTTATTGGGTTGGTAACTAAGCAATTGCAGATTTTGTCAATACCACCTAGTGACAAAATCTTCAATCACTTAGTTGCCAACCCAATAGTTTTCTCAAGTTATTTGGCAAATAAACGGCTCGCTTAACGTTGACAAGATCGCTTCTTGTATTTTACCATTTCGATCGGACGCGAATACGTTTGGAGAAGAGGTGGTGTTGCAATCAAGAAGCTGTGCACAGCACTTTCTATTTGGAACGTTTCAACAGCGATACAATTTCACTTGTTCCGCGGTATTTCGCCCGTGACTTGGTCGACGATCTTAACGATCGCCACATCGTCGCGGTCACGTCGATCGAATCTCACCGAACAAAGAAAGAAGAAGAAGAAAAAAAAAAAACGACAGAAAATGGCAAGAAAAAAAGAAAGGAATCCTTTATGTAGGAAATATGCCCGCGGTTCCGGGTTCACGGCTGTGGGACGACGTTGGTCACGCGATTCACGCGGTCGGATAATAATAATTAACCGTAAGAGAACGAACCTTCCTTGAAGGGCTGCAGGAAGTCGCGAGAAGAGTTGTTAACGAACTTACGCTTCTGATTACGCTTCTTACACGTACGCATTGTCCGAGCCGACCAGATAAGAAACACAAAGAAAGCGCGATAATAATTATGGTATTTAAAAATATCGCGAATTGTATTGTACGTCTATACCGAATGTAGAAATGGACAGATGTTTATTCCTGACGTAAGTATCGTATGTATAATTGATGACTCGTATTTTGATGAACATTTAATTACGATTACTAATCATCGTTGAGCGTAGCAAGCAAGAATGAAATATAATTTATTGCTATTTCGCACGCTCATTGTATATAATTGAAATTAGACGTTCTTGATATTGATTTATCATTAAAAACAATTTTTATTATCGTCGTTAGCGAATAATCATCGATGCACACGAGTGACATCTTGCTGCGCGATCCCGCTGCAATCGTATGTCCGTCTGTATTGTTCTTAATAGGAAAACAAAGAAATGCATACAGGAGTCGTCGTAGCGAGATTGCGCGGTGAAATATCGCTCGTGTGCATTCAGAGTAATACCTTACATGAACTGCGTTAATCCATTAATGAAATTAAATACGCAATTACATTTTAAAACATACATATGTACATAATAATAATATTTATTGTAATTGCAGTTCCCAGGGATTCATAGAATGAAGTTGATTTGCAAAAGCTCTTGCACTCACTCATCTCTCCACATAGCGATCATACAGCAATCCATTCATATCCTATATGTATAGCAACAGTCATTTAATTAAACAATTTTCCGCTATTTAATATGAACAGTGCTTTATATTCTTCGGCGAGAAATAAAACACCTTTACGATTAAATAACAACAGCTTACCTTAACAACAATGAAAATTTTCTTTCATTAATTATACATGCTGCATTGTGATAATTAAAAAGAATGTGATCTTGTTAACGGCCGTAAGAGATAAATAAGTCTGTGTACACACGTACTGGAATCGCGTCTTTTTAAAAATGTTCTTTTGTATGAAACGGCTTCGCTCGCCAAGTAATTCAGTTTGTTATAAGAGAAAGTGATCACGAGTTTTATACATTACGTTAATGCCTAGCCTCTAATACAGGACTCTGAACTCAGCGTCTATTCTATTCTATTGTCACAAATTATTGTTGCCGCTTACTTAGAAAAAAGGAAGAAAAGAATTTATTAAAAGAATTTAGAACGATATTTTCGATAAATTTTCGTTTAGTAGTAGTTTTGTTCATTTCTTTGTGTACATTAAAATATAGCATAGATTCTAATACTTATTTTCAGAAGTATATTTGCTTTTTAAATATACTTAATTACGCATTACACGTTTAAGCCTGGAACAAGTATCTTGCAATTCTTTGATATTCTTGCAATACATACGAGCGTTTTGTGTTAACTTTCTGCCACGTCTTGCGTTCGCTTTCATATCGTAAATTTACTAAATTGCAAAGGAAGCCATGAATATGGTAACCTGTTATCAAAACGATAGAAAAATGTATTTTCTTTATATGCGGTTCATTGTTGCCAGACTTCTTGAAACAGCATTTGGTTTACTGATTTAAAGTAAACAAGGCAAAATTTTTTAATTGTTTGTTCAATATGCGTACTTAAAATATGTAAATATACAGAAAACGTTTGGACGTTACATTCTATCAAAGCAGAGATTGCAAATTAAATATCAAAACAAAATTGATATATTGATCTATGCAGTATTAGACCAGAAAATATATAATACAACATTAATAGTAGATAATATTAGAATCAATATTTCCATTAAATAAGGAAGGAAAGACACAAATATCTCTATACCAGAAATATATTGGTAAACATTTAATGAACAAAATTGCATTACAAGAATGTGTAAATGTACATATGCAATTGCATTGTTACAATTTGTCCTTTTTGATATTACACATTGACAAGTTTATAGAAGCAGTGCTAAATATGAAATGAACATAAAAAAAGTAAAATAAAAAAACTCTATCAATACTACCAATTCTACTAAACATTTCCGACAGATTCTACTCTTAAAATAGCTTGGAACTTCCTCCGCGAAGTCTCAAGACTAAATGGAGTGTGGACTCTTTCTGGATGTTATAATCTGAAAGAGTTCTTCCGTCTTCTAGTTGTTTACCAGCAAAGATCAAACGCTGCTGGTCTGGAGGAATACCCTCTTTGTCTTGGATTTTAGCTTTCACATTTTCGATTGTGTCAGAAGCTTCTACTTCCAAGGTAATGGTTTTACCAGTAAGTGTTTTGACAAAGATCTGCATTCCTCCGCGAAGTCTCAAGACTAAATGGAGTGTGGACTCTTTCTGGATGTTATAATCTGAAAGAGTTCTTCCGTCTTCTAGTTGTTTGCCAGCAAAGATCAAACGCTGCTGGTCTGGAGGAATACCCTCTTTGTCTTGGATCTTAGCTTTAACATTTTCTATTGTGTCAGAAGCTTCAACTTCAAGAGTAATGGTTTTACCAGTAAGTGTTTTGACAAAGATCTGCATTCCTCCGCGAAGTCTCAAGACTAAATGGAGTGTGGACTCTTTCTGGATGTTATAATCTGAAAGAGTTCTTCCGTCTTCTAGTTGTTTGCCAGCAAAGATCAAACGCTGCTGGTCTGGAGGAATACCCTCTTTGTCTTGGATCTTAGCTTTAACATTTTCTATTGTGTCAGAAGCTTCAACTTCAAGAGTAATGGTTTTACCGGTAAGTGTTTTGACAAAGATCTGCATTCCTCCGCGAAGTCTCAAGACTAAATGGAGTGTGGACTCTTTCTGGATGTTATAATCTGAAAGAGTTCTTCCGTCTTCTAGTTGTTTGCCAGCAAAGATCAAACGCTGCTGGTCTGGAGGGATACCCTCTTTGTCTTGGATCTTAGCTTTCACATTCTCGATTGTGTCAGAAGCTTCTACTTCCAAGGTAATGGTTTTACCGGTAAGTGTTTTGACAAAGATCTGCATTCCTCCGCGAAGTCTCAAGACTAAATGGAGTGTGGACTCTTTCTGGATGTTATAATCTGAAAGAGTTCTTCCGTCTTCTAGTTGTTTGCCAGCAAAGATCAAACGCTGCTGGTCTGGAGGGATACCCTCTTTGTCTTGGATCTTAGCTTTCACATTCTCTATTGTATCAGAAGCTTCAACTTCAAGAGTAATAGTTTTTCCTGTTAATGTTTTAACGAAGATCTGCATGTTGGTAGATCTGAAAACTATATAAAGAAACAATGAAGAAAATGAATGTAAGCATCACAAGATTAATAACATGGGATGATAATAATGAAACACAAATTTAAATTCTTGTTTGTTAAAGAAAGATGGAAAGAATGAATATTTTTTGTATGATGTTATTGTATTGAAATAGTTATTTTCTTGAAGAATTTGTTTATTACTCTTCAAATATTGCATTGTTTATATAATAATAACATATGATTTAAAATTAAACATATGGTTTAATCGAAGTTGCAAAAAGATTGGACAATGTACAAGAAGTGAAATGTCACTATGTAACTCTTAATTGACTGAAATTCTTGAAATAATATATACTTATATATATATACACATACATACATACATACATACATACATACATACATACATACATACATATATATATATATATATATATATATATATATATATAATATATAAATATATATGTATATATAAGTATGTCATAAAAAGAACAAGCATTCATATTAGATTTATAAATGAACTGTTTTTTGTAATATAATGTAATGTAATCGATGTTACATGACGCAGTTGGAAGCCGATTTGAGAAAATGTTAATAGATTCGAATGCTGCAAATGCAAAATGGAGATTTAAAAATAGAATTCCAAAATATTGATTATTTGACAACTTATTAAGATTTTTATGCACAATTATAAAAAATATAGCTATGCAATATACTTACACGCTTCCAAATAATTCGTGAAGCAAGTTAAGTTCTTCCAAAAGTCAGATTCCGACGAACGTTGTCTTTCATAGACAATATAGTAAAGCCAGAGGAAGGGACGTGAAATGACGTAAAACATACATATATGTATATCCTAGGTATTTAATACCACATTGCTCTGATATTACTAAACATAAGTTTTAAATTCCCTAGCTTAAACCGATAAAAAAATTATAAAAAAATTTGAATATTGTGAAATTAGTTATTCTTCTCTTAGAAAATTCTTGTATATAAGTTATTTCAAATATAATAAATATAAATGTTTAAGTAAATTGCAAGTTTAATATTCATGAAAACAATTAAATTTGATATATTTGTTATGAAATAAATATATTTGAGATATTTAAAAAATATTGTGGATTTGTCTTATACACACACATACAGCCATACATATTTTCGAAAATATCATTTCCACTTGTCCAAAGTCATTACAAATGAAATATGCAAACGCAAATTATACACTCCAATATACAATGGTAAATTAAAAAACTATAGACCACAATTTATTCACAATACACAATATTCAAATATATTTTATAAGTACAATAAATCAGAGGCGACATAGAAAAACCAAATATACCATGAATGTATTTATAGTACTTTAATGAACATAAATGCGTTAGATAAATGTGTTCTTAAGTGTACTAAGTTAGTATAAGATATAATACTAATATACTCCAACATAAGATATTATATTTTTAAATTTATACATTACAGCAGCTTTAGTATATAACAAATAAAATAATAATATATAATTAGATATAATTAATAAAAGGTTATAAATTCTTTTTGCGTCGCTGACTTTTTATGATCTATTTATCACTTCTAATATAGCTTTCCTGTCAGCTTCATTTTTTATACCAATTTCAATTAAATCTTCATTAGTTAAAGTCATATACAAATCAATGTCAACCTGAAATAAATTTACAATATTAATTTATAATAAAATTTTATGCATATACTTATATATATATAACACATAATTTGATAACGCATTTACTTCTTGTTGGAGAAATATAGGCACGTATTGACCTAATCCGTAATGTTTTAGTAAAACAAACATTTTTGCTTCTTCTGAATTTAAAATTATTCCTCTTGGAGGTGTCCTGTACCGTGGTGATGTTGGTCTATTTTCCCTAAATACATTTTCATCATTCATATTTGGAGGAACATTTTGTTGGCGCAATGGACTAAATTCAGGCACATATTCAAGAGTAGTATCAAGATCTTCTTTGTGTTGAATATTTAAATCTTGTGGCCGAATGGACTGTAATCTTTGCAAACAATACAGTTAAATCAGAATATCCTAGTTATTTTGTATATGTATCAATTGCGAATTGCTAGCATTGATGGTAATCATACCCTCTATTTCTTGGATCTTAGCTTCCATATTCTCTATTGTGTGGAAAACTTCAACTTCGAAGGTAATGGTTTTACCAATAAGTGTTTTAAGAAGAGATCTGAATTCCTCCGCGAATTCTCAACGCTAAATGGAGTGTAGACTCTTTCCGGATGTTATAATCTGAAAGAATTTTATCGTCTTCTAGTTGTTTGCCAGCAAAGATCAAACGCTGCTGGTCTGGAGGAGTACCTCCTTTGTCTGAGGATCTTAGCTTTCGGATCATTCTCTATTTTGTCAGAAGCTTCAACTTCAAGAGTAATAGTTTTCCCTGTTAAGGTCTTAACGAAGATCTGGATGTTGCTGGATCTGGGGGACTGCACAAGAAGACAAAAAGATTAGATTAATGTACAATATCGTGAAAAAATGTACTGTGGTAGTAAATCCTAAAACAAACATTTTCTAAGCAATAGTTGTATATTTTTTTAATTTCTGATTTATAAAAACATTAATCATCTGAAATTTTGTTAAGCAAAATGATGGCATCATAGAGTATAGGTTAGTTGAAAACTCGTCTAATACTTTTTTACATAAATATGGAAGAAACGGCTGTTATATTTACATTTCTTGAAATAATTTATAGAATAGGGTAGATATTTGCAACACAAGTCAATTTAAAT
Organism: Bombus pascuorum; assembly: GCF_905332965.1. Lineage (NCBI taxonomy): Eukaryota > Metazoa > Arthropoda > Insecta > Hymenoptera > Apidae > Bombus > Bombus pascuorum. Next base: position 7,301,439 of record NC_083496.1, on the reverse strand, counting down.
TTGTTTGATAAGCAAATATAGAAAAGTTTTCGAAGGATAATTCACAATAAATAATGTTAAATAATGCACAACTTGTACATATATACATATTTGGCAAATTATAGATTCTAAATTCCCTACATTGAAACATTGAGGTTAGGTATTACGACTTTGTTTGGTGGGAAATAAAGTCTTTTATGTGGGTATGCGTGGATCACGGCCGGCGTAAGGCAGATTCAGCACTTTCGCCGGAACCCGGGCCCGCGTTTTGAAAGGCTTACAGGTCTACGAAAATTACTCAATTAAAAAACACCTATTTTGATTAACTTTTTATAGAACGATGATACCATTAACAGATGCAAGACATTTTTATAGTAGCGATGATTTAGTTTGAAGGAGTGACAAAAATCATTAAAGTTCAGTGTAACTCCATAGTCCTCCATAGGATTGTTATTAACAAAACATAGGCAATCGTCAATTTTAATGATTCTACTTCCTCGATATTTTTTTCGCATTTGTCAAAGGAGAACGTTTCTTTCGATATTTTTCAAGATTTCATTGCTTCTCATGCTAAGTGTATTGCTTTAAGCAATAGCTTTAATATTCGTTTTTACTGTCATCTAGTGCAAATGCAATTAACAATTTTAGTGCCAAACTATGGTATATTGTTGCTAAACGTAAGGATCATTTGCGAAAAGTGACAAAGACGATATATTTCTGCGATATATATATTACATATCGATATATTATATATATATAATATATATATAATATGATATGATAGATAAAATATAATATAACACAATGCTACGGCGTCTTATTATTCGCATCGCGAGAGAACTTTATCTCAAAATAAATTTATAAAATGTTACAAACGGTTGAATTTTCCTGCAGAAACCCTGTGTGAGATGTTCCACATATTAAACAAATTGCGTACTTATTTGTAAAAATAATTTTATTATAATCCACGGGGATTAATACCGAGGCCGTGTATACGCTAGTGTTATTTATTAAAATTAAACACGGAATTACTTGAGATTTAAGGTAATACTGTTTACGACCATAATTATCCTTCTACTAAAATTTATGACCACGTATACACAGGTATACAATTAGTTACAATGCTGCTTTCGATCCTTAAAATAGGACCGTAAACACCAGAAAGAGGAAACAATGTATCCATTAAAAGTTGACGAGAATGAGAAATATGAAACATAACGATATGGAAATTCCGTAGCAGTTTTTACTGATATTTTACACAAAGTGTTAATATTGCCAAGTAAAAACAAAGCAAACAAGAATTCTTTGAAAAACGGCATCGTTTCGGAAAGTGAGTAAGAAGTACATTTTCTGGCTGTACCCAGCGGGCGTGGCTTATTCAAACAATGATAATACAGTACAATACAATACAGTAAGGAACGGAGCATCAATGACATTTGATTGGTCCACAACCTTAGCAATCTGCACAGTGCCTTATATTGCGATGAAGGAGTAATGTGGTAGGGATAGCTATATAAAATGGGCACGTACTAGCAACAGATTGAATGTTCAAGGTTCGGTGTTCCGCTAACAGTGGAATAGTTTGTGTGGTTGGTCCGTACGATACTGCAGTTTAAATTTAACAATATAAAATATACAAGAACAAGATATTCAAACTTTGTCAAGATTCCATTTGAAGAGTTGGTGAGCTGTTGTAGAGGTACGTAAACATCTCATATTCGTAACTTTTGTCTGTAATATATTTCTGTTTGATCAATTGTACGCGTATAATATTTCTCTAAAATAAGTTAACTAAAAACGTTTTACCATATGTAAATTAAAAATATCGTAGCGAAAGAATTTATGTAGATTGTATAGAAAGTTTCGGGATCCTTCAAACGCTTCAAATATCAAATAAAATCGTTGATTCTTCAAAGACAATTTTTAACTTTTACGCTAAAACACACGGAACCGAGATTACTTCGATAATATCGCATTGTTACAATTACTAGATATTTTAATTTGTTTATTTTTTTTTAAATAGGTTTGAAACTCTAGAAGTAACAATAAGAACAAAATGTATTCCTTATACAATAACCGACCAGAGAATTTGGATGCACCAGAGGGTTTAGGTGCACCAGAGGGTTTAGGTGCACCAGAGGGTTTAGGTGCACCAGAGGGTTTAGGTGCACCAGAGGGTTTAGGTGCACCAGACGATTCCGATGCACCAGAGTTTTTGGATAAACCAGAGAATTGGGATGCACCAGACGATTCCGATGCACCAGAGTTTTTGGATAAACCAGAGAATTGGGATGCACCAGACGATTCCGATGCACCAGAGTTTTTGGATAAACCAGAGAATTGGGATGCACCAGAGGATTCCGATTCTTCAGAGGATTCAATAGATGTCATAAAAAGAACAAGCATGCATGTTAGATTTGTAAATGAAATGTTTTTTTGTAATATAATGTAATGTAATCGATGTTACATGACGCAGTTGGAAGCCGATTTGAGAAAGTGTTAATAGATTCGAATGCTGCAAATGCAAAATGGAGATTTAAAAATAGAATTCCAAAATATTGATTATTTGACAACTTATTAAGATTTTTATGCACAATTATAAAAAATATAGCTATGCAATATACTTACACGCTTCCAAATAATTCGTGAAGCAAGTTAAGTTCTTCCAAAAGTCAGATTCCGACGAACGTTGTCTATCATAGACAATATAGTAAAGCCAGAGGAAGGGACGTGAAATGACGTAAAACATACATATATGTATATCCTAGGTATTTAATACCACATTGCTCTGATATTACTAAACATAAGTTTTAAATTCCCTAGCTTAAACCGATAAAAAAATTATAAAAAAAATTTGAATATTGTGAAATTAGTTATTCTTCTCTTAGAAAATTCTTGTATATAAGTTATTTCAAATATAATAAATATAAATGTTTAAGTAAATTGCAAGTTTAATATTCATGAAAACAATTAAATTTGATATATTTGTTATGAAATAAATATATTTGAGATATTTAAAAAATATTGTGGATTTGTCTTATACACACACATACAGCCATACATATTTTCGAAAATATCATTTCCAATTGTCCAAAGTCATTACAAATGAAATATGCAAACGCAAATTATACACTCCAATATACAATGGTAAATTAAAAAACTATAGACCACAATTTATTCACAATACACAATATTCAAATATATTTTATAAGTACAATAAATCAGAGGCGACATAGAAAAACCAAATATACCATGAATGTATTTATAGTACTTTAATGAACATAAATGCGTTAGATAAATGTGTTCTTAAGTGTACTAAGTTAGTATAAGATATAATACTAATATACTCCAACATAAGATATTATATTTTTAAATTTATACATTACAGCAGCTTTAGTATATAACAAATAATATAATAGTATATAATTAGATATAATTAATAAAAGGTTATAAATTCTTTTTGCGTCGCTGATTTTTTATGATCTATTTATCACTTCTAATATAGCTTTCCTGTCAGCTTCATTTTTTATACCAATTTCAATTAAATCTTCATTAGTTAAAGTCATAAACAAATCAATGTCAACCTGAAATAAATTTACAATATTAATTTATAATAAAATTTTATGCATATACTTATATATATGTAACACATAATTTGATAACATATTTACTTCTTGTTGGAGAAATATAGGCACGTATTGACCTAATCCGTAATGTTTTAGTAAAACAAACATTTTTGCTTCTTCTGAATTTAAAATTATTCCTCTTGGAGGTGTCCTGTACCGTGGTGATGTTGGTCTATTTTCCCTAAATACATTTTCATCATTCATATTTGGAGGAACATTTTGTTGGCGCAATGGACTAAATTCAGGCACATATTCAAGAGTAGTATCAAGATCTTCTTTGTGTTGAATATTTAAATCTTGTGGCCGAATGGACTGTAATCTTTGCAAACAATACAGTTAAATCAGAATATCCTAGTTATTTTGTATATGTATCAATTGCGAATTGCTAGCATTGATGGTAATCATACCCTCTATTTCTTGGATCTTAGCTTCCACATTCTCTATTGTCTTGTAAACTTCAACTTCCAAGGTAATGGTTTTACCAATAAGTGTTTTAAGAAGAGATCTGAATTCCTCCGCGAATTCTCAACGCTAAATGGAGTGTAGACTCTTTCCGGATGTTATAATCTGAAAGAATTTTATCGTCTTCTAGTTGTTTGCCAGCAAAGATCAAACGCTGCTGGTCTGGAGGAATACCCCCTTTGTCTGAGGATCTTAGCTTTCGGATCATTCTCTATTTTGTCAGAAGCTTCAACTTCAAGAGTAATAGTTTTCCCTGTTAAGGTCTTAACGAAGATCTGGATGTTGCTGGATCTGGGGGACTGCACAAGAAGACAAAAAGATTAGATTAATGTACAATATCGTGAAAAAATGTACTGTGGTAGTAAATCCTAAAACAAACATTTTCTAAGCAATAGTTGTATATTTTTTTAATTTCTGATTTATAAAAACATTAATCATCTGAAATTTTGTTAAGCAAAATGATGGCATCATAGAGTATAGGTTAGTTGAAAACTCGTCTAATACCTTTTTACATAAATATGGAAGAAACGGCTGTTATATTTACATTTCTTGAAATAATTTATAGAATAGGGTAGATATTTGCAACACAAGTCAATTTAAATTTGTTTGATAAGCAAATATAGAAAAGTTTTCGAAGGATAATTCACAATAAATAATGTTAAATAATGCACAACTTGTACATATATACATATTTGGCAAATTATAGATTCTAAATTCCCTACATTGAAACATTGAGGTTAGGTATTACGACTTTGTTTGGTGGGAAATAAAGTCTTTTATGTGGGTATGCGTGGATCACGGCCGGCGTAAGGCAGATTCAGCACTTTCGCCGGAACCCGGGCCCGCGTTTTGAAAGGCTTACAGGTCTACGAAAATTACTCAATTAAAAAACACCTATTTTGATTAACTTTTTATAGAACGATGATACCATTAACAGATGCAAGACATTTTTATAGTAGCGATGATTTAGTTTGAAGGAGTGACAAAAATCATTAAAGTTCAGTGTAACTCCATAGTCCTCATATCGTGGAAATTACTTTAGATAAAAACCCAGGCGCTTTCAAAGAAATGTAATTTTTAGAGAAATTAACTACGTCAATAGGTTTTTGCTAAAGTCATGTATGATTACAGATTTTGTACTTTTACTGAATTTTTTGCCCCTTGAAAGCTAATTACGGATGTGAAAAAATATTACTTGGAGTTGTTTAAAAAACTGCTTATAAAAATATATTATATGTAACAGCATTTGTAAATAAATAATTCCTCGTTATAAAATTTAAATGTAGGATTTGAATCAGTATTCAGTATAGTGTATTCAGATCCCGGTATGGATTACAGAATTCTAATAAGAGACAGTGAAAATAAAAGAGAAAGAGAGAGAGAGAAAAGCAGAACAGTATTCGATGTATCCTTTTCTATTTCTAATGGATATATATTATTTTGATTAGGAAAGTTACATTTTGATAAGAGAAGAAAAGAGCAGAAGAACATGTTTCGTAGTCGTAGGCATAGTTGTATACACAGATCTGGAAAGTTCTGTGAAGGAAATCAAATTTAATAAATAGTAATAGGAGTTATACGGAATAATTAATTTTTCAAAGTATAATAATAATTTATTTTTTCAAAGTACAAAAATATAAAAGCTTCCTATCGCTTCGAAGTTGATGCAAATATTTTATTATAGGTCTTGAAATTTCTCTGTAGTATACAATAAAGGCTCGCTGCATGTTAATCACAGAGAGGTTTCTAAGACATGCGGGCAAGAAAGACAGCTAAATAAAATTACCTGCCCATTAGTCACCTTTAGAAAACATATTTTTCCACTCGATTGTATTGAAGAACAATTCATTTCAGGTAATGGAGGTTCCACATAGATTTAATGTTTAGAATAATAGCTGAATTTTCTCAGGAGAGATAAAGCCAATAAGAAAAGCACCCGTTATTATAGAACCGTTATAAACAGAAAAATTTTTCTTTTGAAATTCTATTTCCCGTTTTCCTCTTTATTTAGGAATTAGAAACATACAGAAAGATACAACAAAAATGGAAAATTTACACGTTCACTTGAGGCCCTAAGAATCTTCGATGCCTAAGACGCATGAAATGCAAAATGCTAGAGAAAGATAAAGAGAATTAAAAAAAGAACGAGCGAAATGAGAGCAAAGGAATACCGTAGATACGCCGCTACATTGAACACGAATATAAACACCTGCTGGAGACATTCAACGATGAGAATGGTCACTCATTTTAGCAATTTGAGGATTGTTATTAACAAAACATAGGCAATCGTCAATTTTAATGATTCTACTTCCTCGATATTTTTTTCGCATTTGTCAAAGGAGAACGTTTCTTTCGATATTTTTCAAGATTTCATTGCTTCTCATGCTAAGTGTATTGCTTTAAGCAATAGCTTTAATATTCGTTTTTACTGTCATCTAGTGCAAATGCAATTAACAATTTTAGTGCCAAACTATGGTATATTGTTGCTAAACGTAAGGATCATTTGCGAAAAGTGACAAAGACGATATATTTCTGCGATATATATATTACATATCGATATATTATATATATATAATATATATATAATATGATATGATAGATAAAATATAATATAACACAATGCTACGGCGTCTTATTATTCGCATCGCGAGAGAACTTTATCTCAAAATAAATTTATAAAATGTTACAAACGGTTGAATTTTCCTGCAGAAACCCTGTGTGAGATGTTTCGCATATTAAACAAATTGCGTACTTGTTTGTAAAAATAATTTTATTATAATCCACGGGGATTAATACCGAGGCCGTGTATACGCTAGTGTTATTTATTAAAATTAAACACGGAATTACTTGAGATTTAAGGTAATACTGTTTACGACCATAATTATCCTTCTACTAAAATTTATGACCACGTATACACAGGTATACAATTAGTTACAATGCTGCTTTCGACCCTTAAAATAGGACCGTATACACTAGAAAGAGGAAACAATGTATCCATTAAAAGTTGACGAGAATGAGAAATATGAAACATAACGATATGGAAATTCCGTAGCAGTTTTTACTGATATTTTACACAAAGTGTTAATATTGCCAAGTAAAAACAAAGCAAATAAGAATTCTTTGAAAAACGGCATCGTTTCGGAAAGTGAGTAAGAGATACATTTTCTGGCTGTACCTAGCGGCCATGGCTTATTCAACCAATGATAATACAGCACAGTACTATACAGTAAGGGGCGGAGCATCAGTGACATTTGATTGGTCCACAACCTTAGCAATCTGCACAGTGCCTTATATTGCGATGAAGGAGTAATGTGGTAGGGATAGCTATATAAATTGGACATGTACTAGCAACAGATTGAATGTTCAAGGTTCGGTGTTCCGCTAACAGTGGAATAGTTTGTGTGGTTGGTCCGTACGATACTGCAGTTTAAATTTAACAATATAAAATATACAAGAACAAGATATTCAAACTTTGTCAAGATTCCATTAGAAGAGTTGGTGAGCTGTTGTAGCGGTACGTAAACATCTCATATTCGTAAGTTTTGTCTGTAATATATTTCTGTTTGATTAATTGTACGCGTATAATATTTCTCTAAAATAAGTTAACTAAAAACGTTTTACCATTTGTAAGTCAAAATATCGTAGCGAAAGAATTTATGTAGATTGTTTAGAAAGTTTCGGGATCCTTCACACGCTTCAAATATCAAATAAAATCGTTGTGATCCTATAAAGACAATTTTTAACTTTTACGCTAAAACACACGGAACCGAGATTACTTCGATAATATCGGCTTGTTACAATTACTAGATATTTTAATTTGTTTATTTTTTTTTAAATAGGTTTGAAACTCTAGAAGTAACAAGAAGAACAAAATGCATTCCTTATACAATATCCGGCAATATCAAAATTCCCTAGAATATGACGTATCAAACTATTCAGATTGGTTTGATCATTCAAATGCACCAGACGATTCAGATGCACCAGACGATTCAGATGCACCAGACGATTTAGATGCATCAGAGTATTTAGATGCATCAGACGGTTTAAATGCACCAGACGATTTGGATGCATTAGAGGATTTAGACGCATTAGAGGATTTAGATGCATTAGAGGATTTAGATGCATCAGAGGAGTTAGATGCATCAGAGGATTTAGATGCATCAGAGGATTTAGATGCATCAGAGGAGTTAGATGCATCAGACGATTCAGATGCACCAGACGATTCAGATGCACCATACGATTCAGATGCACCAGACGATTCAGATGCACCAGACGATTCAGATGCACCAGACGATTCAGATGCACCAGATGATTCAGATGCATCAGAGTATTCAGATGCACCAGACGATTCAGATGCACCATACGATTCAGATGCACCAGACGATTCAGATGCACCAGATGATTCAGATGCATCAGAGTATTCAGATGCACCAGACGATTCAGATGCACCAGACGATTCAGATGCACCAGACGATTCAGATGCACCAGACGATTCAGATGCACCAGACGATTCAGATGCACCAGATTCAGATGCATCAGAGTATTCAGATGCACCAGACGATTCAGATGCACCAGACGATTCAGATGCACCAGACGATTCAGATGCACCAGACGATTTAGATGCATCAGAGTATTTAGATGCATCAGACGGTTTAAATGCACCAGACGATTTGGATGCATCAGACGGTTTAAATGCACCAGACGATTTGGATGCATCAGACGGTTTAAATGCACCAGACGATTTGGATGCATCAGACGGTTTAAATGCACCAGACGATTTGGATGCATCAGACGGTTTAAATGCACCAGACGATTTGGATGCATCAGACGGTTTAAATGCACCAGACGATTTGGATGCATCAGACGGTTTAAATGCACCAGACGATTTGGATGCATCAGACGGTTTAAATGCACCAGACGATTTGGATGCATCAGACGGTTTAAATGCACCAGACGATTTGGATGCATCAGACGGTTTAAATGCACCAGACGATTTGGATGCATCAGACGGTTTAAATGCATCAGACGGTTTAAATGCACCAGACGATTTGGATGCATCAGACGGTTTAAATGCACCAGACGATTTGGATGCATCAGTCGGTTTAAATGCATCAGACGGTTTAAATGCACCAGACGATTTGGATGCATCAGACGGTTTAAATGCACCAGACGATTTGGATGCATCAGAGGATTTAGATGCACCAGACGATTCAGATGCACCAGATAATTTAAGTTCATTAAGTGAATTCAGTGTATTGGAGGATATATATCGATCACATGATTTAAATCCATCAAATGATTCTATTTCATCAGATGATTTTGGTCCATCATATGATCCAAATCCATTAGATGATTTAAATATATTAGATGATTCAAATGTATCAGATGATTCAACGTCGTTGGATGATTCAGCACCAGCGATGCCTTCGAAGTCGAGAATTCTACCAATAAGAACTGTCAAGTCGTTCATTATACAAGCAATCGGCGACAGCCCGGTGGTGTCAACGCCACGACGGTGGTCATCGATGCCATCGATTCATCTAGCATCGATGGAATCAAAGAGTCACATTCGAAGACATGATGATTTTCGTTTTGAAGCAGCAAGACGTTCAAGTTTTCGAAACTGGTTTGTATCTTTCCTTGACCCAGCCAATCTTGCAGCAGCAGGATTTTATTATACAGGCAATAACGATGAAGTCAAATGTTTTGAGTGTCAAGTGGTAGTAAGTCACTGGGTAGAGGGTCGTACTGCCATGGACGTGCACCAGTTATGGTCCCCAAGATGCAAATTTGTCCTGAATGAAGATTGCAACAACGTTCCAATCGGAATGAATTCGGATGAAGTTTTGCAGTCAGAACGAAGAAATACAAATGAACCATGTCCTTATGGTTTAGAATATTCGCGATCATTTGATTTTGACGACCATCAATTTCTAAGATATAATCGAAAACCGACGGCATATGAATTCAGCCGTCTAGGACTAAAAAGAATTAGGGCACCAAACAATTTGCAATTTGTTAGTCTCCGAGCCAGATTAGATTCATTCCGATCATGGCCTCAACATTTGGCACATACAGTTCAATTATTAGCTGATGCAGGCATGTATTTTATCGGACCAGATGATCTCACTGCCTGCCATCACTGTGGAGTTCATATAGGAAATTGGAAGCCAACAGACGATCCATGGTATCGACACGCAGTAGCGTCTATTACATGTTGTTATGTATCAATGGTACAGGGTTGGAAATACATAAATAATGTGTCAGGCCAGAAATTATTTAGAACATCTGCAGAAGTAAGTAGAGAACTTACACCCTCGACCATATGTATAATTAATAATTCCAATATATACTTATGTACATTATGTTTATTTCAGCCGTTAACACGAACTAAAATTGAGTGTCGTGTGAGATCCACCAGTGAAAACGAAATGACTCTCGAGATGACTCTCCGTGAGAAACATGGTAAGTAATAAAAATAAAAACACAGATGGATCGTACATTCTTTAATTTGTATGAAATACGTATAATAAATTTTATTATATATTATATTTCAATATATTGTTTACTATTTTAGAAGCTCTGCAGATAAAAAATCAAGCATTGAAAAGTGCTAGATTGTGCCACGTTTGCAAGGAACAAGAGTCAATAATAACGTTTTTACCGTGCGGACATACAATAACATGTCAGAATTGCTGTCTTCCATTTGTAAAATGCATAATTTGCAGAAGACAAATTAAAGCACTAAGTCGTATATATGCGACGTAATACCTGCACATCTATGTATTTATATTTATATAATTATGTATATATAAAAATTAGCACATTCGTACTTATATGACTGTACTTTATAATTTTTTAAAAATGACGTATACATATTAAAATTTGTGATACTATATACCTTTAAATTAAGTGTATATATCGGGAAATTATAAAATATTATAATTTTAGTACTATTTCTACAGTAATTACCAAATAAAAGCATGATATTAAACAAATCAAATATATGTTTTCTGCATGTTTTAATTTTTTGTATTTTAAATGTTAAACATTAATTTGAATTATGTATCTTATCTTATCTGATTAAAGTTAACTTTTTCCGCATCTAAATAATTGTTCCTTGTTTTATTCCACTTATTGTTAGTAACATGAAACTGTATTATATAATTAATAAAAGGTAATAAATTCTTTTTGTGTCGCTGCTTTTTATGATCTATTTATCACTTCTAATATAGCTTTCCTGTCAGCGCTTTAAATATTCATAAGGATAAATTATTGTATAATATGTAGTTATATAATTATACATATAATTTAAGCGTCTTATTATTCGCATCCCGCGGGAACTTCATCTCAAAATAAATATATAAAATGTTACATACGGTTGAATTTTTCTGCAAAAACCCTGTATGAGATGTTTTACATATTAAACAAATTGCGTACTTGTTTGGTAAAATAATTTTATTATAACCCGCGGTGTTTAATACCGAGGCTGTGTATACGCTAGTGTTATTTATTAAAATTACGGAATTACTTGAGATTTGAGGTAATACCATTTACGACCGTAATTATCCTTCTACTAAAATTTATGACCACGTATACACAGGTATACAATTAGTTACAGTGTTGCTTTCGACCCTTAAAATAGGACCGTATACACTAGAAAGAGGAAACAATGTATCCATTAAAAGTTGACGAGAATGGGAAATATGAAACATAACGATATGGAAATTCCGTAGCAGTTTTTACTGATATTTTACACAAAGTGTTAATATTGCCAAGTAAAAACAAAGCAAACAAGAATTCTTTGAAAAACGGCATCGTTTCGGAAAGTGAGTAAGAAGTACATTTTCTCGCTGTACCCAGCGGGCGTGGCTTATTCAACCAATGATAATACAGTACAATACAATACAGTAAGGAACGGAGCATCAATGACATTTGATTGGTCCACAACCTTAGCAATCTGCACAGTGCCTTATATTGCGATGAAGGAGTAATGTGGTAGGGATAGCTATATAAATTGGACATGTACTAGCAACAGATTGAATGTTCAAGGTTCGGTGTTCCGCTAACAGTGGAATAGTTTGTGTGGTTGGTCCGTACGATACTGCAGTTTAAATTTAACAATATAAAATATACAAGAACAAGGTGTTAAAACTGTGTCAAGATTCCATTTGAAGAGTTGGTGAGCTGTTGTAGCGGTACGTAAACATCTCATATTCGTAACTTTTGTCTGTAATATATTTCTGTTTGATCAATTGTACGCGTATAATATTTCTCTAAAATAAGTTAACTAAAAACGTTTTACCATATGTAAATTAAAAATATCGTAGCGAAAGAATTTATGTAGATTGTATAGAAAGTTTCGGGATCCTTCAAACGCTTCAAATATCAAATAAAATCGTTGTGATTCTTCAAAGACAATTTTTAACTTTTACGCTAAAACACACGGAACTGAGATTACTTCGATAATATCGGCTTGTTACAATTACTAGATATTTTAATTTCTTTTATTTGTTTTTTTAGGTTTCAATACACTTCAAGTAACTATTTGAATAAAATGATTCCTATAATAAAATCACGATATTTGAGGGAGCAAAATGCAGAATCTTCAGAACGTGAGGAAGCACTGCCTGTTCCTTCGACATCGGTAAATGATTCAAATGCGTCGATTGATCCAATTTCGTCGGGTGATTCTGCGTTACCGGCTGATTCAGTATCGCCGGTTGATTCTGCGTTACCGGCAGATTCAGTATCGCCGGTTGATTCTGCGTTACCGGTTGATCCAGTATCGTCGGTTGATTCTGCGTTACCGATTGATTCAGTATCGCCGGTTCCATCGACGTCGCGTGGTATTCACAGAAATTATAACGATTTTCGTTTTGAAGCAGCAAGACGTTCGAGTTTTCGAAACTGGTCTATATCTTCCATTAACCCAGCCAGTCTTGCAAAAGCAGGATTCTATTATACAGGCAAATGGAATATAGTAAAGTGTTTTGAATGTCAATTGGAGATAAATTATTGGTCAGAGGGATATACTCCCATGACAATTCATGAGATGCATTCTCCAGACTGCAAATTTGTTCGTAGAGAACACTGTAATAACGTACCAATCGGCCAAGATCCTGATAAATATCTACGGAGAAAACGAAGAAATAGAAGCATATCTTGCCCTTATGGTTTACAATATAAAGACTCATTTGATTTCAATGACCATCGGTTTTTAAGGTACTTACGAAACCCGTCGGCATACGAATTGAGCCGTTTGGGACTAACAAGTGTTAAGGAACCAAAAAATTTGGATTATAGTACTTACAAATCCAGATTAAATTCATTTGCAAATTGGCCTACATATATGAAACAGACAGGTGAAGCATTAGCCGACGCCGGCTTTTACTATACCGGAGTAAGAGATATTACCATCTGTTACCACTGTGGAGTTCATATAGGAAATTGGAAAACAGAAGAAGAACCTTGGGTTCAACATGTAATGCTATCTCCCAATTGCAGTTATCTATTAACAGTACGAGGGACGCAATACGTCAATGATGTAATAGGCGAAGAGTTATATGATACTTGCGAAGGAGTAAATAGAAAGACTTACAGCCTGAACCATATGTATAATTAATAATTCGAATATATACTTGTATACATTATATTTATTTCAGTCATCAACACAAACTACAGTTGAGAGCCGTGAGCAATCCACTAGTGAAAATGAAACTAACGAGATGACTCTCGTTGAGAAACAAGGTAATAAAAATAAAAACACAGATAGATCGTACATTCTTTAATTTGTATGAAATACGTATACGTACAATAAATTTTATTATATATTACATTTCCATATACTGTTTACTGTTTTAGCTGCTCTGGAGGAGGAGAAGAAGAAATTGATAGATGCTCGAAGGTGTACAGTTTGCAAGGAACGAGGAGCAATAATAACATTTATACCTTGCGGACACCTTGTCACATGTCAGCATTGTTCCCATGCTTTTGGAAAATGCCTAATTTGCGGCAGAGAAATTAAAGCACTACGTCGTGTATATTTTACTTAATGCATGTACATTTATGTATTTATATATATATGTCGGAGATGAAAGGACACCGGGCCCCCTCGTTGGAGTTATTTGGAAAACCTCAATACCGAGGCATGTACGAAATAACCCAAACACAGTCATCCGAAACTTTAGACAATGAGCTTAGGCTCGAGGCGACAACCGGTCGCCGAAGCGTAGCCACGGTCACTGGATGAACGTTCCACCTAACGGAGATATGAAGTTACATAGCTTCCCTTTAAAGAATTGGCAGTGCCAATACTTGACAATAAGACATTCCAACGGCCCCGCGGCTCGCCACACACAGACCCCATTCTTTGGGTAAGATGATCGCCAGAAGCCGATGCATCATTCACAGTTTATGTTCAGATAACCTGAGGAACCGCTACAAATCTTAGGACTTAGTTAACTAAAGTCCTTCAGATTGACAAACAGTCTTTATTATATCAGCAGGTAAATCTGTCACCTATTGCGGGAAGATATGGGAGATCTGATTTGCTCACGTACGACGTTTCCTGCCAGGAACTCTCTCTCAAGGGCGGCTAGCATCCTTTTCTAATCGCCAACATAGAAATTAACCAATTAACAGCAACGTCTATTTCCCTCGCCCTTCGTGCGGAGGCTTTCTTTGACGAATTTCTTTGACGATCTCGTGCCCTTAGCCACATCCCGTCATAGTTTTCCTCTGCAGCGTCGTCGTGACGGAAAGTCATTCCCTTTCTGGCAGTCTCATTAGCCATACGACTAGTGTGTTTGTACGATCGGTGAGTAATCTACGTCTTAGCAAAGAGCTAATCAAGCGATCCTTGTATCACGAGTAGTAAGGCCAGTCCAATTTAGGCTACGAAGCAAAGTATATTCGTTATTCCGTGGACCGCGGATTCGCCATATCGAACCTAGGGTCATTGTCATTAGCGTCTAGTTACCGCGGCCGCTTATCAATCTTGTACCAACTATATCAGTGTAATGAACGTTTGTGCAACAACAATGAACAACACCGGCGAAGACTCATTACACGGTCCTAACGCCAACCCGACATATATAATTATGTACATATGTATATTAGCATATTCATATCTCGTATACGAATATATTTTATAATTTTTTAAAAATGACGTATACACATTAAAATCTGTGATACAATGCACCGTTGAATTAAGTGTATATATCAGGGACTTATAAAATATTATAATTTTAGTACTATTTCTACAGTAATTAGTAAATAGAAACACATTTCTTCTTTATATGTTTTAATTTTTTTTATTTTAAGTGTTACTTAATTAAACATTGAATTCTGTATCTTATCTTATCTGAATGAAGTTAACTTTTTCCGCAACTAACTAATTGTTTTTTCTTTTATTCCTCTTAGTTAGTAAAATGAAACTGTATTATACATATATATATATATATATATATTTCAAATCATAAAAATCGTAACTTACATTTTGTTTTATTATACATAGTTATCCTGTT
Organism: Bombus pascuorum; assembly: GCF_905332965.1. NCBI lineage: Eukaryota > Metazoa > Arthropoda > Insecta > Hymenoptera > Apidae > Bombus > Bombus pascuorum. Next base: position 7,285,844 of record NC_083496.1, on the reverse strand, counting down.
TTCTATTCGTTAAATAAAGCCAATTAAAAGACAATTGTATTTTTTATATTAACAAAACCTCGAAGTTTTAATGCAAGGAACTTGTTAGTTAGAAGTTTATGATTGTAAAACTGAGCATTTTCAAGGTGTTTTACAACTTCGATTTCTATTTGTAATTCAGTAAATAGTTTATAGTTCAGTAAATGGAACTGTTGACAGTGAATACATAAATACACTTAGCTGGCGGTCATTTTATAATGTGATTTTGAACTTTGATTGAATTGGGTTTGAGCCATTTTTTACTCCTCGCCACTCATGAGACCAGCTGTTATGTTAGTAAATACTTGCGGACTTGTATAATCTATGTAATTTCCCGTAAATTTCAGTACATCTGTACGGGCCAACTGAATGATGGATAGAAGCAATATGACGTCAAATTAACGTGTAAAAATGGCAGTAAAATAGCCAAAATATGCTCAGCTTTAGATAGTCATAACTTTTAAACCAGTAGATTCCTCGCCTTAAAACTTCTATTTTCGCATTCTACACGTCGAAATTAGCAAATTAGAAAAATTGCAAGAAAAGGTCAATAATTTTTGGTTTCTTAAAAAAAATCTAAGAGAGAGTGCAATACCTCGACACTCGGCACCATGGTCGTATGTCGTAGAGCACTATCTCTGTCCTGCAACATAATCTTCAACTCACCTGTAAGAACGCGCTATCCACCTCTATCATTCTATGGGAGAACTACATGGTGTCTATGATAACTATTTATGTAAGTACATAGTAATTAACTCATTCCTTACCGAATACACTATGCGTAGTATTGAAACTTGAATTACGCGCCGTTTACTTCAAATGGTTTGAAGTTACGTATATACAACATAATTGGACGCTACTGAACCGTTATGTTACATACGAATATGGCCTTATATTTAGCGATATCAATATGCAATTTAGAATCGAAATTTGAAATCACGTTCACATAACTGAAATGCCAAATACATCTATATATTGGTTAAAAAATTCGATGCCAGTATTGTAGCAGGGGGTGAATAAGAATTCAAAATGCAGGAAATACGCTATTGAAAAACATTAAGTTTAGTCGTTAAAAATCACAATAAATTAAAAGGTTTTCGTTCAGCCATGCAAGGTTATTAAAAAGCGTTTTGTTTTCTAAGGGATAATTTCAAGCAAGTCTCTATTAAAAAAGCTACGCTTACATCTTAATATGTAGTTACATTCAATTTTTCGCGCACTTTATTGAACAAAGCGGTTCAGCGATTCGTACCAATATACATAATATAAACTCCTCAGTAACCGCGAAATGAGATAATATGTTGGTAATAGAAAAAGAGCCGTCTCTTTACTTAACAAGATTTTAAATTTATTTTAAATATGAAAAATTTAGATGTCTCACATACAAGTTTAATTTTAAGATAATTGAGAATAAAGCCTGTTCATAGAAATCATATTTAAAATACTACTACGACTTTTAGAACTTTAAATGTTGGCTATTCGTTCGAAAATACGTTTTTGAAAAATTGTTAGTATAAATTGGATCTACGAGAACATAAAATAATCAAGAATAGCAAGCAATTATATATAATGGATGCTTGTAATTTAATTAATAAAAAAAAAAAAAAAAAAAAGAACAATCGGTTCTGTACGCTTTATTTCCGGAAATGAGTAACCTATATTGTGCAATTTGCGAAATTGATTTTGTTGAAGTTCATCATCCATATTTATTTATATTTTACTAACAATAAAATTTTAGATTACTTATTCATTTAATATCTGAAGTTATTGCTTCACCAGTAATGGGTACAGAAAGATATATATTTGTTATAACGCATAAACAATTTTCTGAAACTGGTAGATTGGGCAAAATTTTGAGAAATTTTAAAATAGTCGTATGTTCACGATACAAATCTTTATTGACTCTAAATATATGATTTCAATGATAAACTGGTTTTTATTTCTGTCAGTATCAAGGATTAACATCAATTACTAAAGAAGTTTATAAAAGTTGTCTTAGGTATACGATACAAACTAAGATAGATACTTTGTGGAATAAAGTTGATGATTATTTTGTTCAAGGAAAACATTTTTATAACTTTATAGAAGGATCTAGAGCATTAAAATTAGATACACTAATAGGGCTTAATAAAAAATCTAATTTTGTTCTTCGTATAACTAATATTAAAATAATGTGAAAAATATTAACATTAAAAAGTTTTTAGAAAGGAAAATGTACTTGCAATTTCATGCAGAAATACTTAAAATTCCATATATCAGATTTGAAGACTATCTTTCACCAACTATTATATCACATTTTTTATAATGGAATTTTATTTTATGAAATTAAATTTTTCAATTGCAAATCTAAAGTTTTTAGATATACTGAAACGTGTGTACCAAGTAGTCCATTCAAAAATTATTCCAAATAGAGAAAAAGAATCTACAATTACACATTTTTTATCTGATATGCTTATGAAATTATTGGGAGTTTGTGGTAAACAAATGGCTACAGATATCCAAAGATATGCTCCATTTGATACAGCGAGTTACACAGAATATTTAATAATTTCTATTCAATAGTCGCAAATAAAATCTATTCTCCATTACATACGGAAACCTTTGAGTATAAAATCAGGTAATGCATCGCCAAAGGACAGAGGATTAAGTAAGTATCTTAAGGAAAAGGGTAATATTATCTCACAATTAGAATTTTCTGATAGATATATAGATGGATTGACAAAAGACGTGAATAGTGCTACAAATTCATAATGTACAATTACAAAATTAAACAACAAGGATGTAAAAGAAAATCAAAGTGGTACTAAGATAATAATATACCTTTACAAATATACCTAAAAATTGTAATTACTTGAATTGTAAATTATAAAATTTTATCTTTCATTGTTTATGCTTCGCTTATAATCGTCTCTATTTAAATATTGCTACCGCAAGAAAAAGATCAAAGAGAAAAGCATTTAACACTAAAGGAGAAACTATCAAAAGCTAAATCTGATAAAGATAGCTGCTCATCTTTATCCAGTATACACATATTTATGTTTCTAAATTCTGTATGATTAAGTAAAAATTACATATAATCATTCTATAATTTATTAAATAGGATCAAAACAACATTGCGGAGACAATGGCAAAAACAAATTAGTTAGATCAAATGAAGAATAGTGAATTGAGTGGTTGTCTAAATTCCACATGATCCAAGAGCAAAAAGAGGTGTACTTATTAATAAAGTATAATCACACATCGAGAATACAACAATTTTACAGTCATTTCGTATGTAAATGCATGTAAATGTATCTTTAGAAGGAAACATAGAAATGTATCATACGTGTTCTTAAGGGTACTAAGTTAGTATAAGAAATAATACTAACATGCTATAACATGACATATTATATTTTTAAATTTATACATTATAGCAGCTTTAGTATATAACAAATAAAATAATAGTATATAATTAGATATAATTAATAAAAGGTTATAAATTCTTTTTGCGTCGCTGATTTTTTATGATCTATTTATCATTTCTAATATAGCTTTCCTGTCAGCTTCATTTTTTATACCAATTTCAATTAAATCTTCATTAGTTAAAGTCATAAACAAATCAATGTCAACCTGAAATAAATTTACAATATTAATTTATAATAAAATTTTATGCATATACTTATATATATATAACACATAATTTGATAACATATTTACTTCTTGTTGGAGAAATATAGGCACGTATTGACCTAATCCGTAATGTTTTAGTAAAACAAACATTTTTGCTTCTTCTGAATTTAAAATTATTCCTCTTGGAGGTGGCCTGTAACGTGGTGGCGTTGGTGTATTTTCTCCAAATACATTTTCATCATTCATATTTGGCAGAACATTTTGTTGGCGCAATGGACTAAATTCAAGCGCATATTCAAGAGTAGTATCAAGATCTTCTTTGTGTTGAATATTTAAATCTTGTGGCCGTATGGACTGTAATCTTTGCAAACAATATAGTTAAATTAGAATATCCTAGTTATTTTGTATATGTATCAATTGCGAATTGCTAGCATTGATGGTAATAATACCTTCTATTTCTTGGTTCTTAGCTTCCATATTCTCTATTGTGTGGAAAACTTCAACTTCCAAGGTAATGGTTTTACCAATAAGTGTTTTAAGAAGAGATCTGCATTCCTCCGTGAAGTCTCAACTGCACAAAAAGACAAAAAGATTATATTAATGTACAATATCGTGAAAAAATGTACTGTGGTAGTAAATCCTAAAATAAACATTTTCTAAGCAATACTTGTATATTTTTTTAATTTTTAATTTACAAAAACATTAATCAGCTGAAATTTTGTTAAACAAAATGATGGCATCATAGAGTATAGGTTAGTTGAAAACTCATCTAATAGCTTTTTACATAAATATGGAAGAAACAGCTGTTATATTTGCATTTCTTGAAATAATTTATAGAATAGGGTAGATTGTTCAGAGTAATCTTTTTATATCAATTTATAATAAACCCTTGAATTTTTCCATATACAACTCTTTCAATAGCAAGTTGTTTGCTTGGATGTTATCCTTCTGCAGATACTGTTTTAAGCTGTTATTACATTGCTTTTCATTTTCATTGGTTTCCATATTTAATTGTTTCATACAGATTAATTAGTTTTGTATGCTGAGTATTTCACCACCTTGCAAAGCCATTTACGACACATCGGATACGCAGATAAAAGGAAACTTGACGGACGGGGAAAAACAGAAGAGAATCGCTAGCAGTTGCACTAAATCTGGATATAGGAACTAGTTATGATACCAACATGACATTTATCTCACCAAAAGCCAGTTTAGATTTCCAGCTCATGATCTTTGCTGCCTAAGACGCATAAAATGCAAGATGCTAGAGAAAGATAAAGAAAAATCAGAAAAACATGCGAAATGAGGATAAACAGATACCGTAGATGCGCTGCTACATTGAACACGAATATAAACACCTGCTACAGACATTCAACAATGAGAATGGTCACTCATTTTAGGAATTTCAGGATTGTCATCAACAAAACATAGGCATCGTCAATTTTAATGATTCTACTTCCTCGACATTTTTTTTCGCATTTGTCAAACGAGAACGTTTCTTTCGATATTTTTCAAGATTTCACTGCTTCTCATGCTAAGTGTATTGCTTTAAGCAATAGCTTTAATATTCGTTTTTACTATCATCTAGTGCAAACGCAATTAACAATTTCAGTGCCAAACTATTGGTATATTGTTGCCAAACGTAAGGAGCATTTGCGAAAAGAGACAAAGGGGATATATTTTTGAGATATATATATATATATATATATATATATTATATATCGATATATTATATATATTGCAATTTCATGCAGAAATACTTAAAATTCCATATATCAGATTTGAAGACTATCTTTCACCAACTATTATATCACATTTTTTATAATGGAATTTTATTTTATGAAATTAAATTTTTCAATTGCAAATCTAAAGTTTTTAGATATACTGAAACGTGTGTACCAAGTAGTCCATTCGAAAATTATTCCAAATAGAGAAAAAGAATCTACAATTACACATTTTTTATCTGATATGCTTATGAAATTATTGGGAGTTTGTGGTAAACAAATGGCTACAGATATCCAAAGATATGCTCCATTTGATACAGCGAGTTACACAGAATATTTAATAATTTCTATTCAATAGTCGCAAATAAAATCTATTCTCCATTACATACGGAAACCTTTGAGTATAAAATCAGGTAATGCATCGCCAAAGGACAGAGGATTAAGTAAGTATCTTAAGGAAAAGGGTAATATTATCTCACAATTAGAATTTTCTGATAGATATATAGATGGATTGACAAAAGACGTGAATAGTGCTACAAATTCATAATGTACAATTACAAAATTAAACAACAAGGATGTAAAAGAAAATCAAAGTGGTACTAAGATAATAATATACCTTTACAAATATACCTAAAAATTGTAATTACTTGAATTGTAAATTATAAAATTTTATCTTTCATTGTTTATGCTTCGCTTATAATCGTCTCTATTTAAATATTGCTACCGCAAGAAAAAGATCAAAGAGAAAAGCATTTAACACTAAAGGAGAAACTATCAAAAGCTAAATCTGATAAAGATAGCTGCTCATCTTTATCCAGTATACACATATTTATGTTTCTAAATTCTGTATGATTAAGTAAAAATTACATATAATCATTCTATAATTTATTAAATAGGATCAAAACAACATTGCGGAGACAATGGCAAAAACAAATTAGTTAGATCAAATGAAGAATAGTGAATTGAGTGGTTGTCTAAATTCCACATGATCCAAGAGCAAAAAGAGGTGTACTTATTAATAAAGTATAATCACACATCGAGAATACAACAATTTTACAGTCATTTCGTATGTAAATGCATGTAAATGTATCTTTAGAAGGAAACATAGAAATGTATCATACGTGTTCTTAAGGGTACTAAGTTAGTATAAGAAATAATACTAACATGCTATAACATGACATATTATATTTTTAAATTTATACATTATAGCAGCTTTAGTATATAACAAATAAAATAATAGTATATAATTAGATATAATTAATAAAAGGTTATAAATTCTTTTTGCGTCGCTGATTTTTTATGATCTATTTATCATTTCTAATATAGCTTTCCTGTCAGCTTCATTTTTTATACCAATTTCAATTAAATCTTCATTAGTTAAAGTCATAAACAAATCAATGTCAACCTGAAATAAATTTACAATATTAATTTATAATAAAATTTTATGCATATACTTATATATATATAACACATAATTTGATAACATATTTACTTCTTGTTGGAGAAATATAGGCACGTATTGACCTAATCCGTAATGTTTTAGTAAAACAAACATTTTTGCTTCTTCTGAATTTAAAATTATTCCTCTTGGAGGTGGCCTGTAACGTGGTGGCGTTGGTGTATTTTCTCCAAATACATTTTCATCATTCATATTTGGCAGAACATTTTGTTGGCGCAATGGACTAAATTCAAGCGCATATTCAAGAGTAGTATCAAGATCTTCTTTGTGTTGAATATTTAAATCTTGTGGCCGTATGGACTGTAATCTTTGCAAACAATATAGTTAAATTAGAATATCCTAGTTATTTTGTATATGTATCAATTGCGAATTGCTAGCATTGATGGTAATAATACCTTCTATTTCTTGGTTCTTAGCTTCCATATTCTCTATTGTGTGGAAAACTTCAACTTCCAAGGTAATGGTTTTACCAATAAGTGTTTTAAGAAGAGATCTGCATTCCTCCGTGAAGTCTCAACTGCACAAAAAGACAAAAAGATTATATTAATGTACAATATCGTGAAAAAATGTACTGTGGTAGTAAATCCTAAAATAAACATTTTCTAAGCAATACTTGTATATTTTTTTAATTTTTAATTTACAAAAACATTAATCAGCTGAAATTTTGTTAAACAAAATGATGGCATCATAGAGTATAGGTTAGTTGAAAACTCATCTAATAGCTTTTTACATAAATATGGAAGAAACAGCTGTTATATTTGCATTTCTTGAAATAATTTATAGAATAGGGTAGATTGTTCAGAGTAATCTTTTTATATCAATTTATAATAAACCCTTGAATTTTTCCATATACAACTCTTTCAATAGCAAGTTGTTTGCTTGGATGTTATCCTTCTGCAGATACTGTTTTAAGCTGTTATTACATTGCTTTTCATTTTCATTGGTTTCCATATTTAATTGTTTCATACAGATTAATTAGTTTTGTATGCTGAGTATTTCACCACCTTGCAAAGCCATTTACGACACATCGGATACGCAGATAAAAGGAAACTTGACGGACGGGGAAAAACAGAAGAGAATCGCTAGCAGTTGCACTAAATCTGGATATAGGAACTAGTTATGATACCAACATGACATTTATCTCACCAAAAGCCAGTTTAGATTTCCAGCTCATGATCTTTGCTGCCTAAGACGCATAAAATGCAAGATGCTAGAGAAAGATAAAGAAAAATCAGAAAAACATGCGAAATGAGGATAAACAGATACCGTAGATGCGCTGCTACATTGAACACGAATATAAACACCTGCTACAGACATTCAACAATGAGAATGGTCACTCATTTTAGGAATTTCAGGATTGTCATCAACAAAACATAGGCATCGTCAATTTTAATGATTCTACTTCCTCGACATTTTTTTTCGCATTTGTCAAACGAGAACGTTTCTTTCGATATTTTTCAAGATTTCACTGCTTCTCATGCTAAGTGTATTGCTTTAAGCAATAGCTTTAATATTCGTTTTTACTATCATCTAGTGCAAACGCAATTAACAATTTCAGTGCCAAACTATTGGTATATTGTTGCCAAACGTAAGGAGCATTTGCGAAAAGAGACAAAGGGGATATATTTTTGAGATATATATATATATATATATATATATATTATATATCGATATATTATATATATTGCAATTTCATGCAGAAATACTTAAAATTCCATATATCAGATTTGAAGACTATCTTTCACCAACTATTATATCACATTTTTTATAATGGAATTTTATTTTATGAAATTAAATTTTTCAATTGCAAATCTAAAGTTTTTAGATATACTGAAACGTGTGTACCAAGTAGTCCATTCGAAAATTATTCCAAATAGAGAAAAAGAATCTACAATTACACATTTTTTATCTGATATGCTTATGAAATTACTGGGAGTTTGTGGTAAACAAATGGCTACAGATATCCAAAGATATGCTCCATTTGATACAGCGAGTTACACAGAATATTTAATAATTTCTATTCAATAGTCGCAAATAAAATCTATTCTCCATTACATACTGAAACCTTTGAGTATAAAATCAGGTAATGCATCGCCAAAGGACAGAGGATTAAGTAAGTATCTTAAGGAAAAGGGTAATATTATCTCACAATTAGAATTTTCTGATAGATATATAGATGGATTGACAAAAGACGTGAATAGTGCTACAAATTCATAATGTACAATTACAAAATTAAACAACAAGGATGTAAAAGAAAATCAAAGTGGTACTAAGATAATAATATACCTTTACAAATATACCTAAAAATTGTAATTACTTGAATTGTAAATTATAAAATTTTATCTTTCATTGTTTATGCTTCGCTTATAATCGTCTCTATTTAAATATTGCTACCGCAAGAAAAAGATCAAAGAGAAAAGCATTTAACACTAAAGGAGAAACTATCAAAAGCTAAATCTGATAAAGATAGCTGCTCATCTTTATCCAGTATACACATATTTATGTTTCTAAATTCTGTATGATTAAGTAAAAATTACATATAATCATTCTATAATTTATTAAATAGGATCAAAACAACATTGCGGAGACAATGGCAAAAACAAATTAGTTAGATCAAATGAAGAATAGTGAATTGAGTGGTTGTCTAAATTCCACATGATCCAAGAGCAAAAAGAGGTGTACTTATTAATAAAGTATAATCACACATCGAGAATACAACAATTTTACAGTCATTTCGTATGTAAATGCATGTAAATGTATCTTTAGAAGGAAAAATAGAAATGTATCATACGTGTTCTTAAGGGTACTAAGTTAGTATAAGAAATAATACTAACATGCTATAACATGACATATTATATTTTTAAATTTATACATTATAGCAGCTTTAGTATATAACAAATAAAATAATAGTATATAATTAGATATAATTAATAAAAGGTTATAAATTCTTTTTGCGTCGCTGATTTTTTATGATCTATTTATCATTTCTAATATAGCTTTCCTGTCAGCTTCATTTTTTATACCAATTTCAATTAAATCTTCATTAGTTAAAGTCATAAACAAATCAATGTCAACCTGAAATAAATTTACAATATTAATTTATAATAAAATTTTATGCATATACTTATATATATATAACACATAATTTGATAACATATTTACTTCTTGTTGGAGAAATATAGGCACGTATTGACCTAATCCGTAATGTTTTAGTAAAACAAACATTTTTGCTTCTTCTGAATTTAAAATTATTCCTCTTGGAGGTGGCCTGTAACGTGGTGGCGTTGGTGTATTTTCTCCAAATACATTTTCATCATTCATATTTGGCAGAACATTTTGTTGGCGCAATGGACTAAATTCAAGCGCATATTCAAGAGTAGTATCAAGATCTTCTTTGTGTTGAATATTTAAATCTTGTGGCCGTATGGACTGTAATCTTTGCAAACAATATAGTTAAATTAGAATATCCTAGTTATTTTGTATATGTATCAATTGCGAATTGCTAGCATTGATGGTAATAATACCTTCTATTTCTTGGTTCTTAGCTTCCATATTCTCTATTGTGTGGAAAACTTCAACTTCCAAGGTAATGGTTTTACCAATAAGTGTTTTAAGAAGAGATCTGCATTCCTCCGTGAAGTCTCAACTGCACAAAAAGACAAAAAGATTATATTAATGTACAATATCGTGAAAAAATGTACTGTGGTAGTAAATCCTAAAATAAACATTTTCTAAGCAATACTTGTATATTTTTTTAATTTTTAATTTACAAAAACATTAATCAGCTGAAATTTTGTTAAACAAAATGATGGCATCATAGAGTATAGGTTAGTTGAAAACTCATCTAATAGCTTTTTACATAAATATGGAAGAAACAGCTGTTATATTTGCATTTCTTGAAATAATTTATAGAATAGGGTAGATTGTTCAGAGTAATCTTTTTATATCAATTTATAATAAACCCTTGAATTTTTCCATATACAACTCTTTCAATAGCAAGTTGTTTGCTTGGATGTTATCCTTCTGCAGATACTGTTTTAAGCTGTTATTACATTGCTTTTCATTTTCATTGGTTTCCATATTTAATTGTTTCATACAGATTAATTAGTTTTGTATGCTGAGTATTTCACCACCTTGCAAAGCCATTTACGACACATCGGATACGCAGATAAAAGGAAACTTGACGGACGGGGAAAAACAGAAGAGAATCGCTAGCAGTTGCACTAAATCTGGATATAGGAACTAGTTATGATACCAACATGACATTTATCTCACCAAAAGCCAGTTTAGATTTCCAGCTCATGATCTTTGCTGCCTAAGACGCATAAAATGCAAGATGCTAGAGAAAGATAAAGAAAAATCAGAAAAACATGCGAAATGAGGATAAACAGATACCGTAGATGCGCTGCTACATTGAACACGAATATAAACACCTGCTACAGACATTCAACAATGAGAATGGTCACTCATTTTAGGAATTTCAGGATTGTCATCAACAAAACATAGGCATCGTCAATTTTAATGATTCTACTTCCTCGACATTTTTTTTCGCATTTGTCAAACGAGAACGTTTCTTTCGATATTTTTCAAGATTTCACTGCTTCTCATGCTAAGTGTATTGCTTTAAGCAATAGCTTTAATATTCGTTTTTACTATCATCTAGTGCAAACGCAATTAACAATTTCAGTGCCAAACTATTGGTATATTGTTGCCAAACGTAAGGAGCATTTGCGAAAAGAGACAAAGGGGATATATTTTTGAGATATATATATATATATATATATATATATTATATATCGATATATTATATATATTGCAATTTCATGCAGAAATACTTAAAATTCCATATATCAGATTTGAAGACTATCTTTCACCAACTATTATATCACATTTTTTATAATGGAATTTTATTTTATGAAATTAAATTTTTCAATTGCAAATCTAAAGTTTTTAGATATACTGAAACGTGTGTACCAAGTAGTCCATTCGAAAATTATTCCAAATAGAGAAAAAGAATCTACAATTACACATTTTTTATCTGATATGCTTATGAAATTACTGGGAGTTTGTGGTAAACAAATGGCTACAGATATCCAAAGATATGCTCCATTTGATACAGCGAGTTACACAGAATATTTAATAATTTCTATTCAATAGTCGCAAATAAAATCTATTCTCCATTACATACTGAAACCTTTGAGTATAAAATCAGGTAATGCATCGCCAAAGGACAGAGGATTAAGTAAGTATCTTAAGGAAAAGGGTAATATTATCTCACAATTAGAATTTTCTGATAGATATATAGATGGATTGACAAAAGACGTGAATAGTGCTACAAATTCATAATGTACAATTACAAAATTAAACAACAAGGATGTAAAAGAAAATCAAAGTGGTACTAAGATAATAATATACCTTTACAAATATACCTAAAAATTGTAATTACTTGAATTGTAAATTATAAAATTTTATCTTTCATTGTTTATGCTTCGCTTATAATCGTCTCTATTTAAATATTGCTACCGCAAGAAAAAGATCAAAGAGAAAAGCATTTAACACTAAAGGAGAAACTATCAAAAGCTAAATCTGATAAAGATAGCTGCTCATCTTTATCCAGTATACACATATTTATGTTTCTAAATTCTGTATGATTAAGTAAAAATTACATATAATCATTCTATAATTTATTAAATAGGATCAAAACAACATTGCGGAGACAATGGCAAAAACAAATTAGTTAGATCAAATGAAGAATAGTGAATTGAGTGGTTGTCTAAATTCCACATGATCCAAGAGCAAAAAGAGGTGTACTTATTAATAAAGTATAATCACACATCGAGAATACAACAATTTTACAGTCATTTCGTATGTAAATGCATGTAAATGTATCTTTAGAAGGAAAAATAGAAATGTATCATACGTGTTCTTAAGGGTACTAAGTTAGTATAAGAAATAATACTAACATGCTATAACATGACATATTATATTTTTAAATTTATACATTATAGCAGCTTTAGTATATAACAAATAAAATAATAGTATATAATTAGATATAATTAATAAAAGGTTATAAATTCTTTTTGCGTCGCTGATTTTTTATGATCTATTTATCATTTCTAATATAGCTTTCCTGTCAGCTTCATTTTTTATACCAATTTCAATTAAATCTTCATTAGTTAAAGTCATAAACAAATCAATGTCAACCTGAAATAAATTTACAATATTAATTTATAATAAAATTTTATGCATATACTTATATATATATAACACATAATTTGATAACATATTTACTTCTTGTTGGAGAAATATAGGCACGTATTGACCTAATCCGTAATGTTTTAGTAAAACAAACATTTTTGCTTCTTCTGAATTTAAAATTATTCCTCTTGGAGGTGGCCTGTAACGTGGTGGCGTTGGTGTATTTTCTCCAAATACATTTTCATCATTCATATTTGGCAGAACATTTTGTTGGCGCAATGGACTAAATTCAAGCGCATATTCAAGAGTAGTATCAAGATCTTCTTTGTGTTGAATATTTAAATCTTGTGGCCGTATGGACTGTAATCTTTGCAAACAATATAGTTAAATTAGAATATCCTAGTTATTTTGTATATGTATCAATTGCGAATTGCTAGCATTGATGGTAATAATACCTTCTATTTCTTGGTTCTTAGCTTCCATATTCTCTATTGTGTGGAAAACTTCAACTTCCAAGGTAATGGTTTTACCAATAAGTGTTTTAAGAAGAGATCTGCATTCCTCCGTGAAGTCTCAACTGCACAAAAAGACAAAAAGATTATATTAATGTACAATATCGTGAAAAAATGTACTGTGGTAGTAAATCCTAAAATAAACATTTTCTAAGCAATACTTGTATATTTTTTTAATTTTTAATTTACAAAAACATTAATCAGCTGAAATTTTGTTAAACAAAATGATGGCATCATAGAGTATAGGTTAGTTGAAAACTCATCTAATAGCTTTTTACATAAATATGGAAGAAACAGCTGTTATATTTGCATTTCTTGAAATAATTTATAGAATAGGGTAGATTGTTCAGAGTAATCTTTTTATATCAATTTATAATAAACCCTTGAATTTTTCCATATACAACTCTTTCAATAGCAAGTTGTTTGCTTGGATGTTATCCTTCTGCAGATACTGTTTTAAGCTGTTATTACATTGCTTTTCATTTTCATTGGTTTCCATATTTAATTGTTTCATACAGATTAATTAGTTTTGTATGCTGAGTATTTCACCACCTTGCAAAGCCATTTACGACACATCGGATACGCAGATAAAAGGAAACTTGACGGACGGGGAAAAACAGAAGAGAATCGCTAGCAGTTGCACTAAATCTGGATATAGGAACTAGTTATGATACCAACATGACATTTATCTCACCAAAAGCCAGTTTAGATTTCCAGCTCATGATCTTTGCTGCCTAAGACGCATAAAATGCAAGATGCTAGAGAAAGATAAAGAAAAATCAGAAAAACATGCGAAATGAGGATAAACAGATACCGTAGATGCGCTGCTACATTGAACACGAATATAAACACCTGCTACAGACATTCAACAATGAGAATGGTCACTCATTTTAGGAATTTCAGGATTGTCATCAACAAAACATAGGCATCGTCAATTTTAATGATTCTACTTCCTCGACATTTTTTTTCGCATTTGTCAAACGAGAACGTTTCTTTCGATATTTTTCAAGATTTCACTGCTTCTCATGCTAAGTGTATTGCTTTAAGCAATAGCTTCAATATTCGTTTTTACTATCATCTAGTGCAAACGCAATTAACAATTTCAGTGCCAAACTATTGGTATATTGTTGCCAAACGTAAGGAGCATTTGCGAAAAGAGACAAAGGGGATATATTTTTGAGATCGATATATTATATATATATAATATATATATATATATAATATGATATAATATGATATGACAGATAAAATGTAACATAACACAATGCTACAGCGTCTTATTATTCGCATCGCGCGGGAACTTTATTTCAAAATAATTATATAAAATGTTACAAACGATTGAATTTTTCTGCAGAAACCCTGTATGAGATGTTTCACATATTAAACAAATTGCGTACTTGTTTGGAAAAATAATTTTATTATAACCCGCGGTGTTTAATACCGAGGCCGTGTATACGCTAGTGTTATTTATTAAAATTAAACACGGAATAATTACTTGAGCTTTGAGACAATACTGTTTCGACCGTAATTATCCTTTTACTAAACTGTGTAACCACGTATACACAGGTGTACAATTAGTTAAAGTATTGCCTTCGATCCTTAAAATAGGACCGTGAACACCAGAAAGAGGAAACAATGTATCCATTAAAAGTTGACGAGAATGAGAAATATGAAACATAACGATATGGAAATTCCGTAGCAGTTTTTACTGATATTTTACACAAAGTGTTAATATTGCCAAGTAAAAACAAAGCAAACAAGAATTCTTTGAAAAACGGCATCGTTTCGGAAAGTGAGTAAGAAGTACATTCTCGCGCTGTACCCAGTAGGCGTGGCTTATTCAACCAATGGTAATGCAGTACAGTACAGTACGGGGCATTGATTGGTCCACAACTTTGGCACAGTGCCATATTGCCATGAAGGAGTAATGTGGAAGGGATAATTAATAAAATAGCCATGGTCTAGTAACAGGTTGAATATTCAGTATTCGTCTAACCGTGGCCTAGTGCGCGTCGTTCGTTCGTACGACACTGCAGTTTAAATTTAACAATATAAAATGATGCCTGTAATGAGATCGCGATATTTGGCGGAAGAAAATTCAGAATCTTCGGAACACGAAGAATCAGTGCCTGCTCCTGGCACATTGTCCGATGATTTAAACTCATCGCTTGATTCAACCTTGACGATTGATTCAAATTCATCGGTTCATTCAACTTTGTCGATTGAGCCAACATCGGAGGACGATTTAGCCGCATGCACAGGTATACAATTAGTTAAAATGTTTCGACATCCCGACATTCGACATGAATTTATAATTCATTTCGACATCCAATTTCATGTAATTGTTATTGATTTAACATCCTTTGCATTTTCAGTCGAGGTGATTGATTTAACATCACCGATGCCATCGACGTCGGGAATGCCGCCAACATTCCCGATACAAATGCCGCTGGATTATCCAATTGCATCGTTCCCATCCACGTTGCGCGGCATTCAAGAAAATTATGACGATTTTCGTTTTGAAGCAGCAAGACGATCAAGTTTTCAAAACTGTCCCGTATCTTTCATTGACCCTGCCAGTTTTGCAGCTGCAGGGCTGTATTATACGGGAGAAGCGGACATAGTCCGTTGTTTTGAATGTCAGTTGGAAATAAGACACTGGTCAGAGGGACATACTCCCATGACAATTCATGAGATGCATTCTCCAGACTGCAAATTTGTTCGTAGAGAACACTGTAATAACGTACCAATCGGCCAAGATCCTGATAAATATCTACGGAGAAAACGAAGAAATAGAAACATATCTTGCCCTTATGGTTTACAATATAAAGACTCATTTGATTTCAATGACCATCGATTTTTAAGATATGCACGAAACCCGTCGGCATACGAATTGAGCCGTTTGGGACTAACAAGTGTTAAGGAACCAAAAAATTTGGATTATAGTACTTACAAATCCAGATTAAATTCATTTGCAAATTGGCCTACATATATGAAACAGACAGGTGAAGCATTAGCCGACGCCGGCTTTTACTATACCGGAGTAAGAGATATTACCACCTGTTACCACTGTGGAGTTGGTATAGGAAATTGGAAAACAGAAGAAGAACCTTGGGTTCAACATGCAATGCTATCTCCCTGTTGCAGTTATCTATTAACAGTACGAGGGACGCAATACGTCAATGATGCAACAGGCCAAGAGTTATACGATACTTGCGAAGGGGTAAGTAGACAAACTTGCAGCCTCAACCATATGTATAATTAATAATTCCGATTTATAATTGTGTACATTATATTTATTTCAGCCATCAGTACAAACTACAGCTGAGAGCCATGAGAAAGCCACTAGTGACAATGAAGTTATCGAGATGACTCTCCCTAAGAAACAAGGTAAGTAATAAAAATCAAAACACAGATAGATCATACATTCTTTAATTTGTATGAAATACGTATACGTACAATAAATTTTATTATATATTACATTTCCATATTCTGTTTACTGTTTTAGCTGCTCTGGAGGAAGAGAAGAAGAAATTGATAGATGCTCGAAGGTGTACAGTTTGCAAGGAACGAGAAGCAATAATGACATTTATACCTTGCGGACACCTTGTCACATGTCAGTATTGCTCCCAAGCTTTTGGACAATGCCTAATTTGCGGCAGAGAAATTGAAGCACAAATTCGTGTATTTTTTTAATAACACATGCACATCTATGCATTTATATTTATATAATTATGTACATATGTATATTAGCATATTCATATCTCGTATACGAATATATTTTACAATTTTTTAAAAATGACGTATACACATTAAAATCTGTGATACTATTTACCATTGAATTAAGTGTATATATCAGAGACTTATAAAAAAGAAATGTATTTAATTAGTTTAATATCATGCTTCTATTTACTAATTACTGTAGAAATAGTACTAAAATTATAATACTTTGTATGTTTTAATTTTTTTTATTTTAAGTGTTACTTAATTAAACTCATTAAATGCATTTCTTCTTTGTATGTTTTAATTTTTTTTATTTTAAGTGTTACTTAATTAAACGTTGAATTCTGTATCTTATCTTATCTGAATGAAGTTAACTTTTTCCGCAACTAACTAATTGTTTTTTCTTTTATTCCTCTTAGTTAGTAAAATGAAACTGTATTATACATATATATATATATATATATATATATATTTCAAATCATAAAAATCGTAACTTACATTTTGTTTTATTATACATAGTTATCCTGTTTTCTATTCGTTAAATAAAGCCAATTAAAAGACAATTGTATTTTTTATATTAACAAAACCTCGAAGTTTTAATGCAAGGAACTTGTTAGTTAGAAGTTTATGATTGTAAAACTGAGCATTTTCAAGGTGTTTTACAACTTCGATTTCTATTTGTAATTCAGTAAATAGTTTATAGTTCAGTAAATGGAACTGTTGACAGTGAATACATAAATACACTTAGCTGGCGGTCATTTTATAATGTGATTTTGAACTTTGATTGAATTGGGTTTGAGCCATTTTTTACTCCTCGCCACTCATGAGACCAGCTGTTATGTTAGTAAATACTTGCGGACTTGTATAATCTATGTAATTTCCCGTAAATTTCAGTACATCTGTACGGGCCAACTGAATGATGGATAGAAGCAATATGACGTCAAATTAACGTGTAAAAATGGCAGTAAAATAGCCAAAATATGCTCAGCTTTAGATAGTCATAACTTTTAAACCAGTAGATTCCTCGCCTTAAAACTTCTATTTTCGCATTCTACACGTCGAAATTAGCAAATTAGAAAAATTGCAAGAAAAGGTCAATAATTTTTGGTTTCTTAAAAAAAATCTAAGAGAGAGTGCAATACCTCGACACTCGGCACCATGGTCGTATGTCGTAGAGCACTATCTCTGTCCTGCAACATAATCTTCAACTCACCTGTAAGAACGCGCTATCCACCTCTATCATTCTATGGGAGAACTACATGGTGTCTATGATAACTATTTATGTAAGTACATAGTAATTAACTCATTCCTTACCGAATACACTATGCGTAGTATTGAAACTTGAATTACGCGCCGTTTACTTCAAATGGTTTGAAGTTACGTATATACAACATAATTGGACGCTACTGAACCGTTATGTTACATACGAATATGGCCTTATATTTAGCGATATCAATATGCAATTTAGAATCGAAATTTGAAATCACGTTCACATAACTGAAATGCCAAATACATCTATATATTGGTTAAAAAATTCGATGCCAGTATTGTAGCAGGGGGTGAATAAGAATTCAAAATGCAGGAAATACGCTATTGAAAAACATTAAGTTTAGTCGTTAAAAATCACAATAAATTAAAAGGTTTTCGTTCAGCCATGCAAGGTTATTAAAAAGCGTTTTGTTTTCTAAGGGATAATTTCAAGCAAGTCTCTATTAAAAAAGCTACGCTTACATCTTAATATGTAGTTACATTCAATTTTTCGCGCACTTTATTGAACAAAGCGGTTCAGCGATTCGTACCAATATACATAATATAAACTCCTCAGTAACCGCGAAATGAGATAATATGTTGGTAATAGAAAAAGAGCCGTCTCTTTACTTAACAAGATTTTAAATTTATTTTAAATATGAAAAATTTAGATGTCTCACATACAAGTTTAATTTTAAGATAATTGAGAATAAAGCCTGTTCATAGAAATCATATTTAAAATACTACTACGACTTTTAGAACTTTAAATGTTGGCTATTCGTTCGAAAATACGTTTTTGAAAAATTGTTAGTATAAATTGGATCTACGAGAACATAAAATAATCAAGAATAGCAAGCAATTATATATAATGGATGCTTGTAATTTAATTAATAAAAAAAAAAAAAAAAAAAAGAACAATCGGTTCTGTACGCTTTATTTCCGGAAATGAGTAACCTATATTGTGCAATTTGCGAAATTGATTTTGTTGAAGTTCATCATCCATATTTATTTATATTTTACTAACAATAAAATTTTAGATTACTTATTCATTTAATATCTGAAGTTATTGCTTCACCAGTAATGGGTACAGAAAGATATATATTTGTTATAACGCATAAACAATTTTCTGAAACTGGTAGATTGGGCAAAATTTTGAGAAATTTTAAAATAGTCGTATGTTCACGATACAAATCTTTATTGACTCTAAATATATGATTTCAATGATAAACTGGTTTTTATTTCTGTCAGTATCAAGGATTAACATCAATTACTAAAGAAGTTTATAAAAGTTGTCTTAGGTATACGATACAAACTAAGATAGATACTTTGTGGAATAAAGTTGATGATTATTTTGTTCAAGGAAAACATTTTTATAACTTTATAGAAGGATCTAGAGCATTAAAATTAGATACACTAATAGGGCTTAATAAAAAATCTAATTTTGTTCTTCGTATAACTAATATTAAAATAATGTGAAAAATATTAACATTAAAAAGTTTTTAGAAAGGAAAATGTACTTGCAATTTCATGCAGAAATACTTAAAATTCCATATATCAGATTTGAAGACTATCTTTCACCAACTATTATATCACATTTTTTATAATGGAATTTTATTTTATGAAATTAAATTTTTCAATTGCAAATCTAAAGTTTTTAGATATACTGAAACGTGTGTACCAAGTAGTCCATTCGAAAATTATTCCAAATAGAGAAAAAGAATCTACAATTACACATTTTTTATCTGATATGCTTATGAAATTACTGGGAGTTTGTGGTAAACAAATGGCTACAGATATCCAAAGATATGCTCCATTTGATACAGCGAGTTACACAGAATATTTAATAATTTCTATTCAATAGTCGCAAATAAAATCTATTCTCCATTACATACGGAAACCTTTGAGTATAAAATCAGGTAATGCATCGCCAAAGGACAGAGGATTAAGTAAGTATCTTAAGGAAAAGGGTAATATTATCTCACAATTAGAATTTTCTGATAGATATATAGATGGATTGACAAAAGACGTGAATAGTGCTACAAATTCATAATGTACAATTACAAAATTAAACAACAAGGATGTAAAAGAAAATCAAAGTGGTACTAAGATAATAATATACCTTTACAAATATACCTAAAAATTGTAATTACTTGAATTGTAAATTATAAAATTTTATCTTTCATTGTTTATGCTTCGCTTATAATCGTCTCTATTTAAATATTGCTACCGCAAGAAAAAGATCAAAGAGAAAAGCATTTAACACTAAAGGAGAAACTATCAAAAGCTAAATCTGATAAAGATAGCTGCTCATCTTTATCCAGTATACACATATTTATGTTTCTAAATTCTGTATGATTAAGTAAAAATTACATATAATCATTCTATAATTTATTAAATAGGATCAAAACAACATTGCGGAGACAATGGCAAAAACAAATTAGTTAGATCAAATGAAGAATAGTGAATTGAGTGGTTGTCTAAATTCCACATGATCCAAGAGCAAAAAGAGGTGTACTTATTAATAAAGTATAATCACACATCGAGAATACAACAATTTTACAGTCATTTCGTATGTAAATGCATGTAAATGTATCTTTAGAAGGAAAAATAGAAATGTATCATACGTGTTCTTAAGGGTACTAAGTTAGTATAAGAAATAATACTAACATGCTATAACATGACATATTATATTTTTAAATTTATACATTATAGCAGCTTTAGTATATAACAAATAAAATAATAGTATATAATTAGATATAATTAATAAAAGGTTATAAATTCTTTTTGCGTCGCTGATTTTTTATGATCTATTTATCATTTCTAATATAGCTTTCCTGTCAGCTTCATTTTTTATACCAATTTCAATTAAATCTTCATTAGTTAAAGTCATAAACAAATCAATGTCAACCTGAAATAAATTTACAATATTAATTTATAATAAAATTTTATGCATATACTTATATATATATAACACATAATTTGATAACATATTTACTTCTTGTTGGAGAAATATAGGCACGTATTGACCTAATCCGTAATGTTTTAGTAAAACAAACATTTTTGCTTCTTCTGAATTTAAAATTATTCCTCTTGGAGGTGGCCTGTAACGTGGTGGCGTTGGTGTATTTTCTCCAAATACATTTTCATCATTCATATTTGGCAGAACATTTTGTTGGCGCAATGGACTAAATTCAAGCGCATATTCAAGAGTAGTATCAAGATCTTCTTTGTGTTGAATATTTAAATCTTGTGGCCGTATGGACTGTAATCTTTGCAAACAATATAGTTAAATTAGAATATCCTAGTTATTTTGTATATGTATCAATTGCGAATTGCTAGCATTGATGGTAATAATACCTTCTATTTCTTGGTTCTTAGCTTCCATATTCTCTATTGTGTGGAAAACTTCAACTTCCAAGGTAATGGTTTTACCAATAAGTGTTTTAAGAAGAGATCTGCATTCCTCCGTGAAGTCTCAACTGCACAAAAAGACAAAAAGATTATATTAATGTACAATATCGTGAAAAAATGTACTGTGGTAGTAAATCCTAAAATAAACATTTTCTAAGCAATACTTGTATATTTTTTTAATTTTTAATTTACAAAAACATTAATCAGCTGAAATTTTGTTAAACAAAATGATGGCATCATAGAGTATAGGTTAGTTGAAAACTCATCTAATAGCTTTTTACATAAATATGGAAGAAACAGCTGTTATATTTGCATTTCTTGAAATAATTTATAGAATAGGGTAGATTGTTCAGAGTAATCTTTTTATATCAATTTATAATAAACCCTTGAATTTTTCCATATACAACTCTTTCAATAGCAAGTTGTTTGCTTGGATGTTATCCTTCTGCAGATACTGTTTTAAGCTGTTATTACATTGCTTTTCATTTTCATTGGTTTCCATATTTAATTGTTTCATACAGATTAATTAGTTTTGTATGCTGAGTATTTCACCACCTTGCAAAGCCATTTACGACACATCGGATACGCAGATAAAAGGAAACTTGACGGACGGGGAAAAACAGAAGAGAATCGCTAGCAGTTGCACTAAATCTGGATATAGGAACTAGTTATGATACCAACATGACATTTATCTCACCAAAAGCCAGTTTAGATTTCCAGCTCATGATCTTTGCTGCCTAAGACGCATAAAATGCAAGATGCTAGAGAAAGATAAAGAAAAATCAGAAAAACATGCGAAATGAGGATAAACAGATACCGTAGATGCGCTGCTACATTGAACACGAATATAAACACCTGCTACAGACATTCAACAATGAGAATGGTCACTCATTTTAGGAATTTCAGGATTGTCATCAACAAAACATAGGCATCGTCAATTTTAATGATTCTACTTCCTCGACATTTTTTTTCGCATTTGTCAAACGAGAACGTTTCTTTCGATATTTTTCAAGATTTCACTGCTTCTCATGCTAAGTGTATTGCTTTAAGCAATAGCTTCAATATTCGTTTTTACTATCATCTAGTGCAAACGCAATTAACAATTTCAGTGCCAAACTATTGGTATATTGTTGCCAAACGTAAGGAGCATTTGCGAAAAGAGACAAAGGGGATATATTTTTGAGATCGATATATTATATATATATATAATATATATATATATATATAATATGATATAATATGATATGACAGATAAAATGTAACATAACACAATGCTACAGCGTCTTATTATTCGCATCGCGCGGGAACTTTATTTCAAAATAATTATATAAAATGTTACAAACGATTGAATTTTTCTGCAGAAACCCTGTATGAGATGTTTCACATATTAAACAAATTGCGTACTTGTTTGGAAAAATAATTTTATTATAACCCGCGGTGTTTAATACCGAGGCCGTGTATACGCTAGTGTTATTTATTAAAATTAAACACGGAATAATTACTTGAGCTTTGAGACAATACTGTTTCGACCGTAATTATCCTTTTACTAAACTGTGTAACCACGTATACACAGGTGTACAATTAGTTAAAGTATTGCCTTCGATCCTTAAAATAGGACCGTGAACACCAGAAAGAGGAAACAATGTATCCATTAAAAGTTGACGAGAATGAGAAATATGAAACATAACGATATGGAAATTCCGTAGCAGTTTTTACTGATATTTTACACAAAGTGTTAATATTGCCAAGTAAAAACAAAGCAAACAAGAATTCTTTGAAAAACGGCATCGTTTCGGAAAGTGAGTAAGAAGTACATTCTCGCGCTGTACCCAGTAGGCGTGGCTTATTCAACCAATGGTAATGCAGTACAGTACAGTACGGGGCATTGATTGGTCCACAACTTTGGCACAGTGCCATATTGCCATGAAGGAGTAATGTGGAAGGGATAATTAATAAAATAGCCATGGTCTAGTAACAGGTTGAATATTCAGTATTCGTCTAACCGTGGCCTAGTGCGCGTCGTTCGTTCGTACGACACTGCAGTTTAAATTTAACAATATAAAATGATGCCTGTAATGAGATCGCGATATTTGGCGGAAGAAAATTCAGAATCTTCGGAACACGAAGAATCAGTGCCTGCTCCTGGCACATTGTCCGATGATTTAAACTCATCGCTTGATTCAACCTTGACGATTGATTCAAATTCATCGGTTCATTCAACTTTGTCGATTGAGCCAACATCGGAGGACGATTTAGCCGCATGCACAGGTATACAATTAGTTAAAATGTTTCGACATCCCGACATTCGACATGAATTTATAATTCATTTCGACATCCAATTTCATGTAATTGTTATTGATTTAACATCCTTTGCATTTTCAGTCGAGGTGATTGATTTAACATCACCGATGCCATCGACGTCGGGAATGCCGCCAACATTCCCGATACAAATGCCGCTGGATTATCCAATTGCATCGTTCCCATCCACGTTGCGCGGCATTCAAGAAAATTATGACGATTTTCGTTTTGAAGCAGCAAGACGATCAAGTTTTCAAAACTGTCCCGTATCTTTCATTGACCCTGCCAGTTTTGCAGCTGCAGGGCTGTATTATACGGGAGAAGCGGACATAGTCCGTTGTTTTGAATGTCAGTTGGAAATAAGACACTGGTCAGAGGGACATACTCCCATGACAATTCATGAGATGCATTCTCCAGACTGCAAATTTGTTCGTAGAGAACACTGTAATAACGTACCAATCGGCCAAGATCCTGATAAATATCTACGGAGAAAACGAAGAAATAGAAACATATCTTGCCCTTATGGTTTACAATATAAAGACTCATTTGATTTCAATGACCATCGATTTTTAAGATATGCACGAAACCCGTCGGCATACGAATTGAGCCGTTTGGGACTAACAAGTGTTAAGGAACCAAAAAATTTGGATTATAGTACTTACAAATCCAGATTAAATTCATTTGCAAATTGGCCTACATATATGAAACAGACAGGTGAAGCATTAGCCGACGCCGGCTTTTACTATACCGGAGTAAGAGATATTACCACCTGTTACCACTGTGGAGTTGGTATAGGAAATTGGAAAACAGAAGAAGAACCTTGGGTTCAACATGCAATGCTATCTCCCTGTTGCAGTTATCTATTAACAGTACGAGGGACGCAATACGTCAATGATGCAACAGGCCAAGAGTTATACGATACTTGCGAAGGGGTAAGTAGACAAACTTGCAGCCTCAACCATATGTATAATTAATAATTCCGATTTATAATTGTGTACATTATATTTATTTCAGCCATCAGTACAAACTATAGCTGAGAGCCATGAGAAAGCCACTAGTGACAATGAAGTTATCGAGATGACTCTCCCTAAGAAACAAGGTAAGTAATAAAAATCAAAACACAGATAGATCATACATTCTTTAATTTGTATGAAATACGTATACGTACAATAAATTTTATTATATATTACATTTCCATATTCTGTTTACTGTTTTAGCTGCTCTGGAGGAAGAGAAGAAGAAATTGATAGATGCTCGAAGGTGTACAGTTTGCAAGGAACGAGAAGCAATAATGACATTTATACCTTGCGGACACCTTGTCACATGTCAGTATTGCTCCCAAGCTTTTGGACAATGCCTAATTTGCGGCAGAGAAATTGAAGCACAAATTCGTGTATTTTTTTAATAACACATGCACATCTATGCATTTATATTTATATAATTATGTACATATGTATATTAGCATATTCATATCTCGTATACGAATATATTTTACAATTTTTTAAAAATGACGTATACACATTAAAATCTGTGATACTATTTACCATTGAATTAAGTGTATATATCAGAGACTTATAAAAAAGAAATGTATTTAATTAGTTTAATATCATGCTTCTATTTACTAATTACTGTAGAAATAGTACTAAAATTATAATACTTTGTATGTTTTAATTTTTTTTATTTTAAGTGTTACTTAATTAAACTCATTAAATGCATTTCTTCTTTGTATGTTTTAATTTTTTTTATTTTAAGTGTTACTTAATTAAACGTTGAATTCTGTATCTTATCTTATCTGAATGAAGTTAACTTTTTCCGCAACTAACTAATTGTTTTTTCTTTTATTCCTCTTAGTTAGTAAAATGAAACTGTATTATACATATATATATATATATATATATATATTTCAAATCATAAAAATCGTAACTTACATTTTGTTTTATTATACATAGTTATCCTGTTTTCTATTCGTTAAATAAAGCCAATTAAAAGACAATTGTATTTTTTATATTAACAAAACCTCGAAGTTTTAATGCAAGGAACTTGTTAGTTAGAAGTTTATGATTGTAAAACTGAGCATTTTCAAGGTGTTTTACAACTTCGATTTCTATTTGTAATTCAGTAAATAGTTTATAGTTCAGTAAATGGAACTGTTGACAGTGAATACATAAATACACTTAGCTGGCGGTCATTTTATAATGTGATTTTGAACTTTGATTGAATTGGGTTTGAGCCATTTTTTACTCCTCGCCACTCATGAGACCAGCTGTTATGTTAGTAAATACTTGCGGACTTGTATAATCTATGTAATTTCCCGTAAATTTCAGTACATCTGTACGGGCCAACTGAATGATGGATAGAAGCAATATGACGTCAAATTAACGTGTAAAAATGGCAGTAAAATAGCCAAAATATGCTCAGCTTTAGATAGTCATAACTTTTAAACCAGTAGATTCCTCGCCTTAAAACTTCTATTTTCGCATTCTACACGTCGAAATTAGCAAATTAGAAAAATTGCAAGAAAAGGTCAATAATTTTTGGTTTCTTAAAAAAAATCTAAGAGAGAGTGCAATACCTCGACACTCGGCACCATGGTCGTATGTCGTAGAGCACTATCTCTGTCCTGCAACATAATCTTCAACTCACCTGTAAGAACGCGCTATCCACCTCTATCATTCTATGGGAGAACTACATGGTGTCTATGATAACTATTTATGTAAGTACATAGTAATTAACTCATTCCTTACCGAATACACTATGCGTAGTATTGAAACTTGAATTACGCGCCGTTTACTTCAAATGGTTTGAAGTTACGTATATACAACATAATTGGACGCTACTGAACCGTTATGTTACATACGAATATGGCCTTATATTTAGCGATATCAATATGCAATTTAGAATCGAAATTTGAAATCACGTTCACATAACTGAAATGCCAAATACATCTATATATTGGTTAAAAAATTCGATGCCAGTATTGTAGCAGGGGGTGAATAAGAATTCAAAATGCAGGAAATACGCTATTGAAAAACATTAAGTTTAGTCGTTAAAAATCACAATAAATTAAAAGGTTTTCGTTCAGCCATGCAAGGTTATTAAAAAGCGTTTTGTTTTCTAAGGGATAATTTCAAGCAAGTCTCTATTAAAAAAGCTACGCTTACATCTTAATATGTAGTTACATTCAATTTTTCGCGCACTTTATTGAACAAAGCGGTTCAGCGATTCGTACCAATATACATAATATAAACTCCTCAGTAACCGCGAAATGAGATAATATGTTGGTAATAGAAAAAGAGCCGTCTCTTTACTTAACAAGATTTTAAATTTATTTTAAATATGAAAAATTTAGATGTCTCACATACAAGTTTAATTTTAAGATAATTGAGAATAAAGCCTGTTCATAGAAATCATATTTAAAATACTACTACGACTTTTAGAACTTTAAATGTTGGCTATTCGTTCGAAAATACGTTTTTGAAAAATTGTTAGTATAAATTGGATCTACGAGAACATAAAATAATCAAGAATAGCAAGCAATTATATATAATGGATGCTTGTAATTTAATTAATAAAAAAAAAAAAAAAAAAAAGAACAATCGGTTCTGTACGCTTTATTTCCGGAAATGAGTAACCTATATTGTGCAATTTGCGAAATTGATTTTGTTGAAGTTCATCATCCATATTTATTTATATTTTACTAACAATAAAATTTTAGATTACTTATTCATTTAATATCTGAAGTTATTGCTTCACCAGTAATGGGTACAGAAAGATATATATTTGTTATAACGCATAAACAATTTTCTGAAACTGGTAGATTGGGCAAAATTTTGAGAAATTTTAAAATAGTCGTATGTTCACGATACAAATCTTTATTGACTCTAAATATATGATTTCAATGATAAACTGGTTTTTATTTCTGTCAGTATCAAGGATTAACATCAATTACTAAAGAAGTTTATAAAAGTTGTCTTAGGTATACGATACAAACTAAGATAGATACTTTGTGGAATAAAGTTGATGATTATTTTGTTCAAGGAAAACATTTTTATAACTTTATAGAAGGATCTAGAGCATTAAAATTAGATACACTAATAGGGCTTAATAAAAAATCTAATTTTGTTCTTCGTATAACTAATATTAAAATAATGTGAAAAATATTAACATTAAAAAGTTTTTAGAAAGGAAAATGTACTTGCAATTTCATGCAGAAATACTTAAAATTCCATATATCAGATTTGAAGACTATCTTTCACCAACTATTATATCACATTTTTTATAATGGAATTTTATTTTATGAAATTAAATTTTTCAATTGCAAATCTAAAGTTTTTAGATATACTGAAACGTGTGTACCAAGTAGTCCATTCAAAAATTATTCCAAA
Organism: Bombus pascuorum; assembly: GCF_905332965.1. NCBI lineage: Eukaryota > Metazoa > Arthropoda > Insecta > Hymenoptera > Apidae > Bombus > Bombus pascuorum. Next base: position 7,257,259 of record NC_083496.1, on the reverse strand, counting down.
TAGAGAAAAAGAATCTACAATTACACATTTTTTATCTGATATGCTTATGAAATTACTGGGAGTTTGTGGTAAACAAATGGCTACAGATATCCAAAGATATGCTCCATTTGATACAGCGAGTTACACAGAATATTTAATAATTTCTATTCAATAGTCGCAAATAAAATCTATTCTCCATTACATACGGAAACCTTTGAGTATAAAATCAGGTAATGCATCGCCAAAGGACAGAGGATTAAGTAAGTATCTTAAGGAAAAGGGTAATATTATCTCACAATTAGAATTTTCTGATAGATATATAGATGGATTGACAAAAGACGTGAATAGTGCTACAAATTCATAATGTACAATTACAAAATTAAACAACAAGGATGTAAAAGAAAATCAAAGTGGTACTAAGATAATAATATACCTTTACAAATATACCTAAAAATTGTAATTACTTGAATTGTAAATTATAAAATTTTATCTTTCATTGTTTATGCTTCGCTTATAATCGTCTCTATTTAAATATTGCTACCGCAAGAAAAAGATCAAAGAGAAAAGCATTTAACACTAAAGGAGAAACTATCAAAAGCTAAATCTGATAAAGATAGCTGCTCATCTTTATCCAGTATACACATATTTATGTTTCTAAATTCTGTATGATTAAGTAAAAATTACATATAATCATTCTATAATTTATTAAATAGGATCAAAACAACATTGCGGAGACAATGGCAAAAACAAATTAGTTAGATCAAATGAAGAATAGTGAATTGAGTGGTTGTCTAAATTCCACATGATCCAAGAGCAAAAAGAGGTGTACTTATTAATAAAGTATAATCACACATCGAGAATACAACAATTTTACAGTCATTTCGTATGTAAATGCATGTAAATGTATCTTTAGAAGGAAACATAGAAATGTATCATACGTGTTCTTAAGGGTACTAAGTTAGTATAAGAAATAATACTAACATGCTATAACATGACATATTATATTTTTAAATTTATACATTATAGCAGCTTTAGTATATAACAAATAAAATAATAGTATATAATTAGATATAATTAATAAAAGGTTATAAATTCTTTTTGCGTCGCTGATTTTTTATGATCTATTTATCATTTCTAATATAGCTTTCCTGTCAGCTTCATTTTTTATACCAATTTCAATTAAATCTTCATTAGTTAAAGTCATAAACAAATCAATGTCAACCTGAAATAAATTTACAATATTAATTTATAATAAAATTTTATGCATATACTTATATATATATAACACATAATTTGATAACATATTTACTTCTTGTTGGAGAAATATAGGCACGTATTGACCTAATCCGTAATGTTTTAGTAAAACAAACATTTTTGCTTCTTCTGAATTTAAAATTATTCCTCTTGGAGGTGGCCTGTAACGTGGTGGCGTTGGTGTATTTTCTCCAAATACATTTTCATCATTCATATTTGGCAGAACATTTTGTTGGCGCAATGGACTAAATTCAAGCGCATATTCAAGAGTAGTATCAAGATCTTCTTTGTGTTGAATATTTAAATCTTGTGGCCGTATGGACTGTAATCTTTGCAAACAATATAGTTAAATTAGAATATCCTAGTTATTTTGTATATGTATCAATTGCGAATTGCTAGCATTGATGGTAATAATACCTTCTATTTCTTGGTTCTTAGCTTCCATATTCTCTATTGTGTGGAAAACTTCAACTTCCAAGGTAATGGTTTTACCAATAAGTGTTTTAAGAAGAGATCTGCATTCCTCCGTGAAGTCTCAACTGCACAAAAAGACAAAAAGATTATATTAATGTACAATATCGTGAAAAAATGTACTGTGGTAGTAAATCCTAAAATAAACATTTTCTAAGCAATACTTGTATATTTTTTTAATTTTTAATTTACAAAAACATTAATCAGCTGAAATTTTGTTAAACAAAATGATGGCATCATAGAGTATAGGTTAGTTGAAAACTCATCTAATAGCTTTTTACATAAATATGGAAGAAACAGCTGTTATATTTGCATTTCTTGAAATAATTTATAGAATAGGGTAGATTGTTCAGAGTAATCTTTTTATATCAATTTATAATAAACCCTTGAATTTTTCCATATACAACTCTTTCAATAGCAAGTTGTTTGCTTGGATGTTATCCTTCTGCAGATACTGTTTTAAGCTGTTATTACATTGCTTTTCATTTTCATTGGTTTCCATATTTAATTGTTTCATACAGATTAATTAGTTTTGTATGCTGAGTATTTCACCACCTTGCAAAGCCATTTACGACACATCGGATACGCAGATAAAAGGAAACTTGACGGACGGGGAAAAACAGAAGAGAATCGCTAGCAGTTGCACTAAATCTGGATATAGGAACTAGTTATGATACCAACATGACATTTATCTCACCAAAAGCCAGTTTAGATTTCCAGCTCATGATCTTTGCTGCCTAAGACGCATAAAATGCAAGATGCTAGAGAAAGATAAAGAAAAATCAGAAAAACATGCGAAATGAGGATAAACAGATACCGTAGATGCGCTGCTACATTGAACACGAATATAAACACCTGCTACAGACATTCAACAATGAGAATGGTCACTCATTTTAGGAATTTCAGGATTGTCATCAACAAAACATAGGCATCGTCAATTTTAATGATTCTACTTCCTCGACATTTTTTTTCGCATTTGTCAAACGAGAACGTTTCTTTCGATATTTTTCAAGATTTCACTGCTTCTCATGCTAAGTGTATTGCTTTAAGCAATAGCTTTAATATTCGTTTTTACTATCATCTAGTGCAAACGCAATTAACAATTTCAGTGCCAAACTATTGGTATATTGTTGCCAAACGTAAGGAGCATTTGCGAAAAGAGACAAAGGGGATATATTTTTGAGATATATATATATATATATATTATATATCGATATATTATATATATTGCAATTTCATGCAGAAATACTTAAAATTCCATATATCAGATTTGAAGACTATCTTTCACCAACTATTATATCACATTTTTTATAATGGAATTTTATTTTATGAAATTAAATTTTTCAATTGCAAATCTAAAGTTTTTAGATATACTGAAACGTGTGTACCAAGTAGTCCATTCGAAAATTATTCCAAATAGAGAAAAAGAATCTACAATTACACATTTTTTATCTGATATGCTTATGAAATTACTGGGAGTTTGTGGTAAACAAATGGCTACAGATATCCAAAGATATGCTCCATTTGATACAGCGAGTTACACAGAATATTTAATAATTTCTATTCAATAGTCGCAAATAAAATCTATTCTCCATTACATACGGAAACCTTTGAGTATAAAATCAGGTAATGCATCGCCAAAGGACAGAGGATTAAGTAAGTATCTTAAGGAAAAGGGTAATATTATCTCACAATTAGAATTTTCTGATAGATATATAGATGGATTGACAAAAGACGTGAATAGTGCTACAAATTCATAATGTACAATTACAAAATTAAACAACAAGGATGTAAAAGAAAATCAAAGTGGTACTAAGATAATAATATACCTTTACAAATATACCTAAAAATTGTAATTACTTGAATTGTAAATTATAAAATTTTATCTTTCATTGTTTATGCTTCGCTTATAATCGTCTCTATTTAAATATTGCTACCGCAAGAAAAAGATCAAAGAGAAAAGCATTTAACACTAAAGGAGAAACTATCAAAAGCTAAATCTGATAAAGATAGCTGCTCATCTTTATCCAGTATACACATATTTATGTTTCTAAATTCTGTATGATTAAGTAAAAATTACATATAATCATTCTATAATTTATTAAATAGGATCAAAACAACATTGCGGAGACAATGGCAAAAACAAATTAGTTAGATCAAATGAAGAATAGTGAATTGAGTGGTTGTCTAAATTCCACATGATCCAAGAGCAAAAAGAGGTGTACTTATTAATAAAGTATAATCACACATCGAGAATACAACAATTTTACAGTCATTTCGTATGTAAATGCATGTAAATGTATCTTTAGAAGGAAACATAGAAATGTATCATACGTGTTCTTAAGGGTACTAAGTTAGTATAAGAAATAATACTAACATGCTATAACATGACATATTATATTTTTAAATTTATACATTATAGCAGCTTTAGTATATAACAAATAAAATAATAGTATATAATTAGATATAATTAATAAAAGGTTATAAATTCTTTTTGCGTCGCTGATTTTTTATGATCTATTTATCATTTCTAATATAGCTTTCCTGTCAGCTTCATTTTTTATACCAATTTCAATTAAATCTTCATTAGTTAAAGTCATAAACAAATCAATGTCAACCTGAAATAAATTTACAATATTAATTTATAATAAAATTTTATGCATATACTTATATATATATAACACATAATTTGATAACATATTTACTTCTTGTTGGAGAAATATAGGCACGTATTGACCTAATCCGTAATGTTTTAGTAAAACAAACATTTTTGCTTCTTCTGAATTTAAAATTATTCCTCTTGGAGGTGGCCTGTAACGTGGTGGCGTTGGTGTATTTTCTCCAAATACATTTTCATCATTCATATTTGGCAGAACATTTTGTTGGCGCAATGGACTAAATTCAAGCGCATATTCAAGAGTAGTATCAAGATCTTCTTTGTGTTGAATATTTAAATCTTGTGGCCGTATGGACTGTAATCTTTGCAAACAATATAGTTAAATTAGAATATCCTAGTTATTTTGTATATGTATCAATTGCGAATTGCTAGCATTGATGGTAATAATACCTTCTATTTCTTGGTTCTTAGCTTCCATATTCTCTATTGTGTGGAAAACTTCAACTTCCAAGGTAATGGTTTTACCAATAAGTGTTTTAAGAAGAGATCTGCATTCCTCCGTGAAGTCTCAACTGCACAAAAAGACAAAAAGATTATATTAATGTACAATATCGTGAAAAAATGTACTGTGGTAGTAAATCCTAAAATAAACATTTTCTAAGCAATACTTGTATATTTTTTTAATTTTTAATTTACAAAAACATTAATCAGCTGAAATTTTGTTAAACAAAATGATGGCATCATAGAGTATAGGTTAGTTGAAAACTCATCTAATAGCTTTTTACATAAATATGGAAGAAACAGCTGTTATATTTGCATTTCTTGAAATAATTTATAGAATAGGGTAGATTGTTCAGAGTAATCTTTTTATATCAATTTATAATAAACCCTTGAATTTTTCCATATACAACTCTTTCAATAGCAAGTTGTTTGCTTGGATGTTATCCTTCTGCAGATACTGTTTTAAGCTGTTATTACATTGCTTTTCATTTTCATTGGTTTCCATATTTAATTGTTTCATACAGATTAATTAGTTTTGTATGCTGAGTATTTCACCACCTTGCAAAGCCATTTACGACACATCGGATACGCAGATAAAAGGAAACTTGACGGACGGGGAAAAACAGAAGAGAATCGCTAGCAGTTGCACTAAATCTGGATATAGGAACTAGTTATGATACCAACATGACATTTATCTCACCAAAAGCCAGTTTAGATTTCCAGCTCATGATCTTTGCTGCCTAAGACGCATAAAATGCAAGATGCTAGAGAAAGATAAAGAAAAATCAGAAAAACATGCGAAATGAGGATAAACAGATACCGTAGATGCGCTGCTACATTGAACACGAATATAAACACCTGCTACAGACATTCAACAATGAGAATGGTCACTCATTTTAGGAATTTCAGGATTGTCATCAACAAAACATAGGCATCGTCAATTTTAATGATTCTACTTCCTCGACATTTTTTTTCGCATTTGTCAAACGAGAACGTTTCTTTCGATATTTTTCAAGATTTCACTGCTTCTCATGCTAAGTGTATTGCTTTAAGCAATAGCTTCAATATTCGTTTTTACTATCATCTAGTGCAAACGCAATTAACAATTTCAGTGCCAAACTATTGGTATATTGTTGCCAAACGTAAGGAGCATTTGCGAAAAGAGACAAAGGGGATATATTTTTGAGATCGATATATTATATATATATAATATATATATATATATAATATGATATAATATGATATGACAGATAAAATGTAACATAACACAATGCTACAGCGTCTTATTATTCGCATCGCGCGGGAACTTTATTTCAAAATAATTATATAAAATGTTACAAACGATTGAATTTTTCTGCAGAAACCCTGTATGAGATGTTTCACATATTAAACAAATTGCGTACTTGTTTGGAAAAATAATTTTATTATAACCCGCGGTGTTTAATACCGAGGCCGTGTATACGCTAGTGTTATTTATTAAAATTAAACACGGAATAATTACTTGAGCTTTGAGACAATACTGTTTCGACCGTAATTATCCTTTTACTAAACTGTGTAACCACGTATACACAGGTGTACAATTAGTTAAAGTATTGCCTTCGATCCTTAAAATAGGACCGTGAACACCAGAAAGAGGAAACAATGTATCCATTAAAAGTTGACGAGAATGAGAAATATGAAACATAACGATATGGAAATTCCGTAGCAGTTTTTACTGATATTTTACACAAAGTGTTAATATTGCCAAGTAAAAACAAAGCAAACAAGAATTCTTTGAAAAACGGCATCGTTTCGGAAAGTGAGTAAGAAGTACATTCTCGCGCTGTACCCAGTAGGCGTGGCTTATTCAACCAATGGTAATGCAGTACAGTACAGTACGGGGCATTGATTGGTCCACAACTTTGGCACAGTGCCATATTGCCATGAAGGAGTAATGTGGAAGGGATAATTAATAAAATAGCCATGGTCTAGTAACAGGTTGAATATTCAGTATTCGTCTAACCGTGGCCTAGTGCGCGTCGTTCGTTCGTACGACACTGCAGTTTAAATTTAACAATATAAAATGATGCCTGTAATGAGATCGCGATATTTGGCGGAAGAAAATTCAGAATCTTCGGAACACGAAGAATCAGTGCCTGCTCCTGGCACATTGTCCGATGATTTAAACTCATCGCTTGATTCAACCTTGACGATTGATTCAAATTCATCGGTTCATTCAACTTTGTCGATTGAGCCAACATCGGAGGACGATTTAGCCGCATGCACAGGTATACAATTAGTTAAAATGTTTCGACATCCCGACATTCGACATGAATTTATAATTCATTTCGACATCCAATTTCATGTAATTGTTATTGATTTAACATCCTTTGCATTTTCAGTCGAGGTGATTGATTTAACATCACCGATGCCATCGACGTCGGGAATGCCGCCAACATTCCCGATACAAATGCCGCTGGATTATCCAATTGCATCGTTCCCATCCACGTTGCGCGGCATTCAAGAAAATTATGACGATTTTCGTTTTGAAGCAGCAAGACGATCAAGTTTTCAAAACTGTCCCGTATCTTTCATTGACCCTGCCAGTTTTGCAGCTGCAGGGCTGTATTATACGGGAGAAGCGGACATAGTCCGTTGTTTTGAATGTCAGTTGGAAATAAGACACTGGTCAGAGGGACATACTCCCATGACAATTCATGAGATGCATTCTCCAGACTGCAAATTTGTTCGTAGAGAACACTGTAATAACGTACCAATCGGCCAAGATCCTGATAAATATCTACGGAGAAAACGAAGAAATAGAAACATATCTTGCCCTTATGGTTTACAATATAAAGACTCATTTGATTTCAATGACCATCGATTTTTAAGATATGCACGAAACCCGTCGGCATACGAATTGAGCCGTTTGGGACTAACAAGTGTTAAGGAACCAAAAAATTTGGATTATAGTACTTACAAATCCAGATTAAATTCATTTGCAAATTGGCCTACATATATGAAACAGACAGGTGAAGCATTAGCCGACGCCGGCTTTTACTATACCGGAGTAAGAGATATTACCACCTGTTACCACTGTGGAGTTGGTATAGGAAATTGGAAAACAGAAGAAGAACCTTGGGTTCAACATGCAATGCTATCTCCCTGTTGCAGTTATCTATTAACAGTACGAGGGACGCAATACGTCAATGATGCAACAGGCCAAGAGTTATACGATACTTGCGAAGGGGTAAGTAGACAAACTTGCAGCCTCAACCATATGTATAATTAATAATTCCGATTTATAATTGTGTACATTATATTTATTTCAGCCATCAGTACAAACTACAGCTGAGAGCCATGAGAAAGCCACTAGTGACAATGAAGTTATCGAGATGACTCTCCCTAAGAAACAAGGTAAGTAATAAAAATCAAAACACAGATAGATCATACATTCTTTAATTTGTATGAAATACGTATACGTACAATAAATTTTATTATATATTACATTTCCATATTCTGTTTACTGTTTTAGCTGCTCTGGAGGAAGAGAAGAAGAAATTGATAGATGCTCGAAGGTGTACAGTTTGCAAGGAACGAGAAGCAATAATGACATTTATACCTTGCGGACACCTTGTCACATGTCAGTATTGCTCCCAAGCTTTTGGACAATGCCTAATTTGCGGCAGAGAAATTGAAGCACAAATTCGTGTATTTTTTTAATAACACATGCACATCTATGCATTTATATTTATATAATTATGTACATATGTATATTAGCATATTCATATCTCGTATACGAATATATTTTACAATTTTTTAAAAATGACGTATACACATTAAAATCTGTGATACTATTTACCATTGAATTAAGTGTATATATCAGAGACTTATAAAAAAGAAATGTATTTAATTAGTTTAATATCATGCTTCTATTTACTAATTACTGTAGAAATAGTACTAAAATTATAATACTTTGTATGTTTTAATTTTTTTTATTTTAAGTGTTACTTAATTAAACTCATTAAATGCATTTCTTCTTTGTATGTTTTAATTTTTTTTATTTTAAGTGTTACTTAATTAAACGTTGAATTCTGTATCTTATCTTATCTGAATGAAGTTAACTTTTTCCGCAACTAACTAATTGTTTTTTCTTTTATTCCTCTTAGTTAGTAAAATGAAACTGTATTATACATATATATATATATATATATATATATATATTTCAAATCATAAAAATCGTAACTTACATTTTGTTTTATTATACATAGTTATCCTGTTTTCTATTCGTTAAATAAAGCCAATTAAAAGACAATTGTATTTTTTATATTAACAAAACCTCGAAGTTTTAATGCAAGGAACTTGTTAGTTAGAAGTTTATGATTGTAAAACTGAGCATTTTCAAGGTGTTTTACAACTTCGATTTCTATTTGTAATTCAGTAAATAGTTTATAGTTCAGTAAATGGAACTGTTGACAGTGAATACATAAATACACTTAGCTGGCGGTCATTTTATAATGTGATTTTGAACTTTGATTGAATTGGGTTTGAGCCATTTTTTACTCCTCGCCACTCATGAGACCAGCTGTTATGTTAGTAAATACTTGCGGACTTGTATAATCTATGTAATTTCCCGTAAATTTCAGTACATCTGTACGGACCAACTGAATGATGGATAGAAGCAATATGACGTCAAATTAACGTGTAAAAATGGCAGTAAAATAGCCAAAATATGCTCAGCTTTAGATAGTCATAACTTTTAAACCAGTAGATTCCTCGCCTTAAAACTTCTATTTTCGCATTCTACACGTCGAAATTAGCAAATTAGAAAAATTGCAAGAAAAGGTCAATAATTTTTGGTTTCTTAAAAAAAATCTAAGAGAGAGTGCAATACCTCGACACTCGGCACCATGGTCGTATGTCGTAGAGCACTATCTCTGTCCTGCAACATAATCTTCAACTCACCTGTAAGAACGCGCTATCCACCTCTATCATTCTATGGGAGAACTACATGGTGTCTATGATAACTATTTATGTAAGTACATAGTAATTAACTCATTCCTTACCGAATACACTATGCGTAGTATTGAAACTTGAATTACGCGCCGTTTACTTCAAATGGCTTGAAGTTACGTATATACAACATAATTGGACGCTACTGAACCGTTATGTTACATACGAATATGGCCTTATATTTAGCGATATCAATATGCAATTTAGAATCGAAATTTGAAATCACGTTCACATAACTGAAATGCCAAATACATCTATATATTGGTTAAAAAATTCGATGCCAGTATTGTAGCAGGGGGTGAATAAGAATTCAAAATGCAGGAAATACGCTATTGAAAAACATTAAGTTTAGTCGTTAAAAATCACAATAAATTAAAAGGTTTTCGTTCAGCCATGCAAGGTTATTAAAAAGCGTTTTGTTTTCTAAGGGATAATTTCAAGCAAGTCTCTATTAAAAAAGCTACGCTTACATCTTAATATGTAGTTACATTCAATTTTTCGCGCACTTTATTGAACAAAGCGGTTCAGCGATTCGTACCAATATACATAATATAAACTCCTCAGTAACCGCGAAATGAGATAATATGTTGGTAATAGAAAAAGAGCCGTCTCTTTACTTAACAAGATTTTAAATTTATTTTAAATATGAAAAATTTAGATGTCTCACATACAAGTTTAATTTTAAGATAATTGAGAATAAAGCCTGTTCATAGAAATCATATTTAAAATACTACTACGACTTTTAGAACTTTAAATGTTGGCTATTCGTTCGAAAATACGTTTTTGAAAAATTGTTAGTATAAATTGGATCTACGAGAACATAAAATAATCAAGAATAGCAAGCAATTATATATAATGGATGCTTGTAATTTAATTAATAAAAAAAAAAAAAAAAAAAAGAACAATCGGTTCTGTACGCTTTATTTCCGGAAATGAGTAACCTATATTGTGCAATTTGCGAAATTGATTTTGTTGAAGTTCATCATCCATATTTATTTATATTTTACTAACAATAAAATTTTAGATTACTTATTCATTTAATATCTGAAGTTATTGCTTCACCAGTAATGGGTACAGAAAGATATATATTTGTTATAACGCATAAACAATTTTCTGAAACTGGTAGATTGGGCAAAATTTTGAGAAATTTTAAAATAGTCGTATGTTCACGATACAAATCTTTATTGACTCTAAATATATGATTTCAATGATAAACTGGTTTTTATTTCTGTCAGTATCAAGGATTAACATCAATTACTAAAGAAGTTTATAAAAGTTGTCTTAGGTATACGATACAAACTAAGATAGATACTTTGTGGAATAAAGTTGATGATTATTTTGTTCAAGGAAAACATTTTTATAACTTTATAGAAGGATCTAGAGCATTAAAATTAGATACACTAATAGGGCTTAATAAAAAATCTAATTTTGTTCTTCGTATAACTAATATTAAAATAATGTGAAAAATATTAACATTAAAAAGTTTTTAGAAAGGAAAATGTACTTGCAATTTCATGCAGAAATACTTAAAATTCCATATATCAGATTTGAAGACTATCTTTCACCAACTATTATATCACATTTTTTATAATGGAATTTTATTTTATGAAATTAAATTTTTCAATTGCAAATCTAAAGTTTTTAGATATACTGAAACGTGTGTACCAAGTAGTCCATTCAAAAATTATTCCAAATAGAGAAAAAGAATCTACAATTACACATTTTTTATCTGATATGCTTATGAAATTACTGGGAGTTTGTGGTAAACAAATGGCTACAGATATCCAAAGATATGCTCCATTTGATACAGCGAGTTACACAGAATATTTAATAATTTCTATTCAATAGTCGCAAATAAAATCTATTCTCCATTACATACGGAAACCTTTGAGTATAAAATCAGGTAATGCATCGCCAAAGGACAGAGGATTAAGTAAGTATCTTAAGGAAAAGGGTAATATTATCTCACAATTAGAATTTTCTGATAGATATATAGATGGATTGACAAAAGACGTGAATAGTGCTACAAATTCATAATGTACAATTACAAAATTAAACAACAAGGATGTAAAAGAAAATCAAAGTGGTACTAAGATAATAATATACCTTTACAAATATACCTAAAAATTGTAATTACTTGAATTGTAAATTATAAAATTTTATCTTTCATTGTTTATGCTTCGCTTATAATCGTCTCTATTTAAATATTGCTACCGCAAGAAAAAGATCAAAGAGAAAAGCATTTAACACTAAAGGAGAAACTATCAAAAGCTAAATCTGATAAAGATAGCTGCTCATCTTTATCCAGTATACACATATTTATGTTTCTAAATTCTGTATGATTAAGTAAAAATTACATATAATCATTCTATAATTTATTAAATAGGATCAAAACAACATTGCGGAGACAATGGCAAAAACAAATTAGTTAGATCAAATGAAGAATAGTGAATTGAGTGGTTGTCTAAATTCCACATGATCCAAGAGCAAAAAGAGGTGTACTTATTAATAAAGTATAATCACACATCGAGAATACAACAATTTTACAGTCATTTCGTATGTAAATGCATGTAAATGTATCTTTAGAAGGAAAAATAGAAATGTATCATACGTGTTCTTAAGGGTACTAAGTTAGTATAAGAAATAATACTAACATGCTATAACATGACATATTATATTTTTAAATTTATACATTATAGCAGCTTTAGTATATAACAAATAAAATAATAGTATATAATTAGATATAATTAATAAAAGGTTATAAATTCTTTTTGCGTCGCTGATTTTTTATGATCTATTTATCATTTCTAATATAGCTTTCCTGTCAGCTTCATTTTTTATACCAATTTCAATTAAATCTTCATTAGTTAAAGTCATAAACAAATCAATGTCAACCTGAAATAAATTTACAATATTAATTTATAATAAAATTTTATGCATATACTTATATATATATAACACATAATTTGATAACATATTTACTTCTTGTTGGAGAAATATAGGCACGTATTGACCTAATCCGTAATGTTTTAGTAAAACAAACATTTTTGCTTCTTCTGAATTTAAAATTATTCCTCTTGGAGGTGGCCTGTAACGTGGTGGCGTTGGTGTATTTTCTCCAAATACATTTTCATCATTCATATTTGGCAGAACATTTTGTTGGCGCAATGGACTAAATTCAAGCGCATATTCAAGAGTAGTATCAAGATCTTCTTTGTGTTGAATATTTAAATCTTGTGGCCGTATGGACTGTAATCTTTGCAAACAATATAGTTAAATTAGAATATCCTAGTTATTTTGTATATGTATCAATTGCGAATTGCTAGCATTGATGGTAATAATACCTTCTATTTCTTGGTTCTTAGCTTCCATATTCTCTATTGTGTGGAAAACTTCAACTTCCAAGGTAATGGTTTTACCAATAAGTGTTTTAAGAAGAGATCTGCATTCCTCCGTGAAGTCTCAACTGCACAAAAAGACAAAAAGATTATATTAATGTACAATATCGTGAAAAAATGTACTGTGGTAGTAAATCCTAAAATAAACATTTTCTAAGCAATACTTGTATATTTTTTTAATTTTTAATTTACAAAAACATTAATCAGCTGAAATTTTGTTAAACAAAATGATGGCATCATAGAGTATAGGTTAGTTGAAAACTCATCTAATAGCTTTTTACATAAATATGGAAGAAACAGCTGTTATATTTGCATTTCTTGAAATAATTTATAGAATAGGGTAGATTGTTCAGAGTAATCTTTTTATATCAATTTATAATAAACCCTTGAATTTTTCCATATACAACTCTTTCAATAGCAAGTTGTTTGCTTGGATGTTATCCTTCTGCAGATACTGTTTTAAGCTGTTATTACATTGCTTTTCATTTTCATTGGTTTCCATATTTAATTGTTTCATACAGATTAATTAGTTTTGTATGCTGAGTATTTCACCACCTTGCAAAGCCATTTACGACACATCGGATACGCAGATAAAAGGAAACTTGACGGACGGGGAAAAACAGAAGAGAATCGCTAGCAGTTGCACTAAATCTGGATATAGGAACTAGTTATGATACCAACATGACATTTATCTCACCAAAAGCCAGTTTAGATTTCCAGCTCATGATCTTTGCTGCCTAAGACGCATAAAATGCAAGATGCTAGAGAAAGATAAAGAAAAATCAGAAAAACATGCGAAATGAGGATAAACAGATACCGTAGATGCGCTGCTACATTGAACACGAATATAAACACCTGCTACAGACATTCAACAATGAGAATGGTCACTCATTTTAGGAATTTCAGGATTGTCATCAACAAAACATAGGCATCGTCAATTTTAATGATTCTACTTCCTCGACATTTTTTTTCGCATTTGTCAAACGAGAACGTTTCTTTCGATATTTTTCAAGATTTCACTGCTTCTCATGCTAAGTGTATTGCTTTAAGCAATAGCTTCAATATTCGTTTTTACTATCATCTAGTGCAAACGCAATTAACAATTTCAGTGCCAAACTATTGGTATATTGTTGCCAAACGTAAGGAGCATTTGCGAAAAGAGACAAAGGGGATATATTTTTGAGATCGATATATTATATATATATAATATATATATATATATAATATGATATAATATGATATGACAGATAAAATGTAACATAACACAATGCTACAGCGTCTTATTATTCGCATCGCGCGGGAACTTTATTTCAAAATAATTATATAAAATGTTACAAACGATTGAATTTTTCTGCAGAAACCCTGTATGAGATGTTTCACATATTAAACAAATTGCGTACTTGTTTGGAAAAATAATTTTATTATAACCCGCGGTGTTTAATACCGAGGCCGTGTATACGCTAGTGTTATTTATTAAAATTAAACACGGAATAATTACTTGAGCTTTGAGACAATACTGTTTCGACCGTAATTATCCTTTTACTAAACTGTGTAACCACGTATACACAGGTGTACAATTAGTTAAAGTATTGCCTTCGATCCTTAAAATAGGACCGTGAACACCAGAAAGAGGAAACAATGTATCCATTAAAAGTTGACGAGAATGAGAAATATGAAACATAACGATATGGAAATTCCGTAGCAGTTTTTACTGATATTTTACACAAAGTGTTAATATTGCCAAGTAAAAACAAAGCAAACAAGAATTCTTTGAAAAACGGCATCGTTTCGGAAAGTGAGTAAGAAGTACATTCTCGCGCTGTACCCAGTAGGCGTGGCTTATTCAACCAATGGTAATGCAGTACAGTACAGTACGGGGCATTGATTGGTCCACAACTTTGGCACAGTGCCATATTGCCATGAAGGAGTAATGTGGAAGGGATAATTAATAAAATAGCCATGGTCTAGTAACAGGTTGAATATTCAGTATTCGTCTAACCGTGGCCTAGTGCGCGTCGTTCGTTCGTACGACACTGCAGTTTAAATTTAACAATATAAAATGATGCCTGTAATGAGATCGCGATATTTGGCGGAAGAAAATTCAGAATCTTCGGAACACGAAGAATCAGTGCCTGCTCCTGGCACATTGTCCGATGATTTAAACTCATCGCTTGATTCAACCTTGACGATTGATTCAAATTCATCGGTTCATTCAACTTTGTCGATTGAGCCAACATCGGAGGACGATTTAGCCGCATGCACAGGTATACAATTAGTTAAAATGTTTCGACATCCCGACATTCGACATGAATTTATAATTCATTTCGACATCCAATTTCATGTAATTGTTATTGATTTAACATCCTTTGCATTTTCAGTCGAGGTGATTGATTTAACATCACCGATGCCATCGACGTCGGGAATGCCGCCAACATTCCCGATACAAATGCCGCTGGATTATCCAATTGCATCGTTCCCATCCACGTTGCGCGGCATTCAAGAAAATTATGACGATTTTCGTTTTGAAGCAGCAAGACGATCAAGTTTTCAAAACTGTCCCGTATCTTTCATTGACCCTGCCAGTTTTGCAGCTGCAGGGCTGTATTATACGGGAGAAGCGGACATAGTCCGTTGTTTTGAATGTCAGTTGGAAATAAGACACTGGTCAGAGGGACATACTCCCATGACAATTCATGAGATGCATTCTCCAGACTGCAAATTTGTTCGTAGAGAACACTGTAATAACGTACCAATCGGCCAAGATCCTGATAAATATCTACGGAGAAAACGAAGAAATAGAAACATATCTTGCCCTTATGGTTTACAATATAAAGACTCATTTGATTTCAATGACCATCGATTTTTAAGATATGCACGAAACCCGTCGGCATACGAATTGAGCCGTTTGGGACTAACAAGTGTTAAGGAACCAAAAAATTTGGATTATAGTACTTACAAATCCAGATTAAATTCATTTGCAAATTGGCCTACATATATGAAACAGACAGGTGAAGCATTAGCCGACGCCGGCTTTTACTATACCGGAGTAAGAGATATTACCACCTGTTACCACTGTGGAGTTGGTATAGGAAATTGGAAAACAGAAGAAGAACCTTGGGTTCAACATGCAATGCTATCTCCCTGTTGCAGTTATCTATTAACAGTACGAGGGACGCAATACGTCAATGATGCAACAGGCCAAGAGTTATACGATACTTGCGAAGGGGTAAGTAGACAAACTTGCAGCCTCAACCATATGTATAATTAATAATTCCGATTTATAATTGTGTACATTATATTTATTTCAGCCATCAGTACAAACTACAGCTGAGAGCCATGAGAAAGCCACTAGTGACAATGAAGTTATCGAGATGACTCTCCCTAAGAAACAAGGTAAGTAATAAAAATCAAAACACAGATAGATCATACATTCTTTAATTTGTATGAAATACGTATACGTACAATAAATTTTATTATATATTACATTTCCATATTCTGTTTACTGTTTTAGCTGCTCTGGAGGAAGAGAAGAAGAAATTGATAGATGCTCGAAGGTGTACAGTTTGCAAGGAACGAGAAGCAATAATGACATTTATACCTTGCGGACACCTTGTCACATGTCAGTATTGCTCCCAAGCTTTTGGACAATGCCTAATTTGCGGCAGAGAAATTGAAGCACAAATTCGTGTATTTTTTTAATAACACATGCACATCTATGCATTTATATTTATATAATTATGTACATATGTATATTAGCATATTCATATCTCGTATACGAATATATTTTACAATTTTTTAAAAATGACGTATACACATTAAAATCTGTGATACTATTTACCATTGAATTAAGTGTATATATCAGAGACTTATAAAAAAGAAATGTATTTAATTAGTTTAATATCATGCTTCTATTTACTAATTACTGTAGAAATAGTACTAAAATTATAATACTTTGTATGTTTTAATTTTTTTTATTTTAAGTGTTACTTAATTAAACTCATTAAATGCATTTCTTCTTTGTATGTTTTAATTTTTTTTATTTTAAGTGTTACTTAATTAAACGTTGAATTCTGTATCTTATCTTATCTGAATGAAGTTAACTTTTTCCGCAACTAACTAATTGTTTTTTCTTTTATTCCTCTTAGTTAGTAAAATGAAACTGTATTATACATATATATATATATATATATATATATATATTCAAATCATAAAAATCGTAACTTACATTTTGTTTTATTATACATAGTTATCCTGTTTTCTATTCGTTAAATAAAGCCAATTAAAAGACAATTGTATTTTTTATATTAACAAAACCTCGAAGTTTTAATGCAAGGAACTTGTTAGTTAGAAGTTTATGATTGTAAAACTGAGCATTTTCAAGGTGTTTTACAACTTCGATTTCTATTTGTAATTCAGTAAATAGTTTATAGTTCAGTAAATGGAACTGTTGACAGTGAATACATAAATACACTTAGCTGGCGGTCATTTTATAATGTGATTTTGAACTTTGATTGAATTGGGTTTGAGCCATTTTTTACTCCTCGCCACTCATGAGACCAGCTGTTATGTTAGTAAATACTTGCGGACTTGTATAATCTATGTAATTTCCCGTAAATTTCAGTACATCTGTACGGACCAACTGAATGATGGATAGAAGCAATATGACGTCAAATTAACGTGTAAAAATGGCAGTAAAATAGCCAAAATATGCTCAGCTTTAGATAGTCATAACTTTTAAACCAGTAGATTCCTCGCCTTAAAACTTCTATTTTCGCATTCTACACGTCGAAATTAGCAAATTAGAAAAATTGCAAGAAAAGGTCAATAATTTTTGGTTTCTTAAAAAAAATCTAAGAGAGAGTGCAATACCTCGACACTCGGCACCATGGTCGTATGTCGTAGAGCACTATCTCTGTCCTGCAACATAATCTTCAACTCACCTGTAAGAACGCGCTATCCACCTCTATCATTCTATGGGAGAACTACATGGTGTCTATGATAACTATTTATGTAAGTACATAGTAATTAACTCATTCCTTACCGAATACACTATGCGTAGTATTGAAACTTGAATTACGCGCCGTTTACTTCAAATGGCTTGAAGTTACGTATATACAACATAATTGGACGCTACTGAACCGTTATGTTACATACGAATATGGCCTTATATTTAGCGATATCAATATGCAATTTAGAATCGAAATTTGAAATCACGTTCACATAACTGAAATGCCAAATACATCTATATATTGGTTAAAAAATTCGATGCCAGTATTGTAGCAGGGGGTGAATAAGAATTCAAAATGCAGGAAATACGCTATTGAAAAACATTAAGTTTAGTCGTTAAAAATCACAATAAATTAAAAGGTTTTCGTTCAGCCATGCAAGGTTATTAAAAAGCGTTTTGTTTTCTAAGGGATAATTTCAAGCAAGTCTCTATTAAAAAAGCTACGCTTACATCTTAATATGTAGTTACATTCAATTTTTCGCGCACTTTATTGAACAAAGCGGTTCAGCGATTCGTACCAATATACATAATATAAACTCCTCAGTAACCGCGAAATGAGATAATATGTTGGTAATAGAAAAAGAGCCGTCTCTTTACTTAACAAGATTTTAAATTTATTTTAAATATGAAAAATTTAGATGTCTCACATACAAGTTTAATTTTAAGATAATTGAGAATAAAGCCTGTTCATAGAAATCATATTTAAAATACTACTACGACTTTTAGAACTTTAAATGTTGGCTATTCGTTCGAAAATACGTTTTTGAAAAATTGTTAGTATAAATTGGATCTACGAGAACATAAAATAATCAAGAATAGCAAGCAATTATATATAATGGATGCTTGTAATTTAATTAATAAAAAAAAAAAAAAAAAAAAGAACAATCGGTTCTGTACGCTTTATTTCCGGAAATGAGTAACCTATATTGTGCAATTTGCGAAATTGATTTTGTTGAAGTTCATCATCCATATTTATTTATATTTTACTAACAATAAAATTTTAGATTACTTATTCATTTAATATCTGAAGTTATTGCTTCACCAGTAATGGGTACAGAAAGATATATATTTGTTATAACGCATAAACAATTTTCTGAAACTGGTAGATTGGGCAAAATTTTGAGAAATTTTAAAATAGTCGTATGTTCACGATACAAATCTTTATTGACTCTAAATATATGATTTCAATGATAAACTGGTTTTTATTTCTGTCAGTATCAAGGATTAACATCAATTACTAAAGAAGTTTATAAAAGTTGTCTTAGGTATACGATACAAACTAAGATAGATACTTTGTGGAATAAAGTTGATGATTATTTTGTTCAAGGAAAACATTTTTATAACTTTATAGAAGGATCTAGAGCATTAAAATTAGATACACTAATAGGGCTTAATAAAAAATCTAATTTTGTTCTTCGTATAACTAATATTAAAATAATGTGAAAAATATTAACATTAAAAAGTTTTTAGAAAGGAAAATGTACTTGCAATTTCATGCAGAAATACTTAAAATTCCATATATCAGATTTGAAGACTATCTTTCACCAACTATTATATCACATTTTTTATAATGGAATTTTATTTTATGAAATTAAATTTTTCAATTGCAAATCTAAAGTTTTTAGATATACTGAAACGTGTGTACCAAGTAGTCCATTCAAAAATTATTCCAAATAGAGAAAAAGAATCTACAATTACACATTTTTTATCTGATATGCTTATGAAATTACTGGGAGTTTGTGGTAAACAAATGGCTACAGATATCCAAAGATATGCTCCATTTGATACAGCGAGTTACACAGAATATTTAATAATTTCTATTCAATAGTCGCAAATAAAATCTATTCTCCATTACATACGGAAACCTTTGAGTATAAAATCAGGTAATGCATCGCCAAAGGACAGAGGATTAAGTAAGTATCTTAAGGAAAAGGGTAATATTATCTCACAATTAGAATTTTCTGATAGATATATAGATGGATTGACAAAAGACGTGAATAGTGCTACAAATTCATAATGTACAATTACAAAATTAAACAACAAGGATGTAAAAGAAAATCAAAGTGGTACTAAGATAATAATATACCTTTACAAATATACCTAAAAATTGTAATTACTTGAATTGTAAATTATAAAATTTTATCTTTCATTGTTTATGCTTCGCTTATAATCGTCTCTATTTAAATATTGCTACCGCAAGAAAAAGATCAAAGAGAAAAGCATTTAACACTAAAGGAGAAACTATCAAAAGCTAAATCTGATAAAGATAGCTGCTCATCTTTATCCAGTATACACATATTTATGTTTCTAAATTCTGTATGATTAAGTAAAAATTACATATAATCATTCTATAATTTATTAAATAGGATCAAAACAACATTGCGGAGACAATGGCAAAAACAAATTAGTTAGATCAAATGAAGAATAGTGAATTGAGTGGTTGTCTAAATTCCACATGATCCAAGAGCAAAAAGAGGTGTACTTATTAATAAAGTATAATCACACATCGAGAATACAACAATTTTACAGTCATTTCGTATGTAAATGCATGTAAATGTATCTTTAGAAGGAAACATAGAAATGTATCATACGTGTTCTTAAGGGTACTAAGTTAGTATAAGAAATAATACTAACATGCTATAACATGACATATTATATTTTTAAATTTATACATTATAGCAGCTTTAGTATATAACAAATAAAATAATAGTATATAATTAGATATAATTAATAAAAGGTTATAAATTCTTTTTGCGTCGCTGATTTTTTATGATCTATTTATCATTTCTAATATAGCTTTCCTGTCAGCTTCATTTTTTATACCAATTTCAATTAAATCTTCATTAGTTAAAGTCATAAACAAATCAATGTCAACCTGAAATAAATTTACAATATTAATTTATAATAAAATTTTATGCATATACTTATATATATATAACACATAATTTGATAACATATTTACTTCTTGTTGGAGAAATATAGGCACGTATTGACCTAATCCGTAATGTTTTAGTAAAACAAACATTTTTGCTTCTTCTGAATTTAAAATTATTCCTCTTGGAGGTGGCCTGTAACGTGGTGGCGTTGGTGTATTTTCTCCAAATACATTTTCATCATTCATATTTGGCAGAACATTTTGTTGGCGCAATGGACTAAATTCAAGCGCATATTCAAGAGTAGTATCAAGATCTTCTTTGTGTTGAATATTTAAATCTTGTGGCCGTATGGACTGTAATCTTTGCAAACAATATAGTTAAATTAGAATATCCTAGTTATTTTGTATATGTATCAATTGCGAATTGCTAGCATTGATGGTAATAATACCTTCTATTTCTTGGTTCTTAGCTTCCATATTCTCTATTGTGTGGAAAACTTCAACTTCCAAGGTAATGGTTTTACCAATAAGTGTTTTAAGAAGAGATCTGCATTCCTCCGTGAAGTCTCAACTGCACAAAAAGACAAAAAGATTATATTAATGTACAATATCGTGAAAAAATGTACTGTGGTAGTAAATCCTAAAATAAACATTTTCTAAGCAATACTTGTATATTTTTTTAATTTTTAATTTACAAAAACATTAATCAGCTGAAATTTTGTTAAACAAAATGATGGCATCATAGAGTATAGGTTAGTTGAAAACTCATCTAATAGCTTTTTACATAAATATGGAAGAAACAGCTGTTATATTTGCATTTCTTGAAATAATTTATAGAATAGGGTAGATTGTTCAGAGTAATCTTTTTATATCAATTTATAATAAACCCTTGAATTTTTCCATATACAACTCTTTCAATAGCAAGTTGTTTGCTTGGATGTTATCCTTCTGCAGATACTGTTTTAAGCTGTTATTACATTGCTTTTCATTTTCATTGGTTTCCATATTTAATTGTTTCATACAGATTAATTAGTTTTGTATGCTGAGTATTTCACCACCTTGCAAAGCCATTTACGACACATCGGATACGCAGATAAAAGGAAACTTGACGGACGGGGAAAAACAGAAGAGAATCGCTAGCAGTTGCACTAAATCTGGATATAGGAACTAGTTATGATACCAACATGACATTTATCTCACCAAAAGCCAGTTTAGATTTCCAGCTCATGATCTTTGCTGCCTAAGACGCATAAAATGCAAGATGCTAGAGAAAGATAAAGAAAAATCAGAAAAACATGCGAAATGAGGATAAACAGATACCGTAGATGCGCTGCTACATTGAACACGAATATAAACACCTGCTACAGACATTCAACAATGAGAATGGTCACTCATTTTAGGAATTTCAGGATTGTCATCAACAAAACATAGGCATCGTCAATTTTAATGATTCTACTTCCTCGACATTTTTTTTCGCATTTGTCAAACGAGAACGTTTCTTTCGATATTTTTCAAGATTTCACTGCTTCTCATGCTAAGTGTATTGCTTTAAGCAATAGCTTTAATATTCGTTTTTACTATCATCTAGTGCAAACGCAATTAACAATTTCAGTGCCAAACTATTGGTATATTGTTGCCAAACGTAAGGAGCATTTGCGAAAAGAGACAAAGGGGATATATTTTTGAGATATATATATATATATATATATATTATATATCGATATATTATATATATTGCAATTTCATGCAGAAATACTTAAAATTCCATATATCAGATTTGAAGACTATCTTTCACCAACTATTATATCACATTTTTTATAATGGAATTTTATTTTATGAAATTAAATTTTTCAATTGCAAATCTAAAGTTTTTAGATATACTGAAACGTGTGTACCAAGTAGTCCATTCGAAAATTATTCCAAATAGAGAAAAAGAATCTACAATTACACATTTTTTATCTGATATGCTTATGAAATTACTGGGAGTTTGTGGTAAACAAATGGCTACAGATATCCAAAGATATGCTCCATTTGATACAGCGAGTTACACAGAATATTTAATAATTTCTATTCAATAGTCGCAAATAAAATCTATTCTCCATTACATACTGAAACCTTTGAGTATAAAATCAGGTAATGCATCGCCAAAGGACAGAGGATTAAGTAAGTATCTTAAGGAAAAGGGTAATATTATCTCACAATTAGAATTTTCTGATAGATATATAGATGGATTGACAAAAGACGTGAATAGTGCTACAAATTCATAATGTACAATTACAAAATTAAACAACAAGGATGTAAAAGAAAATCAAAGTGGTACTAAGATAATAATATACCTTTACAAATATACCTAAAAATTGTAATTACTTGAATTGTAAATTATAAAATTTTATCTTTCATTGTTTATGCTTCGCTTATAATCGTCTCTATTTAAATATTGCTACCGCAAGAAAAAGATCAAAGAGAAAAGCATTTAACACTAAAGGAGAAACTATCAAAAGCTAAATCTGATAAAGATAGCTGCTCATCTTTATCCAGTATACACATATTTATGTTTCTAAATTCTGTATGATTAAGTAAAAATTACATATAATCATTCTATAATTTATTAAATAGGATCAAAACAACATTGCGGAGACAATGGCAAAAACAAATTAGTTAGATCAAATGAAGAATAGTGAATTGAGTGGTTGTCTAAATTCCACATGATCCAAGAGCAAAAAGAGGTGTACTTATTAATAAAGTATAATCACACATCGAGAATACAACAATTTTACAGTCATTTCGTATGTAAATGCATGTAAATGTATCTTTAGAAGGAAAAATAGAAATGTATCATACGTGTTCTTAAGGGTACTAAGTTAGTATAAGAAATAATACTAACATGCTATAACATGACATATTATATTTTTAAATTTATACATTATAGCAGCTTTAGTATATAACAAATAAAATAATAGTATATAATTAGATATAATTAATAAAAGGTTATAAATTCTTTTTGCGTCGCTGATTTTTTATGATCTATTTATCATTTCTAATATAGCTTTCCTGTCAGCTTCATTTTTTATACCAATTTCAATTAAATCTTCATTAGTTAAAGTCATAAACAAATCAATGTCAACCTGAAATAAATTTACAATATTAATTTATAATAAAATTTTATGCATATACTTATATATATATAACACATAATTTGATAACATATTTACTTCTTGTTGGAGAAATATAGGCACGTATTGACCTAATCCGTAATGTTTTAGTAAAACAAACATTTTTGCTTCTTCTGAATTTAAAATTATTCCTCTTGGAGGTGGCCTGTAACGTGGTGGCGTTGGTGTATTTTCTCCAAATACATTTTCATCATTCATATTTGGCAGAACATTTTGTTGGCGCAATGGACTAAATTCAAGCGCATATTCAAGAGTAGTATCAAGATCTTCTTTGTGTTGAATATTTAAATCTTGTGGCCGTATGGACTGTAATCTTTGCAAACAATATAGTTAAATTAGAATATCCTAGTTATTTTGTATATGTATCAATTGCGAATTGCTAGCATTGATGGTAATAATACCTTCTATTTCTTGGTTCTTAGCTTCCATATTCTCTATTGTGTGGAAAACTTCAACTTCCAAGGTAATGGTTTTACCAATAAGTGTTTTAAGAAGAGATCTGCATTCCTCCGTGAAGTCTCAACTGCACAAAAAGACAAAAAGATTATATTAATGTACAATATCGTGAAAAAATGTACTGTGGTAGTAAATCCTAAAATAAACATTTTCTAAGCAATACTTGTATATTTTTTTAATTTTTAATTTACAAAAACATTAATCAGCTGAAATTTTGTTAAACAAAATGATGGCATCATAGAGTATAGGTTAGTTGAAAACTCATCTAATAGCTTTTTACATAAATATGGAAGAAACAGCTGTTATATTTGCATTTCTTGAAATAATTTATAGAATAGGGTAGATTGTTCAGAGTAATCTTTTTATATCAATTTATAATAAACCCTTGAATTTTTCCATATACAACTCTTTCAATAGCAAGTTGTTTGCTTGGATGTTATCCTTCTGCAGATACTGTTTTAAGCTGTTATTACATTGCTTTTCATTTTCATTGGTTTCCATATTTAATTGTTTCATACAGATTAATTAGTTTTGTATGCTGAGTATTTCACCACCTTGCAAAGCCATTTACGACACATCGGATACGCAGATAAAAGGAAACTTGACGGACGGGGAAAAACAGAAGAGAATCGCTAGCAGTTGCACTAAATCTGGATATAGGAACTAGTTATGATACCAACATGACATTTATCTCACCAAAAGCCAGTTTAGATTTCCAGCTCATGATCTTTGCTGCCTAAGACGCATAAAATGCAAGATGCTAGAGAAAGATAAAGAAAAATCAGAAAAACATGCGAAATGAGGATAAACAGATACCGTAGATGCGCTGCTACATTGAACACGAATATAAACACCTGCTACAGACATTCAACAATGAGAATGGTCACTCATTTTAGGAATTTCAGGATTGTCATCAACAAAACATAGGCATCGTCAATTTTAATGATTCTACTTCCTCGACATTTTTTTTCGCATTTGTCAAACGAGAACGTTTCTTTCGATATTTTTCAAGATTTCACTGCTTCTCATGCTAAGTGTATTGCTTTAAGCAATAGCTTTAATATTCGTTTTTACTATCATCTAGTGCAAACGCAATTAACAATTTCAGTGCCAAACTATTGGTATATTGTTGCCAAACGTAAGGAGCATTTGCGAAAAGAGACAAAGGGGATATATTTTTGAGATCGATATATTATATATATATAATATATATATATATATAATATGATATAATATGATATGACAGATAAAATGTAACATAACACAATGCTACAGCGTCTTATTATTCGCATCGCGCGGGAACTTTATTTCAAAATAATTATATAAAATGTTACAAACGATTGAATTTTTCTGCAGAAACCCTGTATGAGATGTTTCACATATTAAACAAATTGCGTACTTGTTTGGAAAAATAATTTTATTATAACCCGCGGTGTTTAATACCGAGGCCGTGTATACGCTAGTGTTATTTATTAAAATTAAACACGGAATAATTACTTGAGCTTTGAGACAATACTGTTTCGACCGTAATTATCCTTTTACTAAACTGTGTAACCACGTATACACAGGTGTACAATTAGTTAAAGTATTGCCTTCGATCCTTAAAATAGGACCGTGAACACCAGAAAGAGGAAACAATGTATCCATTAAAAGTTGACGAGAATGAGAAATATGAAACATAACGATATGGAAATTCCGTAGCAGTTTTTACTGATATTTTACACAAAGTGTTAATATTGCCAAGTAAAAACAAAGCAAACAAGAATTCTTTGAAAAACGGCATCGTTTCGGAAAGTGAGTAAGAAGTACATTCTCGCGCTGTACCCAGTAGGCGTGGCTTATTCAACCAATGGTAATGCAGTACAGTACAGTACGGGGCATTGATTGGTCCACAACTTTGGCACAGTGCCATATTGCCATGAAGGAGTAATGTGGAAGGGATAATTAATAAAATAGCCATGGTCTAGTAACAGGTTGAATATTCAGTATTCGTCTAACCGTGGCCTAGTGCGCGTCGTTCGTTCGTACGACACTGCAGTTTAAATTTAACAATATAAAATGATGCCTGTAATGAGATCGCGATATTTGGCGGAAGAAAATTCAGAATCTTCGGAACACGAAGAATCAGTGCCTGCTCCTGGCACATTGTCCGATGATTTAAACTCATCGCTTGATTCAACCTTGACGATTGATTCAAATTCATCGGTTCATTCAACTTTGTCGATTGAGCCAACATCGGAGGACGATTTAGCCGCATGCACAGGTATACAATTAGTTAAAATGTTTCGACATCCCGACATTCGACATGAATTTATAATTCATTTCGACATCCAATTTCATGTAATTGTTATTGATTTAACATCCTTTGCATTTTCAGTCGAGGTGATTGATTTAACATCACCGATGCCATCGACGTCGGGAATGCCGCCAACATTCCCGATACAAATGCCGCTGGATTATCCAATTGCATCGTTCCCATCCACGTTGCGCGGCATTCAAGAAAATTATGACGATTTTCGTTTTGAAGCAGCAAGACGATCAAGTTTTCAAAACTGTCCCGTATCTTTCATTGACCCTGCCAGTTTTGCAGCTGCAGGGCTGTATTATACGGGAGAAGCGGACATAGTCCGTTGTTTTGAATGTCAGTTGGAAATAAGACACTGGTCAGAGGGACATACTCCCATGACAATTCATGAGATGCATTCTCCAGACTGCAAATTTGTTCGTAGAGAACACTGTAATAACGTACCAATCGGCCAAGATCCTGATAAATATCTACGGAGAAAACGAAGAAATAGAAACATATCTTGCCCTTATGGTTTACAATATAAAGACTCATTTGATTTCAATGACCATCGATTTTTAAGATATGCACGAAACCCGTCGGCATACGAATTGAGCCGTTTGGGACTAACAAGTGTTAAGGAACCAAAAAATTTGGATTATAGTACTTACAAATCCAGATTAAATTCATTTGCAAATTGGCCTACATATATGAAACAGACAGGTGAAGCATTAGCCGACGCCGGCTTTTACTATACCGGAGTAAGAGATATTACCACCTGTTACCACTGTGGAGTTGGTATAGGAAATTGGAAAACAGAAGAAGAACCTTGGGTTCAACATGCAATGCTATCTCCCTGTTGCAGTTATCTATTAACAGTACGAGGGACGCAATACGTCAATGATGCAACAGGCCAAGAGTTATACGATACTTGCGAAGGGGTAAGTAGACAAACTTGCAGCCTCAACCATATGTATAATTAATAATTCCGATTTATAATTGTGTACATTATATTTATTTCAGCCATCAGTACAAACTACAGCTGAGAGCCATGAGAAAGCCACTAGTGACAATGAAGTTATCGAGATGACTCTCCCTAAGAAACAAGGTAAGTAATAAAAATCAAAACACAGATAGATCATACATTCTTTAATTTGTATGAAATACGTATACGTACAATAAATTTTATTATATATTACATTTCCATATTCTGTTTACTGTTTTAGCTGCTCTGGAGGAAGAGAAGAAGAAATTGATAGATGCTCGAAGGTGTACAGTTTGCAAGGAACGAGAAGCAATAATGACATTTATACCTTGCGGACACCTTGTCACATGTCAGTATTGCTCCCAAGCTTTTGGACAATGCCTAATTTGCGGCAGAGAAATTGAAGCACAAATTCGTGTATTTTTTTAATAACACATGCACATCTATGCATTTATATTTATATAATTATGTACATATGTATATTAGCATATTCATATCTCGTATACGAATATATTTTACAATTTTTTAAAAATGACGTATACACATTAAAATCTGTGATACTATTTACCATTGAATTAAGTGTATATATCAGAGACTTATAAAAAAGAAATGTATTTAATTAGTTTAATATCATGCTTCTATTTACTAATTACTGTAGAAATAGTACTAAAATTATAATACTTTGTATGTTTTAATTTTTTTTATTTTAAGTGTTACTTAATTAAACTCATTAAATGCATTTCTTCTTTGTATGTTTTAATTTTTTTTATTTTAAGTGTTACTTAATTAAACGTTGAATTCTGTATCTTATCTTATCTGAATGAAGTTAACTTTTTCCGCAACTAACTAATTGTTTTTTCTTTTATTCCTCTTAGTTAGTAAAATGAAACTGTATTATACATATATATATATATATATATATATATATATATATATTTCAAATCATAAAAATCGTAACTTACATTTTGTTTTATTATACATAGTTATCCTGTTTTCTATTCGTTAAATAAAGCCAATTAAAAGACAATTGTATTTTTTATATTAACAAAACCTCGAAGTTTTAATGCAAGGAACTTGTTAGTTAGAAGTTTATGATTGTAAAACTGAGCATTTTCAAGGTGTTTTACAACTTCGATTTCTATTTGTAATTCAGTAAATAGTTTATAGTTCAGTAAATGGAACTGTTGACAGTGAATACATAAATACACTTAGCTGGCGGTCATTTTATAATGTGATTTTGAACTTTGATTGAATTGGGTTTGAGCCATTTTTTACTCCTCGCCACTCATGAGACCAGCTGTTATGTTAGTAAATACTTGCGGACTTGTATAATCTATGTAATTTCCCGTAAATTTCAGTACATCTGTACGGACCAACTGAATGATGGATAGAAGCAATATGACGTCAAATTAACGTGTAAAAATGGCAGTAAAATAGCCAAAATATGCTCAGCTTTAGATAGTCATAACTTTTAAACCAGTAGATTCCTCGCCTTAAAACTTCTATTTTCGCATTCTACACGTCGAAATTAGCAAATTAGAAAAATTGCAAGAAAAGGTCAATAATTTTTGGTTTCTTAAAAAAAATCTAAGAGAGAGTGCAATACCTCGACACTCGGCACCATGGTCGTATGTCGTAGAGCACTATCTCTGTCCTGCAACATAATCTTCAACTCACCTGTAAGAACGCGCTATCCACCTCTATCATTCTATGGGAGAACTACATGGTGTCTATGATAACTATTTATGTAAGTACATAGTAATTAACTCATTCCTTACCGAATACACTATGCGTAGTATTGAAACTTGAATTACGCGCCGTTTACTTCAAATGGCTTGAAGTTACGTATATACAACATAATTGGACGCTACTGAACCGTTATGTTACATACGAATATGGCCTTATATTTAGCGATATCAATATGCAATTTAGAATCGAAATTTGAAATCACGTTCACATAACTGAAATGCCAAATACATCTATATATTGGTTAAAAAATTCGATGCCAGTATTGTAGCAGGGGGTGAATAAGAATTCAAAATGCAGGAAATACGCTATTGAAAAACATTAAGTTTAGTCGTTAAAAATCACAATAAATTAAAAGGTTTTCGTTCAGCCATGCAAGGTTATTAAAAAGCGTTTTGTTTTCTAAGGGATAATTTCAAGCAAGTCTCTATTAAAAAAGCTACGCTTACATCTTAATATGTAGTTACATTCAATTTTTCGCGCACTTTATTGAACAAAGCGGTTCAGCGATTCGTACCAATATACATAATATAAACTCCTCAGTAACCGCGAAATGAGATAATATGTTGGTAATAGAAAAAGAGCCGTCTCTTTACTTAACAAGATTTTAAATTTATTTTAAATATGAAAAATTTAGATGTCTCACATACAAGTTTAATTTTAAGATAATTGAGAATAAAGCCTGTTCATAGAAATCATATTTAAAATACTACTACGACTTTTAGAACTTCAAATGTTGGCTATTCGTTCGAAAATACGTTTTTGAAAAATTGTTAGTATAAATTGGATCTACGAGAACATAAAATAATCAAGAATAGCAAGCAATTATATATAATGGATGCTTGTAATTTAATTAATAAAAAAAAAAAAAAAAAAGAACAATCGGTTCTGTACGCTTTATTTCCGGAAATGAGTAACCTATATTGTGCAATTTGCGAAATTGATTTTGTTGAAGTTCATCATCCATATTTATTTATATTTTACTAACAATAAAATTTTAGATTACTTATTCATTTAATATCTGAAGTTATTGCTTCACCAGTAATGGGTACAGAAAGATATATATTTGTTATAACGCATAAACAATTTTCTGAAACTGGTAGATTGGGCAAAATTTTGAGAAATTTTAAAATAGTCGTATGTTCACGATACAAATCTTTATTGACTCTAAATATATGATTTCAATGATAAACTGGTTTTTATTTCTGTCAGTATCAAGGATTAACATCAATTACTAAAGAAGTTTATAAAAGTTGTCTTAGGTATACGATACAAACTAAGATAGATACTTTGTGGAATAAAGTTGATGATTATTTTGTTCAAGGAAAACATTTTTATAACTTTATAGAAGGATCTAGAGCATTAAAATTAGATACACTAATAGGGCTTAATAAAAAATCTAATTTTGTTCTTCGTATAACTAATATTAAAATAATGTGAAAAATATTAACATTAAAAAGTTTTTAGAAAGGAAAATGTACTTGCAATTTCATGCAGAAATACTTAAAATTCCATATATCAGATTTGAAGACTATCTTTCACCAACTATTATATCACATTTTTTATAATGGAATTTTATTTTATGAAATTAAATTTTTCAATTGCAAATCTAAAGTTTTTAGATATACTGAAACGTGTGTACCAAGTAGTCCATTCGAAAATTATTCCAAATAGAGAAAAAGAATCTACAATTACACATTTTTTATCTGATATGCTTATGAAATTACTGGGAGTTTGTGGTAAACAAATGGCTACAGATATCCAAAGATATGCTCCATTTGATACAGCGAGTTACACAGAATATTTAATAATTTCTATTCAATAGTCGCAAATAAAATCTATTCTCCATTACATACGGAAACCTTTGAGTATAAAATCAGGTAATGCATCGCCAAAGGACAGAGGATTAAGTAAGTATCTTAAGGAAAAGGGTAATATTATCTCACAATTAGAATTTTCTGATAGATATATAGATGGATTGACAAAAGACGTGAATAGTGCTACAAATTCATAATGTACAATTACAAAATTAAACAACAAGGATGTAAAAGAAAATCAAAGTGGTACTAAGATAATAATATACCTTTACAAATATACCTAAAAATTGTAATTACTTGAATTGTAAATTATAAAATTTTATCTTTCATTGTTTATGCTTCGCTTATAATCGTCTCTATTTAAATATTGCTACCGCAAGAAAAAGATCAAAGAGAAAAGCATTTAACACTAAAGGAGAAACTATCAAAAGCTAAATCTGATAAAGATAGCTGCTCATCTTTATCCAGTATACACATATTTATGTTTCTAAATTCTGTATGATTAAGTAAAAATTACATATAATCATTCTATAATTTATTAAATAGGATCAAAACAACATTGCGGAGACAATGGCAAAAACAAATTAGTTAGATCAAATGAAGAATAGTGAATTGAGTGGTTGTCTAAATTCCACATGATCCAAGAGCAAAAAGAGGTGTACTTATTAATAAAGTATAATCACACATCGAGAATACAACAATTTTACAGTCATTTCGTATGTAAATGCATGTAAATGTATCTTTAGAAGGAAACATAGAAATGTATCATACGTGTTCTTAAGGGTACTAAGTTAGTATAAGAAATAATACTAACATGCTATAACATGACATATTATATTTTTAAATTTATACATTATAGCAGCTTTAGTATATAACAAATAAAATAATAGTATATAATTAGATATAATTAATAAAAGGTTATAAATTCTTTTTGCGTCGCTGATTTTTTATGATCTATTTATCATTTCTAATATAGCTTTCCTGTCAGCTTCATTTTTTATACCAATTTCAATTAAATCTTCATTAGTTAAAGTCATAAACAAATCAATGTCAACCTGAAATAAATTTACAATATTAATTTATAATAAAATTTTATGCATATACTTATATATATATAACACATAATTTGATAACATATTTACTTCTTGTTGGAGAAATATAGGCACGTATTGACCTAATCCGTAATGTTTTAGTAAAACAAACATTTTTGCTTCTTCTGAATTTAAAATTATTCCTCTTGGAGGTGGCCTGTAACGTGGTGGCGTTGGTGTATTTTCTCCAAATACATTTTCATCATTCATATTTGGCAGAACATTTTGTTGGCGCAATGGACTAAATTCAAGCGCATATTCAAGAGTAGTATCAAGATCTTCTTTGTGTTGAATATTTAAATCTTGTGGCCGTATGGACTGTAATCTTTGCAAACAATATAGTTAAATTAGAATATCCTAGTTATTTTGTATATGTATCAATTGCGAATTGCTAGCATTGATGGTAATAATACCTTCTATTTCTTGGTTCTTAGCTTCCATATTCTCTATTGTGTGGAAAACTTCAACTTCCAAGGTAATGGTTTTACCAATAAGTGTTTTAAGAAGAGATCTGCATTCCTCCGTGAAGTCTCAACTGCACAAAAAGACAAAAAGATTATATTAATGTACAATATCGTGAAAAAATGTACTGTGGTAGTAAATCCTAAAATAAACATTTTCTAAGCAATACTTGTATATTTTTTTAATTTTTAATTTACAAAAACATTAATCAGCTGAAATTTTGTTAAACAAAATGATGGCATCATAGAGTATAGGTTAGTTGAAAACTCATCTAATAGCTTTTTACATAAATATGGAAGAAACAGCTGTTATATTTGCATTTCTTGAAATAATTTATAGAATAGGGTAGATTGTTCAGAGTAATCTTTTTATATCAATTTATAATAAACCCTTGAATTTTTCCATATACAACTCTTTCAATAGCAAGTTGTTTGCTTGGATGTTATCCTTCTGCAGATACTGTTTTAAGCTGTTATTACATTGCTTTTCATTTTCATTGGTTTCCATATTTAATTGTTTCATACAGATTAATTAGTTTTGTATGCTGAGTATTTCACCACCTTGCAAAGCCATTTACGACACATCGGATACGCAGATAAAAGGAAACTTGACGGACGGGGAAAAACAGAAGAGAATCGCTAGCAGTTGCACTAAATCTGGATATAGGAACTAGTTATGATACCAACATGACATTTATCTCACCAAAAGCCAGTTTAGATTTCCAGCTCATGATCTTTGCTGCCTAAGACGCATAAAATGCAAGATGCTAGAGAAAGATAAAGAAAAATCAGAAAAACATGCGAAATGAGGATAAACAGATACCGTAGATGCGCTGCTACATTGAACACGAATATAAACACCTGCTACAGACATTCAACAATGAGAATGGTCACTCATTTTAGGAATTTCAGGATTGTCATCAACAAAACATAGGCATCGTCAATTTTAATGATTCTACTTCCTCGACATTTTTTTTCGCATTTGTCAAACGAGAACGTTTCTTTCGATATTTTTCAAGATTTCACTGCTTCTCATGCTAAGTGTATTGCTTTAAGCAATAGCTTTAATATTCGTTTTTACTATCATCTAGTGCAAACGCAATTAACAATTTCAGTGCCAAACTATTGGTATATTGTTGCCAAACGTAAGGAGCATTTGCGAAAAGAGACAAAGGGGATATATTTTTGAGATCGATATATTATATATATATAATATATATATATATATAATATGATATAATATGATATGACAGATAAAATGTAACATAACACAATGCTACAGCGTCTTATTATTCGCATCGCGCGGGAACTTTATTTCAAAATAATTATATAAAATGTTACAAACGATTGAATTTTTCTGCAGAAACCCTGTATGAGATGTTTCACATATTAAACAAATTGCGTACTTGTTTGGAAAAATAATTTTATTATAACCCGCGGTGTTTAATACCGAGGCCGTGTATACGCTAGTGTTATTTATTAAAATTAAACACGGAATAATTACTTGAGCTTTGAGACAATACTGTTTCGACCGTAATTATCCTTTTACTAAACTGTGTAACCACGTATACACAGGTGTACAATTAGTTAAAGTATTGCCTTCGATCCTTAAAATAGGACCGTGAACACCAGAAAGAGGAAACAATGTATCCATTAAAAGTTGACGAGAATGAGAAATATGAAACATAACGATATGGAAATTCCGTAGCAGTTTTTACTGATATTTTACACAAAGTGTTAATATTGCCAAGTAAAAACAAAGCAAACAAGAATTCTTTGAAAAACGGCATCGTTTCGGAAAGTGAGTAAGAAGTACATTCTCGCGCTGTACCCAGTAGGCGTGGCTTATTCAACCAATGGTAATGCAGTACAGTACAGTACGGGGCATTGATTGGTCCACAACTTTGGCACAGTGCCATATTGCCATGAAGGAGTAATGTGGAAGGGATAATTAATAAAATAGCCATGGTCTAGTAACAGGTTGAATATTCAGTATTCGTCTAACCGTGGCCTAGTGCGCGTCGTTCGTTCGTACGACACTGCAGTTTAAATTTAACAATATAAAATATACAAGAAAAAGATATTCAAACTTTGTCAAGATTCCATTTGAAGTGTTGGTGAGCTGTTGTAGAAGTACGTAAACATTTCATATTCGTAAGTTTTGTCTGTAATATATTTCTGTTTGATCAATCGTACGCGTATAATATTTCTCTAAAATAAGTTAACTAAAAACGTTTTACCATATGTAAATTAAAAATATCGTAGCGAAAGAATTTATGTAGATTGTATAGAAAGTTTCGGGATCCTTCAAACGCTTCAAATATCAATTAAAATCGTTGTGATTCTTCAAAGACAATTTTTAACTTTTACGCTAAAACACACGGAACTGAGATTACTTCGATAATATCGGCTTGTTACAATTACTAGATATTTTAATTTCTTTTATTTGTTTTTTTAGGTTTCAATACACTTCAAGTAACTATTTGAATAAAATGATTCGTATAATAAAGTTACGATATTTGAGGGAGCAAAATGCAGAATCTTCAGAACGTGAGGAAGCACTGCCTGTTCCTTCGATATCGGTAAATGATTCAAATGCGTCGATTGATCCAATTTCGTCGGGTGATTCTGCGTTACCGGCTGTTTCAGTATCGCCGGTTGATTCTGCGTTACCGGCTGTTTCAGTATCGCCGGTTGATTCTGCGTTACCGGTTGATCCAGTATCGCCGGTTGATTCTGCGTTACCGATTGATTCAGTATCGCCGGTTCCATCCACGTCGCGTGGTATTCACAGAAATTATAACGATTTTCGTTTTGAAGCAGCAAGACGTTGGAGTTTTCGAAACTGGTCTATATCTTCCATTGACCCAGCCAGTCTTGCTAAAGCAGGATTCTATTATACAGGCAAACGGAATATAGTAAAGTGTTTTGAATGTCAATTGGAGATAAGTCATTGGTCAAAGGGACATACTCCCATGACAATTCATGAGATGCATTCTCCAGACTGCAAATTTGTTCGTAGAGAACACTGTAATAACGTACCAATCGGCCAAGATCCTGATAAATATCTACGGCCCAAACGAAGAAATAGAAATATATTTTGCTCCTATGGTTTACAATATAAAGACTCATTTGATTTTAATGACCATCGGTTTTTAAGGTACTTACGAAACCCGACGACATCCGAACTAAGCCGTTTGGGACTAACAAGAGTTAAGAAACCAGAAAATTTGGATTGCTCTAGTTACCAATCCAGATTAAATTCATTTGCAAATTGGCCTACATATATGAAACAGACAGGTGAAGCATTAGCCGACGCCGGCTTTTACTATACCGGAGTAAGAGATATTACCACCTGTTACCACTGTGGAGTTCATATAGGAAATTGGAAAACAGAAGAAGAACCTTGGGTTCAACATGCAATGCTATCTCCCAATTGCAGTTATCTATTAACAGTACGAGGGACGCAATACGTCAATGATGTAATAGGCGAAGAGTTATATGATACTTGCGAAGGGGTAAGTAGACAAACTTGCAGCCTCAACCATATGTATAATTAATAATTCCGATTTATAATTGTGTACATTATATTTATTTCAGCCATCAGCACAAACTACAGCTGAGAGCCATGAGAAAGCCACTAGTGAAAATGAAACTAACGAGATGACTCTCGTTGAGAAACAAGGTAATAAAAATAAAAAAACAGATAGATCGTACATTCTTTAATTTGTATGAAATACATATACGTACAATAAATTTTATTATATATTACATTTCCATATACTGTTTACTGTTTTAGCTGCTCTGGAGGAAGAGAAGAAGAAATTGATAGATGCTCGAAGGTGTAGAGTTTGCAAGGACCGAGGAGCAATAATAACATTTATACCTTGCGGACACCTTGTCACATGTCAGCATTGTTCCCATGCTTTTGGAAAATGCCTAATTTGCGGCAGAGAAATTAAAGCACTACGTCGTGTATATTTTACTTAATGCATGTACATTTATGTATTTATATATATATAATTATGTACATATGTATATTAGCATATTCATATCTCGTATACGAATATATTTTACAATTTTTTAAAAATGACGTATACACATTAAAATCTGTGATACTATTTACCATTGAATTAAGTGTATATATCAGAGACTTATAAAAAAGAAATGTATTTAATTAGTTTAATATCATGCTTCTATTTACTAATTACTGTAGAAATAGTACTAAAATTATAATACTTTGTATGTTTTAATTTTTTTTATTTTAAGTGTTACTTAATTAAACTCATTAAATGCATTTCTTCTTTGTATGTTTTAATTTTTTTTATTTTAAGTGTTACTTAATTAAACATTGAATTCTGTATCTTATCTTATCTGAATGAAGTTAACTTTTTCCGCAACTAACTAATTGTTTTTTCTTTTATTCCTCTTAGTTAGTAAAATGAAACTGTATTATACATATATATATATATATATATATATATTTCAAATCATAAAAATCGTAACTTACATTTTGTTTTATTATACATAGTTATCCTGTTTTCTATTCGTTAAATAAAGCCAATTAAAAGACAATTGTATTTTTTATATTAACAAAACCTCGAAGTTTTAATGCAAGGAACTTGTTAGTTAGAAGTTTATGATTGTAAAACTGAGCATTTTCAAGGTGTTTTACAACTTCGATTTCTATTTGTAATTCAGTAAATAGTTTATAGTTCAGTAAATGGAACTGTTGACAGTGAATACATAAATACACTTAGCTGGCGGTCATTTTATAATGTGATTTTGAACTTTGATTGAATTGGGTTTGAGCCATTTTTTACTCCTCGCCACTCATGAGACCAGCTGTTATGTTAGTAAATACTTGCGGACTTGTATAATCTATGTAATTTCCCATAAATTTCAGTACATCTGTACGGACCAACTGAATGATGGATAGAAGCAATATGACGTCAAATTAACGTGTAAAAATGGCAGTAAAATAGCCAAAATATGCTCAGCTTTAGATAGTCATAACTTTTAAACCAGTAGATTCCTCGCCTTAAAACTTCTATTTTCGCATTCTACACGTCGAAATTAGCAAATTAGAAAAATTGCAAGAAAAGGTCAATAATTTTTGGTTTCTTAAAAAAAATCTAAGAGAGAGTGCAATACCTCGACACTCGGCACCATGGTCGTATGTCGTAGAGCACTATCTCTGTCCTGCAACATAATCTTCAACTCACCTGTAAGAACGCGCTATCCACCTCTATCATTCTATGGGAGAACTACATGGTGTCTATGATAACTATTTATGTAAGTACATAGTAATTAACTCATTCCTTACCGAATACACTATGCGTAGTATTGAAACTTGAATTACGCGCCGTTTACTTCAAATGGTTTGAAGTTACGTATATACAACATAATTGGACGCTACTGAACCGTTATGTTACATACGAATATGGCCTTATATTTAGCGATATCAATATGCAATTTAGAATCGAAATTTGAAATCACGTTCACATAACTGAAATGCCAAATACATCTATATATTGGTTAAAAAATTCGATGCCAGTATTGTAGCAGGGGGTGAATAAGAATTCAAAATGCAGGAAATACGCTATTGAAAAACATTAAGTTTAGTCGTTAAAAATCACAATAAATTAAAAGGTTTTCGTTCAGCCATGCAAGGTTATTAAAAAGCGTTTTGTTTTCTAAGGGATAATTTCAAGCAAGTCTCTATTAAAAAAGCTACGCTTACATCTTAATATGTAGTTACATTCAATTTTTCGCGCACTTTATTGAACAAAGCGGTTCAGCGATTCGTACCAATATACATAATATAAACTCCTCAGTAACCGCGAAATGAGATAATATGTTGGTAATAGAAAAAGAGCCGTCTCTTTACTTAACAAGATTTTAAATTTATTTTAAATATGAAAAATTTAGATGTCTCACATACAAGTTTAATTTTAAGATAATTGAGAATAAAGCCTGTTCATAGAAATCATATTTAAAATACTACTACGACTTTTAGAACTTCAAATGTTGGCTATTCGTTCGAAAATACGTTTTTGAAAAATTGTTAGTATAAATTGGATCTACGAGAACATAAAATAATCAAGAATAGCAAGCAATTATATATAATGGATGCTTGTAATTTAATTAATAAAAAAAAAAAAAAAAAAGAACAATCGGTTCTGTACGCTTTATTTCCGGAAATGAGTAACCTATATTGTGCAATTTGCGAAATTGATTTTGTTGAAGTTCATCATCCATATTTATTTATATTTTACTAACAATAAAATTTTAGATTACTTATTCATTTAATATCTGAAGTTATTGCTTCACCAGTAATGGGTACAGAAAGATATATATTTGTTATAACGCATAAACAATTTTCTGAAACTGGTAGATTGGGCAAAATTTTGAGAAATTTTAAAATAGTCGTATGTTCACGATACAAATCTTTATTGACTCTAAATATATGATTTCAATGATAAACTGGTTTTTATTTCTGTCAGTATCAAGGATTAACATCAATTACTAAAGAAGTTTATAAAAGTTGTCTTAGGTATACGATACAAACTAAGATAGATACTTTGTGGAATAAAGTTGATGATTATTTTGTTCAAGGAAAACATTTTTATAACTTTATAGAAGGATCTAGAGCATTAAAATTAGATACACTAATAGGGCTTAATAAAAAATCTAATTTTGTTCTTCGTATAACTAATATTAAAATAATGTGAAAAATATTAACATTAAAAAGTTTTTAGAAAGGAAAATGTACTTGCAATTTCATGCAGAAATACTTAAAATTCCATATATCAGATTTGAAGACTATCTTTCACCAACTATTATATCACATTTTTTATAATGGAATTTTATTTTATGAAATTAAATTTTTCAATTGCAAATCTAAAGTTTTTAGATATACTGAAACGTGTGTACCAAGTAGTCCATTCAAAAATTATTCCAAATAGAGAAAAAGAATCTACAATTACACATTTTTTATCTGATATGCTTATGAAATTACTGGGAGTTTGTGGTAAACAAATGGCTACAGATATCCAAAGATATGCTCCATTTGATACAGCGAGTTACACAGAATATTTAATAATTTCTATTCAATAGTCGCAAATA
This sequence comes from Bombus pascuorum, assembly GCF_905332965.1. Classification (NCBI taxonomy): domain Eukaryota; kingdom Metazoa; phylum Arthropoda; class Insecta; order Hymenoptera; family Apidae; genus Bombus; species Bombus pascuorum. The sequence goes on along the minus strand of NC_083496.1, from coordinate 7,217,023 downwards.
AAATCTATTCTCCATTACATACGGAAACCTTTGAGTATAAAATCAGGTAATGCATCGCCAAAGGACAGAGGATTAAGTAAGTATCTTAAGGAAAAGGGTAATATTATCTCACAATTAGAATTTTCTGATAGATATATAGATGGATTGACAAAAGACGTGAATAGTGCTACAAATTCATAATGTACAATTACAAAATTAAACAACAAGGATGTAAAAGAAAATCAAAGTGGTACTAAGATAATAATATACCTTTACAAATATACCTAAAAATTGTAATTACTTGAATTGTAAATTATAAAATTTTATCTTTCATTGTTTATGCTTCGCTTATAATCGTCTCTATTTAAATATTGCTACCGCAAGAAAAAGATCAAAGAGAAAAGCATTTAACACTAAAGGAGAAACTATCAAAAGCTAAATCTGATAAAGATAGCTGCTCATCTTTATCCAGTATACACATATTTATGTTTCTAAATTCTGTATGATTAAGTAAAAATTACATATAATCATTCTATAATTTATTAAATAGGATCAAAACAACATTGCGGAGACAATGGCAAAAACAAATTAGTTAGATCAAATGAAGAATAGTGAATTGAGTGGTTGTCTAAATTCCACATGATCCAAGAGCAAAAAGAGGTGTACTTATTAATAAAGTATAATCACACATCGAGAATACAACAATTTTACAGTCATTTCGTATGTAAATGCATGTAAATGTATCTTTAGAAGGAAACATAGAAATGTATCATACGTGTTCTTAAGGGTACTAAGTTAGTATAAGAAATAATACTAACATGCTATAACATGACATATTATATTTTTAAATTTATACATTATAGCAGCTTTAGTATATAACAAATAAAATAATAGTATATAATTAGATATAATTAATAAAAGGTTATAAATTCTTTTTGCGTCGCTGACTTTTTATGATCTATTTATCACTTCTAATATAGCTTTCCTGTCAGCTTCATTTTTTATACCAATTTCAATTAAATCTTCATTAGTTAAAGTCATAAACAAATCAATGTCAACCTGAAATAAATTTACAATATTAATTTATAATAAAATTTTATGCATATACTTATATATATATAACACATAATTTGATAACATATTTACTTCTTGTTGGAGAAATATAGGCACGTATTGACCTAATCCGTAATGTTTTAGTAAAACAAACATTTTTGCTTCTTCTGAATTTAAAATTATTCCTCTTGGAGGTGTCCTGTAACGTGGTGGCGTTGGTGTATTTTCTCCAAATACATTTTCATCATTCATATTTGGAGGAACATTTTGTTGGCGCAATGGACTAAATTCAGGCACATATTCAAGAGTACTATCAAGATCTTCTTTGTATTGAATATTTAAATCTTGTGGCTGAATGGACTGTAATCTTTGCAAACAATATAGTTAAATTAGAATATCATATTTAGTTTGTATATAATATAGAGTAATAACTAATATACCTCTGCAAAGCTAGTTCGCTTACGTTCTTTCTACTTTTTGAACAAGTTAGCATTGCTTCATCTTCATCTGCATTTACGAATAATTGTTTATCTTTTGTTTCATCTTTTATATTCAAATTAGTTTCGTCATTATGTTTATTTTGTGTAAAATATATATTTGGAGAAGTAGGTAACAGTTCGTTCAGATTGCAAGTCAAGGTGGGTGAAATTAAACTACTCTGAACACTTTCTGAATAATTTGTCTCCAAACTTAATGCACAAGGTTTTAAAAGTTCTTTTGCATCTTTTATGACACTGTTGTTACGGTTGACATTATTGCACATTGTAGTATCGAATGTAACTATCGGTATCTTATGAACATTTAGTGGAGGCTCATTACTATTATTTTTATTTACTAATTTGGAAAGATTTAAGCAGTCCTTGTTATCTGGTTCATTTTCGGTAAGAATGTTATCAGAGTTATCATTCCAATAATCTTCTGTGTTAAAATATTTTGCCAAATTTTTTATTTCTGGTACTATTGACTGCTTCATCATATAGTAAGTATAGTCATCTATTTGAAAATGGATAGTGAAAATGAATAAAAGCTCTGCCAACAATATTATGTATCGTTATCGTATCAATTTTAAACAAAATGTAATATCTTACTACTTTTTGAAACATTAAATCCTAATTCTATTAATCTAAAAAATAAATTTTTATCATTTTTCATAGCAGCAATGCAAAGTGGTGTAACATCATCATTTAGAGAATGCAATAGTGCTGATGGACATGCTTCATATATAATTTCAAACATTTCTTTATTTATTGCAGCTGCCAATCCAAAAACAGACAAGCCTACAAACGAACAGAAATAAAGAATTAATAATATAACAATATTATATATTTTCACACAATACATTAATTGTTTACCTAAATCAGTTGATTCATTCACATTAGCACTTTTTTGTAAAAGATATTTAACCATTTTAATGTTTCTATTGCGAATTGCTAGCATTAATGGTGTCCAACCAAATTTATTTTTTCTATCAATAATATGACAGCAATCATGTTTTCGAAAAATTTCTTTTGTGATATCAATACAACCATTTGCTGCACTAAAGTGTAATAAATTTTCTCCGTAACTGTTCACTTTATTCAGCGTATATTCTGAAAATCGAAAACTAAATGTCAAATGTATCTTTTTCTTAATTAATTGTATTAAACTAAAGAAAATAGCATGTGATTTAAATATTCATAAGGATAAATTATTGCATAATATGTAGTTATATAATTATACATATAATTTAATACCCCCTTTTTGTAACGCTTTTATGACTTCCCTCTCCATAGTTTTTTTCGAATAAAAATTTCCTCTTTTATGATAACTTGTTTGTAATTTGATCTTCCGTAACTATTATTGATGCTATTATATATTACCCAATTCTTAATTTACGCCAATTTGTACTAATACACAGTATTTAATAATATATCTTTAACATATTATTGTATTCATTTATCGAATTAAACATTGAAAGTGACCTACAAATATGGTTTTATATTTTGTTTGATTTGTTTGTAAATTCCTGTATTGGAATGTATTGTCTACTATGAATTAGATAATTCAATTATATAATATAAAAATAGTTTTAAATGAAATAACAAAAGTGTCCGTATTTAAAAATTGTATTACGATCGAAAATTTGATTTTGTTTCATTTTTTATAATTTCCGCCAAAACTCTTTTAGTTTTGTCCCAAAACAAAAGTTCCTTTTTTACTAGTAATATGGTGGCAGCACGGTCTCATAAAATGTGACGTGCATGATAATTTCTGACAGTATTTGAATTTCATTTTTCAAATCATATGTCTGTTCGGCTCAAAAAAGCCAATTATTTCATAAAATTAAAAAGCACCACCGTCATTCTTGTTCCTATAACCTGTGTGCAACGAATTAAACGTGGTTTGTTGTAATATAACGTGCAATTTACAGCGATAAACTTTTACTCAATGTGAGTTATTCTTTGTTATGTACATTTCCAAAGTTTAGATTTTTTTTTTGTTTCTAGTTAAAATAAAAGGAATTCCGTTCGCATTATCAATTTGTAATTGCATGTTTTTGTTTAAAATTTCGATCATTTTTTCGTGGTATAAGTTTTTGCTAGGTTAACTTTCAGACGACGCCGAGATTATATTTTTCGGGGTGGGGGCACTAATTAAGAGAATGTGGATGGGGGAGACGAGTACGTATCGTTACCGTTAGTGGTCAATTTTCTCGAATCTTTATTAATTTTGGATCTACACGTTGTACTTTCAATTAAATGCGCGTATGTTGAATTCTCCTTTACTTTTTTTTTAAAAAACCATTGTTTAGTTAATTTCATTATAGCAATATGGAAACACTGATTTCCTGTTACTAAATTTGTATCATAAATATCATTTGTATCATAAATTCTTTCATATGCAATATCATTTACAAATTTTGTTTGAATCATATATAATTTATTGTTTAGAATGGGAAGCAGTGGTCAATTGTATAGCCTGTCTTGGGGAGAGTTTAGTTCATCACTTGCTTCTGCGGTACAATTATTAAGAGGTCATGGAGATCTGGTTGATGTTACATTAGCCGCTGGTGGACGCAGTTTCCCTGCACACAAAATTGTTCTTTGTGCAGCTAGTCCTTTTTTATTGGATTTATTAAAGGTTCTAATATTATTAGTACATTGAACGTTTTATAGAATGTCATCTATAACTTTGAAATATTGTAATTTGCTTTTAAATTTATTTTCTATAAACAGAGCACACCATGTCAACATCCGGTAGTTATGTTAGCAGGTATAGGAGCAGATGATTTGGAATCATTGTTGGAGTTTGTATATCGTGGTGAAGTGAGCGTAGAACCTTCTCAATTACCCTCACTCCTTCAAGCTGCTCATTGTCTTTGTATTCATGGATTAACACCTCCTACTATATTGACTGAAGTATGCGTTATAATCAAAATATAATAATATATTCTATTGAAATATTGATATTGTATAATTTTCATAGTATATAATTATCAATTTTTACATATTTGTCTATGTTTTAATTAAGTATATATTTATTAAATGATAGTAATTCTTATGTATTTATGTAAAAGGATTATTCATATTTTTATTCATTTAGAATGGGGAAGAGGTGCCTGTATCAGCAATACCAACAGCAAATGAAACTTTATCAAAAGAAAGCATTAGTCCATATTTTCCATTGAAACGAAGAAAGAAAAGAAGAAAGTCATCTTCATCTTCTGGAAAATGGCCACGTAATGCCAATACTGCTGATAATGAAAATAGGACTATAGATGGAAGTGATAATAGCCGTTCAGCTAATTATGAGCATAAAGATGAAGATAATACAGAACACGGTGATGATACAGGTAAGAAATATTTAGCTTTTTATATTGCAATGTATTTTGTAATTATTGTATTTGTTAAATTTATTGAAAATATATATTTAAATTCTCATTTTGTATTTAATATTTACTTAGAATAATAAGAAATATCATTTTATTACTATATATTTTACACAGTTTTCTTTTTTTCATCACATTGAACTGAGTTGATCATTATATTATTGTGTATATTTAATGATCAGTTTAGTGGCAAATTTTAATAAGAATGGATATGCGATATTTACTTGTGTTCTGTGTCCGGTATATTATTTTCATTATTTATTAATATATTTTTGGAGTATGATCCATAAGTGTTTAAAGCTTCTTTTAAGCTTTTCTATATTAGAACGGACACAAGCGCAACCATCAATCGGGTTGAACTGCGTCTAATCAATCATGTCACATGTTATAACGATTCAAAAATTTCAGATACAAAAATCAGTTCAGCCCTGCATGGTAATATTGTGTTTGTGTCTGTTAACAGCAAACGATCGGTTGGAATATTCGAATCACCGGAGTTGTCACTCGCCACGTGCTCAAGAAGCGCAGCCAGTGTCGACAGAAAATTCTCAGGCAGGAACGCATCAGGATCAAATATCGGACAATGAATCGCACCTTCACACTTTAATGCCAATGCAGCCATATTCTCCACTACATATACCGCAATTTCCTGGTCCCTTAAATATGGGATTTCCTCCTGGTATACCACTTCCACTAGTTACTCAGGGTACAACTGCTGCAACAGCGTCTTGTGGGCTGACAGGAAATATGAATTTGTCTAAAATACGTGGTGCATCCGATTGTCCAGGCGTTTGTCCATTATGTGGTGCTACGTTACGGCAAGCGAGAAATTTACGTAGACACCTATTATCCTCTTGCAAATATCGATTTAGTAGTAATCCGGTTCAGAGTTCCCCAGCTGATACAATGATGATAGAAGTAAAGCCAGAAGTCGAGTTATCGAGTTACAATGAGCAGTCAATGACGTATGGAACTGATAGTGGAAGTAGTACCTGTGAGCAAATAATTTGTAAGCCCAGTCCACTTCCTTCGCCAACATCACAGGGACCGAATGTTGTTTCTCCTCAAAGCAACGTTCCGTCTCCAACTATTGCTAGATGAATGTACAGGAAGAAATTGGAAGCGAAGATATAATGCGAACAGGATGTTTCCATTCTGTTATTGTAATTTAGAAACTGTTTTGTTTCTTGTCGCTAATTCGTCTTATAACGTATGTTGCAAATTTACTTTAAGCGAGCGTATTCTTCTTTTACTTATCGCTTTAATGTACTTATGCGAATTTATGTTCAAACTATTGTTTGCGTTGTTTAAGGAAAGAAATAATGAATTGATATCATTTTGTAAAATTCGTCAGAATGAATTGATTGTTATATTATACAAATAATTTATTTCATACTCTTATTTTATTATTTTTTCATTGAATCTTTCTTGTTGCGATTGGTATGAAATTAACTTGAAACAGGACGTTTAAAATGAAATTAAAGTATGCAAAAATCTTCCACGTTAGTAAGTAAGAACAGTATCTTTAGGGTTAATGGGAATAGTCGATGAAAAATTATGCCTAGTGAAAGCGGTGGTATAAGAATATTGCAAAATACTTCTAAATTTTCGATATCTTTCAAATATTCATTCACGCAATAACTATATGTGATCAGTTTTATATAAACTTATTGAATTACGAATCTATCTTCGAAGCTTATTTTTCTCATTTCTTTTGCCAATAAAATATCAAATTAATATTTTAACATATGCGCAAGTAGAATTCAGATTTCTGTTGTTGTACGTATGTGCTTGAAAAGAACTGGTATCAATGATCAAACACGGTATCAATAATAATATTGAGATTTAAACGAAATCTCGCCTTTATTCATTTTTGTAATAAGCACATTAATGAACAGAAATTCCGGTTTCTACTTAAATAATTTATATATGTGTACATTTTTTATCTTTTTAAAATATTGGCATGCGTTTTATTTAGAGTATCAGAATCGATTATTAGGTGTAAAAAAAAATCGACAACATGAATTATATTTAACTAATAAATAACGGACTCATTTGACAGAATAGCAAAGGGTTATTTTATCATAGACTGTATACTTTTAAATAAAAGAATCTCTACAGGTCATAGTCTTTCGAGCTGTTTTTGCAAATATTTTCTGTACATGGCCTTTTTGTACGTACTGTACGTAATTATTTATTTATGACTATTAACCCACTTTTATGGAATCGCAATATGATCGTCTTAGCGGTAAATAAAAAAAAAAAAAAAGGTCAGAACAATAAACATACAGATTAATATTCAGGATATAAAATTGTTTAATTACTGCCTATTGTTATGGTGATCTTTTTCAGGTGTCTTTGAATGTGTATAGATTTGACGGAATTAATTTTAGGAGATGGATTGTCCAAAGCACGAAGCATGTCAGATCAGCCGGCGTCGTGTCCACTTTGCGGGGCGATTTTGCGTCAATCACGAAATTTAAGAAGGCATTTAGAGCTTCTACACTTTGGATTCGGTAGCAATAACAAATCAGGTGTCCACATGAGACACCGGAGGGCCGATAGAAATAGCGATCTTGTACGATCGACGCTTGCATCTATTTGTCCACCCCATATAACAAGAACGGATTACTCAAGAGTTGTAGAGAATACCGATTTGTCGACGTTAACGTCTTTATCCATTGCTTCGACAGCCAATTCCAGCGCATCGAATGCCAGCCTTGCAGGTGAATGCTTAGCAGCTTGAGATAGAAAAGAGGAGGAACGATTGATACAATTACTTTTGATAGTTGATCACATAAGGGGTAATAACAGATACTTTGCAAGTAAATTGAAGGAAATAATGGAATACGGGAACAAAGCAGCATAATGTTAAGAATGTTAAGAGGAAGACAGAAAGTAATATTGTATCGATCTTCCTATGGTGTCAAGTTTCCTGTAACTGTAGAATGTTTTCTTACGATTAATTTACTTGTATGTATAGTAGGGTAAAACGTACAACCTCTGTATATTTCAATTTATTTGTCATTATGTGTTGAGAGATTGTAAGTTATTTTTTAGTTATTATATTGTAAATGTAATTGAACAAGAAACAAAATACAAGTATTTATGTTAAAAATGTTGTTAATTATTTTGTTTAATTTCTTTTATAATACTATGTTTATTTCAAATGATCGTTACGTATAACGTACTGCTACATCATTAAATCTATATATTAAGTAACATTTATATAACTAATACATAATGAAAGAAACATTATTCTTAAATATGTAAATTTTATTATTTCAATTTTTCTATATTAAGCTACGAATAATGAAGAAGCATGCCATAACTGGTAGAAGTGAAGGATTTTAATTAAAAACTAAGATGGTTTATAATAATTATAAAAATTTCATGAGAATGTAATTCAAATTTAATTCAAATTTTAATTAATTTGCCTCTCCATCTTTCTTAAATCGCAAAAATTCAATTATACAATTATACAATTATACAATCAATTATACAATTGTATATTATGGAATAAAATTTCCAGAAAAAGATGTACGGTTTTACAAAAATGATCAAACAACCGATCTTTTCCTGTCTCTTGTCTTTTTCTATTCGAAGTATGTTTCGTATGAATTATATAAATGTAAAATCATCAAGCGACATATAAGAAAAACTGATATTCTTATGTTTTTGTAAACAGGAAGTTTGATGGGATCAGGTGTACTGGGAAGCGGTGATCAAAGTGCTAACTCTACTCTGGTCTCGGCGTCAAGCTCAAGCACAGCTTCTATTGCCTCTACCAATAATGGAATTTACTCATCAGACGGTAGTGCCAGTATGCTAAATAGCTTATTACCATCGTTACCATCTTTGCCTTCTCTATCATCTCCGCACGACGTGTTTCGACATGGTGAAATGTTGCGAGTTGGTATTGCGTATCACGATTCCTCGAGGCAACATCCGAAGCAATCACAGCGCACTGATGTCACTTAACTTTCTTCAACGTACAGTGTTCTTTCGCCTTAAATATCAATTCCAATTAGAAGTTATATTATTATCGCAAAGCTGACTATGTCAAATCTTATCGCGTCTCAGTAACGAAGGATATATTAAAAATTGTACAAGTATTTAATGCGAGAAACGTAAAGAACGAAGGAAAACTTGGAAATTCCGTGCTTCGCTGTTATACATTTTTTGCTGTTGCTTTAGAATTTTGTAAATTATTATATTTTACAGCGATATACGGAAGATTAACATTGTACAACACGGGAGTCGCAGAATTGTATCGATGTATCTTTGAAAGTTTAGTAAGTGATGCTATTTATTTAAGAAATAAAACTTACAGTCAATATTGAATTTTGTTAAATTTTTACAACGAATGTTTATATTCGATGGAAATAATTACAGCCGTCCAATCCAAGAAGTTATATTTTCCCGTTCTACTATTACTACCGTGACGCACGTTACAGTTTATGTTTTTGGTGTTTAAACAGATAATTGGATTGTTAACCAGAAAAGCAGGATTTTTAAAAATTAAAGACGAATTAGGGTTTCTTCGATTGGCTTTAATTCTTGTAAATATAAATATGACATAATATAGGTACGCACAATAAAAATATAATGATACATTAAAAATACATGGTTTCCAGATAAATAAATTATTAAGTTTAAGGTATCAAAAAGTGAATTAATTTTGTTTTCCTCGGTTAACAGTCTAACGTTAATTACATATTTATAAATGTTTGGCTATAGATAGAAAAGTTTGTAAAATGCAAGAGAAAGATAAAATAAGATGTCATATTAATTGTAACTAACGTTAGAGCAATAATACATGTACCGAATCCTGAAACCTAGAATCCATACGTTTGTTGTAAGTATTAATTTTGAGTGAATACCTGCCTGCGGTATATCGTGTGATTAAATACTAATACTAATACTGGCAGCAGTTCAATAGCAATAAATATGAGGCTTTTGAACAAGTTATTAAATTACAAAATTATAAAAGAAAATAGAATTATGGATTGTATACATATAAAAATACATTGTACATTTTCTATATAAATAAATTTTTCAGAAGGCAAAAATCTATCTAAGTAATATACAGGTATTATTCATATGCCTATTCCAGAGAATAGAAATAGAATTTGTTGAAGTTCTATTGTCTAATTTCTATTTGCGCATGCGATTCAAATCTCGTGCACTCGTATCACGATCATTTTATTTGCATGATAACGTTATAGAATAATTTGTTTTGTAGACGGACAACCAATTATATTAAGATGTAAAATTTACGTTTACTGGTCGGTTCTACGAGAGCGAGAGCGCGCGCGCGCGAGAGAGAGAGTTATAACCTGTCTTGTAAGTTCACGTCGTTGTGAATTATAGTAACAATGGCAGTGAAACGTGTATATTCAACTGTGTCTCTATGTATCGACCTATTATTTATTGTAATTTTATGAAAGTTCTTGTAAAATCTTCCGTTAAATTCTATCGATATAATGGATGTAATTTGTATCGTTCACACGATGAGATTCATTTCCTCCTTATAACTTCTTATACGTCCTATAACAAATGGCCACTTTCTTTCCGAGATCCTACTCAATTCTCCCCGTAAGAGATGCAAAAGGTCGTCGAGATATCGCAAATCATGTATGTCCTGTCGTAGTTTGCTGGTCTTGGACGAGATGTCTGTAATTTTCTGTTCCTCACACTGAAAAATACAGTAACAAGAAAATTTATGCTTGCAATTTTGATCTTATCGACTTTTCAAGGATTTTCGGTTGATGTATTTTCAAAAACTATTACTTTAAAGTTCTTTCGAAGATCAGATATGTCTTGATAAATTTCTTTGTTGCCAGCTTGAAGTTTCTTTATTTTGTTTTGAAGATGAATTAATTGTTCTTTCTCGGGAATTCGCAACATATTCTCATCCGTTTCAATGGTCAAGGCCAGCCTGGTCGATTGATCGTGTGAGGATATGCTGTCGTGAAAACTATCTTTCTCAAGAAGAGCCATAGCTTTCTCGGGATTTGTGTCGAGTACTTCCAGGATCGATTCCACCTTATTGGTAGTAGAACGTTGTCTCTGTCAAAAATAAACAAAAAAAAAAAAAAAAAAAAAAAAAAAAATAAAATAATAAAAGAAAATAAAAGAAAAGACAGAAGTGACAAATAATTTTTAATTGATACAATCTATAAGGAAAAGAAATTAAAGTAGCAAATTAGATTTCTGAAAAACTAATTTCATCATAGCTAGTAATTTCTGGATCAAAGTTTTTAAATTGACAAAAAATCAATTATTTTCAGATAAAATTTATGGAAAATCAACATATACATGGTAGTGATGTACATCTTTCGTTTGATAGGAAATTAACAAAAAAAGACATTACTGTTATTTTCTTTTTGAAATTATTTTCTATAATTTAATAAATATCGTATTTTCCCATTCTTCTTTTAGAAAATTACTTTTCATACAAAGTTCACGAATAATTGAACGTTAAGAAACGAGGAGAGACATAGTTACGATCCAAAAATTTCTACCAAATTTCCAAAAAATGTCCAACTGAATAATTTTCTCTATTTAATATAGCAAAGAATAGAACCTGTGTAGTATCGAGGCTGTAATTCGTTGTTGGCAACTCGTCACTGAGACAGAGAGGAGGAGTGCTTTGCATATTCGAGGTGTGTGTATTGGAGGTCGAATCGTTGCTCTGGATACCGGAAGTGTCTTCGAACGGAGTCGTTTCAGAGCAACCGCTGGAACAGTTGCGTGTCTCCATCTTGCCACTGTTCTCCCATGTGTCATTCAATCTCTCGCAACTGGATCTCTTGCTAAACGAATAATCGGACACGTTCAGGCTGCTTGAATAATCGGACATGTCTTCCGTTTTCGTTTCTTTTTTATCGTTTATCGTCCTGTTGCCCCTGCTATAGACTTGTTCATATTTTTTCCAACGATGCAAGTCGATTGTCGGTACCACTATTTCCTTCGGATTGGGATTCGTCAAAGTTTTCATTTGCGTTCCATCTGACGAAATGTTTTAAGATAGAATATAGATTCCATTTACATGAACTCACTTTAACTTTGTACATTAACTTTAAATTCCAATTTTTATTTAATCTACTTACTGTTTAACTCTCGCAATTTCTGTTATATACATATATTACATACATAGTCATGTTTTACGTATGTTTCATGATCAGCGGAAATTTATCTCTAGTGATCTCGATATTTAGATTAGAATTCAAGACGATAAGCCTTATTACGCGAACATGAAATTACCGACGAGTCGCATTAGTATATATCGAGCAAACGAAACGAATTATTTTCCTAACTTGATTTTCCTATCGAAGACAAATGTTCGAAAATGCAGATAACTCTAATCGCCCTAACGTGTCCATAATCGTAAAAAAATTCATTCGTTGCAACCATATCCAGATACTGTACCTAAATTTACAAATCGAAAATAAGCAATCATTTATATGTCAACGATCGATCGAAAAGATCGAGCGGAAGATTACAGAAAAGATATTTTATCAGGAATAATCAGAAGCGTTTTACGCAATGTCCAAGTTTCATTGAGAATACGAACGTATTTGACAAACGATCGAGGGCATTGCGGAACAAGTTTAAGAGTACAGGCGTTCGAACGAAAGTACGTCTAACGAGCATGAAGCGAGCCGATTTCACATACTGGTAAACCGCGAAACTTTATTAGGTCAGACACAATAGCCGGGTTATATTCAAGTTAGCTGATGGCTGGTCTGCATTGGAACAAGTTTGCGATCCACTGTTACACGCTCTGCGAATGTCGAACCGGCGCTCTCTCTCTCTCTCTCTTTCTTTCTTGCTGTTTCCCGCATTCTTCCGAACAGCAAGATACATACCATCTTTGTTGGAGTCGATAGTGTAGTCCAACCGGTGGCGGCAGCGAGACGTCTTCCGTGGATTATCTGGCATATCTCTCATTTGAGAGATCGACAAGTAGGGGGGCGACGGCGCTAGTATTCGGTAATTCTGAGATCTGACCAGCCTTTCCGGTGTATAGCACGTGCCGCGCGAGTCCTGCGACCTCGGGTTCGAATCGTCCGAACACCGTACCTCGTCTTCCGCTAGCAATGACGCGGCGTCCTACAATTTCATCGATTTGCCTAAATTTAATTCTCTTTAATTTGCTTTAAATTTAATTCTCTGCGAGAAGGATCGTCATCGGTTACGTGTACACGTACATATTTAGAAAGAAATATCGAAGTTCACAAGAGAAACAACCCTTGTAATATTTTTGATCATTCGGATGATAACGCATCCTGATAGCGCTAACGAGTTTATTTCTTACATCTCTCGACATTCGAAGGGGAAGTATGCAATTTGTTTTTAATATGAAATAACAGTATATCATAAATTACATGGGAAATAACGCGTTCTAGTAATCGGAAGTTGTTATAGCCACTCGCGACACCATGGAGTAGATATTATAATAGAAAGCGATCTATGTTTTGAGTTATTGTATCGTCGCATGAATATTTCTCGATTCTATCAAGAGACTTTGTTTATTCGTTGCGTAATTACTTGTAACTCTGAAGAAGTCAAACGATGTCAACTTACCCCTTCTTCCCTAATGGCATCTAGCTCGATGAGATTTACGTCACAATCTTCGTTAATTAACGACGTAAGTTCTATTTTCTTGTAATTACCGTTGCATTCTTGTTTGAATTCCTGCGCAAGGGCATAACTTTCGCTGTCGTCAGAATCTATGCAGGAAAACATCGATTCGGACGATCCCACCGACCGATGATCTTTACTACGAGTTGATCTAGGCGATTTTAGACCATCCTCGTTGCTCAACCACCACCCAAAATCATCCTGTCTCGTATCGTCACTGTTTCTTCCTCCTAGACAAAACATCGTAGACGAGCTCTGTTTGATGGGATTTCTCTTCGCCGATTTTCCGATGCTTTACGATACGTTAGATTAAATCTGGAATGAACAAGATTATCGAACGTTAATTCAAATTTGTCGAAACAAAAGTGAGATTCCACGATAATTTACGTTTCATACGAACACATAGCTAATTTTCTAGGCAGTCATTATTTTAATAACGTTATTTAATAATAATTTAATAATGTACTTTTATATGATATTCAATGGGTTTTTAATCTTTAAATTACACGTAGGTTCATACGTAATACAAGTTCTTAAGGCGCTGTCTCTCTGCTTTAGAAAAAGAAAGACTCTTTAATACGACTATTGCTGCAATTATTACGATATACGTATATGAAACATCTTTTCGTAAGTTCAGATATAATTTTCATCTCGTACTTTGCTCGGATATTATTCAAGAATAAAACGCGGCTATCTACGAAATGACATCATTATTACATTATGTTAATGGCCTTTTAGTAATGAAGAACTTCACTCCACTCTCCTATCTTCTTTCAAACGTATCTCTCTCAAAGTAAGTTATGTCCTTTATTTCAGTAGTCTTATCAACATCGAATTACGTACACATGTACATTATCTGTCTGGGTCAACGTATTCATCGACAGAGAGAATTTATAGAGAGAATTTCAACCAATAATTTCTATTTGCTTTATCTAGCTTCCATGATGTAATCAGAAAACAAATTCCTCCGTCCAATTCCCATTTGACGTTTCGCTATGCGTCATCGGGCAACTTTACAGGAAACGACGTTTCTCGCCTGTTTTTCCTATTTATCATTGCAAACGTTGTTGGGCCTATGAACGACGAACTGTTGGTCAAAGATTAAAACCGTATCTTAAACTATTTTGACAATTCTAGCGCTAATCGAACGATAAAATAGAATTCTCTATTTCTCTGAATCTCTGTCAGAGGATAAATAGTTCGTTTTATAATTCGCCGATTCTTTCCTCTGTAATTTCTCAACCAATAAGATGACTTCGTGTCCAAGCGGACAAACCTAATAGATAAAGAGGTTAGGTTAACGGGTCACTAACTGAAATTTCGTTTCGATAAATCGAATTCTACCATAAACTCGCAACACGGAGAAAGGAAATTGCATAGATTCGAACTAGGAACATAGACGAGAGAATCCATCAACGAGTGAGCCATTATACGTACACTTGGTCGGCTTCTGTATCGGCGAGTCGAACACTCGACGTACAACCGAGAACGTCAAACCACCGATAAGTCGAGCGTTCGACGACCAAGTTTCACATGAATCGTGTCGAACCACGTTGTTCGTGATTTCGATCTGTACCAGCCGCGCGAGAATTATACGCGAGTGAGGGCCATCGCAGCCGCGAGCTTCGATCACGACTCTAATTTCGTAATCTAAAACGCGTTGGTTCGACAACCGTACGAAGCGCGGTTTCAGTTCGACTGTCTCTATGAAACACCGATTTTCTTGACCACTGGTCGTCATGGGGACGCTAATTTAATAATCCAACGGTTCTCGTTTCGTGTCGTCGCGTTCGCCAGCGTTTAGAGCGACCGTGCGTCGATTAACGTCGCATGTTCGTTGGTATCTCGCTCGTTCCCGCGATTCATTTATATAAACCGATGATTAGATTCATTCGCGAGAGCGGAGACACCGGCGATGAGATTTGTGCACGCGTTATGGTTACATAGTTGGGTTTTTGTACGGAGTATTCGATGACTCGGTTGGTAAATCGACAGAGATCGAACGTGCAGCGAATTAGCGGAGAGAAGTGGCAAAGGTGTTGCGAGTTCGTGTGTGAAATACGCGTAGTTGTGTTCGACGAAACGTTTCTTATTATAATCGGTCGAGTTTATGTTTCAATTTCGAAATTCTAACGTTTTTTACGGCATTTTAAGAAACATAGTGTTGCATATTTCGACTTGTCCTTTCGTTAATCTTCACTTAACGTTATTTTCTTTTTAAATTAGACAACGTTGCATAAAAGTATTCTTAGATCAATAACTAAGCTGATGTACGAACGATGAAGAATTTTTATCACGATCAAGGAAAATATTTATCTCTAATTGTCAGCACGTCTTCTATTTTATATAATGTTTGACATTAGTATGGAGAAACCGAACTTTTTCACTGGTTATTATTCGTAACTTATACAGCCAGTTGATTTATCAAGAAACAGATTACATTTGCAATTCTAACCTTATCGTCGCTTATTTATTTCGCACTATGTAAATGAACGTAATCCAGGTATGTTCTACATATAAAAGAGACATTAATCGTCTTCGCGTTTTACGTAAACAACACATACGTACGTATATCTCTGTTTATTTAATCAGATTCATTTGAATTCATCCTTATCTTGAGCTTCCAATTCACATTCCCTCATGAACGCGTGCACAGGTATAAAAAAGACGATAAAGCGTATTTCTGCGGCATCGTAAAATGTTGATCTTCATCTTTCGTCGTGCGATTTTTCCACTCGGCGATTAGTTCTTATTATTAACTACACTCACTATTTACGTTACACTGGCCAAGGAGAAGTTGTCACGTGCGAATTCAACGGCACTAAAGTACACACACGAAACGGCACTAAAGTACACACACGAAACGGCACTCGCATCCGACCGTCATAAAATTAATCAAAGAAATTTATATCGATGGAATCACAGTTCGTACGTATTCGTTTGAACGAGACTTCAACGTCTTTGACGAGCGACGATCGCCAGCAACCGTAAAATCTTCGGTTCAACGAGCGAGCATGTACTGACCGATACCACGTTTTTCCTTGAGTTGTAACATAGTTCAGCCAATGATGAATGCCGGTATTTGTTTTCGATATGGCCTAAATAAATATTGTGATAGCGAGAAATGAATTTTTACTGTTATTCACCTATCAATTCGTATTTGCGGGAGTACATTTTCTTGCGATAACACGATGACCCGGCTTTTGCGATACGAGTTTCCTGTCGACAATGCGTCAAAGTACTGACAATTTGAACCTCGTAGATACGAGCGTGAACAACAGTTGCCCTTCAGATTGTCAGATCTGTTTTGTAAACACACATTTTATTTTCACAAGTTATTCTAGGTACTGGACACATCTTTAATTCATGTGAGATACGATGAGTGCAAATTTTAGAGTTACTCATGGCAGAAATACGACAATGTACTAGAAGAAGAGAAGAAATCTAGTCAGATAATATTCAAGAGTTAGAAATATTTTGCTAATGATCGTATTTGTGAATAACATCGTACGACATGTAATTATATTATTTTCGATATAATCGTATCTCAATTGCATATTTCTATTCACTTTCTATTTAATTAATTATATATTTATATACAGGATGATCCATAACGTGTGGAACAATTGGGCACGGGGTGATTCTATGTGAAAAAATAAATCGGAAATATGGAATAAAAAGGTTTTCATACGACACTTCGTTTTTGAGAAAATTGTCATACATGTGAAAATAAGTCAAAATTGTGAAATAACATTTTTCCGTCTAAGCCTCCGCTTTCAAGGAAATAATGTTTCAACATGTTTGTTTAGTTAAAAATTATTCTGATACACTTTAACGAATTTTTAAAATGAAAAGAATATAATAAAAATATAATAAGTATTCGCACAGTTACCGCTCTATGCAGTGAAACGTACGTAGATATTTTAAAAAATAATTTACATCAAAGTGCATAAAAAGAATGTGTTTGACAAACAATGTTGTATTTTCGTCCAGTCGCGGGGAGACGCGTCAACGGGAGTTGTAAATTCCCGTTACGATTATACGGATCGACACCGCGAGCAGAGCGGTCCCCTTATTTCTGTTACGATAATAGGGGTGGTTGTGTTGGAATAACTGTAGTCTGCAGTTAACTAATATACATATACTTATTACCGTTTACAACACGTGGAACTTGTACAGAGAATATTTTGATGACTTACCCGAGGGTTGAGGTAATAGCACGTTATATCCCAAGATTCTGATTGACTGTCTGCTCTACTGCTACTACGGAGGAAAACTCGGTGAGGTCCTTCTGAACTAAGGACGAGGATTCGTTGTTCACTCTTTTGGGTAGAATAGTGAGGGTAACGATCCGCGATGCCCATTGGTTTTGGCCAATATTAATAAACACAATACGAGGACAATACGAGCAGATACGGTTCATGGGTGCCTTTGTTCTTGAGGAAAATCCAGCAGTTTCGCAGGGCACATCTGCTTTCTTCGTAATTAGTGAGAGTGTGCAATAAACCTACGGATTTTTTGGGACCCTCCATAAACCGGTGATGTTTATATGACCGTAGATTAATGATTAACAGATATGATTTATGAGGATCCCTTGGGCATAATACGGGTCACTGTGACGATGAGTAGGCCTAGGCGGCCTGACCATACACTTAAAAATACCTTCACTGCCACGACGGCTTCGAGCCATAATAAAATCAAAAGGAAACCTCATTGAGTATTAAAATGATCAAGCCTGGTGATTTCCTCTCTTAGATATTAGGCGAGTCTTATTCTTTTCCCATTATACTGTAACTATATGAATGTTAATCATATTTTTGCCATTTGGTAGATACTAGTTAATATCTCCACAAAGGATATAGGTATCCTATTTTCTTTTTATGAAAATTATTTTGCGGTTTGATAAGAATATATACGTATTTTTTATTTGCTAAAATTTTGCTGATAGACCATGTTTTACAATACTTTTGTTGAAATTAATTACTATACGAATACATTTTACACCGACTGTACATTCTTACTTATGAAAATATATTATTGTACATTTTCGAGTTACTTTCACAGGTAATTTAACATCCTGTTGATTATTTTTCTTCTTCAATTCGGAATTAGCTAATCAAAATTTTGAACTCGATTTTCTCAGAAATGTTATTTTTTCTCGTAGAACCGCCTTGCACCAACTTGTGCCATTAGTTAGGGACCAACCTGCAAATATGATTACTCTCTATATTTTATTTTATATTTTATATCTTATTTAATAAATACACACCTTTCATCAACATTTGCACAGATTTCGTCCTACTATCACTATGCTTTATCTTTTCTGACGGATGTGAGATTTCTTCATCGAGCGCAACATTTTTGTTAACGAAATTACATCGGAGACACACGAACGACACTGCGACACAAAATTGTGATGTACATCGAAAAACAATAAGAGCGAACGACTCATGCGTTGATTGAGTCGTGATATCAGTGGATATATACAATGGAACTACAAGTTGTAAGGTTCTCGTGTTTCGAAATTTTATAGTTTCACCGTGACGTGAGTTTTCATAATAAACAATGCGATTAATTGGAGACATTATCTAATAAGCATTACCACGAAGAGAACTTTAATCGTACTGGCTCTCATATATCTGCAATAGCGAATAGATATACTTACTCTTACACGCGATAGCATCGAGTTTCATGATCGGAACTAGTATACTTTTAGAAAAAAAAAAAAAAAAAAAAAAGGAAAACGACTAGGTAATTGTTATATAGATTGTTTCAGAACAGTGAGTGTGAGATATGTCCATTAATATCATCGATAGCAAAGCTTAAAAATGTTTAACCGGAAAGAAAAATTAATACTCGATGAAGCATACACGTATTTGAGATAATTTCGCACGCGTTGAATTTTTATGTATGCATAAATATTAATGTCTCATTAAAAACGGTAGTCACAATCGTTATAACGCTGTCTAATATTAAGACCTGAAATGAACATATAGAAATCAATTTTTTATTCCTAAAGTAGCTCTTATATAAGAAATATAACTTATGCACATATCCTTATTTTGCAATTTTCGTTAGGTTCTACACTTCATTTTCGTAGTACCAGTAGTTTTTGCTGTCATATGGAAATATTATTAGATGGTACGAAATTTGATGTACTTAAGATTGACACGGACCTGATCAGGCCCAGTCAAATGATTTGTTTCAAAATTTAATTTAAAGTTGTACATTTATAAGTTATTTCTTTTGTTCATCTGACTTTATGTAAATTAATCAGTTATAATCAGTTTCTTAATTTTTGTTAATATAAGAATTTACGTAAAGTTAGACGAACAAAAGAAACAACAATGAACGTGTAACTTTAAATTAAATTTTGAAACCAGTCATTTGACCGGGCCTGCTAAGGTTAATATTAATCCATGTATTAATGTAAAAAATAAAAAATGATGTGTAGATACGTTTCGTGGTCACTCCATTTGTATTAAAAAATTTACACAATGATTCTAGCTTATAATTATACATCTCTCTGGTTCCAAACCAGATCATATTACAATCTTATAACATAATGAAATTCCGGTTTCTAAAATTTATTCTGTGGTCACGAAACACTATGCACTAGTTCGTTTTGTAAATCAAACAGACGTTGATTAATAATTTAGATAATGTCGCCCGAAATGTTATTACACGTATTGCAATTCCTTTGTATTTATCATCACAGTCAAAGTAATTTTCTTAACAAATAATTTTCTCCACGTTTCTAGGTTACTTAATTTCTATTTCCTATCAAAACACGCCTGCTGCTACTTACTGCTTTGATAATAAAAACACAATTACGCAAATTCACTTTTCCACAGCACAGACCAGTTGAAATTTCAACGAAATACGCCAGGATACCACGGAGTTGTGCAAAGCTGACATGGCGCGTGCGAGGCGCGAAGCGCGAGTGATAACGCGAGGTAGATTGTCTTTCCAATTTAACCGTTTTCTAACAGTCAGCTTGTGGTCTAAGGGTACGAATCACCACCGTAGATCCAACATGTGGATGCAAACGGGTATTCGAGACTACACGCTGATTTTCGTTTTTTTCCGGAGGACTTTTTCGGTCAAAGGTTGACCTGTATCGATGGGCAAGAAGTTCCGCTAAACAGTTGAATTTTAATTCGCTTTTTAGGACGAATATTCATAAGCGTGACGTCAAAAGGCCTTGATCGGTAATAAAAAGGTGCATCAGCGATAACGTTATCGATACTGTCGTTGCAATTAGATATAACGGGTGTTTCGTGAAATTCAACCGCATGTTCCTTTTATTCTTCCAGTGTGTAGAAATGGACCTGGTCTTATTTAAATATACGCGCTTACTAACTAATGTTTCTGTACTTAACATATTACGTGTCACTTGTACCGTCTTTAGCCGACGAAACCGTTGAAGTTTCCCTATTGAAACGTCTCATCTCAGCGTACGTAAAGCAAGGGATATGAATCGTGGTTTACATGGAAAGTTCGTGTGGTATAGAATGGGTCAGATGTAACTATCCCATTGTAACTAATTAATTGAAACTGTGGATGAAACGAAAGGAAGTTACATTATTGATTTTATATACACTAGCTAGATAGAAGTTGTATTATAATGAAGAGAAGCGATACATTGATCATTTCTATACTTCCTAAGTAGTCGTGATTATCGAAATATGTATTTATTTGTTCTTGCAGTTTCACGACGAATATACTTCTAGAAGTAAATATTTTACTTTAGGCACCTTATGCACAAGCAATCTTTCTATAAAATCATGATTAGTTGACTTTGCCCTATCATAATATCGAAGCGATTATCTTCTGCATGATAAGGGGGATTAAATCAAGCGTGATTCATGGAACGTGTCGAGAAGCCACGCAGTTGCATGTTGCGGTTTGGTGTAAAATGTAGAATGTTATTCTCTGGTGCAAAACGAAACTCAATCAGAGGACGTAATTACTTACATAAGAAAATCGTTCGCACCAGCTTCATTCTTGTATCAAGATAATATCGACGGTGATATATTAGTTCTTGATTTTTAAAACAATTGGTTTGACGCACTAGATGTATCTTTAATTCCGATTTATTTAATAAAATATACATGCTTGTAGGTAGCGTAATATATGTAAAGTTTGAAAGGGAAGTTACTATGCTAAAGTTTTAATAAAGGAAAATATGTATCTAATAAAGTTCCGAATTTAAGTTAAGAATCTCGAGTTTAGAATAATAACCGAGTACTTGCTATGTATGTATTTTCATATTATCTCGTATTATTAGAAATTGAATGCGTTTTCTAATATGAGCATCCGAAGAATTTAATATAATATGAGCGATATTTAACTTTATAACTATGTATGTATAGCGTTGCATCTTATGCAGCTTTTCACGTTAAATTCCAATATAATAGTAAAAATATTGTAATTAATAATCTAATCCTTCAACAGCTAATGTTAGGAATATTACAAAAATTTACTATATTATTGGCTCATCATACAACTCTGAAAATGTAAGTCTAACTGTATTTTTATTTTTTACAGTATATTTCGTTTCTTTAAAACTGAATAGATTCGATTTATTAAAATGTTATAATATTATAATATTATCGATTTTGCTTCTTGTGTAAAAAATTTAAATTTTAAATGTCGTCATAAAAAAGAAGTTCAAAGGATTCAGGTTAAAAGACCAAATAGCCCATGCTATCGGATTTTCTCGTCCTCATTTTTCATAGAGAATTTGATATAAATGCAGTCTAATATTAGCCAAAAAGGAAAACAGAACTTTGTCGTATTAAAATTTCATATTTTGCTCTTCATCAAAGAATAAAACACACAAATGAATATATGACGTTAAAAATGCATTTCTTATTCTAATAAGGTTAGTTCTCAAATTAATGTTTATTCATTTGTCAACTTCGCTAATTGTATTTTGATATTTCATATTTCCATATTCTACAATTTTGTATAATTCGGAAGGTATAACATTTCAATAAAAAACTGTATCGTTTTATCTTTAAAATGTTATGGAAGTCTTCGTAGAAAATAAAGTTTTATGATTATATTGTATCTTATAATTTTGTTAAACAAATTTTATTGGGATTTTTATGGTTTTCAAAACAAAGAGTGACGGTGATCACTGAAAAATTTTTTCGTAAAAAGAATATTCGTTCTAATTTATGGCAACGTGTATTTAATCATGTTTTATAGACGACATAAATATTTCAGTGTTATTCTGACTTTTAGAGAACATTTTTATTACATAGAAGAAAATATATGTGTCCATTACCACTATTACGCATTTTACTATCTTTTTCATATAAAATAGAATAAAGCCCAAAACATATGTATGTCATGTATTTAATGAAATAAAAAATTTTCGATTTATCTATCCATGTACTACTTATTCAAATAACAATAACCTACCTGTAACAATACCATACCTGTTATTTAGTAGTACGTAAAAATTCAATTTTACAACGGTCGAAATACGATAGTGTTCTATTTCACAATACTAAAAACGTTTCTTAAATCCTGGCGCCACTTTACACTACGAAAGATTTAAAATGCAAACTGACATAAAAGTTGAAATCAAAACATAAAAGATAAGCAGTGATAAATAAGAAATGACCTGTCTTCCTTCTAGCATACTTTGCACCAAATGGGTCCATTAAAACACTTAAAATCTTGCGATATGGCAACACAATAAATCCACGTTTAGCAATGACACGGTATAAAGATGCTGTTGCACGGTAAAGTCGATAACGAGTCATGTGAATGGTAGACGATCGATACATCGAAACGATTATTGCACAAGTCGCGAAATTCTGACGCGCAGGGTTAAACGTTGTAGGAAAATCGAAAGATCGACGAACTTTCGAACGAGCGATGAAGAAATCGCTTGGTAAGGAGCGCACTTCCGGCTTCTTAAGGCGCATGTACACAAATATGGCGTCTTGGTGGAGGACGGTGGTGAGTGTACGCGACGACGTGGGGTTTGGCGGGGTTTGTCGGATCGATAGCGCGCATGAGAGTGCGCGAACACCTACGTCGGTGATCGTCGCGACCTGGCCGCCACCGTGAGTCGAGTATCCGGCGAGTATTTCCCGATGTCAATAGCGTACGTGCGTCCGAGTGACGAGCACCGGAGCCGGTAGCTCGTCGACGAGATTCCAGTCGGTCGTGTGTGCCCATTTCGCGCGTTTCTTCGCTTAAGTACCCGTCGGTTTCCTTCATTTGGATCGTGCTCCGATAGAGAGCCGATCATCCGGACCTGTTCGCCGCGAGTGTATAAGGTTATGTTCACGGTGGTTACGCGCGGAAGTATCGCGGAAGCCGGTATGGAGTCTCGTTGAAAGTGATATGTCCGTGATGTCACGAGGCTCGCCCTGGTGCCTCGACGCACCAGGGACGAGAAAATCCATGCTTTTTCTAACCATCGCCGTCCTTTTCGGCTTGTTGTCGCGAGGCGTCGTTGCCGAGAAGAGTAAAAAATGTAAGTAACGCTATATCGACTGCTTTTCTTCATTTTTTTCTTTTTACCGTTTTCCCCGCCTATAATAATTTCGCGTGTATCATATCGTCCGGACAAGTGGAATTAGTATTGTTTTAGAGTCGAGATGCAGTTTGAATGTTCCGTGTCATGCGCTTCGGAACTCACTCTCTGAAGTTGTCGCGATTTATCACAGATTTCCATCACGTTTTTGAATGACAATGCGAGTTATTCCAAACCTTTTTATCGTTACTATAACTGATGCATTTTTTAATTACATTTTAATTTCATTTTTTATCGCTTTGCATTCATTTGATTTAAGTGATTATAGGTTAGAAAGTTTGATACAAATTAGATGTTTTTGTTAGTAAGTTATTTAAAAAAATCTTCTTTTTCGTTAAAAAAGTGTCGCGTTCTATCTGATTCACTTCGTTCAGTAAATACCAGACCACTTTGCTCTTGAACATAATCGTTCTGAAATATTACTTGGTAATTAATGCAAATAATACGTTTATCGTGAAAAGTTTAGATTAGAAAGTTGCGAGTATTCATAGATACAGTCAGGGAAAAGAAGTTCAATTATTCTCAAACTTTGATTAAAATAGTGCAATTGAAAGAAAGTATTTACTTTTATCCTATTTTAAACTTATTTATTTTGATACTGATTCAATAGATATCTTTTTATTCTGTATAAATCTCTTCAAGAGGACAATGCTCATAAAATAAATCTGTTCATTCGCCTTGTGCAAAATTCTTTTTCTTTCTTATTGTATTCAACGGTTGCTTCCGTTGTTTCTGTGCTATCACCAAAACCACGTGGGAAGAAGCTATGTATACTTTGTATGTCGTTCGCGTTTCTTTATATACTATCATCATTTAATAAAATCTTACAATATGAAGAACGCGTGCTTTAAATTGGTATGTAATTATTTATTTGTATTAATTAAAAGAAGGATGCATATTAATTAATTTAGAAATATTTCGTTTATTACGTCGTATTATTATGCTAAAATTTCTTTGAAATTTGATTCTATATACGAACGTGCACTTTTGATAATTAAAAACGGGCAGATTGTAATATTATAAATGTTTTTACGAAATGAAAATAATTATGACCACATAAAATCACATGATGCATGATTTATGAAAAATGAAACCTGTTACTAATGAATAGAAAAGAAAATTTTGCCGTGTTATATGTCAAAGGGTTAGCTAAAAGTGGGTTTCCAGTCTAAAAGAACTTTGACTTCTTTATTGAACTGGTTGCGTGCAACGTATATCGATCAGTTGCACGTTTGTTCAGCCGTTACTATTATACTTCGCTTTACGACTGTTCGACCATTGTAATTGCCGAAGCTTGCTATTATGTTGCTTATTGAATGTTAACAACGTAAGTTATAATTTTTAATTCTCCATTGATTTAATTCATAACTATTCGCATGAATGGATTGTTAGAGTCCCATGAATGAAAATATTACAAGCTATGAGAAGGTTGATCTATTTGTTTGTATAGACTTTATTTTTAGGAAAAATGGAAAATTTATATTTATGATAATATAAAATCTATGATTTAACTAACTAATGATTGGTTATTCGCAATATAAATTTTCCATATCGTTAATATCAAATCTAAAATATTAAAGAGATTGTAATAAATTCGATTTTAACTATATCCGTGATATTATCAGCAGACTTTGTTACCTCTGCTTATATTCCATAAAGTGAAGCGGATTAAGTAGCGACGAAGATCGTAGATGTTATCGAAAAGGGATGATAGGTACATTATGCGCGATCTTAATATAAGTAATCTTGGTTTATTAATACGATTGCCAATACAGTATAAAGAAAGGTGATTAGACGCAATGGAAGCGGTCAAAAAGAAAGCTATTTAATGGGTGACTCTAATGCGAGTCTTGAATATTAATGTTGCATAAGCATTACCCAAAGTTGCACTTTACTTCTTTGTAGAACATTTAGTGCTTACTTTACATGCATTTAGTCGACGTAACCTGTGGTAAAATTTCATGTTAATTTTAAGTTTCTCGAGCGTTTGCTACCATGAAGCATTATGCAAAATAAATAGGCATTACACCGAAGACGTATTGCGATGATAATCTTATTTAATCTAACGTTTCTTGGTACTATCCTTCTTTCCATTTGTATTTAGTTTGCTTTAATAAAACAACGTAGGAAAACTTAATACGTATAACGTTCCAACGTGGGTTAATATTTATAACGTTTCTATTGTTAAATATGAAATGTTAAACGAACGTCAATATTCACCAATTATCATAGAAATACGATGGTTATATTCCCTAATATTATTTCTTATAATTATGTTCTCTCTTTTATTATTTCGTATTTAATTACATTTGTCAAACTGAGAAGTCTTCTTAATGGAAGAATATTGGAGTCAATAAGTTTTCATACATATCGTTTGACTTATATAAGTACAATATCTTCTGACGTTTCAACATACAATTGATGTATTGGAAAAATCAGTTGTTAAAATGTAATATCTCCCAATCATATCGGATAATTGAAAGCACGTTGTGACAGAGCTTAAAGATTGATGAGGAAGCCAATCATATTCTTCTTCCACTAACTTATAATGTATATGTGTTCGGTACTAAGTGCAGATTTGTCTTGACATCCTTATTTAGGAACGCTTCGAGATTAAAGAGCGTGGAACAACGAAATGAGAGGGAAAGCATTCAAATAGCAACTTCATTCTGGTAATTCAATCTTGCTTATACAGATATGTTAAACGAAATTATATGTGAATTTTTTCCATCGTTTTGATGTCTATGATCGACCCTGTAAATATCCTCATATGTTTCTCATTAAAAAATACTGAACATTGTTCTGTATCTATATAATCGTTTTAAAGAAGAATAGTTTTCAAATTTGTTATATCAGCTTGAGCTAAATGAACAAGCAAATGCAATAGCGCCTAACAGTTTAAAATTGGAAAAATGGTAGGTACGAGGAAGCATTATGAACTTTACAAAACAAAATTGTAGCTTGCAAAACCAACGAATAAATATAACGTATATTCTAGTGTAGGTATGGGACGTAATAAATATGTCTAGTACAAAAGTTACTGACTTAAATAAGTATGTAGCAATTTAAAATATCCTTTTAGCTGCTACTGTATTTATTTCAGAATGATAGCGTATATACATATGTATGTAACTGTATTTTCTCCTACGCTTCATGTTAAACTCAATTCCTTCCCTTCATTTCCTTTGTTATTAACTGTTCAATTGCTCGTTGGGTTCAATTGCTTCTAGTATATCACTCGGTTTGCTCTCCTTTGTTTCAGTTGTTTCGTTAATTTCAGTCCTCATCTCGAGGATTCCCCCTTTCCGGACCGTAATAAACTTTCGTCTGTTTCCTCCGGCTTTCCTTATACATTTTATGCATCCACAAAGCTTTTCCGCCCGCCGAAATCCTACGCGTCGCTTATCATTTTCGTCCCCTGTGGCCGGAATAATAAAGGAAATGATAAAATGTTCTTCTCATTATTCGAAGAATTATTTATTAATCGACCAACACGAAATTTTCATAAATATACGCAAGTACGATCGTTTTAGTTTTACCGCTTCCGGTCTCTATTCGATTTTTAAATCGTATCACGTTTCATTAGATTAAGTCTTTACGCTTTGTCTGATCATAGTGTACTTTGAAATTTATACGCATTTTATTTACTGGGAATTCACAGCGAAACAAAGCACTGTGTACGCGTTAAGTTTGAATGAAAATTTATTTCGAAGAACGACAACGCTATATATTATAGATCGCTTTGAAAGACGTGATATATTGTTTTCGTGTGCATGAACAGAGGTATTCTCTCGTTCGATGTTTTATTATTTCTGTAGGATGCGAACGGGTTAAAACAAACGTCATTGCAAATGATCACTCGTAGGATTAATCGTTCTTTCGTATTTAGTTATTTAATAAAATACACTCGTTTGTTCAATTCTTCGATATATCTATACCGGAATTGTAAGTAATTTGTATTGATAATGCATTTTCGTAGTGAAAACTGAAGGCTCTTGGTAGCTTTTACCAGATACCAATGTACTACATGCAATATTGATAAATAATCAACTGTATAAAAAAGAATCCTCTCTCGATGAAGCAAAACGAATTCAGCAGGAACATCGTTAAATCGGAACTGTGTGACTCGATTCGATAAAAATGCGCTAGAAAAACTGGTCGATTAGCGGAATTCCTACACGGAATAATTGATTGGAACGTACAATTAGCCGCTAGCTATCTCACGGTTAAAAGTTCTCCGGTGAATCATCGGTCTTTCATCAGACGAAAGACTTCTCTGATGAATAAAATTGCAAAGAAGGGAAGAAATTTTATTCGTTTACCTCCTGTCTATCCATCGAGTTTATCTGCACTGCCATAACTCTGCACTATCCTGTAGACTGTAGCCTAGTGTAGACCAAAGGGAAACTTGGTTTCTTCCAACAGAAGGGAAAACTGTACCCGCCCCTCGTATATTTTCGGAGACGCTGGTGTGAAATTATAGTGGCTTTGCTATAGGTCTTGGTAAACGAGCGAGCTGTCATGCGAAAATTGCTGTAATCACGCCAAAGTTGCCGGAACAACGTTAATTGTTTGCTCCAACGGTAGCAGGAAGATTACTGCGTTGCCGCGGCCAGTATACGACGAACGTGACACGGACCGATAAACGAAGCTAATTACGACAGTCAAATTAGCTCGGACGAACAGCCATACCGCACTGATTTGGCGGTCATGTATGATCGATCAATGTCCATATACTGTCGATCGAAACGTACGCCTATCATAATTACTAATATCCCTTGTTATTGCTTCCTATGAAGGACCATAGTTTTCGGTACATCGGTGATCAAATATTACTCTCGAATATACTCATAACGCTGTTTCAACTTGTCTTATGGTAAATTGGATATCTTTTAATCCGATATTATATAATAATGAATACACAAACGATATCCCCGTTTGAAGTTGTTCAAGGAGTTTGTTAAAGGTAATTGAATAAAAAGGAAATTGTTTCCAAGTTATCTGTAACTTGCTAAAATAGGTACTTAGGGGCTGTTGTAGTTCTTAATGAGAGTATAAGAGCATAAATTTAATTTAGTAGGTACACGGTACACTGGCTCATGAAAGTACTTGAATACTTATCGGGGCAAACTTTATGTCCATACTGTTATATTTGTTATATTTTGAAACATTTTGAAAGTTCATTAGTACTGTAGCCAGATGCATCGTGATTATATTAATAACATTTGAAATTAATCCGAAAATATATTACAAGATGTTTATGGGATACGTGTAATTAATAAAAAATTGTTACAGTGTGAATAACCATCCTAAAAATATAATACGCGTTAAGTACGGTCTCACTGAATATCGGGGATTATTTGATATAACGAATAGAGTTGACTGTTCAAATACTTTTTCGTGAACTCTGCGAGATACATATATACTTGTATTACATGTTTTATAATTTCTGCACATTGGTTATATTTGTATAATATTGTGTTGGTAACTAAGTGATTGCGGATTTTGTCGTTACCGTCTAATGACAAAATCCGCAATCACTAAATTGCCAACCCACTATAATAATAACTAATAACTATATAGTGTATGTGATTTTAAATAAATAAAAAAATAAATGAATAGAAATAGATACGAAAGGACGATAGAACCTTCGAACAGATTTAATATTTCTTCGGTAAACGTATATGTTTGCCATTACGGTCGTGTCAACATTTTACGGGAATAATCCTATCATTTTTCTTTAAATTTCTCCTATGCAACCAATTTTCAACAAGAATTTCCAGATCTTAGAATAGAATCGGGGTTTCTTTCGAAAAAAAACTAAGCGAACGTGACATAGTTTTCAGTATCTCGGACATAAATCGGAAGAAAGCCTTTCGTTTCATCTAAAAGAACTCGATCAGCTTTGATCGGTAGACGTTCAGTCTAAAGCATAGCTTTTTGTGCGACCGCTCTCTCCCATGTGGCATCGATTTTCCTGCGGCCCGCATAGATTTTCACCTTTGTAGAAAGTGTCGTGCACTCAACGGCGAGGCCACTGCTTTTCTCTTCGTCCGAAGCACTCTTGCTCCATATTTGCACGCGGTCTTCGAGCGTTCATCCTTCTGTCTTACATCTACCTACTCCTGTGTCCGTACTTGTTCGAGTACCAAAACCTCGAACGTGGAGCTCTCCTTTGGCGCACGTTGGTCATAGATTTATCGATCGCGAAAGTCGTTCCTTTCATCGATGAGACGCTGTGACGAAATAAAAACGCTGTTTCTTGACTTTCAGTCTTAATTACAATTTCCTAGTCTATGATTATTCAATCTTCGTTTTTAAATGTTTAAAATCTGTTTAAAATCGATGGTTGGATCGACTATATTTTTCCAACTTCTAACTTTCTTTCTTTATCAAAGTTGTCTACATAAGCAGCACAATTCATACAAGTAACTATTAATTATTAATTTCAAAATTTTTTATACATATTTAGTATGTATTTTAAAGAAGATACATATTACGATGCAAGTTTGAAGTATCGTGAAACTGGCAAATTAATAGATGTATTAGTCGTTGTAAATAATTATCTATACCTGTATGTATCTCTTCCGTATATCCGACAGGTGTTAGGTTTCTCACGTTTCATTTCATAGATAGTTACTAAATAAAGGGATTTATTTCTTAAGTACTGTAACGAGTTAAATTCTCCGTTGTTCGTGATATCGTAAGTGTCGTGTAAAGCCAAAGTGGGCTTTTAAACTCTAGTTGAGATTAAACTACCTATCGTGATGCCGCCTTTAAGCTTGGCTTAAACTTTAAGCTTTGGCAGAGAACCTCTATGTAAATAGTTTTGATTGATAATGGACTAAGAGAAACATCGTGATAGATTTAGTATAAAGGAGAAACTAGCTACGTTCAAGTTTCCGCGAACTATGATAAACAAGTGATGCGATCGAACTGTTAGATTATTATTGTTGCGCTATATTCGATAAGGGAATAGAATAATAGTTATGAATATGTATTATATCGGAAGAAGACTAAACGGACAAACAAACTTTTCAGGATAAAATTACGACTCTGTCGATGATTGAGAAAATTTTAAGACCAGAACACCAAATTCGCTCGATTGAAAAATGTTCCGGGCAATAAAGTCGCAAGCGTCGTTTTTTCGAACACAGACAATTTCTCTTTCGCACGGCGAACATCGGTGGCAGAACCGTATACTCCTGTTTCTTACTCTCTCTTTCTCTCTTTCTGTAGCCCTTCCGTGGTTACCCTTGTCACTGTCTGGCGGCTTGATTTCTTGCTAAACTCTGCCGGCAAGAAACTTCGCATCCGGGAAGGAGTGACTCGCTCTTTCCCCATTTACTTATCCCCTGGGATAGTCGCGGTGGTCCAGACTGTGCATCACCGGCGACAACGGTCCTTCGACTTGGCAAAATTCCACTCAATTTCTGTGGAATTCACGTGCGACCGACAGACCGCGAAATTCTACGTAAGGTGATGGTCGTTGAGTTATGAGCGATCGCGGTTGTCATTTTTCTTGTACCTTTTTTCATCGTTTTTGCTTCGACCGAGTGATGTTTTGCATGATTCCAATTCACCAAAGATAAATTCGGTCGTAATAGATTGCCGATGTTCCTATTTGTAGAATACGGGCAAAGCTTCTTGAAATTTAAATGTAAAATGTAACCTGCAAAGCTCTGCTATTCTTCTAAATCTTACATCTAACTGTTTCACGAATCTTTAACGCCCTTTCATCTTTAATTAATTTCTAATTAAATTAATTACAATTATTTTCGACTGTCTGCCTGGGCCACGATAAATTACTCGAGGAAAGCAGTCCCGATCGACAAACGTAGTTTCTTGTTTTTATCATTAAACTGCTCAATTCCTATATCGTAAATATTTTAGTATTTTCTAATGGTTTAAGCAAAGAGCGTAGAAAATTTCTTCGACTTTAAATAAAGGATCTAAATTTCATGTGATATACACGTATCTGTTGATACTACAAGAAGTTAATTTTGCTCATCAATTCCAGCACCATCGATTCGTACGTGCTTTGGTAACATTTTTATATTATTAATAAAAATCGATCAAAGTGTCTCCGTGTCCATGAGCGCCAGTATTTCACTTTCAATTCGAAAATAACAAGAAACGGGTTTCGCTCATACGGATAGTAGCGATGTTTTTCTCTCTGGTAAAACACTTTGCTCGCATTAAAAACGAAACGATTCTTGTGTGCGACGTTGAAAAAAAGCGGGTCGCTCGCAACAGTCACGACAGTCGATGATTCCCACAAGCGCGCGTTCCGAAATGGATTTAAGCCTGCCGGTAGTGTGGTGAGTTTCGTCAAATTGAAAGCCACCAAGTTGTAACTCGAAGTAGCGGCTTCTCCAATCGTTATAACGAAATGTAGTGCGGGAATTACTAACAGCAACGGCCGATTGCTAGCAGCACTGCGGTACCTCACCTGTCGCTTTCTCGGTTTCCTCTCTTTGTGCGGCAGCCACCTCAATTACTGAGGCTGTTCGTATCGGTAACTTCGAGACGGCCAATCTGCCTCGACGCGACGAATCAATTGAGAGGTTGCTGGAGCCCGCAGAATGTTTGGACCCTCACCAAAGTTCAAGGGAATTCCGTACCTATCTCGTTAGTTGTCGTTACTTTTCAGCCTATGAGTGATTCTGTCAATTAATCAGATTTTTCCAATCTTTTGTATCGAATATCATTTATAGCGAAGAATATCATTAATGTTATCGTATGTTACAAATTGTGTAGTTAAAAATTAAGAAACTTTGATCCACGAAAGTTCGTTACAAATGTACGTCGTCAATGATGATTGTCATGCAAACGTAGTCGGTATTTTCGGAATGTTGTACGGAATATTTTTTCTGTATCAGAAATATTCTCCTAACGTTAATATTATAAAGTATTTACAGGAAATAATTGCAGAATAAAATAAGTTGAGACGCTCGGTAATTTTCTGTTTTAGAAATAAAACTATTATTGCAAAAATCCAGTTTTCTCACGTTGGTTCGTCTAAATCGAATAGCGTGCCGAGATAGTTAAATTCGTAGCTACTCTGTTCATATTTTGCGAATTAATTCGTTTACTTCGGATCGGAGGAATAGTAATTAGATCAACTAGTTGTTGAAAGTACATAGAAATAATGGAAAGCCAAGGGAAAGGAAATTAAATTTATAATTTAATTGAGTTCAATGTTCCATTCGTATTATCTTTTAAAATTTTTCAAATGTTCAAAGGCTAAAAAAAGCTTTGTACACATCAAAATGTACACTATTATAAGTATTTAACTAATGGAAATGTTCTTCTGCATTGTATTTACTTAGTTTAAT
Organism: Bombus pascuorum; assembly: GCF_905332965.1. Taxonomy (NCBI): domain Eukaryota; kingdom Metazoa; phylum Arthropoda; class Insecta; order Hymenoptera; family Apidae; genus Bombus; species Bombus pascuorum. The sequence continues at coordinate 7,183,575 of NC_083496.1, read as the reverse complement.
ACAACAATAATCCGAGCTTTATATATAACTACGATCCGTAGCCTGATGGTAACGTCGGATTAAACTTCGTACCATAGAAAAATACCGTGAAAAGTTGCCAGTTTTTATCCTGAAAAAAAAAGTAGAACGGAATTCCTATATAATCTTTACGTATTAAACCATTATATTTTTTCCTTTTCTCTTCGCTTTGCTCTTCCTTCTTTATATGCACTGGCGCGTACCGGTGCATTGTGAGCTCTGGCATAGTTATTCTTTTGGGAACGTTATTCCTACTTGCAAAGGAAATATGAAAAAGATTTTATATTTTTTCGATCTATCATTGAAATACATTTTATGCACCGTTGTAGTTAGCTTCTTCGCATTGTAAATAATGCTGTAAAATTTCAGATAAATATTTGTTTCTCCTAACGATACGATATTATTTATTCAAAAGTTTCTATTTTGTTAATAATAGTAAGGAAATTTTCATCATTCTAAAATTCTATTCGATAATAACGTGTCGTAATGGGAGAAATGGTATCGCATCGTATGTGTGCAAGATTCGTCGTAGTAATTTTATATTCTAATCTCTATATTCTTAGAGATAGAATGAGATTATTTCGTAAGAATTTTTCTACTACTTAAGTGAAATATTCTAAGATTATAAATTAAATTTTATCGTATAATTGTTATTCCCCTTGTTCATAAATGAAAGCGTTTTCTTTTTACGAACAGATCAGATTTAAAAGTAAAAATAAAAAATGACTTGTAAATTACGGGAGATTTTTAAAGAACCCCAACGTGTACTACACTTTATGAAATTTTAATTTAAATACTTGAGGTTGAAATTCCCAGCAACGTCACGTATACACACATTCCTAGCATAGATGCGTATGGATGCTCTGGACGGGTTACGCAATTCACATCTCCCTGACCTAGTATATTGGCATACAAGCGTAGCAAATATTAAAGGAATTTGTCCCCTTTTACGTAAATAGATTCTTATATACATACTTATCAAATGTTTGACATTTTTTCATTTTGCTGTTTCTAATTGTACCTTTATGTCAATTCGCTGATTTCTTCGGAATAAAAATGTTTTTAATCGCATGTTTTTTCCTCAATTAATTACCAAAATATCCTAAAGCGTATATTCGTGAATGCTCCAAGATATATTTAATAATGAAATTCAAAGGAAAAGCTTTCCCTCTTTTCGAATGCGTAATAAACTTAATTACGAAGCGAGATTAACCATGTGTTCATGAACATAAAATCCTAAAGATGAATACTCTCGAGAAATATTAAAACTGAAAGCAGCAACGATACATTGTCTCGTTTGATGTGTTTGCAAAAATATATTACATTACGCTGGAGCAATGTTTTAATAAAATCGAAAGTACCAGACAAGAGCCAGATATACGTCCCGTAGTGTTTTCAAACTACCAGTTTATCTGATCTTATCCTCTTTATTTAACTAGATTAACGATCCGCTATGAAAGAGAAGCATGATCGACAGAATCTTGCGAAGTATGTATCGCGTGAATAACTTAGGCCGAGTTACTCATCCGTGCGAACATTCTCGAAAAGTGTATTGACGTCATTACTAAGCAAGTATTTACTTCGTTTCATTCACGTTTCATTCGGTATTCATAGAAAGCTGTGGATCTGACGTTCGTAGCGGCGCAAAGAGAGCGCAGAACGTTTTCCTCAACAGGCGGCAGAAAGTTAAGAGAGTCGAAGAGTGGTTTGAGGGAGGGGGCAAGGTTGGAAATTGAGACTGCATCTATCATCCTGAAGCTACCTCAAAGAAACCGAGACGTCTCGGTCGAAGGAGGTAGCTCGGCTAAGGTAAATGTTGTCTCACCTTGCCTACTGGGCGTACGAGGGCAGTGCAAACAGATCCTACGGCCATATTTAACGTTTCCTCGATGCTACCAGGACTGAGTACTCAACAGGACAGCGCCAGGGTACCGAAAGATTTCGCTCATGATTTTTTGCGCTGTCGAATCTTGACTAGCACCTCGGTACAACCTGCCAGTTCGTTACAATCTTCCGGAAGCCCGTCAATCAATTTCTCGGCTACGCTCTAGATCGGCGTACAGAGAATAGATAGGAGATGGGTTTTAAATAAAAGCATCTGCATGTTTTAAAGAACGTTTAATAATGTATGGCTTTCACCAGATGTATCTTCCGTGTTCACGTCATAGGGTTATAGCGTTCACGGTTATAGGAGAATATTTTTTACTCTTAACAATGAAATTTTCATCGTTTTCCTGTTGCTAATATTATTTGACGAGTAGCTCGAATGGCACGAGGAACGAAGTATAGCGAATTAAGCAGGCGAATGAAACGAGTTGATTTCGACGATTCTTCGGTTTGGGTTTTAAAATGTCTGGCTTTTAAAGATCTTTCATACGCTTTCGTTAAACTTTCTTTTGTTTAAACCTTCGCTTAAACATATCGACCGTTTATCAACTTATTTGATATTGTACGTACATTTTGCTAGAAAAGTTTTGAAAGTATGAAAATACAGCCAATTCGTTTAAATTAATTCTGAAAGTTTCACTTCCTCTACTTTGGACTATTTGTCTTGTGAAATCGAGTTTTTTGTTCTGTCTCAAATGTTCACTGTACCATATATATATATAGAATATCGTGGAGGTTGACCGTGATCCATTTATATTTTCCATGTGAACAATCTCGACTAAATGCCATCTTAATTCTTTCTATCTCTCTGTACCTGTTCGATACATCTCGCCATATATTTCAAGTGTCTTTCTCACGAACGAAGAGACCAACGGTTAAGTATCTTCAGATGTGGAACAGTGACAAGAAAAACCAGGGTCCACAGACAAATGGTTCATGGACTCGAAATGGGTTTCCAATGTTAGTAGATACGACTCTATTTCACGTTTCAATGAGAACATAATTTTGTCTCAAAGTATAACCAATTAATTGGTTTCGCTTTTATTTATAGAATCGTTTACTTTTTTTTCTTTTTTACTGGATATAATTATAAATAATTGCTAGTTTGCTTAAATTTTCGATGGTCAGTAAAATATTTACTACGTGCAACGCGTCCACGTTGCAGGATTATTATAAACAGCGTTAATTTTCTGACGATGCCGCAGTAATTAAGAATTTAATTATTAAAATTACCGTATTATCGTAGCATTACATTTATTTATTTAGATTTATTACTTTGTTGAGCAATAGCATGTATCGAATCGTATTAAATTTTATTTGAACGTATGAATAATTCGAATCGATTTACTTACGCGGAATATTTTTTACAACAATCTTTTCTTTGTACTTATAATTCATTTGAATATTATAATTAAAGCACAATAAATACGCTGAAATCTTTCTCGCGATCAGTGGCAGCCAAATGTAAAATTTAATTTGTTTAAGTAATTCAAGAAACTTGTAAAGCATATTGATGTTTAAAATACTGCGAACTAGGACATTCATAAAACTCTGTTTAATTGATGAGCCAATTAATTATGCATTTGAAGCGAAGTATGGATATTTTAATATAATACGTTACAATTGCAAAAGTGAAATTGCACAAATATTATAAAATTGTAAAAATACATCTCTCCAAAATTAAAGAAATATTCTAACAAAAAATCAAGTGTTACAAATAGTTTCGCGTTTCAAATTATGTTAAACGAGGAATTTACGCTTTTAGTTTATCAGAGATATAATCGTATATTAATAATTAATTACAATAATACGATGGATCTTGCATATTATGTATTGGAATTACTATTGATAATACTATCAATTAATTCGTGATATCAATCTCATTAAAATGTAACGTATATTAAGTGCTGAAATTAATAGTGGCGCAGGTTCAGCTCATTGTTATTTGCCATGAAATAGCGTTTTCACTTTACCGTATTAAAAAGCTCTCTATATATCTTTTAAAACTACGAAATTTATAAATATTATTATTGCATGCAATTACATACCACGTAAACGCTAGACAACTATAATTTTATTTCTCGACTTTGTGATTTTCAATTCCCACTTAATCCGTATATCGAACATCAATAACTCCGGCCATTCCCATCCATTCAATCGGACGTTTCGTATCAGCGTTTAAGCTGCAAGATCTAAAAATATACAAAAGCGAGTTACGGAGTTATCGATTTCTCTTTCTTCATTTGCGTGCTCCCGCCGTCTGTGCTTTTGTCTTTTTGAGCTGTTTGTCCTTTTCGAACCTTCCGGCAATTCGGAACAGTGCGCGTCAGAAGCAGACCCTTTCATCCGTGCCGTGGGTATTATCGCGCACGCCATCTGCACCTACAACCCTTTCCCGGTTGGTTTGTACCCTCTCTTTCCCTCTCCTTCTCTCCCTTTCTCTCATGCGAGCTTCCAACCACCTACACACTTCCGTTTTTCCGGCGCAACCCTTCTACCACCCCTTTCCTCGTTCCGTGGCTGTACTCGAAACGATGTAGCCTTGTGCACGAGCAGCACGTTCAATAGATATCAAATGATCAATGAGACACTCGTCGAAAATATACGAGAAAGTTATGTCCCAGCGAATTCGTGATCCAGCAAGGACGCACGACGCGAGTACGAGATTAGAAATATTGAATAATGAAATGAGTGTGAGAAGATCAGGTTCTTTTGATCCTTGTCACGCAGTGATATTCGTATAATGGACTCTGAATACTGATTGCCAGTCAATTGGATAATGGATCACGTCATTATTCCTTTGCAGTCTGTGAGAAAGTTTGCTATATTTTAATCATATTTGGCTACGCGTGCTATTCTCTTCTTTTTAAAATTTGATTGGTCGACTTCGATAATTTATAAGTGATTCGCTTGTATTTTAACTTTTGTATGCTTTAAATGATAGCCGCAAGTAGAGAGCGATAAATTTCGTGCATCTGGAGTCTTATTTTCTTTATTTTCTGGTTTTATCTTTTTTTTTTTTGTCGGGTATTGTCACTGAAATTTGTATCATTTTGGATATGTGCATGTATAGTTATCGTATGTCTCTATCTGCTTTTCAACATTGACAAACACAACAAGTACTTCTTTATTCAATGTGTAGAATTTCTAGACTAAACTCGTGATTCATGAGTATTTGCGTCGTTCATTTTCACTTCAATTATCTCTTGTTGGATTTGGAAAATGTCTCGAACTCTTATCTGATCGCGGGCGCGTATCAAGACGCGAAGAAACAAATCGAATAACTGTAATGCCATTTACTGGAATGGCAAGGACGAAGGAAGAGGCAGAGAGGTCTATGGGAAAATTCATCCTCCTGGAACGGTCCTACGATCTTGCTATATCCTGTCGAGCGATAAATTCAATATGTCTTCTCAGATACCCCTTGAGAACCAGCCATTCGTACGTGGAAGATACGGCACTGCTGACACGCATCAAACATTTATCTGTGTGTATGCGATCATACATTTTTCGTGTCTATGTTATTCCAAAATAGTCAAAAAATCCGTCCTTGTATTTTATGTACACATACGTATATTTTTTATAATGAATCAAATTTAGTAAGGCCACTATTAAATATTCATATAAAATTGATATCAAATAATCATAAATTAAATCGAACTAGTTAGTTTGTAACGTAACTTTAACGTAACTATAATTATCCCAAATATTATGAAATATGTAATGGTATTGTAGTATCGTGGGCAAAACAAGGCCTAAAAATATCGAGTAAACCATAAACATTGTCGACGATCGGATGTCTACGCATCCTTGCCGCTTACCCTTAATATTCTAAATGACCCACTATAAAACCATTTTTATGATTAAGGTTCTTCAGGCCAAAAACAAGCGTTCTTTATAATTTTTCTTATGACGAGAGAAGTGAGGGGGTGTGAATCGAGAAGCTAGAGAGTGTGAGTTACGTTGTCGGGAGAGTGTTGCTAGCGTTGTCGAGAGAGTATGAGCGTTGGATTTGTTGTGACGAGAGTTGCAAATTAATTATTGAGTTGTCTAAAGTACAGCACGTTGTTGCGATTAGTTCATGTTAAATAACCATCGCTTCCTGTCTAATCAACATCTGTATCAATCCATTCATTGTAAATAAATCATAATTATTTACTACAGTATATTTCATATTTTGAAACAATTATAACATATGTAATAATTTTTATAAATGTTCATTCTAACTTAAGAAACATCTTTTGTAACTTAATATTGATCGAACGAATATAATGCTAAAAGAGAGTCAAGAGAAGGCAGTTGGTAAAGTCTGCAGTTATTTCTCTCACAGCCTCTTACATTTATCATGATATATATATATGTATATATAAAGCACATAAATTATGAGGATATTTATAAATTAATAAAAGATTAAATAAGGGAGATGAAAAGTGAAAGGCAAATGAAATTAAAAATAAAAGTTGTAATTGTTAAATAGGTTCGATTACAGCGCTATCAATCGCTGTAGAAATGCAGATTGCGAAGTCACAATTTTTTTTTTTGTTTAACAACATTTTTAGTAATTATTCCCGCTGCTCCTCTCAGGTTCATACGACCTAAATTTCTAAATATTTGGTTTTAGTATCCCATACAATTTTACTATATTTTGAGCATTCCATGTTTTTCGCGAATAAAGTATTCCAAAATAAAAAAAAAAGAAACAGAAAATTTTGAAGAGGTGTAGAAGTGAAGAAGAGATGAGAAGAAGCAGACTTAATAACTTTTCCCATTTATGCCGATGATAATTAACAATTAAAGTCTGATTTTTACAAAAACGATTTTTACAAAAAAGGACGGAGAATATGTAAAAAAAATGTTAGACTTAATAAAATATGTATGCAACTTGTTGCTAATAATAACTGTATCATTGTAATTTTTATTATTATTACTATTAGGCGTTATTGGTGTAATGCATATTGCATTATAATAATATACTATATTGTGACGATATAAATATTATTTTATACAAATATTTTTATTATATTATATTATATTATTATATTTTATTTTTACATAAATATTATTTTTATATAAATATTTTATTTTTATTTTAATTTTATTTTTATATAAATATTATTTTATACAAAAATAAAATATAATAAAATTTACATGTTTGGTACACGTTTGATAATGATATGTACGCTAGAACTTGCATCCGACTAGGTGGTAGCGCGGGTTAAGCGCCTGGCTGCAATTCGTAGGAGCTCCGGTTCGATTCCCCGGTCGGTCTTTCTCGTCCTTCGAATTCTAGAGTGCCAAACGTGTTTTTGGTGTGTTTTGTTGTTCGGTTGAGGCTTCTCAGGGATTATTTTCTCCGTTCTTATTCCTCTTTCTCTTTCATTCACTTTCGTGAATAAACCCACAGATAAATTTGCTCCATGCATACATATTAATCGTATGTACTGGCGTTCCCGATCTGTGGAGATAAATCGCTGGTTATTCGCTTGCTATGTTTGCAGAGTAGTTCATTTCAATTATTCTGGGAATACGCTTGCTTTACCAGCTACATATTTTTTTTCCACTTAGATAATTCAACATTTATTTGGCATATTTTAAACTTGTCTTCGATGAATTAAATTTTTTTTCTATTTTAATTCTCTAAAAAATAAAATTATTTATGTTATGGTCGTAACACATATCCATATCTTTTCATTCCGTTACGTTTTATTAATTACATAAATTGAAACGAGTAAATAGGAATTTATTTGAAAGAAGCAGGGTCGTGCAAAACACGAATTGTCAGAACTCTACCTAAAAATGATAATTAAATTATTGCAATTAAATTTAATAAATCGAAATTGATTTAGGAGCAAAGTGTGTATTTTCAACAAAGTACCTACAATCTCTAATATGAATAAATATAATAAAATATTACTCAAGTTCAATATATTTCAAGTTCATCTTATAGAATGTTCAACAGATCGTCAGTTATGAAATCCTAAAAAATTATTTCAATAATTGAATACTCGGTCGGGACCTTAAAAAGCACGAGACTCTTAACAAACCGTTATTTGATGTCGAATCGAGCTGCGAGCGTTGTTAACCATCTGGCGAGATTGAATAAACTATTTTTCCTCTGCCGTATAAATTACCCGTTCCATCATAGCAACAGTTAGATCGGTCTAGCCTCGGTATGCAGAAATATGCCGGTGCGCGGAATAAGGCAATTAATGTTGAACCAGCTTGAAGTTACTCGGAATGAAATAGGATTACCCAGCAATTGTGCCCGATCTACAAATACATTTCTCTCTATTTGCGTTACCGCTCTCGGTGCTACAACGCGCACAGGCTACCTACTATTTCTACTTTCTCCGTGGATCTTAGAAATATGCGTAATTAAGACACTCAAATGGTTGTGCACTCGAGAGATACTCGTGCGGTCACTGGGACTATACACGCGCGTGCACTACGCCGGCAAATTTTCGTTGTGCAACAAACGCAGCGTAAGATTTTACCACCGACACAATTAATTACGAGCAGAACACTTTAATTACATAGAAATTATTCAAGAGATCCTGTTCGCCGAGCGTGCATCTCATTTTTATCACGATGAAAATCATTTGAAACGCTGTTCGACCGACCAGCTCTAATTTCAACCGTATTACAAGAGATTTAATATTTTATTGTTTCATTGGTTAATTGTGTACATACATACGCGAATTTTTCGCAATTTGATTAGCAAGTCTTACATACCTGTATTGTTTTAACGAATCAGTCAGATGTAGTGTAGTATAGTGACTGTCAAAAGTATTCGGTTTTAGCGTTGAAATATCGTTGATATAACGATTTTGCAAGCGATGATTCATTGCAGAATATGGTACCATGGTTTGTAAAACCGCAAAACGTTGTCAAATCTTTCGTAAAAAGGAATTATGCTAATGTATTATTTAAATCTACGTAGGAATATCTAATTAAGGATTAGTAGAAGACTATAGAAAGCTATTCTGCTATAATTGCGTCAAAGATCGCTCTACTCTTTACGAAAATAATTGAATTGGAATTTAAAAATTGAATTCGATTGCTTTCGATACAAAGATGCTTCCAATTTTCTTCGATAGTTGCTAGCTATTTAAAATACGCCACATCTTCACATACGTTACATTTAGATTGGAATAAAATTGCTGAGATTCGCGGTGCGCTGTCTAAAAATCTGGAAAACTTTATCGCGAAACATTTGAAAACAGATTGCATAAGTACGAGTAGATGGAATCTTGAGTTTTCCGATTTCATCGCGTCTTTTCCGTCGCGTTTTCTGAAAATGCCCGTCGTCTGCGTTGGTTCTACGCCGAGATATTTGCAAACTTTGTTTAACCGTTTTATCGAAAATTGAAGTTACACAGAGAAACACAGTTCCGTCCGGCAAGTTCGCACGCCGCGGCCACGAAAACCGTTTTGTAATATGTGTTACATAAATTTGAGGTAAACCGTATACAATAGCAGAAACTCAGTAACAACATGAATACTAAATTTACGGTTTGCTACAGTTTTCAGTGGGAATTGTATTACGCGTTACGCTTTCGACGAACTTCACTAATATTCCCTGCTGAACTGTAGTCCATTCCTGAGACTAATTGCTTCGGTTTCAACGGCCACCGTTAATCCTGCTTAGAAGGAACGTATTCTGCTATGTATTTCCTTCTTCCATCGTAAATATGTTATTGTTATTTATTTTACTTAAAATCGCGTCAAACATTTTTTATCGCCATAGCGATCGCGCTATAAGAATAGAAAAAAATATGGAAAGTGCAAAATAATGGCAAGGCTGGTTACAAATTTAAGTAATGATATCTATACATTTTGAAGAACATGTATCATACGCAGCACAATTACGATACGATACAGTACATTAATTAACCTAAATTTAAATTAATACGATACAATGTATGTTAGAACTAAGTCGCAGTATCGTAACTGATGACAAGATTAATATGTTTGAGGAAATAAAGAAGATTCTCGCGGATCGTACATATGTGTTTGCACAAACGCGTGGTCGTCTCGTAGATCTTTCAGATTTTAATGGCTCAACGCGCAGGCATTTTTACGACGCTGATGCTTTAGCCGACGATATCTATGGTGCTGGTATTTTAATCGTACTTTACGATTACTTTTTTTCACTCTGACATCGGCATCTAGATAGTATTGGAAATGTTTTTATGAATTACGAAGATATTGCAGATATTAATCTAGCATATCTAAAACTAGGATATATTCAAATTCTCTAGCGGTTTAGTGGTTTATTGATTTTTGGACGTTTTAGAATTGCCGAGTATTTTTTGCACAAATAAAAATGATATGATATTGTACGTATAATATTATCATAAATGCCTACTACGTTAATATTTATATTACACTTACGATTGGTTAATAAAACAGATTTACTAGCAAGTGCTTCAAAGGATTATGTATATTACGGTTCTGCTTATCTATTTTTATTCTTCGTCGCACATATTTCAATCTACTGTACAATTCACCTATAAACATAGATAGAATATGAAGATTGCATACGATATTTCTACGATATGTCGCATAATTGTACTTTTATTTTTATAATACGCTTCTACGTACAATTCCTACATTTCTTACGATTTATTAAAAAAGTACATTATCACCATTCCACAATTCACACATTAAAATTATTCAAACAGTGAATTACCCAAGCAATTTCCTCCCAGCCAATTTTTCTCTTCTCAAACCATTTGAAATGGATTCCTTCTGCGCTCGTACAGCGAGAGATATTCAGTCGAAGAACAATCGCGGTATGTGGTACGTGGTCGTGGTAGAAAATGTGAAGGAATTCGTCAAGTCGGCAGAGGGAATCCGCGAAAATTTCCTGTGAGAAGCGATAAGATGTAATAATCGCTTCTTCCGTGAAGGCGGCAGGCACATACACGTAGTCGGTTATAGAACATCGGCGGTGTAATAACCTCCGTGGCCCAGATACGAGAGAAAAATCGAAGTCGACGACAGACATATTGGATGCTCGAAAGATACTTCCGTTTCGGTGTTTTTGTCCTACTTCTTACATCGGTGGCTCGATCCCGACATCCAAATATCAATTCTTTCGGGACACACGTGCGCCGTACCGCCTGGATCGATACGATTCGAGGCTGCATAATCTCTCGCGCGACAATGCACCTTTTCTCTGGTCGACGCTGTTCGAATCAACCCCCCGGATAACGTGGAAAATGCGACGTATACCGTCGTTCTTCGATCTATCTCGTCCCGCTTTCGGGATAGAATAAATGCTGATGGAATCGGTGAATGTGGAGCGCTTAGGGCGTCTGTGATCTACAATCTTTTGATATCTCTTGTTTCGGTGATAAGTTTCTATGTTTATAGATCGTAAACGTGGCATGTTGATGTCTAGCTGAATTTCTATTATTATTCCTAATAATACGTGTATAAACACGGTGATAAAATACGATTTTTCGAGACGTAGAACTCAAGGTGGAAAATTTAGATTAGAAGATGAGTCAGAGAGAAAATAAATGAACCAAGAAGTTATCAATGATGATCAATTATATCGTAGCAACAATATTCGTCGTAAAATATGCCGTATCAAATACATCATATTTTATTGCAATATAAATTTCGATAAAGTTATAAACATTGAAAGTTTTATTAAGCATCCAGCCATTTCGTTAGCTTCCGTTCGTTCTGTGCTCTCGCTTTTTCTATCCTTATTTCTTTATGTCTTTGATAACAGCGGATCTTTCATTCTCGTAAGAAAACTAATTATAGTTCAATTAAAATCGATATTGAATACTCGGAAAATTTGTCGTACGAAGAAAACGAAGCCGGAGAAATCGTTATTGGCCTCAGATATTCTCGTATCGATTCTCCCGTTCCTATTTTACCAAACTTTTTACCGTTCGATTCGATCGGTGTGTACGTGTACACAGCACACCGTTACGACGTGGAAAAGAGCAGTATCGTTTTGTTTCATCGTGCACGATTAGTCTGCGCCCCAAACCCCGTTGTCTGCGACTTGCATTCATTGGGTTTATCGGATCGTAAGCCTGGCATCCATGCACCTAAATTAGCGTTACACAATAATTTAGCCGTTTCGAAAGCTCCTGCTCATTCTCGTGCTCGTTGTTCGTTAATTCTTTACGCATTTATTTATCTCGATCGCATTCACCGCGTTCATCCTGGGATTACCTGTGTCATTTGTTCGCGGCTTGTCCTATTCCTGGCTGTGCTTTCTAGTGCATGGCTTTGTAGAAAATAGAATCTAATTTTGCACGGGACGGCAGTGCCTCGCAGTTATTGTTTATCGTAGTAATTCAATTCGCGCGTTCGTAGGTTCAAAACACGATAATCTCTCGTGTTTGCACTTTATTCAACTGTCGACAGGATGAAACTCGTAGGAGATCGAGATCGGTACTTTTGTTTTTTATCGTGCGATAATTTTGCGTAATGACAGTATAAAGAATTAAATATTATATGTTAACGATAAATAAAATGCAGCGAAGCAAAATAAAATTGAAATAGAACGAGTAAAAATTTAGTTATCGATTCATCATCGTATTTAATTCCCCGTAAGCAAACCTGCTTTTTAATAGTTTAGAGTATTTGTTAAGAAATAAGATTGTTTCTTGCAAGTGAAACAAGAATCGTATTTAAAGTATAAAATTATTCAAATTTATAAATATTCGAATAAACATGACGTAGATGTTCTAGATTAAAGCGCCATTATTGGAAACTCTTACGATAATCCTATCGCTCTTTGAATATACTTTTCCATGTATTTATCATTCAGTTGATTATATATAGCATTAATTTGCAGCTTTGTATCGGCCATGTTAATTATGCAACGATCAACAAATTTAGAAATTCATCTCTTTGACGAATTATTTAATTCGTTGTTCAAAATTCCCGCACGATTTTCCACGGTTTCGCCATGTATCATAATCGGTGTCAGTGAAATTTAAAAATTTACACTTTGGCTTAGTGAAATTGCCTTACTTTTCTTTTTCCTTTTTGACTAAAAGTTGAAGACCGCGCGATCATTAAAAACTGCTACGGCTGCCATTTAAAACGTCGGTCTGGTTGTAATTGTCGGAATAAGGGGGATAGAGTAACGGCAGATAAATGAATTAGAGGTTGAATGAATAATCTTCAGGGTGCCTACGAAAGTAGTCTATACTCTAGCTGTGCGGCACTTAGTTGCATGTTTCTTTTTTTACTTTCTCTAATTCTATTTCTTTCTTTATTTTACATTTTCTCTCTCTTTGTCTCTCCCTCTCTGTTTCTCCCTTCTCTTTCTTCTGTATCGTCCAACTACTCTCGAATAAGTTAGCGGACACCATTGTCTGAAAAGTTGCATTGAATTGCAAACTCGGTTGAGGCTTCCTTATCAGAATTAACTCATACGAAACTTTCGTTTCGTCGTGAAATCAATGTCTTGTAAATATCGTGCAGTGTCGATGCCTGTATCCTCGCAGTTCGCTCGTCTTGCCGCATGATACGACGTACGATTATGGAAATCTCTAATATCGAAGTTAGTAAGATGGTCCAGCCTGATATGTTAAAAAACACTAGATATATTCTAAACTTTGTCGAATAACATTTTTATAATTTCGCTGTATCTTCTCCTATAGGAACTTAGAACTGTCTTGCTATCATTCAACTTTCGAGCGATCGAAACAATTCTCTTTTGACCGGCCAATTAATCTTTTACGCTCCTTTTTCGTCACCAAACAAGTGTTTTATGGAGAGCACGTCCGTTTTACTCTCATGACTCGTCTCTTTTCCCCTCAACACGATCGTATTCTCGCACGAATAAGCGTGATTGCCTGAACGTTTAATTCTAATTAAACAACCGTCAGCCAGACGGTTAATGACCGAAATTGGCCGCTATTCAATTAAAATACAACACCGGTGTCCATCAACGAGCAACGTGGATTCTGTTCGAAAGGTTTCTCCTTTTCTCTACGAAAAGTATATTTATTCTCTTCCTTCTTATCCGTTGACAAATCCATTTCGCACTGTCTTCTTTTCGATAGGATACTAAGTGTGTTTTGGAAATTTAAACGCTGCTACTATGATCACAGATCACTAAATGGTTGTTCCACCATTCGATATCAGAATGCGGCGACCTGTTTGCTGAAATAAATCGAAGCTTGAGTGCTATCGTCAATTTCGTTATTGAAAATATAATTTGCAAGATAAAAAATCAGAGCATAGATTAATTATCTATCAACTATCGAGAAGGTTTCTGGACATCTTTGAATCATATTTATATATCGCAGGTATAATCTATAATTTCGTACTTTTATAAACACAATTATAGGAATAGAAGCAGAAATTTATTTCGCTTAAGTATTAAATATTATAGGAAGCACTCTACCTGGGATATTCTTTATATTTCTCCGCGTATTTCTCTGCTTCTATATTTCCCATAATTGCATAAGGATCTGCGATCTAATGATTACTCGTAGAAGAAGAAAGGGTACATTTGATAAACGTGGTAGACGCGAAGAACGTTCACCTTGTCAAAGAATACGTCATGTTGACGAATCCTCCGAGCAAGTACATTAATATTACGACGCTTTTACGGTTCATAAATTCCTTGGTTCAACCTCGAAATGAAGATGAAGGATAGTTATTCGGATAGTTCCACCGCTTCCATAGTTTCATCCTCGTTGAAACACGTTACCATTAACTAAGCATTTCCAGCAAACTCGGAGTAGTGCTTTCGTGTTAATGTACAGCTAGATAATTCAATCGCGTTTCGCAGGGAAAATTTCCAGCTATCGTCGATCTCGCAGGGTAAAATTATGCAACGTTTTATCTCCGCCCTTCTATTAATTCTAATTGCACGCGAAATGGTCCTTCGTTACATTTACCCTTTTTTATTCCACGTATTTACGTTTGCAGCGTGTACGGCTCGTTCGAAGATGCCGATGTTGTAGGATTTTCGATTGGTTTCGAATCAACCATTGTGGGAATATATCGATAGGAAGGAGGTGGTCTGTTGAGTTAACCTGATTGGTATATTGCTCCTGTGGGATATTCGCTCGGGTCAATCGATGTAGGTACCGTGTCTAAAAGCACAATACCACTTTGCTTGCTTGCTGCTCTTTCTCTCCCTTCTTTCTCCGCTTTTCCATCCTCGCGATGCCTCCTCGCAGGGTATATCATCGAGGTTTTCCAGGAAGGTTTTTCGCAGAGAATGATTTCCGCGCGAACTTTTCGCGTGATTATGCTCCGCCGAAACATACGTACGCGCATATTTTGTAGTCCTGATTTATGCAGAAGTCGTATTTACGGTTTGTCTCGTGAGAAAGTTAGACGTTTATGAGAATATTTGATACTTGCAGCATGGTAGAGTTCGTTCGAATGTCGTTTAACTTACGGACGTTGATCATTATGGATAATTACCACGGAGAAACATGGAAGAAAAAATGTATTGTCATGTTACTACACGTGGAACGAACACTCGACAGCACTAGTCGAGTATCTGTTACTTGAAACATTTTCAACTTAATAAAAGAGTATGTAAGTTACTTTGTTTGTATTTACGTACCTAACGTTATTACATTTACGTAACCATTGCACGTTGCTTCACTGTTTGATTCGCTAGGAAGTACAGGAATTAGAAAACGAATCGAGGAATTAAGAATCTCAATTACAATTTTAAATACAATTTTTTGATATTACGATAATTAATTAATTTCATAGGGAAATTAATGAAAACCTCGATATAAGTACAAGTAGGCTAAACAATGTCTGAGTTTTAGGCAAGCCATTATGTACATACATATAGCATTTAAAGAAAGTATAAAAAGAAAATAAAAGTAAAGACGAAGAAAATACATGTAAAAGAAAAATCTTTCGTCGTTGAGAAAGAAGAAAACCATTAAATCCTGTTCCGAGACACGCGTTTCAGAAAGTCAGTAACACTCAGCAACAGAGAAATAAAGTGGCGCTTTTGAGCACAGTAAGATCGATACGTACGGCAATATGTGCCGACACTTTGTCGGTACACTCGAGGCGAAGTAGCGTCACGAATTGGCGGGAAAGTGGTAGAAACCGATTTATCGTGCTTCGAAACGTCAGTGCATTAAGTAATATCCTGAAGAGATTTATAGCTGCAGGTGCACCGGCTCGATTCGTAAGGGTACGTCTCTGGGGTAACAACTCTGCATCTCCGCTTCCGTCTTACCCCAGGAAATAAAGTTCCTGTTCAGGAGATGAACCGAGGAAATCTGAAGAAGTTTTCCTTATCGTGTACCGACGCTGCTGCAACCGGATTCCTCGCCAACTCCCCTTACTCCTCGCACGCATATATTATGAAACACGCGAAATCAAATCTCTCCACTTCTCCTCCACCTTCGATTTTCTATATGTTATTGCCAAATTTTTTTATTTTCTCACTTTTCTATTCTCGGTGTGTTTCTGAGAAATTGCGTATGTCACATAAGATAAGGGAAGCAAAGATGGCACTTGAAATAAAATCGATAAAGATACTGCGAAGTTTAAGCGAAAAGTAGCGAGAAAGAAAGAGAAAGAGAGAATGAGTGAAGTTTTGGGTAATAAATAACAAAATCATATAAATTCGTTGGATATAATAGGAAGATTGCAAATATCGATATTTGCGCTACGACTTTATTTTATTTGTGCTACGTTTATATTTTCGAGTAACTATAATTAAAAAGTTACTATTAATTACTATTGTACAAGTGGGAAAGCTGAGTTAATTGCTTGTTTGAACCGTCAATGTTGAACATATAATTTATTCATCTAACGACTGCCACGTGCTACTAGGAGAAATTAAAGCTTGTTTCTTTAAAAAAAAATTCTGATTAAAAATATGATCAAGTTAATCAGTTAAATATACGATGGAAATAATATTCTCGTAAAACAGTATTCGAGAGATTATTGCTCTGTATATTTGTTTCTAAATGTTGATTATTAAATAATTGTTTTTTCATATATTAAAACACTTAATTTAATGCCCACAGTTTTTTTTTATAATAAGCGATAAGCCAAGTAATAGGGAAAATTAAGATCATATAAGAATCTAATGTTAGTTACATGTTACGTGTCACAAGTTACATTAATTCCATATAATACACACGTATTCGCGTGTATAATGTTTGAATTTCATACGATCTTATTACAGTAACATAGTCATAGTAACGTAGAATTAGTTCATAACATACTGTATTTTAAAAACTGGTGTTCAGCGAAAAATGGAAAATTCCAGATTCTCGCTTTACGAAATTCACGTACCGCAGAATTTGAAGTTAAAATAAGTTCGCGCTTAATATAAACACGATAGAGGATATTACAATAAATTGAAATCGTCGATATTCTTGCGGCGGACGTTTTTCACGGCGCGCGAGGCTGTGAAAATCGTGAATTCCGTTCTTGTGCATGATTCAAACCTCCTCACGTCACATGGAAAAGTTGCGGAAGTGGCTAAATTTGCCGGTGACCCCGTATCCGTTCCTTTTACGCATACGTAAGTATTTCCACTTCCACGGCTCCAGCTCTTCTTTCACCGTGTTTCCAGGCAAAATTCACGGAGTTTAAAAAGTTGCGATAGTTTAACGAGATCAGGAACACTTGCAGCAAGACCCGGGTATTAAGATAATCCGATAACTCCTGATACAGTTTTAGCTGACAACGTTGGCCGATATCTAAATTTAGTTTTATTTCGATTCCTTTTTTTTTCTTTTCATGAGCGATCGTTTTATCTTCACGGGATAGAAGTTACTTCGAACAAGAATATGCACAATAAGTTTGCGTATCGAACAGTTCGATCGAACTTCTTGCGGCAGTTTACGAGTTAGACGCACGTATCGAAACGCTTCAAAAGAAGTTGAAATATATTGAAATTAGATGTGAAAGAGATATTAAATATTATTTTCTTTGTTCATACCGCATTTGAATATCTGTGCAATTTTAAATTTCATTGTCATTCGATCTATCGCTCACGATGTACGAAACTATGTGCATTGAATAAATAAAATTTATGTTTCTACTAGCTACGGTAAACGTTGTAATATATTAACCAATTAGCTGTTGCGACCTAAAATATGTCGTAAAAAGTAAGCGACGACGAGTATACTCGTCAAGCACAAAGTACGTATAAGATGTTGTAATACATTTTCTTAATTTTTATGTTTTGTTCTTTAATTTTCCTAGTGACAGGACTCAAAATATTGCCATTTCTTCGTGACGAGTATATTCGTCAAAAACACTAACTATTTAAAAGAAACAAACGTACGAAGGAATAATTTTTCGAATATTGATAAGAACTTCTATGATAGAATTAATTCACAACGCAATATTTCGCGCGATGAAACGCTTTGCTTTTTCACTGTCAAAAATGGTAGACAGAATCGTGATCTTGTGTATCAAATTTCATAAATCCGTGACTGGAACGTATCAGGTGTCGTAAGAAATGTATGAAGCTATTTTTCTATCAGAATCAATACCGTTGAAACGGCACAAATATTTTAATGCTGAAAGATCGTGAGATGATACAATAAATGGCTGTTCGTGCACGTCGCATCTGCACATTTCATCAAGAAGCTTCCATAGTTCAAGACGGGGTATCAAAGTTTCGAATGTTCGTAGAATTAATAAGAAGCAATAAAGAGAAATAGGCGTTCCCTGTAAATCGTATAAATTTCAGCCAGTAATAATATGTCTCGTTTCATTAAAAAAATTACTTGGAATCTCTCCAAATTTCTAAACGAGATTGAACTGGACTTTTATACATGTACAAAGAAATGATTAATAAATTAACAGAATTAATCGATAGATATATCGTAGGGAGAAATACGCGTTATTTCATCGAATCGATAACATCGAGGAGAAAATAAAGAAATTCTTTTGAAATTGACTGCGTGTCATTAAAGTCTATGGCGCATTTAGCGTGACTGTTTCCACAGGTCTAATGTAATTAATAATTCATCGATGCAGTCTGGCACAAAGACAATGAACTTTCTTCCGATGGTTTAATTCGTTTGCAGAGAAAGGGTAATTAAGTTGGCGGGATAAAAAAATCTGCCCCTCTTTTTTCTTCTCCTTACTTTTTCTCTCTCCTCTCATCGTTATTCCTCAGCAACGATGTTCACGGGTTTCCGTAGAATTATGTCGTTAGCCGTTGTAACGCAAGAAGCACTATATTTCACTTTTTATTGTCTAAAGAACTGGCGGTTTTGTTGTTCTCAAGCGTTCGCGTCAATTAATGGCAAAGGTGGCATTTTTAACGTTTCCTGCGCCACAATGGTTAGTACGTCAAGCTGTCTGCTTTCCCTTTCTCTCATGAACATTCATAAAGAGCAAAAAATCCTGGGCGACATGAAACTCTTTCGTTTTCCATCGAATCGAAGCTTGTGTATAGAAGTGAGCTTAAATATGGTTCGAACGAGCTTGTAAAATAACGAGCCGTTATTCTCAAGTACGATATTAATACGGTTGCTAGATCGTATCTTTGTAACGTGATTATGTTAATTTCTCTGAATCTTCGATTACCGTATAAAGATCTGTCTATAAATTTGGACGAATTTAAAGAAACATTCACGGTACGTTAAAGATAAGAATTTTCATAAACGTCATTTGCATAAACTATACACTGCGCGCTGTATATAATTCATATATATGGCTATACATGAGTAACTATAGTTAATTGCATATAACGATGTTTGTTTGAAAGAAACCGTATCATTATACCGTACGTGTCTGTACATCCATTATATATACATACGTACGTGTAAAGCAACCTTTAGACAGTAGTCTTGCCATCTATATTGTACCTTAACACAACTCAGATATCAGCGTATATATACGCATCTTATACGCCAGTCACACAGGATTAATTTACCGCGTAACGTGTACATTATTGTAATCTACGCGGCGGCAGCTTCATTGTCACAGTAATACGGTCACGTCAACGGTTTATGTCTCTCCTTCGTGATGCTCCGTTCCCTGTATACCGCGACAATTTACATAGAACGTTTTCACCGACGTTAAAATAATTCAAGCGATCCAAGATGGGCAACATGGCAAGCTGCGTCCGAATCGGAGAATCTTCGACCGATAGCAAACTGTCGGATAGCAAACTCAAATCGGAACGAAGGAAGATGACGCTGTCTGACGTAGATGGAACACAGTCGCGATGAAACGACGCCTGGCTGCGAAACAATTCCTATCACAGATCGTCGAGTCAGCGGCAAAACGGGGGTTGCCCGAGGGGTTTCGAATGAGAACGGGGGGATGGAAGGAGTCCTTCAGGACTTCGACAAGCCGGTACCGGCGCAGCAGCCAGAGTTATGATCCCACAATATCCTCCTATGATTGGATCCTCGCAACTTTCTTGGTCGGCCTTTTTTCTCTTGATACCCCCACTCGTCCTTGTTCGCCCGCAGAACTTACTTACCTTCCCTTCCTCGTTCTTATCTGCCTTTCTCCCGTTCTCCTCTTTTTCTTGGTCCTCGCAACGAAGGAAGGCCTCTTTACCAACCACTTCACGTTCAACCTCCCAGCGATGACGTTTCCTCTCTGTTCTTTCTTTCTCTTTTTTTCTTTTTTTTTTTTTTTTGATCCCGCGGTTCGTTCCAGCGGAAAGTTCGCAAGCGACGAACAGAGTCGCGAGCTTCCTGGTTCTTGCATAAATCTGCCCTATCGCGACCACGGTAACTCCTGCTCGTTTTTGTAATCTTGTATACGCGAAGAGAGGACCATATTCTCCAGCCAGCCGGCTGAAAGTTGGCTGAAGTAGATTCACCGCGATTTAGGGTCGGCTCGAATGGCTCCCGGAAAACAGACCATCGACCCCGGTGAGCTTGAATTTTGTTATAACGCGCGAACATATTTTTTCAAGTGGTTACCCGTACGTTTTGTTGAAGAGGAAGAAGGAGTTTGAAGATGGGATCCTGCTTTGAAGCGAGATACCGTATTTTTTGAAACGTATAATAAAGTAATGAATTATTAGCGCTACAGATTTCAAGGATATATTAGGAATAAATTTTATAAAAATCGCTAGGCGAATACAATTGACTAATTGACAATCATCATTTGGTCTCTTTTATTTATATCGAAAGTTAAATAATAGCGACTCTTATACTTACGCGTATACTGATAATTATAGAATTTTAATATATGTTTGAACACGGTGACACGCGCTGTTCTAAGCGTCTGAATAATTTCTTTTAGCTTTTAAGTCTATCGTAAAATGCAATTACATTAAAATAACATATTCATGTTTTATTTGTAATAAATATTTCTATGATTCTATTTACCATTTAAATTTCTTTGCTTATTTATCCAACGACGTTATATTCGATTAAGAAAATTCTTAAAAATCTTATTATTCTTCGAGCTTCATCGATCCAATGATTCAGGGCCGATACACACGGAAATAGCTATTACTTTCAAATTAATCATTACCTAATCGGCAAACTTTTCCCGAAGAAATAATTCTCGACAAATGATCGAACATTATTGGAGAATAATGCGTGAATTGTTAGACGATTATGTCCGATCGAAGGGGTTGTCTGCGTCGATATAAGGGGACTGTTTGGCCCTTTCGAACAGAGGCAGCACATGGAGTAGAAAATTAAATAAAAAAAAAAAAAAAGAAAACCGTCATGATCCCTTTCAACGAGAGGCAATCACGAAGGCTTAGGCCGACGGCTCGGTCTTTCATAACTGGTCTGGGTCTAAGGACCAGCAGCTGGTCTGCGAGTTCCTTTTCATCGAGGATTTAATATCACCTTATAGACACCGAATTCTCTTATTCCATTCCAAACTTCTTCGTCAATTTCTCCTTACAAGTTGCCACTTTGTTCTTTCTCAATATCCTGTTCTATCGATCCTTTGCATTCTGTCCTATCGAACACCTATTGTTTATCGAATTCCAGAGAAAATAAATTGACAAATGTTTTCTTGCCTTAGCTTAAATTTCGTGTCTCTTATCTTTCGAGGTAATTATAGTCGACTTGTTTTTTATGTAAAATAAATTGACCGTGCTATGTACGTAGTTTTATGTATTTTTATACACTTATGGGAAATCATTCTTTCAGCTTTATTAGATGTATGTGAACAAAGGAACGCGTGGATAAATTGTAAGGTAGAAAATATATTTTAAATACTGAAGTGTAAATACAAATCGGAATATAATTGAGTTGATTCAATCCGCACGCTAGCAGTGTTACCCTACGACTGAAAGCCCTGAAGCCGACGTTGCCTGTGTACTGTTTATGGTTTGCCTTCGACTCAGTCTTTTATCGATGGCTTCAGTGCCTGAGAAAACTAAAAGACCAAATGTAGAGTTTTCTTAGAAATGGTGAGCACTTCAACATGATGTGTAAACGAAAATAAAACTTTGAAATTGATTTGGCAAGTATCGCTTTTCTTCTGCTTTTTAATAGAATTGCGAGTCTTCGAAGGGAAGTAATATATTTGACACAACTTTCTCGTCCGCACAGGATCAGTGATATTGTCAATATTTATCGATACTGTAACTGAAGATTTCGCGTTGAACATCGACGAAGATTTAAATATCACGGAAAGCATTGGGAATACGGACAATGTTATTAACAGAATTATTATTCGCGGATTGCTTAACGCCGAATATTCCAAAATTCAGCATTCCTCCTTCAGATTCGACGTTGGAGCATCAAATTCCCCGGGAGAATTCGTTACGAGACTTGGTTAACAACCCAAGCTGGTTATCACGTTTCCAATAAAATCGTCGGTCCGTGATTCATAAAACATTTTATCGCAGAAACCATGGAGCCCATCGAATCGATGCCGCTTGCCTTCGTATTTAAATAACGAAGTTTCTTCGACCGCCTTAGCCGTAGTTCGTTCGACGCTGGAATACAAAGGGAAATCGTGCGGAAAAGGACCACGTTGGAAGTTAACGGCCTTGCCGAAACAACGCGAATTAAACGAACTACCCCACGAAACGCGCGAGCGTAAGGAACTCGATAAACACGCCGGAAGTTTCGCGGCTGCGTTTCCGAACCGATCGGCCTTTTGCCTCGTCGTAATCTCGTTTCTATACCGACATCGTCGGCAAATTGTTTCCGCCAGTTCGACGGATAACGGATCGAGCTACAGCTTCTGCGTACTTCGTGGCAACTGGCGGAAGTTTCACCGGTGCAGCTTTTACGCTGCAACGATGCTTGTTCGTTCTCCACTCTGGATAAATTGGATATGGTGCCTCGTGTCGTTGCGGTTTACTGCCGCGATTTAGGATTTTCGATATCACAGTCTATGTTGAATAACGACGCGAGTGTAATATTATCAAAGGCTACTGTAGATAACGAGCACAATATTCAACAAGATTTATATTTTTACGAATTTGATTAAAAAGATGGCACATAAGTGGGAAATTCTCTTTCCCATTGAATATCGCGTAGAGAGAATTATAATTCGGCATAATATGATTTTGTCATTAGGTGGTATTGGCAAAATCCGCGATCACTTAGTTGCCAACCCAATATATCTTTATATCGCGTGTATTCCGTGAAATTTTGAATTTTTGCGAATTTTCGAATTTTTCATAAATGCGTGAAAATTCACAGTGGGTAATATTGTGAATTGAGAAATATTTAGCAGGTAATTTGAATTTTTGTCGTGTTAAAATTTATGTATTCGGTTTTATACGTTGAATTTTATCTGGTCGAAGATGGTTCTATTTCTTTTTATTTTTATTTTGCTAATCGGAAGATCCTTTCTTATATAATATATAATATAATCCCATCGGAGTAATGTAAATATTCTACAAAGTAGATTTGTACGAACCGTAGAAGAGACGATGAATGGAACGAATGGAAGATGAAAAGTTCAAGATAACGCAATGTGGTAGAAAGATTCGCAAGGTAATAAATTTTAAATTTCGAAACGAAATCAGGTTTTATCAAGATTGTCGTGTGTCGCTCAACAATGTGCAGGCAATTTCGCGAGTTATTGGCCTACTATTTCTCATCCGAGAGCGACGTACTGACGCCAAACCAGCAACTTTGTCTTGCTCGGAAACTTTATTTGTTCTACTATCAAAGTTGTTACTGTTACTTAAGAAAATTTATTATCCTGGAATCTTGTAACTTGTAAAATTTCATTAATTAATGTTACTTTAATTGCGCAAGGGGACTCAGGTGTGGCAATACTTTCCGAACATAAACGTACGGTATACTATCGTTGAAGAAGATCTGGCTGACAAAGTGTGCTTAAATTGCAAAGTTACGTATAAATAAAAGATTGCAACGTCTTTATTCTTTATAATAATCGTAGCTACGTACGAACAAATATTATCGTATCGTTACAGTCCAATAAATTTTTGCAGGCCAACATATAACAATAAATCTAATCGTTAAATCTTGAAGAATTATTTTGTTAGTTGACGAGCTTTCTATCTCCGGAGACGTTAATTATTTAATTACAAATTTTTTTTCCACATTTATACTCGGATTTTACAATACCTGGTCGTGTCTTTAACCGGTTCATCTCTTCGCTGATATAGAAACTATAAAATCCTGAAAATCCTTAATTTCCTCGTGAGCATGTTTTCTTTCCTCGCACTTGTAAAGTGGTGGCAAACTTTTAGGAGCATCATCGACACGTGTTTTTGTTCTTTTACCAATCCGTACGCGAGTTTACCGCGCGTTCGATCGTAAAATCGTGGCTTCTTCCCTCGTAAACGTTACTATGGAAAGGGCTTCTTTTCCATAGCGGCTGGAGAAAAGAGAGAAAAAGCTAGAGTCAAGGGTTAACAGCCACAGTTCGTAAGATGATCGGTACACTTTTTATCGTGGCTGGTCGGCGTTAACCGGCGTACGCTCCTTAAACAACTTCCGCGAATAGTAGCTGTAATTAGCAATAAAGCAGCAATTGCTTCCGTGTTTTCAGCGAAGTGTAACACGTCTAACCCTTTGGCGAAAGTATTCACCGTGGCGCGATAATGTTGTAGCTGCATCGTGAACGCGATAAAGAAATTCTAGGGGATGATGTATCGGAGAAAAATTTTGTCGAAGGTAGCTAAAGCCTCTAGACGAGTAATTCGAGCCTTTCTCGAAGTAAAGCAGCGACTAAGTGGTAACTTGCAGCGCTAAAGCACGGGAAACACGAGAAAAGTGGAACGCCAAGAGTACGGTGTTGAAATAACGTTGGCCGCGTGCGAGGGCGGTTGGCCGTGGGTAATATCTTAATGTCGGTAAGTGTAACGTTATATTTCCGTGAAACACACGCTGTCTCTGTGCTCAGGTCGGTTTTTAAGAGCGAAAGAACATTTTCTGTTATTTTTATTGTTGTTCGCGTTGCGGATAGAACGGGAATGGAAAAAACGTTTCTACAATCGACTGTTTGCTATGCAAACACCCTTAACTTGTGTTTTTCATCTTTTAAAAGTTCGAAAGCGTTTAGCCCTTTGTCATAACAGAAACGGCTGTGCTTTCCTTCTTTCTAAATTTACGGTACATT
The DNA here is from genome assembly GCF_905332965.1 of Bombus pascuorum. NCBI lineage: Eukaryota > Metazoa > Arthropoda > Insecta > Hymenoptera > Apidae > Bombus > Bombus pascuorum. Next base: position 7,158,183 of record NC_083496.1, on the reverse strand, counting down.
CTGTCATTTGCGTTCCTCTTTTTTTAGAAACTTGCACGTCTACAATTTCCCTTATAAACATAGCTCGTCGTCGCTACGCTCTGAGATTTAGGAAATCGTAGAGATAGTTGCTATGAGAAAATGGCATATTAACGAAGTATAACAGGTTCATGAATGGATACGTATTAAACGTAGTAGTAAATAAACTGACGAAGATTAAACAGCGACGATCGATACGATGAAATAATAGCGATTCGTCGCTTTGTTATATTTAAATACACGCCACAAATTTATAGGATCGGATATGAAAGATTCGAATGTTAGAACTGCTCACTGTCAAACAGCAGTTAATAAAAATGTAATAAAGTTTAACGAATGTTCTAGACTGATCTTTTATTAACTCGTATGAAATATTCACACTCTTTTAATTCAAATATTTTTTATGAATACCGGTTGGATTAAATATGCAGAGAGCTTAAAAGAGTTGCAATATCACTTTTCGACCTGGTTCTACGATTCTGCTTAATATTTCACGCTTCTAACAGCAGCGACGCCGAACAAACCCAGTGAACCAATTATGTTTTAAAGCACATTGGACACGTTTTAGCCAAGCTTTTCATATTTTTCCTACCGATTTTATTCCTCAGTCGTATCTATAAACAAAATTTATATCTCCATTTACATTCCGTTTACACTTTTGATCATATTTATAAAACGAATTGGATTGTTAGTTAGCAAACTACAGAGATCAAGAGAGTGAAATACCCTTTATCCGTGTGTTTCGCACGAGCTGCGTCAACAACGAGAGAAATTTCGACCGTTTCTTTGTGACAAAGCTCGTTATTGCAACGCGATAGTTATCTCTATTTTCGCCTGGATTAATTACCAACGGCGACCAAAACGTCAGTTAAGGGAAAATTATTCAGATAAGAAAGCGCATTCGGCGGGGGTGCAGAGTGCGAGCTCGTTAATCAAAATTGCCTTGTGGCGCGTTCGCTATTATTCGCGAGGTGGTACGACACCGGATGTAACTGACACGCGGAGTAAGGTCTCCGTTTTCCGGATCGAAACGAAATTACATTATACCCGTTCTGTAGCCGGCCTGTCATTGCGCGATTATGCGACCTTTCCACCTTCCCAGTGTCAGCCCCTTTCTCTTTCGTTCTATGCGGCGCAAAATCGACGACGAGATGCCGTGTTTCCACGTGTCCCAGCCACGGTGTGCTTCAGACAGCTCGCTGCGTGTATTAATCATGTCGTGGCGGAAGTATGGCGCTCATCCGGATCGCGCCTCGTCTCTGTTAATCCCGCTTCAAGTTATCGAAGAGTATTTGGACTCTTATCAGCGTGCCTCGCAGTCGTCTTAAGCGCCTGCTTGCTGCTCTTAGTTTGCAAGTCTTTGCTTTGGATTTCGCTACGACAGGGGTTTAATAATCTCTGGTGAAATAAATTTCCTCGAAGGGCGACGCCGGTATCGCCAAGTGGTCTTATAGAATTTTGAATAAAGAAAATAGCAAGGAGAACGTCTTAAGTAGCTTTTAGTTTCAAATTTCAATTATAAACGAAAAGCTAATTAAAGAGATCGCTTATTTCAAGCGAGATAGAATTCAAAGGAATGATCTTAGAAGTACGTAGGATTGTAGTAGAATTTCGAGATAATAATAGCGATGATAATACTAAATCGACTTTGTCGCGTGTGCAAATAATTGTTTACATGTATATGAAATAAAATATGATTTAACGAGATACGAAAAATTCGTATTACGTTCCGTGACAAGCGATTAATTCGCATTAACGTATATTATATCGCTATGCTATATTAACCAAACATAACGTTCAAATAGCTTTTTCTTACTGCCAGAGCTAAAAGATTCTTTGAGAATGGCTCAGCCTTTTTTTTTTCTTTTTCTCTTTTCTCCAGACCGAGCTATCGTAATACCCTTTCTGGGAGAGAGCAACGTTTTCTTGGAACCCGCGCTTTCCGGCTAAGAATCGTATAGATATAGACGAAAAATATGTACGCAATACAGGCTGTTATCGAATTTTTTATCAAGATGCCCCGGTTCCCAGGAGCCAGAGTGAATTCGGGAGAACGTTGTTACATAGATCACTGTGACTGGATTTCCTCTCGCGAGAGTACGTCTCGTATCCTTGGGCGTGGCATCGGGAATTCCGCTACACGATGTGCATAATGCATGCCTGATACGTGCCGGTGTTATGATATTTTTCATGACAGAGCCGGGAAAACGATGTTACTCGCACGTGCATTGAAACCCTTGACGGATCGCTCCACCTCGTGCTTCCGTTGCTGCTCTCTGATCCTTTCGTCGCGGCCGAATAACCGGCTCTGCTTTGGATCTTATCCGTAGTTAAACGGTTTTACTGGACTTTCGGTGGCAGAGTGTCCTAACGCGAATACGCTGTACGTAAATTTGATTCGACGTGGAACGCCAAGAACCTTCTTTACGAACATAGTCCATTTACATTTTGTCAGAGTTTCGAATTTTTTATTTGTTATAATATATCGTAAGGTTAATTCTGTTAATAATGTTCTATGGATCTGTTTATGGCTGAGGTAGCTATCATATTGTTTCTCTTATTCAGTTTTCCAGAACTCGTGCAAACCAGAACTCGTTTAGACCAGAGTAGAACAATAGATTTGCATGGACAATTCTTCCGACAGTGTCTTAAATTTGATTGCTGTTTTTACCTTGATCTTGGTTGCTGGTTACATCGCATAAGCGATATACAGCGTTAGATAATATGATTTGGGAGTTAGGATCTCGAACTGCAGTTTTACATCAGCATTTTCGCAATCGTCGATAATCAGCCCTATAGCGATCGATAGTAACGATAAGACGAAGCGAAAGAAAGCGAAAAGAACAAGTTCAGAAACTAAAAATGTTGTAAAAACGTAGGAACTTTATGACGTCGTCTGTACATTTGCATTAAAATATCGTATGTATTTAACGTTTATTTACGTACAATTTGCCTGGACGATCGTTTCACGATTAAACGCGATTTAGTGTGTCGAGTCTGCAGGAAAAGCGATATTATTAACAAACTAGGTAGAAGTGGAACAAACGTTTCTTATCTTTTTGGCTTCGTTAATATCAACGAATTCCGGACTATGGTCTCGTGTTTGTAGAAATCAACACACTGTAATCCGATTTACCGTGCAGCTTCATGAACTTCAAAGCAAACAGAACTGAAATTCTAATTGGTGTTAATGTTTAATACCTTTGTGAGCTGACCGGTAGAAATAACAGTATCGTTCTAAACTGCCCATTAGGAGAAAACTGCAATTATCTTAACAAGATCATGCGACAAATATTATATAGTTTTTTTAAACGGTGTATTTTATAGAAAAAGCACGAGAGCATTCTCAACGTTCAGTACGTTGTGAATCGACGTTGCATTATTAATATTACTCGTCTGTGGTTTAAAAATATGTTTGTACGTGAAATATTGAACGAGGTAAAAGGAGGATGTTAAAAAATGGCTATTTGTGGCATCGCCCGGAGTTGAAAAATTCATGCAGGACCTTAAAGAGTACCTCTGAAACAACAAAAAGTGTCCGTGTCACTTCCCTGAAAAACGATGCGAAATTTGTTAAAAATGAATCCAAACATGCGAATATGATAGTGACCGAACTCACCTAACCATAATCGTTACAATCTATCTTCTTCTTTCTCTTCGGCTATCGATCCTTTTTCAAAGTATTGTACTTTGAGAGGAAATTAGCAATTGAATCAATGGAAGGTTGGAATCGAACAAAACCAAAATACCATAATATCGTTGCTACGTGCGAACATCGACTTTGCATGCACGTGTCTGTGCAAGAATTTCTGCCAATCCGAATTTATTTTTATCCATCTGTATGAAGGATCACCTCCTATACGAAATACTTTTATCTACCAGTGTATCGATAATGTGATTTCGTTTTCGATAAAATGCTATTATTCGATTCCACGTCAATTTGATGCTCTTGACAATCAGAGAATCTCTTGCTATGAATTCAATGCTAATTGTAACATAAGATCGTTTACACGATACGTATAACCATTTCTCCGATTGTAAGAAGACGAAGTAACAACATCCCGACGTTTTTCGGGAAAGCGACGATATTACATGCGTCGCATGAATTTCTCAGCTCCAGGCTATCGCAGAAACGTCCATTCTTCAACGTCCAACTTCGCTAGAATTTTTCAATGAACGTAAGTAAGTAGTAGACTTCGTAATATTAGGTTGTCTTTTATAAGGAAATAATAGACGCACGATGCGTTTTGTTTTATATTAGTTTATCGAATTATACACGAACTTAATAATAGAAATGGAACGAAATGGACCATACCTGATTCAATAAAATAATATAAAAGAGAAATTGTTGTTCATCTATCATCACCTTATGAAACGAAAGAAACTTTTCGGACAACCTAATACTTGGGCAACGTATGTGGCTAAGGAGCCGCTCGAAGCCTCGCTAATCCCCGCAAACCGAACGATTCCGATCGGCCATTCAATTTGATTCGGATCGGCCGCAACTCGCACGGATATCGCGATCCCGGGCTACGAGGAATTCACGCCCGGAGCGAGGTTCGTCCCAGAATGTCGCCGACTAATTATCGATTATCTATCGCGAACTGTTAGATCCGTTGGACCGACCAGGTGTAATCTTCGCAGTGTCCGGCCACCGACCATCGGCGCGACTATCCACGACCAGATCCTTTATCTGGCGAATGGAAATCATTTCCGTTCTTGCCCTCTCTGCTCCTTGTCACGCTCGTGCTACCGATTCATGTGCGCGCGTGTTTCCGCTCCGACTGCACGCCTCGTTGTGGAAAACTGTCCCTTTGGGACAGTTGTAAATCGCGATCGTTGGGAACCGCTTCTTGATTGCGCGCCGTTTGCCAGCTCTGTTAAACGACCTCGATTCTCTATATCGAACAACCGAGGAATACGAGAATCGGCGTGTGTGTGCGCCAGCGTGTTTCAGCTGACAGATAGTGTTCTCCGTTCGAACGAGAGTTTGTTGCATGTAATTGATTAAGCTGATACAACGACGGAGACAAGGGAGGAAATTTATTTGTGGCACCGTCTCGGTAGGTGCGGCCTAATGTTTGCGAGATTACGTTGGATTTATTCCAGGCATGTTGGTGTTTGCGAGGGATGCACATGGTTGTTTCGTGAATTTCTCGTCTGCCTGATAAACCGCGTAGCTGTCCTTCGACTTTGAAAATGAACGAAAGTGTTCCTCCGTTCTAACGTTTAAATAGGTTTCTCAGGGCGATATCGTTAGTTACGTAGACAGTTACGTACTGATCAGTATCGATCATTCAGTTGGTAGAATTGTTAAATTTACTCTACTACTAATTATTCCTATTTTCTCGATAGCAAGACTCTATAATTCGCAAGAACAAACATGTTGCAATTCGTTGAGGAAGAACAATTCGTCGTCTGGTGCTGATCATTTGGTTAGTACAATTGTTAAGCAGTAGAAGTTAAGAATTCTTCGATTTTTTAATCATTTAGGTTTACTTAACTCTAAATAGCAGAATTCCATTAACGGAATGTGTACCGAACGACGATTGCTCGTCCTCTACAAATTGTAACATGTTCTTACGAATTATCAAAGTCTTGTTGCCAAGAGAATAGAAATAGCGGAGAGTTTGTCAAGGATCGATATAAAAGCGATACAAAAGGGGAAAGATAAATTCATAATTCGTTGATAAATAATTCGCCGTATTCCGCATGGAATACACAACATACATCCTTTCTAACTAAAACAATCGCTTCTTACTTTTTAAACATTTACGTCGTCCGCCGCTCCAACTTCTCAATTATCCAGTTATCTTCCGTGCACAGTTGCAGGGGCCTGCATGTCGTCGGCTACTTAATTTCCTCACCTGGATCCCTTCATCCCCTAGAGACTCGTCGACAGGATGCAGTTGCATCGCGGACGCGTAATAGTTGCGCGCCACGATAGGTCGGCCACGGAAAAACTGAGAAACTACGAGAACGAACTATTAAACGCTCGACCTAGCCCCAATCGAAGTTGTGTGCACGCGTGGTCGGTTATAAAGTTTGCTGTTCGTCGCTGTGCATACGAACGAGAATCCTAGAAATACGATTATTCCTGATCGCTATACAGGTGCTTTTCCATTGGACGCTGGAATAACGTGTACTCACGGACGTGAGCGAACACGCGTGTACCTGGTCTACTTGATTACCTTTCTCGCGTACAGAATGCAAATTCGTTAGATCAAGGGTTCTGCGTTTTAAATGATGAAAGTACACGATAGAATGGTGTATTTCGCTGGCGTCGATTGTTTTCTCGCGTACGCTAACGCTCGTAAGTATCCGGGCATTTTAGTCGATTTATGGCAACAGTACATGAACGTTACTAAACTGTATGAAACTGATAACACTGTGAATATTTACTGGAATTCGTTCTTTTACGATGATAATCAAAATACGAAAGTTAGGCAGAATATATTGTCTGGTCGTGTTTCAGGTTTTCTTGTATTCTTCTATGCACGTGTGTATTTAAGATAAATGTACAAATTAAATACTTTTGGTATTAGGTTGTCCGAAAAGTGTCTCCCTTTCGCAAACGTGTTTTTTACAACAGTGCACCTTTATACAAACGTGAAACCAAGTCTGTGAAATGTCGCGGTGTTTGTCTCAATAGCACAAAATGGATCGTACGTAATTCGACGAAATAATATAAAACAGAAAACGTTTCCTCATAAAACGAAAGAGAATTTTCGCACAACCTAATACATTTTATGTAGGAACTTCCTAATATACTATTTTAGAATATACGAGAATTAAGACTGCAATTTGATTTAATTTATAACGTTAACGTATTATATTATGTAACTACTTTTAATAAATTTATCCGACCTAAAATTTCCGATGTCTTATGCTTATAAATGTTTCTTCTTTGTTACAGGTGAGTCTATTATTTTGCAAATATGCATGCTTAAGTTGAAGCTCAGCGTGTAAGTACGAGAATGCAAATTACTATAATGGATAGATATTGATAATACGTTAAGAAATATTTCCTTCGGGTTATAGTTTTGTGTGTTATAGTTTTCCTTCGGGAAAATTTCCCGAAAATAGTTTCCCGAAGGAAAACTATAACACACACTGACGAGTTTATAAATATTTTTGATAATTTAATTGAAATTATTTTGTGTTTACGCGCGTCAAGTTTCTTCCCTTATCTTTGAATATCTATCACACTTTCGCCAATATTTTATTCTACGTTATACTAATCCACAGATAAGCGGTGCATATTTTACCAAAATATTTCTATTTATTTTTATCTTAAAAAATGCGAATTTTATTTAATACTCTTAGATCTAATCGACCATTCTATACGCGTTTTATTTATTCTTATCTTCTATAACAGATTATTTGTAAATTTTTGACAATGAACCTCTTGCTTCTTAACTTCGAATTAATGCACGAAATATTCGAGACGGTAAAAACTTCCGAGGTGTTAGTTTCCTCTGATTTCACGAGAGCATTAGCGCGCAGTTGGCTGCAAAAAGCTGCGGCAACGTGTCCGGCCTCTTCTTTTTCCTTTCGCGTTTAAGCTGCCGTTAAACAGGGTTTGCACCTTCGTTAGTGTTTACAGAGAACTTAGAGTTGCAATTGACGCCTTCGCCCCTCTACAAAGCCGAGGTGTCGCCGTTCAAAGAACCATTTTTGACCTGGCGAACTGAACTGGCCACAATTTACGTTAAAACAGCTATTTATTCCGTTCGTATGAAAAACACAGGGCAGAATTGCAAAACTGTAGCGAACTGGGTCGAGCGTTTGTTTAAAGTTCGAGTGTTTAGGTGGACGAACAACAGGAAGATTGGGAAAAACGAAGAAAGAAAAACTATTTGTTCGATCAACGTCGAGTTACGTTCTTTCCTTTAATGTTGTTTTCGATTGCGTAGGATCGAGCATCGTTATAACGAGAGAGGAAGAAATAAAACTCTTTCCCCATTCATTAGCGTTGATTTTTATCGACGTAACTCTCTACAGTCTTTGAAATTTCATTACAGTTACAATGAAACACGACCGTACCGATTATGAATTTGAAACCAATCTGAAAATGGATAGAAAAGTTGTAAGACATTTATTGCGAGCTTAAATACGATATGATCGTCAAAGTTTGAACAACTATCGATTACATTAAACGAGCTGTAATATTTACTAAGACCATCTTTAGCGTTAATTAAAGTTAATTAATGAAGTGGTATTAGACGTGTTCGTTTGTTTAATAAGGAGACGCGTGATAAAGTAATGGTCAATTGTATTAAAAAATCACTTCAAGTACAAGTACACATAAAAGATATAACTTAGAAAAAACGAAGCTGGCACCCTGCTGGGGGTAGCCGCCCACATGCTATATTTATTTTTTATTTATATTTTTTTTTTCTTCACCTACAAGATATAACACTTTACCAAATGTCCACAAGGACAAATTGTAAAATAACCAAAATAAAATTAAAAAAAAAAGTACAAGTACAGAGATAGCATAGGTCGGTCATAACTTTTTTTTTTTTTTTTTTTTTTTTTTTTTACGTGGAGAAATCCTCATGGACACTCGCCGTTGCATCGCACCGGTCGAGTAGTGTCGGACTCTTACCGACTAAAAACTCCACGGTGGCCAGCCTTACGTTTTGGAGGGGAGCCCCGGGTTCTCTCGCGAATTTCTAAGGTCGGTCATAACTGTCGTTCGCATGACTGTTCGGAGTTATTGTTTACCTTTAAATCTCGTAAATCGAAATGGTGTTGATATTCGTCCAAGGCACAACAACATGAGTCATGGCAGTGCCGCTACACCCATATTGTATACTAATCTCTCAGTACGCGTATCTTTAAACAACAAATATCCTGCAGCTTCTCGTTGTGTTTCGTTCCAACGATAACGAAACTTCGTATAATCGCAACAATAATATAATCATCGTGAAAATACTCTACGTTAATTAATCGTTGCAATATTTTCGCGAACAGCTGTCACTTTTACTCGCGATTTTGTAATTACGTTGCAAGTGTATATTTTGTTGAAACGATCCAGAGACATCGAACGGGAAAATACGTCTTCGCTCGCTTTTCCATCGATTCTTATCAAACTTAACGATCGTTGGAAGAAATTCTCAACGAACAGGAGCAAAGCATGAAAATGAAACACGTCTATGCGTCTATACGTACACAATGACCGTATAGGTGTGTAATTTTCTGGCGTTATCGCAAACCAACAGCCACGTGAGTCGACGTTGAAATAGCGGATACCAGCACGCTCGTCTACCGTTGTGACAATGGCAATTCCGTGTTAAATCGCGATTCACCCTCCATAAATCGCGAGAAAGTTCTCGAAGCTACGAATTCGCGCTAAATAACGTTTCATCGGCTGGGTCGGAATAAAACGGTCCGGGAAGCGTCGCGACGAGCTACGTATGGCTTGCCATCGAGCCGGTCAGGCTTGCCATCTATCTATGGTTTGAGAGTTTCCCGTCGGATAATTATTTCATGTAATTGGAGACGAGGGAATTTCATACTTGTTAGTTATGCCGTTGCGCTGATATTTACCCTGTTGTGATTCACGCGGTTACGTGGCTGACGCGTCCGTTCGCGATGAAACGCTCGGAACAGACAGAAATTTCGACGACACGTAGTTTGACATTAAGAGCCCGATGCAATTACGAGATTCAACTTTGATTAGTATTACCCATTTGTTTATTTATTTCTCAAATGTATTAGCATTTCTTCGTCTATTTACCATGCCAAAGCGTGCTATTAAAGGTCTTTCGTTTTTTAAACTCGTAAGTTACTTTACGTACAGTGATTTACTAATTCGTGTATTTTTGGCCAGAAGTTCCAGTGTTTGCCAGATTTCGCGGCTGGTAAACGTTTAAGCCCGGAAGCTTTTAACGATAAAACGCATTTACCTTAACTACGTCGATCGACTAATTTCTCCGTATCTCATTTGCGTTGCGGAATTTCTTTGAGAATGTTCCAGTTTAAATTATTAAAGTCGATCGAAGTAGCGTATAAAGTGGCAAGTAGCTTTTAGATCGACGTTACTTACCTAAGCATTCGTCGCGATACAGTCATTTCGTTTTAGTCTTGGCTTTACAGTTTGTAGCAGAGTCTCGTAAATTCTTTTCCAGTCGTTCAAGTATTATCGGGAATCCGATCGATATTATACCGTAGATATCGCGATTTACGTTACTTCAAAATCGTTTCCCTCTTTTCTTACTTTCGATCTTCCGTAAACGCATAAAAATCCGCAATCCGATTATCTGTTCCAATCGGAACGTTACATTTGCTCGCTTCTTTCAATTTTTATCGACCAAGAACTTCTATCTTGATTCTATTCTTCCGGTTCACAGATACGGAACACCAGAACGCGATAAACACGAACATCGTGAATTATTCATATTATCACGAATATCATTCGTCTGCGAATTCCTTGGAATACAGATTTTGTTCGTGAAACCCCTATTAACGAAGAGGAGGGTTGCTCGGTGCGCGTTTCACCTCGCGGGGGAGTCACTGGCCACATTTCCGAGACGCGTTTACAAAGTCCGCCATTAATTCTCGTGCTCGAGATCAGCGTACGGTTACGCGAGTCACGCGATGTGGATTCTGTCTTCGGGAAGAGAAGGAAACATTTACGACACGCGGAAAATCAACGATATGCTGTACGTCTCGGAGAAGTATGTTAACGTGGTGATAAAGGCCAAGCTAGGAATAGTTGGCGTAGATTTTCGCGAGAACGAAGATCGATCAAGGCCACTTGCGAAACGCGTTGGAAGAAACAGTTCGCTCGTTTGTTACTGGACTGAGGTAGAGTATTATAGGAATAAATTTTTACCATCATAATTATTCGAATTAATCAGCTATTCGAAATATCCGGTTGGCGAGTAAATTTATTCACGGAATATGTTCATCGTCGGTTCGTTACGGTATTACAACGAAAATCGAAGAGACAGAGAGTTTAAACGGTCGTCACGTGTTTCAATATTTTTCCGAAAGGAAATATTTTTCTGCTCGTAATAGAAATAAAAATATTTTCACCATTCGATTGTTTCTACGCTGGAATTTATTTTTATCTGTGACGCGTATGCAAAAACTCCAACATTCAAAGTCTTCGTTTCTCTTTCGTCGTCGTTTTCCTCGCTAATTTTACACGATACCTGGCTACGTATTTTACACGCCTGTATCTCTTCACTACCGTCACGTGCTTATGGAACAACATCGAAACTCCAACGCCAGGAATATTGCGATAGAATGCAGGTCAAATGCGACCACGATGGCGTTTCAGCGTTTTTTGACCCGCGAGAAGAGGTCGGATACACGAACAACATCCAGGATTAGCTGTTCCGATAAATCGCACATCGAAACGGGCCAAACTGCGATTTGGGTTTCGGCTTAACGACGAGAACCGCGATAATGCGCGAAAGCCTACAGAATTCTGACTGCTCGTTTTTCTAATTGAATTTTAAAATTCCTCGCTGCGTGTTCGTATCGGTGGACGATCGATGTCGCGTACATTTGACGAATTTTTGGAAAATAATGCATATAACGTTCCTCTTTCACGCTCAATTGCCGTTTCATCGGTCGTGGCATTTGGTTTGGTAGAAGAGTTCCATTATGATGGCACGGATCGATCCTCCCTCTGTTCTTGTATTTTTATTTCGTTTTTTCATGGCTTTCGATAAATCCTACGAATAGAATTATAAGAAAGATTAACCATAAGTCGTCAAGATTTGATAAAAACGACTGAGATGGTTAAGAAACTAAAAATATTCGCAGAGTTTGAAATGTGAGAAAGTTGTGAAGAAATTGATTTATTTATTACTCATTTTGAAGTAATATCGAATCGAATATTTATTATTACGTCGCTTGTTAGTCAAATTACATGAATTTATAAAAATTAAGTTACAAATTGAAAGGAATAAAGGAAAATTTTCATGGACCAGCAAAAGGGAGATAATCGAATAAAATTTGATTAACGATAGATTTCATTTAAATGAGTTTAATAACTTTGGAAAGACGATATAACTATAAAATATTACTTCAAATTTACTTTTATGAATAAAGTAGTGCAATGAAATTTTAAATTACACTATGAAGCAATATAAATATTCTCATAGGTAACATTAGCGCAGAATGGTATTTAAGAAACATAAATATTCATGAAGCGAGGCAATAAATGTTAATGAAATAGGAATATTCTAAAGATCGTGTTTTACAATTTTCTATAGCTGGAAAATTGCAAGAAGGTAAAATAAGTAAAAACGATATTTCTCTTGAAGCCACGTTTCTGTTCATTATCTCGTTTCATGTATGTATGGTTTGAAATAGTTGAGAGTAATATGTACAAATTGTAGAATACAGAAAGGATTGAAGCATCTGTACGTAACGATAAAACAAAGATTTTATATATATGTGTATAGAACAAAGAGGGAACTTGACGTGGTAGTTGTATTTTATCGCAGTAGAAATGTTTGCGTTTGACGTACATGTATCGAACGTTGTGAATATTGAAAAAGAAAGACATCGGAGAGCTTACTGTAAAAGAAATGATACATATTTCAAAACTGTTCCATATCTGATCGAATACTTTTTCCAAACGTTGCACTTTGCTATTAGTTTCTTTCTATTTTTGTCAAACAAGAATTTATTTTACAAAGCTTAAGCGTTTAACAATTAAAGCTTTCTGCTCGAGAAAAGATCGGAAGAGATACTACGATCTTTTCTTTTTTTATCGTGTCGGCGTTATTTCCAGTTTTAGACGATACGAGTTTAAGTATCGTAATTTATATTCACGAGAATATTTTCAGCAAGCATTTCGTAAATATGTCGCAATCCGTAGGATCGAAGTAAACGATAACAATTAGCCAGGAAATATTTGCAAGTGTAATAAATACGTTTCTCATCCTCTGAAAAACTAAAATCCATTGGACTGTCAAAACGACGTATAAAACAAGTAGCAGGAACTTCGTTTGCCGTGGACTCGATGCTATTTATGCACACGGGGGGTCTGTATCATGGCTAGACAGGGAATAACGCGAGCTCGGCACACGTACGCGCAGCGAAGCTTCTACGTATGTGGTGCGCATCCGGCCAGGAACTACCTTCGCCATTTCCGGACGATGCATCATTGGAGCCCGATAAAGTTTGCGAGTCGGCGAAACTCGTGCCGGCAACTGGAAACCGAGGCCTCGGCTTTAGGCGAAACAAAAAGGACACGACCGATATCTGGGCTCCGGAGGGTGAAAATTTCGGCCCGGCTCCATGACCCGACGCTTCCGGCGACACCGCGACACGATTTATGGATAATTTTCCTCGCTATATCATCTTCTAGATCAAAGTATTATTTTTCGTCGCTTCCCTTTCTCTCCCTGTCCTCCTCTCTCTCTGTCTCTTTCTGACAAACTTTACACGCGATGAATATCGATGCGCGTTGCGGGATGCTTTGCCATCGTTTGGAACAGCAAAGCTCTAGCGTAGCGAGATTCGTCGTAGACCGAAGGCATCACACGGCGAGCATCAATCGCTTAGGATTATCTGTATTTTTGTAGTTCCGAGCGGTTCACCAAATATGGATCATCGGTTATTTATTTCTTCTTCTTTACGTCTTTTCGTATATTCGACGATTTTCGTTTAGCTTTTAGCTACCACGCAAGTACTAAACCGTCTTGCTGTAACGTTCTCGATTTAAGAGATGGAACAGTCTCTTCATGAATTCTTTTCTCCTCGGACGATAGAATAATTCCGAAAGTACAGGTAAATCATCGACGAAACTGACGTACGAGGAAAAAGGAGAATTTATCGCGGTACTGTGTTCCAACTTTATCCTCTGCTCTGAAAACGTCAGCGTAGAAACAAACTTTTTCACGAATTAACTAGCAGCGGAGCGCTCGAAAGTTGTCTGAAATGGAGCGTCTCAAGGCCTGGCCGGTCGTTCGTTTCTCTGAACGGGACACCGAGTAGTCCGGACAAAAAGCGACGGTTCAAGCAGGATTCCACCGGGACGAAAATTCGCGTAGGTCGAGCTGCAACGAGACGAAACAGAATAGAAAAGGGATCTCCGCGGAAAAACGAGCGAAAAGGGACAAAGACAGCTTGTTACACGGTCCGACTGGTTTTCGCAAACAGGAACACGAACGTAGGGCCGATCTTTTCTCGAACCTGCTCTCTTTAAACTGCCTCTTAGCGAGTGGGAAGAAGCACGTTGAAAGACGAACGTTGCAGTCACACGTGGCTCGGTGTTCTGATCGATAATCCCCGAGTAACTGGCCCAGAAGCGAAATAAAGAAAGGCTAAGGGAGGAAGAGGCTTTCTTGACTAACGATCGTTTCTCGTGACGGAGCGCGATACAAGGATGCGCGAAATAGCTGGACGTGAAACAGAGAAGAAGAAGGAAAGGGGTGGAGAGCGAGTTAACGGGGGTTAGACAGTGGAGGATAAAGGGTGGGTCGACCGAGTGAGATTGGATGAGCCTGGATAATTAGCAAAACAGCGGAACTCGGTCGTTAGTGGCTCCTTCCTGCGATGTTCCTCTGTCGTCTGCAGACTGCCGATGATTGAGCACAATACGCGGCTGATTTTAGCTCCCTGTCCTTTTGCCCGATGTTTTCGCCGCTTTGTCCTCTCCTCTTATACGTTTATCGTTTAACGTGTCGCATCTGTTATGCTTGTAATTCGTCGATCTCTAGAGGAGTCTTTGATGTCTGTCAAAGATTAGAAATTTCGTCTCTAGAAGCAAACAAAATCTATATTTCGAATCAAAGAAATCTTCTTCGAGACACCACCAAGTCTCGCAAAAGTCGGCTATGATTTCGTATATTTCACATGCAGAAATTACTCGGTCGTGGCACAAAGAGACTTTTGAAAGACGAGGAAATTGGCGCGCTATTCGTAGATGCGAACAGGCCAGGAATAATTGCGAAATGAACCATTAAACGTTAAAGGGACAATGGAAAGCACGTAAACCGCGTTCCGCGTGTAATATTCTCGAAACTGTAAATTGAAATTATACTTGAGAAAACGCGTCACAAACGGGATTCGTTTCGAAGATGAACCGTGTGCGAGGGATGGATTTAATCGCGTATTCCTGTCATAACGCGAAATTAGCATTCCTGTTTCTCGCGTCCGCTCTAGAAACACCGAATCTACGAGTATGTACATATACGCGCGTCAGTTTCGATAACGCAGCCATCGATTGGTCGTGTCGGCGAGCGTAACCTCGATTTATTCATCGTTTCACTTCGGAAACGTCGTTTATCTTCGCGCTGCTTTTAATTCCTATTCACTGTTTCGTATTCCTCGTTTAAAACGACCTAGTTCTTCCTTTCTTTCCGCGTTTTCCTTCCCTTTATCGTTGCTCGACGAGACAAAGGTCGAGCATACTTGTAATACAGTTTCTGGCCATCGAATTGGAGCCAGCAATTAGGATTTCCTTTTAGCGGAAAGAGTCTTTCTTTTTAAGAAAAAAAGCAGAAGAAGAACCTAGAAGAAAGGAATTTGAATTTGTTGTTCTTTCGGTGACGACCAGGTCAGACGGATAAGACTTCGTTGCGATAGGATTAAAGAAGATTCATTTATTTTATTAGTAACAGTCTTCAAAGTGAATTTTCTTAACGCCCAGATCTTAAGGATTTAATTGTTGAATTTTATCCGTTTCACAAGATCTATCGTACTAATTCGTTGATTAGGGTTTTCAACGGTTTTAGGGTAATTACATCTCTCTAGTCGGGGTCATCTTTATTCCAGCGATTCCATCTGCGCAAACAATCGCTCCGTTGAAGGATTTAAGGGATTACAGGAGAAGGACGACACGCGAAAGAGGCGGTCCACCGTTGACCAGCCTTTTCTCTGTAGATCTATCGAGAAAAATCTGAGTAGAATATTCCCGTTTTGTCTTCACGGTGATAGTCGTTTCATGGACACCTTGTATTTTACAAGAATCATGAAACTTGTAGGAGCACGAAGAACACACGTGTTCTACGCATATTTCTATGCGTTGTCTGATTTTTGGATAAACTTGGTTGTGTTCTTCATAATGAGATTCTTTACAATGATTATTTATACTATTTAAGTTACGTTTATCGTTACGTTCATATTATCTTGTAAAATATTGTTTCACATTTGATTTTCCAGAGATTTGTTGTTATTTTGGATTTTAAAGCTTAAAACGCAGACATACTTGCTGGCTTAGGAAACTCGACAGTATAATTATCGATAATGTAAAAATTGTCTTTTCTATTATTTTCACAGATAAAAATTGGAACACGTTCACGTACGCATTAGGTGTTTCATCAACTTTATTGAAGAATGATCGTTATGTCAAGTGACAGACGAAGATGTTAGGTGCATTATAAAAACCGCGATGTACAAAGAAATACATAGCATAAATCGCAGTAGTTTCCCTAAAATGTAATGTCCGATCTTGAATGCTTGATTTCGATAAAACAGCGATTTCTGACTATGACAGTACCAAAATACCATTCCAAATATATCTCACTGTTATTCTCATTACGAAGCTACATACAGCTTGCGTACCCTTCACACAAGCTGCAGTTCGCGTGGCGTTCTGATTGAGCATCACTGTGCGCCCCGCTGCGTAGACTAACCTCCTTCCGTTCGTGCAAGGAGGTTTGCTCGCGTGCAGGGGTATCTTGGCGGACTTTTAATTATCAATAACTAAAGAACAAAGCTGAAAACGCAATTTTTGTATTCTTGATTTTCGTCTTATTTCGACGCCACGAATCATCCCTTAAATTATGTAAAATCAGTAGCCGAACACCCTGTACAAGTAGTCGACCCAATGTACGCGTGTACATATATTAGGTTGTCCGAGAAGTTTCTTTCGTTTTATGAGGAAATAATAGACGTTTCTCGTTCTATATTATTTTGTCGAATTACGTACGATCCATTTTGAGATAAACATCGCGACATTTCACAGACTTCGTTTCACGTTTCTATGAAGATGTACTGTTGTAAAAAACATGCGAAAGAAAGACACTTTCTGGACAACCTAATATATTCGTGTAAGCGTAAACGGAGCCCCATTGATGTCTGAAACGCTCGGTAAAAAGATATCAGTCTTTGAAAACAGATTAGACAGAAAGGAAATGAAAATGAAAGACGAATGCCCAGGAAATAGAAAAGCAACGTATTTTTCCAGCAGTCACGGACAGGAGCGAAAAGAAACGCTCGGTTGAACGGACCACGAGCAACTTAATCCGATGTGGAGACGAAAAAGCGTTTCCATGCGGTTAACAATCTCTGGTAAGCGGAATCATATCTCGGAGGATGCTATTTCAAATGCAAACCGGGTTTCCGTGCTTCGGTTCGTAAGGGCTATTGCGATTCTGGATGCGCCACGACCCGGTTGATTTCAGATCCCTGTCGGATCGATGGTACGAGCAGGAATGGCGCGAACGAGATATTAATTTGCAGCATTCGAGCGTCCTCCCATTCTAGTGGCCCAGACTTAATTATTCTGCCAATCTGTCTGCATATTGGACCGAGCGAAGACGAGGATTCGACGATACGTAATTATCGAGGATTGTTCACGGTGGTGTGCCGCTGTAACGTTAATTGCTAACGTGCCCGCCACCATGCCAAGATGTTGATTGGAAATTTCCGTTCTACTGGATTTCCCATCTTTTTTTTTGCCTGGGCCATGTTTACCATGTTCCAAGGCTTCTTTCGATTTCCAGCGCAGAAAGAAATTTACGCGAAACTTGAGATCCGAGTTGCAATGTTTAAACACGATTCTACCGCGTCGAGTTGGATCGTATTGATATGAAAAAATTACTTTACTCGACGTAGCATGAAATGTTACGGGGAAATCTAAATCGTACAGTCCCTTTCAACGCCGATATCTGGTTAAATTAATTTCAGTAATTTTACATGGGAATTATTTCGCGCTTATCGAAATTTCGTGATTATGTATGTAACAATGGGGTAGCAGGGACAGCGACAATAATTTTCTGCATTAGCGACAAAGCTATCGTCCACAATTTCGAAACGAAGATAAATTAAACGCAAACGACATTCAGTCTGTATTGCTATTGTTATAGTCAGTATTTTATTGGACCTGATGATGGTAATAAACGTTATATTAATTCGAGATGCTAACCTAAGAGTATTTTGATAAACGAAGAATTCGTGGTTATCGAATTTCTGTACAACGTTTCCTTTCTAGCGTCCTTCGTATTCGATACTATCCGAAAACTATTTCATTATTTTCCTATTTTAACGGAGGAATTCTAAAATATCTCGACTTTACATTTAGAACTGTACATGTTATTAGTTTGCAAATCATAAGAGGATTTCTTGTTCATACATATTCAGTATTCGTTGCTTGAAAACCTAAATCTTGCAATAACATCTTAATTAGAATATCACCTTGTATCTAATACTATTAAATTGGTGAGAAACGTATCGTTGATTGGTATTCAGATATTTCAGTCGTCACGATCGAGATATGTTTTAGTCTTTTTACACGTACAGACCTTTTTTATACGACAAACTCAATGACAAAATCCAACGCGTGTCTTACTTTACCTTTGCCTCGACTCGAGTGTACAAAAACGCGTAAAAATGAAACGATTCAGCCTCCGCTGAGCGAAGATTAATCGGCGGTTCGTTTAATCGCGTTTAATCAATTAGCTTCTGTCGCCTTCTTACAAATTTGTACGCCAGATAATAAATAAATCAGACGCAAGTATCAATCAGCGGAATTCATGGCTGTTCCTCTTTCGTCTTCCACGAGGTTGCATAGATTCCCAACTTGGGCAGAGAGCTATCCGGTGCGCGAGGCACATGGTTTTCGGGTTTCACGTGGAAACGTAATGCCGAAGCTGGTCGTTACTAGAAATCACCGTTTGTCGTTGGTTTGCTGCAATCCGGTTCATCGTGTAAACGTGCAACACGCTCGATTAATCCATTCCATACTGTGCCCTGTTAACAACGTTGACGCTGCGGTCGTCACGATTTGTCGATTCTGTAATCGAATAATTCCGATCGTGTAGCTCTACCTCTTCCTGAACGTGCTCCCTCGATTTTCTCTTTCTTTCTTTCGCGTTTATTTATTGTTACGCCTGCTCGACGTTAGAATGGACAGAAAATATTTTTTATTCTCTTTACACGCTACGAAACGATATATTTGTACAACGTGGAAGAGAATAGCCGGCGAGAAGACTTTCAAGCGTCTATTTTTGCTACAACTAATTTTAACAAAATTCCTTTGAATAATTAGAAAGACAAGAGGATAGCGAGTTTGTAAGACACGTTCAAACTAACTACGTTATGGAGCGAGTGTCGAGCGATGCAGTGTAGAAAAACAAGTTAATCAACGTGGTGATAACTTTGGAAAAGTTAACTTCTTGAAAATCATAAGTCACGAGTTGCTTCCTCTTCTCAGCCGATTAACTGTATCCTGACACAACTTTTTTTATCGATAAAAGTAACTATGATAAATGAAATATCCTCTGTACGTATTAACAAGATACCTCGTTTCACATAAAACGACGTCATACGGGAATTTTCGAAATTTCCTCGTCAATTGCTTCGTTCGCTGTAAATAAACGCTCGAAGGAACAGACGATAGACAGTCAACGTCAGCAACTAACGTTTCGTCTTTACTTGGAAGGTTTGACGGTCAGATCGAAGAAAATTGAACGACGTCAGCGACATGGACCCTGTGGCGGATTTCAAGTTTGAAGAAGCTTTCCTCCAGACTACTTGCGCTGGTCGTCCTTCTTCCGGCCACTCCTGAAACAATTTAAGTACCGTTTCACAGTGTTCGTCCAAGAGTTTCTTAACTGTCGAACCTAAAGTGCAAATAGACATCTCGAAAAGTTGGCGAGCACCGGCTCTCAGTGTGTAATCCAAGAATAAAATCATTTTTCCTACCGTGTCGATTAGTCGTTGATTAATCGACGAATGATTCGAACGTGATCGCTCGTTTTTTGCCCGATTAAATGTTTATTGAATTTACGGACGGTGGAATTTACGAGGAAAAATCTGTGCAAATTTCATATAGCTTTTGGATTCGGCCAATGCATTTATCAAAAAGATGATTAAATTTGTAGTAGCCTCTGAATTATCGGATATCGTTATTTCTTTTTAATAGTAGACTGGAAAATTGAAAAAATTGCTGTTCGCTAAAAAGAATTAAACGATCGAATATCTATTTAGTTGACGGAACGGTATTGTTATCAAAATGAATGCAACATATTCGAGTATATTACGGTATTTTTCGATACTTCTTGCTAATGTCGAACGCGACGTTCAATACGTAAAAATTCTATGAAAGTTGCCTTCGTGGCTAAATGACTCATTTTCGCTGGCTTCCGCGTAATTCATGTTCTCTTTTCCGTGCATATATTTCGTTAAAAGATATTGAAATCCATTGAACAATAGAACGTTAGCCTATTGTTTCTTCTTCCCCGTGCAACACAGAAATTGGCAAAATTTGTATTTGTTGCGAGCTCCTTAATTTCAATAGCAAGTCCAACGTTTCCATGAAAGAGGAATTAATAAATTACCATTGTCGTACACGAGTACGTGTAACAATATCAAGGTATTAACATAAGCTGAAAAAAGAAAACGTAAGCAATATATAATATGCACATAAGCATAACAAAGTTAGTACAACTTTTTCGCAAATTTCGATACTTATCTATCGACGTTAAATAGTCGATTCTTCCAATTTCGACGAATCAAATTCCACACACACACAAACAGGCGTGCCTTCAAACACCGTTATAAAATTCCGAGCGAAATGTAATTTCCAACGAATCCATTGATCCAGCAGTGTGGCGTAGTTGCCGCCAATTATAAACTCGCAGTCGACAAACAGATTCATGCGACAATGACGTTATACAGCTACGAAGCAGCAGCAAAAAAGCTGTGGCTCGCTAAAGCGTAATTAAAACACGGTCAACTTCCGAACAATAGAATTTTTCCTGCGCGGATTCGTTTCACCGACGAGAGCGTCACTTCGTCAAGTATTCGTTCATTTCCTCCTGAACTCGCTGATCAGCTGAAAACGCGTCTCGCGCAAGACGAGAATCGTGCTAACGAAATTTCTTTCTCCTCCCGTGTCGCCTTGTTGCATTCCCTTTTGTTCCGTTTCCTTTCCTTTTTTATTTTTTGATTTAATTCCCAGCATCACGAAGATACGAGCGTAGCCAGCGAACGAAGCGGTTCTCACTGGCGGTGTAATTTGTCGCATAATCGTACCGATGTACAAATCCCGTTGTTCCTCTCGCTTTCTGCCGCTCTTCGCCAGCCCACAACCACCTAGCTGTATATTAATTACGCGCTCTTCCGAACACGGCCGACTGGACACGCTGTACGCGCTCGCCCGTATTTTCGGTCAAATCGTAAAACAACGCCAGCGTGCAACAATGGCCCTGATTTATTTCAGTAATTTAACTAACGCACCAAAACCGGTGGCCTGTCTCGGTCGTCGTTTCGCGACCCATCGGATACACACGTTCTTTTTTTTTCAACCCTCTACGATCCTCCTTCTGTTACGCGTTCCGCCTTCGCACCAAGTCGAAACCAGGTCGAATATTACAGTCTGTCGGCGAATTAAAAGTGTATTTTACGACTGGACACGTGCTGTATGAAACGCCGATGTCGACAACCTCGCCGGTACCATCGGGATCGTACAATACGATATAAACACCAGCCTGTTCGTGACTAAGATTTCGATGCGTTGGACAGAGAATAGCGGAGAGTAGTGTCGCGTGTTTGTTTACTACCCTCGTATAAATACGTGTAAAGGGTATTTGTGGTGAATATCGGGAAGATTTGTGGAGTGATTTTATGACGGGTAATGGTAGGATGGTATCGCAGCATTGTTGCTGGCATGTTTACGATAAAATCGTGACACGTTTGGATATTGTGGTGTCGCGTGTTTGTTTGATACGTTCGTATAAATACGCTTAAAGAGTGTTTGTAGCGAATATCGGGAAGATTTGTGCAGTGATTTTAAGATGTGTAATGGTAGAATGGTATCGCAGCATTGTCTTTGGGATGTTTACGATCAAATCGTGAGAAGTTTGGATATCGTTAATGTGAGTATCAAGCGTCGTTAAAACGACGAATCGTAGAGCTTCTGTTCTTGCTAATGTCTTCGATCAGCTTATTGACCGAAGCATTCTTAACCAATTAATCGGATTGTTTGTTAATTGGAAACTTTTGTAGTCGTATAATTAAAAGTTATATCGTGATATTTGAGAGTTATCGGATTATTACGAAGACCAATATTGAGTGAACGCATCAGTGGCTGGCAAGGGAGGAACCATTACAAGCAACAGAAGCGGAACAGCAAATGTTTAACTTTCAAACATCATCTTAAAGTAGTTTTTGAAGAGGAAATCTTTCCTCCTAATAATTATGTAAGTTTCATTACGTACAACGCGATGCGAAACTCAGCTGTTGAAAAATTCATCTAATTCGTTGCCTCTTCAATTTTATCGCAGGCGTCGGAAATTTCAAAAGTGCCCCAAGTCAAAGACCTAAAATTTATCATTTATCGCATACATTTACGTAACAATGACGGGAAACTATTTTTCCAAAGTAGTGAACATCGAACCGTTAGATGGAGCTGGTAGTTGCGAACGTCGTTAAGCAGAATTCAATTGATGCGCTAAACTCGAAACTTCGAATATCTCGGAACAGAAAATACACCACTTGAACAACTTTCACGATCACAGGAACGTTCCTTATCCAAGTTCGATGGAACACACATTCGAACAAACGTTACGACACCCACGCGAAACGAATAATATTACGAAACGTGAGGAAATATGACAACCGATCGACAACCAGGTATAATCTTAAATTAATACAAGAAATGTGAGAAAGAAACGTTTAATCGTTGGAGAAGTATGTTTTCGCCTATTTTATATTGACTAACGAGCGAAGCTACTTTATACAGCTGCTCTATATCTATAGAGTAATTTCTTTCATTCGGTTGCTCGAAAAGCTCCGGCCAGTCTTCAGAGACGGCAATCTACGGACGCTTTTTTCCCAGCGTCGGCAATTAGTCGTTGATATGACTGGTTAGAGGACGAAGGCACGACCCTTGAGGACGTCCTCCGTGTTCTCTCCGAGGATCGAATTATCTGCTTAATGGCTGGTAATTGCTGCGGAGCTGCACTTACCGCAGCTACTGCTACTCGCGTTTGCAATTCGAACCTTCGTTCGAGGGACAGCCGCTCTTCTGTCGCGTCGTTAGAACGGTCTAACCAAATTTTCGAACTTTCCAGAAGCTCCGACTCGTCCCCTTTTATTTCGTAATTACCTTCCTTTTTGTTTTTTTTTTTACATCTCCGCGCGTGTATCATTACTTTCATTAAGGTCGGCAAGAAAGTCGCGGAACCGACTTACACGCTACCGCCTGGGAAGCATCCGGACACTTTGATAAATTTGTTGTAAATTTCATATTTTTGTTAACGTAACTATTTGTATAATATAATAACAAAGATATAAAGGTAATCCGTATGAAGATTGATTTCACTTAGGAGAGACTGTAACAGCTGCTTCGCTTTCGATATTCTTTATATTTCTCTGTATCGCGTGTATTTTGTACAATTTGGAATTTTTCAATCTTTCGTAAAATGATAAAATCCGCGGTGACATTACAAGAGTTTCTATACAGGCTCGTGAAACTATTCAAATACCTGTAGATACCTTCGATCATATTTTTGTTAACATAACTGTTTGTATAATATAATAACAAAGATATAAAGATAATCCGTATACAGATTGATTTCACTTTGGAGAGATTGTAACAGCTGCTTCGTTTTCGATATTCTTTATATTTCTCTGTATCGCGTGTATTTTGTACAATTTGGAATTTTTCAATCTTTCATAAAATGATAAAATCCGCGGTAAAATTACAAGAGTTTCTATACAGGTTCGTGATACTATTCAAATACTTGTAGATACCTTCGATCATATTTTTGTTAACATAACTATTTGTATAATATAATAACAAAGATATAAAGGTAATTCGTATGAAGATTGATTTCACTTAGGAGAGATTGTAACAGCTGCTTCGCTTTCGATATTCTTTATATTTCTCTGTATCGCGTGTATTTTGTACAATTTGGAATTTTTCAATCTTTCGTAAAATGATAAAATCCGCGGTGACATTACAAGAGTTTCTATACAGGCTCGTGAAACTATTCAAATACTTGTAGATACCTTCGATGAATATATCGCGCGTCTAATAGGAAACATTCTGAAATTAGCATTCGTACGAGACTGGGTACCTGAAATCTGAAACTTCAGGTCTTCCTCGAGCAAGTGAAATACACGTAACGAAAAGCCAAAAGCTCCATGTCCATCGATCATCTTGAAAGCTTAAGATTCAAATTTGCAATTCCACGATCCTGGGTTGATTGAACATTAACATCAAACACCCCGATAACGATAAAATATATTAAATCGGATAAAACGTAAGAAAGGAACAAAATATCTTTTTCAATTTTTCCGGTTGTTTTAAGACGGTTGACAGGATATTTCAACTAAGGAGAATAGAATCGTTAATCGCAAAGTTCACGTATACTATCGTAAAATGCAAAGTGTTGGACCGATTCGCTTGCTATCCAAACGATCGGAGTTTAGACAGGCCGATCGTGGCACTCGCTGTTCGTGTATGCAATCCGTTGCAGGTAAGGGAGCGTCTGTGTTCGTTAATTCCACGGTGGCGAGGTTCGTTCGTTAATCTCGACCGCCTTTTCCAGGTTCAGCTCAGTGGCCCACGGCATAGGACAATAACGCGGTTGATTGTAATAGGAGCCTCTGATGCTGGTATTAGAGGCTCATTGTTCCGCATAAGCGGCCTCCCCATTCGCGTCTTCTCCTTCAACTTATTCCCATTTCTAACGTCGATCTATGTTTCTTTTGAACTCACTATATATAAGAGAAATTTTGTTTACTCATGGGAATGAAATTATAGTTTATCACGGTTTCTCATCCTTTTTATTTGAACAGCGAGAATCTATAATTGCCGTGAATAAACTGTCTGCGATGGGTGTGCGATGGAACAGTAATAAAATACTGCAGCGATAAATAAATAAAATAAAATATGAAAAAGTGTAGATACACGTGTAGAAATCAATTCGGCATGTCGAGTTTTTAATTGCACCGATCGGAATTCGTACTTTAATAATAAAACTCCGATATCACTATTAACGACTTCCATATTAACGACCTTCCTCGATTTTAATTACTTGGCCCCAGTTCGACAAATCGCCTGTTATTTCAACTTATTATTAGAATTGTTATTATTCTTTTCTGTTTTGTAAAAATAGATAAAAATAGATAATATCTCTTTAATTTAATTCGCTTAATTATCAAATAGGTAAATCGACAAGACCAAAAACGTGTAAAAACGAAAGTACTTGTACTGTTTAAAAAGTTGTTCGTCCTGAAAACAACCGATTATTCTTCCTCGTTAAAACCAAACTCAAATCAAGAAAGATGAAAATGGAGACAAATATTTAAAATTGGAAGAAGCCACGAAACTGTATAATTATTTTGATCATCTTAATCGTTTATCCTTCTGTATTCACAAAACACATTATAAATTGTATAATTATATATTTATAAATTACACATGAAAGGGAGTATGGACTCATAGCAGGACCAACTTATTCAACATCCTAATACGAATCGAACACTTGGAACCAAAAATTGGTGGTTTGAAACTCGCTTTAAAATCCCAGGTCTATCGACGCGGAGTTCTGCATTGTATGCTCCTCGTTTTTACGATACTTTCGTGTATGATTCTCTGTTTACAAAATCCACTGTTTTCAATTCCCATAATGGGTTTTTTGAAAAAATATGCAAGGATAAAAATCAATATCTTTCTACATTAATTTTTTAGTACATCGCAAATATGAGCAAATTGGTAGCAAAATATAAATAAACAGTGTTTATCTATAACATAATCCAGCTTGAAAAAAAAAATAATTTTTACAAACGTGACATTGGGTCAATACAAATCCATCACAGTCGTCCGAGGGTTAAACTATAGATCCAAAGGTAATTCCTGCAACTGTACCAAGATCATTGTTTCTCGCTGCAAGGCATTAGGATACTAACGTCTTGATGCCGAAAACGGAGGTTTCCATGTGCCTCAAAGTACCAGGGTCCTCGTTCGTGCGTGTTGTTCGATCCAAAGTAGTCGCAGCTAATCGCTGGCAGTCGATGGGATTGTAAATGACAAATGCAAACGAAATAAACTTGCAACGAAACGCGTCTGATTCTCTCGCAAGATCTCAACGTAAGGCTACGCTGCAATTACGGAAAAGGGGAGCTCTCAGTCGGGGTTTTCCCACGGCAAGAAAATCGTAGCAGCATCGCTCTATTCACCGCGTTGCGCACGCCTTGCCGCTTTCGCCGATAATCCATTGTGCGAAGCCACGCGAGTATTTCGCGATGAATCGCGTTTTATGTTCGTGTATTCGTACCGTCTCTCACCAGCAGTCGAGGAAGAGCATACTTATCAAGATAGCGTGATATAGACGAGAAGAAGGAAGCGGAGAGATCGCTGCAGCCTGTTGACCCGTATTCGCCGCCTCTTAAACGGAATCTCCTGTTTCGTCGATCTGCCAGCCAACCTCCAACCCTCGAACTTGATTCTACGCCGTGCCGACCCGTTCTTACCAAATATTTCCACTCCTTCGGATGCCGTAGCGATGTTGTTCGCATATTTCGGGTGCTTTGGTTTCTACGACGCCAGGCATCCTTTTTGTGTACATCTCGCGCGAACCTTGACCTTCCTCCTGCTTTGGAACTCTGCCACCGTCGTGTTAAATATGATATAGCCTCGTGCTTCTCCCAACGATGTCCCGAGACTGGCTGAGGCGAGATTTATAAACATTTTATTTACGATTTACTGGAAAATTATCTATTTTGAGGTATCTGCTGAAATTGATATTGAAAGTGAGATATTTACTGGGAATGACGTGAATTCACACGTTAACGATAATCAGAAAGGAAATTTAAAATGACGCGAATTGAGGTGAGCGCCAGCGAATGTGTTAATATCGAAATACAAATCGTAAATTCTCCCTGTATCACACTAATTTTCATATAATTGTAACCTGACGAAAAGTTTCTTCGTGTTGCGTGTAGAACATACCGCGGATCGATATAACTGTCAATTGCCTTATATGAAATGAAATTATGATCCACATCAATATTCATGCAGTGATCGACTGTAATGTCGTATAATGAGATAGTTGTAACGTGATAAATATTCCATTACCATTGTTCCATCCATTATCTTCTGACTGTTCTATTGTTATCTGTCTATTCGAAAGATATGGGTTCCGATAATTACCGTCGTCGATGTATATTTTACATTGAATTTCATTCAGCGCAGGAAATATCAAATATTGATCGATCAATATATGTATGTATAATCTGGCAGATTTGATTCTCATCTGACATAATATTACATGGTCGTACGTTAAATTTTATTCGACAATCGAAAGCTGACATTTCAGCTTGGATCGTTCAAATTGTCGCGATTATCGAAACTTTGACGTTCTCCTTGTTTGTTGATATGCGATAAAAGGAGCATCTCATATTTTTGTTGCCTTACAAAAATATATTTGCGAAGATATTTATATTCTAAGAGTAACGCAGAAAATAACATTCGGACTTTTATTCAAAATTTTATTATATTAGGTTGTCCGAAAAGTTTCTTTCGTTTTATGAGGAAATAATAGGCACAACGTTTTTTGGTTTATATTATTTTGTCGAATTACGTACGACACAGACTTTCAGGTTTCACGTTTGTATGAAGGTGCATTGTTGTAAAAAAACAACTTTTTGGACAACCGAATATTATATTTTTTTATATTATTACGTATAACAAATTAATGTATTAACGAGATCTTATCTTATTACAGATGATATCAGTATACAATCATATAGCTTCTATTTAATTCTGTTATTCTTCGAATTACGAGTAATCACTTTGTCAATTCGATAAAATTTACCGTCTTAATTTCTTATTTCGAAATAAATTTCGCAAAGACAGACACTTTGCGATTTGATTTGATAACGAAGCTGAATTTAACAAGCCTTTGTAGTCCGTTTTAGCGTTAGGACGATATTTCCGATATTATTTCCAGGACTTTTGATTTTTCTTTGTCTTTGAGATTCCTAAGCTGTCAAACGTGCCTGAAATTCCAACTGTATGAAACTGGATTCCTTCTGCTCCCATGATTACTATTCCTCGCGCTATTATTATTATTATTATTATTATTATTATCATCATTATCATTACCATTATCACTATTATTATTGTTATTATTACTATTATTCGGACCATACGCTCAAGGTATGTACACTCGCAATATTCTTCGGTAGTGTCAAGTCTTCAGATAAAAGTATTTTTTGAATTGCACGCTGTAATGTTTTCTGTTTATTAAAACTTCGTTTACGTGTCGTTTAGCCATAATAATTTGATTCTATTTACGTAAATATCAGTCGTGGATTTAAATAACGTCACCGTTGACAAACACTTAGAGAGAATCTATCAAATACAGCTTAATATTAACGATGTATACAAAAGTGTAATATATGCGTAAAAAAAGATTACGTTGCTGTAACTTTGCCATTTGCCAGGAAAATAAAGTCGCAAGGAGTTAAACGAGAACACGAGCGTGCAATGATTTAACGAAAGTCAGTATCTTAACATTTTATTTGCGACTAGCACTTTTCACGATGACGAACCGAATGTCATCAGAACGATTGGATTTTTTCGAAAGTTCGATCGAAATTCCAAAATCCTAAAATCCCAAAGAAAGAAACTCTGAAACTGATTCCCCTGCTGTCTCTTACTCTGATATACGTTTCGTCATCGTATTTTAAGTACTATCCATACAAAAAGTGATAGTATGAATCACACAGATGTCCGAAGCACATCTACTCTGCAATTCGATTTGTGATATCGGAGCCGGTGAATCGGCAAACGTTAACGCGAATCCAAGAACATAATCGCGTCTGATTGTGAGAGAGAGCGGATCGTTTGTGAAACATTCATTAAATCGAAGCTGCACAATGGCCAAGTTGCAAACGCGCAGTACGCTTTACAATCTTACATGTAACAGCTCCACAAAGTGCCTTTAAGCGTTTCCATTACCTGACTGTATTCAATCCAACTCAATTCTCAAAGCGTATTTATCAAATAAGTGTTATCGCGCACTTTGTGCGACCTAGCGTGCGAACAGGAATATCGAATTGAACCCTTGAAATCGGTGAAACACAAGGTTCTCCTCCAAACGTTTCTCCGAGGTAACATTCTCTTGTGGTTATCTCACCGATTGAAAATTTCTAATGTTTTCTCCTGTGATTCGCTTATGCAAAGTGATTTAATATATAAATAGGATCTTTACTACAATTAGTTTATTTACAGTAAATGGATTAAACAGATATTGTTTAAACAGGAAACCATGGTTGTTTAACGTGAACTAATCACAATAACGTATTATAATTAAGATAATTAGATAGTTAATTTGCAACTCTCGTCACCACGGATCCAACGCTCTCTCTCACGCGGACCACACTCTCTCGACAACGCAATTCGCACTCTCTGACTTCTCGATTCAGAGTGACTGTTAATTCGTTTTTGTCCCTTAGCAACCCCTTGTCTTTTGTCTTAGCCTCACCACGCACATGTTCCGCAACCGCTTGTTTATAATTTGCCCCAGGCCCCTCGTCCACGATGCTACAATACTATAAAAACTTCTCTGTCGTCACGGCAATAAATCAATAACGATTTATAGAATGGGAATAACATGGCACTCCTGTTTTAGAAAAAAGATAAAGAGCTACCTTCGAGTACAGCAACACACTATCTTGTTAATCAAATTTATCGGAATCTCTGTTTAACGCGTTCTGTTTACGTCTCGTCTCGCATCGGTGATCGACGTGCGACAAATGTTTTCAGCAGTGTACAGCATGTAACTGCTTATGCGTTCTTAAGATCATTGTTATTCTTCGATAGCGCAGATATTAAGAAAGAATAATAAAAAAAGTGCGTCTGTAAACAAAATGTAGCGGATGCTCATTGACAAGTGTTGGAATACAACGATATTACACGCATAGGTATAAATACTCTTACACAGACACCCACACAGGCATTTGAACAGGACACTCACACAGGTCATACTCATTAGTGTATAGAGGTGGAGTTCAGAATATTTAAGGGATCATGGATCACTATCTACGTCTAGTCTGAGAGTAACTGGCCAACTGTCAACAATCTCCACACTTTGTTAATTATATCACTCACTTATATACATTTGGTTCTGTAGTTCTGTTTAATAAATATTACCGAATATTATTTTAACATGAACATCGTGTCTTCCACAGATTATTAATCTTAGCTTTAAGATTAAATTCTAACAACGAGAATTTCAAAAATGATTACGATCATATTAGAACGAGTGATATTGAAGCTTGGCAAGCGATAGTAAGCTCAGTCGTTAATATAATCTTCAGAAGCGTCGTTATCATTTCTTATACCTTTGATCTTCGTAAATTCTCGATCAACTTCCTTCACATCTTCTTCGTAGCATGTTCCGTGTTGCCGGTCAGGTTATCGTTTCTTTTCTTTCTTTTCATTTCTCTTTACTTTTGCATGTAGAAAAATCACGATCGTGCCACGCATTCCCACAGATTCGATTTCACGCACGTCATCTCAACCCATTTCATCGAAAGAGTTCAATTTTACCATCGAGCACCGAGTAGCGTTCCGGTAGACGATAAACATACGCGTCAGATCTTTTCTCAAACCAAACAAAACGTCGAAAGCATAACTAAATACGCTTTTAAACACCGAGAACCGGGTGATGAAACGAAATACTACGATACAGCAGCATGGAAACTTGGAAACTCGGTGCGGCAAGAACGAAACACCGAATCCAATTCGGCTCGCAAACAGTTAACCCGCGTACAAGCAAAAACAATCGTTCAACTCGCGGCCTGGTTCTTTCGACCTATCTACCGGCCGAAGAAGGTTTGCTTTAATCCGTTAACTTTGTTCTCGGCGAATCCTCTTCTCGCCACTTGCGCTCTCCGCGTTTCATTGGATTAGGTCTCCGTACACCGTTTCAAGATTACCCGCGTGCAAGAGTTTTCAGAATTTTACTCTGCACCGTATCCTGGGCTACGAGCTTTCATCGAAACAATTGCCAGCGAGAGTGAGATGAAGAGAAGGAGAGAGAGAGAGAAAGAGACGGAGATGTTTTTGTTAGGTTGAACGTTTGCAATAACGCTAGGCGGCTTGCTTAAACTACACGTGTGTACACGGAGCGTGGCGATGCGTGTCTCGTTGCCAGCGTGATCTCACGAAACCGAGCCGACAATCTCATCTCTGCAGGAACACACGGCACTCCTTCTCCGCACACAAGGCAGAAGGGCCGATACTTGAAGCTCCTTAATTAACGTCTCTAACAACGTTGCACGTCCTTGCAGCGTAACTGGCTCGGTTACTGGAGCGAACACGAGCCAAGAGTTTGGATATCGAGCGTGTTCGAGTGGAGTTGTTAGGGTGGCGCGAAACTTCCCTTAAACCTTTCGTTACGTGATCGCTCGGCTGACGATCTTTCTGGTTGGCGTCGCGACGCGTCTTTTTCCTTCGCCTTTTTCTTCCTCCGCCTTGTATTCGCACGAAGCTTGGGTCTGCCGAGCGAGCGCAATAGGAGCGATGTTTCTAGCGGTTGTTGGTCGAAGAAGGACTCGCTGCACGGCGCAGCGAGAAACCAACTGTGGGATTGAATGTTATTTCCTGGCGAGATTGGAAAGAATTAAGCGAGGAACAAGCGTGGTCTGAGTTTACTCGCAGGTTGATGGATCGGATCCGAATTCGACGAGTTTCTCGTTACTTGGTCGGCGAAGAAAGTTTTAGTCGATCGTTTCGTAGCGTGTCGGTGTTTAACGATGGAATTATTTATTTGTATATTTCGTGTTCGCCAGAGAACTACCATTAAGCTACAAGTAATCAGTGTGTAAAACATAAGGACGCGCCGCAAGCAAAGAAGAATAAACGATGCACCAGGCAGGTTTATGTAAACGAAGGTAGCGTTGTGCTTTGTTTTCTTTTTTATTCTTTTTTTTTTTTAAGAGAGTTCAATCCATGAATTTTGGACAACGGCTGTCGTAACGTTAGCAGAGCTGTCGAATTTTTATCGACGATTGTTCGTTGGCTGGATGGTAACTTGCCTGAATAAATTAACAGAAACTGGCGGGGGTAGTTGGAAGGTGCGAGTCGTGAACGAAATTTATTGCCGTGGCTCGGGTCTCGCGTGCATCGTAAAGAAAAATTCTATGCATTCGCAATGAATGACCGTGAAACGGAGTAATAACAACGTTCTATCCTTTCTCTCATTTCCGCCTTGTCCATCGTTTAGATCGTTCGCGGAAATTGAAAGAGATGTGTCGTTGATCGGCTCTGCAAATGTTTCGCCGTTCCTCCAGCAAAGATCATTTTTCATTAGATTTTTGTGAGAAGTTATTCCGACTTTTTATTAATTCATCAGAATTTTATTGGTCAGAGTAAGATAGAAAGATTACGATTATAGTCTTTTTTATTTTCATCTGAATATAATTGATAATCGTTATAAATAAGTTGTTTCATCCTGCTACCTATAAAGTAATAATTGAAGAATGTGAATATATAGTATACATGGTATAAAAATAAAAAGATAAAATATAAAAATCGAAGAGATTCTTCAAGGTTGAATAACAGAAGAAGAATAAACGAAGAATTGGTTAAATCTCTCATTTGAAGAATATCAATTTTTATGAGAAATTGCATCGAAACAGTAGCATTTATTTATGATATTAAAATTCAAGCAACGATACATTCAAAATTTCTTCTAACAATATCAAAGATGAAAGTAAGATCTTATTTGTTAAAATATTTCAGGAGTAATAAGTAACAACCACATTACATTTTAATAGTAATTGCTTTTCTATAAAAGGTAACATACAAATAATTCTAATCGAACGTTACAATTGTTAAAATTTCCAAGACAAAAATCAATCTTCTTTAAAAACGACAAGCAAAATTTGCCAGAAATTAAGAGAACTGATACTGAGAACTTAGAAAAAAGATGTGTATCCGGATTCGAATAATTTTCCTTCCGACATTTTCACGTGTATTAGCTGTTATTAAAAAGCAATTGGAGCATAAGCGTTCGTTCATCGAAATGTATTTCCGGTCAAATTGCACAAACGATACGCGGACGTTAAATAGCCTGTGCCGGTGGAATATGTAAAATTGCACACGAAATTTGTCGAGCGAACAGTTACAGTTCCGCATTATTCAAAGGGGTGGCGTTCACATTGTGAATTTCGCAGTGATTAAAACGGTCGGCAGCGGCGCGTTGCTCGCTTTTTCGAAATTATTAACGAGGAAATTTGACAGGAAAAATCTTGGCCGGACGACATGTACGAAAGCTCGGCCAATAATTTAACTCCGCTTGGCCGTGCCGCGTCGCATAATTCAGATAATCTGACGCGATTATTCATCGTCCCCTCGGATACCTTCCATCTAGTACGTCTCGTGTAATTTCTCTTTCCTTCTCGCGTGCCTCCTTCCTTCGCCATATTTCCTTTCCTCGTGTCTACTCTCACCAGATTATCCTTTTTCTTTCAACTTTCTTCGTTACATCTCTTTGTTTCTCATTTGTCTCGCGTTACGTCTGTTACTTTACGTCTTCACCCCTTCCTTCTTATATCTACATCGGTTTTCCTTCGTTTTCGAACATTTATTGCTATAAGATCTTCCGTTTTCTCTCTTCTTACCTGAATCCGGAAATTAATTGCGATTTTTTTAAATTTACCTTCGTACACCGGATATTATCCACTCGTTTGATGTGCCATTTCAAAGCAGAGATGTCACGGTATCATTTATTGGTCACGATTTTGCTTTTGTCATTCATTTCTTACCGGCTCTGTTTGCCAACGCAACTATGGACAGTGTGCAAATTCGCAGAATATTTTTATACGAGTTGAAGCGCAAGTAAAATAGCACGAAATATTAATTTTCCGTTTGGCGTGTAATTTGGACGTAACGATCGAAAGAACAACGTAGTTTTGGTTCTAAATGTTTCAACGTGACAACGAAAGCAAGGTAACGAAGAAATCGTGGTAAGGTAACGATAACGACGCGTTAAAAGAAATTGTCGAGGGGAATTCTCGTTGATCGGTTCGTGAAATTGGGAAAAGTGCATTAAGTCTAATGGATCTTGTTTCGATTAAATAAATTTATTTTGAAGAGAAACGCACAAACCGGAATGCCATGGTGTAAAAACCGCAACTTATTTCCGGACGACCCGATGCTAAAATATACATCGATGAAATGTGACTCCTTTGCAAAGCGAAAAGAAAAAAAGAAAAGCAGTAGAAGGAAAATTTCCGTCGCAAGAAAAACTCTCGTTTGTTACACTTGAATATCACAGTCGTTAACATCAGAAAATAAAGGATCAACGATAAATTTATCATTTTGTTATTCCCACAGGCGTATCTTTTCTGTTTTCCATTGCTCCCTTTCACAACATTTTTCTTGCTTTCCGAAGTTGACTAAAACTTGCTTTTTTCTCTTATCTTACTTTTTTTTTTTTTAGGATTCCAGCAGTCGAATTCTTTCGAAAGACTTGCTTTTCCCTGGAACAGTTCTCTCTTCGATTCTGTACTTCTTTAGCTTTTTATCTGCCACTTTTCTTACGTCAACTTCTTTTTTACTTTTGTTCCAGTTTTTTTAGTAAATTCTTCGCTTCTGCTTCTTCTTCGTACTTTTCCCTCGTCGTTTGTTCCAACCAATCGTTCCTCTCGCCTTACTTTCCTTCTTTTGCTTTGTGTTGCGCAATGTCTGACGCGACCGTCGTAGAATGCCTTTCCTCGCACATATCCGAAAGTGCATTCGATCGTGCCATTACGGTCGCATTTATGCGAAAATATGATTTTACGATGTACAACGTTTGAAAGAATACGTTAGTGCCTTCCTGGGTGCAGTTGCGTACGTCGTAAAGTAAAATTACATCGATAATCAATTTTCTATTAAGATGGAAAATTCTGTTGAATTCATTAGCCGTATAAATTAATTCCGTACCATTTTTAGCCAACCTAATCGCATTTATTTACGAACATGATCAATTTGTATGAAATTGCTGCAGGGGCGTTTTTGACGCGTCGCAAGTTATAGGTTTTAGATTTTCAGCTATAATTTTACAATTTCATGCCAAACAGGATCGGCTGCTTTGTAATCTTCAAAATTTACCGAAATTCACCGAAGAGAGTAAATTCTGTCTTCTAAACGCTACGTTTCTAATTTTCCATGTTTTCCTTTCAAACAGCTTCCACAAGCTATTAAACTATCTAACTTTGCGAAAATTACTCAACTTTTGCTACTTGCTCACTCTGACAGATGCTACGCTCTACACGAATAACATACGAATAACAACGAGACGCATTGAAATAAAAAAAATTACGTACTTGAAGATTATCTACATTTACGTTTTAAAAAGATCTAGTCCCATACAATCGCCAGCTAATCCAAAAAAAAAGAAAAGAAAAAATTAATAAAAATCGCTTATTGTCATTGTTGTTACACGAGATTCCTTAAAAAAGTTCAAGTTAAGCAGAGTTAACAAGAAAAGAGTATTTGCCCGTGGATTTCATTATCTCGCAGAGGTTGATAATGAAAGAGCACGAGATTTGCGAACAACTCAATGTACATGCACTCAGGATCCGTTCGTAACAAGAAAAACCGATCGTAGGGACGATCGAAAATTTTCATATGCGCCTGTCGAGCTTATTCCTGGAGACCAACGGGAATGATCTCGGGGCCACTTTTCCCCTGCAGCGACAGGAGAAAGAGGAGCACGGCGTTTGAAAATGTCTCGTAACGCTGCGTATGGCAGGCGTTTGCGTATGCTATCTCGAAGGCGAATTTCTTCGTGATAAAATCCAGGGAAACACGAATCCGCTCGTCGGGGAGCCAGCCCGCCTGGAAAATGCGATTCTCTGTGAAAAATCTTCTTGGAAAACTTCCGCTGCCGGCGTTGCTTTGCGCATTTTTGGACGAGATCCGCAACGGGCTCTGCTGCTCAACCGACTTATTCCACGAAATCGCAGATCGGAACGTTCTTTTTTTTTCAGCGATCCTTGAATTCAGCTTTAGGAAAATTCGTTGACGATCGTTGAAATTTCGAGGCATTTTTCGCGCTTCTTATCATCTACGTTTAATATCAATTAATACCAACAGCGCATAATGTCCATTAAATTACTGTACTACTAAATCACCGCACATAATTGATTAATCGTTACAGCTAATTTGCATATTAATTTTGATATACAGACAGGGGTGTTTGAACCTCTACTATTCTACTACCTGCAATATCTGCGCGTATGGCAGCAGCGTAAACTACTGTAATTCCTCGTTCTCTTCGGTAAACGATCAATCGAGTACATAAAAATTGTATTGTTAGCCGAGTCGAGGTTTTTATTGCAAAATATCTTCTTGTGTCTGTGACGCGTTTGCCCGCAAAGAAAACTTTATCATACTGTCAATCCTTTGTACGATATTGTAAATGGCGATCGTTTTTCATTTTTATCTGAGTAACAGAAAAATCGACAAAGGAAAACGTCGACGTACGAACTGCATTATTCGTGCTATTATATCATTTGCAAGTTTTAGACAGCTGACAGTGCATCTGTTTCGATTAAGAATTTTTCTGAATTTTTTATCTGTGACACTGTGTCGCGACTTATGGCGAAAAGATTGTTTCGAGGAGATTCCAATAGACAGTTGTGATATAAAATAAATCAAAAAACACAGTTTTTGTTAAACGACGAGCCAGTCGATAGCGTCGTGCGATGTAGTTTGGTTGGCGAAGTACGAAGTTTACAGTAGTCGTTAGAGTATCTCTAAGGCGATTACGAAACTATTCCCGGACGAAAAATGTTACCAGAAAATCCCTCTCTGTTTTAGAGTAGCGCTTGCAAAAATTTGCCACACTCTACGCGGCCATTAAAAATGAACCTGTCATTCGAGATAGAGGGGAATTTTTTGCAGACATAAATGTTCCAGATGAAGAAGCGTATCATGCGAATGAAATGGATTATTTTATGCATGATTCCTTAATGAA
Source organism: Bombus pascuorum (assembly GCF_905332965.1). Taxonomy (NCBI): domain Eukaryota; kingdom Metazoa; phylum Arthropoda; class Insecta; order Hymenoptera; family Apidae; genus Bombus; species Bombus pascuorum. The sequence continues at coordinate 7,120,978 of NC_083496.1, read as the reverse complement.
CACCATTTATTGCAGTTGGTGCTCTGGCTGCAATTCAAAGTAGTCTGTGTAAAGTATGAAAATTTTTAACGACCGGCCCGTTGGAAAATGCCAGTATCATAGAATATTCTGAATGTATTTGAATTTAAGCAGGATTTTAATTATATTTCATATATACGAAGTTATATCAATAATCTTTCTTCATATTTGCTGGCTTTCGGTCGTCTGGAAAAGCTCGTTTCGTTTCTGATAATTAGACTGTGAACTTTTACGCATTTATGGAAGGAAATTTCAAAGTTCAAAATTACACGGAATATACGTAATATGAAAAAACAAAAGTATAATGCTCTCTGTGATGCTTGTTTGACAAAGTAATTTTCTACCCGACTTTTTACGTTTTTAATTATATTCTCAGAAATATGAATTTTCATAAAAATCCGCGGTCTACTGATAATCGATATTTAAATTCTGCTATACGCTCCATAAGATAAATCTTCTTTCCTATTAATAACTTTACTTTATTCTCAATTTTTTATTCGCATATTCGCAATCTGATCGTGTTCCTGTCGCAGATTATACTTGAAACAGACATTGCTGGACGTTACTAGAGACAGAGTTTCATACTTGAATTCAAAGGCTAAACACAAACTGGTGCCGCTTAAAGATGGTTTGCTATATAAATGTTTAACAGGCGAATGGCAAATAAAGTCGTGTCGCTTGAACAACAGATGGAAATTACTCGATCTACGAGGTAATTGTTAGTTGTTAGTCGTCAATGAAACATCAAACTCTGCGAAAGCAATTAGATTTCCAATCAGAGTTAGTCAATATCTGAAGCGTTCTGGCTTCGTTCAGTCCAGTGAACAATTAGGTTCAACTTACAGTTCCAGGAGACAAACAATTGTTAATCGATTAATGGTTGGTAGTCAATTACTCTGTGCCAAATCGAAAGGAGGACTGATCTTTTATAGAGCTCGTTATATCGAACATTCATCGAGTACGCGTGCAATTTTATTTATTAAAAAATACTTTCAACCAAGTGGAGACAAATCATACGTAGCACAAAATTTTATATATATATATATCGAATCAATTTTTAGCAATTTAATTTACAAATAAAAGGTATCAATTTTTCACAAATAAACTGGATACTGGAACATCTCTTTTATCGTATAATGAAGTCACATATTTCTACCCCTGTTACTTACACGTCGCAAGAACAGGCGTGACAAAGAGACGAATGAACTTATTTTGCATAAATATCCGCCGTCTAGTTGTGACTTTAGCAGTAGACTTTAAACTATAAGTAGAGTACCGATGTTTATGCAAATTTGTATTCTTATCAACGCACGGCTAATGAAATGGGACCGATGTAAAAATCATTAGACCGTCCACTGAGTAAAATAACGAGTATTATATTTCGAATATTTCGTGTATCTTTTCGTATTACGTGCATCGTGTGCAATTTTGCAATTATTATTTTCTATAAATAAAAATCCTCAGTCTAATTATAAGTTACGTTTACACGTTCGATTTAATATCTTTTAAATGTTTATTCAGTGACCTTTTATTTTTGTAATTACATCGTTGTCATTGCTAAGAAGCAATATATATATATATATATAGTTTATTGCTTGTGTAACGCAGTAATAACGTGTACAGAAGAAAAATATATAATGGTGTTGCGGTTAGTTTCTTAGTAAATTGAAGTTGAAATTTATACTGTAATTTCGAGAGCGGAACAGGTTTCCCTGGCGCATAGAGATTCTCAAAGTATTGTAAACAAACAAAGTTCGTAAGCACTTGGAATCGACTTGCTAGTTCTCAGTTGTGTGTTGCCAGGCACAAGAGACGGTCAGATTTCGAAAATATATAACACGATAGTACAATAAATGTCGTAGAAGATACATTGCTGGTAGAAAGTTCCCAACAAACTCGATATTTATTGCTGGTTTCTAGATTAATGATAATGAAGCGACAAGTTTCTGTAATTTCCAACATTCGCAGGTGAGTTATATTTAAAGACCATAATTGTGATTAAGAGGGAAATATTTATGTTCGATATTTATGTTCAATTAACAAATTCAACTAAGTGAGAATTATGGAAAGTATCTCTATTTCTTCCGTATTGTATTAGGTCGTCCGAAAAGTTTCTTTCGTTTTATAAGGAAATAATGGATGCACAACATTTTTCGTTTCATATTATTTTATCCAATCATTTTGTTCTATCAAAATAAACATCACAACGTTCGACAGATTAGGTTTCATGTTTGTTTAAAGATGCATCGTTGTAAAAAGTGTCTGTAAAAGGAAGACACTTTGCGGACAACCTAATTCTACAATTTTCAAATTTTATTTCGAGCGACAACTAGAAACTAAGCTAAGTTGAATTTTTAGAGTATAAATTTCCGCGTGAGCTTTTTTGAATATAGAAGTTTCTTATATTTTTCTACAAGCTGTTACATCCTGTAACCAAACTACGGATATTTATGCAAATTCATATTCTTACGAATAGAAGTAAAGAAATAGAACCTGAGCAGAGACTTGCTTACTAAATATTATTTTATATTACAATTCTACTTTGAATATTTTATGTAGATACTTTTGTATATTGCATACATTCTTGAATTTTAGATTTCCCATAAATGCATAAAAATTCATATTCTACTCATGACAAAAGAACGATACGATCGTTTGGAAAATGTCCAAAGGTCTTCGGTAAAGGTGAAACTGCTTATTATCCGAGACCAACAGAACACATAGCAAACGCTTCTTATTGCTTCGTTCTTTTTTGTGCTTTTATCTTCCTCGAGACAATTTACAATTTGTTCATGAGAACATTCGAGAAACTGGTATTACGAATTGGAATAATAGCTAGTTATATTCCTATATACCTAGGTATAATAGATAGGTATATTCCTGGTGTTCCATGTCTTAGAGTTACATTTGTCTTATTGTAACTCCTGTATTACTATGTGTATAATTAACCATTGACTCGTGCATTTACTTTACCATTAATATTATTATTTATCATAATATAGAAAAAACAGTTTGATACGTTCGTTCGTAGATCATCGAGTGTCCCAGTTGATTGGATCATTGGGATTTTCCTTACATTGGGATAAATGTAGGATATAAGTTGTTTATTAATAGATTTGGATAATCTTCTAGTCTTCTTTCATATCTGATATCAACTGATTCCACTTGGAGATCTTTTAGATCCTCGTTCTTAATGTATCATAGAGTATTAATTACCGTACGGAGAACATTCGAGAAACTGATATTACGAATTGGAATAATAGCTAGTTATATTCCTATATACCTAGGTATAATAGATAGGTATATTCCTAGTGTTCCATGTCTTAGAGTTACATTTGTCTTATTGTAATTCCTGTATTACTATGTGTATAATTAACCATTGACTCGTGCATTTACTTTACCATTAATATTATTATTTATCATAAGATAGAAAAAATAGTTGGATACGTTCGTTCGTAGATCATCGAGTGTCCCAGTTGATCGGATCATTGGGATTTTCCTTACATTGGGATAAATGTAGGATATAAGTTGTTTATTAATAGATTTGGATAATCTTCTAATCATCTTTCATATCTGATATCAACTGATTCCACTTGGAGATCTTTTGGATTCTCGTTCTTAATGTATCATAGAGTATTAATTACCGTACGGAGAATTATTGATTGCAAAGCTTCTACTTTTTTTAAACGTTGCTCTGCTGTACCCAGAATTCGATTCCGTAGGTGCAGTTAGGTTCGATAATGATTTTGTGTAACAGAAGATTATTCGTTGCATTCGGTTTTCAGTTTCTTCTTGAATTCGATAGTCGATGCTTCTTGCTTTTATATTAATCCGTTCTATTTTTTTCTGCACGTCGTTGCTTCATAAATTAGCGTTCTAACCGATCGGGGGAAAAGAACGTCGAGAGTGGAGGAAAATTTCTTTGGACGTTGGCGATGTAATTTCCTTGTCTTTGGAGGAAATAAAATAGGAGAAAGTAGGTATACCGGGAAGGTAACCGGTGACATTTTAGAGCACGTGGAGGGTGGAAAAAGTTTCAAGTGTTCTTGCACGGAATATCTTCTCGGGCCAGCGTGATGAGAATAGGAGCAATAAGAGAAGATCGTTGAACTCGTTCCAAAAGTTCGTCGCGCCTCGATTTTGTTTTCCACTCGGGCCGACATTAAATTTTCAATTATCAGAGGACCGCGTCTGCTTATTCTCTCAATTACGAGCTCGCGGCGATGTCTGAAATCGTATTGCCGTCTGCTACAAGATCTGCTGGTAGAAAGAGTTATCCATGGCCTGTAAAGTGCTTCGGTGCTCTCAGCTGGAAACCATGGTTTCAACAAGCCTTGTAATTTCCCCTGATTGCATTTTCGAAGGCCATGAAGAAATTAATATCGGTGGAAATTCGTTATAATGTTTTTTTCTTCGTTTGCCAATTCTTAGATGGTTACGTGTATCGACGTAACTCGATCTTTTTTTACAAAGTATCTCTTCAACGAGCAGTATTTTACATTTTTTGTTACGTTCTGATTTATTTTATTTACTTTATTTTTTATTTTATTTTATTTCTTTTACCCAAAGATGTTGGTTTGCGGTAAAATAGGCGGAATTTTCGTTCCAATTGCGATCATCCCAGCCTCAATTTATTCATTTTATCGTAGTAAAAATATCGCCTCGTAAGTTTCCATCGGACCACTCTGAGTGGTAAAAATCATGAAAATCGAAGTTGACCTGCCAGTCTTCAATGGACTGATTGACCAAAGAAAAGAGTCATTTACTACAAGATAGCTTTGCAAAGCGCATCTTATAGTTAAAGTTATCTTTGTACTCATTTTGTAAAGTAAAGCGAACTTGAAGCGCTTTTACATTACGCGTTATGTTGCTTTTCGATATCAATATCTTGGAAAATATTTTAATACTTTAATATTTCAAAAGTAATCTCCGATTGGTTATTGTAAATAATCTCTGAAAATTACGACGTATCAGATATTCGCTCTCGAGTTAAACAAAAATATGTACATTTCTCTGTGTTGTTTCGGAGAAACAATGGAACCGTGGAAACGAGATGTCAAATTTAAGGCGAGGCACAAAGACAGGCAGAAGAATGCAACAAATGGAACGGAGGGCCATCACTTTGAAGTTCGCTGTTGCATCGTTCATTTCACTTTATGCGCTGACTGAAATCCAGATAAACGATAAATCTGCCTTGGCTTTCGAGCTTCTCCGTATTTTATCCCTTTGTCACGATATTCTATTCTCTTCTCCCGGAACATTGGAAATCAACCGGAAGGATTACTTCGTCTTCAACTTCTTCTATTTTTCTTACTCCAACAGTCGATTTCTTCGAATTCCTATGAATGAATCCCTGTCTCTCCATTCACGTCTAAGTATAAAGGTCGGATGGAAAAATCTATTCTATTTCGTAAAATGTGGTTTACAGGATACATTGTCTCTACTTGACCCAAGTTCCTAATTTTCTACTCAAATAATCGAACAAATTTAATCAAAGTAAATTTTCTTTCGCTCTAATCCAAATAGAAATTTGTCCATTGGATTACCAAACGTTCGAAGAAGCGAAATTAGCGAAAATAGCGCGTCCATCTGGCAATATGAAAGCCTATTTAAATCAAGCAGAATTTATCAGGGTATAGTGTGAGTCGATTTATCCGAACCGCGTTTTATGCGATCCAGCTTTTGTTTGTCGTTAGCTGTACGAACTCGTAACTGACCCTCCATTGTCCAAACTACGCTCGACCGTGCTTTCAATTATACGAGCGCGTATTCAGAAGTGGCGCGTGTCCACGCGTTTTGTCCGAGCTGACATATAATTTAACGCCGTGTGCGTCGAAATTATTGTTCAATCTCAGATATCGAAACACGTGACAACAATTGGTGGCGGTAGCAAGCGTTAATCGGTCACACAAAATACTTTGACTCCCAACCGATTTCTTATAAACGAAACATCTACCATGTCCCAATGAACATATCACTGAGAAGCCAATTGGCGATAACAGTTCTCTAATTTTCGTGTCAAATTCGATTGCATTTCAACTCTTCAGAAATCAGACGATCGAAGACGAAATCTACCCGGTTCAGCATCCTGCGCCTCGAATCTCTAACGATTAGATATCGCGAAATTTACCATCGACCGGTGTATACGTACACAGAGGCAAATGGCAAAGTCAGATCTTCGAATCGCGAACATGATACGCGCGAGACGCTTTTCCTACCTAAAAATGACTGCATCGAAGTCGAACGATGCTACGAGTACACGACGTGAACGTATCAAGGACCGTTATCGGATCGCGGACGCGTAATAACTTGGAGAAAGAAAGGAAAAGCAACGGGAATAAAAAACAGAGCGAAGAGAGAAAAAGAGGAAACTGATTTCAGGATAGCGATGCCGTTTCATTCCGGCAAGAGATCCTTCGCGGAATCGGGCCAGCCCAGGGGGGATCCAGGCGGATGAATAGCCAGCTAGATAAAATCGCCGGGATTAAAGTGTCGCTCTCGTTGCAGTCGATCGCAATCTGTAACGATGCAGCGGCTCTGTTCGACGCCGTGGAGAACAGGGTTGCATCGTTCCGGAAGAGGGCAGTATCGGTGGAGCGTACGGGCACGTTCCACTGCTGGGAGTCGCGTCGATTGCGAATTCGAGCGTCGAACACTCGTAACTAACGATCCGGCACGGGATAAACGCCGTTAAAGCACGCGTTCCACGACTTTATTATCGGATCCTTTAGATACGAGACTGGAAATCCGGCGTTAACGACTCCTCGAATAGATACGAGCGAGTTACGTGCACGCGAGACCCGATGTTTCTACGTGGCTGGAAAAACGTCGCGTCGATGAGAATATTTCGGCCGATCGATGGGATGCGATTCGAAAGTGTAACGCGACACGCGAAGATAAGCGTTCGACAGGGATATACGCGACAGGCTTTAGGTTTCTGCTGGATGAGAGATAGCTTCGGATAGGGACAAATTCATGCGACAGGTTTTATGATGAGATTCGCAACACCGAGTCTGTCTACGTAGTTTCTTTTCTACTTCGGACAGACTACATACAGTCACGGACTTTTTTTTTTTATTTTATTTTGGTTATTTTACAATTTGTCCTTGTGGGCATTTGGTAAAGTGTTATATCTTGTTGGTGAAGAAAAAAAAATATAAATAAAAAATAAATATAGCATGTGGGCGGCTACCCCCAGCGGGGTGCCAGCTTCGTTTTTTCTAAGTTATATCTTTTATGAGGTCTATTGGGTGTTTCCTTTTTAGTCTTCTTGCGATATTTGTTGTGTTGCACGTTTCAACTGCCAGCTGGTTCGGGTGTCTTTTTATTCTTGTTCTGTATCTTGTTGCGAATCTGGTAATCTCCTCCTTGACCGTTGGTATTCCGAGGTCTTTCCGTATGTCCTCGTTTCTAACCTACCATGTGGCGTTTACTATTGTTCTAAGGATTTTGGCTTGCATTGTTTATACAGTCACGGACTGACTGTAAAAGTACAAGTTTCTTTTTATCGGTGACAATTCTCAGGGCTTCAGTGGCGAACGATGAACGAGCTTAGTTTTGGTGAAAATTAATCTGCAGTCGTATATTTAATATTATAGTTAAATATGTAGGCGTGATTATATCGATGGAATCAAAACGTACAATCGAAGACGAGGTGATTCCAAAATAGAAGGAAAATATAGTTTCCGAGAAAACCGACTTTGGAAATATCTTTCACGTACGCGAACTTGGCTAGTTACCGGCTTTGCACGAGCAAACGATCGCAAGAAGGTTACCGTTTGTGCGAAAATAAATGAAAAATGTAGAATACAATTTCTCCATCTGACGCTTCATTTTCAAAAATGTGGTGTTCGTTCGTGTTCAATTAACGATCGGTCTTGTACACGCGTACGATAGATTTTCGAATTTACTTTACTTGGAAACAAAGCGCGTTATGAAAAACGTGAAATACTTTCACACGTAGAATAATATTCTACCGATTATTTTCTCTCATTTAGCCCGGAATTAGCAAAGTTCAAGTACGTACGCTCGATAAATCTTCAAACTCGTTTTTCTTGAAAACTGGACCACGGGTCGAAGAAGTTTTATTCTAAACATATCTTTCTTCTTGCTTTTTAATACGAGATCGTCTCACAACCTGTATATCTTCTTCGCGAGTGGAACAACAACAACGGAAAAGAATGAGATAAACGCGTTCTTGACCAGATTGTTTTTATTTTATTATTCACGCATATTATTTTATTACTATCTGAGAACTACTCAGCGATTTTGCCATCACGTTTCCGACTGCGAGAGACTTTTCGTTTCGAGAGGAAAAAGGAGACGTGGAAACGGAAGGGCGATGACGCGAGACGAGAAAAGCACTTGGCATTTTCACATCAGCCCGGTGAATCCCGTTTTGAACCAACCAGTTATCGTATAATAAAGCAGCGACACCACGCTGGAACGATTTTATGCAAAAATATGCTGAAAAGCGATAACTTTTAGTCGACGTTTCAACGTACCGTCATGCAGATTCGGCATTCGAAAATTAGAATAATTTCGAAACTTTCTTAATGAAAAATGCATAAAGATCTTTTCGTTCGATCGCCAGTTACCGTACAGTTAAATCTGTAAATTATATTATCTAATAATCAGGTATTAAAGATATTCTAGGTATCAAGTATTAAAGTCTAAAAAGACTTGAAGAATTATTCACGAATTTCTTGGAAACTGTATCCGAGGGAAGACGTTGAATGTTAGTGACAGATTTGGCGATGCTTTACGATTTCATCGGTATCTCCGGTTTTTTCGAAACTTCGACATATTGAAAAGAGCTAATTTAAGAAGGTGAAATATCATTCAAAAACGATATGGAAAGCACAGAATTCCAAGTACCTTAAATCTTATATTAGGTCGTCCGGAAAGTTTCTTTCGTTTTATAAGATGAACAACAATTTCTGTTTTATATTATTTTATTGAATTAGGTATGATCCATTTCGTTCTGTTTCTAATATTACGTTCGTGCACGATTCGATAAACTAATATAAAACAAAAAGCATTGTGCGCCTATTATTTCCTTACAAAACGAAAGAAACTTCTCGGACGACCTAATACTAAATCTAAACCTAAGACTAACAGAAAACTCACGTTCAACTTTCTCATTTCTGTTTAAAAACGCTCAGTGTGCAAGCAAGCGCAGATATATAAAAAATAAGATATCGTCAAAGGAAGTATTGCGAAAAATTATTATTTTCCTTACTTTAACCATCTGTCTTACCTTTTCCAATGATCCTTCTCGATATATCGAAGTTTAAAAAAGATCGCAGGTACCGAAAAATCTTGCAACGTTACCAAAGCTTTGCCAATGTCTTACACTCTTCGTACACGCAATCCAGCGAGTACAGACATTCAGATGAACGAACGAAGATCGGGACTGCTTTGTGCCCGAAGAAACGCGTTTGGATGAAATTCATCCAACTCTCTCAACTATCGTACTCGTTTCTTCAATCACGCACGATTCGATTGCGTTTCGTACGCCCCTAGGCGCCACGTCGTTGCCTTCGCCAACGGATATCCGGACGAGGTGGCTGGAGCATCGGCCTGCGTTTCGAAATTTCGTTACGCGCCTTCTTCCTTCTATGTACCAAAGTGTGGGCGAAAAGCAGGGAGGAACGAGCTAGAGGGTTCTCTGCGGTTTCGAGGGAAGACGCTCGTAAGGGTTGCGACGCGCAGTGGCTTCGCGTCTTTAATTCGATGGCCGTAGGGAAGATTCGAGATTCGATTAGCAGCAAGGGAACATATGGACGCGCTCTCTGCTCGATGATTGGTGTATTGTTAACACTTTGACTGCCACGCCAAAATCACATGGTTTGCTCAGGGCGTATTTTTATTATTCAAAGCATATAATGGCAAAATAATAATAAATTGATGATGTAAGACAACGTTCTTCTCCAATGAACCGTTTATCTCATTGGTGGTAACGGATGACCACCGTAGCGCCTTGGTAACAGATGATAGCGACATATTATAACAAGGCTTCGTTTATTTCAAGAAATTCGTTATTTTATCGTAAGCAAAACGTACAGAATATATTGTTTAGACGTGTAGAAGATATTAGTAAACAGTATTTGCTCATTCTATATATAATAGCGTAGTATCGTAAACTATTATTATTAGTTTATTAATAATAAGTGGATTAAGAAGATGTTAATTAAGCAGAAAATGATGGTTATTTAATATGAACTAATCGTAACAACGTATTATAATTAAGATCACTGGATAATTAATTAACAACTCTCGTCAACGCAAATTCAACTCTCTCTTAACAACGCTAACAACACTATCTCGACAACGCGATCAGCACTCTCTGACTTCTCAACTCATACTGCTGTTAATTCGTTTATCGTCCGCTAGTAATCCCTTGTCTTTTGTCTTAGACTCATATCTCTTATCTTAGCTCCACTACGCACATACTCAGCAACCGCTTGTTCACAATCTGCACAACACCCCCCAGGCCCCTCGTCCACGATACTACAATAGCAAGGCATGTGCACATTTCTAACTTTATTATATGATTAAAAAGCAACATTTACGATCATTTTCTAAGGTGTGTTTATAATAATGTTAGTAGATTACCGCTCAAAGATATGGATGCAAACACAGTGCACAGTTAGGTGCAAGATTTGTTCTCATGTTCTAATAAAATGTTTAATCGTTCGATGGGGCACTTTTTATTTCGAAGTATCTTCTATTTATCGGTTATATTCAAAATACCCCCACTGTCAATTTTCATTCAATTTTTGCAATTGTAAAAAGTTCAAGCGCTCCGGTTACCAACGACCAACGTGGCAGTTGTCACGTAAAATTATGCAAAAGAACAACAAAAAAGAATAAAAAAAAAGAAACTTTATTTTTCTTCTAACACTTGGTTTTACAATCTACTTCAGAGCTCTAAGCGTGACTTTTTAAGACTGAAGCTCTTATGATTTTTTACTTTCGATCGGATCCGATCGCTTTCTTTTGTTATCCCTCAACATCCCCACCGTCCACGCATTTGCCAGGCGTCCGCGGCCGTTGCCACGCGCTCTTTCTTCTAGAGCCTTCGGTGGAAGGGCCGTTGGGATGTTGATGGTTCATTAGGCACTTCAGCGATATACATTGTCGCCGAGTGCCGCCACATCTTTATCTCCGATTTTAAAGTGAGCCGGTCGTGACATACCCCCCTGGTTAGATTGATCTTGGTCCTCTAAGATCTTAGTAGAATGGAATTATTTAAATGTAGATCGAAGGATATGTTTACCCCCCCCTTTTTTTTAGGGATCATTATGAATTGGTTTTCTGCATGTAATGGTACAAAAGTTATTTCGTTAATCTTAAATATAGCAATTTTACAATATTTGTTAGTGTTCGGGAAGCTAACAATTTCAGAGGCGTAATCATGTTGTAGTTTTCGATCGTGAATTGGTTGGGTTTGTTTACAAAGCGTAATTCCTATCCCGTGAATTCAAGGCATCTAATTAAGGGTATTATTACTAGTGCTAGGGTCAGCATTATCCTGAAAAAAGTACGCTTTCAGTCGGTTACCATGTATCTTTTTCTTAGCATTGTCGATAGAAATAATGTAATAAGGAGTTTTCACATCGTTAATCCTGTAAGGTCCTAACCATTCAATGTGCAACTTATCTCTTTTATGGTCGTTGTGAATTAAAACAAAGTCTCCTTTTCTAAACACGGTCTGAGTTTTAACAATCTTTCTTTCTTGGTCTCGCTTGTATCGTTGCTTATTCTGAATAAGCGTTTTGTGAGCTGTTTCCCAATATTTATTCAGTTGTTTTTGCCAAAGTGAGTACATATCATCATAGGTAAGTGTGGGGAATTTGGATATTGCGGAAGGTAAGTTAGCTTTTCGCCCAAAGGTCAATTCAAAGGGAGAGAATCCTGTTCCTTCATGTTTCGCGGTGTTGTACCCTAAACAAATGAAATTAAGTACTTCGTCCCATTCTTTGTCATTGTCGTGTAATGCAGTACGAATTAAATCTTTAACTGAGGCATGCGTTCTTTCGAGAGATCCATTACTCTGTGGGTGAAATGAAGTTGTTTTGATGTGTTTGATTTTAAAAGCTTCTTCAAATTTCGTCATTAAATCGCTAACAAAATTTTGTCCCTGGTCTGTTAGGATCGTTTTTGGTGCCGAAAATATGTAAATATAGTGTTCAATGAGCGCATTAATTATGGATTCAGTTCGTTGCGTTTTAAGGGGAACAACTAGTATCAGATATTTCGTAAGTTCATCGTGAATTGAAAGTATGTATTGGTTTCCGCGTTTGGTTTTCATCATCGGTCCTATGATGTCCATAGCGATTTTGTCGTTAGGGTTAAGTGGCGTGTCTGAGATTTGTGGGGATTCTTTGGGCCTGATACGTGTTAGTTTCTCCTTTTGACATGAGTCGCATGTTTTCACAAAGTTTTCTACTCTTTCTAAAAGTCCGGAAATTTTGAATTTATCCTTGATCCGTTGATACGTTTTTTGTATCCCTAAATGTCCTACGGTGTCGTTATGGTTTTCCTTTATTGCTTGTAGTATTTCGTTTTCGTCTAGTTTTAAGATGGGATTAGGTGCATAAGTAATTTTCTTGTACGTGTCGTTAAAATATATTAGCATGAGTTTAATCTGCGTTTTCTCTAATTCAGTGAAATCGTTATTTCCTATGCCGATTTTTGTTGTATCTTTAAGAATTTTGTAAAGTCTTCTGATCCAAAGTGTCTCGTCGTATTCTCCTAAGTCGTTTCGAGTTAATTGGTAAAATGTTTGGTCATTCGGTTTAATTTCTAAGAGTTTCGGATTTTCGTTGTTCTCTTTCCATGCGTTGAATGAATTAGTGTGATCAATTACTAGGTCGAGGTTAACTACTTCGTCGCGAGTTACCGCGTGAACTCCGGATAAAGCATCTGCAGCTGTGTTATCTTTACCTTTTGTATATTCGATTTCATAGTCATATTCTTCGAGTTTAAGTCTCCAACGGATCAGTCTGCTAGAAGGGTCTTTGCAATTGTGCAACCACTTAAGAGCTTGGTGGTCGGTTCGAATAATGAAGCGTCGTCCTAACAAGTATTGTCTTAATCTTTTCACGGCCCATACGATGGCTAGAAGTTCTTTTTCTGTCGTGGTATAGTTTCGTTCGGGTGGATTCAGTGTTCTTGAAATGTAACAACAAGGATGACCGTCCTGTGACAGTATTGCTCCTAGTCCTTCGTTACTTGCGTCGGTAGTTAAGGTAAAGGTTTTGTTAAAGTCTGGATAAGCTAATATTGGGAAATTACAGAGTTTGTCTTTTAAAGTATCAAAGCTAGTCTGGTGTTTGTCAGTCCAATGAAATGGTGTGTCCTTTTTTGTTAAGTCTGTAAGGCTTTTCGCGATTTTGGAAAAGTTTCGAATGAATTTGCGGTAATAACCTGCTAAACCTAAGAATGATTTCACGTCCGTGGCATTGCGGGGTAATCGAAAGTTTTTTACAGCGTCTAATTTCTTGGGGTTTGGTTTAACTCCTTCGGATGAAACTACATGGCCTAAGTATTCTAGTTCCGGTTTTACGAATTCACATTTGTCCGGTTGCAATTTAAGTCCTAATTCTCTGAGTCTCTGAAATACTATCGCGAGGTTTTCGTTATGTTCTTGAATCGTTTTTCCGAATATCACTATGTCGTCCAAATAAACAAAGCAGTATTTTCCTACAAGTCCAGTCAAGGCTCTGTCCATTAATCTTTGAAAGGTAGCGGGTGCGTTTTTAAGTCCGAATGGCATTCGATTGAACTGAAAATGCCCTTGCGGTGTCGAAAAAGCGGTATATTTTTTAGATTTCTCGTTCATTGGAATTTGGTGGAATCCTGAGGATAGATCAAGTGCCGAAAAGAATTTTGCGTTTCCTAATTGTGTTAAAATGTCGTCTATATCGGGTAAAGGGTAAGCGTCTTGTTCTGTGAGTTCATTTAGTTTCCTGAAATCGATAACTATCCTCCATTTCTGTTTTCCTGAGGCGTCTAATTTTTTTGGAACTACCCATATCGGAGAGTTATAAGGAGATTCGGATTCTTCTATAATATTTTTCTTCAACATGTCTCCTATTTGTCGCGAAATCTCGTCACGGTGACATTCCGGTGGTCTATACGATCGTGTGTTAATGATTTTGTCTTTAGTTAACGAAATTGTGTGCTGAGTTAAATTAGTACAGGGCAAAAGATCGGTTTCTAAATTAAAGATGTCAATATAATGGAGAATAATCTTTTCGATGGATTCACGGATTGGTTTTTCAATGTGATCTGTTCTCACTAGGCTTTTTAGTTTTGATACGTTGGAAAAGTCATGAGAATTTTGAATATTGCTAGAAATTTCAATGTTTTGCTCACCAGTATTGATAAAACATACTTTAGTTGGTTTGCCTTCCAGATAGATTGTTTGAACTCTGTTTTCTCCAGGAGTTAAGTGTATTGGTTTCTGAAATAAAATGGTTTTGTCGTTTAGTCGGATTTTGTCATTGGATATTGAATAGTTATACTTCTCTAAACATGGTAGCCCAATGATTCCATCTTCGATAATAGGGAAGTTGTTCGGTACTATGTGAAAAATGTGATTTTGTCCAAAAATTCGTTTCGTTACGTATTCGTTAGTTTCGTATTTGTCTCGTCCCATAGAAAATTTTTGTTTAGGCCCTATTTGTATCGCGTTGACAGTTTTGTTACGTTTCACCAGGTTTATGCCTGCTCCTGTGTCGACCAGAAATACTCGCTCTTCGGTTCGGGTTGACAAAGGTATTGCGAGTAGTCTTCCCGTGGCGATGTTGACTCGTATGTCTCGTACGGTTCGTCCATCTCCTGGTTCGATGTTGTTCCTTGTATTTCGTCCCTTTCCTGGACTGCCTGAATCCTTGCGGGTGGTCGATCGCGCTGGCTCGGTGGTAGAAAATTTTGACACTTGTTGGCAATATGTCCCAGCTTTCCGCACTTGAAGCACTTCATCTGCGCGCGTTCAGCAGGTGGTCTATTTTCTATTTGGTTAAATGTAGCAGGTTTCTGAGCTGCTGGCGTGTTAGGCGATCTTGATGGTACATTAGATCGTCTTACCTGCATTGGCTGGTTGTTTGCGCAATTACTAGCGGAAGGTAACCGATTACATGACCAATTAGGTTGTCGTTCTTCTCGCAAGTAGCGTTCTACATCGGCTGCCTTTTTTTCAGCTTCCGGAAGATTCAAGGGTTCACTGCTTAATAATATTCGCCCTATGTCGCGTCTGAGTCCCTTTAGGTACACACGAACAGTCTTCTTCGTGATTTCTTCGGTCATAATTTTACGTGTCAGTGGTTGTGGGTACTCATTGGTTACTGCGTACAGCAAACGGTTGAGTATTCTTCTAAACCGAATATTAAAACTTTGCACTGATTCCTCGCGCCCCTGTCTCAACTCTCGTAATTGTTCTTGGTACTCATCCGAAGTCACTTGTGCTGCTAAGTTATTTCTCAGTGCGTCGTACAGATCACTGTAACACTCAATAGGAATGTTGCGAATACTTTGGGCTGCTTTTCCCACGATTTTTTCCACTTTTATTGCTTTTAGCAACAGATCTTGCTCCATACAGCGATCCTTCATACTTCTCACTTCTTTGATGAAGTCTTCAACTCCTACATCATCATCTCCGTTAAGCGTTGGGATGTAGCGTATTGCATCCTTAGCTCGTAGAGTGGGAGAAGCGGGCGGAAAATAGCCTCTTTCTTCCACCTCGGGTTGTTCGATGTTGAGGTGAACAGGTGGGATGTCTGGAGCTGCTAACCCTGACAGTTTGCGTGCTTCTGCCATATTCCCGGTGCGACTGATTGCTGTCGACGCACTTTCATTGTCTTCGGTGATAATGGAAGCAAAGTCATCGGTCGCAGGGGATCCGAACCCAGTCCGTAGCGCTGCGACGGTTTTCCCGAGATTCTCGATTTCTGCTGTCCTGTGTCTGTTCTCTTCGTCATTTTGCATAGACAAACGTAACATTTCCTCTCGTAAAAGGGCAATATTCTCATTCTGTTTTTGAATACTGTCCCATATTGCTCGCAACATTGGGTCAGTTGAGGTTGAAGTTTGAGATTCGGTTGCCTTAGACATTATTGCGCTGATTTCACTTTTATTGTCACTTCGCTTGGTTCGTGATAGTTACTTTGTTGTTGCGGATGACCGTAGTCCCAAATAATTCTATCTTCCGTAGATGATGAATGTCTTTTGGTTTCCGAACAAACACTTTTCACTATCCTGGCAGGATCGCCAAAATGTCACGTAAAATTATGCAAAAGAACAACAAAAAAGAATAAAAAAAAAGAAACTTTATTTTTCTTCTAACACTTGGTTTTACAATCTACTTCAGAGCTCTAAGCGTGACTTTTTAAGACTGAAGCTCTTATGATTTTTTACTTTCGATCGGATCCGATCGCTTTCTTTTGTTATCCCTCAACATCCCCACCGTCCACGCATTTGCCAGGCGTCCGCGGCCGTTGCCACGCGCTCTTTCTTCTAGAGCCTTCGGTGGAAGGGCCGTTGGGATGTTGATGGTTCATTAGGCACTTCAGCGATATACATTGTCGCCGAGTGCCGCCACATCTTTATCTCCGATTTTAAAGTGAGCCGGTCGTGACACAGTCAAAGCGTTAACGCGTAATAGCGACGAATTTTTCGAACCGATTCGCCTCATACCGCAAAGGGGATGCGCACGAAAGTATTCGTACACTTGTCGTTAAATTTGATGAATCGTTATTATTATTGGAGGAAACGTTTAGAAATTTCCTTAGCAGTACGACACTCGGTTATCGTGATCCTATTGGTACAGTTTCCAACTTCACAGAGTTCAACATGTATTTATCACAAGTATAGAAATTATATATATCGTTCAGCCAAGTATTGCTTGTTGTTGTACAATTTTGTAAAAGATCTCAGTGTAAAAGTTTATGATACCATCGAGAAAATCGATGTACTCTTTGTCGATACAAAATCCTAGTTACGTGCTTCTTGCCTTTGGGAATATCGCAGACATTTGAACAACTGAGTTAGAACGACTGAATTCCGAGCGATAAATAAAAAAAGGCGACATGATTGTAGCGTCAGCGTAAGTTAGGACAAGTATTACATTGTAAATTGTTTAAGGGAACAGAGCTATCGGTGCGAGAACCAACAGCCGATAGTTTTCTGTTTAGCTTTAAGATCAGCGGACGATGCCGAGCTGGTAGCCACGTGCAGCGAACGTTTCTTTTTACCTAACAATAAAATAATAATTCGATCCCCCGTAATACTCATCCGCTCTATCATCTCTATATAACGAAACAGTTCCAAGAAGAAGAAAAGAGGAGATTCACAGAGATTGTCTAAATTGTTTACACGAGGATGGATGTAATTTATCAATTAATTTGGTAGAAAGTGTATCTTGGTCAGAGCTCTGGAAATTACGCGGCTGTTCGCGGTAAGCGTTTTCGTTGCCGCACTCTGACCATGTAAGGTGTATTACGTGTGAATTACTGACATCAATTTAGAGGACGTGCTGCGAGAAGATGAACGGCTGAGGAGGCGGTTGGATTACGGATACACGTACCCTGAGAAAGTCACTGCGTATCGTGCAATTTACATGCGCCACGCGGTCTAATCCAGCTGCTGCTGGGTTTACACTTGATTGAATCATAACCAGCCAAGTGGTTTACACCCGGCTGGGGTGCATTTAGCCCTGGGTGCAACAAATTAGCTTCTGCCTCGGTTCCACGGAGCTGCATCACCTTTAACGACAACATATTTTCGGGATGTAGGAAGCAAACGAATTTCAACGTTAATCGTTGCGCGAATTTTACGATGCAGGTTTGATGCTACAAAAATATGCAGAATACGTATGTGTAAAAATATTGTATGAAATATTCAGAGTGAAATATTCAAAGTACTCGTTTAATACACCGGCGTGAAAAATTAAAGGATCATTAAATTCTCGACGAAAAATTCTCCACGTTCAAACTGTTGTAATTTCGTGAACAAAAAATCCCACGACAATCTGGCTGGACTCGTTTTCAAGTTTCCAGCTTACTTCTTCGCGATTCTGTGTTTCCTTCTTTTTACGTTATGTTTGTACGTGATGTAACGAGTAGCAAGGCGAAAGTATATTCCTTTCGGCAATTTTACATCTTCCAATGATTGCATGGAATATGAAAAGTTTCCCTCGGGGTTTGTTTCGAACTGCCTTCGTGAAGCTAAATTTCCCCTTTTCTTCGCAAACGAAAAAGTTTGATCTATGATCCTATTTTAATTGAAAAGTGAGCTGTCGGATTTGCATCTCGTGTGTTCTATGTGGTTGTGTATATGTGTGTGTAATGCAATGAAATATCCTTGCCCAATTCTGTCGGATTCTTTCTTGTATTACTACACGCACAGTAAACGCACTAAATACGCACACGATATATGCTCTAAACATACACGCTACAACACGCACGAGGTACAAGTCCGACTACGCAACCTGCTCCTGATGTACCTTGGGTTGTCCCAATTTCAGCAGTTCGCTTTTCATTCAAAATGCGATAAATTGGCGAAAAGGAATCGTATCTCGAGTTTCTCGAGGCCGTTTTAGAAAGATGTTATTTTACGAAGGTATCTTAAAACGAATTTGACGAAAATTTGTCAAACTCCGTGCAATTGGAAATGTAAAATTTTCGAAGGAAAAGTACCTTTGCCTTCCTACCCGATATATAACGTGAAAACATAATCCGAAAAGATACGAACACAGCCACGAAACAGTAAGTTTCAAGCTTTAAAATGAGTCCAGCTAGATTGCCGTGCGATATTTTTGTGCGAAGTTACAACAGTTCGTTCGTCGACAATTTTTCGTCGAGAATTTAATGGTCCTTTAATTTTACACGTCCTGGCGTACTTGTAATATCGGTCGATATTGTAGATGTTTTCGTGAATATCAGGTAACTTTGCACCGTAAATTTGCAGTTCGTCGAAGACGTGGGGATATCGAAGGTGCGTTTGGTACGAACAGAAAATTGCATGTCAAAGACGTCAAGGCGATGACATAACCTTTCAGTTTTTCTATTGCGACATACGCGCATCGATCCGACAGATGTCTGTCCCTTTTGATAAGAGTCAGTTCATTTGGCTTGACAGTTTGGAGTACGTACGTCGAGAAATGGGACCACCTACATCACGTCATAAACGCGGCAAATCATAGTAGAAATTGCACTGTTTGTTAGGCTGAGTTTTCTTTTAGTTGTGAAACGTTTAGCGCTCGTAAAAATTGGAATAAAAGAGAAGGCGTTTTAATAATTTAATCGATGTTTGAAATTGATAAGCAGCGTAATAAGATGATTTAATAGCTTTCTAATTATTTTCTTTAGAGCAAATCTTCTAAGAAGATAAAGTCGACGATGTTTTTCGTTATCTTTGTAAACGGCCGTTATTTCCTGAAGCTAGCAGGGAATATTCCATACTGAAATCGAATGGACGTAAGTTGAGGGAAAAGACGATATGTTGAAAGTAAACATCATTTTCTTATGGTTCAGTGAAGTCTTTTATCAATATTGATCGAGAGCACTCTAGTTTCTAAAGATATGTTTTTTAAATCCAACGACAATCTTGCAAAGTAAATGAACCAGTTCGGAATAAGTGTGTTATCTCGTCCATAGATACCATCGCGATAACACAAATACGAGTTAATGAAAATTATATAATTATTTCTTTAGCATTTCGCAAGTGTTCTACTTCGAAATTCAACAGTTTCTTCATCTTTCTTCTATCATAATTTTCTAATTTTCCAAGTATTCGAATACTTGCTTTCAGAATATAGAAATTTATATAAAATTTAATTAAGTATGTCCATGTTTGTTTACAAATTCTATATCGTTGTCGCTGTTTTTATTTTGTCGGTGTAGTCTCGTTTCTTTATTTCGCTAAATTTATGTGAAAACCTAAATACGTATATACCTACAACATATATTTCTTTTATGCTTTCACAAACGTAAACGTAGAGGAGACTACGACATAGCTTTTCCGCTTTTATTTTACCTTTCTAGCAATACATATCTAAAATATTTTCACCGTCACATATAAAATCGAACCGCAACAAGTCGTTTGCGAAGCACGCGTGCAAAATCCATCGAAATAACAATTCGTGTTTCAAAAATACCGGCACTGGCACTCGTAACTCTGTTCGAAACCGTTTCAGTTTGCTGCGAAGGCATTCTCTAAATTTCAATCCACTAGCGTCAGCTACGACGACGCCCGTTGGCCCCCGGAAAATCGTCAAGCAATATTCAAGCAATATCTCTGCCTGTTCCGAACAATGAATCCAGAATTCGTGAAACGTTCTCCCATCGGCTAGGACAAACCATCGATCACGTTCCCTCAGGCTATCCAGAAAAAAACCGCCCGATCGAACTATTAAGAGTCAATAGAAGCTCGACGAATTATGCTCTTCAAGCGTGACTGCTTTATTTTTCGCTGTGGATGGGAGATTGGACGACGTGAAAGATCGAGTTCTCGTTAATCGGGATTTACGAAGAATCTTTAAAGAACACCAAGTGCATTTATCGTACGTTAAAAAAGGCTGATCAACTCTTAGACAGAATTAACACGATTAGCGGATCTTTTGTCAAATACTCCTATTTATTTCTCTTAATAGAAATTACAGATTAATTCTTCGCGTTTGTCCATTCTCAGCCATTGGAACAGAGAATTATTCTGATTATACGTCAGATATTTTAGCTTTATAATAGACCATACTAATCGTGGCTGTGGATATAACGCGTAAGATCTTAATCACGTTATTTGGTAATGACCTATGTATAACACCCAATGAGGAAATTTAATAAGTAGGTTATTAAAATGTAAGCGATAGTAAGCCCTTCGACGTTAGAAGCTTTCATAGCTGCGCTTGATATTCAGCGGCTTGTGTGTAACTTTTTACAGAAATACATCCTCGATATTTAAGTAGGTATCTTCATAAGTACAATAATTGTTATGTAATCCAATATAATATGCTAATGTAATCCAAAATGTGCTCCGAGAGAGAGAGTGTGAGATTTGTACAGCTGTATAAATCTCACCTGAAGCTTTGGGTCAGCTTAAATAAAAGAAAGATATTTTAACCTGAATTTAGTAAAATTCGGCGCATGAAAGACGCGAAGTATAGTACTCCTGTGTCTATGTTTTTCTTATCTTTTGTACGTTGAATTTGATGAAAACTAAAACTGAAGTATTTTTTAAACTAAGGAGTACTTCGGATTACGTTCGGAATTTCGCGAGGAGAATTAAAAATCACATCCATTGGTGTATAAAAACATATAGAGTTCCACATAAAAAAAATCGATGGTTATGGAATCGCGTAAAATAATTTTCTTGAGAAAAAGTTCTTTCGCTGTTGCACGTGCCCTGTGAAGTAGCGTAACTTTGTCGTGAGAAGATTTTCATGCAACAATAAGTAAGACAGATATTTAGGATTATTACTTTTAAATAATTTTCTATATATTATCTAACTGATCGTTCGTATTACAACAATTTGAAATTATTCCGTGACAATGATTTCGGATGGCGAATGGTACGTTTTAAATGGGAAACTCGAATTCGTTTGGAATCAATGACAGAACTACAAGTAGGTTAGACGATCGAACAGTTCGTAGCTTTGTTCGAACGATGTATAAAGGGAGATAAAGTTACGAAACGCTCGTGATCGCACTGGCCAGAGGATTTTTAATTAAATCGTGCAAACACGGGAAAATTATCGGGCAAACACGATGAAAATAAGCATAAAGTTGGAGGGAGAGAGATGGAAATGGTAGACGTAGGAAGGCAAACGATTCTGCTTTCTTTCTCGCTCTCGTGGCGTGAATGAAAGTCACGTTTTCCATTTTATAGCAATTGTAAGCTTACGATACACGTTTGCAATATACATGTTTGTTTTCTGTTATACGCGAAAGAACTGCACCGGCTTTGGAAATTTCTTTTAGTATTACGTGCAAATTGCAGAAAAATATTGCAGTGGACATGTACTAATGGTCATTTTTATAACGCTCTGTGAAGTTGATCAAGAGGCGAAAGAACAAAAATAACACGAAACTGTATACAATATCTGCTACTAGAATTTATACAGACGTATCTCTATTTTACAATATACGAAGAAGTTTATTAAATACAATGTTTAAGTTGGGATTGTTCAAAGTTTCTATGTTTCACAATAATTCCGACCTTTGTTACATTCTATCGAATTTCTACAATTATTATTTAGCGAATTATTTAAACAATTTTAATTACTCCCACGCGTACACAGTTGTACGCGATGTATTTGGCTTGCACTCCAATTTTTCAATTAAATATTTTTATTGCGTCGTGAGAAATTGTATGAAATATCAAAAGTTTGTACGCGGTATTCAGTTATTATCCGCGCTGTGTTTCTCTGTGTTTCTGTATATATTTGCATTTACAAAATTCTACCCCATCGTTTATTCTGCTTTTTACAATCACAGCGAATAACGATCGTAGAAAACCGGCGTACAATCTAAATTCTCTCTCGAATTTCAAGCTTTATACAAAACTTTTGCTATGATAATAGTACGCGGTTCGTTTTCATTCTCAACTAACTCACATTGAAATCCACTGTTTTACTTACCAAGCGATATATTAAAAATCAAAAAACGGATAAACATAGACTTATCGTATTTTTCCACGTGATCCCTCCAATGACAGAAATAACGGAATACCTCGTGACGGATAAACCAAATGGTATTTCCCGATTGGTCTAATAATTCGAATAACCAACGTTCCACCGCAATCAATGTCTGAATAAACACGAACAGCTCCATACGCGTTCCTCGTCGTTTCTTCTCTCACCACACGCCCTAAAAACCCTCGTTATCGATCAGTCAACGAAATGGCGAGCCATCGATCGGGTCCTTTTTCTTATGTTCTACTACTTGCGGTTGCCGTTCCAAGACGAAGTATAACGCGGCCTTAACTGCGGAGCCCAAGTGGAAGGAACTGAGAGCAAGTGTCGTCGAAGAAGGAAGTCGGCAGCCCGTCCTTTTGTACGATCGCAGGAAGAAGTTTGCGATCGAAGAACGTCAATCGACTCGAGTTGCCGCGCGGCAACTTTTCGAAACTTTTACGAGCAGGAGAAGCTGCGACCACTTGATGCCCGTACCAAAGTGGTTACACACTTTCAGGAAGCTATTATCGAAGAGTCGACGTTGTCGAGCGATTCCGAACCCGAAACCACGACACGTTTTCCCTTTCCCTGTGGGCCTCGTCCTTCTTATTGTATCTTTCTTGTAAAATTATTTCGCCGATCGATCGTTCGCCGATGGTACGCTACCGTCTGAGCGAAGGAAGATTCCGAATCGATCGTTTTTGCCTTTCAGCAGTTTCGACTCGTTTGCCTTTGACTTTAGCGTGGGTAGATTAATTTTGAGGAGCGAAGTTCTTAGCGCCAATATTAGTAGGAACTTCGAAATGGAAGATAGAAATTTGTGTGTCGGTATAGTGGGCAACGCGTAGCGAGAAATTCGTCAGTCGAAACGGAAAGATTTTTCATGGAAAAACTTACGTTAATGTTCGATGCTGTGTATTTGATTCGTACTTTGACTCGAGCTTTTTTATTTAAGATCGCATGAACCGTTGTTTCTGACCATTGGCGATCAAGAAAATACGTAACAGGAATATAGAAGAAACGACGTGTAAGATGCAACGAGGCAAGATGGAAATTTAAATAACAAATATCTATACGTTTGAACGTATGTATATCATGTACAGTACAATTACAGATGTAATTATATGGAATAATACAGTGGGATTAACCCAAACTTCAATTAATATCATA
Source organism: Bombus pascuorum (assembly GCF_905332965.1). Taxonomy (NCBI): domain Eukaryota; kingdom Metazoa; phylum Arthropoda; class Insecta; order Hymenoptera; family Apidae; genus Bombus; species Bombus pascuorum. The sequence goes on along the minus strand of NC_083496.1, from coordinate 7,097,112 downwards.
CAGTGCATGATAGAACTAAGCGGTAATTTGTATCATTTAATACAAATACGAATGATGCAAATTAATATGCACGAGAAAATAGGGAAGATTTTCGCAATGTTTTTTATGATTTATGCTTGAATCTCATTTGGGAGGCTAAATTTAATTTTATGTTGGGAAACGTTAGTGCAATTGAAACGATGATTTACAGATAGAATACAGTTAGAGTGATTGCTTATTTGGCTGATTTTTAGTTACGAGGTGAAAGCGTTTTTATTTGAACTTTTACGTAAGAAACTTATAGAAATGTTAGTTTCTTTATTCTTTGTGGAAAAATCGATTAAAAATACTCGTTGCCAATGTTTATCGATAGGTATAAATTAGTTTTACATATAGTAACTGTGATATTGATTTGTATACTTGTATGTACAATTATGTGTCTTTTTTAACGAATCTTATTATCTATATGTAGGTATTAATTAACATAAACTAGCAAATTAATTTATTACGTGCTACAGAATTAAGCACAAACGTTTTTCATGACTTTATCGAGTAGTATAACAGGTGTATGTTTTGCTAGTTTCAAAATTTTTCGTCAATGAAGATGTTATAGATAATGAAAGTCATTAAAAAATTGTTAAGAAATGTACGTCATCTTCAGGCATCATCATACACACTAATATATATTTTTATTATATTTCGAAGCATTTTACTAGATTTTTCTTTTACTTCGTTTCGGAACAGATTGTTTTATACATTTTGAAACTATGTACGTCCTATTCGTTCCTGCGATGCGAAACTTGAAAAATGTGTTCCAACTATCCGCAATAAATCGTTTCCTCTTATCCCCATAAATTCGTGCCCTCCTAAATCCTATCCGAATGAATTCGATACATGGAACACGGTCGAGTTACAGTCTAATAAAATAAAACGGCGATGCAAGCAGATTAAGGCGAATGAATTATTAAACGATGCGTGGATATCCTTATACGTGGTAATTGTGAAAGATCACTGATTACGATCGAATTTCAAACCGAGTTTTATGAAAAGCAGTTGGAGAAATTATGCGAGATTAAAACGTTCACGTGGAAAGAAAATTTTGCTAAGTTGTTTTGTATCGACACACATAAAGCGGAGAAAAGTTTATGCATTGCGATATTAAACTGTTTAACGTTTTCAACGCAACATTTCGATACTTCTACCCATTATCTTGATATCTGCATTCTACTGCTACTTTGCGAAACCGAGTCTAACGATAAACAATCTTTCGTACTTGTTATAACGAATAAACAAGACAATTTATTATGAGGCTGTATGCGTATTCATTATATATGTAATAAAATACATAAAAGTATAAAACGAGAAAATACATCAAAATAAAATACATAAAACGATTTACTAGTGGACTGCGGATGTTTGTGCAATCACGACGAATTCAACGTTGCAAAAATTCGCGGAATACACGTAATATAAAAAGATACGGAAAATATTTCAAATCGCAGTCGATCTCATTACTATTTCTAATATTTATTTTTATGCCCGAAGCAAATTTTTGTTAAACTTCGTTTCTTAAATTATATTCTTAAAAAATATGAATCTGTATAAATATCCATAGTCTAGTTTTTATTCTAAAAACAAAATTAATTTATATCTATAATTTTCCAGCTGTGGTAATTTTATTCGAATTTCCTTCCACGAAAATCTGCTTCTTTTCTATCTCCGTGTAAGCAATCTTCCCTGAATCATGGTTGACGTTTTCCATCGTGGAAAGTGTATGACGTCGGTGTTTTTCGCCAGCAGAGTGTGCAGGTGACGCGTGTACATTTTTGTAGGGAGACCGTTGAGATGAAAGTGAGGACTACATCATGTTCGTAGAGGGTGACCTACCCTTAACAAGCGTAATTGGAGCAGGTGGTCGGCCGTGGCTGCGGTTTCTCTGCATACGTAACTACCCAAAGGTATTCTACCCCCTGCAGCGGCTGGCCACCCTTGTTGACCATCTGCCCCGCCTTTACACCCCTGCGATCTTTCGCGGCTTAACAAATCGAGTCATCACGATTTCATCGTGGAAGTATCAAAAATGAGCCGCGATCGTTGTCAATCAATTAAACATTTGGAAGTCGATAGATTGAACCAGCTATCGAAGCAGTCTTATGCTAATAATGTCTTTTCACAGTGTTCGCTATTAAGAATTGAACGTATAGCATGCTGCATCTAGTGTCATTTAAACAACTAAATCACTAAATAATAAAGTAGTGTAATTGTTCAATTGTAACAGCTTTGAGTAAATATAAATATGTATTAATTAATTGGAAGCTATGAGATTCGTTTCGAACAGTGCCAAAGACAGGTGGAATGGGTCGAAGATTATGCTTATGTTTATGTTTAATATGTTTTAATTCAAGTTGAGGTTTATATTAAGTTTACTTTTGATTTTAATTCTAATTGGGTCAAATTATAAGGGTGGAAAGGTATTATTTGTAGTAAGAGTAGCATATAAGATAATGTAAGATAAGATAAATAGAGATATAACTGGAAACCATTCGAGATGGGAAGAGATTAATCGCAAATAAGTAAGTAATAATAAATAATAATAAAGTGGTACAAAATATCGATTTATTTTATATCCATAAATTTACTTTTTAACTATAGAAATAACAATATTTACTTTAATAGTCCTTTACTCGACTAATTTTTTACATTGAAGGTGTAGACAAATCTAGTTAGAATGTTTCATGGTTTAATTTGATTTTTATACTGTATACGAAATAATAGCGGTACTTGTGGTACTAAATTCATACATTATAACGCGTTTCACATTGTGGCCGTCCATTTCGCTTCTCACGGTCTCTTCCCTTTTCATCAGCATCACCCCTGATTGGAACATTTGTAACGTGAAAATTTCAATAACGCATTTGTGCACGTTGAGTTTGTATTATTGCAGCGTTCATCGTAGCTTCGTGCAAATCCGTGGTTGCTTTGATCGCAACTGAGAAAGGAAAGGGTGTATCCACGAGGAAATCGAACTTTGTTAATAAATGGACAATGTCGGATACAAGCCCAATGAACAAGTTTTCCTCTTTTCCATTCCATATTACCTTTTTAACGTGCTTTTTTTATGCCCCTTATTAACGAGTTCCTCTTCCGATTTAACGACGATACGATGTGGTATAAGTATTTTAAGATGCATATCATTTGTTTTTTTTCATGTGTATATATGTTATGTACATGTTCTAGACTTATGATGGATAATACTTAAAAAATAATTTCTATTACTTCTTTCGAGTTTCTAATTTTATTAAATATTTTATGTAATACTTTGTATACGTGTTTAAAATTGAGAGTTATTTCATTGATATATTCTATTCGGTAGAAAACACATTTATCTCTACTTATAATCTAAAATAAACGCTCAGAATTTTGAATAATAGGATTTGTTGTATTTTGTATTTATCGTTATTAAAATAGTTTCATCAAATTTATTTGTCTTTCACAAAATGTTTATTAAAATAGAATTTGTTAGGGTTTTGCGATAAATGTATCAAGTAGGTGTCCTAATGCGCATGACAAGCAGTGTATGCTATATGAGTTTAAAAAATAGTCAAACATTTACAAACGAGAAGCGAGTGAAACTGACCATTAAACCGATCGAATTTTTGTATTCGCATAATGTTAATGTCTAGACCTGTCATTTAAAAATGGCAAAATAATACAAATATAAATGTCTGAAATTCCTAATTCATTTTAGTCTTTTTTACGATCAAGCATTGTTGCATAGTGTAGGTTTACAAACGAGCTAGAATATTAATACGGAATCGCACAGTACACGGTATGTGCGTAACGCTGGAAGCCAAAGGAAAGGCAAACGTGACGTCCAATGGTACACGATCATTGGGAGCCACAAGGTAAGCTTTCGTGGACGAATCAATGTATGGTTAACACCAAGGAAAGCGTAGACGAACCAATCCCATACGATCACTGGAAGCTACTCGGGTCAGGATGGTAAATCTCATAACTTGCTATCGCATGATAACCACTTCGAGTGGCAAAGGTACTTCGATATAGAACACCCGTTAGTTCAACAACTTCAGGATAGACGTATGAAATGGGCTGCATGAATGATGAAACATAACGAATTAGAGAAACGAATGAATAAATAAGGACAAGTGTCATCGCGTCACAAGTCACATTATATTTCAGATATAATTTTAATTTTAATTATTGTTAGATAGATAGGTAGATCACTGTCACTTACCAGTGTATATCTATGGATATGAATATATTAATTACAGGTAGATATCATTGCTAGAAAAATGATATAATTGAGAAAATTATTATTAAGAATCTTATTATCTAACGATGAAACAATTTCTTACTCTGATAATTAAGATGGTAGTTTAATAAAACATCGTTTATATGTGTTTCTTAGTATCAAGGAAAGGGATAAAATAATTTCGTGATACTGTGAGATTACTTCCGACGATACGTCTACAGCCGTCGCAGAGGAAACATCGAAAGTTTATACATTTGTACAATTATGTTTGATATCTCTGTCGACAGTGAAATGCATATATTCGGAATAAATTAAATATTCGAACCTTTGAAAGTAGCAAATATCTTCGTTCGTATCGCAAACTGTAGTATGTTCTGTTCGAAACAAATATATTTCTCGATTTTACATATCGAGACACGAGTTGGATAGTCTTGCACAGAAGTGTCTGACAGTATATATCGAACAATATTAGCAAAGTTGTTTCGAAGAGGAATTGAACTACATCTTGCTGAATATCAGAGTAACGACTAAACCTGGCTGAAACTTTCGACTGAAGCCCGGAAGCTCCAGATTTCACCATCTTATATACTCCAAATACTCAGTGAAATTAGTAGCAGAGTAAGCTCGAATATGTCGAGATCTTACTATGATATACCGCAGAGATTGCACTCATTTTTTTTTTCTTTTAGAGAACTCGCTAACCTGAACATTACACATCTCAACTCCTTCGTTTTCCAATTACGTTCTTTTCTAACCGCTTTGCAATCACGGATGAGATATCCCGCCAGTCTGTTTCTCTGTAATTACAACTCGCGCCCTAATAAACGAACACGCGGAATATCTCGTCCGTGTCGTCGCACGAACGATATTGCGTCGCGGAATAATTCGTCCGTGGTCATCGTACGAACAATATCGTGCCGCGAGATATCTTGCTGACGAAACGGCTGAATTTGCAGTGTTTTTACATAGTCGTTTTACGTAATATATTAATTGATTTAATAATAATTATGCTTAATGTCATAATAACGACAACGACGAATTAATTATATCCGATTATTATATCGGCGTATTGGATTACGTTACTTGCTGTGGGCAACAAAATTATACATTTTTAAATACATATACATAAATTTATCATATATAGATAGAATATACGGAAATACAAATTTACGCTCTTACAATTTTAACAAGGCAGGAAGAACTTGAATTTATCGACTGATTTTCGACTTCGATGGTATACAAGTCTCTAATGATACGTATAAAATGTTATTAGATGTAGTTATTTGGCAGCTTTAAAGATATAAATAATTAGATCTACATGTATAAGAAAAAAATTTTTCCGAAAGAAATTCTTCTAACGAGGTTTCAACGTAATTCTCATTATTTTTAACGAAATCGTGTATTTTTTCATACATTAGTCCATTCATCCCGGCATTCTCTATGAAAGAGTATTAACCTATTCGTGTCGAAAAATTGTTAATTTAGCAGATATGTGAACTTCAATTTGCGAAATTTAACGAGTAGAAGACAAAGAGAACGCAAACACAGAAACAAAGCTTCCTATTGTTCCTCGGCTTTCATATATTAAATTTGACAAATTGAAGAACGTTAATTTCAAACACCAATACATTCAAAAATATTAAAATATGCATGGTATGCTGCTGAATTAGTCGCCTGTCGCGAAATATTTTTTAACGCCAATCAATTAATTTTCCCGCATGATTTACAAGAGGAAGAGGAAGTTTACGTGTAATAAATAATCGTTTATTGCGTGTTCATGGTGCCGAACTTATTTGTATTTTAATCGAATGTACGATATTCATCGTCGCCATCATCATCACGATCATGTACGTTGTTACTGCGATAAAATTGCACCGAGAGAAAAACGCCAGAGAACAGGGAATTGACCCGAAGCCCTTCGTATTACCAACCGCGTACTTACCATACTTTCCAACAACATTGATTCGAATGTTGCTCGTGCTTAAGCTACACATGGAAATTTACATCATATCTCGTACAACTTGAATTACTTGCATCTTTAAAGTTACCAGATAACTACATCTAATATTTTATACGTATCGTTAGAAAGATCTATATGCCGAGAGCATGCGAAAGCTCGTCGAAAACGAAGCCTACGAAGGCCGTGCTGGAGGCAAGCCAGTTTCACCGAACGAAGAAACACTTTTTACTCTTCTATGACGTTAAGGTCGGCGTAATTTAAAAGCGAACAGCTTCGCTTTCCCGACATCGGTCCATGATTCTCGTTCTGTTCGATTAACTAACTGTAATCTCTCACTTGCAATCGGAAACTGCTACGTTCGTCGGTATCACCAAGCAATTCCCCGAAACAATCAAACAACGAAGTATACACAGACCCGCGTCCACGAATCGATTCTGTTGAAACTGTCCAAGCGACATCGGGACACAAACAGCGATACACGTCGACCGTCGGGTTTCCGGAAACGTAGTTGCCAGTGACACGCTCGAGTCACGTGTTTTCCCAGGTGGTTGTATACCTGTCGGGGCAGATTCAACCGAGCAAACGAGTCGAGGAAACTCCTTAACGCAGCCAGGACAAAAGCAATTAGAGTCGACTGTCCAGCGAGAGAGAGAGAGAGAGAGGAGCTGGGAACGATTCCCAGCGACTTCGAATTCAGCGTGAACCACCGGTGAGTTCCCCTCTCGCGACGTTCGTACCGACGAAAGGGAACTCTAGACGGCGAGGCTCGATAATGTCTCGGAAAGTGAGTGGGTAATTTGATTGCACCCTAAGATACCGGAACAGGAAGCTGATGGAGTTTCAGAGCAGTCCCTCCACTCTGTCATCCCCTACCACTTCTGCCTCTTTCTGCTTGTCTTCTTCTGCCTCTCGCTGTTCGCCCTTTCCTCGACCTCTGTCAGTCACCGTTAACTTTAAATCAACTCTTCCGCGCTGATAAACGCGCACATCTCGTAAAAATCGTTCAACCACCGATGAAATCGCGCCAGACTTATGGCGGTCGGAAGTATTCTTGGATAAGGGATGAGCAGGGATAAGAGGGTAGTTTGCGGCTCTAACGAAATTGTTAAGTGATTGTGAGCCTGTTTTCTTCTCGCGCCTTCTGCAATGAGCTTCGCGAGTTTCAGAGAAGCTTCCGTTTTCCGGCTTTCTTAGTCTTTTTGTTTTGTTTCGTCGTTGTCAGACGATCGGAAGAGATATGGAGGGAAAGTCACTGGGATTTCCTATTACGCCGAACTGTTTGTTTATTTATTTGCCAGTTGACTGTAATTTAACGCTTCGCTTTATTTCTGCTGAAAATAAATTGTTTCGTATTTTACGCTTGGGAGAACTAAAATCGACCTATTTGCGAAATTGATCTGTCTTTGTCAACCTTTAATCTCAGACTCGTAGTCTGATTAAAGGATGACACGTTCATTAAATTGAGCTTCTTTCTACTATAACATTCGTGGTTACTGATATTTGTAATCAAACTGCGGATTTTTATGCGGTTCTATGTTTGAACATAATTAAAGAAATGGAATCTAAATAGAAATTTGTTTCGTTTACCGAATATCATAGTAAATGCTCTAGCTTAATTTTGTATACATTTTTGCAATCTGTTTATAATATACACTATTTACATAAATTCATGTACGTATGAAAAATTAAAAACTACAAAAGTGTAGGAAATGTATGTAATGTATAAAAATATGTCAAATTTTCGTAATATTTTGTGAATGAAACAGATCTCTGTTAGGTTTCCATTTCTTTAGTTCTATTTTTAAAAATATGAATATACACGAATACTGTGACAATCGTTCGTTATTTAAAACACGCGGAACACGCAGATACCATAATAATGACATTAAACTTACAAAAGACTAAAGTTGGCGTCTGCGTAAATTCCGTGCTTTGACGTGCTGCATAATCATTATTATATTAACAACTTATGACATTATTTCTCATTAAGAATTGATTGCTATAATCTAATAGCAATTTCCCTATTATGTATTATCTCCTCTAATAATAAATGTTGATAATTAATTGGTTGCTCGTTATTCTGCATAGCATCATGATTATTACTTTACGCTGACAAGCAATCACGGCTGGTTATTTATAGACTCGTACTACTTACCGCGCAAACGAATTCGTAAACAAAGCATTGGATATAATCTATATGGAAAATTGTTAATATTATTAATTATTCATCCTCTTTGTTGTTTCGCACGTATATTACAATTAAAACGATATATTATATCTAAATGAAATTAAAGTTATCGTCAGACAGTTAGACCGAGATTTAGTGACTATGAGGTTTTTGTTAAACACGTTCGCAGGAAATTTCTGTTTCTGAAAAAGAAATTGTTATAATTTACGTTTGCAAAGACGAGACCATCCAACTGAAATTAATTCTTACCAATTTCTAATTTCCCAACTATCGTGTACACTGATTGAGAGAGGACCAGTTTAAAAGGTTAATCATCTTCGATCTGAATATTTCCCAACCACGAAACATACAATTTCTCGTGCATAATTCTGTCATAAAAAGCAAATATCGAGTCATTGGTACAAGAAAGCACAGAAATGATCTATCTATATATCAGTGTGTATCAAATAAGAAAGCCGCACCCAAGATATAGCAGTTTATATTTCCGAATCTACGTGAAATTGATGCCTGTTAATATCTTTAAATACCAAAAGTCATTTTTCTCAAAGCCTCATACGCCTGTTCGAATTAACGCGGCAGCATTGCAATCCGCAATAACGGCGTGTTCCACTATTCTCCGACATCGCCAACAGCACACACATACGTTTCTCGACCTGCCACCGATTCGACACGTTTCTAAACCGTGAAAGCTTTAGGAGTCAGCGCGGAACCGCGAAATGCACGATCGTAGCCGCAATCCTTTCGAATTCCTTGCTCACTACGACGATAATTTGTACGCTGCGGCGTCGCAGTTTGCCTCTTTGGTTCTTTGAACTTTTGGCTCATCGATCCACCAGCCATTCCCATCGGGCACGTGTATTCGTCGAGATGAGAAGATCACGAACGAAAGGCTTGGAAACGTTGCTCGTCGTGATGGAACGTATAAAGGGAAACGGGCCGCGGCCGCGCCATAGAAAACTGATTCGTCCGCCGCCCAAGCGATTTCCTCTTCACGACCAACTCTTCGTAAACACTTAAGAGACCCGCGTTCCGAACTGTTTGCCCGCAACGGTCGAGCACGCGGCGAAATTCCCGTGGATTTCGAGGCTTATATACAGCGTTCGACCCGCGCGATTGCTTCTCGTTCCTCGCCGTTACCCCCGATCGATGTTCCGAAGCTCTGCTGTCGCTTTTGCCGGAGAAAGATGTTGTTCCCTTGCACTAGCTTCGTGAAATTGATTGTACACCAAACAGAGAAGAATACGAATTTGTATTTCGTGTGATTGCAATTTTACGCCGTCTTTCTTTGGCATAAATTTTTACGAAGTTTCACAGCGATTTGCTTTTAATATTCCGACGTCGAGTATTTCTGTGATATGAAATTCTAGTATTATACGTATGTGTACGGGTTGTTTCGTTTAACTGGAAACGGTAGAATGCGAGGGATTAGAGTTATAAAAGAAGAAAACGTTTTAACAAAAGTTATTTGGATCGAAAGAGGATATCATATGTAGTAAATTATTATTTTTTTTTTTACTGTAAATATGTAAATACTATAATCATTGTAAATAATATAATTTAACACCCCCCTCCCCTTCCCACTCATCCCCCCCCAAAATCCCTCAACGCATAAAAGTAATACACCGAGGAGTCCTGTTTTGCGGCCAAGTTTCAGGACAAAATACAACACACACAAGAATACACAAAAATCACGCACCAATGCGACTTAAACCCAAAAAAACAAAAAAATAAACGCAAAAACCGAAAATCCACGACACATATTAGACCATGGCTACGTCGTACCGACGCGTATCGGTACTTTTGCCTAAACACACTATACTCAATTCATTGTTTATTGTGACTCTCAAAAATGTACAAAAAAATCAAATATTGGCTAAATAAACTATTTAAAAAAAAAAAAAAAAAAAAAAAAAATTATTTTTTCTTTTTTCGTAGATACAGCAGCGGGACAGATTTTAAGGTCAATTTCAATTTTTCGAATAGAACGATGCTTCTCTATGAGAAAGATATTAACTTATATATGTATATCGAGCAATTATTAATTTAACAGATATTTCAACTTTAATTCGTCAAAGTGTAATGTATGAAGAATAAGGACAACGTGAACGTAAAAATAGAACTTTGTTCTCTCTTTGTGTTTTATATTGTACATTTGGTAAATTAGAGTCGAAATATTTGCTAGATTAATATTTACTTTACTTTCTTTTCATAGTCAATGATATGATGGATCGATTAACGTATTAAAAAATACATATACGATTCCATTTGAACGAATGAATTTAAGCTTAAAATCTTCCCCAATGTTGCACGCGCAAAAAGATAATTTGCGCCATACGATGTGGCTGTACGAATCGAACAGCTTTTGTTAAAACATTTTTTTGATAAATTTGTCCCTTCGTCAGATATTATAGCGTTTCCAGTTAAACGAAACACCCCGTATATTCAGTTTACTTACTTCAAAAGAGTTTATTAATTGTACAAATCGGACCATTGTAGGCTACCTTTCCGGAAATTCATGAACTTTTCTGAAGACGGATACAGTGCATTTTTCCACTTACTTAAACTTCAATAAGGGAACACCTAAAGTACCGTGGAGAATTTTTCCTGCTGTACTTTCAACACTTCTTCTATCGGTCCTGAAAGGAATTTTTGTTGGTCTTTGACGAATTTTTCTCCGGATTAAACTAACTTCTCCGTACTTTGCGAAACTTCTTGGAACTTGGGATTTGGAAACATTGAATTCTGAATCGAACTATTTCTCACAAATCGCGATCGATTCAACGTGCTAGAAATTTATGTTATCTTTCGAATTCTATACGTTACTTTTTTATTTAAGAATATCGCAGCCTATTTCGTGGTAAAATATGTCCATTTTCAAGAGCGTGAAGAATAAGAATCGTGGAATAATCTTATTGTTAACGGGACACGTGGATAATTTTCGATCAAATTGTATTATTTTTCTGTCATTATGATATTTGTTAAATTTAGTTTTGTCACGTGTGAAACGAAGATGAAACAGACACACGTAGCGTTAATCTATTAATGAATTAATGATACTTCATTTGAATTTTAATATGTTTTAATCCGCTCAACTCAATATTCATGCAGTTGACATTTTCAAGTAACCGTGTGCTATTTATATGTTTCAGGTAAGTCGTCATTATTAAAAATATTCATGGTTCGGATGTTGATGCTAGTAGCAGCTTGCGAAACGTTTGCAATTAGTCCACCGTATACACACGCGTATGTATAGACTTTTAACATGTTACTTTCATTACGAAATTACGTATCAAACACGAATTTTAATTTAATTTCGTTATACAAACTTCATTATACTTCAGTAAAAAATATCGCAGAAAACAGAAGGTGCAACGTTGAATATAATATACATACTAACATATTTTTACAGAAATTACGTATCGGACACGAATTTTAATTTAATTTCGTTATGCTAACTTCATTACATTCCGGTAAAAATATTCCAGAAAACAGAAGGTGCAATTTAGAATATAATATATAGTAACAAATTTTCACAGAAATTACGTATCGGACACGAATTTTAATTTAATTTCGTTGTATCAATTTCATCATGCTTCGGTAAAAAATATTCGAAAAAATAAAAGGTACAATGTAAAATGTAACAGTAACATCAAATTTTCTCGTTCGTACGTTTTTAACAAGTATTTCCTTTCCTTCTAGTACGTACTGCTATTTTCTCCCCTGCAATCTTCGTAGTTAACATCCTCCTTTCAATTTTTACGATTTCATATTACACTTTCCTTTCGAAATTCTTTCTCGATCGCGTGCCTGTTTTTTTGCGCCCCTTATCGCCAAAGCTTCGTTTCGGTAATTCAATTGTCGTATCACAATAACTCGGGTAAAAACTTTCATCGGAAACTCGGCACATTGAAAGGTTTTTAACATACCCGATACGTTAGAGTGTAATATTTCGTCGAAGAAATGAAATGGCTTCTAAAAAGTAGCTACATATTATCGGTGACGGTGAATTAAATTTGTTCTTGTAGAGAAAGCATTTTCATTCTATAGGTGTGCGAGACGAAAAGAGAAAAAGAAAAGAAATAGAGAAAAATACGAATAAGTAAAATGTTTTATTGGTGAAACTGTACGACAGTTTTCTGTGTACTATATTTTGCCACTGTCACAGTAATCTTGGAATATAAAATAATCATATTTTACATACCAGTTCGCATACCATAGCCATCAAAACTACAATTAAGCAGTAACAGCATACCCGTGTACCGGCATCCAGCGATAACTCCTCCACAGGAGCCAAAACCTTGATATAAAAATCCTCCCAAGTCAGCACTCGAGATTCCATTTCATTCCTATTTCTGTTCTGTTCATGTGACATTCTGTACCGTTACTCTGTCAGTTTTGTAATAAATTGTGAAACAACTACCAATTGTTATTAATTGGAGTACGAATCTCTCACCTTACGTGCGGAACGTGAAATAATCTCGAAACGACACGACACCACCGCTCATCATGCTTTTCTTCTGTTATTTCAAATCAAATAAAAGGCTAATTTTGTTAGTTAACTGACAGTGTACTAAATTTTAACACTGCTTCCCTGTAAAAAATAGAGACTATGGTGCATCTTGCTCCTCTCCTGTATCTTCGTTGCGTAAAGGAATTGAGATAGAGAAACATCGCGTGAAATAATTGAAGAATACAAGTAACAACATGATGAAATGATACTAGTGCGCTAACTATGTAATAACATCACAGTATTTCTGCAAGGAAAAGATATTTACGAAGAAAATATAATGCTTGCTCCGTGCTGCTGCAATTCTACTGCGCGACTATACTACATTCTAATCTCGTGAAAGGTAACTGTAATTATTCTTACCCTTCTGTGTTTCGCTTCCTTAACAATAATGAAATTTAGACGCGTAGGTAACCTCGTTCTAAGCCTGACGTTTCCATTGAAAGCAACGAAACACAAGTCTTAAAGAACCAAGGAGAAAAATTAATTAACGACCGCGAGTGAACGCGCTTTCTTCGCATTTGTTCCTTTCCGTTGCATTCCACGAAAGCCGGGCAAAAGCGAGAAAAAGCGGAAGAAAGAAAAAGAAGGGAAATTGTTGGGAATTCGAAAGGACGAGTAACTGGAAGAAAACACGGGCCATCTGTTTGACATGAACGAGGGAGGGAAAACGTTTCCCCTATCCTTTTCCTCGCGTTTTTTCGCCCGGTTGCATGCTTTTGACAAATACGAATGCGAATTTCTTTCCTTGATCGCTGATCTCGTGGAATACACCGTTCGTAAATATTTCACAGTTAAAGGAAATCCTCTTGGGACGACGACGCTTCTGTCTTCTTTTCATTCGGCCCTGTTTCTACTGGTAACTGTCCCTTTAACTATCGAAATCTTTGTACTCGCGAATTTCTCTTTTTTCCCTTCGTTCCCTCCGTGCTCACGAATTTCCTTTCACGTTCCTGGATCGGCTGTCCGTTTCAATGCTTCTGCATGCTCGTAAATCGAATGAAAGGCGTATTCCGGATATTCAGATGCTTACACGTAACGAGGAAAAGTTCGTATCTTGCTGTAATCCTTGAACGAACGAATCTTCTTTCGATGGTAGGGTTACGTAGAGTATAGTTCTGGCAACGTGGAAAATCGAGATTGGAAAATGTTTAGCGAGATTAGAATTAGCATTTAGAGAGATTAGAGAATGCGTAACCGAATATTTAATTTCCATGTTACGTCTGTTACATAGAGTTCAAGATTTAGCTATATCCGTCACGTATGCATGTACAGTGGCTGGCGAAAAACATTTAAACATTTATAGAGACTTCTTACGAACGTTTTAGACGAGTTGTAGAAAACATTCTGAAATTTCATGAGCGCTGTAACGAGACACGACTCTCGTGATTACGCTCGCAAAATTCTAAGGAAATTTTAGAACGTTCGCGGAATTTGCTAGATTTTGTAAAAACAATTCCATGGTAAATATCCAATTATTTTGTTTTTAATGGTAACATAGATACCTATGTGCGTATATTGTACGGTGCAACAATAATTTTTACGCTACTGTAAATAATAGTTTAAACATTGTCGCCAGTTCTTAACACTAAAACTATCGACAGTTAAAATGATTTATGTCAAAACCAGCCAAAATGACTTGTCTTTAAAAAATACGCAAGAATAGAATATTTTTATATTCACTGATTTATTACTTTCTTACAAAAGGAATTTCATGCTACGTAGTATATTTTTCACATTATTAACTGATCTAGTGATACCATGATCTCTAAACGAGGGATAAAATTAAAAAGATATAAAATTGTGACACCGGTCATTTTGATTGTTGTGGTAGTTCTAGCGTTAATTAAATTTCCGCGCCAAGACAAGAACCATCCATATTCAGTTTGCTTTTAAAATATTTCACTTTGTGCGCGCGTCCAATTTATCAGAAAGGAAGCAAGTAATTACGCATTGAAATAATCTGGAGAGAAAGAAAAATACAAGTAACGAGAGAGAAATCAGAAGGTGTTTGTTTCGCGTAACAGAGATTTTATGTTCAATTATTCTTATCACCGTTGTAGTCGAGAAAGACGGGGGTAGTTTCCGCACAGTGTCAGGAACAAATGGCGGCAGCGTTCTTGAAGCTCGTTACAAGTTCGAGTCAGTTAATTTGTTATTTGCGCTTTGCTTCTTTCCCCATTCAGGTATACGCATTCGCCTCGCTGTGAAGCCCGCATTGAACCTCCAACCAGTGATTTAATTTATCGCATCCAGCTACAGCCATTATAACGTTATTCGTTATTTAATGAAAATTCTATCGTCTCTTCTTATTTATCTTTCAACGTCGCACCTGATCACCTAGACGCGTCAAATCAAATTCCTGGTATTTTTGAGTTTTCCTTCCTTTCCTTTCATTTTCTTTTAATACGACTTTGGCAATTTTTTCCTACGATGCTACAAACAGATTGATATTTAACATAAAAAGCTTCAGAAGCTTCATGAATCATCTACGATTAGTCTTTTCATAGCGAGCTTTTAAACGCACGTTTATGATTAATAGGAGGAAGACAAACGGCGATAAATTTTGCGTAAATCTTTTTTCCCCAGACTTCGTGACCACGCAAATTAAAACGCACTGTATTGATTTCTACTTGGCGTGATTCATAAATTAAGAGCCATAAATAAACGCTTTGCTGGCAAAAGATCGTAAGCTCGATAAGCGGAGACAATTTAAAAGACTCGACGCCACTGTTGCAAGCTTTTATTCATCAGTATTCATGAATTTAACAAGGCCGAGAATTTGAATTACACATTGTATGCATACTTTTATCCTTGAAAAAAAAAAAGAAAAGTTGATTAAGTATACATGTTTCGCGAAGCTGATAAGCGTAACGACCAAGCAGGTCAAAGTGGCGTACATGACGTAGAAAATGTGTAAAAGGTTGCGTTCTTTCACTTTATAAATTTCATTACAGAGGGTTCATTAAATCAAAGGCTTCTTTGAACGTAATGAGAAGCAGAGGAGAGCGTGAGTCGCAATTAACAGCTAATAAATCGAAGTTAACGAAGGCGAAATCGTAGAACGCTCGAGTGAAAAGCGTCTGAATGTCCTTTTCTCGCATCTTAATGAATATCGAAGCGGAAACTACTAGATGCAAAGGCAGCTAATTAGTTTTCGCATAACGATAATTTCTATTGCGTACAACGCGTACATTTGTACATATATTACATCGGCCAGATGGAAATAATCGATCTGTAACATTGTTAGTTTCAAAAAGACGTTTTATTACTACCAGCGAAACGATAGAGCAGAAAAACGAATAACAAATATAGAGCAAAATGTTTTTACGAGTAATTTATGTACAAAATTTGAAGATTTTCGGAGTTGAAAAAAGCCTATATGAAAACATGTATATTTGTCTCTTTGAGCTCTGAACATATAAATGCGATTGTTAATTCCCAATACAATCGTATTTATATGAATACATATAAATACAATCGTATTGTACACCAATATTCTGAAATATTTATTATATGAATATTTATTTATGAATACAGTCATATTTGCATTTATATGATCGTATAACGGCATAGTGAAAACAGACAGTACAATAAACACATACTGCTACAGTACATAGCTATGTGTATAATATTAGTTGAAATTCTTTAAAATCTCGCTTTTGGAATACAAAATGAGAAATCTAATTGGCCGGACAGTTTAGCGACTCGGTGTAAATACTGAAGACTTGATAATTAATTTGGGAATAATTGATCGTAGCAAATAGAGATGGCAACAGATTAAGAAATTCGGCTGACAAGTAAGAGCGACGTTAATTTGAATCAAAAGAAAAATGGTAAACGTAGGCGATTCGCTAGCGTAACAAACCTATTACTACACGTATTTATTTTCTTTGTTCGTACGCTAAGATGCCGACGAACGAATAAAGTAACGACGAAACAATTAAACGAATCTTGGATCGCACAAGTCGGTCGACTGAAAGCCGGGTTATCAAGAATAGGCGCGATAACATCGGAAAATATAATCGTTTCCTTAATGGCAGAAAAATAATTAAAACACCTTTCGGTTAGCCGCGAGCGAATGCCGCGAGATCGTTTTAAAATTCGTTCTTTTTAAGCGGAAAATTGGATTAGCGAAAGCGGAGAATATCGTGAAGAGGTGACGAGATTAAGAAGTCGCCCGTGGAGGGGGTGGCAAAGGGGTGAAAGTCCGCGGTAAATCTCGTTTCAAGAGCGTCACGAACGAGTCACACTTTCCGCCGTTCTACTCCATTGTGGCTTAATCTTTCTCCGAGGCCCTTATGCGTTTGCCCCATTTAATTGTGTAGCGTATTCTGGTACCTGTATTCAATGCAGTTTCACGCTGAAGAAAAGCTAATGGGATACTTAAGGAAAACTATAGTGAGATTGGTAAATGACGAGGTAAAATGGAATGGTAATAGAGCGACGTTTTGATCAGTAGTCTATTCGGATCAAATTGGCGAAAGCAACAATCGGTATATTTATACGGATACAATAAAACGCTAATGGTATTGTTTCTCCGGATTCGCTAAATTTTTATTTATTAGGTTGTCCGAAAAGTTTCTTTCGTTTCACGAGGTAATAATATGATTATGAACAACAATTTGTGTTTTATATTATGTTATTGAATTAGGTATGATCCATTTCGTTATATTTCTACTATTATGCTCGTGCATAATTCAATGAACTAATATAAAACAAAAAACATTGTGCGTCTATTATTTCGTTATGAAACGAAAGAATCTTTTCGGACAACCAATAGTTGTATCGACGATGGATTGTACGACGGTGGTACACGCAAGTAACGTATAAATAAATAGGTGGCGTCAAAATATTTAAATATAAACAATTCAAAAAAAAAATAGAAAAATCCAGCAAATATCCAAAATATTTAATTTTATTTACAATTTCGTGTATCAGTAGAATTCGCCGGTGAATTACAAATTTCTACTTAAATGTTCCGTTGCTTTTTAATTGTTTTTCTAAAAATATGAATTTGTATAAACATCGACAGTCTGTTCGTAAGAATTAAAGCGTTTAACGCCTGTAAATCTTTCGTCGACAGATTGCGTGCTACGAAGACGACAGAATTTAATCTCCGTCCCTTCGAGTTTCGAAGAATACTCTAAGACAGAAGGAGATTAACAATACTCTGCTCGCACATCCATTTTAATCGTTTTCGACACAGCGCGACGAGAGAACGCGACGAACATCAAATATTGATAGCACAATAACCCGACTGCTAACGGTGTAAAGCCGTGGTTCTTTGCATTCCGGAGGGTTAACACCCCTTTCGTCGTAAATTTTGAATGCGCCAGGCGTAAATCTTGCCGCCCGGTTTCTCGCGTATTATGAGAATAACGAAAGAGAGGTACAGTCGAGGAGGGTAGCATCGAAAAGAGCCGTTTCGGCGCGCATCTTGCTTGGGGTATAAAGAACGCTTAGAATTCACGATGTACATTACCATTTAAGCTTGAAGGTGCTAGTTCGCGAACAGCTTCCTCGCATGCACGAGAATTAATATTTACCATGATGTTGCCGGGCTGGTGTTTTCGTGGTTCGATCGTTAATCCTTGTTTGGGCTTAACGTTGCTCGTCGAACTGCGAGCAGTTTGTTCACGAATCGTTCGAGAGTTTCCGGAATCTGCTTACCTTTCTCTGCTTTCGCACAGTGAACGAAAGGTTCTAAGGAATGAGCAGGTTTCAGGCAAAGTTGTGTTTCGAGGTAGTCGCTTTCGATGCTTTATTTCGTTAATAATAGTCGAATACCAATAGAACATCTTTCGAAACTATTGAGATGTGTATAATTTTGTGTACTAGACTAGATTAGTAGTAGTAATGACACACGTATGTGAGTATCAGTGTATGGAAGTATGTGTGTGCACAGCGTCTAGAAAAACAGATGGACGTAATTATTCCGTTGGCAGTGTGGTATAGAAGATGGTGAGACAAAGAGAGTGTTGAGACGTGTGTGGATATATATCGACGAAGATCCTGGAAATTATGTATTAAATAAATCTAAAACTATTTTAATATGAATTCTAAGCGTAACCTTAGTGTTCCTTTACTTTTATTTTGGCAATTAAGATCCACAATTCTTAACAGAAAGAATAGTGAGAGAGAGGTTCATTGTTAGCGAGGAACGAATGACGATAAAATATTTATTAATTTCAGTGTGAAGAAAAAATGACGTCATAGTAAAAAATCGATTCTAGACGTCCCTTTTCCATTTGTCGGGTTTCCTCTTGACAGAGAGTATTGAAAGAAGATACACTAAACATATATGTAGAGAAACCTACACGTTCTAAGGAAAGATTGTACTGTTTGTTATTTGTGCAAAAATATATGTATATATATGTTTTAACGCATCTTCGAATTTTTATACGAAACAATTATTCTCAATAATTTTCCGCAGTTTTATGACGTGTTTTTGTTTGTGCATATATAGAAACTACCAATAGCCTTCAGCTTTGTTCTTATTTTTAAAAACAAAAGATTTATAAGCCTCGCTATATTTTTTTAACGCATACGAATAACCATTGTACATGTGTTTTAACATTTTGTACGATTGAATTTAAAGCTCTGAATTCTTTGTTGTTGATTTTGAAATGGAAAATCCAACGATTTTGAATGCATTTTGCCAGTTATAAATGAAGGGCGTACCATGTTTCGCTTGAAAAGGAGCAGGTCATATTTAACAAGCAATTAAACGAGGAAAGAGCGTTTGAATAGAAATGCTCTATTTCCGTTTAATTTTTCCTTCGTTCTATCCAATTATTGCGGCACGAGGTTGGTAATTTATTGACATAAACAGTCCAGTCTATAGATCTTAAAAACCCAATGAAACCCTTCTATTTGTCTGTGACGAACAAAGCCTAAATAAAACTTATTTTCCAATTTTTCTAGAAAAAAAAAAAAAAAGAAAATAACAAAAGGACATAAATTGGCAGGGCTAGTTTTCGACACGAGTTCTCCAATCTATCGTATTAAAAATTAGCGCCAATAATGCTTCACTTTGATTCGTAAGATGTAACAACAAACGAACTACGTCCGCTCGTTACAGCAATCAGCGTCTTTTTCTACTGTCTGCAACCATCAGCTCAACCAGACGTCCTTTTTCTCGCGTATCGAAGGATCCATTAAGCGCAAAGACCGCAGACTGCGCAACAATTTCCCTGATTGAACAAGCTGAGTCTCATTGGCCAGGCAAAAAGTTGGGCAGCAGCTTAATCGATGACGGTGCGAGCACTGAAAAACAGTTCCTAAGATAAATTCTTGTATGTTCCGTGGGTTCTGCGTGTATCAGCCAGCGGGTTTTTCCATCATCGTGGATGGTATAATAGAGGGCTCTCTTAACAGGCAGCCATTTAAATAATTGCAAGCTTGCAAAGACTATGGACGTTTCGCCCCGACGTCATCCACGTTCGATGCGTCGCTTCGCCGTGGCTATTACACACGATTAATTCGCCAAGGCTTCTTCTCGGACGTGAAATTGCGGTCAATGAACGCCGCGTTGAAATTCGATTTGGTGAAACCACATCGTCACCTTCTGTCGCGTTTGCTTAGGGCTTTCCTTCGTTTAGTATCGTCCGATAGGAATTTAAAGGGAATGTAAGACGATGAAGAAACGAGAAGTTAGCTTGGAAATTGTTACTAAAATAGCGTATCGAAATCACAGGGAAAGATCATGATGAGAGTTCGTTTCAGGTGACTGTTTTATTTTAATGTTACTTATGAGCACAGAGAATTATTGTAATGTGAAACAGCTGTGAAAAGTGCAGTCATGTCTTTAACACTAGAACTACCGATAGTTAACACGAAGCTCTTTCTACCAAAAGCAGTCAAAATTTAAAAAAAGTACGTAATAATAGAATATTTCTATATTTATTGATTTATTACTTTCCTGCACAAGGAATTCCACGTTATGTAGTACATTTTTTGTATTATTAATTCATCTGGGGACATCATCCCTAAACGAGGGTTGACAGATTTATAAAATTGTAGAACCAGTTTTGATTGGTGTGATATTTCTAGCGTTAGCATCTAGCGATCTAGCGATTCCTGATAACTGATATCATCATATGGAATAATACGCAGTCAAAATTAAAAAAACGGTACAAAACGAGGAAACTGCTTAATTGGGGTTCGATGAACAGATTGCAGGGTTCTTTTACACTTTGACAAGTACCAGTCATTTTGATTGGAATTAGTATAAGTAGCTTCGATACAAACTTATTTTCAATTTAAATATATAAAAGACAAAATAAAATTCATTATATTATTCTTTCAGTTATCGTTGCAAAAGTCATTACATCACTGCGGAAAAAAATATAACCTGAAGCAGGAATTTGAAAATAAAATTGTAAAACCAATGAATTTGACTGATGTGGTAGTTCTAACGTTAACAGTCGTTGAGACAAACAATAATCTTTGAATTACGAGGGTGGAGTACGTATTTAGCCCCAAAGATAAATAAAAATACAACGTTAGCAAATAAATATACGAAAAAACAAAACGATGGACAAAAGAAAATCATATTATCGTCTACGTATTTTAAATTATAGTAGAATCTCCCTTGTCCCAGCTAATAGGAAAACAGAACTGTTCAAATTTCATTTATTCAAATATGGATTAAGATTAATTGACAGATTCCGTAAATGTCTATGGAGCGTACATCTTCTTGGCTGCATAATGCCACAATTTTTCCAATATAAGTAACTGCTATTACATTCTTTTTGTACTTCGAACCACTTCGAAGCTCTTTCTCGAATGCCACGAATGCTTCAGCATAAAAAGGCACGTCCCATTATCGCTTTCGTGTGCTGTTTCCATTTGTATAAAATCGTCATTATTACCGTCTTTATCGCAATGAAACCATTTCATTGCATCAGTATATTTAAGGTTTTTCTACCGTTGCCAGCATCTCAGGTATCTACGTGCTTTAGATAATATTCGGTATGGCGTTTTCGTTTTTTAATACTTCGACCGTGGCTTCTCCAGCATCGCGTATTTTTGCTAATTCACGTTCCACTTACATCGCTTCCCAGTTTTTTAATTATATCGTATTTCGTTCCTACAGCGTTACAACGCTGTTAGTTTCATACTAAATTCATATAATTAGAATTTCCTGGATACAGTAAAGGAAAGGATATATTGCATACGAATATTAACAAAATATATAAATATTTGAAACTTGAAATATTTGAGAAATGTACTCAAAATATTCGAAAAATGTCCAGCGTAAAAGCAGCTTGCAAAGAAGGAAAAGAGAAAATTCCATATATCGTTGGCCGATCTGAAAAATAGGAACGCTTATCGTGATTATTGTTACGCTTTGGCGAGTAATGAATTTCCACTGACGTTTTTACTAACGGTGACCAATATTACGCGCCATTTACTGTTCGATTCTGAAACGAGATTTCCAGCGACGATACGTGTTCCGCGTATCAAGAGAACTGGAAAAACTAGGCACGCGTGTATTTCTGTTTCGGCCAGTGCAATTTAATCGCACGACCACGCTCCGTATTACGCGAAGAAAACAAATTAGCGAGCCGATTTTACGTTCGACAGAAAGGGGTGGTGAACACGCGCGCGAGAACGAATGGCGCGAGCTGCATTCGAAAGTGACAAGTTGTTGATTGAAATTATTTGGTTACGAAGATGGTTAACAGAGAGCTAGAAGGATTTGAACGTTAATAGCTTCGAAAGTTTTGAGCGAATTTCGTTTGAGTTGGCGGAATTACAAATTTTAGTTGATTGGAGTCGAGTTGAAATTTTGGTTGACTGAGGGGAAGTTGAAACGAGACGCTTTAAAGTTGGCAGGTAGTTCGCGAGATGAAGAAATTGACGTTGGAAATACATTATCGGTAAAATTCGCATATTCGTCGATAACACGAAATAGCTAAATAACTGACACAACCATCTTTAGAATTCTAAAGACATTCATTTTTAAATAATCAACGAAAAGCATAAGTTTCGTAAGGATATCGACAACGAAGAGCCATGAATTTTAAAAAATATTTCATAAAAGTTACTTGTTAATCTTATTCTTTCAATCATCGAGGGCTATCGAAAAATCTTTCGCTAGAAAAGATCATAAGAATTCTTTATCATTTATCGAACTTGCTTGAAATATAATTGTAAGACGTTTAAAAGATTCAGAGATAATTCAGACATAAATAGTAAATGGTTTATTTATCAGTTTCGTATAAATATCAAGTAACATATATTACTAGCCTAAATAAATTATTTATGTTAGCAACTAAATTATCGAAATTTCATTTTCTCGCTTGCTTTTACGAAAATTTTTACGTTCTTTCTTTTATCGCAGCTGTAACTCTTACATGTAGCATACTTGCATACCAGACGTACTTACGTGCTACAGTTTCCGTGTTCGCGTAATGCTCAATTGCAGTAAGTTAAAAAAATTCATATGAACAAGTACGAACAATGTATTAAAAGTTCTGGACGTTACGAAGAAAATGTTAGGTGGTTGGAGGTTTTGTTACAACTCATCGTACGCTACGTACCATTTTTAGAAACTAGCTGTCGTCGCTACGTCACCTGAGACCGCCGCTCTGAAACTTACATCAGCGTTACACGCGCAAGTTAGAAATTAAAAATCGCACGATTCGCGTATACCGCCACGCTGACCCGACCCGTGTTCATTTTCTAATTAACGTAGTTCCGAAGTTTCAGCTCGTAACTTTTTACAAAATGTAACTGGCCGTTGTAATAAATTCAGACGTGATCCAGCTCTCTGTCGCCAACTTCATGAATAAAATTTCAATATTACATTCAACGCTGTCGATGTTCATACCTTCGTGCACGGCAAATCATGCTGCCTGCTACGAACGAAAATACGGAAGACTGGAAAAGGAGCTGACGGAATTTCGTCGCAAACGCAAAGCGAATGGGGATTATTTTGCATCCGCAACATTTCATTTACATGCGTCGTAAGTAGACTGCGAATGTTTATGCATTTATGGAAAACTTTCGGCTGCAAAATTTTATAGAATTTCCGTGTAATATGCAATAGGTGTACGAAATATGCGCACGGTAAAGTACACTGTATAATGTTTAATACGTGAAACGATTTTCTATTTGGATGATTAAAAATACATATCGTATCCTCTTGATCACTTTGATAAAAATATAAATTTGCATCAACGTCCGTGGTCTGTTCGCAAGACGTCGCTCTCGCGTACCACGCGTATATCGGAAAATTGAATGAAAACTATATTCGTCGCGAAGCCAACTTGAAACCAATTATAAAACAGATTATAGAACGTCTATGCGACAGAATGCGTTTTCCCACGACGAGGTGTTAAAGAAAGTAAACTCGTTTCGCGCTTCCTCGAGTTAGCGGAACGACTGGAAAGTCGTCTGGCGAATTCATCTAAAATCTATTGGTATCATTAGCCGTGAATGTTCGCGGGTACACGCGGATATTAATTAAAAGAGGGTGCGAATGGAGAGAGAGAGGGTTCTTTTTCTTTTTTCCTTCTTTCCGGCGAAAGTACACGTGTCCGTGTGCAGGGGTGACGAAGAATAAAAGGAGAGAGCAATGGAAGGGGCGAAATGTACGAGTAGTTCGTGCCCGACTCTTCACCGGTTCTCGTCACTCTACATTTTCCTCTTTGAACTAAATTCTTTGTTAATTATACGGTCGACTGCTTCGTCGTTAAATTCAAGCCTCGAATTGCGCCCGGCTTCCACGACCTGGCCCTGCTCAAATCCCGTTATGGAGACCGACTTTTTATCCAACTAACGATGACGGGCGAGAAATTTGCAATTTCAAACCTACCATCTGTCCATTGATCAAAAATCCTTTGCCGGAGTTTTAACGCCCGTAATTTCAGCCATTCTGTCAGCGAGATCATCCGAAAATACAATTATAGGTCGACTTATATTTTATACGGCACGGCGGCTCGTCACGTAACGATAACGTCACGTACCGGTCGCTGACGGATAAGCATGAACGGTCTCGTTTAACTTTTCAAGTGTTCGCACATTTCCATAAGACGTGTCCCCAGGCGTAAAAAAAAAAGAAGAAAATGACTAAGTTAAATAAAACACAGTTATCGTTACATCGCGTCGCATGTCGAACACAGAGCCTGTGTTTCACGAATTTTTCGTTTCGACGACATTTGTATCGACGACAGTATTTAGGGTCAGTGCAGACGCGTAACGAAAAATACGACAGCGTCATATATTTCTTTCTTTGTTTTCTTCAATTAAAAGCAACGAAGACAAACGCGTGACGCAGCAGGAACGCAGGATCAAAAAGTCGCTCGTCTGTAGGGGTTAAAGGGTAGCCTTAAGGGGTTAAAACGCGTGTTTCAAGGTCCTGTCGTGGATGTGTCGGCACCGTTACGTACGTAACGTTCCGGGACGGATACGCTAGGTTATAACAGTTTTATCTTATTACCCATAAGAATGGTCGTCGAAAGGGAACCGTGCCATAGCTGCGCAATATCGATACGGATAATATAAATTATAAATCGACGTTATTTCGTGGAAAAATATTGGATTCATCGTTGGTTATATCGTTTCCTGTTATCTTTTAATGGGAAACATCGGATTCTTTACATCGGATAAATTAGCAATTTTCTCTCCTATCGAAATCTTTTGTAAGCGTGTCGAAAAGATTGAGCGAATATTTGCGTATAAGTTTTTTACGTGTCAGAAGAAAAGAAAAATTCGTGCAAACATAGTCGTTTGGGATTCTACCTCGAACTGAACTTCACGTTCTATGTTACATGGTTCGAGATTATTTTTACCGATTTTTGACAGGATGTAGTTTAATTAACGATGCAATTTCGTGTAATTTCATTTGAATAAAACGAGAGCAAGAAAGACAGCTAGCCGACAGCCGCTCGTCTTCGTTTTTAATAAACTTTCTTCAGAGCTTGCATTTAAATTTAAATTTAAATTTCCCCGCAACCTTAAGCGCGACCATACTTTTACCCTACGAGCTGCTTTCTCTTCCTCGACGAAGATGCAACGTTATCGATGCTTTTTTCTCGCCAGGAAACCTCTACAGTCGCGCTCGATGGTTTAATCGTAGTTAAAGGATCTGATCACGGATCGAATCGCTTCTCGGATCGAGACAAAGAAAAGTTTAGGCTAA
This sequence comes from Bombus pascuorum, assembly GCF_905332965.1. Taxonomy (NCBI): domain Eukaryota; kingdom Metazoa; phylum Arthropoda; class Insecta; order Hymenoptera; family Apidae; genus Bombus; species Bombus pascuorum. The sequence continues at coordinate 7,071,052 of NC_083496.1, read as the reverse complement.
TCTTCGTCTCACTGCCCATCGTGTGTTATATTAGGTTGTCCGAAAAGTTTCTTTCGTTTCATAAGGTGATAATGTGATTATGAACAACAATTTCTGTTTTATATTATTTTATTGAATTATATTTCTGTTATTATATTCGTGCATAATTCAAATTAATATAAAACAAAAAACATCGTGCGTTTATTATTTTCTTAAAAAAAGGAAAGAAACTTTTCGGACAACCTAATATTATAGATCGACGAGTTATATGGGATAATGGCGTATCTATCAAAATTCTGTTTCGAAATATTCCAAGTTGAAACTCTCCTTTGTTTGTAGAATCGTGATACTTATGAAGAGCCTGTAAAATCAATAGCGCGCAGACTTCATTTCTGATATAGAATAAAGTAATATTGTAAGAAACGATTATTTTACGTGCAGTAAAAAATGTCGAAAACGATTTAAAAGATGATTCTGAACGCCTGTTCTTGCGAATAGCGGGATTTCGCATTACGTTGCAGCATTGAAAGTAACTATATCTGTGCAATATTTCGTCAGAAGCACATTTAAGTAGACGTAAAGCAATGAAACAGATGTAGAAGTTTTTAAAAATATTTATTGAACGAAAAACAGATACGAAAATAAGATTACGTTGGTAGTTTAATTTTATGCCAAGTTATATTCATTTCAAATTTGTTATATTTTTATCAAAATTTAATTGGCAATAATTTTTCCTAACTGTACGGCACTGTCTTCCTCCAGAAACGATAATAAGCTTTCAAAATCCCGAATCTTGCTACTTTTTAACGTAATTGCAGGAGCAAGTACGAGTATTCCACAGATAACTTTCCTTCTATTTTTATTTCGTACAAAAAATATTCATCGAACTCCTTTTATCGATTCGAAGCACAAAGATACGTATTTATTTAAAAGTATTAAGATAAAAACTCTCCGTTGACTTCCGGTGAAAGTTAAAAATATTTCCATCTGTAATAAGTACGTTTCTCGAGAAATGGTCGAAGAATAATCGATAAATCAATAGCATCCGATGATGGTAGGATCACTAGACGCGGCTGAAACATTGATGATCCGATGATGAGTCGAAGTAATAGAAGATCGATATCCGTTCCGAGTTGGTGCGAGGGAATTCTTCGCGAAACCGAAACAAGTTGGTAAATTAACACATCGAATTTCTGCACACGCGGGGACCGTGTGGCCTGCGGAACTTCCGATCGGCCCAGAACTGTGTACCATCCGCCACGAGTTTCCCTGTGGCAAAGTTTCTTACCGCGGTAGCCTTCGGCGCTGATACCAGAGAAAAAGAGAACACGCGAGAAATGGAAGGGGAGACGCGCGATAATCGATGTACCGTGACAAGGTTTTAACGCGCGCAACTGTGTATTAGAAGTGGGAAACTCAATTTTGGATTGTCACGGTGATCCGTTAGTTCGTCGACAAATATACAGTTCAAAGAAAAACAGCGAAGGCAACAACATTTTTAATTTAGTTTGGTTCGGTTTGAAGCAACAGAAATGAGATCGGACTAGAATCGAGCGACAGAAAAAACAGTACGCAAATCTTATGTAAATGTCGTATGTAAAAAGCAAGTACAAATATGGTAGTTTGAAGATAACGCTCATTGTCAACAATTTATAATTGTCTCTGTAATTCCGAGTTTGTTTGTACATTTGCAATTTGTTTATTTTGTTGGTTTGAATCGAATATCAATCAAGTGGAAGCCTATCCACGCTTTTCCAAAAATGTTTAAAAATAAAAGGAAAATCGATAGAATATTCTGAAAGGAATTCCTAGCAACTACATTTGTTGTCGTAGTCCGTTTGATGAAGTTGCAATAAGTATGAAATAACGCTTGAGATAACCGTGCGTCATGATCGTATTATTGGTTGAATTATCGGGCATTCAATGTAAGAGACTTGAAAACGTGAGAATCACGTTTGGTAAAGTGAAGATATTATTCTTACTAAGCACCCCGAGGAAGAAGTTATGGAGCAAGTCCTAATACTTGGTCGTGCTTCTACCTGTGGAGGTTGTAGAACTGGTAAAATATGAGGAGATTATTTGGCAATCAAAGAACAGTCTACTTAAGAGATTCATAAAAGTGTGCCAGAGAAAAACGACAAAGAAGGTGTAGAAAAGATGTGGCAACTTCTGAAAAATAGTTATTACCATTCTCGGTCCAACAACGCTACGAACCAAGAAATATATGTACGCTCATAAATTGTCATTTTCAAGCAGTACTTATAAAAAGATCGTTAATCGCGATTGAGAAAAGATCGAAGTCGAAATTTGCTGTTTCAAAAGCACGGCTTATCGAAATTAAATTCCGAAAGTAATACAAAGGGACGAAAATTGTACAATTATTAAAAACAGAATTGAAAAACAAAGAAGATTAAAAAAAAGATCGCTTGTTGGTTACGTAAAAATATTGAAAGTGTGGTATACGGTGTTAATATGAAATAATAATAAATTCGCTTACACACGTGAAATTACTAATTTTTGCAAACGAGAATGTAAAGTTACCATTGCGACGAACAGATAAATTCGAATAATTAAAAAGATTTTCAAACTCTGTGTTGCGCGAAAGTGTTTATTTGAATTTGAAAAAGGGATATCATTATAGTAAATCCCGTGCTAAACTCCAGGCACATTGGTCGCGTCTGAAATTAAAGCTATAAAGTTGTAACACATGTGTAACATTGCGTGACGCAAACATCGCATCGTGCGACTAATACAGACTTTATTATTTCAGCGTAAGAGCGGGTCTGACAGAGTATGACTCATTCTACTGTCGCCAGGCATAAAATCTTTAACGCGCTTGAATAATTAAAACACGAATTTAATCCTACTCTTTTCCCATGCGGAAATAATGTTGCAGATTCCATAGAACGAGTTCGTTACATTGTATAATAAAACACGGCGTTGTTATTTCTTCTTTAATTTTTTAGTCTTCCTATTCCTGATAAACTTCATGGTAAAACGAAAGTAAACTTAAGCGAAGGAATATTTACGAAAGAGAAAGCGTGAAACGTTTCGTTTTAATGGAAGAAATCGAAAAACTTGCTACGCTGATAACTCGATTACTGTAATTGTTCATCGACAATATTCTTATCTTTCACACAGTTTCAAAGTTATGCAACTTGAAGGTAAAGAACGTATCGAATAATAAAACAGTTGGTAAGATTGACAATTTCGCTATCGCGTGCGAACGTTTAAAAATAGTGAGCCTATTACCTCGGTTATGCTAACGATAAAGGACGATCGAACGAAGATTACAAGTTCTTTTATTTGTAGTCCAATGATGAAATTATATTTAAAATAGGCAAACGAGAGAGATCTTCCGAGAGGTGGTTTATTTTCTCTAACAATCGTATTAATCCTATCGAACCGGCTTACGTAACAGCTACACCAATTAATTGCTTCCACGATATTTCATATCCATTGATTTAATACTTTCCCGAGTCGGTGGAGTGTATTATTTATAGCGGAGGCTGCAGAGTAACCCGGTTATTTTTAGGGAAATTTATGCCGCTGTATTCATGAATTTATTTAAATTCATTTGTAACGGCGCACAATAAATTGAACCAGTTAATCGAGCGCTCTCGCGATTCAGAACGTCAAAGGACGAAATTTCAATATTATCTCTGAGATACGTAGCCTGATACAACGTGAACCGTTTGTATGCCAGTATTTTCAAGTACACTCGGCCGTCTCTTATCATGAAATCCTGTGCAACCAACGTGACGTGTGTTTTCATTGACGTGGTCGTTTCGATTCATAAGCTTTCGACCCAGAGAAGATGGCCACTTCATACACCGTATTTCGCGAACTCGAATCAATGCGCGGCTGCTTCTTCTTTCGGTCTAACTTTAAGCCAAGAACTACCATTCAATGCGGTTTTTCAAGATATCCTGAGATTTCATTGAAACTTGTTCGCGAAAAGTCGTTAATTGTACAACGTGAATACTGGATTTTAACAATGTTATTGAATATTATTATTGTTATTATTATTAACATTACTATTATTATTATTATTGAAGAAATTGAAATCTTCACGAAGAGAGTCTATTTTGCAACACACTGTGTGTTCGATACTACTAAATTATAAATATATTATTCTGTAGTATTTATATTGAGCAGAAGTCTGAACGTTTCAAATATTATTAAATAATTCAGTAGAAATCTGTTAAATTCTAATTTATTTAGCTTACTTTAAATATCGATATTATAAATTCTAGGAATTAAGATAGACAACGTCACTACCTAAGGCATTCAATATCAATGAAATATTTATACCAGTGATCAGATTACAGATTTTGAGAAATGATTAAATAACATAATTATGCACCGTAGCTGAAAGATTCAAGAATAAAATATTATCCAATGGAAGAAGAAAATTTATTTTCTGTATCTTTTTCAATTAATTTAGCTGTTTGCAGATAATTGCCCCACTGTATGGTCAGTACTTTAAATTCATGATTCCTAACTGCTTCAATTCTATAAAACTTATTCTGTATCTGTTAATCGTTGTTATAATTTCACGTTGATAACTTCTACTATCACATCTTGCTTTTGCCTTTCAATTATGAAATTTTTAAAATAGTTAACTCCTCTTGTTTTATACGTCTTTTTGCGATTGATTAGTTTGGTTAGTAAAATTGATTAGATTTTTTTCTGATAGAGTAGCAAAAGAAATTTTTCTTTGACTATTAGCATTAAAATTTTATATTTAAAAAGAATGTTGTACAATCTTCGTTATATGCGTATGGCCGTTCCAGTGCGATAATAACGTTGCAAATTTTGAGAGAAATTGTCAGCCTCGGACATATCTGATTTTTCTACTATAAAAATTTAATAATTTTTCTAACATCTCTAGCCTCTAGATGGAGATAGGAAAATGCAAACAAGCGTTGTTTATTCCAACATCATAAAACGGTTCCTTCCTTATTTAATCGCAAGTATTACTAAGTGAAATTGATTTTCTTCGTCTGAAAAGTTACTTTTCTTCCGTTGCGCCATTGTTGCACTGGAACAGCAATATGTATTATTGGAGAGAAAACATCACATACAATAGGCTTCCATTTATCTGGACTTGTCAGGGAACAAACAGTTTATATAATTGAAGCTGATATAATACACAGGAGTTCACATTCAGATAAATGAATTGGACCAAGAAACAAACCTTTAAAATAACAAAAAATTAGTCGAACACAGTGTGAATCCCACAATGTTGATCTTTATTTTGCAAAAAATTGCCAATCTTAGAATAGAGCTACTCTTACATCATAAAATTATTGAAAGTACCGAGTCATATTTCCGTTTTGGGCTTATTGTCATTTTCCAAGGAATTTCCAAACCGCTTGACTAAAAATAAAATCAATAGAGGTGGAAAATAATAAATCTAAATAAATCTCTTGAAATAATAAATCTAAAGAATGTTACTCGTGATAAATATGCTAACGTTATTAATACTTTTGCCAGAAACAAGAAATAAAATGTTCCCAATAGAAATGAAGCTAGCTTTTTCTTCTTAAATTTTCCAACTATTACTCAATTTCACATCATCAACGGTTTTTAGGTTTCTGCACGACACGGTTCGATTTAATCAGCGGAATTCAGTGAATCGAACGTCAACTGAAGTTTCTTTCCAACAAATGTAGTTCTACTCTATACAAATAAGACGACAATAGCAACGCGTGACGATGCGCGATAGAGAGCTGTGCTCGCCTCTATACCGTTTCGCTAGTCGTGTTTCCAACTCTGCAGCACGGAAAAGCGTATTAGGGTTACTCTCTGCAGTCGAATCCGCAACATTTCTTTGAAGCATTTCCTGCAGGGAGAACGGCAAGTTCCGCGACGATGATTTGCAATTCCACTCGTCTCGTGGGCTACACGGTCGTCTTCGATGTCACTTCGTCAGTGGCCGTGAGGAATTTAAAATCCTCTGGCCGATGGACAAGAAGTTTCACGTAAGGCGGAGAGAAACTTCGTTCCTTTTTCGCTTTTTTCGTCACCACGTCCACTATTATACACGGGCTGTATGAGGTTGACGGGTGACCGGCGTTAGCAGATTTCTGTCCACGAAATTAGGTGTTCGCTGAGTGAAAAGCGCCGTTGATGACGGTTGCAATTGTCTCGTAAATTGGCTAACCAACCCTCTTAATTTGCGTACTGAATTCTGGCTGCACAATGTTAGGCGTTTATGTCTAATAACTTAATGCAACGCCCGCATAACGAGCTTTCATTCAAGTTCATTCGCTCGTAATTGTACGATATTGCGTGCTGTTATAATACACGTGGTGTGAAAATTATAATTAGGTAGGACTTCGAAATTTGTAGGAAGTGACGTTTCTGAAGTATAACGAGTTACTGCGGTGATAAACGCCCATTACTATATCATGGGAATATTTGAAAAGGTATATATCGTGTTATACGGGGATGTTGAAAAAAGTAAAGATAGCCTGAAATTAACAATGCGCCTTCGACCACGAAAGAATTACTACTGGTGTGTTATGTGTGTTAGTATTTCCTGCATATATCGTATAATTTGCATAAATACAATTCTTAAACATTTATGGAAGGAAGTGGAGATATTTTACGAAGACAATGTTATTGTCCCATTTCCTACTGTTTTAAAATATGTATATACCGGATGCAGATGAAGTAAATAGAGAAAAGGATGGTTTCTTGCGTAGCTATGCGAAGGAACGTTCGTTTCCTTTCGTTTTCCAATTTCTGAAACTTCAACATCTCCTTGATTAAACATTTACTTTTGCGTGTTTCCAACGTTATTTATCGTCCAGTGCGCCCAGAAAGTTTTCCATCGCAACGTTATATTCTCGCAGATTATTTCACGTTGGTAATACAATACTTCGAGATTCATTTTGTTTCAGTTAGATCGCGGTTAATGCGCGTCTCGTTACGAACGTAGTGTTCAACGTTACTGTCGCACGTGTTTGTACGATTGTACGCCGTCGAAAAATATAGCATCGTAGAACATTTTCGTATAGCGGGTTTTTTTTACGACATCATCGTAATTACTTTTGTCGTCCGTTATTTTTCAACGATATTGTCTCACATTTTTATTTTCCTCTCATTCGCACGCAAACTGCGGATGCAGTTACACACAGGCAGTAAAACCAACGCAAATGTCAAACTCACGCAGAAAAAAGTTTTTTCAAACAACTATCGTTTTTTAAATGTTCGTGCAAGTTCGTGCAAGTACGAGCGTTACACATATTTTTTTCCAATTCTATCTATTTATTTCTGTTTTGTATTCGGTTATCGGGGAAAAATTGCAATCGGAATGGGCAGGGCCGTAGCAAAGGATGTCCCTTAATTCCCGTGTATTTTTATTAAATCGATTTCACGCTCTATTCTGTTGAAATTTCACGCAGTTTCTGACAGGTTGATGACAGTTTGAAAAATAAATTGCTGTCGTGAGATACGCAATAATTAAAATAATTACTGGAAAATATTATCCTTCTTGTTGTTTTGTGTCGATATTTTATGAAGAGACTCTTACAGCTCCGTTTCATTATGATGCTTCTTAAAAGAAGGTGACTAGAAGAAGTTCTGATAGTTTCGAGCAAATAATGATTACAAGTTATATTTTATTCTTCCTAATTATATGTCTATATTATGTACATATATTCGCCATATTTATATACATATTTACGCACGCTTAATGTTAATATAATTTATTCTTCATAATGAAATAAATATCGTAAGCTCGTACAATTTTTCAGGAGATAGACGATACAAGACAGATGTTTCAATGAAATTCTCGTTAGAGTAATTGCTATTTATCATGGTAAGGCAAATTATACATTATAAAACTCTCAAGAAAATAGGTGAACAAAATGCAATTAAGAATTGAATCAAATTCACAACAGTTGTAATACGAATGTATTCATCAAAATCGTATTATCTGTTGTATTTATTCTATTCTATTTTCTGTTTTATTTATTTAATTATTTGCTACACAACAAAATTAACATCTCCTTGCTCCGCAAATAATCAGTATCTATTAGCGTAAACTTCCTAGGAACCTCGAAAACGCCCGATACTAACGAACAGAGATGTGAACCAACAAGTACCTAATTAAAGTAACGCTGACGCATACAATGGCTACAGAAGGTATTTGTACGTACTTCTGTTCTCCAACGAAGAGTTTTTTCTATTAGATTCTACATTTTATTTCCGTAGTATCAAATTTTTGTGATCGTATGAGTTGCTGTACTACTAAACGATACGAACGTAAATAATATTTTATTATACTCGGATCTAATTAATTAACGTACAAAGTCAGTGTGCAAAGTATTCGTACAGTAATTAATATCAACAGAAATATCGCGGGACATTGTTTTTTAATAAAATTTTAATAAAACAAAAGATATGTACATATTCTTACAAGCGTGCGGAATAATTTTCATAAAAAAGGAGATGGAATATGTATACCCTTTGTGAAGATATTAACAAATATCTAAAAAATGGCAAAAATATGTGCGTAATAAATATCCACACAGTTACAGTTTGCTGAGAACAAATAATAAGATTTTCACCTTACATCTAGGAGAGGAAATCGTTAGATTTAATTATTTTAACGCTTAATGGGGTTTCCTTCTGATTTTATTATGGTTTGAAGCCGTAGTGGCATTGAATTTATCAAATCGATGAGTATTCTGCTTGAAATATTTGTCCATTCTTCTAAAAGACTCCTCTTTAAATTATTCCTCGCCAAAATATATTGCTTCCGTATTTTTCGTTTCAAATGGTCTCGTATATTTTCGATAATGTTGATGAGATTGCGAAGTTGTTTTTAAGTGTTCCCGAACATTATACAAGAGCCACGCTCGCGTATTACTATCATTATACTTTGGATCTATTATCTTGCATCAAGTTGGAGTTGTCTCAAACTCATTTTCTTCTACACTTTGACGCAGATTATTTTTTAAAACACCCGTGTACATTTTATCTCACGAAGCGGTAACTATACGGATTTATCTTTACCATTTGTCAGATATTTATTAATATTACATTCTTTTTTTCTGAAAATTAATCCGGACGCTCGGAAGAATATGTTATACATCTCTTATTGGTCAGAATGTTGTTACTAAACGATGTTCCACGCTAAGGGCACTGTTTTACACAAAGAATCGTTTTACCTTAACTGTAAATACGATAAATAAATGCAACAGTATACGAATGCCTCTTGTAGCCACTGTACTGGAAACTTTCAACAAAGACAAAAGCACACGCGCCGAAAATTCCGCCCTTTCATCCACGAAAAAGCATCGACGTTTGCATAGGAAAAGAGCGTGATAAAAGGGCGTGCTAGGCCGTCCGCGTATCGAGCCCTTCCGGCGGCCATAAAAGGCCAAGACAATCATGAGGAACAGCACGACGATTCCATTTAACGGGCGAAGCGGCCAGACCCGGTTATGCACACAGAAACGCGTATCCCCCTTGCACTTACTGTGCGTGGCGCGAGCTGCCTCACGGACACACCCTGTATTGCGATACTCTCGTAAAACCAGCCTGTATCTTTTCCCTCATTAACTTGCCTCCACAATGAGCGTGGGTGTCGGCGTAGTACGTCGTGATCCTTTCAACCCCCGTCTATCCACACCCTTCTAGTGACGGCAGCGCGCATGCGCGTGGTCCGACCGCGGAGTAGGTTCGCGCGTAAAATCGCGCCGACCGGTGGCGATCAGTCGCGCGTAATACAGCGCGGGGTGCGGTTCGTCGTGTTCGTTTAACATCGAAAGGTTACGTCCGCGTATTCGTCTCATTCTTGTACGGCGTTCAACCTTCGCGCTTGTTTCCCCTCGAGTTTCTCGAGTCGTTTGTGATCGTGCGTCGTCACCGCGCGACTTCGGTCGCGTTTCGGATTCATGGCCTCGACTTCTTCGCTCGTATGTATCTGCTGCGAGTGACGAAAAATAAGAAGAAGAATGTGGTTGACGGGAGGCTCGTGCGCCTTCCTGCTTCTGGCACTGACATTGTGCCAGGACGTGGTCCAGGCGAGGAACGACAACTGTGAGTAACTTTTTAATATCGTTGATATTATGTTTGCCGGTACTCTATGGTTACACAAAGGGGCAACGAAGGGAGAGCGTTTCTCGTTGGACGTTTGGTCGACAAGTGGTTGCAAGAGGGACGAGGATAGGGGTTGTCAGGGTTGCGAAAGTGTATAGGTTGTCGTAAGGGTTGTACGAGGGATTAGAGACTGAGGTGTGGTTTGTTGGGTAAGCGGGGAGTTTTTTAGCAGCTAAAATAGGAAAAGAGTAACGAGGGTGAACGACCGTGAATATATCGTTGGATAGGTATGCGATAATACACTTAGAATTCTTTAATCTTCTCATGCGCCTCTTACATATTTTTATCTGGATATCTTTGGATAATAACAATTTTCAATCAGATACTGATATGGGTGTAGTGTTAAGGGAAATATCTGTAAACGAATAAAGTCGGTGCTTTTGGATTTGTACCTACGGTAATTACTGCAATGAACTATATAACTTTGGAACACAAAGATTAATAATTTTCGTGACTGAAGAAAATTTCATTTGTCGCAGATGATATGTGATTTAGTTATCCATTATCTGCTGAATAATATATTACGTTGATAATTTCGAATTATCGATATTTTGGAACATCAAAGTTATGAAAATGAATTTTTCTTTTTTATTTCGAACGTGTACGTTCAAATTATTTTCCGTGTTACTGAGTTTCGCTCGTTTCTACGTATGATGTGTTTATCAACAAAATTTAGCCTGCGAAATATAATACGCAGTTTTTGCTAGGATTGGCTGAATAGTAGAGATCCGAATGATAAACATCCACTGTTTACTAAGCATTTATTTTACTAAATGCGACGCATAAATGATACGGTCGTGTTATTGTAACGTATCTATTCAATATTTGTCGAATGAAAAGTACTGTGTGAAACGTGAAACAAATCGCTTGCATACGTACTACTTGTATCATCGATTGACATTCTGTTTATTTACCGATAATTCCAAAAAAGTAAAATATGATAAATTCTCATATTATCGCAAATATCAAGTAACCGTACCAAGTACCGTAAACGCAGTATCGTGAAAGATAAGAAAGCAATACAAATATTTGATATAATTGTAATTAAAATAGAAGGTTTCGTGCATTTCTAATTAAAGTCATTTAACAGTACCCACTGCGAAATTTTTGAGGAAAAAACTAAAGAATTATAGTAAAGAAGAAGTAAAGAGTTACAATTGCGTACAAGGATGGATCTCTGTAAAATTTTGTCTATATTTGAAATTAGGAAATATACATTTCAAATTATTATATTTTTGTCGTTATAATCTGTAAGTTTCTCATTATACAACTTAAAAAAGAAAATGTTTTCTTTCTAAATACATATTGCTCTTGATTATCTCGCAAAATTTTGAATTCGATACGAGATAACCGAAGTAAGATCACGTTATTTCTTACGTCAACAATAAAACTGATGAATGCAAATATACACAAGAAATTACAACGTTCTCGCACCGCTGTTGGACGAACTTCTATTAACTTAGAAAGGAGGGAAGTTTTTGTTTCGAGCAGATACAAGTTTACGTCCTAAAAGTTGTCCGGCAAGTCTGGAACAGATCGCACTCTTTACGTAACGCAGCTTTCGCTTCTCTGCGCTTGTTGTCCTGGATCCAGCATGTTTAGAACAAAACATCAGAATTTATGTCTGTCTATTCTAGTACAGAAACTTTCTCGTAAGATTATTTCAGAAATTCTACGACTATACATATAAACTTGTGTTAGCTGTTCGATGCAGATCTTTTATCGTTATTGCTATACTATTCGCATATCTTCGTTATATATTTATATATTGTATCATTCTGTTTATATAAATTTGTGTGTAAAATAAGCTATATTAGGTTGTCCGAAAAGTTTCTTTCGTTTTATGAGGAAACAATAGACGTACAACGTTTTTTGTTTTATATTATTTTGTCGAATTACGTACGATCCATTTTGTTCTGTTGAGATAAACACCGCGACATTTCACAGACTTGGTTTCACGTTTGTATGAAAGTGCATTGTTGTAAAAAATACGTGCACGAAAGAAAGACACTTTCCGGGCAACCTAATACTTTCGAAGCATTGCATGTTGCGAGTAATTCTTTTAGGACATTTTTATTAAAATGGCATTCATAATCGATATTTTAACCTTCTTTTGATTAATTGTACCAGGCTTGACCATTATTTGTGTAACATATGAAAGAAGTAAGTTGATTATGTAATCGATTTTCCGAGACTTTGCTATCAAGTATCTTTCTCATTCTCTTTTTATCATGATACAGCACTTAATAGTTGACTTATCAGCTGATATATCGTGAAAAAAGAATAGACTTAGAAAAGTGGCCAAGGAAATAACGAGGTGATTTTCGTATCTCGTAAACTACTCCACCAATAAGAAGGTCGGTATGATCTTTGAGTCTTTTCACGCTACAATCTTTTATTCGAAGAATTTTACTCTTATTAAATCACCCTGTATTCTATCTTATTACCTTATTCCATTATTTTTATAAATAAACTTGTACACATAGGACTTCTCATTTAATCTCATCATTTGAAGTCTTCTTGTTATATTTAAAATTCTGATCTTTCTACGAGCCGTTTCTTTAACTGTACCATATGATTACGATTTTAATAACTTCGAAGAACTTATTGTTACACATATGTATAATATATGTATATCAAATAAGCACTCTGTAATATATCCAATTATTTTAAATATACTTATACATCGTTACACTTTTCGATCGTGTCGTACTTAGCCTCCTCGCAATACTTTAGTCGCTTTTAAATAACTCACTTCCACCAGACGACGAAATATATCCCGAAACGTTATTTCCGTAATTTAAAACACCACTTTAAATCACCAACAAAGCATTGCTGAATGCGATTGCTTTGTGGTCAGACACGAAACCACGTTTCCTCAGCAGGATAGATTTCGCTGGATTTAGCGAAGGAAAAGCTTCTTGCTATTATACTTATCTGAAAACAAAGCTGGTCCGAGCGATCTTCTTTCCATCCGACGTGATTAAATCCATGGTATCTGCCGCGTGGCACCCGCGTGTTGTCGTGTAATTCCGCGAAGCCGCTTTAACCGCGGCAACAGTCGTCCGAGAATAGATTAACGGCTGACGATCCGTTGTTCGGGCAAATTTTCCTCGCGCATTGCACCCGAGATTACGGTATTTCATCGTCGACAAAGCGTTTTGGCCATACATAGAGAGAGAAGGGGAGAACGAGAGAGAGGAGAGACAGCCAGAGAGAGAGAGGTAAACCAATCCTGGCGCGATCTATTCAGCAAGATTTACGCCGGTATCTACAACGAACACGGGACCTCAACGAGATATTTGCAGCCACATTTGCATGAATGATTAGGCTCGATGCAGTGACCTGGCTTTGTCGCGTCGCAATTTCCCGCGCGTTTTACCCGCAAACCGAATTATTTGAGAAGGCGCAGACGAGCGGATCGACTCGCGACGATGCCTGGACTCGGTGCAGATGAGCGAGTTCTGTCGCGCGATATCTCGTCGACGTTTTTCGCCACCCGTTATCCGCTCTCTTTCGAATATCACGACGTGTTCGCGGGCGTTCTACTCAGAGGTGGAAAATCCGGGACGACGAATTTTTGCGAGCTTACGACTCATCACATCGAGTACGGCACGCGGTAGACAAATGTAGAAATAATCGTTGCTTGATCATTAGATCATCGGAAGTGTGTAAGTAATATAAACGTGAACAATAATTCCCTGCAAGATTATTAGAGGATTAATAGAAATCATATGTACGTCGGAGTCTGATCAATCGAATGTTAGTTCGTTTATTCGTTACACAGTTTTGTTTGTTAATTTTTGTCATGTGTTTCGTTACACATGAGATATTTTTTTTCTTTTTTGAGAATTTGAGCAAAGATGTATAATTTTAATTCGTTATGTGTAACTAATTTTCCATTTAATAGTCTCTTTCTGCAAGAAACAATTAGAGAGAGAAAAGCGATTTGAAACATTCTGTAATTTTGATCGTCCTGTGTCAAGAAGCTATAGAATTTTTTTCTGCCACAAACTGCTACACTCTATGTTCTATATTTTTTTCACGAAATATATTCGTAATCGCGACTTGGTTGAAGAATGAATTTCTGACCACATTTATTCCAAGAACATTTTTAAAGTTTTAAAGTACGCAAAACTCTGTTCTTTATTAAATGTCAGCACAAAGTGGGAAGGAGAATAAATGATTTTTGAATGACACGTATGAAAGGATGGAAAGATTGTTTCCGGCATCGATACTGTTTACTTAAACGTTGTAGTGTGTGGCTAGACAAAGAAATAAATATTCAAGATATCTCAGCCGAGCAGTAGGGAAAATACCAACAAAGATGCGACAAGCAGACTTTTGCTCACGCCGGATCCCCCGATATCAAGTTTCAGAAAAACTGCGTATTATATGCATTTTTGTATGTTTGACCCGAATCCACTGTGCATCGTCGAGATTCTAAACGTTCGTTTGAACTTCCTGACAGTGTATAATTGATTGCTGTAAACTGAGCATACAGTGTGAAAGCGTGAAGTGCTTAGGTATGTGATAATCAATACGGAATTTTAATCCTTCAACGCGGTGACGTTTACCCGAAAATGATTTTTGAACATGACCAAATACTGGGTCAGATTTTCTCTCATTTCTCGAATGATCGTGTTCGAGTATTTTATAGATAATTTTGTCACTGCTCTATTCTTTTATGAAATATTCAACCTGCTATAAAGCGATATCGGAAACATTTCGAGGAAACGGTTTGTCCTACATTCTGAATACTATACATTCATACTCTAGGATTATTATAAAATACATATGTAGGTTAAAAGTTATTTATAAAAGATACAATGGAAGTTCTCTGCTTTCATACAACAAAACGTCGATTCCTGTCTATTGGAGCTTTTAGTTCTTGCATAATATATTTCCATAGAATCTTTATCATATTCCTTTCATCGAAAAGAAAACTGAAACAAACTTAAGAAAGATTTTCTTTCTTCTTCGCGCTCCTCCGATAAACCCAAATTCTCCGCTAACGTCGTACTATATATCCCCAAGCAGGGATAGCAGGGAAGCAACTCCTTCGAACTGTGTATTACACTTCAAAGTGAGTACCATCGCACGTCGTAAAACGCGCAGCGAAAAGAAACTCGAACAATATCGAGAGTCTCCTTCGAGCGATCCCCGTTGAGGTTCGTCGTTGAATCAGGTTGTGAGTTGCTCTCGAGTCGATATCTTAGTACATAGCGCAGAGCGTCGATCACGAGTCTCGAGGAATCATCTCGGTCCCCTTTCTCGCAGCGATAACATTGTTTCCGGTCGTAGTCGCGTGGCCAACGTCTTCAGGATCAGATAAAAGGCAGACTCTATCGCGAAACTCGGTGCCAGACAGAAAAATTTGTTGGCGCGAGCAACGATCGGTCGAGACCGGTCTTCGCTCGCAGCCAAAGTGCTCCTCGCGGCTTAATATGATAGCGCTCGGTTGCCGCTCAGACGAGCCGTGCCGCGCTCGAAGAGAGAGTAATATTGATCGACGGAGTAGCGGACTTACATCGTCCCAAGAGGGAGCGAGTAGAGAGAAGGGAAGGGTGGTGGTGAGCATGCGAGGGTGGGTCGCGCTCGAGGGTGCCACGGCAAGGGTGCGACAGAGAAGAGGAGCAGCGGTGAGAGAGCGGGAAGAGTCGGGGTAAAAGGGGTGGGGATTGGTGGTTGCTGAAGGGTCGAAGGGCCAACGCGCACGACCATGGCCAAAGGGTGCTCTCTCTATCTGCCTTTCTTTCCCCTTCTTCGTCTCTCATTCTCGGTTCTTCTCCTTCTCTCTTTCTCCTCCTACGCGTCCCGTTTTTGCCTCCCTTTTTTTCGCTCGTTCTCTCTATTTCCCATTCCCTTGCTGTTCCTTCACGTCCCTCACCTGGTTTGTTTTGCACGCGACTTTTCGTGGAACCTGAAGTTCTTTGTAGTTAGGTCTCAAAGTTCCCTTTTGGGAGGCCGTTTCTTCATACCGGTGTACGAGCGATTTAATTTTTTTCTTCCTTCTGTCTTTGTCTTTATCTACCGTTTCTCTTTTTTCTCTCTTTCCGCTGTCCTTTCGATTGCCAGAGCCTTTACATGTCTCCCTCCGGTTCTCGTTCGGTTTTATTACACCGGAACTTTCGTCATCTTTATTTGCCTCCTGGAAATTTGATAGTCTCGCAGCGAGGGTGGTTTGCCGCGTCGGAAGGGCCGAAGGAACGTGAGATTCTCCTCCGGGAAATGTTTCGTAGATTCCCCGTTGCCACGGGCCGGAAGGCGACTTTCGTCGGGGAAGCTTTTTCCCTTGGCCAGAGAGATTTATGAGCGTGGAGGTCGGGCCGACGTTTCAGGAGCGGCCGTGCGAATTTACGCGTCGAAGCCGCGTCGTTAATACCCGCCACGGTACTTCTGCGTCGATTATGCGACGCCCATGCTTCACTACACGTGAATTATGGCTGGCCACGCGTGTCCATCGGCTGTTTGAATTAAACGTATGAAAGCTGCGCGATTAATAACCGTGATTAATCTCGTCGAAGTCGTTTAATCGCGTTGCGAGAGCTTCGTCCTGCGATACGTAAAGTCGCTCTATAGGAATCGCTGAACTGTGAAATTCGAAAGTCAATGTTGGTTTCACGATTTGTGGCAGCGATCGTTGATTTTGCCTGAAGCTCTTCCAAGTTCAATCGCTTCTTCTTCCATGTAGAATACGCGACGCGTGATTTACATTGAACCCGTACAATTTGCTAGAATGTCTATTATAATAATATATTCAACGGAATCTTTGAATATGTAATAGTTGAAAATTAATTGAAAAAAGAAAGTGCAATGAACCAAGTCCGTAATTTAGTGTCGCGTATATCGATACATAGATACAACGCGTAGAGTAATACTCTCCTTCGTTTCATACTTCCGCCTTTAACAAATTAATTCTGAATATTCAATTAATATATACGTGTTCGAATAGCATCAGAATCGATTAAGCTTTGTATGAATAATTAGAATCTAATGAATATAATACATACGTATAGGTAATAATATGTTGTTGATTAAAGTTATTTAATATAGGCACACGATTAATTTGTTAATTGATAAATTGTTCGGAATGCTTTTACGATACTTATGTATTAAAATTAAAAGAGGAACTGCGCGTATGAACTGTATGCTAATGAATATCGTGTAGAGTAAAATATTATTAATTTACCTAGTACATTAATGATTTTAGAGGATTTGGAATTATTGCATATTACTTTTCTCTTAAACGTATCTCATACCGACGATACTTTGCCGTTGAAAATCGTAATTTTATAGTATAAATGATTTTATTACGTATCAAGTATTTCGTTCAAAAATGAACAAATAATTTCGACATGATTATTCCGCGTATAAGATTAATATGGCCCAGTAACGCATTCACGAGGATAATTTTAAAATGATACTTCTTAGTGTTCTCGTTGGAATTGTACCAGCAACGGAGGATAAAAGATAATTTTTGGAGCGACGAACGTTTTCTAGGACACGAACAGAGTTTCTCTATAGAACGAAAGAGAATTCTTTTCTCTATCTAAATATTTGCCTTTTCCACTCGTTTTCTTTTATATTAGAACTTTGTAATTCTGCCGGTGAACTTCAATTGGAGATAAAACGTTTGGGATAATAAATATCTCTTAAATATGAAATTAATTAATTATTTAAACGATTTTTTATTTGTGCAGATAACATTGTTTGTGGGAAATACGGTATTTTTGAAAGAGATAAATTTAATTTGTATATGAAGCGTTATATAATGTATAATTAATGATATATTCTGACGTAATGATTGATAATTAACGTTTTTACTTATCAAATGTTCTACTTTTTTGCTCGAACTTATTGGACCAAAGATAATATACGTATAATGCGAAGAAACTGTAAAACGAATTGGTTTGTTAAGATTATTACAAAATTATTATAATGCTATATTGTTGTGTAATGGAGTTAAAATTGTGGTTTATAAAATATCTAACTGTAGCAAAAATATTCAATTTATCAGAAAGAGTATAGCCTTCGTAACTACACAAATTACGACAAACAATTTTCCGATATACCTTCCTTAACTATTAAATTCCAGCAAGCAATTTTCCGATACCTCGTTTTATTTAGGAAATATTGATTTTTATCTAGGAAATTTTGAATGTGTATTTTATAGCAAATATTAAGAAATAATTTTCCGATGTTTCGTTTTCGTGAACATGATATGATTGAAAATATAGCGCGATTGAATTCTAAAATTAGCGATCTACTCGTATGTATCGTATGCATCGTTAACAAAGTCTAATATCGTTATGATGTAATATAGTCAATTTTTAATTCGTTATCGTTGTGAATCAAGGAATAATAAATACTAGGACATATTATAATCATTTCCGAATAGAGAATAATCAGTTAAACGCTGTCAGGTATGTCAAATCGTGCTAAGCTTGCTTAAAATATAAATAAGATGTAGAGTTGCATTCTAGGAATGGATAAACCGTGTAACACGAATGAATAATAGAAAGCATTTTCTCATACGATTGCATTCATGGCAGAAGTAAATTCGAATGAACGGGTGATAGAATCGTCGTAGAATCGATATTTTCTGAAAAGCGATAGATTTATTTATATCAGAGGTTATCAAGGTATTGGGAATATCGACGTCAAGGAATTGCGTAAAGATGTTTGCACAATACAAACAACTATTTACATAACTAGTTCGGACAACGCAGATTTAGAGACACGTTTGTCCTTTTACATTCATCAAATAATTAACGAAAGATATATTTGCACTATCTTCGAATAAAAGCGAGTAATAAATTTTCCCACCTTTCATCGCCTAACGCATGTTTCTCCAAGCATGTCGTAAAAGTGTTACAGTTAAACATAATTAAAAAGACATAGTCAGACTTTCGAACAATTCACGCAGTTCGATTTCCTCCCGCATAAACAAGTTAAAAATGCAAAACTATCAATATATAACATTTAATGTCACGTGTAGCATACAGATTCATTATTGAAATATTTTGCCACGTAATAACATTTTTACATTCGTTTAGCAAGAGAGACAAGCAACGTAATTTTAACCATATCTTATTAGCTCCGAAGAACTGAGCTGCTATACGAATACGTGACGTGTTGGTTTTGTAAAATATTTTGCTCAACATATTCTGCAATGGATATTGATATCACGATTATTGGCGCGCGTCGTATATTTTCCTCTCGATCTCTCTCGCGAATATTCGCATTCACGAATTCGGATCGACCTCGTCGCAAAACGAAGCGTCCCATTGCGAATAATCGCGTGGAGACGGTTAACCATCTGTTGCTCTAATTCCACCGTTCTTCCTCGATTCATCTCATTTGCGAAACCTTTGAAATTGTCGCGAAATCCAACGATCTGCAGCAGAAGTCAGGCTCGTTTCCTTCTTGAGCGGAGCGACGCACCCCTTTATCGCCAATTTTGCACGGAGTTCCCCCGAGAATGTTCTCGGCCCACATTCGAGCACAAGCTCGCAGCTGCAACCACGCCATGCGGAAAACTATCTCGCGCCTTTGGCCCCGATAGCCCCGAGCGACACGAGCGAAAACTTTTCAATCGAGTTTCTTCGCGGCCCATCCCCAACGCCCAACGCTGGTCGCCATTCTTCTTTTTTTTTTCTTATTTTTACGACCGTCCAGCCGAAACGAACGCTCTGCGACACCGACTTTCAGCCGTGAAATTGCCGCGCGAGCGAGTTTTATCGAATTCGCGAATTAATTCGCTCCCCTGTGCGCGTTACGATTCATTTGTTCCGTAAGTTGGATCTGGCTGTAACGAAGTTGGGGTGGAAAATGGCACGATAGGCTGAGGCAGATTCTTCCGAGTGTTGGAACTTAAGGTGAATGGTTGTGGGCGGGTAGGAATTGGAAATAGTTTCGAAGCAGAAGGAATTTAAGTTGCTTTGTACGGTGTGTAACTTCGTTTTGTAGCTTAATCTTGTGTTTTGGATTTATTGGAAATAGTTGCGCGTGCCGAGCGCTGCTCGAATTTCTTTTCTCTCTTTTAATTAATATTTCAACAATAAATTTGAAAACCACCCAGGGAACGTTCACACCGTCGCGAGAAGAAATTGATTCTTCGCGTGTACAAATTGTTACAAATTATTGAACTGCCAGGCAAAAAATTTCTTAAGTTAAGAGGAGGTGGCAAGTGGGTGATTGAGTTTATGGGTGTTCGAGAAGTGGGCAGCTTCGCATTATTTTCTCTAGGATGTTAAAGAATATGCCAAATTTACTCAACACACTATGAGACTTTCTTTTATACATATGTATATTTTTTATGTGTATGTATTGTTTCAATAAACTGTAGAAATTGAATTATTAGGAAACTACTTCAGTAGATATTCTATTTATGGTTCAAGCCTTTTCTACAATTATTTATTTTTTTTTTAGTTTTGTACTGGATTTTGCAATGCTTGCATGATCACTGCACAACAATTATTATTACAGTCTCCTTATCTAATATTTCGAGATTTATATTTCAGCATAGGCGATTAATTCCTTAATTGATAAATTGTTCAAAATTCTTTTACGATTCTTAAGTATCAAATCTCAACATAGGTGATTGAATCATTTAAAGAACGTGCACATTAAAATAGCTATATTTTAAAAGCCATCCTAATGGTAATAACAAATTTTCAATTTACACAGAGCAAGTTCCTATCTCACGATACATTCAGACTGAAGCTGATATCGATAATTTCGCAACACAAACGAAGAGAATACTAATTTCTCAAAAATTTATCATTTAAGTACAGACAGATAACTTTCAACCCTCGAAAAATCGTTTTTAAATAAAAAAATCAAATAAAAAAAAGTATCACAAGTGAAAACACAGTCGTACGTACCTATTTGTTAAAATAGCGCTACTTAGTACCATAATTCGACAAGACTGAAATCGATTTTGGATATCGTCCTCGTTTGTCGACTGGTACAACACGTTAAGCCACTTGACCCGGTACTCGTTGTACTACTTTTTTCTACGTACTTTTCGACATCATATAATGTTCATGCACGTAAGCACTGTTAGAAATTCTTCCCTTTTCCTTTTGTACGTTTTATCGCATCGAATCCGGTAGACCGTAGTTAATCGCAGATGCATCGAAATCGAATTCGAGCTATTATCCTAGCGATGCGCGAATCAATCGGTCGTCAATCGATTGGATAATTCGACCTAGCTTGCCAACAGCCAGGACAGACATCAGGCCCCGATGTCTGGTGCACTTGAGTGGATTTAAAAGTCGATAAAATCGTTTCTTATCGATGCAACCCGTTTACGAGCAACGAAACGGCAAAAACTTTTACAGTCGATTTTAACTGTAATCTGTTCCCTGGAAAAGTTTTAAGGGACGAGTGAAATATTCGAGCTAATTCTCTGGATACAACTCGTTTACATATAATGAAAAAATTTATTCGCGCATGCACATTACGTTTCTTTGCACTATGCTTTAAATTCGCAATATGCTTCGAAGGTTTGATATAATCCGAAAGAATTTTCATTCTGTTCGATGCAGAGTATAAAATTGAGTCCAATTGAGTGTGAAATAATACCAAGCGACATATCGATATAGTTATGGAATATTACGTATATTTAATTATTTATTTGTAGCATATGATGCAATGTAACGATTAAGGAGACTTCCTTTCTTTTTTTTTTCGTGGAGAAACCTTCATAGTTTCCCGCGTCCTCTGGGGAAAAGACGCAGAGTGGCGCCGAATTTTTACCGGCTAAAATCCCCATGATGGCTGCTTGAACAATTAGGAAGATTGTGATTTAATTAACCCTCTATAATGTGAATACTTCCTGTGGAAATTTACAATTATCAAAAATCTTATTATGCAGGAAACGGTTATTAACCTTGAAGTCACAGTGGAGTACAAATTTACCTGAAAACGAAATTAAATTGAGAGGATGTCGTTATCGGTGTGTCACTTCAAAATTACACGGCATTATAGAGGGTTAAAATTAAGATTGAATTTTAACATTGATTTTAATGTCTGTCTGGTACAATATTAGCTACCATAGGTCAACGATTCGTGTGACGAACCTTTCTTCCTGTTTCATTTGCGCTTCTCTTTCTTTCTTTCTTTTTGTTTAAATATCTCTTTTAAATATATCAGACAGTTAATTTTTTATTAAGCCTACCATTTTTCTCAAAGTTAAGATATCGCTTAATAAAACCAACGGTGCGTCTGAATAGAAAGAAACTAAAAAAAAAAAAAAAAGGAAATCTTCTGTACAATTATCAGTCTCGTTTTAATCCATCGGTTATTTCATTTTACAATCATTTTCTTCTTTCAGATCAAATAAGCGACGTGTGCAAGAAGAATTATATGCGAGATCTCTACAGGAAAATAGACGGGGCTGTGCTGATGTCGAAGATCGAGAAGGATCTGGATTGTACCATCACCTTCCAAACGCATAGTATCCTTCAGCGGTTCATGCTACGCTTCGACCTACTGAAATTGGACTGCAACGATCACCTCTACATCTACGATGGTGCACATGCGGTCAGCAGTTACAAGGTAAGTCCCAGCGTTCCATTTCAAAGCGGTATTCTATGAGCTACTGGTTACTCGGACTTCATAGTCGATCCGTCGTGGCGAAACGTAATTCCGATCTGCATCCAAATTGGTATGCCAAAGCTGGATGTATGTAATATCGGCGCTTAGTCGTGAATTTGCATCCGCAGGAAACAGTTTTCGGGCGTACAGTCGAATAGTTATTGTTTGTTGTTCGTTTCCTGTGAAATGTCTGTGCTTTCCAGGGGAATGGATAATAATTGAGGACGAGTTTAGGAAATACTCGTCCACAAGTACGAATTCGTTTCATAAACAACTGTAGTAAACTATTTTAGCAGCAGAAGCAGTAGTTGGGTTCGAAAGAGTTAGATTCAGGTTGATGAACGACCGCGATCATCGAATTTATTGCCATCGTCGTACGTATGAGAAAAAGTGGAAGAAGCGAAGGTTACGAAGAAAAAGATCGATGGTGCTGTTCTCTGAAATTTGACACGCAATTCGGATTGATAAAAAAAGAAAATGCAGCGACTGAATTATTTTGCTAATTCTACCCGATTTAACTCTTATCTCTAAATTAATAAAATAGTATGCTTCATTGGGAAATATTATTCGGAACGTTAATGAATTCGAAACGAAGAAAACAAAAGGAGACGTTCACGCGCGTCTTTCTAGCAATTACTTCCGACTTGGCAAGCAACGATGAAAAGGTTCATTCACGTAAATAGCACTTCCTCTAATCAGTGTACGATGGTCGCCGCTAATAATGACTAATGCGAAGTCAGAGGATGAAACGTGACTTTTTGTCCCCGATTAACGTTTCCAAGCATAATTGCCTTCATCGATCAAAAGATAAAGCGGTAATTGCAGTAAGGAACGACGTTATTTTTCCATGATTACCGTCAGGGATAATGGCATCCTACCGGTAGGGACCAAGTTTCAGATGTGAGGGCTATTTTAATATACTCCCATTCCATTATAAATTCCGAGCATGGCCTAAGCCGTAGAGACGCTGGAAACTTACACCATTAATCAAGATTCGTCCCTTGATGGAAGGAAAGTATGCTTCGTTTGCTTGTTCCTTTGTTCGGCATTTTCCTTTCTTGATCGACATTTTCCTTTCTTGATCGACAGGCAATTTGATTTGATATTATTCGTGGATAACGCCGGGGTTCGTGATTCGACGAACAATCGTACAACGCTTTTTACAGATTTGTCGGTGATGTTGTTCTTCGAATCGATTTTGGGAATTGATGTAAATCAAGTGCCCTAGATATTCTAGCCACCGTTAATGTCTTAAATGTTACATGCGTTCTAAATATTTTAGGAATCTCAGGTAACCTAAATGTCAAGTGATATAGCTATGTATTTGAGCTACCTCGGTTATCCTCGATATTTCAGAAATACTAGATATTCCTGTTATTTCAGAAAGCAATATAGGTCTCTTAGCTATCTGTATGGTCATATTTGCAAAAGCTTTCCCAACTAATGGCAGCTGAAAAGAGATGGAGCGGCGAGAACACGATCAGATATTTAACCTAACCGAAGGTGTAGATTCTTTTCAGGTTAAAAATCACTTTCCAGGGGAGTTTGTTTCACGGTTCTTAGCGCAATCAGTTCTCGATGAATCGTCCCGGAATCGTGTTCAGTTTCCCAAGAAATGCATTATTGTTTCAATCTGATGGTTTTATCAAACGTGGCGTGAAATACAAGCGGAGAAAGGCGATAATGAGTTTCGGCTTGAAAAATAGAAGCTCCGTCGGGTAAATGAGAAATGAGCGCAACAACCGTGAGCATTGTTTTCCTTTTCTTTTCTCTCTCTCTCTCTCTCTCTCTCTCTCTCTCTCGTGGGTTTGAACTCTCACAAAGGAGGACATTTTGTGAGT
Source organism: Bombus pascuorum (assembly GCF_905332965.1). Lineage (NCBI taxonomy): Eukaryota > Metazoa > Arthropoda > Insecta > Hymenoptera > Apidae > Bombus > Bombus pascuorum. The sequence continues at coordinate 7,046,507 of NC_083496.1, read as the reverse complement.
TGGTCACGCGATATCGCAATTTCCTGTGGATTAAAAACTGTAATGTTGAGAATTGTTTTAGTTGTACCTTTGGTTCGACCCAAATATTTAATAGTAGGTTTTGTGTCCTACGTTTATTTGTTTCTCGTGCATATTTTCCTATTGAACATGAAATTGCGATTAACGATGCGATATATATATTATATACCAAATAATCAGTAATAATAATCATGCTATTTTTATACCTAAATTCTAACAGTAATTCCTTTCAATGCCAACTAATAATACTTGAAAAAAAAAAAAGAAAATTGGTTTCAATTAACAGCTGATAAGGAAGCTCTCGACGATCATAAGATGGTAACTCCATACATTTGAACGGTATAGTGCATGTACTTACGTACGTACATGAAAAGTATGCATAGAAACGCGTATAATAACGAAACGGGAGAGAACCGAGAGAGCAACACAATTTTGCGTAATGGCAGATTAACTTTAATCTTTTTTATGATCTACTTAGTGTCCCGTTAGGCGTACTATATATTACTATCTCTGGCTTTTTCTCTCATTTTCTCCTTCTATTTGGTTAACGCGTCGGTCTTTGTCCACCGTAAACTTACCGCGTTTTTCGCCTTAATTTCTCGTGCACCACTCGTCTCTCTCGGCGATTGAATCGAGACCGCGACTCGCGAGAGGATTTCACTGGAAAACTCCCGAAATGTGGCGCGTAAATGAGAACGAGTTACCGAGATAATGTGGCCAATTGGATCTTCGTGGCGCGCTTTTATTTCGAAAGGAGGCCAGGAACCTCCGGTGATTCGCAGTATGCGATGGAATTTGGATCGGTGCTCGTTTATACCCAATGTGCAGTATCACCGAAGAATATTCCAACGTTCGCTCATGTTTAGCACGACATAGGCTAATTCCGAAAAAGATGAACCTCGTTTTCGAAAACGTTTGGAACTTAGACAGAAATTTGGTCCTTAGACTTAGATTCGTGAGACTGGAATCCCCTAAACTTCGTGAAATCTTGAAATGATTAATTGTCTTAGTCTTTTTCTCTGTCTATTTTGTCAGGAACTGGAATCTAAATAAATTCTTTTCAGAACATCGGATTATTGTTTCTCATTGTAAACGATCGTAATGGACCGATGATACCGTTTGAAATAGATAAATTGACTCGATAAGTCTTCGGTTAATTAAAGTATGAAATACACGAGATCTCTTACTAACATTTGTTTATGATACTCATTATTCAAATCTTCACTTATCCCCTCAATATTTCCCAGCCCTACGGTGAACTACCTCAAATTGTCCTGAAATTTCCCCTGTGGCTGACAGTGGGTTTAATACATGGGGGAATTATTCTTTCATGAGGCGATCGATTGTCGGAGAGTTTTCCGTTTGAATCAAATATTCCGAACTGTGCACGAATCTTCGAATTCTTCCACAATTCATCTGTAATTTCATATTATTTACTTCTTTAGTTTCATTGTATCGTACCATTTCATAATGTGTTTCTTTGTATTCGAATCAAAATATTAAATCTGACAAAATATTCAGTTAAATAGTTATAAACTTTCTAATATCGTAAGTAATTGTATTTAAAAATTGTTTTATTTCCCTTTCTATCTTTTCATCCTTTTTTAAATATAATGGAATTTGTAAATTCGATAAAATCAAAATATACCTTGAATATATACTTTGATAATAATACACAGGATGTCCCCAGGGTTTCACAGACAAATTTTGTCATTCTATTTTATACATATAATCAAGCGAAAACATTATTCCATATACATAAATATTCCGAAAGTTTATGCTCGCATTACTTTTACCACCATTCGTAATATCTTTTTACTAATTAAACGACAACTACGCAACTTATTATTCTTAAAGTAATACTATAATTACCTTACTGCTTAACCATTCTACTTGTACTATAATTGATTACGAAAATGTTACCAAATCTAAGAATCGCGATATGAAGATAATTTTCAAAAATTATTCTCGAATTAAATAACAAAAGTCTTAGAATCATTCACGAAACATATGCTATTTATCCCATTTGTCTTACACACGAGAATAAAGAACATCGATGTGTTCAATTAAATAAAAGAATCACTTTACTCTTCGTCATACAGATCGATCGCAAGCATCCGGACAAATCCTTTTCCGACACGGGACACTTGCGACAGAATTCCACGATGAATTATCGACCAAAATCGGGACAAAAATACGAAGGGATGTTTCTCTTAAGAACGCCTGCGCGATGTTCAAGCCACGACATATCGACTTTTCGTGTGTTCCATCTTTCATAGATAGCAGGGACACGATAAACGTCGAAAACTGGACCGTATGATTATTTCTATTCCATTGAAATGTCTCTTTATTTATAAATAGCACGAAACTTGTATTACAATCGAGAGAATCACGGAAACGATAATCGTTTCAAAAAACGAGACAAGTATAGGCTGCAAATAAATATGCATACAGGATGCAGCCTATATATAACGTATACATGTACACCATAACATGTACGAGCGATTATGGTTCCTTATGAAAATGTAAGAAGAAAATATGAAATAAAAGTTTATTACGCGATGCTTCGCTTTCGAGACAATTGTGTTTGAAATTTCTCAAACATACTTGATCGTGGCTAATTATCAACTGGATACGAGCAAACAATCAACAGGAGGGAAGCAGCAGGACAAATGTCGAGTACGATCTCCGTCTGAGGTTCCATTTTCATGAAAATAGAGCCTGGACGTGTTTAGTTAAGAATTGACCTATATACGCGTGTATCATAGATTTAAAAATTTATTTTTCTCAAAAACAGAGCGTCTTCCGATAAAATTTTATTCTTCACTTTCGATTTATTTTCACGCGTAGAACAACCTCCTGTCAGTTATTTATCCTTGCCCAGTCCGGGATTAACCAGGTTCAAGTATAACCGACAAATTGTCAAACTCGATTTTCTCGAAATAGAAGCGTCGTATGAAAAAATGTTATTCTATAATTTCGCCTTATTTTTTCGTAAGGAATCACTTCATGTCTACTTGTACATTGTACTCGATCGTGGCATTTGTATTTACCCAGAAAATTTTGTTGTAATTTTTAAGGTTTCACCAGTACGTTTATCAAAGCGTTTTAATATCTGGATACAGATTCTTTTGTTAAACTCTACCTTTACTCACAGTTTTCTAAAATTGTACGTGTTAATGGGGAATTTTATCACACTTCGGTTAACTTTTCAAACAAGCTATCGAGGAAAAGCGATTGTTTACGATATCGTCTCAACTCTTAGGTTTCGATAAATAACAATCGTACGACGTCGTTCGAAAACGGTAACCATGATTTCTTATCGAATAAGATATCTTTTATAGCTATTTTCATTCTTACAATTTATTGCAAAACAAGGATAAGCATCGATTAATTTTTGTCCAAATATTTCTTGTCTGGAAAAATCGTGGCGACTGTTACATTGAGAATACCATTCAACGCTCAAGACTACGAAGAAAAAAGGGGAACACGATTAGACAGAAGGCACAAAGCACGTCGCGAGACAAAATATTCTCGCGTTGCACGTGTCTTTTGCGTTGTAACGCTGAGCGTGAACGAAATCCGCTTGCGAAAAGAGACGCGAGCTGTCGCCGCGGAGACGGCCGGATTTAGCAGCTATTTGGACAGCACAATGGGACATCATAGAGACGTTTCACGCGCGGTAATATCCTGGCTGTCACCATGACGACAGAGCTTGCGTAATGGCCGTATTCTTGTTACCTGCGGGGTTCCTGGTGGAAAAATATGCGTGCGACCGTCGATTCGGTTCGTAGGATTTCGCGACATCCATTGCCTTTCGATTGCTGTTGTTTAAGGAAAATTACCTCAAGGCCTTTCAAGTTTCATAAATAGATGTTCCTGTAAATATCGAGTAGGATATCTAGAATATACAGGGTGACTCAGTGAAAATTATCACTTGATATAATTCGTTATCTGTCGACATTTGTCAAAAAATATTTGGCCTGAAATTTATTGAATTTGGGGAACCTGAACAGAGGAGTACATTTTGACTTTTTAATACTTGATTAGTTTGTCGGATATCGTAACTTTAATTTGTCAAATTTAATGTTTAAAGGAGGAGCTAACACGCGAAGTGGTATTTTTATATTCACGTTGTCTTTGTTTTTCGTACGTTAAATTTGGCAAATTAAAGTTAAAATATCTGCTACACTACTGACTTTCCAGCATAAGCAGGTTAATACTTTTTCGTAGAGAATATCCAACTGGGTAGACTAATGTTATACAAAATATACAGTGACATTTAAAAACCTCATTACCTGAATGAGTAATAAAAAGTACATATAAAGTATTGAAAAATTAAAATGTACTGATCTAACCAGGTTTCTTGAGTGCAATAAATTTCACTTGAAAAGCCTTAAAAATTTAAAGTAAGTATTCCTCGACTCAAATGAGTAAATACTTTTTTTATAGAGAGTGAGAAAATACATCGAGAGTGGTTTATGAAAAATTATAAAGTTCAATTTAAAAAAGGAGTGCAATTGCACTTTGCAAATGGACTGTCGCATCTTCAAAAAAACTAATACGGTAATATGATAGAGCCTGTTAAATAATGCAAATCTTCTCTTCTATAATTTTTCTCTAACTTGGAACAGAATTATATCCTGTCCCAATTACTAGAAACATCCTCTATACGTATAACGTGACTCACTTAATATTAGACTCGAAAGTTACGCTATTGACGTTAGAGATACGAAGAAACATCAAGCTAAATGACGTATTTGTTAAAAAGGAACAAATGTTATGACTAAAAAAAGAAAAGCTTTCTTTCGCTCTTCTTTTTAAATCGTCGCCCCTCCTTTTACGCGATATCATACATTTTTATTACTATAACTTACATATTTTACATTACCATACGAAAGATATTTATATCCACATGTAGTTTATCATTGCAAGATTGCAACCGTTAAATTTCATTTGCGTGTAATCTTGTCTGAATAATTTTGTATCGTTGGAGGATTATGAAAAATGTATTTCTTCCTGCCCAGAAATGGGAAGAAAGATAGTTCCACGAGCACGAAGATTTCTCTAAGGCCGTTGATGATATAAATCTATCGGTAAATGAACTGCCAAATCCGTACAAATCCATACAAGTACTTGATCATTATTACTCTCAAAGATGAATCAACAAGTTTCCTTCAAATTATAGTAGACACGCCTATTCGGTGTGCTTTTAGAGTTCATCTTCTTGCAATTAACTATATATACGCGTGTCCAGCACACGTGTACATACTCTCGAAATAATGATCCGTGGACCATTATTGCGCCACATATGACCTCTGCTTAAATCTCCGTGCATTTTAATGAAGCATAAGCGATCTCGTTTCTTGCCGAGATCGTACCACGACGAATATTCAGTTGCATTCGCTAGGTGATCTTATCAACACGAACGACGCGAGTCTGCTACATTTCTGCTAGTTATATTTTCGAATTTATCGTGATATCGGATTTACATATCGTTATCATAAATTCCTATATCACGAAGGAATCTGGTCGTTGAATTCTTGCCCCCTTCGCGACAACCGTAAAGCTTTCAGTATTACAGACGTTGGAATCTTGTTGGAAGTTCTATACGAGTACATTTGTGACAAGATTCTATTTACATAGATTTAAAATTCTCTATATACTGTATATATATATCTGTACATAGATTAATTAATTTATTTTCAAGTTTACAAAAGAATTATTTTAAATCACGATAAATATAATTATGGTAAAAATATTATTTTTGTCATTTCTTAGCTTGAAATCCCTTGAAATTCTTCTTGCGATCTTCTTTCAACACACGAATGAATCATTTTACGTTCTGACACTTTTGCAGTGCGTATATATATGTATGTATAATTAATTATAGAGATATTCGTATATGCAAATAATGAAACTCGAAATTGTAGGCTGTTGCGTTTGTAGAACTTCACCGATAAACATCGTTAGTATCGATTATGTTTCTGAATTATCCTGATCATTGTCTTGAAAGCTACGAAGTCGAAAAATATGTACATGAATGGAATGAAGATTAACGTTTCGATGCAAACATTAATTTTCTTCTACCGCACAAAGCGATGGAAGTTTCAAGAAGAAAGTAAATGAAGTTAGCTTTTCATTTCTATTTCTGTCTCATATTCTACGTTACGAGTTACGTCGGAATTATGTTGAAAGAAACTTTACGTTATCGGTTTCGTTTCTCATTCGGTCGGACAAAAGGAGTCTTTGAGGGTTTCTTTTTCATTCCGCTTCTATTCATATATGACAAGACTTCGTCGGTGGCAGGCTTTGCGACTTTTCACGAGATTACATATTGTATTTGCCAAGAGTATCCGTCAGTCTCGTCGTTTTAACGATCCGAACGCTGTCAATAAATCAAGCGTCGTGTAAGTACGAGATTGAACCATTAGTCAGAATTATGAAATTAATTCATCGAATCCTTCGTAAGCCATTTGTACTTAGAGTTCAGAAGGATATTTGTTTTTGTCACAAACTTTATAATTTAGCATGGCAATACGATGAAATTTATTACGCTAGAAGGGAAGACTACGATAGCACGAATAATTCAAATTCGATCGATTTTCTTGTTTCATTCGCAGCATCTATTTTTAATTATTCACTGAACCCTATAGCATCTTAATATGAAGTTATGGTTCCTGCGATTGCTATGAATTTCAGGTTATTCCTTTCGAAGTGGCTCGACAATCTAATTCGCAAGAAGAATAGAAAATAATGCGCGATTAACATCGATCGTCATTTAAAATAGTATTTAAAAAGACGTAAAAGCACGTAAAAATCGTTTTTACGAAACGTATTTCTTACTTTGCAAGCAACGATTCACTGCTTTTTCCATTATCTGGTTATTGAATCTTCTTCCTTACTTTTCAAATCTTTAACGCTTGGATCAGTCGTTTAATCGTTTGCTTTTCACGTCGAGGATTAATTATCCATTCTCGGAAATTACAAACGCGACTGGGAATTTCCACTTCCAACGGTTATTTCCTGCAGGACACTAAGCTATATAAAAAATAAAATTCTGTTCGTATCAAACGTTTGAATTTATAAAGAGGAAAACACATGAAAATTACGCAACGTATTGTTCGTAGTAGGTTTTGTTATTTGAATTTTAAGTAGAGTTGTGTAGAGTCTACACTATATATATATCGACTATTAATGACCACTGAGGCATATCATATTATTTGCTTGGAATTAAATTACGTGCGCTTTATGAAATACTCTTTTCGTCGAGTAAATAAAACATTAAATACAATGACATTAACTGTGGGTACAGCAACTAGACATTTTAGTATTATCGATATACATATTATTGATCGGTTTACATCGAGCTATTTTATCGACTAATCGTATAAATTAGGTTATCATTAAATGATGATTAAATTTCGATGTGTATACTTCTATAAATATAAAAGTTGAACAAATCATAGAAATACAGGGTGCGCCGTTAGAATTCGGACAGAATTCAATTTGTAGTTCCCACCATATTAGAATTCAGATGTTTGTGCTGATTGACTCTGAAGTTAGTTAAATATGTCAATAAGTCTTCTATAACCTCAAAATGACAGAACTCGTTAAGCAAAACCCGGAATACGATAGAAGAGCGGCGATTATAGAAAGTCTTCGCGCCGGGAGAACGCCGGTCGAAATTATAAAATTCTTTAGCTACCCAAGATCGACGGTAATTTAATTTTGTTGTGGGCAAAACCAAATTTCCAGCAAGTGTTCACGTTTTGAGCGTTGTCTCAAGTGAGGGCGACGTCATGCCTCCGCACTTCTTCCAAAAAGGCGAAAGAATCACAAAGGAGGTTTATTTGGAGGTCCTGAAGACAGTAATAAAGCCGTGGATGGAAATTACGGCTTCTGGAAGGCCGTATTTATTTCAACAAGATGGCGCACCTGCTCACACAAGTCATCTTGTTCAAAATTGGCTCTCTGACAATGTGGACATGTTTTGGTCGAAAGATTTCTGGCCTCCTAACAGTCCCGACCTAAACCCATTGGACTATTACGTGTGGGGCGTTATCGAGAGACAAACTAATAAATGCAGGCACCCCAACGTCAACTCCCTACGAGCTGCTATCGAGTCAGAATTCGCGACAATTAAACGCGACCAGTTGAAGTCAGCGTGCTCGCGCTTTAGAGCAAGAATAGAGCAGGTCATAGAGGCAGAGGGTGGTTACATAGAATAAAAGTTCTCAGCAAGGACCCTTTAAATGAGATATAACAACATTTTCATGTGTTTTTGTGTATTGACTTAAATAAACAACTTTCTGCACAAAACTTCTTTTGTCCGGATTCTAACGGCGCACCCTGTATATCGGAGAAGAAACTCGTAACTTATTCTAATAACATTCGCACGGTAGTATTGTATGGAGCAAGTATGAAAATGTTTTATTTAAGCATTAGTGGAATGTGTTACGAATAAAAAGGCGTTCGATTGAATACATCAGAGGGAAAACTTGATACTTTATTCACGGAGATAGGATCAAACAAGTGGTTTTCCTTGAATAAACAGCTATTCTTTAAGGAATACGCAGTTTTTTCGACTGACATATTGTATTGTATTCAAGCTTAATATTGTGTCCAAAGCTTAATAATAATTACAATAATTGCGATAGTAAGGCGGATTCTGACTGTATACCAGTAGTTAGCGTATTACATGCATTTTGAAACTATACCAACAGCTAATTTCACTTCGATCTCTGCTGTTGTTTTATTATTTAAAGTCGCACCAACTGCTGGCCTTGTTACAGAATACTATCTGTGTTAAAACAACGCACGTGTACGTTCTCGTTTTTGCTGCAGGTCCTGCTATACCTAAGGCTGCTGGCAATGTGTTGTTCTTAAGGCAAGCATGGCATTACATACTCGTATTAATAGCGAAATAATTAATGGATATTAAAGGAAACGTGGAACTATAACCACCGCTTTTATTCATTTTCATAAAGAAAGATTAAAATTGAAATGTTATTAAACCATAAAGGTATATGCATAGATTATTAAAGGATAGCAAATTAATAGCCACATAAAGCCGAGCTGCATCATTTTCTCATTTACGTCTAAAGTTAATCACGTCGTATTAAATATGCGATAATCGCATCAAATTCGGATGGTAAAAGGGGGAGAATAATTAAAGTTGATTTTTACTTTCTCGCCGGGAGGCTGAGTCGCAAAGTTCCACAGGGGGGTTGGGAAGGGAGGAGGGAGCATTATCGGAAATTGCTTAAGAAACTTCTTAATAACAACTTTCTTAGGTATTAACACAAATTATTTTCAACTTTTTAGTATTAGGTTACTTAGCACGAAATCTTTTTAAAGCCTCTATACGATGTAACGCTTATATCAAGTTCTTCCTAACGTCTGCCAGTAAACAAAGTGGAAAGAATAGAAAAATTGGAAGCAGATTGACGAGATCGAAGATCATGTCGTGACGTTATTCGAAGCAAAATAGATATTTCAAATAAACGATCTTCAAAGTCGAGAGAAGTCGATTCGACGATCGTGGAATGTCGACAAAAGCCGATTAATGGAACGTTTCAATAAATTTGCAAAATACTGTGATCAATAAGTTTGAAGTCTAAAGAGAAGTATCAATGAAGAGATCTTAATAATTTCAAAATAAATCTGACACTGATGATTTCAAAATATAACTGAAATCATCGCGGAATCTATAAGAGATATTAAAATATTGTGTAACCAGGAAAACAACTATAACGATTCAAACATCGTCTTTTTCTCTGTCATACTTCTGTCCTATTCTATAGTGATATGTGTTCGATGCTTACTGACTTTATTATTCTGCGCATCACGTTTCTCATTCTCTTCCTGTGTTGGTATTTATACGTTCATCGAGAAGAACACTGACCTACGTAATCCCCACTGCCTTCCACGTTCCGACCTATTCTCGGTATTCGTTCACGGTCAAAAGTATAAAAGACGAGAGGCGATGGCGACACGAGAATATACTTGAACAGTTTACGATTTGACGATGGCTGGACGCGGTAATTCTCGTTCGGCTGCCCAGAAATGTGCTCTTCTGATGTTCCTTGTCGTCAGTCAGGTAACAGGAAGAGGTAAGAGTTTGGTTTACGCGAAATTGTTTGGTGATGTGCTTGGTATCAATAGTTATCGTTGTGATTTAAGCAAAAGATGTATAATTGGAGACATTTTTGGGACCTACGTCGCGCTACTGTGAAATCGTTTATGCAAAACGGTCGAGGATTGTTACGAGACGATTATTGCAAACATGTACTTAATAGAAGGTTAAAAGTTAAAGTGAAGCTAAAGTTAAAAAATTGCGGTACGAATAATCGCTGTGATCGTATGATCAGTGCTATAGGTGGTCCCACTAAATACATATACATACATATAGGCTTACTAATGTAATGGATAATTGGCTATGTAAATAAGTTTGCGCCTTAGGAAAATGTACGTTTGCGATAAATGTTTTGTAACTTTCATATACTTTTTCAAATTTGTCTGAAACTCTACCAATGTAATGACGATAGACTTACCATGTCGAGATTAAACACAATTATTTGCACATAATATACTCGGAAGTTATCAAATATTGTCAAACATTATCAAACAAAGTTGTTAGATAATCTCATGACTCACTGTACGTTCAACGTTAAAGAATTTAAAACGTGAATCGTACTTGAAGCTCGAAGGTCACGTTCTGCTTGTCTCACTGCTATTCACCTCCGCAAATCAATGAGTTTCACGCAATCGTTTCACTCACTTTGACCACCTTTCGTTCTCAAAGAGGTTTGCGATAAAACCAAGTGTGCTGGTCCACTGAGATACTATGAGGCAATCGGCTGTACTCCCGTCTACGCGAATTCTGGCGATTGTTGTGCGGAATCATACAACTGCAGTCATCTGGACAATTTGTCACGCGATAAATGTTACGCGAATGGAAACGAATACAGCCTTGGGGAGAAGCTGAAGGCCGAGGACGCTAATCCTTGCGACATTGGTTGTACATGTAGATCTTACGGTAATGTGTAAGTATGTTTACGTTGGCCGTCATAATTACGAATGTTAACTTCCGTAACGTTTTGACGAGGTGAACTATGACACATACTGTTAAAACATTTCGAATTATCGGTATATTTCACGACTTGTGAATCTAGAAGTTTAATATTGAGGTTCACGACAGGAAAAAGCCAATGCCAGTGAAAATGACAGAGTTTCGATATTGTGTAATGACAATGCCGATTTAATAAGAAGGAATAAGGAAAAAATAAAAACGAGGTTTTTTCCATATGATTGTATTATTAAATTTATATTAAAATTAAGATTATATAAAATTTATTAAGTATGCTTGAACATGGCTAATTCCAGACTGGACAGGGATAGATAACCGACAGGACGTTAATCTACATGTGAAAATAAATCGAAAGAGTAGAATAAAATTTTATCAGAAGACACTGTCTTTTCAGAAAAATAAATTTTAAAATTTATCATACGCGTATAATTTACATGTAACCACATTCAGGCTCTATTTTTTTGAAAATCTGCCCTTAAATAGAAATATTATTTGACATTTCTTACTTATTTTCGCGTGTGCAATAATTTCCTGTCGATTTTTTCCTCAGAGCCAAGTGATAATCAACTAAATTCAAGTATACTTTACAAATTTTCAAACTCAATTTCCTCGAGAACGAAGAGTCACATGCAGAAGCTTTATTCTACAGTTTTCTTCCTATTTTCCTATACGTTATTCGGCAGCAGCTTGTACAATCTGCTATAGTTCAGCTTTGCAATGAAAATCTTTCGTTATTTCAACGCTAATGAGAGGAAATAGTTTCGGCAAATCTGCCATGTATACTACCACTGTTAGGCTTTTAAGGAACATTAAAGCAATTTAACGTCGTTTTATTTCGTAAACAGTGCGGACTTCATATGCGCGGCCGTAGATTGTGCATTTATTACGCCGAAAGAAAACTGTTTTCTTAGACATGAGCGCGATAGATGTTGTCCAGATACGACACCAACGTGTTGTGAGTAAACAAAGTAAATTAAGATTGAATTTAGATAATCATATTCTTTAATCAAAATTTGACTATTTAGACGCGAAAGAAGATGAAGTAGCGACTTGTGTGGTTGATGGTGTTACTTACCACGAGGGACAACAATTTAATCCAATATCTGATCCGAGCCTGAATTGCATCTGCATGCATGGATATACAGGTGCAAAACAATAATTGACATTTTTATTTGCAGACCCACATTTAATTCTTACCATGTAAATTTGATATTTCTTTAATTCTACCTTCTAAACTAGTCTTATAATTTGTGACAAAGAGAGATTGGAGTGTTGTCACATCGTTTTGATATTAGAATCTCTGCAATTTCGATGAATAGATTAAAACTTCCAACAAAAAAACTGGCTAGAAAATTACGTCTCGAATTTATAACATAAATTCAACGTTTAGGTGAAAACGTCGAGCCCTTCTGTAAGAAACCGAATCGTGACTATTGCTCCCCTCTGTTCCGAAACGCCGAAAGTATTCATAACAAATGTGCACCAATGTTCTACGCAGATCAGAATCCACAGAAAGATTGCAGCTATGCTTTTAGATGTCGTAAGTTTAAAAGAGAAATATCATGTACAAATTATTTTTTCTACCAACTAATGTGTACATACATAGTAACTAGCCCCAAGGAAAGGCTATACTTTATAAAATTACTTCGTTTTCGCAGAAGACACAGGCGACACTGTTATTCATAATCATGCTAAGTCCGCGGATGTTTCTGACGAAGGTACGTGTATTCGTTAAAGTTACCAATCTTATTCGTAACATAGTCCTTTCGACGTTCTTACATGAAATCCTTGAAATCTCTAATTTGTACTAACGTGTAACTTTATTCGCAATTGCATCAATTAACACACTGACTATTGTATAAGCGTGTCTAATATCTTCTATAAGGACAATATTTCTATGGTATGAACACTACCTGAAAAAGTTTTAAACACCACCATATCTGCAGTTCGGACACATAAAATTTAGGCGAGATTCTTTCAGGCCTACTAATATCAACTCTTTAGATCGAAATTTAACAGATTTATGGGGACCATAGATATTAGCTACGGTATTCGAAAATTAAAATTTAAATGCTACATTTTTACGTTTTACTTTCGCTTAATTACTTCTCATGGGATATTATACGTCAATAGAGGGCTTTTCTTAAATCACGTAATGAAAATTTTATAAACAAAAAGGAAAAAGTTATTTTAACGTCATTCTCCAGTGTTATACCTTCAGTTTCTTTCTCTATACCGATGATTGAATTGAGATTAATTTTTAAGAAGACGTCGTTTAACTTAACAGCATCTAATGGATAATCAGTTGAGACAAAAATGGATGAATAATTAAATCAATCTCATCGACTAACCTAATATTAATAATTGGGCAATTGATCGGTCAAGTATGGTGCATGCGTGTAGCAACAAGATAGTTACCAGTGATAATTTGATATTACAGAGCACAAGATTTGTCGATTTGGTAATATGACGATGCACTTAGGCGACGAATTGAGTCAAGGAACCAGCTATAGTTCCAATTGCGTAAAATGCGTGTGCGAGGTGCCTCCAATCCCGACGTGCCGAAGACTTACGGACAAGGATTGTCCGTCGCAATTTGGAGATGTATCGATTTTGGTACCAAACGTGTAACGTCTCATGTTCAGGGACGTGAACAGTTACCACCAGTTGTAATAGTAGTACAAATAAAGCTATAATCATCCAGAAATTTTAACCGGAATGCAATTAACAATCCCAAGTTTGAAAAAGTGAAGAAATATATAAAATAAATAACCTTGAAATTGAAGAGAGATTCATTAATCGACGTAAGATTGCCAGACATCGACAAAATCCCGATTAATACCAGAACCGTATGTAAATCTTAGAAAGAAATGTCAGTATTATAAAATCCACATTTTAACGAAATGCATCAGTGAAACGCTCTTGATTATTTTCAAAGCAAAGCGTTAGCGAGGTCATGGTGGAATCTAATGAAAGTGTTTACGAAACAACCCGAAAGTACGTGACACCGAGGAAGAAGATACTGCAATTCACACATCGTGCTTTTCCTCTGTCATCATTTATGACGACGTTTGCAGACTTTACTATTCTACGTATCACGTTTCTCATTCCCCTCTCGTGTCCCTGTTTTCATGTCCATCGTGAGGAACACTAATCAACGGAACCCCTACCTTACTCCGCAGACCGAATTATCCTCGGTGCTCGTTCACGGTCAATAGTATAAAAGAGAGACAATTGCGACACGGGAACACATTTGCACAGTTTGCGATTTGACGATGGTTAGACAGTGTAATTCCAGTTTGATCGTTCGGAAATGTGTTCTTCTGATGACCGTAGTCGTCATTCATGGAACCGGAGGAGGTAGGAAGTTGACTTACGAGAAATTGTTTGACACGATATACTTGACATCGGTAATGATCTAATCCTATTCGATGTTTTTCTATGAATTACGTTCGCAATAAATATCTTTTCAGGTTTGATTCACATTTCTCCAATCTAGTCACGATGGACGTATCATGTTGCATGTCATACAGCATCATACATATATATAGTTATAGTTATCAAACATTTTCGTGTATCGCTGTACAGAATTTCATGAAATTATTTACCATGGCTTCGTGGGGTGATTCTACGCCTGTATATCTGTAGAGATCTACAAAATTGATTCTGACTTGCACTGGCCAACCATAGAATTCAAGGATTTTTTTATTGCATTCTATTCGTCATGGGAATCAAATAATAATATATAATCGAAATTATAGGTCGTAAATGAACCGTTCTTTTGAAAAAAAACTGTTAATAGTTGCAATAATGTTGTTTGTATATTATAATAGTGGATCTAGACTATCTATGTGCCACTACATTTTCCCTTCATAAGACAGCAAAATGTGAGTACGTTACAAATAAAGCGAGCTTCGAAACTAAGCTTCGAGACATCTTTCTTCAAGATAGTTCGATTGAATTGCGACCGATGCTTCCATTAAAGCTTCTGTTCCTCCTGTATATAAGTAAAATACACATGCAATAAAATCAATTTTATCTTGAATTTCAAGGTCAAGGTCAATTTTGTAACTACTACCTTTGACACATCTCCACCGATTCAGAGATGCAGAATTACCTCCCAAAACCATGACAAATAATTTGGTTACGTTCTGTGCGTACATTCACGCCATTCACTGTGTAAGAATGAATTCTATACACGTGAATTGCACGTGAAACTGAAAGGTTACGTTCTGCTTGTCTTATCGCGTTTCATCTCCGTAACTAAACCAGTTTCCTGGTAATCGTTTCGCTCAAATTGGCCACATTTTGTTCCAAAGAGATCTGCGATAAAAGAAAGTGTCGCGGTCCACTGAGAGTCTATGAGAGCCTCGGTTGTACTCCCATCTACGCGAAACCCAACGATTGTTGCGCGGAATCCTACGATTGCAGTCACCTGGACAATTTGCCACAGGATAAATGTTACGCTAACGGCCACGAATACAGCATTGGGGAGATGCTGAGGAGCGAGGACTCCAATCCTTGCGACATAGGTTGTGTATGTGATATGACTCTCGATGGCCTGTAAGTATATTTGCGATGTTAGTCGTAATTACGAATATAGTTAACTTCTGTGACGTTTCGCCGGGATCAGTTATGACAAATCCAATTAAACCAGTTCGAGCAATTAAGTATTTGGATATTTTTGTACGTTCGTGGAGGAAGCACGATCCCACTGTGATCTCGTTTAGTAAAAGGAATTATAATTAATTAATGTTTGTCATTAAACACTTATTAACAACTTCATAACTTAACTCAGTTCGAAGTAACTGTACGTAATCTTTTAATCTCACATAGAAAATCTTTACATAATTTTGTCAATCTGAATGATAGAAATTAATTTCCGTAAATTTATCGTGTATACTGGTACTTTTATGTTTCTAGGGATTATTCAAGCGATATAACACGTCATTTTATTTTGTGAACAGCGCGGCGTTTGTATGTAAACCTGTATATTGTGAACATTTACCGGCGGAGGGAAATTATTACTTCAGATACACACATGATAGTTGCTGTCGGAATGCAACACAGATTTGTCGTAAGTGAATCGGTTAAATTAAGATTAAATGTAGGTGATCTCGGTTTCAATGAATACGTATATCTCAAATGGAATTTAAATCGCGACAATTGAAAGTGAAATAATTCCCCAAGTATCTGTTTAATTTGACTGTCTTAAAATACATTTCACTCTGTGTTTATCATCGTTTCGATTAAGAAGAGGAAACTCTCTTCTCTGAATGATTCATTGGTACCATCGTCTATCCCAAAAATATTCTGCTATTTTATTTCTAACTTTAAATCATTTCTTAACAAAACAAAGAAATATACTTGCTTTAGTCAAAGACGGAGAAGAAAGGCCAACGTGTGAAGTGGACGATAATACTTATTACGATGGAGATCTCTTTGAAACAAAATGCAATCGGGACCTGCGGTGTATCTGTATGCCTGGATACATAGGTATGAAATAAAAAGTAACATTTTTTCCTTCGTGTCCCCGGAAAGATTAATCTCATACAGAGTTATGGTTTTAAGTTATACGGCTTTACATTAACTTTCACACGAAGCTCTCACGTTGTAAATTTACCGCCTAGGGAAACTTCGTAATTTCAGAAAACTAGAGAGATTGAAATTTATATGCCTTTGATATCTGAATCACTTCGAGTACAAACAGAACCTGAATCGAAAGCCGTTTAAATTAAGTACAAATTGCTTGTTTAGGCGAAAATGTCGAGCCCTTTTGTAGGAAACGCAATCGCAGAGGTTGCTCCATTCTGTTCGGAAGTCCTTTCCTAGTTCGCCGGAAGTGCGCACCTATGTTCGTCGACGGTCAGAATCCACATAGAGATTGCAGCAACTTTTTCAGATGTCGTAAGTTTATAAGAGATATATCGTCTGTAAATTGTTTCTTCCTACCGATGGAAATACATATATAGCAACTATTCTGGAGGAAAATGCACCTTATAACGATACTTCCTTTTCGCAGCAAGCAGAAAGGATGTCGTTATTCGTAACTATAGCAACATCGAGTTCGCAAAAGTTGCAAAGGAAGGTACTTACGTGTGTTCGTAAAAGATGCATTCTTACCTGTATTGCATAATTCTCCATACATTCCTACCAGTAGTTCCTTTCTCTGTACTTGCTATTAAATAATTGGGGTCGGTTTCTAAAGAAGAAATGTTGCTTAGCTTAATAGCATGTAATCTGAAAGCACTAATCTAAAAATTAGCTCTTGGCACGCACTAAAAACGACTTTTAATCAGGATCGCCTGATAGCTACCAATTAAAACAAAAGTGGTGTACCAAATAAAACAATTTCATCATCGACTAACCCGATACTTATCATTAGGCAATTCGATCAGTCAGGTAAGGTGCATCTTTGTACAAACAGGATAACTATCGACAGTAATTTCATTGTGATATTACAGAAGGCAAGGTTTGTCGATTTGGTAACATGACAATGCGCATAAGCGACGAATTGAGTCGAAGACCCATCCATGCTCGCGATTGCATGCAGTGCGTGTGCGAGGTGCCTCCATTCCTGACGTGTCAACGACTTCGGGACGAAGAACGTTGTCAGATACAGTACCAAGATGTAGTGATCTCGGTATCGAACCATATGGTGTAACGTCCCATGTATTGCGACGTAAACAATTATCGTCAGTTGTAACAGTGCTACAAATAAAGCTTTAGCTATTGATATAATTTTGTCCGGCAGCACTCAAGTCCAATTTAATCAGCAAGTTCGATGATTAGTCGGATTTCGCCACAGTGACAGCATTAAAAATTTGTTTTCAAAGACGGATGGCATGGTAAATATTTATTAACGCAAACTTGCTCCGACTAGATCGGCTAGTTTGAAAAATACAAAAATATATAACACGAAGAATTTTTAATTCAGAGAGAAAGGAAAATTAGTTGATAGGCGATTGTGGAACATCATTGAAAAGCCCATTAATCAAAGGATATAAAAATCTTTCATAGAAATATCGATAATATAAGTTTGAAGACTAAAGAAAGCAAATTATTGATTAAATCATTGCGGAATCTGAAGGAAATGTTCACAAAGCGACCCGAACGTATCTGAAATCGAGAGAAGAGACACCTCAAACCAAACATCGTCCCTTTTTTCTGTTACATTCATCAACGATATGCATATCGCTGTTCCAGTGCACCAATGACGCAACGGTAAAAAAGGTGATTTTTTTAAGAACCAAAGGAAGCCAATTTCATTTAGAAAAGCTCCTAACTAAATGTTTTAGATTGTTGCGATAAATAAGAATGTTTGCATTCTCTAGTTACTTTTAAGTATGTCTGCGATGCAATTAGTACTCACGTTATTGTTGCTACGGATGTTTCAATATTGCGACGCCTAAATTTTCCCGCGTAAAGAACGATGGCGTGCATTTTCAGTCCTCGTATTTTTCGCTGGAAGTTCGAAACGATTTTTGCACCACCTTTTTTAAGAGTTTTCCACTTTGAAACGCGCGCCAAGAAACTTTGAAAAGCTCTCAGTCTGAAGAGAACAGTGGAGTGTGCAGTAATTAGGATAAAATATCAAGGTCGTGAATACTATAGTAGCTACTATACACTATCTACCAGTTACTAGTAGACTAGCTACTAGTTGTTGCTGAACGTAGTAGCGTTTTGAAGATTTACCTTTACCTTTTGTCTATCACTTCGGTAAAATAGCACGCGATAGTAATCAAAACTCTATATCAATTATTGTGCAAGCACTCATGTTTCCCCCTCTCTCATGCATCCCTACCACTGGCGGTAGTTCGACGAGCAAAAAGCTCGAGGGGCGAACAGTCGAGTTCGAGCTACGAATGCGCACAGTTGTGAACGAAGATATCAAAGTGGCAGACTTTTGTTGCCTCTGCGAGTAAGCTTCACGCAATAACGACGTTACTGCGATCTAGGGATGTTGGGAAAATTGTAAAATTTGTATGTACAGTGAAAATATTAGTAGTCGGAGACTAAATAGTAACGAATTTATCTCAAGATCTGCAAATTTCCATTTTTTACGTCATTATTGCATTGGAAGCTTGCGTACGATGCCTCCAGATTTTAGTATTCTACATTCGACGCATCACGATTCTCATTCCCCTTTCTTCCTGCACTCGTTTTTCCATGTTCATCGAGAAAAACACAGACCTAGAGAATCTCCACCTCCTTCCAGGATTCGAATATCCTCGATATTCGTTCGTAATCGATAATGTAAAAGAGTCAAAGAGAGATGGTTGTCTAACTGCGACACGGGAAAGCGTAGTTTGCAATTTGACGATGGCTAGACACGATAATTCTCGTTCAGAAATGTATTCTTCTGACGTTCCTAGTCGTCGTTCATGTAACAAGAGGTAAGAGGATGGTCTACGAGAAATTGTTCGCTGACGTGTTTGATATCGCTAATTACGAGTTAATCACTACTCGTGATAATATGGATTGAGTAAAAGGTCTAACAAGTTCGGATATACTTCTGTGAGTTACGTTGGCTATAAATATCTTCCTTTATATGCACCTGTTTCCAGATTTGATTCACGCTCTGCTAGTTTAATCACGTATCATCGTTAATCATATCACGACACTAAATCATTTGCACATAATACTCACAAAAATATTCACAGAACGTTTTCAAATATGTTCGTCGGCCACTGCGCATAATACACACACCCTTCAATGTACAAAACGAAATCGAAACGTCGTATCGTACGTGAAACTCGAAGGTTACGTTCTGTCTGTCTCCTTCTGCTTGTTATCCACCTCCACAAATCAACGAGTCTCGTGTCATCGTCTCACTCGCTTTGACCGAGTTCTGTTCCAAAGAGATCTGCGATAAAACAGAGTGTAGCGGTCCACCGAGGGTCTACGACTCTCCTCGGCTGTGTACACCTATCTACGTGAATTCCAACGATTGTTGTGTGCAGACATACAACTGTAGTCATCTGTACAATTTATCACGCGATAAATGTTACGTAAACGGTCACGAACACAGCATTGGTAAGATGCTGACACCCCAGGACTCTGATTCTTGACGCAAGTTGTAAATATGGTAAATCTTTCAATGGTTTGTAGGTGTATTCGCGTTGCTAGTCGTAATAGCAAATAACGTTAGCTTCTCTGATCTTTTGGCGAGACTAGTTATGACAGAGACAATAAAACAGTTTGGGTGATCAACCATTGGAATATTTTTAGCGCAAGTCGTTGGGCATGATTATATGATGACCTCGTTTGCTTCCAAGGAAAGAAATTATAGTTAATTACCGTTTGGCAGTGAACGTGTATTAACAGCTTAACAATCTCACTCTGGCCAAACTAACTCTATGTAATCTTTATGTCATTTGATATAATTTAATTTTGTATAAGAAATCTTTACACAATTGTGTCAATCTTAACAGCAGAAAATACTTTCCACGGATTTATCGTGCATTCTTTCATTTTTAAGTTCTTAGGGCGTATCGAAGCAACATAACCGACATATTATTTTCTCAACAATGCTGTCTTTTCACGTAAATCTGTAGATTATGGACTTTTTTGCTGAAAGAAAATTGTTTCTTCAAACACGTACATGGTAGTTGCTGTTCGAACGTTATTGTCTCGAGTGAATTAATTAAATTAAGATCAAATCCACAAAGTAATTGCTCCTATGACTTCAAAAGTCGCAGGTTTCTAAGAAAGATATCGTCTAGAAATTATTTCTTCTTACGTAATAACTACTCCGGCAAAGAGATGTACTTTATAAAGTTACCTTTATTTCGCAGAAAGCACAACCGATATTGTTATTCATAACCATGGTAACGCTGAGTCCGCAGAAGTTTCAGAGGAAGGTACTTACGTGTGTTCGTTACAGAAGCATTTTAACTTCTTGGTATATTTTTACCAGTAATTCCTTTTTCTCTAAATGCAATTCAATTGGGGTCAGCTCTCAAAGCAAATGTTTAACTTAATAGCATCAATACGAAATCCCTAATGAAAGGGGTTTTAATTAGTATGATCGTCGGGTATCTATCAAACTGCCAATCAAATCTAATATAATTTGGTAATTAAAACAATTTTATCGACTAACCTAATATTACCTAATCATTACGCGATCGATCAGTTAGTAACGATCGACGGTAATTTCATCGTGATATTGCAGAACACAAGATTTGTCGATTTGTAACATGGTGATGCACTTAGGCAACGAATTGTGTCAGAACACATTCAATTTCATGAAATGCTTGTGCGAGCTACCTTCATTCCCGACGTGCCAGACTTCCGAGCAACGAACGCGGTATAAATCAGTACGCAAGTGTACAAGCTTCGTCTATGAACCAGTGATGTACACAATTATCGTCAGTTGTAACAGTACCACAAATAAGGCTGTACTATCTGATATGTTCCAGGCCGAAAGTACTTAAGTCTACTTAATTATCAAATTAAATTTTAGAATTCCTACGAAAATGTTGAGCGTAGCGTCTGTATTAAGTTTCTTATCTAGCACGTATCTTAATTTATTAACTCGTTTAATTCTGTGAGTTAAAATAAGAACTTTAAGGAAGTTAAAATAAGAAAATCCTGGTAACTGATTTACGTCAATCGAGCAGTATGTAACTCTGAAATCTTTAACGTAACAGTAACAGCTAATGAATTAAAAGTCGAAGCAACTATAAATAAATAAATAAGTAAGAAGAAGAAGAAAGAACGATACGTTTCTCTAGAATTTTATCTTCGCGTCAAGAAAACTTGAAAACGGCATGAAAATATTTGTAGACTTCTATTCCCTCTCGAAAATTTCTACCTTAAAATATAAAATATCGGGACCTTTGTCGCGTTGAAAGAAGCATCGTTGAGGCTTCGATATAGCCATCGATGATGCGAGCGATGATAACACCGATCGAAAGTTTCGACGATATCGTTTTCACGAAATTGCTCCACGCTCGCCGTAAGATCTCGTAAGTTTGCCGGAAGTGGTGTATGGCGCGTAAGGACGTGTGACCAAAATGGCGGAAGAAGTGAAGCTATAAGGGAGCGAAAGTTGCTGGCTACGCCATCGTTGTCACGTTAGGTCGATCAAATTTATGTTAGTTGGTCCCGAGTATTATGAGCATCGGTTCGGTTACCAACGTAGTCGATATGTATGTATATCACGAACCATCGCAAACTAACATTTCCAAGTCATGCTATTATCCTTGTTGTTGCTTGTTCAGCAACATTGTCCACGCGGCGTTCGTGATAAAATTTATTATCGACGATAACTAGACCAAGTTTCTTTGTTGGATAATGCAAAATAATATGAAAATTATTTCATGTGCTGCTTTTGTTATAATATATTGGTAATGGACATGAGCGCTGCTAAAAGTTTCCGGCCGAGTTATAATTCTGTTTCAGTTTAAATTATGTATTAATCAAACTTTTTTCGCAAGCAATTTAACTTCTTGCAAGTTTCAGTTCAGCTATTGGATACATGACAAATTTTTCCATAAATAGCTGCACATGATGCACGTCGACCAGGAAAAAATTCTATGTACTTGCTAACGCATTGAAATGGTACGTTTCTTGAAATATTTCTGTAAATGTTCTTATAAGCATTTACGTATCGAATGTGTAAGAAGTATCAGGCACTTCTGGTTCTTAATATTCAAACTATTGTGAAAATCCGTTTTGTGTACAACGCTGTACGAATACTAAAACGAAATAGTAACTTTTATTCGTAATTTTATATGGAACAAAAATTTGTCCCACTCTCGTACTTTTCAAATATCAGAAACAAATTTTCAAGGCAATTCGCATATGTGCGAAGCTTCTTCGAGGCGGGACGACAACGTTGCCTTTTGTATCTTATCCCTTCATGCATATTTCAGTCTTGCCCCGCATAGTGTTCGTATTTTTTCCTTCCTCCTCTTTTCTTTTTCCTCCATTTTTTTTTTTTTTTTTTTTTTTTTTTTTAGATACCTGAACACACGGTCGAACCTTTGCACATCTTATTCTTATCTGATTCGAACCTTTTTCGTCTGCGTTATTCGATTTGCTTATTCCTCTTTTCCAGTGCTTCTTTGCTTTCTCACCCTTCTCATATTCTTGGTCTTTTTATCGTTACACGGTTGATAAAATTCCAATAGGGACTTTCCTTAACAAAAGCCGGAAAATGTCTTCGAAGTATATTTGATTTTACAATCAATCAATCTCATCTACATCTAACAACCAGTGGCAACAACGAAATATGTATTTGAGATAATATTTAATTCTTTATTCCACGGGTATTTGTACAATTTGTCAAAGTAGGTCGTTGAACAACCAATCGAATTAACTAAAATTTAGATTTATATTCGGCAACATAATTGAGAGGCAGATTATTTCTAGAATTATTTCTACTCGTCGATATTATTATTCTATGTTAGAGTTTCAAATTCGATAACAGATCTAATGTTATAAGACGAAACTATTTCGCTTGATGCTTAACAAATTATTAAAAACGATAGTCGACCGATCAATTTATTTATACACCGTTGAACGTAGTCTCATCTCTATCGATCATTGATGCAATTCGAAACATTATTCAATAACGTTTGGAAGATCTTTTGGAATAAAACTCAAGTGCGACGAAACAATCAACTAGAAATAAATCAGCGATTAATCACCGATCGATACCGACGAACATTTCGCCGCTACGAGCCAATCAGCGTCATCAACGAAAATGTATTAATGACCGATGCCTGTGGTCGCATTAGCTCGTCGAGTACGCGTGTTTCCGATCGACAAGCTTGTGTACACGCGAGCATACGCTGCCATCCAGTTCTCTTTCGGGTATAAATTAACCGCGACAATAGCAGGATTAGTCTGGTGCTCGTTGCACGGACTCTATTATCCAACTTCGGTCAAATCTGTTTCTGGCTAGCACGATCTAAATGTGGACCGGCCGATCCATCAACTAATCAATTCGGCTGACGCGTTTCTTAGGACGCGTTTCGATTCGCGTTACGAGTTGGCTTCCTCGATCGAATGGAACGAGCAAACGTTGCCATGAACATTTCAATCGGAACAATGTTTCCGTCAGTTCAAGCTATGAATTAACGTCCACGCAGATACAAATGACGGGCCGGATATCCCTTGGGGAACCTCCGTGGCCAATAAAGCGAAAGGAACTCTCGCCTCTATTGAGACAATCGCGTTTCTGTCAGTCAAATGGTCGCTGCTAAAATGATCATCCGAATCTGCAGCACAGCGATGGTTGCATATAAATAAAGGAGTGATTGATTCGGATTAATTACGATGGCTACCTGCATGCATGATGATCTCACGTATGTGACATTTCGCTACTGGCATTACTGCTTGCACGAGGAAATTCGTTTATTCGAATATTTGCAGAATTTATCGAGTTAGCTGATGCTAAAGATATCATAGCTGAAATGTTCTGATTTATATATTTTTCTTTTTCCTTTTTCTTTTTGTTTCAACTACTTACAGTAATGGTATCTCGCGCTTTGTAGAAAATATCGATAAGTAAGTAAATTAGTCGATATTAAATTAGTTAGCGAGATTTAATTTTCTAAATTTGAAGTTAGAGATGAGAAACGAGATTATACCAATTTATCCAGAGAGACTTTGATATATTTTCAGAATTTCAGGCAATAGGAACATGTTTTGTAATTGCCAACAGCTGCGAATCCCTCGTGTGTTTAATGATGCTCGCCCGTTCATCATCCGTTTTTCCTAATCTCTTTTATGCGTGTATTTATTCATCATTGGAGATATCTTATAGCACGAGCCATCTCTTAATTCTCCGCGTTCGTACGCTTAAGCTTCCGCCAAGTTGGCAGACCTCGCCGACTCGAAGAAGATCGGGTCTCGAGATGCAATTATGATAAACCTGAAAGCTTCTTTCGAGAGCTTTTCAACGGTATCGCGGTCTCACAAAAGAGATGACCGTGCCGAGACCGTTTTGACTCGGCCGCGTTTTAATCTATATCGCTCTCTATTTCCTGTTCCCTTTATTCCTCGGCTGCCACGCTGCGTGATGAGCTTTCGACTCTCGAGAACACTCGCGTGAAAAACGCTCTCCATTCCTGTTACGACAGATTTGTCGAATCCATACGAGAAAAGGCGGAAATTTATTCGAACTTGCTCTAACGAGATCAATATGATCGAACTTTATCCATAAAATTTTGAGTAGATATACGTATATCGATCATCGATGTATCGAAATTGTATTATAAATTGAAATTATCTTGAAACATTTAATCAATGCCATGATAACCAAGGTCCATGTCGATTAATAATTGCATTTACATATTATTCGATTCCTTTCCTTTTATAATAAATTTGGATACAATCCTAAAAATAATTTAAATTTATTCGTTCTCACCAAATTTTTAAATAAACATTACAACCTTTTGTTTTATTTTGCATGCATCTCCACTTGTTTATTAGTCAACGTACGCGTAAAATACAACTTGTCCAAATCACAGTTTTTTAATTAAAAATGTATTGTAACGTATTACGTCGATATCAATCATCTTTTATTTTTAATCGGAAATTGCTCGAAAATTTTACACGTGAATATTCGTTATCGATTAAATCTGTCATCATCACGTGGATGACAAGGTTTTCTCGTTGGCATAATTTCATCGGTGACGTATAAGCACGATGGTGTTCTGCGTTGCTTGTGCAACGGGTCGCTTTTATCTAAAGCAGTGGTAAACCGCATTCACCCTGTATTTCGAGCATATAATACGATTCTTATGCGCATATGGTATCGCGGAGCTTATATCGGAGAAATGTGTCCCCGGACACCGATCACTCGAGGCTGAAGAATGAAACTCCCATACTTCAAAAGAGAATATTATTTCCTTGCAATCAACTTATAGACCAAGTGGGTATTACATAAATGCAGAGAAATGGGAAGGAGAATTTTGTTTCGAAAATAAATGCTTCAAAATATCATACTTGTACAACGAATTTATATTGTCAGAAAAGCTCGTGTCAAAAGTACAATAGAATTACACTTTGGCTAGAAACTTTTGGCACATATTCTTCGCAATTAATCTATCATTGGTAGTAATCAAATTTACACACTTCAAACAATCGCATGTTCTTCTTCAATAACAATTTAAAGCCTCTTTGTGTCTTCGCTCTATAAATTACACCACGGTTCATGGTATTTCAATTTCTATTCGATACGATTCGTTAATTTATGACATAATCCTACTGCATTTATAGCAGAAATAAGATGGGAATGATCTAAAACCGTCACACTATCGCTATATTTGACTCGACCGTATCTACAAAGTTATATCAGTGGCATCGTTTCCCAAGTTGGATCGATATTCGGCTGGACACGAATATCGCCAGGGTATTGTTCCGGCTGAAAAATCGATTAATGCTACACGCCTGTTTCCCTAAAGAAATATCTCACGTGACCTACATGCGTTCCAGCGAAAGAAGGATTCCACTGTTTGCGCGCGCTCTACAATACATCCTCGTCCCCGACAGGCTTCACCCTGCTTTCGAACCTCCTCGAAGCCGGCTTAAGGCGGCATTGTCGTAAGCTCGAGGCTCTTTTGCCCATCTTCCGCGCAAAGAACAGAGAGAAGAGGCCCTCCTTCGATGCTCCAGTGCTATTCTATTTACCTGGAATACATTGGATGCTATGTAAATGCAGATTAGGCGGTCCAGTTTTGGCTCCAGGCTCTTCATCCCTGGATCCCGATTTCCCTTCGTTCTGTGCTTTCACGTCGTTCATCCTATCGTCCCTGTCGAGATGTATCGAATCTCTTGGCTTCTTTTCGCCCTGGTCCGACTTTTCGACCCCTTAGCCTTTGTCCGCAAAGATCCCGAATCGTAGTGGCGGACAGTCACTTTGTGTGAACTTTCTTGCTGCGAAGCGACCACGCTTCGGGTGTCGCTGCCTTTGCTCCAGACTTTTGTTCCACACCTTTGTTCGACATCTGTAATTAGAGGGCGAATGAAATAAGATAAAAGTGACGCTAACTTTCGTCGCTGTTTGCAACGTCTGCCCTCTGAACATAGCAAGGTGAGAGGATTGGGTACTGATAAGCCATTTGTTGTTTGACATATTCGTGGTTCTCCTGGTGTCGATCGCGTTTTTAGTTCCCACGTTTCGCGCACCTTCTAGTTCACTTCAGCCACAAAATAGAAATCAATTTGAGCAATGTATACACTACTGTTACGCGCCAATAACACTAACAAGATTGATGGAACGTAATATCATTCGCCAGGGAGACATCACTGTACCAATTGCGCCTAGTTTCGCGACCTTTGTTTTTCATATACATAAACTGCTTCTATATAAGTACTGCAGTTGTTTTGGCTCTAATGAGGATGACTTCTGGATCGAGGATCGCGATACTGTCATTTTGGAAGACATTGACACCTTGTGGCGGCTCTCTATTCTATCGATTCTTATTATTAACGAGATCTATAGCTACGTTGAATTTTCTTATCTAATCGTTCCATTTATACAAGTACAGTAGCTGACGAAAGTATTCGAACAGTCGTAGAAGTCGTTTACGAACGTATCATACCTATTATGTGTTGTACGAAATATTTGAATGTTCCACATATGGAAACTGCAAGCTTAGCTACGATACATTTTCCTGCGTTTTTTAAAGTCCTCGAAACTGGACGCGTTATTAGAAAGGAAAAGTACAATTTGAATTATCGTTAGACAGAAGTCAGGCATAAAGAACAAATCGGCTTTCCAAGCGGTTGTCGGTACAACAGCTCGTCAAAACCTGTTACGCGCAAATTATCTTATGAAATTTACAGGTCGTCATTGTTCGGATTAGCATTTACGTAGGTTTCGATATTATTCGTACTTGAAAGCAGAAAACACTTGGACCTTTAAAATCTAATTTGAATATCGTGTTCTCCTTGACACGAATTTAAAATCTTTCAACTACAGAAGGTCGATCGCATCTATTTATTTCTTTATTAATGGAACGAAGCAATCGAGAATTACTGTAAGTTTCGAAAATCTAATAAAGTGTTGAAACATTTAAGTGCGTATTGTGTAACTAATTATACAGATACTTATGGTATAATTTATTATACATAAGTTAGTTTCATTCCAACGTTACAATGAGATTTATAAAGATTGTCGTATTAACGTAGAAAATAATTGTAATTCTAATAAATCAGAAATAGTTCACCCTATTCACGTTTCACGTTAAATAAATATTTAAGATATTAAAATCACAAACGCGTTACTCGCTCTTGCTGAAACTCGTAAGTATTAGGTTGTCCGAAAAGTTTCTTTTGTTTAATAATACCATAATACATAAACAACAATTTCTGTTCTATATTATTTTATTGGATTAGTTATGATCAAATTCGTTATATTTCTATTATTATGTTCGTGCATAATTCAATAAACTAATATAAAACAAGAAACATTGTGCGTCTATTATTTCCTTATAAAACGAAAGAAACAACCTAATATATCGATCTATTTATTAAATTGGCGAAACTAACATTTTATATAACATATGATAGAAAACAATGGAGCAGTTTCTCAGTCATCTGTTACCGATCTTCGACAGATAACCTAAATCAACTGGAATCAAACATTTTCTTCATGAACATCCAACGTTCCAAATAGTGGAAAACTCTCTCCTCCGCAGGATTTCCGCACGAGTCAAAGTACTTAGAAGCTGAAATCTCTTTTTAATTAAAGTTCTGCATACTTTACGACCGTGCATTTACTTATTAGCAAAGCAAAGCCCATTGACGGGGATACGGTGAAGACCGGAATGAAATCCGAATTCCGCGTCCTTTTATAAAATTTGAAAGTTCCCTCGTATACTCCGGAAGACTGAATGGCGGCTTCGCGACTCGAAAACTTGAAAGACTTGAAAAGGGAGTGGAAGGATTACTCTGACGATGCGGAATCTTCAGAAAATCGATATTTCCACCATGGGTCTGACTGCTTGAAATCATCGAAGGTGCGCGAGAAGAGAGCGCAGCGTTGTCGAAAAATCGTGGAAACGTGGCCATGGCCGAAGAAATGAATTGCTCGCGAATTTTTGAAAATTGAACGATAGGAAGGAAAGAAACAAGAGATTCTCTTTGGTGAAATGGACGAGGCTCTCCACGACCAGACACGTTGAGGACCATCGAGAATATTGCTGGCGGAGTAACGTTGCAATTAGACGGCAAACCAGAGGCAGCAATGGAAGAAACGATACCGTAACTCGCGATAAAGTTGCTCGTAACGTCGAGATCGTTGTTCTGATTGCCGAGCGAAAATTTTCGATTGGTCTACGTCGACGTTCCACGCCAGCCTAGCGAGCGTTTCGTGGTCCCGAAAGTGTTGCCATTTTGTTAGATTTTAAAGAAACGATACGCGTTTTCGCTTAAAATCTCGCCATTAAATGATTAGAAACGTATCCTAGTGAAATCTCGTATCCTGCCCTACTGTAAACCGTCTGTGTTTGAACAATGAAAGCCAAAAGTGACTTTACACCTTACAAATATGAGGTTCGTACGATATTCACTTAGCTGCAGGTTCTCTTGTCTATGTTTTACGCTGTTACGTGTACCTATTACGTATACATGTTGGGTTGGGCAATCACTTAGTTGCCAATGCAATATTTTGTATTCTATTTGGACTTGCGCTAACATCTTCGGATAAAGTAAAGTAACGTGCATGGAAAAATAGCGTCAGCTGAAAGTCTCATACTTGGACGAATTTTTAATTTGTGCAAGATACGCGTAAAAGGGCCTGAATAAATACAAATTGAAATACAAATTTAACGATTCAAAGTTTACTATGTATATATTTTTAAATCTGTTCATATTTATATAGATATTGGGAGGAAATAGGGCAGGTGGAAATTGACGGGAGAAGTTATCTCAGGAAATGAAACTGACATTCATTTAGAAGAGGGCGAAGAGAGACAACCAGCTTTCGGTTAATCAATTAACGTTCAGAGTGCTTCCGTCAAATTACCGAGCAATTAACCCTAAGATGCACAGTTTCAATTAATATTGTTATTAATAAACTGTCGTATTATCTGTCTGTTACTCGTTAAAACAAGATAATTCGAAACTACTTCGATCTTTTAAGACTGTTTCCATTAGTTCTGTAAATGGCTTCGAGGGTATTGAACTTGTGCGATATTTAAAATCCTAGCTGAAGCTTCGCACAATCCAGTAAAATGACTGTGAAAGTCCAGTCCTATGATAAAACCATAGGTTTTTTAAAATGATTTTATTACAGCGACGTGTACCGTAACAACAGATATGTGAAATTTTGCTGCTTTGACAAATGAAAAATTGTAATTAAAGTTTTGCATTGGAAGCAGTGTTCGAGAGCAGTGGCATTAATCTGGAAAATATTCCGCGAGCCACGTTATGCAATTTCGTGCTGTGGGAGCTTTCAATTTGAAAAATTAATCTTAGGACGAAAGCACTCGTACAGAGACGCGCTATAGAGAAGCGCTGGCGAATACGGAAAATTTAATTTGCTCGCGAAATACTCGAAAGATCTTCGTACGGCAGATTAAACCACGGAAAGGTAGTCAAAGGATGCTTGAAAGCGGTTAAAAGGGTTCGCGACATCCGACTTTCTTGCGTATGCGGCATCTAATCTGTACGAAAAACACGGACAACCTCCGGCCTGTTTATTTTTAATTACGACGAAAGCTGTTATCTTTCGCGTTGAAAGACTTTGTCGCGGAAGAATCGATGCTAGTTTATTACAATATTCCTCTAATGAATTATATTAGCAGCAAACTTCATACATAGTCTATGATTGCGATCTTTTTCGATATTAAAGGTTTTAGATTTTAGCTTCTGCGGTCTACGTTTTCTCTCGTAATTTTCCGAGATTTATAGTTAACTCGATTTTTGTATCTTTATCGTGTTAAAGTATTATGCATTTTATATTTTTATTCTTATCGTACGTAATTTTAACGCCCAAAGGATATTATTTTGCAAAATTTGTTACAAGCTTAGCGATACAATTATTTATAATTTCCTTAAACCATTAGGTTGCATTCTTTTAGATACGAAAACACTGGATTGCATGCACATAATACGACAATGAAAGGAAGAAACCTGCGTAATCGCAGTCCAACGATTAATTCGGCTCTTTGTTCGTCAAATAAAGGACATTGCCATTTCAGGAATATTATACATTTTACTAAGAAATTGTTCTTTAGTCGTTTGTAAAAAGTTGTGTAACTTCGATATTAAAATATTCGGATGATAGATAATAGATGCAAAAATACCATCAAATACTCTCAAAAATAATCAAATGTCCAGATACTGTTAAGCGGCAGCGTAAGTAAAACTATGAAATGGTGTATGTGTAATATTGCAACAGAAACGTGAAAAATCATCGAGCATCAAAGTCCTAACGTTAATGATACCAAAACAACGACAAAGAGAAAATAGGAACGGTGGAAATGACCACACCCAATCAACGGGTCTAGCGCTAACCTATTAAAAGTGGTAGGAACTCGTTCAAGCTGCCTCAAACATAACAGCTTCATTTTCAACACAGAACAATCTCACTGAATGTTTCATGTACACAGTTAAAGCGGTTGGCACGGATTTAATGTTCGTTAGTTTAATTCGTTAGCCGAATAGCTTAGCGTTAATAGCGGTGGAAGCGTCAGAAGATAACAGGCCGATCTCAAACTGTTTCAACGTGGCTATAAAGCGGCAAACATCGTGGTAGATGTCCAATTTTAAGCGAGTCCGTCGAGTTGGCGTGACTTCAACTTTTCTCCGGTAAAACTCTTATCTAAGGCACGTCTAGGAAATGGCCTATATTCCGCTGTTTCGTGCACAGCATAAATTGTTTCATCGTCATGAATATATCCCCGAAGTTCGTCGTTAAGTGACGAACCGCGTTAGAACTACAGATGGTGGGAATATTGAAAAAATTTCGGCATGCGGGCGCCGTCTATGTTTGAACGTGCAATCGATCGGAGAATCTAGAACGAACGGTTTAATCGGCTTACTGGATATTGGAAATCGAGTAGATTTTTACCGTCTCATGTTTATTTTAATCTAGTAATTCTCCTGTTACTTCGCTCGCTATATTGAGTTCTCAATGAGTTTCAAACAAAAGGATATGAAAATATTAGAAATAAGGCAGTTCTCGTTGCTTTCTTCTATCTCGATCTGGTCATCTCTTCAGCTGCTATCTTGAGTTTTCAATGTTATTTCATTCGTGGTATAAAATTTGATGTAACATTTTAAACGATATAGGGATATTGGAAATCGAACAGATTTTAATAGTCTTATGTTTGCTTTAATCGTGTAATTCTCTCCTATGTCGTTCAGCATATCGAGTACTCGATTTTCATTTATCGTTGGTAAAGTTTACCAACTCGTAATAAAAACGTTTAGCTCTCGTAATAAAAACGTATGACGATGTATAACGTATATTGCGTGTATGAAGAAATAGAAATTGATTACGGTGTATAAAAACATGATTGAATGCGAAACGCGTACGTAGGAGGATCGTAATCACAGTACGCGTAGGAGATAATGATATTTTATAAAGAAATATCGATCGAAACGATACACAAAACATTGTATGATGAAGAATATTGTACTGGAATGATATATTTCAAAAAGAAAATAAACACAATTAGCCAAAGGATGTTAAAACGTATATAAATCTTGATGGGAAATTAATCCTGTATTTTTTATTATACAATTCTATTGTCGTATTATTGTGATAAATACTATTATCACTAATAGTAAATATTCCCATGCATCCCTTATATTTTTCAAGAATTTATTTCACATAATTAATTATTAATTTGTTATTCGCACAAAATTTTTAACGCGTATAACTCGTCGATTTAAAAACGTATTTTTTTTTGTTTTGGTATTCGCAAGAATTTGATTAGGGTAAAAATTTGTCATTCTCCTACAATTCTTTCATCTTTCACAAATTTGTTATTCCATGAAAACTGGAACTTTCACAGAGATATATATACTTTTCGTTACTCTGGAAATTCATCATTTTCTCCAAAATTCTGTAGTCACGACGTGTACGGAGTGTCAGCTTAAAAATTGAATACATTCTCCCGAAATTTTGCTTCAGTAGATATTCCAATTTATCAATCCAGAAATCTACAATTCCACGGAAATTCTACGCTCGTAGGGAATACAATTGTACGAAAGTTCAACTTCTTTTCAATCGGAATTTTACGGTCGTATGAAAATTTATCGTTAAAACAATTCATCATCGTGGCAATATTTTATTTCCCATGGTAATACAAATTACCATTTT
Source organism: Bombus pascuorum (assembly GCF_905332965.1). NCBI lineage: Eukaryota > Metazoa > Arthropoda > Insecta > Hymenoptera > Apidae > Bombus > Bombus pascuorum. The sequence continues at coordinate 7,013,106 of NC_083496.1, read as the reverse complement.
GCAATCTTCTTTTTATACTTTCCGTCATCCGTGAATTTCAAAACCGACACTCGTGTCAATAATTCTAACCAACGATAGATACATTTCATCGTTTCAAAAGTTGATTGCCTTCACATTTTTTACTCATTGCTTCTCAAAATGTACGAAACTTTCTGCCCTTAGACATTCGAATTGCGAATTATCCGCCAGTAATCACCTTAACCCTTTGCACTCGGAATTTTATTTCAATTTCGTTACCAGCAGCTCCCAACGATTTTAGGCGTTTTATTCGAAATTTGCTTTAACTAAAAAATAAGAATTTAAATAAATAAAGGAAGAAACAAATTCACTTAAATACCAGCTTTATTCACACTATTGTATTTTGTAATTTTCAAGTGCATGATATATCTTGAAACAATTTCCAGGATGCAATCCTGGTTTTCTTTCGCACGTTTCACAAAAAAAGATGGGACTGGAAGAATGTCGAGTAGGACTCTACAAAGGAGCTCCTGAGATAAAAACTGATGTCGAGTCGCACTCGACATAGGACTGCAAAGGGTTGAAACCCCAATAAACTCACCGTTGCTCGCAACTTTCACTTCCTAACGATCCACGAGTTATTATTCTAAAAAATCAGCTCTCGAACGAGCGATAATAAATCCTTGCATCGGCAATTCGAGCAACTTGCGAGAATGAACATTGGCGATGAAGGGCACTCGTCAGCCGTCGATTTGCAAAGTTTCCCTGGGTTTTCGAGAGGAATGTGTTCGTAAGAGCGCGAATGCGCGGTGCTTACCGCTTCGCGTCGCATGATCGATGACGCTTGTCATCGAAGTTGGCAGGTGGCGGCGCAGTGACATGCGGTCCAATTGCGGCCACATTATTAAACCACCGGCCATCAATGCACGTAGCCTTAATACGCCGGAATGTACAGTTTGTGCCCTGCAAATAGACCGTTTAGATCGGATGCAGCGTGGCTTTGGCGGGAATTCGCGACGTACGACGATCCCTTTGCAATAACGTAATTGCAAATTGAGTCGAGTACCCCCCTCCACTCGCACCAGCAACAGCTGCGAGCCGCGTTTAATCGTCACGGTTGTTCCGCACCTGATTGAAACTGCTTGCACAGCGAATCCGTGTAACTTGCGTCGATTATCCTTAGATAGAGAATCGTTAGATCCTTGAAATCCTACCGCGTTAAATATTGTATGCAAACGTGACAGTTGTTTCAGAAACTTCTACGAGAAAGATCATCGAAGACGGAAGAGGAATTTTCTGGCGAATAGAAATTTTACGAAGCGATATGGAAAATAGCAGAGACAACGGACGAATGTCCGTACGACGTGATACGAGTAATTGAAAAAATTGCTGAATGTTCGCAACTATCGCAATCGATAATTATCAATTTGTGGATGTTTATAAAAATTCGTATTTTTATAAGAGCTAATTGAAAGAATAGTTCGTTGTCCGTTAAACGTCGAATGGAATATCGCACTTTGAATATTTCGCGTATTTTCGCCTGTTATGTGATTCTATACGTTTTTGCATCTCGAGATTCTCCATAAAAATTCGCAGCCTATCGATTGTAAATTTGGAAAAGATATCCATCCGTTGTATCGATAAATAAATAATTTATTTCGTTGAAAGAATATTTTGTTTTGTTTCCCTGCTTACGAAGAAACGATTAATCTTAGTTTAAATGGAAGACAATTATCATCGGATCATTTAAAATAATCACAGGACGAAACGTTTTAGACTTCTTCGATGTCTTTATTTAGACTACGAAATTGAAGTGACAAATCTTGTCGTTGCCACAACGAAGTTTTGATGCTTTCAAGTTAATTAAGTTCTACGTTTTATCTCGAAGCTAGGAGAGGAAAAAAGTTAAACGAGTTCGCGTGTAGTGATCTGCAAACAAGCGAGGCTCGTAGAGGCGCAAAAGTTACTTAAACAGATCAGAACCATGATGCCATTACTTTGTAACTTAAGTTACAAGCCATATGAAGTTTGCTCATGCTCCTTCAACGTAGTCACAGTTTGAGATTGCTTGATATTCTTAGTATGCAAGCTCGTTTAATTCACTTTTTCCTTTTTCTCGGTTCTCTTGTTTCTGCGTCGAAACAAAGGCGTACAAATTTGTTTAAAATACAAGCGCATATACGAAATCGTTATAGTGTTATGAATGGCAAATGTATAAAACGTATTACGCATAAATTTACAAACTGAAAATTCCAGATTAAATTTCATGCACAGCTGTGAAAAATTCAATCTCCGTCAAGTTTAGATAGGAAAATGTAGATGTTCAATAAGAATAATGTAATTTATGTTGATTAAACATAATGAAAAATAGTGCTATTCTTAAGTATCCAGATATTTTAGTCGATTTGTAAAGGAGAAATTGGCTTCACTTTGATTCTTATTTATTACCTATCTTTATCGTTTATGTAAGTCACAAAAGGAAGAAGATACGGTAATGGTAAAATTTATACGACAAATAAACACTTTTCGTAAGAACTTCGTGATGAAAAATACGAAGGATTCCAAGAAACATTTTTTAAAGAACTTACTTTGTAAAGTTGATTGTCGGTATGCTAAGGGTTGTATATCATTTCCAGTTAATTGCATACGTACACATACACAGGAGGCCAACTTCAAGTTAGCAACAACTATAGACCTTTGCACGAAAATGAAAGATTTACAGATCCCCTCCATGTTCATTTTCATCGCACGCCACTAACGAATAAAACTTGTTTTTCTTTTAAGCGTACGTACGCAACATGAAATTCTGAAACTAATCGCACGTAAAACCTTATGGCAATTAAAATCGACTTTTCGCCAGACTTTGCGAAAAATTGAAACATATTTTCTGTTCATTCGTGCAACGTTTGCCGGGGAATCGGTGTTAAATCGCTTCCGAGAGGATCGGCACGCGCGCGGTCGACCACCAACAACAGGATTCCGCAGTGTTCGAAACAGAATAAAACCTTCAGGATTGAAAGCGATAAATTCGAGATACGTGCAGTCGCTGGTTGCATATTTCCCGTGGAAAACGGCCGGCAATAATTTTAAGTTTTGTCGCGACCGCATTTGTTACAGTCAACCGTACGAACCAAGCAATTTGTAACGGGTTGTAACGTAACGGAGGCGTCATTACACGTTGTTTTCGCGTCGTTTCGTGAGATTTAATGAACGAGATGGACGATATGAACCTTCGTTCTCCTTCTCTTCCTCCATAACGATAATAACGTGGTTACGACGATCAAATTAAGCTTATCGATTTTGGCAGCATTTAGTGCAAACAATTTATAGAACCGCGTCGATAAGCATTATCGAAATAGCCAAAAGAAAACATTAAAATACTAATTCGCCAGTAGTTGTTCCTGCTACTTGGTTAATTTTCGTCGCGATGGATATTCATTAGCGTACAGATTATTTTTCAATCGTCATATATATCGTTAAGCTGAGATATACAAAGTATAAATTGCATATGTACAAATGGTACTTACGTACATTATCTGAAGTAAAACGTTACCTACATGTCTTTTTTTTTTACGTGTAGGGGAGAAACGTCGAAATCGTATATCACTTAAAATATTTCCCATTATATTAGCAGTTCGCAACAAAATACAGAACAAGAATAGAAACACACCCGAACCAGCTGGCAGCTGAAACGTGCAACACAACAAATATCGCAAGAAGACTAAAAAGGAAACACCCAATAGACCTCATAAAAGATATAACTTAGAAAAAAAAAAAAAAACGAAGCTGGCACCCCGCTGGGGGTAGCCGCCCACATGCTATATTATTTTTTATTTTTATTTTTTTTTCCTCACCAACAAGATATAACACTTTACCAAATGTCCGCAAGGACAAATTGTAAAATAACCAAAATAAAAAAAAAAAAATTATATTAGCAGTTGCTCGCTATTTCTTCCACGTAGAACTGGGAGAAACCTTTGTTCCTTTTTTCTACTTATTTAATGAATCAAGTGACTCAAATTGGTGAGAATCAATTCTGATTACGTAACGAAATACGTTGGTGGGTGAGTCTCGTTTTAAATATACGTGATCGCGAGGGAAACGAGAATTCTGCGAGCAATTGTTCGTGACTAATCGCAAGCGATAACAGAGAATTACTCTTCCAACCACTTTTTTACTAATCGTCGGTCAAGATTTAGTGGCTGAATTTCGCAGTTAGCTACTTGCGAAGCGGTATCGGCGTTGGGGTATCAGTTTCCGGCGTTTCGCGTGAAAAAGCCGCGTTCTATCTGGCATCGACGATTCAACCTCTCGATTCGGCGCGTAAGTTGGCGCACTTGAAGCGAGAATATATGAACCTGAAATTCGACTCGAGCTTCTACCGTGCTTTACAGCGAAGAAAATATGGACACTTTCGTGGCGATGATACGAGTATCGAGTGAAAATTCGGCCGCTGTCAACCAAAGATGCGACTGTATCTCTCAGACTGTCGCTTCAAACGGTTGTTTCCGAGACGATGTAGCAGAGCGTGACAAAATTTATTGCAACAGAAAAGAAGGAGTCGACTGTGTTTTTTTTTTTTTTTTTTTAAATAGTTTATTTAGCCAATATTTGATTTTTTTGTACATTTTTGAGATTCACAATAAACAATGAATTGAGTATAGTGTGTTTAGGCAAAAGTACCGATACGCGTCGGTACGACGTAGCCATGGTCTAATATGTGTCGTGGATTTTCGGTTTTTGCGTTTATTTTTTTGTTTTTTTGGGTTTAAGTCGCATTGGTGCGTGATTTTTGTGTATTCTTGTGTGTGTTGTATTTTGTCCTGAAACTTGGCCGCAAAACAGGACTCCTCGGTGTATTACTTTTATGCGTTGTGGGATTTGGGGGGGGATGAGTGGGAAGGGGAGGGGGGTGTTAAATTATATTATTTACAATGATTATAGTATTTACATATTTACAGTCGATTATAGTATTTACATATTTACAGTCGATTATAGTATTTACATATTTACAGTTGGAGTCGACTGTGTTACGTGGCTGTTGTGATTCCATCTTGTATCAATTTCATGGCTCGACCATAGTTACATCACGAGAAATAAATAAAATACGACGAGAAAGAAATAAAAACTGATCCTTAGTAAGTTAAAGTGATACAAGTCTGTCAGCATGATGGCAGGTTCGTAAAAGAAAAGCGGAAAGATGATGAAAGATCGTAGAGAATTGGAAAAACAATACGTACGTCGCTAAATTAACGGCGGATGATTATTTATTTCCGTTTCATATATCCACGTATCATCGTATTATTTATAGTACTTCTTGATATTTGCCTGAGTCAGTTCTCCTGCGAGAGAATTTTATAAGATCAGCGCGAAATCTCTAGCAAAATCCGTTTCGCTGGAAGCTCGCGATAGTTCTGGTAATATCGTAGGTCTCAGCCACTCTGAATCAGAGATAGCGAGCGTTAATTACTTTAGTAATTAGTAACTGCTGCCGGGGATGGTGACGGAGCTACCTCGCGAAAGAACGAATAAATCTAATAATATTAGAAACTCTCTCGCCAGCCACCTTTTCGTTTCACGTTAGCGAATTGATCCTAATCGGAGCAATTTTGTTACGACATTGCCAGGCTTACAGAGATACTGTTTATCACATTTATTCGCTTATCTCGCACATATATTGTATATGCCTCGTTAAACGTTGACATATCTGCATTTTTTTCTTTTTTCCTTTTATGATTTATTTGAACGCAGCGATTTTAGACTAAAATCTTGAAAAAAATTGAATCTCTCGGTGGAACTCGTGTTATTTGCGATAAAATGAAATTAAAACTTCTACACAGTTTTTTTTTTTTTTTTTTGATTAGATATTCTGTATTGCGTTTGTTTTAGTAGCTTGAGAAAAAGAAGTAGAATTTAATATCTTGAAAATGAAGTAGATTACAGGAATGTGAGTACACGCGTATCGCATGGGACTATTTTAAGCGGAGGAGTATGTTAATTTTAGTGGAAAGTGTTCAGCATACGAAACACATTCTATAGCGAAATAGCCGTAAAAAGGAAAGGAGTTGAAGGTATTTTCTTTTTATCAGACTCGTATCTTCGCTTTGAAGAAGTGGAATTCTATCTAATTTGAATTCTCCTTTGATTCTTAATCTAAATGTAAATTATTTCGACGTGGAAGAAGCATTTACAAAGAGAAGGCTAATTTTAAAACACTTGTCTCTTAGAGAATCGTAGTGTACTTGTTTTTAAGTAACGTTTCTATACCAAGAAATATAGCATGAAATGAAGTGATGAAGGGCTATTTTCTATTCTTTTGAATTACATTTTGTCGTCCAAATAAAAGAAGGTTTGCAGTTGATTTCTCTACTTTGCTAGAGGAAATTTAGTTTCTTTAATATATCTATCGTTTACATTATCATCCAAAGTATGCTCCTTTGAAACATTATTTCCAAGATTTTCATCATTCTAACATTCAACTTTTTTATTAGCAATTTCTTAAAGGGTCTGATAAAAATTTGTAGATAATTTATTTTCATAAAATTAACATTCTATGAGATAATACAAGTATACGTATCGTATTCTTCAATAAACGTTTAACTCCAACTCTGACAATATTAATTGACTCGGTTGCAAAGAATGGTACACGTGATTTATCGTGTTCCACGTCTGAAGTTTCCAAATTCTTACTGCTTCGAATAAAAAAGGAAAATTTCACTCTGCAAGCGAGTGGTCGTAAAAATTTCACGCGGGAAAGCCACTCGAGTAAACAACGGTGTCGTAAATAAAGAGACAAACATTCGTTACACAAACATTTTTTCCTTTCCTCCAATTACCACTTCCGATTTATGTTTCGCGCGGTCAGTTCCAAAGTTACCGGTAGTGTACGTTGTAAACGCTTTCTGCTGTTTACAGCGCAATAAAAAAAGAAAAAAAACAAGAACAGCTGAATGGGAGAAAGGGTGGAAGAAAGAAAAACGAAAAAATCAGTCGTGGACGATTTGCTAAAAGTTTTACGATGCCGCGTGGAACATTTAGCCGGTTTGCACGATTCTCGGCTTGCCGCTTCGCGAACATTCATCGTAGCCGCTGGAATTATTCATGAATGATACCGTAACTTTCGTTTTAAGATTAAATTTATGCCTCGCTGCCACGCTTCGCTGAGAAACTCGCGCGCAAAGTAATCGCTCATAGATTCAATATTAAATACCGACGCGGAAATACCTGCATAATGTCTTTAAGGATGGTTTATACCTACGAATGGCTGTACTAACCGGAGGAAAATACGAGCTTACTGGCCAACGACAATAACTCTGTGCTCTTATAAAACGTGCGGATGTGGTAGAAGAATGTGTTGCAAGATAGCGAACCGATAAGCTTACGCTTGTTTCTGTATATCCGTCATTTTCGTTTTACGATTATTCCTACAGTGAACGCAATATAAAGTAACTGCTGCTAATCTTTTTCGAATCGCAACACTCCGACGTCGCCTTTCAACTCCTTCCCTGCAAATTTCTACTTTTGTTGGCGAATTTATATTTGCATATTTACGTTTATAAGTGTCGCGGAATTTAAAATACCTAGATAAAATATACAATGTATATTATGATTTGCTATTGCTAATTGAGTATTTGGAGAGCTGTCGTTTTAATTGGATATTTTAGCATGCAAAGATATATGAGAGAAGCTCTCGGTGATTTGTTTGCTAAAATTCGTTTATTGCCAAAAGGTTGACATATTAGATCTACGAAAATGATGATTTTAACGCTGCTAAACTTATACAGATTTTTTAATGAGACGAGGGCTCTGGTATAAACATATATAGGTCATTATTGTCGATAGTTATTATAATCTTTCTATGTCTAAATAGTAGTATGTAATATAACAATAAATAATTGTATCAATTTGGCAAAACGATGCAATTTTTTAGACGTAATTTGTTGCTCACGCCTAGTAGCTTCGTATATATTTAAAGTTTCCATTCGTTAGGAAGCAAACAGAGCTATCGGATCAAGCTAATCGTAAAAGGCTCTCAGATTAGAAACTTCAATAGATAATTCCTCCCATACTTCGTAGTATTTACGCAGATCTTTCAGTTATCTTAACAACTGTATTTCAACGTCGTATCTGAAAGGTTAAAAAAGGGGAGTAAAAAGAAAAAAAAAAGGAAAAACGAAACGAAAAAAAGAATATTCCGAACGTACGAGCCATCCATAGCAGCAATCCCATAGAAAATCCCGGCTGTCTGGGTTACAGTGCAACTCGTAAAAGTCTCGATGCAACGCGTGGTACAACAAGCCCGTTTTTCGCGGCAATTTCGCGCTGGAATACTCGCGGCAATATTTTTATTGCTTTCCACGTTAACAGCGAACGATGGTAGCCAGCAACGGCCGAAATATAGAATGCATGCATGACGCCATTGCCATTGCCAATAATAAAAGGATCATTATTGACGATCGACTGCGAGAGAGCAGAGTCGCAATTTTCCACTGTACGAAGTACGGTTAATTTTTCTTCGTGTCCGGAAATTTGGCACCATTGACGCGGCTCTATAACACGTGATTTTTCACTCTTGACGCGCCTACGCGATGTACAGAACGCTGCGTGGAACGTGGTACGTGGCCCGATTTTTCCTGATGAATCCATTCGTCAGAATTAGCGGAGATTTGTCGGCTAATTTAGCTGCGGTGTTCGTATTGAATAAGAAACGCAGTAATTTATTTTAAATTTGAAACTCGACATTTTCTAAACGGATCTTTCATTTGATAATAATCGCCATAATATGATAGTAATATATGCTGCATAGAGTAGAGGCTACGTTTGCATCAAAAGTTTACTGGAAACAAAAGAAGAACAAAGGCACCAAAACTTGGAAAGTAACAGGTTTTTCAAAGAGAAATTTGTCGTAGCGAAAGGAACAAAATATGAGAATCTAACAAATTTGTTATACAGGAAACTGTGATATTTTCCAGTCAAGATATCAGCGACATGCTATATTATTTTTTATTTATATTTTTTTTTTCTTCACCAACAAAATATAACACTTTACCAAATGTCCGCAAGGACAAATTGTAAAATAACCAAAATAAAATAAAAAAAAAAAAAAAAAAAGATATCAGCGTCTTGTCAATAAGGCTGTCATCGTTTGCGACTATTGTTTTTAAATTACTATCCAGTAGAAATACGCCAGGACGATCAAATATATATTTTGAAATTACCCTGTATTTCAACTTACTTCTACTCTTGATAAGCCGAATAAAACGAAAGCAAAATTCACTCTGCGAAATTTGAATGAGCGGAACGTGGATCTTCATAATTCGATCGCGTAATAATATTTCCAATTAAAGTCACTTTAGCCGTGAAAATTCGTTACGTTTAAGCCGATGCAACAACAGTGCAGGAACAGTGCGGGAACATCGTGAGAATTTCAACGCATACATATATGCGCGTATGCGCGTGAATTTTAATTATTTTGGTTTGGTGGACGCGAGGAAGTGTTTATTCCCGTGTCTCGAAACGAGCTAGCACCAGAGATAATTAAATATGGATTATCTGACGCACGTTCGAGCACCCGTTCGTCGCGCTAATTGGACCAGAAAGAAGACAGTTATCGTACGATGGACAAAACGATATTTCACGATAACGAAGCCATAGGAAGAACGTGTCAGGAGCGAATTGTTAGCACGGTGATCACTAATTTTATTGTTAGAACGGTGGCTTCATTGAATGTCAAATAGATATTATTATAACTTGTGGAATATTGAATAGATATTAATCCCTAAAATTAATTTTAGAATTTGCATTAAGAATTTTCCATTGCACGGACGGTGAGGCATAAAACTAACGAGATTAGTAAAAATATATCGTCGTACAATAAAAATAAGGAAATAAAAACTTCTTTTATTTCCTTTAAAATAGTCTCCAAGGGACAACTCTTTAGCGCAAAGGATTGTAAAATAAAAAAGGACTCTACGCGCAGAAAAATTTTATTTAATATTACGATCGCTCTATATATATCTTTTCCCGTGTGATTATTAAAAACACGTGTCTGCGACGAAATAAAATCGACGTTCTTATGTTCTTTTATTTTTTTTTTTTTTTTTTATATAAATAATAATACGCTGCAAGTAGATCGCGGAATTCTATGCATTTATACGAAGTTTGAAAGTGCGAAATTGCACAGAATGCACATAACGCGAAGAAATATATTACGATATTCAAAGTATAGTACTCTTTGCAACACTCAGCGGGTAAAACAATTTTTCACCGAGCTTCTACGTTGTTAATTGTGCTCTCAAAAATATGAATTCGCGTAAAAAGTCGCGACCTACTATCGCGTTCTACCATCCGAAAATTCTCACTCCAGAACTGTCGTGTCTCTCTCCATCGATTCGGATACCGAATATTCCGCTGTGTAAGGTCTTTTTTTCCTGCTATCCTGGGTTGTGCACCGGCTGTTTCCGCGTTTCCTCGTTAAGTCGTAAGACGCAACAAGTGTTGGACGGATTATGTCTTGAGGAAAACAAACGAGATCACCGTGCCAGGATAATTCTTCGTCCGAGTTAATTAATTAACTCGGGAATTGGTTCGTGCAAGCGGTGCGTTGCGCGGTCTCGCCATCCCATGGGGTTTGCTTTCTCGTATCGGATCGAGTGCGTTGAACGCTCACGAGATTGTTCGTCGGATTAATTGCGGCTTTATTTCGCCGCGAGATCCTTTTTTCCGATTCGTCGAATGGCACGGGTAAACAGGTTTTTAGCCAGGTCGCGGATATATAAATCATTTTTAAACATGTTTGCGATAAATTTGTTTACGACTGTGTTTTTTTTTTATTTAATCTTCTGTGTCTTATCGGCGAGGGTGAAAAATGTACATGGAAAGTCACTACGGGGAAGAACATTGTAAGTCGTATTTTCTGCTTCTTCCAGGAAAGCGATTTTAAAATTCATTTCACACAAACGCTGTTTTGCTTAAATTTACCTTGCAACGTACTGTTATTTCTGCCATTTCCTTGTGGCGAGTAAACTCATCTCGAAGTTAAATCGCCTGTTTCTTGAAAATCAAACGTCGAGTGTATTACAGAAAGACTTCCGTATAACGCGAGTTCCTATAACGCGCCAAAGATACTGCAACTGCTGTTCTCATATAACGCGATTCTTCGTACAACGCGTGAAACACACGCCATAAAGCGAGATAATAGATCCATTGGAAAGATTGAGTCTGTAAACTGGTCGAAACTGCGAAACTGATCCAAAACTTGAAAATGAATATTTGCTTCCGCCAAAACGAAGACGTTGGGATGTGATTTTGGACGACTCGGAGTTTGGATGATAAAGTATTTTTCTATTTAAAAAATCTCAAAACTCGTAATACATAAATTTGAATAATTATATTTTTATTAAATTCCAACAAAATAAAAGATTTTCTGCTTACATTAATAATGTCTTTTTTCTAATCAACTTCGTATATATGCCGTTTATTTCTAAAACACTGTTCTACTTGATAAAACATAGAAAATAAAAGTTTGCATGGCAGCAATCGTCTTAAACGTGTTACCTTAAATTATGCGCGTTATAGTAGAAAAATTCCTATACAGCACGATTTCCTATAACGCGAATTCATATAGCGCGTAACGTAGACAATGAAATTAAGAAATTTAGAGAAAGCGGAGTCAATCAGCGTGGCTTTGCGAAATTTCGTACGTCCATTTACTTTGATATTCTATGAATATGAGATACAAAAGCTGATAAAAGAAAAACGCGTCATCGAATAATAAAGGTGTGCGTCATTTTTACAGTCACTGTGTTCAAATACTTCCGTTCGCATTTCAACGAACGAAAACAATTGCTCTCTTGACTCGTGGCAACCTGATGATTGTCGACAGTTTACACGAATCGCTCAAATGCGACAGCTTCGAGCCGGTTTGTCACGTTGGTCGTCGCGACACGTCCAATAGCGTTCTAACAAGCGTGAAACGAGAACGTTGTTCTTCTTTGAACGTATTTCTGTGTATGCAAGTGTGCGAAGACCGTCGCATTCAACGGCTGGCGTTTCTTTTGTTTTCCAGGCAGACCTGTCCTGCCAGAACACGATGGAGTCCGTGGGCGCGATTTATACGCGCACGAACTTCGTGACACTGAAATACGTCACCGACTCGTGGGGCTCCCCCACGAACGGCTTCCGTCTCGTTATCACCGCCGTCAAGGATCCAAGTGAGTACATTTCTCCATGTGATAATTCCTTCGTTCTTTTGTGTCTCGGGCGCCTGTCTTGCTTCCGCGTTATCTGATACGCGCGCAAAAGTTTTCTTCGCTCGCAGTTTTCGTCGTTTCACGCGTTATCGTGGAAATGGTAGACGCGCGACGACGCGTTAGTTACGTTTTAAACGTCACGGAATTGTTTTATTTAACAGAGCGTAATGAAAATCTCGTGGCTGCTTGGCATTGACTGAGTATCGCGATTCAAAAAATTTCAACTTTGCTTTTATTAATTTAGACGTGCACGTTATTTTTCTATTTCAGTAATTTCAGTCGTTGGGCTTTAAATCAATTTCGCGTGAGAAGGCAAAGTCGTTACTGTTTACTCTGTCAACCAATGTTTTAAGACAACATCGGCTTATCTTCGGTTGTTTCGTGACGCTACAAGCGGAAGTTCGTAGCGCCTTCGCGAGTAGTGTGTCTCGTACTAGGTCAGCCGTACAATGTCGTTGAAATGACTCGCGAAGATTTCTTTGTAAAATTTGGCAAGCCTCTTCCCTAAAATTTAGATTTTTCAAGCTGTGCCGTTATCGTTAGCTAACAGCAACGTGTAAAAATTGCACGGACGCAACATTATCAAGGGAACGTAAACGGAGCAAGTTATCGTCTTTCCAAAGTACAAGAAATGTATTAGGATAATAAATTGGAGGCATAACAAGAAGTTCTAGAAGGGAAGGTAGTTTATTAAAATAGCATGAGACACTTCTATCTTTTGAATTTCGTAAAACTGCCGGTTCTACATCGAGGAAGAAATAAAAACGAAAAAGATATGAACTAAATTCTTGAAATTCTTGTTCACGATTGCAGTGTGGATTTAATGGAATTTAGCGATGTAAATGATCCAGGAAGAATCAGAAATAAAATGTTGCGTTAATGGACGTTTCCTTCCGTCATTTATAAATAATGGTTTACGTGATTTCATGCTTTAAGCTATAAAATTATCTGTTGAATAAAAATATCAATTTGAAGCCATGGTGTCCGTTTTGACTATTTAATTTTACCGGTTTATTCCAAGCCAAATTCCTATTAAAATCCTATAGGAAGGGAGATGAAATGAGAAATTATGGAACAAACTCTTCATGACGAGTTCTGCTCATTAAAAATTCCTGGGCTCCTTATTAAAGTCTATTTATCTGTAGTTACAAGTATTACGTCTCAATTTTTGAACAAAAGAAATTACGCAGAGAAGAAATAATAATGTCTTGCGAATTCAAGCCGAACCGAGGGAAAGATGTCTGATTAAAGAACGAAATGAACCACGAAGCTTTCGTTTCGAATGACTTTCTGAAAGGAAATTAAACGACCGTTTCTCTCTTTCTTCACTCCGTGACAGCTTTTTTCGAGTGTGTTCTACTTCAGTTGGTTCGACTTAATGAAGTGCTTAATGCACCGTGATTAAGCGAAAGAGCGAAGTACGAACGAAGAAAGAAGAAACACGTTATAAAATACTCTTCATTCCTTCGATAATAACGGGATATTGTCAACTTCGTTTGCCGTGTCGTTTGCTAAAAAGATGTTCTTGAAAATCTATATAATGGCTTTTATTAGTAGCGATATGGCGATAATTTTCACGTTTGATTATTAAACTGAATGGGAAATGTAAGAAATGTGAGAAATAGTAAGCAAGATATAAAATGCCCTGCTCTTTTTCTTAAAGTTGAAGACTACTTCACGTTACAGTCTCCGAGACGTTTCTTTAAATTTAATATCGTTACACTACCTGTACTCATCTATCCACAATATCTACTCTTGGTCGTAAAATTCAATTAAAGAAACAGTATTTCGTGTATAAGTTTCATCGTGCCTTGCATTATTATTATTAATCTGGTTCCGTTTTATGATAATGCACTGGCTCGTCATGGGGCGACTGTAGCTGCTTTCCTGGAAAACAAACGAATTAAAGTGTTGCACCAGCCACTCTGTTCGCCAGATTTAGCGATTGTTCTCCGTCTCCGCGGCTTCAAGTAACGACGAAGGGCAAACGTTATGACAGTATTTAAGACATCAAGAAGACCGTGACGAGTATTCTCAAAGTAAATCCACAAAAAGACACGCAAGAATTATTTGACGCGTTAGTTGGTGGTGCAGGTGGTTGTATCGCCCCGGGAAGAGAACGTTTTGAGCAAAATAAAATATTTTCCTCAAAACGATACCTCTGTTATTTTTAGAGAGTTCGACTATGTTCTACCGTTAGAATCTTCCAGCGATAAAACAAATCTTTGTTCTACCTGCTTTTCCTTATACATTTTCCATAGACGTATCGCTGGAACGAAAGAGCCAATTATACAAGCAGAGACAAACTTCGGCGAATAAATAAAGCGGCATACAATTATAATTCAACGGGATGAGAATAAATGAAACAGTAAATTAACGACGCTTCCTATTAACGGTCCTCAAATTACCGGCCACTCGTTATTTCGTGCCGTGGTCTCAATGCTCTCGGTAATTTTAAATTAACAGCAACGCCATGGCGAAAGATAATACCGTCATCCGGCTGTGTAAAATTCCCCCTTTTCCCTCTCAGGCCACCGTGGAAACGCTAAGATCTCCTGAAAATGTCACGGAAATTCTGATGCTCTGTAGCACCGCGATAAATTAAGGTCGCAAGGCTGGCAATCCGCGAATTTTCTTCTATATACGCGCTTGAAAAGTGCCAGCCGAAATGATAGAGAAAAGAAAACTGCTTGCTACGCTGCGTCTGGCCAACGTGTGTTCTCTTCTACGGATTAGCCGCTGTGCGTGCTTCCTCTACTAATCTTCGTGTTCTTGCTCGTTTTCGCCGACTGTCGACTTTATAAAGTAATATCAAGTCACACTCGTGACATGGATTAAGGATCAAGTGCTTGAAACGAGTGCAGCTTGTACTTGCATTCGAAATTAAGGTTAACATCGAACTTTCATTCCAAACTGTAGTCATTCCACATTACCGCTTTATTTTCTTAATTTTACCATTATTGCAGATATTCGAATAGAAATATTTGAAATCGTTGGACACGTGGATGAATCGTGTATATAATTTTATTATACTTACTGTTGCCAGGTCTTTAAATAAATAATATAAACGTGCAATCTATTGATTTTATAATATTGTTTTCGTATTGGTTAATATTGTTTTCAATTTATAATTCGTTATTAATTTATACACATTGTGTGCTGTAATTACAAATGGAGCAAGTGCTTGGACATTTGCGAGGAATGACATTAAAGCTATCAATTTTGTAATGAGTATACAAGCGTATCACAAATTTCATTCATTTTCATTTTTTGTTCTTTTCGTTTAATAAGTTACCGAAAACAGAATCCTGAAATTTTCTCTCGATTCGATAATTTTAATAGCAATTATATAATTCACCATAGCATTATGTTATATGCAGTTGACAAGCAGCTATAACATGGATTAGTATAACTTATGCAATAAATTGCGTATTTAGTGAAATTAATGGGAACACGCGACATTTAGATGACAGAATATTCAGCGCAAATATTGCACATTATATCGAATAATATTCTGAAAACAGATAATTATTATTTACATATCGCGAGAAATTTCGACGTGCGCTACCTATACGTTGAACTATTAATAAATAGGTATAATTGAATAGCATAGATAAATGACATTGCATATATTATACAGTTAAGATAAACGAAGTTATTAGTCAAAATATTCGAGTTATGGTATTTTAGAAAGTTACCAGCTTTTTCGTTTTTAATTATTAGACGCGTAAAATAAAATTTCTTAAACATTAAACAAATTTTCGAAATCTTCGTAAAATTGAACGAAACTTCGTCAAGACCATCTGCGTCGTGGAACGAAATTTCTGAAAATACGGTACGAAGGTGGGATACTATTTATTATGCGTAACGCCGCGAAAAATACTGAATTTATACAAGGTATAGCAATATATTACGAATTCAGGATACGCGCTTTAACACATACTCTTTAAAATTCACATGTTGGTTGAATAATTCATTATGTGACACAGTGAAAACTCAACGATCGTTATTTAGTTGAAATCGTTCATTGATATAGACCGTGTCAAAGAATAAACGTTTCAGCGAGCGAAACAAATGTTTTAACAGGTGAGGCCAGCAGAGATGGAATTTAAATACCTCGTTAACAACAAGAATTACTCCGAAGTTTACAATACGAAGCGAACATCTATCGTTTACCAAAACTTGAATATTTCGATTTGACGCGTATTATTTTTACAATCGGAAGAAGCATCGAAAACTTGCATTTTCAATATTCTCGCATTTCCTGCCCAATAGCAATTAACGTACCATAATTTTATACTGCTGGCTGTGAACTAAATGTAGACAATTGAATTAATGAATACTTTAGAACGTGTAGACAACTGAATGAACAAATACCTTGATTGTTATACTACTAATTAAGGCTCACGGTGTACATAAATAGATAATGTTTCGTCGAAAAGACAATAACAGGTCCGTGTGAAGTATTTAAAAGCCCCATATAGCTATCAAAACGATGTTCACGGATGTAGACAAGCGGCAGGCCCATTGTCCGATTCGCGTTCGGCATAACGCGATGCTCTGTACGATGTGCAATTCGAGAAATTCCAAACTGTCCGGAATCACGAAAGCTTCCTGCTCAGACATGACGGGCTGTGTTGCAGCGCGAGCAAGGAATTGTTGCTGATAATATTAGCGCGATTCAACGCGTCGCGTTCTGCGGTTTGTACCGTGTCGGAATTACACGATAATATTCACGTGATTAATGTTGTTACTATTATTGCAACTCGTTATAAGTTTCTCCACTATTCTCTTAAACGGAAATATACAACTCTTGCTGTACAGGTAGGCGATCTTATCGTATAAAAAACAAAGAGAAACATAACGTAGTATTTTTGTGTTTATACATGCTTCTTTTCTTCTCCTGATATGAAATATGAAATAGTATAGTGTTAGAAAAATAATAATTCAAATCCACTCGGAGCCACATGTGCGACTTTAAAGTTGTTCCATCAAAGGCAAGAAAATTTTCTACGTCGTTACATCTTCTTATTTTCTTGCGACTTTTAAGGAAAATAGGATCACATACGATCGTTACTCAGTCAAGACACACACACACACACACACAGAGAAAAAAGCACGTGAATCATTAAGAGGCACGATGCATTTTCGGTTCAGCGCTGTTTTAATTGAAAAATCAATCCACAGCCCAACCGGACTCCGTTAAGCCGGCCGGCATCGATTACCTATTTTTCACGTAAAGCTTTTCATACGATGCCTATAAAACACTGCATTAACGGAGTAATTTGTCGGACGCCAGACGAAAGCCGGGGGTTTTTAGTCTTTCATGATCGAAAGGTTCCGAGCGCGTATCCCCTTCGAAATTCGGTTCGAAACGGTGAAGTCGCTCACGGAATTCCACGGGTGTCGTGAAATTATTAACAAGCTTCGTCGTTAAAATTACGGCGTGTCGTTAATTTTATTCCATTTTGCATGCAAATGAGCCATAGCGAGAGGAATATCGGTGAACTTCGTTCGCCATTCGTCCACGAGTTTCGCTCGTCTCGAAGCTCGGTTGGCTGAAGCTTTAGAAAGCGTGACACGCCGCATTATTTCCTGGTTTATTACTTGCTCTTGTTGTTGCTCCCTTCGACTCGATCCATCTTTTTCCATATGTATATTCGTTTTTAGAATGATTAATGTCGAGAATGGAAACACGCGCCCAACCGTAGATAGTTTATATCGGAATCAAAGATGAAAGCAGTGGACGCGAGTTCGTCGGACATTAGCAGAATTGATACGAGGAGATATTTGATGAAAAGATACAAAGACGACCAGCTAGAGTTGAAATGAAAATGCTGTGAGGAAAAAATAGTTTCACACGTGTGTGTAGAGCGTAGGCGATGGATAATATTGTAGATAAGTAAGATAATATTTTACGATGTTTACGGTTAATCGCATATCGTTAAATATTTGTTAATTTAAAAATTTGACGACTTCGAGGATTGTTGTAAAGTGCGAATAAAAAATATGAAACAAATAGAAATTTAAATATATATATATGTAAAATATAAATATTTAAGACAGATACTACTACGGCATGGAATAAACCACCATTACAATGCCATACTGCTCAGATTTAATGTTAAAATGATGTGTTAATTCGTCGTTTTTGCGGACCCATAAACGCGATAATATCAATTTACGTAACCTATGCGCAACGTATGTTCCCTTACGTACTATTTGTATTTTTCATCGAACGAAGAGTTTTGTTTTTGTTCTGTCCATTCGATATTGCTCTAGAACGAAGTCGCCTGTTTACTATACTGAATAAATAAACTGCTATACATGAAACTAGCTTCTGTCCGCGATTTTGTTCGTAATACCAATATACGGAACAATTTTTGAGCACATGAATTTTTTTGAACGAGATAGCCACATATTTTTTATACCAACAACTAGGTCATTCTCCGTTGTAAAAAGTACGAAATCATAAAGAGATTCGATTTCAGAAGTAACACGGTGTAAACAGTAACCATCGTTATTTCATCTGTATGAAACATGGGAGCGTATGATGCCAGCTCAGATACCAGGCTATTTCTCAGGTTCTACGAAATGGAACGAGATGAAACGTAGCCTATTTTCTTGTCTAACTCCAAACTCCGTTCCATAGATTTCACATGATGCGAGTACAAACAGACAAACAAACGGTCGGACAAAAATTCCAAAACTTAGTTTTCTCGACTGCATAGCTCGTAAGATGTTTCTCGATAACAATCTTATCTCTCTTTTTATATTCAGCGTACAGGCACGAACCTTCTACCGCTTTATCACATACATTTTCCATCGTATACATCTAACAAATTCTATCTGCAAACAAATCAATCTCGATAACGAACAACCACCTGCGTTTTAAAAGAAACATTTCTCAAACACCTCATTATAGCCTCCCTCGGGTGCCATAACTCATCTAAAACGACGCGCTCTCACGATCGAATTTAAAGTTACCAGGTACAAACCTTCTTAACTATGTCCGCAACGAACTTTTCCTCGTGCCATCGGAACGCGTTAAACGGATCATGAAGCCATCGACGCTGTACTTTCGAAATTGTTAAGATGGATCGCAGCCAGTTTAGACGGTCTCGTCCTATTATTCAAAAGCGGGCCCGGCGCCGAGCGCCATGCATTTTCGTAACAGATGATCGCACGGATAAGCGTCGAAACGGCGCCATTAAAACGCCACCATCAATCAGAAAACTAGCGTGTCGAGAAGGTGGCCGCGCCGCTGCCAACGACTTGGCTCGATAAGATGCGGCGACATGTTCGATAAGTTGCCTCTATCCGCGCCGAAGACAAACGACGAATCTTAATCCTCGCGCCCTGCCGCGACTTCAATCGACGAGGACGATTCAACGCGTGCCGACGCGTTTCACTTCCGTTCCTCCGTTTCTCTCCCGCTTCCTCTCTCTGTCCTCGATCGGTTCTTTCCATTTCTCCTCCTTTCTTCACGGCGGATTCAATTCTTGGACACACTTTCAATCTTCTCCGCTTCTATCGGGAAGTCGCGTATCGATTTCGTCGCCTTGCTTTCAATATTACCCGCTTCTGACATTCTTGCATTCGCTTTTACCTGTTCTTCGCGCGTACACAGTTACCGGGTCAAAATAGAATTATTTGTCGAACTTTTGCTGCATGAATTTCCCTATATTTCTATATCGAACAGCGCTTGTTAAACCTTTTTCATTCGCCACTCGAGTTACGTACACAAAAAGGTACACGAAATGGATGTACATCGAAAGATTGATCGATAATAGACGAAAGAAGTTAAATTTTAAAGGATTCTTTGCTGTATTTATGATTTGATTACTCGTTATCACTTGTTGGGACAAACCTTGAGAGAAATATGCTTCTTTATGTTTGCGTAAAGGATTAAATAGTAAATGATGAAGACGTTGTTTTGTAATATTCAGATACGTAGTATAAAATGTTATAAGCGTGTTTATGGCCATTTTAGAAATTGCTGCAAGTTCTGTCCCAATTTCTAGCAAAATCCCGTTGAAACGAGCTTTTAAGAAGCTGGTGTTTTACACCGATGTCGATGAGTAACTCGGTGAATTTTTCACGATCCTTTAATGACAGATTTGACATTTTTTGTTCCATCACAAAGATTTTCACGACCCCATAACTTTGAAAACACTGATATAGAATGTAGGAGGTGCATGTTCGGAAAATTAACGCTCAATAACGCTGCATCCTTTCGGTCATTTCCAACTGAAGAAATTTCTCAAATTAAAAATATGAAAGAACGTCGATGGTGAAATATGAAAAATCGTTTGATTTAGTGGCAGGAATCTAATAAAATATTTGATTTTTCTTGAAATTGTCCTTTATGGAGATTTTAATACTAATAAGAATCTTAGACGATTTTAATTAGAATGAGCCTGAAACTGAAATATCGTTGAAATGGCTGTAGTTTTGACAAAAACTTGATAAGATAGGAGTTAAATTATTTAGTGGTGTATTTAAAACATGTCAAAGACAACATCATTTTTTGCCCGAAAATATCACCAAGTAGAATGGATCCAGAAACAACAATACGATAGCCAGGCTTTACAAATATTGAGTGTATGGAAAGACAAAGATCAATAGTCACAAACCAATTAATCTCTCGACCTCCTCTGACTGATTCTTTTATTTCGCTGTCAATCAATCTCTGTGGTGTTATTCCGTGGTTATTGAATCAATCTTTTCTTTTATTGAACAAATACAAATAAATATACGAATTTTCTTTATTTGAAAAAATAGAAGTAAGAAAGTAGTATTCGAATAATCAAGTTTATCAATAAAAATTATATTCGTATTATTGATCTCGTTCATCGTATTGTTTGTCTACAATGATACGATACGAGCAAATAAATTAGAAAAATTATCCCATCGTATTTTAACCAAATGCTTATACAGTATCAAAATCGTTTTCCTACAAATAAAAATTTCAAATTCTAGTCTTTTTATATATTTAATATTACGATATGCTGATAAAAATGCTACCATAGTGACTGATAATATTAGCAGGGAATTTTATAAGTCACAAGTTGTTGCAAGTTACTAATTATTATCATTGCTCATAAATTTGTCTTGCATTACAGTAACAAGAGACAGTTTGTTAACAAAATACATGAAGTTCAGCGAGCAAAGTTTTCAAAGCTAGAAGTAAGCCGATTGTTCTACTTCACTGTGCCCTTATTTGACGGAACTTTGTAACTGAAAATTTATCACTTGTCAATTCATTAGTACCATCACGCCCAGTTCTATTTTTATATGACTTTGGTTTAATACCTCTCTAAAAAAAAAACACAATTCATTTCTTTTTTTATACGATTTAATTCGATCTAACGCAGTTCAAATAGCGCTTCTCCAAAAATGTCCATTTGAATTCAACACTGTACATTCGAAACTTTTTTCGGTATATTTTTTTTTCTCGGTTTACACTCTGATTTTAGTTTATGTTTCTCCTGGAATTCAATCATCGACTGGCGGCGATTTTTTACCATTTTATTTTCCACTTTATTGGAAAAATCATATAACCTACTGCATCCGCTATAAAATGACGACATTGAGTCCCAGTAAGTTACCTGAAAATTCACAATTTTCCTTTCAATACCTACATTAGTTTTGGTTTCTTATTTCGTGCTTGGAGTTACCGTCGATCGAGCAAAATTGAAATCCCTAACCTGATGTAAATATAATTGTCTTAAAAGTTCACATGATAAAAAAGTATGTTTCGGTGGATAAAAATTGAATAAAAAGGTAAATAAAGATTTTTCTATGATTTGCTCTCCTATTTTTTCCTATGTATTCTATATTTCTTACACGTTTTTCTCGTAAGAAACTGGACCGAAATAATATTATTAATATGATTATTTTACACGCAAGAGAATCTTAGTGCCATTTAAGCTATGTTACACGTATCAAATACTTTGTAGAAAATATTTAACTCAAGAATATTAAGACTTTGAATGTTTTATCTGTGATAACACAGTATGAGTATGATCTAGATGATTAAAAGCGTTCCAAAGTTTTGAGTATATGTGTGCTGAAATCGAATCACTTTGAGGCAAAAATCTACGAAGTAACGAAGAGAGATTGCTTGCTCTGTTCAATTATTCTCTCTCGCGCTTTACTTTCTCCCGGGAATATTATAGATTCGTGCAAATATTTGAAATTAAATTTCTGGTGAATTGAATTGTTTGATCAGAAAATATGAACTGATAAGTGAAGAACCAACATACACACGGACCAGAGTATCGTAATCACATTATAGAATTTTCTGATAAAAGTGCAAAAGGAAATAAAATTGAATACATGCGTGTCTTGTTACTGAATAATGCATTAATAACGATAATAACAATGCGATATATCGTTTCTTTTTATGAAACTATTCTCGATTACACGTGTTCGATTAATTTAGCCAAATTTTATTTCTAATTGACGACTTCAAAAACATTTTTCCTTTTTTTTTTTCTGATAATTCACAATTTGAATCGTACTTTTTATATCAGTTTCACGTACATTTTTCATTTATATAAGAAACAGTTGTTGAAAAGGAATAAGCCATATTTTTCTCCGAGTTTCGCGATAAAACTTTGAAGAGGCATTGAATATTCTATGGGATTAAGCTCATAGTTAAGAAGCTTAGCGTTTTCATTGCTGTTATTACTCTGTTGCCAGTTATTTCGTTTTTAAAATTTTATCTTCTTGCGAAAGCTCTCTGGTCTTCAATGAATATTGTCGTATTCACGATATTTTTTCGAAAGATATTTCCTTTCGTCCGACTTTAATCTTATCAACGTTTCATCTCTGTTTATGAATATGTTCTCTTTTCAATGAACCTTCACATGTATAACGATAAATTTCAAATATTCGTATTTTTCCCCCCATAATATCAAGCATTGCATAGTTGTGATTAAATAAATAATTATCCGACATGAAGTGTATTTTTCAGTGCTGTAATTCTGCAATCTATTAATAATACAGTAACAAATTAACTTTATATAAGTTATATGGGAGCTTCAGAATATAGAAAGTTTTCGGGGAAGGTAGTGCTTATTCAGAAAGCTTTAAAATATAATAATATTTTATAAAAAATATAAAAATAGCGGAGAAGTAATATTAATAATAGTTATTTGTAAATATTTTTCAGCTAAGAAGCACAACATATTATTTAACAAATGTTTAAAGGAAATCAAAAACTCATTAAAAAATTAAATCCTCAGGTTCCTCAAAATTCTCTTAAGCGGTGAAACGTCCAATTAATTATCTCATAGAAGATTCGTTAAATGGATTGTTAATGAACTGCTAAATCCAGCCTGAAGCCATTAAAAGCTCTACATTTTCTCTCGTATTCGCCTTACTTTTACAATTTCTTACGTTAAAACAGATAACCGTTCTACTGCATTTCTTTTCGCATCGTTGAGAAAGAATAATCTACTGTACATACATCTCGTAAAAAGAACGTTACAATGACAGGAAACAAATAGTTTTCTTACCAATTCGATTTATATTATTTTAGATAGATCTTTTTGCAAATAATTTTTCTAATCTTTTTCTAATTTCTAGTACGAATCAGTTGTTCGAAGGAACAAGTTGCTATAATTAACTACAGTTAATAATCTACAAATATGCAATGCGACAGACTACTAATTCCATCGCGATCTTTAATTTTATTAATCATAATTCACACGTTTCTTACGTTGTTATACCTGATGGAATAAAAGTAACAAAATTTAATGAAATTTCCCAAATACTTTATGAGGTAGTATATGAAAAATATATGCAGAATTTTTATGGCTGAAGTGGTAGGTGGTTTACATGTACACGAAATGTCGACGGAACCATAAAATTGTCGCGATAGCTTTAAAGCTCTTGGAGATTACTTGTTCTATGCTCTCCCCATTTTCAGCGTTATCTTGCGGTCTATGTATATGACATAATCTATGATTTACTAAATACGTTCTGTTAATATCCTGCAAGAAAATTCACAGTGGCATATGAAATTATTACGGAACTTTTTACGACCTTCCTGGCCATATTTACGATCTTCTTTGCGCGCGCATTAAGGGATAATGAAGAACGTTCAAAAACTAACGTGTATTACGATACAAACAAACAGTATAAACCTGATGTTTCTTGGATTTTTTGATACCTCCGTGTCGATATTATTTCAAACGCATTCGACGGTCTTTAATAAGAATTGGAGATGCAATCAACTCGCTGATGGATAGAGAAGTGAAAGGTACGAACAACCCTATAAAATACGTCCACCCCTTGGTGGAAATAGAGAATAGAAGCTAGTCGAAGTATCCCATCGTGGTATCAGACTTGGATACGATGCGAGTTATCGATGAATGAAATTCTTAGCGCTTCCCCGAGAAAGCAATTCCCGACGATCTCTTGAGGATACGTGGACTATACTTCATCCGCTGTTTTATACCGCATAAACTACAAGCAGCCGCGTTGGATCGTCGAATTCTTTCGAGATCCATTAAAGGATACGTGGATCCTTATATCTCGTTCCGGCATCAAATTACGAGTTACTTTCTTCGAGTATCTTTGAATGCTTCGTTGACGTCGCGTGCTTTTCTTTTTGTCAGAGGAGCAGAAGTAGAAAAGATTGTGGAAGGAAGCGAGCGGAAGAAGAGACAAGACGTTTCGTTGTAATTTCGATAGGGTAGATAATGAGAAGAGCGATCCAAAGGATTCGAAGAGGAGTCTCTCGCGTATACCGTGGCCTGCTTCGACTTAATTGACTCAAACCCCTGGAGGATTATCTATGAGTTTCGCCTTCCTAGCCTTAATCCTTTGGTTAGAGCCAATTCGCTTGGTCTCCTGTACACATCGCCAACAGGATAGGCACAGACTGGCTAATCTCGAAGGGATGTTGCGGAAGACGCGTGAGGAATTAATGATGTTGATGGATGGTGGAGGATTACGCGGTAAAATGTACAAGAATCGATGCGAATAGAGCTAGTCTGAGGCTCTTGCACAATTTACGTGCAAAGTTTATGTATCATATTCTATACAAATTTGTATAAAGTAGAGCCATCGTTAAACATTCTATTATTTCCATCTATCAGTTATCGAAGAACATAATGTTATAACGTGTTGTTATATGTGTTTGAGCAAATGAAAAATGACTAGCGTGTATCACCCTCCCACGTCGAAGATTTAGATAGCACAGCGATCAAGAAACATGGCTTTCTTAGATATTAATTAGGTATTAGCCGCGACAATCGTAACGAATAAAATTAATTTTTTTTAATTCATTATACCTGTGAATGGTAGCATAGGTTGTCCGAAAAGTTTCTTTCGTTTTATGAGGAAATAATAGACACATAACTTATAACTTATAACTTATAAGGTGCATTGTTGGAAAAAACATGTTTGCGAAAGAAAGACACTTTTCGGACAACCTAATATTATCTGACCAACGATAACGGAAAGCTCGTAGAAATCACGTTCATCGGCTCGATGACTCGACGAGAATAATTAAAGACAGGTCTCTGAATATTTCAGAAACTAAACGTTAAATTTTGTCGATACCTCGGCAGCTTATTGAGATATTCGATCCGCGGTAACGAAGGCCATTTTCTTGAGAATGCACGTTGTTCGTGTCGTCGCCTTATTATTTATCTAACGGTGTTGCGCTTCACGGTGTCTATACAAATTGCAAGATCAGTAATTCAATTACGAAAATCGTGGAAGATGAACCCCCCGCGCGAATACCGGTTCCGATCTCTTTGAAATCGATACCGCTAATGCAATATTAATCTGACCTGGCGCTGTAC
Organism: Bombus pascuorum; assembly: GCF_905332965.1. NCBI lineage: Eukaryota > Metazoa > Arthropoda > Insecta > Hymenoptera > Apidae > Bombus > Bombus pascuorum. Next base: position 6,987,074 of record NC_083496.1, on the reverse strand, counting down.
CGGCCGAATACGGATCCGTTGGGAAATAATTACAATGGAATCCGGTGGTTAACAGAAAAGGGACGTCAGGACGGTCGCCGGTATAACGGCGGTAATTAATTTTATACTTGCCCCTTATCTGTCTATTGTAGCCTGTAATGGGACTGCCGACAAACGGCGTAATGTGTGCGCTTCAGCTGACACACGGTCGATTAATTGGACTTTACATACCACCGGGTTTACCTGCGTATACGGAAACGTCTTGAATTCCACAAAGCGCTTCGCGTGTTTGACCCTGCATCCCTTGCAACGTAAGCGTACACGTAGGTGGTCGTACATTATGAAGTAGAAATACTTCATTTCATGTCATAATTCGTTGAAACGTTTCTTTTGATTGTATCGAGTCTTTGTTTTGTAATAGATTTATTATACAGGGTAGCCCAGTTTCATCCGTCCATACGTTATCGATATATTCTATAGGCTGAGATCAGAAACAAATTTTGTACGAAGGTATGTCATTGGAATCATCGTTAATAGTTGTAACGGCAAACGACGGTATATTAAAATGTGTACGCGTAATAACGAACGCGTATGAATAGACGAGGAATATTTACACGTAATATTAATCAGAAGGTATGATAATTTTAACCAGTAATAAACGAGAACTTCAAAGAGTAATAAATCCAACATTTTTATCGACCTTGCGTTGATAGGATTGGTGAAACGAAGCTGTGATTGGAGTTGTAGAAGACTATGATACCTTCTGATTACTATCTGGTATAAATATTCCTCATCTATTCATACTTTGCGTCGTGATAACGCTTGTTGCCGCTCGTTTCGTAGATTTTTCTTCTTATAATTCTGAAACGATGACATTTTGTTTCTAATCTTAACTCATAGAAGATAGTGGCAACGTATGAGCGGAGAAACTTCATAATCGATATTTAATTAAAGCAGCATATATTCATATTGAAATATTTCTTTCTCCTAAAGAAGATATCAGATTCTATAGGTATCAAATACTATGTTCAATACTTTTCTGCAGTACCATGGAAATGAACGAAGTATAGAAGAATAGCTGGAAGTCTTATCTTCCAATATTACTAAGAACGCAGAATGAGATCGGATAAAATTTGCTTTGCGTTGTATGAAAAGTTATTGCCCTTTATCTTCAACCTAATCGCAGACAAAGACTTCGAAAATAGCGTTTATAAAATGTAACGATTCCTATATGCGTCCTAATCCAATCTCTTCATTTCCAACTTTCCTTTCTTCATTACCAATAAACGATAGAATACGCTACGTTCGCTGCACTCGTTTCATACTCTCCACTCACGATATCGCGATAAATACAAAAATCGGCGCGATCGAGTATGAGTTTCGTTATTCGAACATAGAAAGGTCGCAAATGATGCGAAAGGCCAGCAGTTTTCGAAAGAAACGACAAGCCATTTTCGATATCGATACGAAAGATGCTCGATATTCGCGGTCGTAAAAAGAAAGAGCGTGATTCTGTCGTCCCAGGTGAATCGGAATTATCGTGCCTTGGTTTAAAAAACGATTCCGGGCATAAACGAATCACGGTTCATTCATGAAAACGAGTCGCGTGCTTGTGCATCGCGTGAATTTGAAAAAATGGACAGAGCATCGGGAATATTCGAAACGTACTTGTACAACGCGATAGCGTGTTCGAGCGTCGTTTCGATAAACTTTTGATGTAGGCGCTCTCGCGAGAAAAGGGAACAGCCCATCCATTTTAACGTCGAGTCATGGCGAAAGACGACACGATACAAATTCCTATCGATGCGATGACAAGCTGCATCAAAGCTCGGTTCCGTTCCCCTCTGTAGTAAATTGGACTTCTCTGTCGAGCTTTTCTCCTTTGACTTTCGTCAACCGAATGAGCGCGACGAAGTCATTTTACGTCTAAGAACGAACGACACTGTTGCTTCCTTCGCTTGATTTTAAACAATTCGATTTACTTCTTCTATCAAGCCGTAGACGTGTCTGGGACTTTTGTTTCGCTAACGCGTCACGATATTTCCAAGGGAAGGAGAATGTTTTATCGCGAAACATTAGAAATATTTGTCACGAAATTATTTGCACTTATACGTGTATCAATACAATTATTATTAGTGGATTTCTAAAAGAAATTAAAAATATCAAAACATTTAGCTGGCAAAAATATCGACGAATTACGAAATTTTTCATTTAATTTTCCCAGCGCCAAGAAGATAGTAGGATAGTATTGATGCTTACGAAGAAGGGGAGACTTTCAAGATATTAATATAATACAGTAGAATCTCGATTATCCGACGTGATGTGGACCGAACTTGCCTCGGGTAATCGAATACTCCGATAATATGGAGCGGTGCATGGCTGTTAATAACAATCCCTGCAATAAAATTGTATAAATCATTTCGATAATATAATATTGTACGTGTATCTAATTAACTATTTAATTGATCGAAAGTTTGATTACTCTTTATACTAAACTTTGGAAAAAGATTATGGTAAAGATATGACAAAGTTCAAAGCACCTCGGAACAATACGAAACTTTGACTAAAGGGGACTCGCATAATCAAGATTGCTCTGTATTTAACCTATTATTTTTATGATTTTACGTAGATATGTAACTTTCCTAACATTGTATTTGTTCGCGTTGTTTTATTTTCTCGCGTCAATTCCAATCTAAATTTATTCGTATCTTCCCATTTTTCTTTTTTTTATTTGGATGAATTTTGAGAATTATAAGCAAATTTCTCTGGCGTGGTACAATGTCGTGTTTAATAAACGTTTATCGTGTGTTTGGTTCTAAATATCTTCCCATTGAACTGAATTGAAATTGCGCGTAAATTCAAGAAACAGAGTACAATCTTCGGAGAAAAGGCGTATCAAAATTAACTCATTTTTAAGAATAGAGAACAGGAAGAACATGAGCAGTTCTCGGTAAATTACCGCAGTGTAATTTAACGTGCGCGACAGGGGGTTCGCTGGAAAAACGACACGAGCATTGCACACACTCGTGCTGATTCAGGGTTAAGCAGAAAGCCGGTGGAACAAGGCACGGTGATTCGATTACCACGTCGTCGATCCGAAACGCGCTTTTGCACGCAACGTTTGTCTTAAATCGCCTGGCGACGCGATGCACCCTCATTCGATAAGCGGGCACAACCCTTCCATCATGGCCGCAGAGTCACCCCACGTCAACTAGCGTAGCTAATGGCCGAACGAGGGAAAGAAACGAGTGTTTCGAGCATGTTTGCGATATTTTCCGTGAAAAATGTCGCACAGAAATGTAAACGCCTGATTCTTACCGTAAATCAGATATACCTTTTCATTTTTAAATCGTTAAAGAACGCGAGTTCTAGTCGCTTCAGAATTGTAAATAACAGGGAAAAATATTGGATAGTATTAGTATTATGCTGTTATATAATACACGAGACTAATAAAGCTTTTACGTATAATATTGGCGTAACGGTAGTACGTGAAATATGAATATAAACATGAAAGATAGAAACGTTTATATTTGTATTATTAATGCATTGACGTCGGGCGTTTCATTTAAATTACAATATCCGTCGCGCCGAGCTATTGTGTCACTTTGACGTGTCAGGATTCACAACGAAACAGATAGTGAACGAAGTGCTAAAAACAAGATATTTTGTTTTCTATCGACTAGAATATTTTATAGAGCGATATATCTCGTTTCTCGACATCATCGCGTTAACGAATATAAATAATAAATTATTAGGTATCAAACTTTCACGATAGCAAACATGTCACAAGTTTTTATTTGTCTGCGCTAACGTTTTATAAATATTGCAACCTCTCGGAGCGCACCTGTAACTATGATTAAATTTTCAAGCAAACTTGAACTGAAAATAGATCGGTCGTCGTTAAAGGAAAGGAAAGTGATTTCTCTATTTCTCTGTCGCATTGCACGCGTTGCATCCTTCGCACGCGAGTGCGCGCTGTTCAACGATTCACGGTCCCGTGAACGTGCTTTGCAAGGCGATGATGGGCCAACCTAGACGCGGAATTAGGCTGAAGAGCGGAGGGATGATTTCCATAGGGATGCCTCCCATACGTATCCATCAAGCCGGCACTCTGGCACAACCTTTGTGCCCGGGTTTCAGAGTTCTCGGTGGTCGTGCACGGTTTCCGGCGCAGCCTGTACGCGTCAGAATTCCGCCACCGTTGCCCCGTTACGAGCAACTAATGTGTTTATGCATTTGCCCAACGCTTCGGTAGCACAGAGCAGCGACGTGTACGCGCGCGAGCCTCGACACGCGTCTCTGCGTCTCGCGATTCGTGTAAACGTCAGGATTCTAATGTATCGTTGATGAATTGCCCCGGTCAACCACGCGCCTCGCAAAACCAGGAAAGGAGACGACGTATCTTACTTCCGGCGGATGCTTCGACACGATTATCCATTCGTTGGTTATTTCGCTTTTCTTCCTTCTTTTTCTGTTTCGTATTATGAATTTACTTAATAAAAGAATGGACTGTGACACGGAAACAGAACACAAAGAATATAACGTATGCCAGTGAATACAAAGTAGGAGCGTACGTATGAATATGACGGTGGCTTTCGTTAGAATAACTCAATGGCGAAACAAAGAAATAGAAGACAAGTTGATCTCATCCTCGATGGCAAAGCGACGGCGAAACCGCTGGATCGTTGAATAACGATACTGTTAGAATACGTCTATTGTTTTGCATGATTTTGGTTGAGAAATAGCCGACATGAATGGTTAAAATTTTATTGATTACTGGTAGCCATTGTCGATAACACAGATCGTTCTTCGTTACAAATAAACATTATCGGCAATGAAAAAGATTTTTTGGCTATTGATAACCAGTATTGATGGAGATTTTTGTTGGTTACCATTATCGACGGTTGCTTTTGATTAACGATAACATTCGTTATTCGATCAGTCCGATTGAAACTTGCTCAACACTGCTGATCAGTATCGGTTTGCACATCCTTTATGAATGTGCACTGTGCACGAATCATGCAGGAGCGACGAACATGACGCGAGCATTAACGTTCATAGTGTTCATTGTTAGTCGGTTTTGCAATTCGTGTACACGGTGGGCCACGCTCCGGCTGGTACTCACCTCGAAAATGGATTTTATGTGCCGAAACGCGGCATGTTGCGTCGTTTGAAAGTTAACAGCCGTATCTCTGACACGATTGTTCCGACTATTTTTATTTGTTCACGCTGGATGCTCATATTCTTTATGTTTCTTTCCATTACCGTTGTTATTGTTATTAAAACAAATTTAAAAACGCCAAATGTCTGTTGAAAAAGGTACATTAAATTTCTCAAACAGTCCTTGCTTTTTAATAGTAAATAAAATCCAATTACGATTGTTTGTTTCATTTCGAAAAACATTTATTTTGAACGCGAAAAAGATTGTATCGAATTCATCGTATCGTGATTTACGTGTAGATCAATTAAATAGATAGAGGAAAATTATCTTTGAATAATTACTTTCTATTCAATGACTTTCATTGATTTTATCTAAATGTACCCACGAAATTATTACAAACCTGTTTGCGATCATCGATTCCTTATCGGTATCGTCCATTGTTTCGTTCTACGTGTAAAAATTGTGAAGACTTCACCGGATTCTAAAACTTGAAAATTCAGTTTTCTTCGAACGTCCAAGAGACTGGATTCCGCTAACACTTTTCTAGTTGCTAGTTTTAAGCTTATGAAGAAACCATTCTCTTCGAACGAATATTATTCAGATTGATCCTTCGCGAAAATAAGTTTTCAAGCAGTGAAAAATTGAATTTTCTCCGGACTTTTCGAGTAACTAGATTCTACAAATATATTTCTATTCGCAAATGGAAAGATTTTGATGTTTATGAGAAAACTGTTGCTTGAAATGAACGGTTGTGTGTGTGTTCCCAGTACGAAATTCTACTCGGAAGTTATAAATGGCGGTCGATGAACGAAAGAGAGGGTTTTCGGTGAAAAGAACAGTGAGCAAAGAGCATGGAGGAACGAGGGCATAGTTGGAATACCTCGGAAAATGCGAATTGTTGAATTCGCACAACACAAGCTACGTTTGTTGGTGTTCTCAAATAATTCGAAGAATGCGCGGAATCCACAATGCCAGGCATTCCTAGCTAACGCGACGAAGATCAGTCTTTTTATGAACATAAAAGATTTATAGAAACTGAACCTCGTAAATTTACGTGCTTCTTTAAATCACTATTCAACGTGCAATATTATATTGTTTACGCTTTGTGATTATTTACATTGATGTCTCTATACGAATAAATATTTTTTTCTACCAGAATGAATAAGTACGTTCGTGGTATACTTGTTCAATATATTACAAGAATTTCAAATAATACTTGTATTCAACGAGCTCTAAAGCCATCTTCTACCTAATTTGATAATAAATTAATTGTTCGTGCAAGGGAAATTGGGCAACCTAGAAATCCAAAAAGCTACGAAACATCAGTGTGCAAGTATGCGAATTTATTTTTCGTTGGTGTCGTGATGCAAAATAGGATTAATTATACAATATATTAGCGTTTTTTTTTTTAAGGGATACTTTGATCATTTTTATCGTTGAGCGAAGAACAAACAATGAGATGTCATACTTTAAGAAAAACTGAATTTTCATTTCAACTTGGATTATTTCATTATTTGCGAAGCAGGAATTCAGGAACACGTGGAAGAAAATAACGCGTCTGTATGGGATACGAAGTTTTGTTTTAGTTTCACCAGAGTTCAGATGGATTTGGGCAGCATAAACGTGAAGTGTTGTGCTACTAGGATATGCGTGACATGATGAGAGTATCGCGCGGAAATGAAGAGCCAGTTTAGTCGAGTTAGTTAGCATTCAGTTGCGTAGGAGTCGCGCAGTTGGAAAATCTGACAGTTAATTAAGTGCTAAATATAAAATTAGTTGTTTTAAACTTCAACAAAGTGAAACTCAACTGCACGTATTCATTGTTAATGCTGTTTAAAGTACAGTTATGAAGCCGCCAGTTAAATTGCAGTTAAATAGTTTAGCAGGAATCATCCAGTTTATCTGTTATCTAGATAGACCGTTCTAATTTTATAACTTAAAAAGTTAGAATCTTCATTTCCTTAGTTTTCCAGATGAAAACGAAAGATCGTTTTGCCAAAATTTACGGTTTAATCGTTCGTCGATTTATCACAAGGAAAAAATATAACGCGACGTAATTTTTTCCTAAGACCCAAATCGAGTACATTATTTCCTTAACACCATTATTTACCTTGTTATCGTGATTCGTTTGACGGTTCGTTATATCCACACGCAAGCTGTTCCCTGATAATCACGAATATAGGCTAGAAAGCGATAGTTGCACGTATACGTAGAGAGAAAGTTTCTAGTCGAGACGATGAACAGATCTTACCCGGTCTGTGGTAGCCCTCGATTTCGCGTTCAATTCTACTCGAATATACCGTGGACCAGAAAGGGAGGAAGAGCCGTAGCTGCGATGGGAGCGTATCTCGGATCTCGTCGAGGAAACGCGGCTGCGTTCTTTCATTATGGCGCAGTGTTCTTTTGTCGGGGACAATCGGAGCCAGACGAGGGATTCTGACGGCTCGTTGTCGGGGAAACTTGCGACTACGAATCGGTGAAGCGACAAATTGGGACACGCTGCAGGACGCGGTATGGACTCGCAGATTACGCGCCGCGCACCGAGAACGAAACTCCAGTTCGTTCGCTTTCTCAACGTGATTTTTAATTTTTAAAAATCAGCAACGTTAGAAATACAGATTTACATTACATTTACAGGCGGATTATATTTTCCTTGGTCATACCGAGTGCTAAAAGAAGAGGATTTACAATTTTAAAAGTTGAGGATAATTGAAAAGCGGATGTTCCACTATTTCTAACGGAATATAATATCGTAATTTCCTACAGCTTCGTAGAGTTACTTAATAAGCTTAACTTATTTGTAGCAAATAACACGTAACAAATAACGTGGTTAAATCACACGAGATGTTGTATTATACTAATGAACGAAGGAATAAAAATTGTTCAACCAATGTATATTCTGAAATCCGGTCGCACCGACTTAATTGCCAGCCTGAGCGGCAGAGCGAATTATTTACCAACCGAAAAAATTCCATATTTTCATGAACTTTGCCAAATGGATGATAAATATGTCGCAAATTATCGACTGATGAGCAACCGGTCAGGTCAAACCGATCGGTCGATATCGCGTACCTCGAATGAATTAACGCTCAAAATGGAAGAGGTTTAATAGATCGATTGTTAGAGTAATTCAGCATCGTATTTGCACTTATAGAAACGTAAAGTGTGATGTTAGGAACACGGCGGTGGTAAGATCTTGTTGGGAGTGAAGTATTTCATCCGTATATTCCGAAATCAATATCGAATTTTTCGCAATGATCTTCCATTGAATCCTTTACGTTACCTTTAAATTATTTATTATTATTACGCTCACGTCCGCTGTATATATACAACGTTTGATATTAGAAGCAAAAGTCTCAACGATTGACACGAAAGTACGTATCAAGTATACTTCTACGAACATACCGGTGTACGACTGAATAAACCTCACAATCAACTACATCACGTGTGATTAAACAAAACGAAACATCGACTTCCACAGATTGCAATAAAAAGAAAAAAGAAAACTATCTGTGTGAAAACAGTGCAAATGAAATCAGAGCAACGACGTCAAAATTTCATTTGTTGGTCGAAACATCGATTGGAATATGGATCGTTAAATGGCGACGAGGAATTGAAATCATAGCAGCCTTTAAAATGACTGTGTTTTACAACGATGCCGATGACGCTTTCAATCCGTCGGACAAATACACGTCGAACAAATAAGCGTGACTAGAAACGGGAGCATCGATCCGCGTGTAATATTCACGCGTTATAATATCAACGAAATCACGTACCTACATTTAGGCGAACAATATTTCGTCGTTATGAGCTCCATTGATCCATTAGCCGTTTCAGTTTACCACGACGCGCAAATAGGAAAATAATGACTTGTATACTGTGTACAAGTATAGAGTGTGTTAAAACATCGTACAATTGCTTTATTTAATGCCATAAAAGTAACACTGTCAACTGTTTGCATTCGAAATCGCTGACAAATTGACGAAAGTAATTGGTTGTAATTTCTGAACTGGATGCATCACGGATACTGTTCCCTATTTAAAGCAAAAGCAAATTAATTTTGAACAAGTATTCTCGAAGTATAGAAAACTATGCTCGGGTTAACCAAATGGATCCTTCGTTACTTTTAAATGCTCAGAAAAGTGACAATACATTAGAACCTAGAATTATCTGTGACTAGACTACGGATTTTTATGTATTTATGGGGTATTTGAGTGTGCAAAATTGCGCGAAATGTACATAATATAAAAATATATATATAATGTCCGAAATACAGTGCTTTCTACGATACTTGGTAGGTAAAACTATTTTCCACTGAGATTCTACCTTTTTTAATTATATATTGAAAAGCATGAATTTATATAAAAATTCGTAGTCTATCTATGACATTATAAGATTTAAAAAAAGAAGCATATTTCGATTGTACATAACAAACAGTAAATTTTGTTATAATAAACGACTACGTTAGAATGAAATGTCGGAAGATTTATATACCTATTCTACTCGTCTAAAATAAAGAATATATCCCGCGCTCTGACGCTCAAACACGTATTTTCAAACTTTTTTTCGTATCAGACGTAAGATATTTTTCGAAAATAAATGAAACAACTAAAAACGACAGTATCACATTTGTTTTAACTTTAACGCGTCCAGCTGTCGTGAATACGAGACCAAACCAGGAATAACGTCTCCTGGGGACATAATTTTAAACCGTCATGCAGAAATTTTCTGCCCTTCTATAGAGCAATATTTTATAATCTGCAGTAGGACGAATCTGATCATCGATACGTCCAACACATCCGCTGCCATTTCGTTTACAGCGAAAATACGATCATAAAGTAAAGATAGAGTGTAAAAGATTTTTACCAAAACCGAAGATACTTCGAAATTTTGAATTTTTATGTTATCTTCTTTATATTGGATATCTAAAAGTTGCAGAAATTAAATGCTGCGATGTTAAAATGCGAAATCTTTGCTATTTATCGTATACCGGCGTTTCTCCGAATTTTACGAAAGAATTTCGAACTTTCTCAATTCTGGTTTTCTGAGATGCTTCTAGAAAAGGAATACCCTGGAAGTTTCCATTTTTTCGGAGGGAAATAAACGCGATCGCAAAATTTGTATCTTTCATTGTCTTTTTTTTATTGTGAATTATTGTTTTGATGTGAAAGGGAGGCAAAAAAGTGATTGTAGAAAAATAACTTTTAAGAGCAAATGCAAATTGAGTTACTCTTCGGAAGTAAAATATTCAGTGGATAAAGTTACGTGAATTATTCGTAATAAGACTCGAAATTCCTAACTGCTCTGTACAGTGCTGAAATTACATGATATACCATTATGCAGACGACTCGTACGTTTCACATTGTTTCATAATCCGGAGAATATAATTGGACGTGAGAAGTAGCGTGCAGAGGTCACTTCTCCATTTAGAAACGGTATGATGTGCGATTAATTAATTCAATTAGCTTAAGCCGCGACACAAGCGTCAAGATAAAGGTCCGTTGCCGAAGATATACCAAAATGGCTTTACAAATTTCTCATACCTGGTATTAGATATTGTTGAGTACATTTTCATTCAGATAGTTATTTAAATGGAGAGTGACTTGTTATTTAATTATTTAAATGAAAAACATCAAAAATAAATTATTCGTTATTTGAACAAGGCTGAATATATTATTTAAAATAACGAAATTAATTATTATTCATAAACACAATTTTGTTTTGTGCTCATTATTTCTTATTTACCGATCGTTGAACACATTTATTTTTACACAAATGTAACATTTCAATTAGAGGGATTACTGCAGATTGCAATTTGTAATTTTCACTTTCGAGTGATTTAATCGAATAGATTTAAAAGCAATTGTGAACTGCGATCTGTCTATTGAAAAATTACCATATTAAATTCACAAATCTTTTATTATACAGAATAAAACAAATAATGCAAAACTTGAAGCTATTTATTTATATATTATCTATTTTCCAATTAAATTCAGAGAAAAAATAAAATTTCATTTGCGAGTAAGAAATAAGAAATAAATTATATTTGGCATTGTGCAAATGACTTTTATTTAAATAAGAAATTTAATTCCTATTCTCTGTTAGAATATTATTTATTATTTAATAAATAAATACAATTTTGCCCAATACTAACGTTACCTTGTTATCGCGACAAATTATCATCAAATTACTTCATTTCTGAAACAAAATTTCTGAAATGGAAGTTTAATTGAATAATATTGTTTTAGCTGGTAATTCATAAAAAAAAAACCTACTTTTTTCACGATCATTTCACATTTACATTTACACGTAATATCTTATAATAATAATAAGTCAGCAGCATAAAATTAATTATTAAAATTTTGTATCATATATTCCACAATAGATATAATACAAAAAGATTAAAATTTTATATTAATTAACGCTTAATTAATTATTATTGTAGTATCGACATTTTAGATAGTCTCCGCTGCACGTTAATGTATTTTGATGTTAGTCGACCAAGAGGTTTAACCGCAATACAAGTAGATAATAACCAATGGGACTGTAATTAAATCCAATAATCGGATTTGTAGACGATATATCAATAAATGCAGAATGGCCGTAGTAAGTCACTACACGATTGTTAATAGTAGAATGCTTGAATCGTTTTACGAGCTATATGAAATACGAAATGTAATATACATGTACATCGAATTCGATACTGTTCTTACAAATTTTATTATATATCTGTATGTTATCTCAATATTTATTTCTATTATCCTTTTTCACTTTATTGAAGATGAAAATGCTATACGCACAAACACGAATGACAATGTGATTTATATATTTATTCATTTTATATTTAAGTACATCTTAGTGGTAAAACACATTCTAGACCGTATCTCTATAACAATTATTATAACAATTTCCCCAATTGAACATAATACATCTTATCAACGTATAAATTAATATAAATGAACACCATCACGAAGCTTTAAAATTAATTGTCTAAAGTCGCGTAATTCCTTTTCCTTTTTTTTTTTTAATAGACAGAGTATTCAATTCTCACAGAGAATTCCTAGCAATTATGATGTCTTATTTAAAATGTATCTTCGTTTGATCTAGAATTCTTTCTTAGTTGAGTCTGTCATGTAGATTCAATGTATTTTAATGTCTTTTTAGTTTACAAAGATGATCTGATTTGTTAAGAAGCTGGGTGATTAGAGGATCGATACTGAAATTTCTTCTTTGATTATTCTTATTTCTAAATCCTTATGCGTGGTTTCGTTGATTACGTATCAACAGGCATCACCTGTAGTGCTAAGTCGACTGCGAATGTTTGTGCATTTTTAGATAATTTAAGACTCTGAAAATCTACAGAATGCATATAGTATACAAAAATATATACAATATCGAAAGTAGCGCTCTTACTATGACATTTAGTAGACGAAACAAATTTCTATTTAGATTTCATTCCTCCAATTATGATGGTGAAAATATAAAATTGCACAAACCTCCTCAGTGTATGATAAATAAACCTCAGACTAAAGTCATCGAAGGGCTCAACGTTAGAGATGCTGACTCTGCCCCACAGTCGAATCCTAAAGTCCATACACGTTTTAGTATGACAGTATACGTGTAAGACAGACTTAGACTTATACGTTTACCTTCGAGTCAATAGAACCGCTGTATTATTCCTCTCAATCGCAGGAAATCGAAAGAAAAATCAGAATCATTTACTACGAAAGTGAAAGAGAAAAGATAAAAAGATGAGAAAGAGGAATGTTATAGCCTACAACTCACTCTCCACCCAAAAAGAGACATCAATCGGCAATCTCATATGCCTTTCCCAACACACGTTCGACGGCTGGATAAAACGACCCGAAATTCCCTCACGATCCAGCCACTACGTGCATCGTCGTTAATTAACCATCGAAACGATCGACGAGGCTCGCTAATCCCGCGAAAGAAAATGACGCCTCGATCGGTCGTTTATGTAGGGAGATCATGAGATTCTCGTTTCGCGGAGGGGAAAACAGGAAATGAATAAAACATAGGATATTAGTCGACGATCAATTCGTTGGTAGATTATACCGTTTCCAGCCATTTCCACGGCGTAATGGCGTCGCAACGACGCGAAGCTATTGGAATGTTGGCGTTGTAAGAGCGGCATTCGCGGTGGCCCGTTAGCAGGCATTAGTATCGCGGCATCGGATGCTAATCGATGAAAACAACGCGAACGACAGGGGAGGTTGGCCGTGGCAGCGGTGGAAACGGCGCTGTTTAACTTTCCCGATTGCCTAATAATTTAACGCTGGGCAACGGGCGAATGCGATGCAATTTGCTCGACACACTGAATGAAATTAACAGTAGTCGCAGTTGAGCAAATCGGCTCGCGTACGAACGTTCCGTTCTGTAATGACGCGGACTTGGCTGCGATTGTGTTATACGCGAGTGTATCCGTGTGTGTATTGTTCGCGCAACGAACAGTCGATTCGATGCGGCTAGCGTTAACAATCGAATCCCACGATCGATTAACGCTTTTCATCGCGAAGAAGCTCACGTAAACCTATCGTTCGCCGATTGAATGGAACATCGTTGCTCTCTTTGGGCCGTGAAGGTGCATGTTAAAGTGATTTTCGGTGAAAGTGATAGATATTGCATTTTGTGACTTTCAAATAATCTTTCTGTGAATGGTTTCAGATTGTTTGCAGGTGTTTGAAAGCTTCCCTTCAGCGCTTTTTATTGCAGCGAATCAAACGTATCTCCATTTGTTGCCAATCAAATTTGTTACAAATATCTTTCTGGTAAACTGAACACAAATTCCAAATAATTCAAATATCGTGGGGCCTGATTTGTGGACCACCCTGTATACCTACGTGTAACACGTTCCAATCGAGTTGAAAGTTACGCGCATTCAACGATATACAAGATCATACTTCTAACAAACATCTAATTTAACTTATAGTTTGTAAGAGATACGAGTAACGCATCTGCTGAACAATTGATAATATTTTGACGTTATCTATCGAACAATTTATTTATTATAAATTCACGCTATTTTTAACAGGAAATGCGTAGGACAGAAGAAAGCAGATAATATAACGAGAATTTGGTAATATTTGTTAAGATCGCGGTGTGTAGTAAAGCTATAGTTATTGCTGACGATATTCCATGAGAGTGATAAGGCTTTGGTCCTGTCATGGAAACTACGATATTGACATTGAAGATGAATCGCCGTATTTTCGCCCTATTCTCAACGTTACGGTGATACCGTCTTTTCAGCTTTAGCTCGGATGCACTTTATATTTCGACTTTCCTTTATGCTTGGATCAGAGCAGACGCGTCGTATGTCACCCTGCTTTGTCCTTAAACTGGCAGCCCCTTCAGGATAATACGAACAAAATTGAATGAACGAAATTAAAATGTAGTTTGTCTTGGAGAATATGCAAGTATTTTTCCTGTCTATGTAATTACAGAAGTTTACTTTGAAGGAGGTTTTATCATAACCGATTCCCTTGATCTTCGGAGAAATTTTTAAAAATTGAGACGTATAAGGAACGTACAAAAATCTTTAACAAGTAGCCTAAATGGAATTTAGTGAAAAGTAAATTTCACTGCAGGGACACAATTTTCTATGATGTTCATATTAGAAATGGTAGAAAAATTGTAATATGCTTTGCTAGAAAGAAAGTATACTTCGTTATCTTTTCTTTTTCATATAAAGACGTAGGATACTTTAATACGAATTTTAACGTCATAATTCAAAAGTCATAAATTCACGAGTAAGATCAATCTAAAATATTAGATACCTATTTTTTGAAATAATTTTTCGTTAAATGCGTAACATGCATTTCATCATTTTATGGATTTTATTCGTAATAAATAATAATATTTATACCGTATAGTAAGTCAAATATAGTAAGTCATCTTATTGTATTTATAAGTATACAAACGAATTTTCTTTGTGTATAACAAACATTAAACATTAAAAATTCTGAATCTATTCATCTTGAACGAAAACGTGTCACATATTCGCTTACGAATTTGATGAGTCGGTTCAGTCGTTAATTGTGATTCCGAAACATGCTGGTTAATGTTTAAGAGATGGATGCAGCAATTCACGATCACCTAACATAAAATCAGAGTCTGCGATCTATCTAATTTATTTACACAATTTATGAGGTTCGAAACTTAAACCCTGCTAGACTTTTAAGTGGGGTAGTTCCGGAGTCCATAATACCCCATAGAAAGTCAACGAGCCCCAAGCGAATCCTCGTTGGTCGAATCGCAATCGCAGTGAAATATATATAGTCTTGCTGAAAACTCCATTCACGTTCCAACTTTGAGAGTTCTATTTGATGGGAAATATATTTCAGATTTTTGTCAATTTCCGTTTAGATCGATAGATATTTTTACATACGATATTGGCTAATCGTACATTTTAATAATAATTTAGTTTCTCTTCCATTTGATTTATTCTTTTTTACTTGGTTTCGATTAAAATCTGGAAATGTATGTAAAAATTTGTAAGACGTTTATTGAAGCAGTGCTTAAGTCAAGATCTCGCTAAATATCGAGGTTTATTAACGTAATTGATAAATAACTTTGAACAATCTTGCATAGTGTCTGCTTGCGATAAACATCTCGTAATTTCTATACGTATTAGGTCGTTCAAAAAGCGTCTTTCTTTTACAGACACCTAATCTGTCGAACGTTGTGATCTTTATTTTGATAGAACAAAATATATCATACGTAATTCGATAAAATAATATAAAACGGAAATGTTGTGCATCCATTATTTCCTTATAAAACGAAAGAAACTTTTCGGACGACCTACTATTATTAGATTCGTTTTAAACGACCCATCGTGTCGTATGCCATACAAAGAACAGTAATATATTAAGAAACATTTTCTAGTTTTACTTAAATACTTTCGCGTCAGACGCTGCAGGTATAATTGAGATACTCAAAGAGAAATATCATTTGGGGAAAAGCTTGGATGTTAAAAATCTTGTGAAAGAAGAAAGCTCATAACGAACCTCATTTTACATTCGCTTTATTCTGATGTTCGAGGACTACTAATGCGACATCGTACATCTGAGTAATTTTCATACAGTCTGTTCTTTTAATGCAGAAAGTGGCTGTACTTCATCATCGGTTAAATATTATTTCATAAAGATACAGGAGAAATTGGTTGAAAGTGAAATACGAAGGAACATTCTGCAACTCGAATTGGACATATTTTCGATTCATTTACGATTCTATAATTCGAACTAGTTGAGAAACATCGTCATCATAATGGCAGCCTAATTAATAATCGAACGATCTAACGCAAACATTCGCGCTTTTTCCCAAAGTGCTTCCAGCACGTCGCGTTGCGTCGCGTCGCGTCGCACAAAGCCATTATCGAGCAAAGCGTTGTAAAAACTTCGATAGAGTCGGCTGGATCGATTGCTCGCACGAACGACGAATAATTGACGCGCCAAGTTAAACAGAGGGAGGTTTAGAAACGCCGAAAGTACGATTGCTGGCACGCGAGCATTTGTTTCATGTTCGTGACGAAAGTATTTAATTAGTCTTCAATGCAAACTAATGTAATCTTCGCGAATAAATGCGATAAAAATTCGAACGTAAAGTTGTTCCATCGAAAACTTTTCGTTCTTAAAATTTAAACAGCACTGTCATACAAGTAAGAAACATTCGGTTATTTCGATACGAGTTCATGACTCGTGTAATCCTGCTATAAGAGAAAAATGCAGGAGAAATTATTAATCCCATGTCAAACTGATCTTCTTTCTTTCACTTTTAGGAATCACACTGTTTTTGCTTTCGAAGTTTAAACTTTTGAAATTTAGTTTAATGTAAATGTTTCGTTCACTCGCGGAGAAACGCGACACGAGGAAGCACGTCAACGGGAGTCGTAAATTGACGATTAGACAATCGACGCCGCGAAATGATCGATCCCCTATTTCGGTTAGGATAGTAGAGGTAGTTAAATTGAATATGACACTGATATAACAAATTATAAGTTACAGTTTATTCCAACAACTTTGTAATGAATATAGTTACACCGGTGCGTATGTATAAGTAAAGTAGGTGACTGATCTAAAGGTGGAAACCCGGTCAAAGGTGTTGACCGTTCGAAAGATGCAAAATCAGTGCCGTTCAGTGACGATGCTGTGGCGGAGGAAAGCTAGGGGTGGGTGTGTCTAGCGCACGGAACCATCGGATTTGTTGATGACAATTTTTGCTAGGAAAGTGCGGACAATAGAGATTGCTTCTGATTGGATAATAGACGGCTGGTGGACTAGGAAGAGTCTTAGCCACCCTCGAGAAAAATCGCTAACGGAAGATACTGAACGTGAGAGAAACTAACTTTCCCGAATCTTCCCGTAGTAAACAATAAACTGATAGTTCGGTCTGAAGGACCTCAGTTAGAATTTCCTAAGATTTAGATCCTTACGGCTATTGAGAGTATGTCGTGAGGATGTGCGGACATCTGCCCGCGACATGTGACAGAGAGTCGGCCGACGTAACAAGAAGAAAATTGAAGATGATTTTCAATTACGAAAATGTGATAATCTAATGAAATTACAAACGATTTCAGAAAAGGACTCGTCAATTGTGAATCGGTTGAGGTGAA
Organism: Bombus pascuorum; assembly: GCF_905332965.1. Taxonomy (NCBI): domain Eukaryota; kingdom Metazoa; phylum Arthropoda; class Insecta; order Hymenoptera; family Apidae; genus Bombus; species Bombus pascuorum. Next base: position 6,969,306 of record NC_083496.1, on the reverse strand, counting down.
GCGTCAAATTAGTATTTTCGTACAAGTTGCGTACAAAAATTATCGGAGAAATTGGACAGTTAAACTATAGAATTGGGTAGATAATTGGTGAAAAAGAAATATCGTTATAACCGATGAAACGTGGACTAGAAATTTTCTTGAAAAATTGTCAGTTGATGGAGATGAAGCGAAATTGACTAGGTTGGACTGGCTTTTAACTTTCGAATATTTCTGTCACACTGTGCATCGACGAAACAGTATTTACAAATTTATTTGATCACATTCGCCAGTGTGACGTTTAACTGTTCTTCAGAACGACATCGAGCGATCTATTTCTATCGGAGAAGTAAATTTGAAAAAATTACGCATAGTATAAGATGTAGAAGAAACATATAGATCGTCGTAATAATTACGAAAATTCGGTTCTCATTCGCCACACTTATTCCATGTTAGAAACATCTCTGAACTCTAGAATTTGACAAATGAAAGTTTTAGGAAACGAACGACTAACGTAGTTTGCAGCTTTAATAATCATTCGCTGGGAATTGCTCTTCGTGACAAATAAATTCGTTCCGTCGAAGGGTATATCGCGGAAGATTTGTAGACGAACGTTCGTCCCTTTTTAATCACGATGAAACACGCCGCGCTCTGCCATCTTCTTCTTCTACTTCTTCTTCTTCTTCTTTGCCCCCGCTCCTTCTTCTTATCCTATGAAACGATTCGAATCTGACCGAACGGAAGAGCGAAAGAGCAAGATAAAAGCGAAAAGAATTTCAACTATTAAATTATAGAAAATTACGCTTCCCTGGACGTCGCGATGTCGGACCCTGCTTTTTCTTCCAGTCGTTTCTCTCGCGCCAATCCTTTAACCCTCCGTTTCTCCTTTTATTATCTTTGATTCCGGACCAACTCCACCCCTTCCCGCAGGGGGTTATAATTGCGAACGGGGACCAAAGCGATCGTTACCCCCATCTTATCCCCCCTCCAGCCCTCCATTCCTTCGACGACCGCTTTGTTATGATCGGTCCAAGTTATAGTTCCCTTCGTCGGCGCGTTTCTCGATCGGGAATAACTGACCACCGCGTATTTTTCGTTTTATCTTCACCTGCCGACGCTCGTCGGAGGCTAAATTTATTTTCTTGTTGCTTCCATTCGATCGTGATTTTAACTGGTACCATTAAGTGGCAGTTATCGTGCTGCTCTGATTTATACTTGGAAATTACTTTTTCTCTTTTTTCAAATGTAGCTATTAGCTTCTTAATGAATTCTTAATGAACGTACAGGATTCGTTTCTTTGGCAAAGTGAATTTAATTCGTCGAAGGGTTCAGATTGGACCCACTGATTGAAACTGGATATTTGTAAAGTTTGATATACTTGGATGAAAGTTAGCTGGACAGTGTTATTCGGTGTTGAGTGATCGCAGAAAGAAATTAGTTTCTTTTTTTTTTTTTTTGTAATAAAACGAAGCAATGTTTTTTCGCTGCTCCTTCTCCAATCCTCTATTTTGTCATATTGTCATTAAGAGGAGAAAAGTGCAAGTAAGATATTGATATTGCTGAGACAGTTGATCAAACCTTCGGTCGATTAAATATTAGGTCGTCCGAAAAGTTTCTTTCGTTTTGCAAGGAAATAATAGACGCACAATGTTTTTTGTTTTATATTAGTTTACTGAATTATGCACGAACATAATAATAGAAATATAACGAAATCATACCTAATTCAATGAAATAATATAAAACAGAAATTGTCGTTCATCTGTCATCACCTTATGAAACGAAAGAAACTTTTTGGACAACCTAATAATTGATGAAACGTAAATACGCATACGATGTTACATTATCAAAATGTTTCTTATAATTTTGACATTGAACATTGAACATCCATCAATCCTTTCGTGTTATCCGATCATTCGATATTATCGAATCATTACGATATTACATTACAATTATTATACTACGAAAAGACGAAAGAGCAACAGAAAAATAATCGTAGAATTCATAAACCAGAGTAAACATGATTTACTGATTCCTTCTGGATCATGCGCGTGCTTCTTCGACAATGTGACATTTTTTCAACTGGTTAGAATTTTCATTTTGTAATCTCGTTGTATAAATATTCGAGCAACGAATGAAATCGAAATTTTCATAATAACGAAATGTAGTGTAGCAGCAATCGATCAACAGTATCATCGGGCTGCTTGTTAAAACAACCCAGTCATCGGTGATTGGGATATCAAAGCAATTATTCAAATCGCGCGTTAATATCAACGTTGGCCCTAATATTCTCGTTAATATTAACGCATCGAACTAATTATAGCGAGCCACGTCGTGGCGATCAATTCATTTTCCCTAATCGCGTTAGATCGACAGAAACATTATACGAAATGAGTGGGAACCAGACGCAAGACAGACGTTGAATATCAAAATGCAAGTTCGTGTAATTAGTCGATCCGCGGCGTGCTCCCGCTTTGCGTTTCACTCGAATTCGTTCTTTATTGTTCAATCGCGTGTGTCGCTCGACTAATGATTCGTTGCAATTCGGCTAATTAGTTCGAATTCGCTGTCAACGTGGATAGAACAGTAACAATTTACGCGTAATCGCATCGCATACTTCGATACATGACGAAGCAACTTTTCTAAACTGTCTCTTTCTGATCGTTTTTATATTTTTATGAACGTAAATAAAGTAAGAAAATCTAAATGTTCTTTAGTCCTGAAACTTCACTTTCCAAGCAAATCTTTCATTTTACGTACAATTTATCCGCGAAAATAAGTCAGGATCGCGAAATATCAAACGTATACGGTGGATAAGAAAAATGTGGCAAAAATTATAAAATAAATTTTAAAGCCAAACACGAAAGTCCTCGATGAAAATTTATGTACAGTGATTTGCATTAATATTCCGATGTTTCAAGAATTTTCAACATGATTTATCTCGTTCTTTCTTTGTTAGTAAAAATACGTATATTAAATAAATAGAACATATGTTTCCATCGTATAATATACGCTTGTATGTTTAATTCTGAAGTATATTTCTCTATATTCAACAACGATATTTGTTTCAATTTGTTAAAAAAACAGTCAGCTAGTTAACTATTATAAACAAACGCGTACAACAATAGCGTCTGGCACATGACAATGTCCGGATATTAATAGGGATCGCTGTATTTACATGAGAATTTCACCGCAACGCTCGTTTATTTCTATCCGAAACTTTTTCAATTTTCATTTTCTCGTCAACGATGTTTTCAACGATGAATATTTTCTTCATTCGCAGAGCACACCTGCAAGGACTTCCGATGCACCCAGAACGAATTCTGCATCGAGACGGACCTCCTTTGTGACGGCGTGAATCATTGCGGCGATGGCTCCGATGAGGCTATCTCCACCCTCTGTGCCAGTAAGTTCTAATTACCAGCGATTCATTCTAGAGACCCTCCCCAGCCCAGCGGCAGACTGCGGCTCTTTCATATTTCAAATGAAATACGCCACCGGCAAATTGATTTGTAATCGAACCGCGATCGGGCGCGGCGACGAGGAAACGCCGAATTCTTCCTCGAAATGCTCAAATTAAATTTCCACTGGTATCTTTCTTAACACTGTAACGATCGGCGACGCCACAATGGCATCTTGTGAGTTTCAGCGATTATTCGCGTTTTGTAAATTCTTCGCAGAATTATCGGCTCTTGGTGCAAGTCCCTCAAGTTACGAAAGTTGCCGGTCGTTACAATGTTATTCGGATTCGTAAACTCGAATTTTCCATACACGTGATATTAGGTTTTCTTTTTACTTTCAAACGAAATCTAAGAACGTGGCAGTGTAGTTTTCAGGCAGAAACTTGTGCATATGGCTATCGCGAAAATATTATAAATAATATTTATTTCGTCGTAGACAAGTTTAATGATCACGAACTTGATGTTAGATGGAACTACGAATAAGATGATATCACGTTGAAGGTTTTCTTAATTGCAATTGATTTTTGGTCATAACGATCGTCGTAGTAATATCCAGAATAAACTGATAATTTGTTGTGGTTCCGTACAACGGGAATTTCAAAGAAAAACGAAATATAGGAAAACGATAAAACAGCGAATAGTGCAGGTCAGCGTTCGCCTTTTCACGGCAAGCATTTTAATCAATTTCTGTTCCCGTCAATCGACGGCATTTCATTCCTTTTGTGTGGCAAATCTATTTTAACATGAACCCTATCGATTATGGTTCACGTTTCAGACGATTGATTGAAACAGTCTCGTGTTAATCCTATAGTCGAGTGGTAGTTTATTCGAAAGTATTAAAGGAACTTAATACGCAAGTTAATTATTTTATGTTGATTAAGTATTACAACAGCAAGTGTTGTATATTGTACAATTCGTATTATTTTCAGAGGAAAATTCGATTATTATTATTAGCTATATCTTTCGAATCATTTTTATTTGGCGAATAAAATCGATTCTTCTTTCACATACTCCATCTTTTTCTTATTCGTTATATTACAAAAATTCCATCCATTCGAATATTTCGTTACGGAGCGTAGAACGTCAGTGTGGTTTACGTAAAATTTCTTTTTTTTTTTTATCGTTTTCGCGATGGTAATGGCATGTCACTCGATTCCTAATGATAAAAGGTATACAGGACACGCTATCGATCTCTCGATTCAACGAAACTACGTGTACTTTTCGTTGTCAGAGGGCGGTTTCTCTGCCGGCTGTTCTCTTGAACACATTGTACAACGCCCAAGGGAATTAATTCTCTTCCGTTGTCAGTTGACTTGGCACCTGGCAGCAAGATGAACTGCCATTGCTGTTTTAATCGGGAAAGGGGAACATCTCCGCGCGTAAATAGCTATTTTGATGGTGAACTTGATGTTTGAAAATTAAAATAATGAAAAATTTGAATATTCGTCTGTAGATACGTTACAAACTATACAGTACACACTTTCGTCTTTTATCAGTTGTTCGCTAAGATACCTGGGCTTACGGATTTTTATTGTAATAATAGTAAATAACAATAAGGAAGGTCGAAGATAGATTTTGTATTACGTTCTTCGAAATGTAGATTATTATTCAGAATTTTCTCTTTAATATCATCTTACAGAACAGCAACTGAATGGAAGATGAAGTTACACTAAGGGGGTAGGAAATAAATTGTGTTTTTACTCAATTAGGTGAATACTACATACTTTTTGCAGAAATTACGTACTTTAACATAATCTATTATGTTACTGATTATTTTTCACACGTTTTCATTTTTCTATAAATAGCTTAGACATATATATGTTTATAGATCATTTAGAATTATTATATGAAACATAGAGAATTATCACAAAATTAATTGCAATAATATTTCCATGGCTGATCATATGAAATAAAAACGATACAATAATTTATCTTTAATTCACCATTGTATACAGGGTGTCCTAAAATCTTGGGGACAAACTTTAGGAGCGTATACTCATCAAAACAAACAAAAAGGTCTTAACAAACACGGCTCGAAGAACCATTTGTTTCAGATTTACGTTTGCTGCTTCAAGTCTCTAAGACAATATTTAAACACAAGGTTTCCCTGAACGTGGATTGGACGTGCTTGGCCTGTGACATGGCAGCCTCGTTCACCCGATTTAAATCCCTTGTACTTCCATCTGTGGACATTTAAAAACCTGGCGTATAACAACCCAGTTGCTTTGTCAAATTAATCGATACAACGTGTTAAAAACTGTTGTCAAGAAGTAAAAGAAATTCCGGGCACTTTGTTAGTTTTTATTATATCGTTATTGATACTGTTGGAATATGTGTTACGTTCTGAAAAAACGTATCCAAGTGTGCATGTTGAAATGCGTGCGCCTATTGAAAAATAAACAAATATTCATTTCAACATTTTTCGAAATTCAACCGTCGTGAAACCGAATAAGAAGTATGTTTCATTTTTTCTCAAACGACAACCGTATCTTTGTATCCACTAAAATTTCACACTCGAGATTCGGCATATAAATTTCCCATTAAAAATAAACAAACACGTGTTTCAGCGTTTTTCGAAATTCAGCTTCTGAACGATGCTCAAACAGAGGACAATAAACATAAATTCGAACACTGCGCGGGCGAAGCCACGGATGGTCAGCTAGTTAGAAACAAATTTGTCAGTAGATCATGTTGTGCAATTTCGTAGTAAACAACATCGGTTTCTCTTTTCTGTATTTCAGACACCGAGGCATCGACGATCCTGGGCATGCAGACGATCTGGTTCGTGGTCGCGCTCGTTTTTCTGATCCTGAGCGTGGCAGGCCTGGTCACAGCGGCGGTCCTCTGCTTCTGCAGCCAACGCGCTGCAACCCCGAGGCATCCCCATAACGCGCACAACGCCCAGACTCATCCTCCAGTCAGCTTCCCATGTGAGTCACAAAAAGCACACTCGTTCGCGTCTCCACGCGGCCCATTCTCCTTCTTGTGTCGTTGCTTGGTCGTTGCTTGGTCGTTGCTCGATGTGCATTCGCCCTTCCGTTCGACCATCAGGCAGTCCGCTGGATTATTCACCCTCTACCCTTTCATTCTCAGTTTTTCGTCCCTTCGACAATGAAATTCTCTGCGTTTCACGAGTCGTGCGGGAAAGTCGTGGAGAAGAGAGGTTGGGCAAGCTCCAAAACGATTTTCCTCGATCCTCTAAACTACAAGAGAATTGAAAACGCAGGTGGCGGAGGCCAGGCTTTCGTGTATTTTCTTTTTTCGAGGTTTTTCGTTCCAGTTCGTTTGCGTTTGTTAGAGAAGCAGGAAAATCGCGAGTTGCTGGCGGGTAAATCGAGATGCCTTTTATCTAAGGAATTGCAGATCGCGCGGAGAAAATTGAGTAAGGTGAACTCAGCGAAAATGTAGATAAAGAATACGAGATTTGATATGGTTACGAGCAAATTGATTTTTAAAGGGGACGAGTAGCAAATGTACAACTTAAGAGGATAAATTGTTTTCAGTTGGTTTTTAGTTTTCTTCTCGTTGAAATTAAACTACGTGGTTACTCTATGATTTAGCAAACAGTTGCGTTTGTTTTGTTCACGCTGAGTAACCATTTTTATACCCTTCATGTTGCTGCTGGTGTTTTGAAGGATCTATAAAGAATCAGATTTGATAAATTGCCTGGTAGTTGGGAGTCGTGTGAAAGAAAAGCCATACATTACTCCTCGACAAAAATACCACGACATTTCTTAACCATCTATTACGCTATACATACAGCTTGCAAATTGCATACTAATGTCTCTATGTTTTTTAAACGTAATTTTATTTCCTTTCCATTGTGCCATTATGCCTCGTACTTTGTTAGTCCATCATCCTAGCTCCGCTCGATTCACGTAAGTACCATTGTTAATTCTCAAATTTTAGATCAAAATAGGAAACTAATAACTGCGAGAACAAATCTTGTCTCCTAAGTCGAGAAAATTTTGTTTATGGATGTGCAAATTTTTCAGAGAAAATCTGCTGAATTTTCTCGAACGAACTTGAACTTTGACAGGCTTTTTGATATTTGCAAAAGTACACCAGTTCTTCTTTTAAAAATCAAGAAATTGGATTTTTATTTCATTGCGACGTACCATTCTAGTTTTATTTTTTATAATAATTGGAAATAAGAGGGAGAATGGAGCCACGTTCTGGAGTATTAATTTAATCTCTGACCGGTTGAGCGAGATTACGTTTAATTAGCTTCTAAGACATGCCTTGAGACGGGTCGAGCCAATAAATGAAGGATGCACGGCCGCGTTTGTAGCTCGTAAACTGTGTATAATTCGACACGCTGAACGTGATACAGAAATAGCATGCACAGTTTTAATGGTGCATCCCGTATTAATTCATCAAAGGGGCGACTAATTAGTTTGGCGCAAGATTAATTTATCAGGCACGAGGAGCTAAACTCGATGAAAGGTCACGCATGAAAGCTGTTCGTAATTCACGTGGAATATTTAATTTTTTCGATGAAAGGACTAAATTGAAAGGATCAAGGGATCCTATTATACATTTTGTTTCGGTGATTTATCTTGGGTGTGATTCCAAAATTAAATTACCTTCGAATCTAAAGTTATTATTAATTTACGGCATATTTGACATTGAGTGAATGAAAAATACGCTTTAACATCGATAATAAATAATAATATTTAATATTAAAGAATAAAGAGACTGTTGATTATTTTTACATATATATTTTAATCTTCTGTTATTTATTCGATCAAGTTTCATTAATCGAATTTCTTTCACAGTATTATCGAAGAAACGAGAGTGTACAAATAATAATAGAGACAAAATGAAAAGCGATACTTTAAAATTGCTTTCCATAAATCAAATGTTCATGAAAGATGAATGCATGAAAGCAACACAATGTTTGTCCTCATTAACGAGCCAAATGAAATATTTGTCTCTATGTTTTTTCTTATTTCTATGCCTGTCACAGTGCTATAGTTTCAATTTTACGTATATGAATTTTATCTACGGTATTCTCTGACTTGGAGAGTGGCATTTGAGATCTCAAAATCACAATCACGAATGATAAGAAACTGAATCTCCTCGAAACGTCAAACATAAATCGAGCGATGTATTTCTAATTGAAACGTCGAATCGTCTTAAACTGGTCTAATTACATCAAGGAAGTTAATCAATTTGCGCTTCTGAGAATTACATGGTCCCTTAGATCCCGTATAAGTTCGGTTGGTAGTTTCAGTTACATTTCCTTGTCTCTCCTAATTGTTTATTACCCGACTCCGCTTCTGCAGTCGTAGTATGCTTTAGAATTTAGTGCAACGGAGTTGGTAATGCAGTGCAGAAATTGGTGCACCTGAGGCTACACTACACAGCATTTAATAATAGGTTTCCTTGAGTTGAAAATACAGAACCGTCGTACGTATTAGATTAGGTTCTCGCGTTGTGTTTCATTGTTACTTCGAGAAAGTGCTTCATTTTCCCTGATAGGAACATCGCGATGGATTATTTTTCAGTTAACTAAACTATTTTTCACATTCGTCTACACTTGCGTGCAATTTGCTGTTTAAAGCAAACACCTGATGTATGATTTAGATTTCCTTATTCTACGGAAATATTCTATTCGAAAGATTCGAATTTGTAGTTTAAAACAAATGTATATCTCAGAAGGAAAATGTAATTGTACAGAAACTTTCTCAGCAATTTTCGCTAGAATTTCCATTCTCCTATTTAAATTTCGTTTCAGAAAATTTCGAATCGCATCGGCGTTCTTCGAAATCATAATAAGTCACGTTTAATTTAAATATTACGTTCGATAACCAAACGATAAATTAATCGACGATCCACGAGAAAGCAGTTGAAGCGAAGCGAGAGTTAAAGTCATCTCGGCGAGGAATAAATCTTTTCTTGACTTTGTAAAAGCGGTAATTTAAGAGGTTGCAGAGCTTCAGTTCTCCATTTACTTTGACTACGAATTCGCCAGAACGTGTATTTCATTTGGTAACACAGACGAACGCGAAACCGCCGCTGCTTCCTTGAAATTTATCCTTACCGTTGCGTGCAAATACAAAGCAAACGAACGTCTGAGCGATAAATATGTTTGCAACCGATCATAAATTTGAACATTCACTCTCCGCGCTTTCTACCTTGTATTTTGATTATCTGCTTACTTTTTTCTTCCTCTGTTTCTTTCGCCCTCTCGTAATCTCTGTATTAACCTCGCAAGTTTCTTGGCGAAATTTATTATTTCTCGTATCCTTCGAACGGAAATTACAGCAGTGGGAAAAGCAACGTGTGCCGAGTAATATATTACGGGGACATATTTTATGGGTTCGTGTAAAATGGCTGGCGATACGTGTCTAATAGATTCCCGACGCGACAAAGCGTTCTTTATTTCGCTACTGGTGAAATACCAGGCGACTGGCAAATAATAGCAGTGGAATCACATGAAATTGATGCCACGCGGCTGTATTATTCGGAAGGTGGCCTCGTGATGTGCAATAAGAGAAAAATATTAGTAGCCGAGGGATAATGAAAGAATAAGCTGCAAAGAACTATTAGGTTGTCCGAAAAGTTTCTTTCGTTTTATAAGGAAATAACAGACACACATTGTCTTTTGTTTCATATTAGTTTTTTGAATTATGCACGAACGTAGTAATAGAAATATAACGAAATGGATCATAACTAATCCAATAAAATAATATAGAACAGAAATTGTTGTTCCTCTATTATCATCTTATGAAACGAAAGAAACTTTTTCGGACAATCTGAAACTTACGAGTTTCAGCAAGAGCGGATAACACGTTTGTGATTTTAATATCTTAGATATTTATTTAACGTGAAACGTGACAAAATCATCACGGTGATTAGGGTGAATTATTTTTAACTTATTCGAATTAATACAATTAATACGACAATCTTTAAAAATCTCATCATAACATTCGAATGAAACTAACTTATGTATAATAAATTATATATAATTAATGCATATAAAGAACAATTCTGCGATAATTCTGTGTTTTGTACACTTTTTGTCCGTTGAAAGACGTTTTAATTAGAGAAAAGGAAAATGTATCAATTTATTGCCGTTGTTATTGCTACACGATTTAAGTCGACTTGCTATGTTTGTTAAAACTGTAAAGACAACAGATAGTAGAATAAAACATGAAACGCACGGAATTCTAAATTGTGCGTTGTATACGATGAACGTGGAAATTTTTGCCAGGACAATTGGAAAGAAAGGAATCTTTCCCTGCACGCAATATCCAACAGTAATCGTTTTAAACGATCTAGGAGCTAGGCGAGTAAATTTATTAAAGTCAGATATTTATATAGCTTGATTGTTGTAACTTTATTTTCTCTACGTTTTTACGATTGCAATACGTAATAGAAATATATAGCAGCGAAATAGTGAAGTATGAATGAAAGAAGTAAGATAAGAAAGTAGTAATAACATAAACTCGTAACATATTTCGAGTATGAAGTTTTAAAAAAATTACGGAAGTATCAAGCTGATTCATCACATCGAACATCAATCAAAGGGACAATTAAAGTCCCATTGTTCTACATCTTGCTGTGGTAGTTCTGACAACTTGCTATACTTTTATATACTTCGGATACTTTTCAAAAATAAAAAATGTTTGAAGCAGATCAATCTTATAGAAGTCGATTTGATTTTTGAAAACTTTATTATTATTTCTGCATTCTCTTTTCTTAACTTAAATATACCTGATGTATCAGATTTAATTCTGTTTTTATAAACTCGAAATGAATATCTATCGAGAAGCGTGGAAAACAAAGAAAAAAGATAATCAGATCGATAGTTAAATTAACGAAATTTGGTAAAAAGTATTGTGATGATATGACTGTTTAATTCAATGGGAATATCGAATGCCAATATTCTATAATTTGGTGCATCGATTATCACAATTCTATTAATACAGTATCGATGTTGTTTTCATTGATACTGATTATAACGGACATGATTGTACCTAATCTTATCATGACATTGGAAACATATTACGCATAGCTATCGTAATCACATTTGATTGCCTATTGCTGTATTTATATGCATTAAACCATTGTTATGCGAACAGAGACTGCCTGATGGATTATAAATAATTCTGCATCCGCTAAGCTTTCGCTAATTTTATTCCCACTGCGCTCAAAATGTCATTATTGACGATATTGAATGACTAACGGTATATTGTGTATCGCTAATTAGCTTTACGCTTCGAATATCAGCAAAATGTTGAATGGTTTCTAACAAATACGACATAAGATTAAAAAGAATTTTGGACTACTCGAATACTATTGTTAATGACGTAAAATTACTAAAATATTTAATTTTCAAATGATCTACTACGGTTTTTAATAATATTCTACTCGTACAAAATTTATATATTTAATGTATTTTGTGAGAATATTATTAGTGTCACATAAGTAAATTAGGAATTATAATTAGAATTTAATATTGCTCGATATAAATTATCCCTAAAAATCGTACTTTTGCTTCTTGGAAGCAAATCACATTTTGGGAAGTATTTATTGTTGTCCGTTATCTGTTATTAAACTTACGATTCAAGAATTTAACTCTAAAGTCTTTAAACACATTTTGAGCATGAAATCTTCAAAACGCACTACCTTTCATAGACTTTTAATAATCTCTGAAATTATAAGTTACGAATCATGAGTTTTGTTTCAAGAACGTACCATCGTTCTTAGACTCGTCAGTCGTTGCTTATATTTCTACATATTATTACCTATTGTACGTATATTTATACTAAACGTGCTGTGTTTCGTGAATTCGCAATAACCTGTCATAAATATTTTTCTGTGCTTCGCTGTTTTATTACAGTACAATGTATAACGTGTTAACGTTATACCTACACGGGTACAGTATGAAATATCGATATTTATATATATGATTGTCCGAAAAGTTTCTTTCGTTTTATAAGACGATAATAGATGAACGACAGTTTCTGTTTTATATTATTTTATTGAATTAGGTATGATCCATTTTGTTATATTTCTACTATTGCGTTCGTGCATAATTCAATAAACTAATGCAAATGCGTCTATTATTTCTTTATAAAACGAAAGAAACCTAATAATTATGTACAAAAGGTACGAAGTGGAAGAAAAGAAATTTGCATGATCACGAAAACTTATAGTCGAATAGATAAAATAAAACAAAAGAGTATAAACGATCTTCCATTTATATAATCGAGATCAAATATATAAATATATTGTATTCATTATTTTAGAAAACAAATGATTGATATACGTAAATACGTGTACGCATCAACAGCGTTATTTTCTCATGAAATTCCACAATATGCGATCGAAACCATAGAAACGATACCATCGACCGTACGTTTGCAATTTTACAAAAAATTACACCGCCTTATAAATCTCATTGCCGCCTACTCTTTCTCTTTCTCTTTCTTCTTCTCTCCTTTTTATTCCAATCGGAATCGATTGAAATTGCAAATGGCGAGTGTCGGTGTTTCACGGAGTAAATAATCGGCGGTTATTACGGCGAAGCTGCGGCATGCATCATTTCGTAAACGGCACGACATAACGGCCGAACTGGCCAGTGCATTTTAAGTTCGCGGCAATTAATAACGCATTGTCGTGTATTGTAATGCATATTGCACGGAGTTAAGCGTAACGTATGATCGACCGCAAATTCATTTTTCACTGTGATATGCGATCGCTCGAACACGTACACACGCGGAGGTGGGAATATCGTGACGGTAAATATTAACCGGTTATACGTATCGAGCGAGCAACCGGCATTAATTCGAAGATCGGTGCCTGTTGGCAAAGAGTTACGACGAAGTCGTGTGTATCGCGACGTTTGCGATTCGTTGCGCGAAAATCCATCGCGCCTGATCTATCGCTAGATGGGATTGCCGGTTTCCATTAGAAGTTTCCGCAGTTAATTGCATAAATTTGAACTTGTTTAAATCCTTCGCCTCGAACGACCAGTCTGATTCAGTATATTACAAGTCTGCAAACGATATAAAATATACAACGAGCTAATCTGAATTGAATCGTGCGTGAAGATTTCGAGGGACATTTTGAGGTTTCCTTGTAAGAAATGTTACAGCAGAATGAGATTCTTCGTATTTTATCATTTAGTCGTGAAACCAAAATACGTAGAATTCAAAGAGATATTAAGTTGTCCGAAAAGTTTCTTGCCTTTCATAAGGTGATAATAGATGAACAACAATTTCTGTTTTATATTATTTTGTTGGATTAGGTATGGTCCATTTCGTTACATTTCTATTATTATGTTCGTGCATAATTCAGTAAACTAATATACAACAAAAAACATTGTGCGTCTATTATTTCCTTATAAAACGAAAGAAACTTTTCGGACAACCTAATACATAGAGATGTGTACATGCATATATACGCTTGTTAATGCAAGACGAGAAGTTGAAATGAAGAATAAGGCAAGTGACGAAAATGAAGGAATCCGCGATATTGGCTTGGAAATAAAGTGGAAAGAAAGGAATATGAAGGTATAACAAATTTAATAATACGTCGGTATTTTCATAAATACTATAGCATACTTTATAAAGAAATAATACGATGGTACTTGCGAACCAAGCACGAAGAACTTTTCCAGAAATAGAAATTACATTTTATACCGCGACGAAGAATTTCGATAAAACTTTGATCCCAAATTAATGACTCAGCTTCGGACGTTTAATTGCCAATAAAACCTGCTTAATCCTCGACGCCTTGATTTTCTTTCACACGCACCAACCTTGATCAATAGATCGAATGGAGTAGCTTTGTTCGTTTAATGAAAGTTTCACCTTAACTAACCAGCGCAGGTAACCATTGACCCACACCGCAACGATGGAGCGTGGAGGAACGTGATCAACGAACTCGATCGCCATATTTTCAGTGCTAACCTCGGCTCTTTATTTACCGAGAATGCAGTTATTTGGGTCGGCACCGCGAACTACCGGGTCAGGAAAGCTGCGCAACGAAATTAAAGAACCTGGAGAACGGAATAAAGGGGTGGCCGTGCAGAAGGTTCCCGCAGAAATAAAACGTACGGCGACGTTTTCATTAAATGATCGATCGCGATGTATCCGCGCCGGTGCATTCAGTTTGTGATATCGTTAGCCGCGTTGTTCCCAGTCCTTTCGAAACGTTCTCCTTCCATCTACTCGTTTGCTTCGTCGCGTTACAATGTTCGTTTGTCAGGGATTTGTCAGGAACACGACGAATAATTGAGGATTCTAAGCAAAATTGAAACATTCTATGAGCAGTACGTTGCGATTGTTTCGGCAAATCTCCTCGAGCTTCTGATCGATAGCGCGTATTGTAGAGGACCAGGGTATCCCCAATTTAAACGTGAAAACTTCGGGAGCGCAGGGAATCGATTAATTAAGAAAAAAATCCTCTGGATGTTTGCATCGTTTCTACTCTATTTTGAAGAAAGGAAACAAAAACGTTTTCGCTTCTTCGCTCGTTTATTTGTATTTATTTATTCGTGTTATCATCTGTTTAACGAAGGTGTACGTCAAATATCATCAAAGCAACGCGCAACTGCAATTACAGCGGCTATCGTTAGAAGTAATGATTGCATTGCTGCACCAGCATTTTGAACGGTATCTTCGTTAAATCGATTACAGCAACGATAGATAAGAGTAATAAATGAAAAAACGAGAAAGTTTTTGTTTCTTCTGTAGCGATTTTGTGCAAAATAATGCAAAAACGAGTGAATCTTCAAAGAACTTTCTCTTAGTTTGTCGGATCTCTACGCTCTTCCAAAATTTTGACATTTAAATTAGAGACACCCTATATAAGAAAGATAGTCGGCAACGAATCCTTTCTAATTTCTTTCGTTGATTTACTAGTACAATGATATTGTATGTCATTATGGTGATAATTATGAAAGTTTTTATTGTTTATCGATCGTTTACGATATTCATGCACTAGAACAGAAGAAAGTTTAACAACGAAGTAGGATCAAGTTTTACATCTTCTCTTGAAAAAAGTTTAGCAACTCACGATGGAACTTTTGTAGCAAACAAACTTTTCATTCTGCCGCGGAAATATTAAAAGGGGAACGAGGAAAGGGAGGAGTGGAAAATCAACGTTTCGTTTCTTTGTCATTGTTTTAGTTCGGTTGGTTATCGTTCGGTTTGAGCAGAAGAACTTGGAAAATGGGCGGAACTTGTTAAAAGTTTCTTTTGTAAAACAGCGCAAAAAAGTCGGGAATAATAGAAACAGCGAAAAAACTGGGTAAATAAAAGTTCGTAACAACGAAAGAAAGCGGACCAATCGACAATGGATGATTAATTAATTTAGCCTCTATTCCGAACAAAGATGCTTCTATTTAAAAAATAAGCGAAACGTTTAGAACAGCAACTTCGATAATCATACCACGAATCGAGAGAAATTCATACGTATACAGATTAAGTATAATCTACTCAAATCTCTAATAAAATTTCTGATAAACGAATTTCACATTTTTCTTATATATTTTCCAATAAAATGTAAGATACTTACATGTACACTATAAAATCTGTACTCGAATACAATACTCGATGATAGTTCAACGATTGAAAAAAGAACGCATCGTGTATTACTAGTTTCATCTCTCTCCAGCAAAACTCAATTTTCTCCATTTTCTACGATTCTAATCAACAAGTTCCATTCGCATATTACTTACTTCTTCACTCGAGTTCTCTCGCTGCGATATCCTCGATACTTGCAATCAAAACCATACATACACACACTTGCCACTCAATATCGCTCCGGTTCAACAAGTTTGATATTCTTCCAACCAAAACACCCACGCTCTTCAACCGCCATCGTTCGTACTGTTTGTTCGTTAAACGTATTCGGGACAACGAGTGTGTGTATCCCCTCGAAAAAGAACTTCCGTGATTCGTGCGTGCATAGAGCCTGTGTATCATTGAATTTCCTGACGGTCTATCGATCGGACAGGTTGTCGGTCCGGCGAAAGGACCGTGGAAGACCGTGGCGAAAGCGGCGAAGGCGGCACGAAACGAAGGAAACGTTTGTCGGAGATTAAAAGACAGCCGGCCTCGAGCCTTAATTTCCGTCCCGCGAGTAATTCAGCCCGACTATAGTCTGCTTCCACGGTCGGCGAATAGGTGAGACATTATCCGGCGTCGCGAGACGTTAATAAATCTTGCAATGGCCCGTTGCCCGTTATCAACTCGCTGCGCTCCATTAAATCGGAACGTTGCGTTGCAACGAACCTCTTCCCACTAAACCTGGCCCATTGCGAACCCTTCTCCGCGGTTCCTCGTATTTCTCTGTCTTTCGCCGCCGATTCTTCTTCCCTCTTCATCGCGCCGTCGCTTCGATCTGCGCGATCAGCGGCCGGCAAACGCGAGGAAAATGTAAATAACCCTTCGACCGCCTGCCGAAATGAAATGTAAATGGACCGCGCCCATCGAGGCCCCCGGATGGGAGCGAATTATTGTACCGGGATAGAAGTGCGGAGAAATGGTAAGATGTCTCGTATCGATCATTTTTGACCGATGGTACTCGGCGACGTCTTAATCGGCCGTTTTGTATCATTGTGACGGAGGTTTATAGGAAGAGACGGATGGGATGGAATTGTTTGGTTCAAGTTGTTTCCATTGGATAGTCCGATAGAGTGATAGATACGGATTGAAGGGGCCTTTTCAATATATATTATTTGTTGTATTTTTGTTATCATTCGTAAGATATCGAGAACGAAATTTTAATGCCAGTGGTATCGGGATTTGATAGAAATCGGTACTTCGATATCTGCGATTTATCCGTGCTGATTTTATTTTCTAATTAACTAAGTTTGTCGGATGGAGACATATTTAGTTGAGATTTGCTATATCTTCAATATTTCATAATTATAATATGGAATAAAATATAAAATATGTTTAGGAATAATTTGTAAATTATTTCTGAAAAAGTAATTATTTTATAATTAATTTCTAAATTGGGACTAGGTATTGTACTAATTAAATGGTACTAATATCAATTACGTCTAATTCTAACATTAATTACATTTTAAAAAGCTCAACTCATTCGGGAGCATTGTTCGTTAATTTCATTCGATTGTAGCGTTCTCTTTTGTAGTGTTCAAGCGTACAAGCAAATCGACCCGGTAATGGCCGGGTTACTAGGTCGTGTTCTTGTTTGTTTATCAGCCGTCTCTTGGCCGCTCGAAATCTCGTGGATTCGAGCTCAGTAGAATTTACAGAGTCGCTGGCTGCTGTGCCGCTTTCAGCTTAACCTAAATTTTTCGTCGCCGTTGAAAAAGCTTGCTATCGCTACTATCAATGATATTGTTTGTGGAAACGGAACGAAGAATTAAGAGCCGAGACAACATCCGTTCCAAGTAGGCTGACCTTAATACTATCTTTTCGCAGGAAGTTATTTCTCGTAGAAATGTAGATGTTCTCGTAGATGCTTTTCAGATCTTTCAGAATATATGCAATGATAAAATAAACAATAATAAAATACATGAAACAATGATTTTCATTAGGATTAATTATTACAAATGATCACAATTTCTTCGGTTACTGATAAACGATACTGTAAAACTAATTTCCTTCGTCCGTAATATTTACTAGCAACCAAGACAATTTTCATCATTTATAATGGTTACTCATAACGTGAACACTCGAAAATTAATATTTTTAATTACATCATATTTTTACCAATCTCTTTAACATCGCTGGTATCCATTTAAATAAAAGGTAGCTTTTGCTCAATGATCTTTTGAATTAAAATCCCAAAGAGTAACTGCCACTTGTAGTCTATGAACAGTACATAGATAAATAATACATTTGTTATCCTTACAAACTATAAGGAACATTTACTTTTATAAATACAAAAAGATATCAACATCCATCGACAGATCACAGCAAAAACGCTTGAAACTTCTCAAAACCATCATAGTAGAAAAGCAAAACGATTATTGAAGATTATGCCGTGAGGCATTAGCCCGCGATCCACAAAGAGGAAACGAACGTTCGAATGAGAATTTCGTACGTAAAATCACGCGATCGACGGTCCGCCGTGTCTAGACGGATTGCGTGCAAATTATCGGCCGATAATCGTATCGCATTATGCCTTATTACAAGAGATCGGACACGAGTATGCGACCGCGAGCACAATTTGTTTGCGGCTGTTTCACGATAACCGGCTGGCCCAACGAGCTTTCATTTATAACAGGCAACCGGTTGTACGGTGGTCCGTGAGGGTACGCTCGCTGTTTGGGGTCGACCAACCAAACGAAACGACCTCGCGCTTTTTCGCGTTCGCCGTCGACCGACGTTGTTTCCGCTGAACGATCGCCTCTACCGTGACAGCGACGTGCGGTCGCGTCCCACCGTATCGCTGAACCGTGAACGCATTTATTCGCCGGATGACGCGCACTTTCCTACCATTTCGTACCATTTCGTCGAATCTCGCATTCCACCGGCTCGTTTTACCCGGCGAACGTTTGTAAAACGTCATACGAGGCAAGGTGGATATGCTCGTTTTCTAACGGAGATACGAGGAGAGGAGGAGGAAGGAGGTTGTTGCTTGTGGAGAAATTATTATTGCGCGGGTAATAGAAGACGAAGAGGAGCCGTCGAGCTTCTGGAAGCCGGAAAATAGTGAAACTTAGTATTTAGTAGAATAGTGGAATTAGGAGAAATAGAGAAGTTGATTGCTCAGCGGTATTGTTCGATGTAAATTAAATGTAACTGTATTTGCCAAGGTTCATCATAACTAAATACGATTTTTCTGTGTTTGATACTATCGGAATTTGCAAAGATTTAAATAGGGAAACTTAATCGAAAAAGATAGCAAATTATAAAAAAATAGATGAGAAAATAATATATCTCGTTGTATCGTAAAATGTAATAAGAAAAGATATCACTGATCGATTGCCGAAAGATAATTATTTATTTTTATCTAAATCTAGCATAAAAGATGGATCGTGTAATAAGCTCGTTCGTATTTTTTAAAAGGCGCGTCTGAGATCGTCGTGTAACATTTATTTAATCAACGACGTACGTGTTATTTCGTGCCATTTGAGTAATTTCTTATCATTAAGCAATTTATCGATTCTATTTTTTGAAAGTTTTTAAAGAAAATAATTATGCAAATAATTGTTTTTTTCATGCAATATTGTATTGTTTTTATCGGTTTATAATTTGTAATTCTTAAACCGTAGGGAACTTGACTTTTTGTTTGCCACTCAATTTGATTAACAGTTCGCTCGTTATTTGCGACACAGCCAGTGGCGAAATTCTGTGTTTGTTCGTGAAATAGCGTTATTGGTGGACGCATGAGAGTGAAATCCAATTCGTATTTAATTTTATCGCCATACCCAATAACGTGTTATTTGATTACCCTTCGTGTTTAACGCGAACTGCTTGCTCGTGCCTGATCACCACATCTGATTCCACTTCGTAGTCATGTAATTCATATAATTTGATCATGTAATTCGATTTGCTCGTGAAACCTATAAACTAGTCAAAAAAGCTACACAGAATTTGTACAAGTTTCACCTAAAAACAAAAGAATATTTATGTAAATATACGTAGTTGCAGTATTACTGGACTTGTGTTACGCATTGACAATATATACATACTATTACTATGCATACAGGTATATTTACATAAATTCAAAGAAAATGTTACGAAAAATATGATCTTACTTAATTTACTTTATTTGAACCTGAGAAATAGTATGTAACTGTATTTTATTGATACCCCACTCTGTCAATTAAACAGTTGTTATATTCTAAGCACATTTTGTGACACCATTTTCACTTTAACCGAATAACTTTTACAAAGTTTTGTTTCCTACACTTTGCTTTTGAAATTTCGTAATGTAGAATTATAAGCAATTAATATGCATTGCACGTAATTTCCAGCAAAGTTGCGAAATCTGATTAGATAGCTTTCAAGCTACACAGAGTGCGGTTGAATATCATGTACATGTTACGACCAAAAATAAGAAGAAAATATAGAATACAATTTTTTCGTTCTCCAGAATTTTCAGTTTGACAATTTTATCAAATATACTTGAGTTAATTCTGGACTGAACAACTAATAAGTGAAGATGAGTGAGATGAATAATCGACTAATGTAGAATAAAATTTGTCTGCAAGATGATTTATTTAAGAAAAAGAAACTGGAAAATTTACTAAGCAGACAAACCTTTTTCACATTTTTTCTTTATTCCTGCATCTAGGATAATCTTCTATTGATCGTTTACTCATCTCCAGCCGGTTGTTAGTCAAGTTTAAGTGTGCTTGACAAATTTTCAAACTTGATTTTCTAGAAAACGAAGCGTCATATGAAAAAGTGATATTCTACATTTCTTTTTCTTATTTTCCATAAGGAATCCTGTATATATGTACGAGCCGATGAATATAAAGCAAGCCATAAAACGCAGAGGTAATGAGGGTCAATCAAAAACTTTCGCGATATCGTTACTGGCTTTCTTTTAATTTTAACTGACTCAACAGCTAGAGTATAAAGCGAATAAATATAATGAAAAATTATGAAAACGCATCCAAGGATGGTAGTAATTTTTGTAATCAAAAGAATGTAAAAAAGTGTACGCAAATGATTCCCAAGGCACAAAGTGTCAACATGCGACCGTCGATCCAGGTCAAAAGTAAATTCAGCCCCTGAAAGTTTCTCCAGGAACGAAACTCCCTTGCGATGATGTAACCACGCTGTCATTGCCTTACGACATTGTGTCGTTGCCACAGCAGCAATCCGCATGGTTGGAAAAATGCGAGGAAGCTGGCTAATAGGCCGGAGGAAGTCGGAAGAAACTGGGAATGAAAGAAGCGTTGCTTGACAAGCAATGCCGGACACTGAGCTCTGGCCTCGTTTCAGCAGAGCATCGACCGTTTGCAACCCTGTTTCTTCGTTCGTTCGAACTGGGTAGACAGGCCAGAGATCTCTTTGTTTTCTTCCTCATTTTAATTTTAAAAACTTCCTTTTTATTACCTTAAGATCTGATTCCATTCTTTCCTACTTCTGTCAAGGGATTTGTTGATAAAGCTTCGTTTAACCTTTAAGAAATAACGAGTGCCGGTGATCTTTGGTAAATTAGAGGATTTTCAGCCATTAATTACGTATTCACAATCAACTCTTGTTACGTTCTTCTCTTTAGGGAAGAATTAGTTTTTTCAACAAAGAATTTTTTTTTGCTCCTAATTGATAATTAATAATAATAGATAATGAGCGAACCAATTTTATTAACTCGTTTATTTGTCTCATAAGAACGTAGGAACACGAATCAGCGTTCGAGATACGTATGATGATGGAAGGATTAATTTTTAAAGCTAATATATGCTGATAATTAAACAACATTATTTTTTAGACGAGAAAAGGATTGGTTCGATGAGCTTAAAAAGACGAAGCGTTCGGAAAGATTAAACACTAATTCGCGGCAATTTTTGTATCGTAACGAATCGTCAAATTAAAAAGCTGCCCGACTATCGACGTTTAATTGGAAAAGTAACGCGATATAGATTAATTCGAAGACCCTTTTATCTATGGCGGTATTGTCGAAAATAACGAGGTGGTGGAGTCTGGTCGGTTAATTGGCAATTTAATGTTTTATTTACTTATAACGATGGAGTTTGGCAATGGAGAAATTTTCATTCGAAATTCGTTGATCCTGATACTAGTTAGGCGTGTTACGTCGGGACGATTTGCACAGAGAGAATTGCGAAATAGAATTCCGGGGTATTCTGGGGAAATCTGCAATTTCCTATTTGTGATGTTCGGTGGAGAGAACGAGATTATGCTTTCCTTTCCTGTTATGAATTTTGAAACAGCTAAAACGGGTGAGAACGATTAACGTTACATCAATCTTCACGTGATATTTTTCACGATATTCAACTTTTATCCTTAACTATACTTATAAGATAACAAAAAGTATAATTCTGTTCAGGGAACGTAATAATATTTGTTAAAAGGATAATTTTATTTATTTAAAACGTAGAGAATATTCGAGTAGATAAAATTGTTTTATTAACAGAAACAAAAAAATTAATAGGATACATAAATAAAATGTATATTACGCGAAACTACTACTGTGATAAAAGATCGGAAATATTAGAAATACTATTTAGTATAACAAACAAAGTAAAACAAAATAGCATAAAATAAAATTTCATATTTAAAGGGAAGAAAGTGAAAATTTCAGATTTCATTGTATTCATTTCGATGGAATTGGTATTTTTTAAAATACGGTAACGAGGGTATTTTTCCAGCATTCAATACCTTTGTCCGCATATTTTTAACAAACTATGTAATTCTTTTTGCGCCGCTTCGATATTGGGCAAAGCATTATCCCCTCTGTTTCCATGTTACATAAGCGGTTTCTTCTGGAAAATTCAAACAACCGATAAAAATTGTATTTATTTATTCCTTCTTTGAACGGATTTAAATCGCAGGAATTGTTACGTATATTTCAACTATAAAATGCACATATACATTTACGAACGACGATCGTGTTTTATTATGATACATTTCTGACTTTTCTAAAGATTTGTACTATCTCAATATCATTGGTTGCATTGACGTCGATAATGCTTTTATCAGTTTAGAATTCGTCTTAATCTAACTTATAATTCAGAAATTAAAGAATCAAAAGATAGGGACTTATCGTCTTTGCATATACTTCTGCAAGATGTAACAGTTGTACACTCCAGTTTTATCATTTATCGCGACAAATTATTCATCATACGCGAATGGTACTATTCTAGAAAGCATAAATAAAATCATCACAAAATCTACAATTTTTCTAGAATTTTGTAATTAAATTACATTTTGTAAGAAACGATCTGGATACTTTCGAACTTTAGTGCATGCGTGTCTCGTAAAAGGAAAATTCCTCTTCTTTTGACAAACTTGCAAGAAACTTGTTGAATTAACTACTTCAAGAAAGACTCTACATCCTTATTTATGTACATCCGTGACCTGTACACTGCTATTACGCAGAAATATTCTAAATAAGGTGCGGTGCATTATTATATTATTATTGTACCCTTGAGTATACATTATGTTTAGGGTTGCAAGGTCTAGGAAGTAAGGAACTAATAAACAGATTTCTATTTATGTTCCCTGTAGCCTCTAGCTAAAGCTATAAGCTTAACTTTTTTTGGTAAAGTCCTTTTGCTATAAATATATGAACGTGCTCCCTATCATTCCATTGTTTAGTAACACTAAGAGAGTAAAAATCTGAATCAACATAAACTTATTATACATTATACTTTTACTTATACCTTTAATTATTTCAATATACTTTTCTATTACAAATTCATTCGCTCGTTCTTCAATTAGTCAACCTCAAACTCAATAAAACTAATTACAATAATCACTCTTATCTAAGATTTTGACAAATTCTTTACAACCAATCTTTCATTTCATTTCCCCTATTAAAATTCCGACGTCACATTAAGATCATCGAGACACGGTTTATCACGTACAATTATCCTTTATTATACATTTACATCACGCCATTAGTAAACCCGTTTATTTTCTTTTTTATTGCATCTTGATGCATCGAGAAAGGGTTGGAAAGCGGACCCTCATTACATCGGCCCGTTTATCACAAAAATTATCCCTCTATCGATTCCCTCTTGGCATGTCGTGGTTTCAACCCTCCATTTTTGTCCAAGCAAGCATTTTCTGGCTGTGTTTTCGGTGCTTCAAATTTCGGCATATAAAGTCAGCGGTTACCTTGACCAGCAATTGGTAGATGACGATAATTGAGCACACAACGCGTAATTGGAACAGACAAAGCCATTTCTCGAAACGAACGTAAAAGTGTTTTTGGCAATTGACATTCAACGTACGTTCTACACTCTACGGGAAAGTACGTGTCTACGAGTCGCATACTAAGCGAGAATTTCACCTTCTAGCGGCGGAAACGCGCGTCCACTTTCACGGCCACATCCGAAACTAATGTTCGAGGCATCATTTTTATCGTCATACATCACTTTCGGCTGTTTTATATTCTAACAATTGTTTGATTTGTAATTAATTATTACTTATAAATAACTTTTATATAATATTGTATGTTACAACGATTGTGATCTGTAAATAATTAACCTGATCTCTCGAACCAAAAATTCCATCAGAAGGTAAAATGTGTTCTTTTTTTTTAACGAGAATATAAGAACAAAAAGCTAAAATTCTTAAATATCTGGAAACTGAAAATATTTGTTTTGATATTTCAAATGAAATATGAATTGTTGTTGGAGATAATGTTCGAGTAACTGACTAAGAAGAACAATTTAACGCGACATACCATGCCAATTAGAGTAATTATAAGTTGATGTATATATTTGTCGTGTATGTACTATGAACGAGAGAACATGCTAGGTTCACGTGACTAACTTCAATGACACCAAAGATTGCCTTCAATGGCGCGCAAACTTCCTCTTGTGTATTGTGAACAATAGTCAACTAGATTTTGTTATCAAATAGATACGAACGTGAATCCAAGATTGTTTCCTTTCGCTGAAAACAATTGCTGCATTCCTAACAATTATTTCTTTGGTATACGCTACTGAATTTATTACAAAAAATTATTGAAGTAAGAAAGATAATCAAGAAAAAAACAAGATAAATAAACAACAAATTATAAGATTACACGCAGTCACGATAATAGATAACATACGATAAAAAATAGGATTACGCTTGAATTAGACCAAACAATTTTCTCATCATTCGTACAATAAATAAATCCATAAAAAATTATTTCTTACAAGTAACGAATTTTATAGAAATATAATAAATTCTCCCTATTGGTTATATTCTCGTACAATTAATTATAATTTAACAATTTTATAACAATTTCGATGAAAATCGAAGAAAGTTAGACGAGCGATCGTCGAAAGCGCTGCCTGACTCATCGATTCACGGTTTCCATAACAACACTACGTTATCTATGAAATCACACGCGAGTGTCATCATCGATTTCCGTCGGCTGCGCTCCGCTTTGGTCGCGCGCCTGCGCCAGTCATATCGACAGACTCGCGATTTGTTCACGTCGAATCTTCCGGCGTTGTTCCTACACCGTTACAGATTCCAGCTCGTAGACAATAGTCCCATTGAACACTGGGGCGTCGTTCCCCGTTATCGTTCTTTCCGCTGATCAATTTCGCGAATCGGTAGTCAGTAACGCTTCCAAAAACGCGAACACTAGCAGAGAGTAATATCAGCGACAGCGTGCTTCAATTCGTCATCGGTTCGACCTTTGTCGAGGCAGTCGCGATCGAGCGGTGGCGGCGCGTTTATCGATCGTCACGTGCATACGTCGTCACAGCCAGTTAATTAGACGAGTCGGGTCTGGCATGCCCCTCTTTAAGGATTCAGAGCTCGTGCGGCCAGTGGTACGTGCTGATCGAGCGGAAAGTTTCCCTTGCGACTGGCTGACGCACGAGCTGCTTGCTAGTTTCGCCTCGGCAGTCGAGTGAAACCGGCCCTAACGGCCGTCAGTCTTCAGTCTTGCCGGTGGAGGGCCGCTGGACCAGCCAACAGACTCAACATGGAAGACCTGACAACGTGGAAAATGTTTTACGTTTGTGTATTCGCCATCTCTCTGATGGTTCGTTCGTCCGCTGGCGCGCAAATGCAGCCGCTCGTCGTCAGCAACTCGTTGGACGAAGGTGTCGCCAAGGACTACTTTATAGGACCGTGTCTGGTGAACACGAATCAAACTTGCCCTGATAAAGAGGTGACGTTCTTCTTATACACGCAAAGAAATCCCGATGTGGGTCAGCAGATCATGGTCGACGAGAAGCGCTCGAATTTGAAACGAATCCATTTCGAACCTTCGAACCCTACCAAGATCCTGATACACGGTTACGATTCTGACATGGCACTGTCTTATCTAGTGGACGTGCGAAACGAATATCTGAAAACCTATGATTACAATGTGATAGCCGTGGATTGGCATCGTCTAGCTACGGCACCGTGCTATCCCATCGTTGTGCAAAACGTGCCACACGTGGGCGATTGTTTGGCGCAGCTGGTGCAGAGACTGAGGGACGTGGGTGCGGACGATATCCACGTGATCGGCTTCAGTCTGGGTGCACACGTGCCCGCGTTCGCGGCTACAGCTCTCAGACCGTACAAGATGTCAAGGATAACGGGTTTAGATCCTGCCATGCCGTTGTTTGTCACCGTGGAGAATGATTACAAATTAGACCCGTCGGACGCGGTCTTCGTCGATGTCTTTCATACGAACGCGTTCATTCAGGGCAAGGTGGAGATGAGCGGGCACATAGATTTCTATATGAACGGTGGGATCAACCAGCCGGGTTGCTGGGACAATTGGAAGCCTTTCGAGTGTGATCATCACAGATCCGTGATGTATTTCGCCGAGTCCATCAATTCGGATGTGGGTTTCTGGGGCTGGAAATGCGGAGGATTTTCTTTTTACCTGCTTGGCCTGTGTCCTCCCAGATACCCGGCCGTTTTGGCTGGCGACAAGGTGGATAAGAAGAGCAGAGGCTTTCATCTGGTGAGAACGAATGGGCACAAACCGTACGCCATGGGAAATTTCAGCGTGAACCGGTTAGATATGTATACGTAAGGTCGACGAAGTATCGAGCGATCATGTCGCGAGATACGACTCGTGCGATAAATCGAAGAATGTACGACGTGAGACTTTTCTGCTCTCTGATTGCGGAACATAAAGAGGACACGTGCATGAGACGAAGCAGTTGCTGTTGGAAACGGGCACCAACCGTGTGTCCCTCCGGCAAATTGTCACGGTGAGCGTGAGAGTTGACTGAAAAACGTGTTCTGTGTCAAGGTCAGGGTATCTCGAGCACCTGGTGCTCCGCTAATCGATACTGTGTTCGTCGTAGAGAAAGAAATGGGGCTAACCGGCTATAAGTCCGTGTAGGAGTTGATTCGTATCGATGACGCGCGCGAAACTGATAAGCAAATTATCGGCTCGAAAGTTTCGATAAAACGAAATCTTCTTTGGGAAGATTAGACTCGGACATTTCGAAAAATTTCTCGGAAAAATTTTTCTGTGAATTATATTTATATCAAATATCTTTTTACTTTCGCCAAAGTGATTAGAATTATGGACTTGAACTTTATATATCGTGGTTAGGAGATATCGTTTGAGATTGGTTCGTTGCATCGGTTTGACAAATTAAAATCAGTGGTTTGATAGGAATTGTGAACATCCTTGTAAGCTTTTTACGTAACAATGTGCATCGAATGGATCTTTATCAGATATTATCCAACTTATATCTAAATCTTACGTGTAACGCGCGCAAAAGTTACAGCTACAGTAGTGAGTTTTATCGAAGAAACTTGATTTCGAAAATATATAGAAAATGTGTTGAATTTATGCAAATATAGGAGAATTTAATTTCAGCGTAACATGTGTAAATTACATATGTAAAGGATTATAAATAAGCTGAGTTTTATTAATATCGTTTGAAATATTGATAAGCGAGTTGCACGTAATCTGTTATTTATTGATAAAGGCGTGGTTATTTAGCGAGATGTTGTATCTATATTTATGGATTGTCGTCGAAATAACGATACAAAAATATTGTTTTGTATAAAATAACAGAGGCTATTTATTCCTTATATCATTTACTTTGGATACTCATATTTTAGTCATCTATTGTATTTATCATACCGAAAATTCTTCGTTTTCATCCCGTGTTATTAATTGCTATCAATTTACTAAAACATTTAAGGAGATTAATAATATACGATTTAACTTTTATATCGTAATACGAATATTTATTTATATGTTGCATTTAACTTAGATAGTAAAATTACGTTATCATCGGAGATATTATTTTTGATACCAGAAAATTCCAAGGCAAACATTACGTAATGATATGGCTGTTACTACAAAAAATACGTATCAAACATAAAGATTATTTATTTGTTTATTTATTTACTTAATTTCCCCATGGTCTTCTGAACTTTTCCAACGTAGTTCCGCTGTCACTTTTATGAACAATTTTTCAAATTCTGTGAACGCACCTTTGATATAAAATTGAAGTATGGAAATACACGTGTTAATGAAAATTTGTTTATAATTATCTAGAAATTTTTGAAAACAGAAATATGTGTGAGTGGAAACCGACTACTGGCTTTAGTAATATTTAAAGCGTTTCTGCATGTATTAATACCTTAAGTGTATTGTAAATATATTATATTGTTTGCAATGCCTTCCTATAGTTCTGAATAATATCATAGGAAAAAGTATAGGTGTAGATTGCATGATTTTATACATTTCAGTACTTTTATATTAACACGTAAAATTATAATTATTATTCTTCTAGAATATTTCAAATTGATTTTCCAATAAAAAAAAGGCAAATGATAAGAGATTACACAATTAAAAAGTTAATCTTATCAATAACCTGTTTTCATCTTTTCTACGGTAAAGAATCTATCTAGATATAATTATATATCTGTGATCAGATTAGTGATTAAATATCTATTTGATTCGGGAATTAGAGCAACATAGATTGCAATCTAATTAATTAGTGGTATTCCATATTGATTGCGATTCTTCATATTAATATTACATTAATTCGGAAGTTCTCAAAAGGAATAGAAGTACACCTAAAATGAAAAGATATTACCAAAGCTACTCGACAATTTATATAAATAATATTCGTAATAACATTTAACATGTAATATCTATTTAAATTATGCGTAGCATAATATTATATTTAAAAATATAATAAATAAAATAAATGATGAATCAGAATTCATCTAACTCCACTATCAAAAAAATAAAAATTCATTAGAATCAATACATTTTCAGTAAAGAGTTTTCTTCACAATGTTCTTGAATTAATAAATTGCTGTATTATAAACATATTTTTTTACCTTCGAAAACTATCTGGATATTCAAAAATATACTAATCGATAGACGATAAAAAAAGCGGGGCAAGATAAGATTTCTATATTAGGAATATTCCAATTGTGATAATGCTTTAGTGAAGTCCAATTCCCACGATATACAATCCATTAATAACAAATGACAATTGTTATCTTAGTCGTGTGACAAATCCAGACACGTTCTACTCGGTCATTTATTTCCTATCTACGTAACGTTGTACGGGGTGTCCCATTGTTTTTTCTGCAAAACGGTTGAAAAATATTTTCCTAATAATAAGAATTTTAAAAATGTCATATAAAACAAAAATTGATAAATGAGCTATTAACCTGTTAACTGGATCACCCTTTAAGCAGAAACTTTTACTAACTTTTTACTAATTATAAAAATGTATTAATTAATCAAGATACGAAAAAGTCAACTCTAGTTATATTAATTATAATATAATTTATCATTAACACAAATGAATTGACACGTAAAAGGATAGGGAATCCCCAAACGTAGTATTGTTTTTCAAAAAAGATAATCCGCATATTTAACTCGTCTTCCCTCTTTAAATAGTTAAACAATTATTAATAATAACACGAATTATTGATCATTTTTCCTGCAATGTTTTGTAATGTGGCGAATATAGAACGTTCACACGATTCTAAAAAGAATTTATTACTTGAACGGAGTCCGGAGCAAAGACCTTAGAAGATCTAAAGGACCGGAAGCCCTACTGCATGATCCTGTTAGTTTCTTTAAAGCCGACTTTAAGACAAAACGGTTCGTCATGCTCTATAAGTCGCAGGTGAAACGTTTCAAGAGTCAAAGGCTGTGCGAAAGAGGCTTCGATTAATTTTGTCGCTTGCATATCGGCGTCAGATTTCCTCAGCAACGGGGACTATATTATGTTTATTAATGCCATCTTATATAAGTCAATTTTCACTATCTCTGCTTTGATAAGTTTTATATCGCGTGTTCTACAGCAAATTTATTATTACGATTAAATTAATGAAATTTGGTATTGTATATTGAAATAATTTAAATGAATGGACAAGTTCCAATTTAATCATACTATTTGCAAATGCAGTAATAGTAACAATAGCGATAATTAACATACGTGTAATCTTACAGTAGATTACAAGAATTAATATATTTACCAAGTAAAGAATTAATATATTTACCAAGGCTTTAGGTCGATTTTAAAATATAGGTATGTCATAAAAGTAAAATCAAATTTTATAGTAATAAACGAAAAGTGTATGGTGTCGAGTTTCAATGAAGACTTTCCTTTAAATAATCTAATTGAAAACTTAACAATTTTTTTCTCTAAAGTAACACAAGCCATTTCATTTGTACAGTGTTAGAACATTCAAATTGAATCATCACCAATTCGAATATTAAACAAACGGAAAGCACGTTTTGGAAGTTGGATTGTATCCAAACAATTCGTTAGTAACTAACGAGGCTCTCGTTAGCCGGTACGTGATGGCAAAGACTATAAGAACCGGCTCGAAAAAAAAGAGAAAGAATTGAGGACACCGACTAATTCATTAAAAAATCCGATTGTTACAAATTGAAATTACATAACATAGTTTAAGCAACAGGTAAAGGATTTTCATTTATTCTAAAACGAAAATAATGTAAAACTAGAAACTCTTTTTCTAAGGAAAATAATCCTAATTAATTTCAGCAACTAAAATTGTACAGTTTACAAACAAAAATTGTACAAAGTATACAAACCAGTCAATTCTAATATTATATCTTAAATTAACATTGTAATCTTCAACTTCTCGAATTTTTAACTTTCATTGGTAACTTCTCACGAAATTTTCCATACGTAAACTGTGTACAGTTCGGAAAAATGGGATTAATCGATTAATTGTAGCTTAATGATAATAGTTGTTTAGGTATGAATTATTAAGTAACCTACTCATTAAATGAGTTCAAGAATTAGATGTACAGTTATTTTTTCAAATTTTATCTTTATTTTCTACAATCGTGACACACATCTGTATTACATCTCGCGCATCTATCTAGGAAATCTAGGTTATTTTCTCTTTTCAATATATCTTTAAATGGAGCAAGATCCATTTACATATTGAAATGTCTCTGAATATTTTCTTCTGTAAAATACGTGATCGTTTCATCGAAAACTTACAGTATAACATTTTATATCACAATGACGCACTCTGCAGTTTAAATTTACGTGGAAGATATCAGAATAGCATTGAAACTAAAAACAACGCGATGCAAGAATAGATTATGTAATCAAAAAGTTCGCGCGCGCACGTGAATAGCTGGTAAAAACGTCAGTTTGTACGTAGAAGGTATTGTAATGTATTCAAATGCATGCAAATGCTGGCTTTGCTTAAAACGTAAATATCACTAAAAGTAGGTATAACAACATAATTACTTAAAGAGTGCACACATCGTGATGAAAAGAACTCGTATTAGGTGAAATTTCAGATACTTAAACGTAGTTATACGCCAAAGCGAAGTGTAATCTATGCATTTGGATCTTGCTTTTCACCGGAAAAGGTAAATCGTTAATTCAATCTTTGGGTAGTCGATCGGTTCAGATTTTTTTTTTATGAGAAATACAATTTTTCATCAGAAACAAAATTACTAAATCGACATACAAGTATGTGGGATTTTGTGGATTATCAGGGAAAGTTGTCAAATTTCAGTTGACATTTGTGAAACACCCTGTTTAATTCAGTTACATATAAAATACATAAAAATGCACAAAATAAAATAGTACGACAAACGTTTCAATATTTAGTCCCGAGGAATGTGCACATTTCGTGTCATTAATGCAACGTTTTTAGATCTCTTTATCTTTTCTAGTAACGTCATGTTACACGAGATCGTGCTAAATAAGCATGCTTCTGGTCCATTTAAATGAATGAAAAATTAGTAGGTCTGGGAACTGCGAAGTGATACAACGTTGTGCGTTGTGTACCGCAGTGTAAGCTGCGAATTAAATTTTTTAAAAGAACCACAATGCGTTCGCAGGTTCGTTTATGGTATATCTGAAAATATTTGAAACGTTCTTATCAATGCGGTCAAACTATTAGGTTTATGTATGCAAGCTTTTTGTTAATTCTTGCGACTTGTTTATTCGTTTATTTCCTTGTTAATTTCTATGAATATATAATTCATTTTTATCAGAGCACGATAGATAAAATATCGATAGTGACATATCAAACGAGAAGAAAGGAAAAAGAAAACTAAAATTGGAAGTTCGTTTTCTCTTTCTTCGCAATAATGTTTCTACCATACTTTCGCAGATTATAAATTGAGAATCGTAAAATTTGACAGAGGCACGAAAAATCTCGGAATTCAGTGGGATGTACCGCAATCTTCGGTAAATTATGACAGATTTATGAAACGCATAGTTGTCCGATATTTACTAAGATACTCGGGATTCCTTAAATTTTCTTCGATCGATAAACTCACCCAAGGTATTCGATGAATAACGTTCTTGGATTAAAAGTTGGGTGAATTATTTATGTTGTAAGAGGTATCTATATATATCTTTCTCTCTTATCTACGATTTAAAACTTCGTTCGAATGCGCGCGCGATACAAAGACTTAAGAAGCTTAAGAACTTTCTGAAATATGGTTTTCAAGATATAACACAGATTGATAGAAGGTGTTTCTCCAGGATGAAAAGATGGCTTCTTTAAGGAACAGAAAGTTTTTCAATTTCGAGCAACGAAATACCGGATAATCATATTAATTATGCAAACATTACAAGTTTATATCAAAGTTGGCACGTCGCGTCGTAAAACGAGTCTCATTCTATCGTTTATTATCCTTTCGTTATCAAAGATTGGTTAATAAACTATGTCATTAATAGACATAGTTAGAATAATAAAGAAATGCAAATTTAGTAAAGAAAGCAATTTATTACCAAATGCAGCACATTCCTTTTTTTCAGTAACAAAGTGTATTTAAAAAATTTCAACTGCTATGATTTAAATACAACAACTTTTGTACTAAGCTATTCTACTAATGATTGAAACGTTCCAATTTTTTAACTTACTAATGTATTTTATTTCACATCATAAAATCAATAAATTTTTTAAACGCGACAGCCTTCAAAAATTAGTCAGATAACAAT
This sequence comes from Bombus pascuorum, assembly GCF_905332965.1. Classification (NCBI taxonomy): domain Eukaryota; kingdom Metazoa; phylum Arthropoda; class Insecta; order Hymenoptera; family Apidae; genus Bombus; species Bombus pascuorum. The sequence continues at coordinate 6,935,850 of NC_083496.1, read as the reverse complement.
AACATATTCAAGAACTAAAGCAGTTAGATAGATAATTCAAATTTAAAAATTATCTCGACTTTAGTCTTCTTCTGGTACTGCCATTGACCTCTGACACGTCATAAATGGAGGCACCTCGCATTTACATTTCATGTCAACCATCCACATGTCGACCGGTCCTGGTTCCCATTCCTCACCTATGCGCATCGTTTCATTACCAAATAGGCACGTTTTGGTATCTGTAAAAACTAATATAATAAAATTAACATCATTGATCGCATTCATATAACAACTTCGCAGTAAAATAAGTGAAACAGTGATATCAAATGCCAAGGAAGTGCCAACGAGCTGCTTTTAATTTTGTGATTTTTGCCGACAGCATTAAATGGTCGTACTAAATGATCACCTCATGATTAGCTATAAAATTCTATATCAGATCTATCTGATATGAAAATCGAATAATAAACAGACTGGTCAAGTTAAAATTTCTATGATGATGATGATGATGAAATACGGAATCGATGAATCCTATTTGAATATCATTTCGAGAAATACAGGTACGGAGACATTAGAAATGACGTTATAGGTTGAATTACATTCTCAAAACCACGTACCTTCCTCAGAAACCGACAGAGTGTTGTTAAATTCCTCGGTATCGACATCATCTAAGTACGCTGCAAAAACAAAATTAATTCTGTAAAATAGATTTCTCTTACGAAGAAGTTTTCGAAATGAATGATTATTTGAAAAAGGTAACTGTAGGAAGTTATAGTACTTTACCTCTTAATAACTGAAATAAGTACTATTCGCTCGGAAAATTTGATATCGACTAAAAAAATGACGTCGAAGTCTGTCCGTAAGCAGCTTTGTAAATGGGTATAAATGGTATTTTTTTGCAATTATTTTTACATTTTGACTTTTTTCTAAGTACATATAACTGAAATAATTTTTATTCGCCATATGTGATTTTATGTATCTTATGTATCTCTGGAAAATCTTACTTAATAGAAATCTTTATTAATAGAATGTTTCTCACTGTTTCAGATTTCAATTCATAACATACTTTCTCAATCTTCGTAATAGTTACAAAGCTTCATTTTCTAATTATACTTCGGGATATTTGTACGTCATACTCAAACGCAATTTCAGCATCGAGTAGGATAGAAAAATAAAAAAATGTTTCACGTCCACCATCCTAATTAAAACCCGAGCACTATCCCAATTCTAGTTATTACATTTGTTTGCATTTATCTTGAGCATTCCGAAGAGTAAACAAAAATTACGAAAAGATAACCATTTTGGGAGCTGCTTATGACGGACTTGGATGCTATCTTCCTAGCTGACATCAAATTTTCCCAGTGAATGATACTCGGTTCAGTTACTAGGCGGTAGCTAGTATTGTAACTTCCCAAATTAATTTTTTTACAACTAATTAGTCGTATAGGAAACGTTTTATAGAAAATTAATACTTCTGATGCAGAGAACGCGGAAGGATTAAACACGTGTTTGCAATTGTGAACTTACGGCTCATATATAGAAGTTGATAGCAATTATAATTTGGTAGCGTAAGAAACATAGGTAACCACTGGTCATGAACTTGGGGAGCAGCCACGCTGAACAGAGCAGAGCACGGATCACGGTTCAGTTGCTGACAGAAAGGCTCGATATTCTCACCTAAAAGAACATTTAATTAAATTTCATTTTTTTAGTGATAAATTAGATATCAATTACTTCGTTGCACACATTTCGGCTTTTCTCTTATATTATACCTGTGTATCCTTCCATGCAAAGACACGACAACTTTGTATTAGCCTTTGGATAGAAGTACTCCCCGGCCTGATAAACTTTACCGTCAACGTTACAAGTTGTATTATCTGCTTCTTCCTTATCTAGAAAACGCAATCAAAACCATAGATCTTTACGTTATAAGAATATGAATTTGCATAAGTATCCGCAGTGTAACTATTCTACTATTCTATTCTATTTTGTTTATCATTGACCCCCTGTAAATGATTCTTTGTTATCAAAATCTCCATCCGTAACGTACCAAATGCGTTTATATATTTGAAACACTTGTCAATTTCATATTAACAATTATGAAAATCACAGAGAAAAGTTTTATTACGAGTAAATGCACATGCCAAATACTTTTTATTCGAATAAGACAGCAATAATTTGCATGTGCAGAACCACTGTCTTACTGTATTATTCAAAGAAAATAGGATTTGCTTTTAATCAACGACAAGCATTAAATCAATTATAAATTATGTTAATACCAATACTTATTTGATCTTTCTTATTACAATCTTAATTTATTGTATTTAGTTTACTCACCGCAAAATGGATTTTCGCAACAAAGACCATGCGTTCTTCTGTACAAACAGCTCTGTTCCTCTGCATTATTACAATCGTTTAATTTATCGCATTGGAAAAAGGCACTGCTCACACGATAAAAATATTCTTTTAGTTAATCTTACTTAATTCCAGTAATGCGTGTTCATGAATTTTCAAATGACTACCACAAGACATATAATATATTCATAAACTATTTTTCTCAATCCAATACAAAGATCGAACTATTATATCTGATGAAACAGGATTATGTGGGATGAGATTCGACTCAAATTTATTTGATGTGCACTGAACTTGAACCAATCACTAATCGTTACGATCGCCAAAGCTAATGTACTTACACATCTCTGAAATTCGTACATGTGCAATTCCAGTCGCAAAGATTACTGTCCTCGGGTTTCAGCATCTCCCCGATGCTATACTCGTTGCCATTCACATAGCATTTATCCCGTGACAAATTGTCCACATGACTACAATTGTATGCTTCCGCGCAACAGTCGTTGGGATTCGCGTAAATAGGAGTACAGCCAATCCCCTTGTAATATCTCACAATCAGTTCAGCGGGACAATTTACTTCATTGCAGTCCTCTTTATTAATGAAACGAACAAAGTGAACGAAATAATTAGAAAAAATTCACTGATTTGCGCAGTAAAACAAGCAGAATAAAAGTCGTTATGCGTCTTTCAAACAGTAATACATATAAACTATACTTGGCATAAGAATTTAATAGCCTCTTACATTTTTTATAAAACCGTGCAATTAGATCGATGAAAATTTGTCGTTTTACTCGAAAGAAATACACAAATACGCAAAATCGTATCGTCTATGTAGACGTGTTATGTGAAACTTTTCGCGCAGTGCGCTATATATAAGTTTCAATTCACATGCATCTTACCCGCTTTTCGTATCAGTTATCAAGTATTTACAAAAACCTCCTGTATATTTTTATCGGACGATGTAAATAAACGATTTATATAACACGATAACAAAGCGTAAAACTATCTTTCGCAGAAATCACACAAATACCTCATTTTTCAAACAATATTCCTGTGCGCAAGAATTAATTATCGTTGTATATTTTGCGTATGGGAAAAATACCAAGATACACCGTTGCTGGGCAACATAAGGATCAAACCATTATAATAACCATCGCTACGAAGTATATCACTAAGATACATTTCGTAAATAAATTTCTTACCTTCTCCAGTCACTTGAACAGCTATTAGGAACATCAGAAGAACGCAGGTTCCAATGATTGAACGCGAATTACCGAGCCCGGCCATCCTCAGATCGTGAACTCTACGCGCGTATTCTCTTGGCACCGTCATCGGCCGCCTTTTATATGCAGCTTTGACGTGAATAAATAGCTGAAATAGCTCGTGCTATGGAGGGGAGTGGATATTACCTAAGTCAGCATTCTTCTTAATGAGCCGAAGAACTTGTTATTACTGTTAATCAGTTGATTACGTCACAAATATTAGATAAATGAAGATAAAATGTTTATCATCGAAGAAAGCAATGTAAACTTACACAGAAATTTTCAATCACGGTCAGGGTAGGATGGTGTTGGTAATTATGCATGTAGAGCGTTGTGCACCTCAGGGATGTCAATGATTTTCGAGTGTGTTGTTAATGTTGGAGTCCAAAGTAAATGTGTCGATCGCACGCTTGAACTTGTTACGAACTTGGTTGTTCTTTGTTAATATTCATACACGTTACGTACATTATCGCAACACCGATCAAGGGATATATTAAAAATTCTTCAGCGAATGACCTGAAGTATTCGCACATATGTATTGATAATTTTTTACCAAATTTTGAGAAGTCAAAGGTAGTATTATATTCTTGTGTATCAACAACGGAGGTAACTTGCACGCGCTTTCTACGTTACCAAACCAGGTTGTTCCAAGTTCCCTACGTTGTCTATATTCATCGTCAGATTAGCGTATCGCTACATTTTGTGTTCTCTGTGATGGAGTTACCATCGTTAAATACATCGTTGGTAAAGCACGTTAAGCGCGTGTATAATAAACAAGGAAGAAAATTGGTAAGAACCAATCGAATTTCATTCTGTATCTGGATTCGTGCCGAGAAGAGTATTAATTTCATTGATGATACGAATTTTATTGGCAAGATTATACGAAAAGATTCGCTATGAAATTTTGCATCAAACATCTAGTATGATAATTGTACGATAAACTGATTGATCTGTAAACAGATTCTTCGGTAAACGTATTGGTCAGTAAACAGATTGCGCAACATAGACCATGCGTTCTTCCGTATGGATTTTTCTCCAGTAGATTTTTTCTTATCTTTTATAGGGCGCTGCGAATAAATTCATAAAAATTACTTGCTTAGGCAAAAATATACCACGATACCATTTCAAAGTCATTTGAAATTTTCCTCACGTTGCAAATACTTGTAAAATCTTGTTATAAATGGAAACACATGTGTACGTGAAACTTATCGCACAGTGTAATATATAAGCGATTTTAATTAACATTTTCCAATTCATCAAACAACGCTTTATCAATTATCAAATATTTACTCGAACGTCTTGTCCATTTTCATGAAACGATGTATTAAAATAACATGGTAATCAAGTATGTACAATCGTGTGGAAAAACCTAGCAAATTCGTTATTTGTGTATATCACGTATACGCAATTACAATCATAAACAGTCTGTTCACTTTATCTGGAAATGTTTGAATATCTCGGAAAGAGAAATTGACGGGGTTAAAAATATCTTATTATCTTATGACAGCCAGAAATTTCGTAGTAAAATCAGTTTGCAGCAAATTCAATTTTCATAATTCGTATCAGTGAGAATTACTTTCCGGATCGGCGTACATCGATATATTGTTCTTTCGTATAATATTTTGACACGAATTCTTTATAACTGTATGCGATGCGTTACAGAAATGGAAAACAAGAAAGATATAAACCTGAAATTATTACATTATATTATATTATTTAATGTATGGAAAGGATATGCTCAAAGTACCTAGGTACCTCGCTGCTGCACAACTTAAGGGTTAAGTCATTAAGCTAATCGATGATACCAAGTTTATCAGCGAGATACTTTTCCTAAATAAACTTCTTATTTCGTGAATTATTTTCGAGCCCAGCCATCGTTAGATCCTGCACTCTGCACACGTATTCTCTTATCGCGATCGTCTTTCGTCTTTTGTATGGAGCTTTGACAGTGGATGAATATCACGAATAGATGGAACCGTGGAAGAGAGATATTACCTAGACCAGTATATTTTCATGAGCTGATGGACTGTTTATTATAGTTATTCAACTAAAATGTGTTATAGAATACGATGTTAAATGAATGTTTATCAGTGGATAAAATGTTTATCAGTGAAGGAAATAGCGCATGCTTGTATAGAAATGTTTTATCACTATCAGGCTGGGATTCTGTTGGTAATTATGCAGAGTATGGCGCACCACACGAATTTCTACGATTTTGGAGTCTCTTTTTGAAGCAATGGATTTATTACGTGCGTTGTTCTTTGACGACATTAATACAGATTAGATACCATTAATGAATTAAAAATTCTTGAATTAATGAGTATCGACCATCTATATCGGTAACAAAAAAAATTATTAAGTATTAAAAATAAAATTTTAACTGCCACGATTTAGTAAAATACAACAGCTTTCGGTAGATTATATCGATTTACGAGCTATTCTACTAATCTTTGAAACATTCTAATTTTTTTACTTACTAATGCATTTTATTTCACATCATAAAATCAACAAATTATTTAAACGCGATAGCTTTCGAAAATTAGCCAGATGACGATAACATGTTTAAGAACTAAAGGAGTTAGATAGATAGTTTAAATTTAAAAATTATCTCGACTTTAGTCTTCTTCTGATGGTTCCGCTGACCTGGAGCACGTCAAATATGGAGGCACCTCGCAAACACATTTCACGCCGGCAGACCAAATCTCGGTTGGTTGTTCATCGCTCAATTCCTCGCCTATGCGCAGCGTCAGATTACCGTGCCGACACGTTACGTTTCCTGTAAGATCAATATGATAGAATTGGTATCGTTAATTATCTTGTTAGTAAAGTAAATTAGGCGAGTATCTAAATGATCAAGGAAGGATACTGAATAGCATAAATTGAGTCTTCTTCTTTTCCTGGATTTTCGCCGACGATAGTATTAAATGTTCGTACCGAATGATCAGCTGATTATTTTACGATGATAACTTTATCGACGAGATTACGCGAAAAGATTAGCTATGAATTTCTATATTGAACTTGCTTCACATTGAAACTGAAAGGTAGATAGATCAGTCAAATTAAAATTTCTATAGTGATAAACTAGGGAATTTGCGAATCTTATTATGTAATGTTATTTTGAGAATTTCGAATAAGAAAGCATGAAAGATAATGCTACACGTTGAAGCACATTATTTTCAACGCCACGTACCTTCTACAGGGACTGATGTAGTGCTGTTATGTTTAGAAATAACACTGTCGCTTGGACTCGCTGCAAAAACAAAATTAATTCTAGAAATACATTTCTCTTAGAGAAAATTAATGTTTCTTTCAAAAAATAACGATTTAACTCTGCCGAGGTACTTGAATTTTTGCATCTTAATTTAGGTTTCGTATGAATCGATAAAAAGACTTCATTTCACATCAATTTGATTTAAAACGTTCTCCAACGATAGAGGGATACGATTCGGTCAAAAATAAAATTAAACGGAGACTTTAAAAATATACTTATTAAGGAGGCTTTTAAATAATGCTTTAAAAAAATTATTAATTTACTCTAGCCTAAGATTTATGAAATTTTCTAACATTAAAAAAACATGATCCGGTAAAAAATAATCGATCAAAACGTAGGAAGCTTGAAAACACGTGACCATTATTGTAAACTTACGATATCTATAAAAGGTTATAGGACAATAATGATTAAACAGGAAAAACACAGGTATCCACTTGTCATGAACTTGGGTAGCAGCTCCATCGAACAGAGCAGAGCACGGATCACGGTTCAATTGCTGACAGAAAGGCTCGATATTCTGACCTAAAAGAACACTTAATTATGTTTCATTTTTTTTATTAATAAACTAGATACCAATTACTTCGTTACACACGTTTCAGCTTTTCTTTCATATTATACCTGTGTATCCCTCCATGCAAAGACACAACAACTTTGGATTAGCGTTTGGATAGAAGTACTCCCCAACCTTATAAATTTTACCGTCAACGTTACAAGTTGTATTATCTGCTTCTTCCTCATCTAGAAAACGCAATCAAAACCATAGATCTTTACGTTCCACCTTTTCAGTGATATTCATAAGAATATGAATTTGCATGAATATTCACAGTCTAACAATCATATTACTGAATTACTTAAAGAGAATGGGCTTTTAAATTTAAACATTTTCCTTATCGCAATCGTAATTTATTGAGTTTAATTTACTCACGGCAAAATGGAAATCCGCAACAAAGACCATGCATTCTCCTATATGAACATCTTTCCTCCTCTGTACCATAACAACTTCCTAATTCCTCGCAATGGAAAAAGGCACTGCTCACACAATAAAAATATTCTTTTAGTTAATCTTATTTAGTTCCAGTAATGCGTGTTCATGAAATTTCAAATGATTCCCACAAGGCATATAATATATTCATAAATGATTTTTGTCATAGTTCGAATGCTCTCATGACTTGCGGTATGTAACCATTAAAAGTATTAATACATATACAGATCCCAACATAATATACAGAATATATCGATACAAACGTTGAACTATTATATCTTATGAGCAAGGCTGTATGAAGAATTAGATTTAATTTGGATCTGTCTGCACGTATTGAACTTGCACCCAATAGTAATTGTTAGGATCATCAAAGCTGACGTACTTACGTATTTTCGTACTGTGTACACGTACAATTCCAGTCGCAAGGATTGCTGTCTTCGGGTTTCAGCATCTCCCCGACGCTGTATTCGTGGCCATTCACATAGCATTTATCCCGTGACAAATTGTCCAGGTGACTACAATCGTATGCTTCCGCGCAACAGTCGTTAGGATTCGCGTAAATAGGAGTACAGCCAATTCCCTTGTAATGTCTCACAATCAATTGACCAGGACAATTTGCTTCATTGCAGTTCTCTTTATTAACGAACCATGACCAAAATGAGCGAAATAATTAGGAAGAATTCATTAATTCGCACAGGTGAAAAGTGTTGGAGCAAACGAAATAAAAATCCTTATATATATCTTTTGAACAATAATATACAAGTAAAATACTAAGAATAAAATTTACTGGGTTTCTGTGTTGTATAGAGTGGTAAAATTAAACCAAAAAATAAAATTAGATTAAATTAATAGAAATCTCTGTCACGCCGAAAAGCGTAAAATCTTACTGTAAATGTATACATATATATGTATACATATGTTAGTTTTATGGCATAGTGCGATAGAGTGGAACTTTAGTTTATTTATGTAATCGAAATTTTAGTAGTGCCTTATTAATTGAACTTTATCTGAGCTCCTATTATCCGAATTGCCGTAAATGAAAATTTGCTTATTTGAACGTCCAACAATAAGACGAAGGACACGGAAAGAAAATGTACTACGTTCCTTATTTTTGTTTTCCTTGTCTCATATATATAGTATATATAGTAGTATATATAGTAGTCTTATATATATAGTTTTAATTAAAAACTGCGTCGGGTGATGTATAAAAAATATTTCAATTAAAAGAGTGAAGATCACCTTGAAATCTAAGGTACGTCCACCGAAATCAAATTTCTAACCATCGAAAGATAGCGCCCTTGAAACGAAGTAAATTCTACTTGAAATATTTTGTCGAATAATGAATAGTTTACGAGATAATTGCGTGGGTGGATTTAAACGAGGCACTCTGCATTTAAGAGTAAATGTTTCGTGGAATCCTCATGTATGAACATGAACTGCTATTAATTGAACGAAAAATCGTAGGTGGTGAGGACGTACTTCTTCGACAAGTTCATATATCTACTGTATCAAACTTATTTTAATTTACACATGCATCTTGACCGTCCTTTTAACATGTTATCAGTTATCGAGTATTTATGCGAACCTCTTGTGTATTTTCATCGAATGATGTAAGATAACACGATAATCAAGTGCAAACGATTATGTGCTAAAGTCTCGTCAATTCGTTATTTCTACGTATTATGCGTACACGATTATGACGATGTACAAATGTGTTCGTTTTATCTACAGATATGTGAATCTCCTGAAAACTACGAATGAAATGATTAACATTTTTTGCTACATAATGACAACATAAATCGTTGTCAAATTTGATTGCAATGAAGTTCATGACAGTAGCAATTTATTTTAAAATTGATTTACTACAAAATAGAAAACTACCAGTTTCGGAGAAATATGAAATATTTCGTGTCTGGAAAGAACACGCTCAATATAAGGCTTAAATCACTATGACAATCAGTAGTACGAAGTATATCAGGTTATTTTTTGTAAATAAACTTCTTACCTTGTCCTGTCACTTGAACAATTATTAGGAACATCGGAAGAACGCACTTTCCAATGATCGAACGTAAATTATTATCGAATCCAGCCATCGTCAGATCGTGAACTCTGCACGCGTATTCTCCCGTCACCACCGCCTTCCGTCTTTTATATGTAGCTTTGACCGTGAATTTATACCAGGAATAGCTCGAACTATGGAAGGGAGTGGATATTACCGCAGTCGACGTTCTTTTCCATAAACTTAAGAACTAGTTGTTACAGTTAAACAACTGAAATGCGTCACTGAATATTAAATAAACAAAAATAAAATGTTTATCAGTGAAAGTAGTAAGGCAGTCTTACACAGAAATTTTTGATCACAGTCAGGTAAGAATTGTATTGGTAAATACATGTATAGAATGTGGCGCACCTCATGAATTTCAATGATTTTGGAGTCCGTTGTCGAGGTCGATGTCCAAAATAATTGCGTCGATCGCACGCTTGAATTTGTTACGTACGTTCTTGTTCTTTGGCAACATTAATACACATCACATTATCATGCTACCAATGCCGGAATGCATTAAACATTCTTGAATAATTGATCTCAAACATTTATATTAGTAATTTATTACCAAACACCGTATACTCATTTTGGAGAGAAGGAATTTTTGAAAATGTCAGCTTCCTTGATTTATTGAAATACACAAGCCTTTGATAAAGTATGTCATTTATGAATCATTCCAATAAACCATTGGAACGTTCTAATTTTCTAATAAACTAAAGTATCACTTCACGTTATAAAATCTGCACGTTATTCAAATGCAATTCGTTACAGAATATTGGACGAATGATAGTAAAAAAATTCAGCGATTAAAATAATAATACATACATACATATATATTTATTTTTCGTTTAAAAATTCTATAGATCACTAACAAAGTGAAACACTTGCTCTTTAACTTTCTTACACGTCACAACTGGAGGCACTTCGCACACGCATGTTACGAGGGGATGATTAACCATGTGATTAGATGGTTGGTCCAGGCTCAATTCGTCGCCTATGTTCATCATAACATCACCGTGCCGGCACATTCTGCTTTCTGTGAGAGTAATATTACTATCGTTAATTACTATCTTGTTTATCGGAGGTTTCACGATAGAAAGTTGGCTGTTGAACTGTTTTAATTATTAAACATTTTCTGTTTAGCTGTCAGATTATCAAATTATAATTGCACATAGAGGAGTATTTTTATTGATATGTATTTTTGTATTTTCTGCCTGCCAAACTAATTAATCTAAATAAATAATTTAATAAAAATAAAAATTTCTCCTTTCGTTTATTACGTTTCAGGTCAAATAGTTCTATTTCGATAAGCCCAAAAACATCTTCGATTATGTCCCGTTCAGAATTCGAAGTAAATTTAACATATGCTGATCAGTATTCAAAACCTCTGGAATTGTTATGTTACAAGATAAAGCAAATTATTCTCAACGTCACGTACCTTTCTCAGAAACGAACGAAGTGTTGTCGTGTTTACGAATAATGGCGTCGGTTGATTCCGCTACGAAAACAGAGTTAATACTATGAAGTACATTTCTTTTAAAGGAAATTAATACTTCCTCCGGAAAATAACGATTTAACTCTGGCGCGATATTTGAATTTTTCTATCTCAGTCTCAGGTCTCTTGTCAATCGAGACTTGAAGAAAATTTGATAAAAATGAATTTGAAAAGATTGTTAATGTTATCAACTGATTTTTGAAACCTTCTATCTTTAGGAAAACATGATTCGATAAAAAATTCAAAAACCGTAAAAGGGTTAGACACGTGTTTCTTATTGTGAACTTACGATATCTGTAAAAAGGTATTGGACAAATAAAATTTGCACGTGTAAACCAGATAGGTGTATATTTGTCATGAACTTTGTCAGCATCGTCCGCGAACATAGGAGAGCAAGGATCATGCTTCATTTCTTGACAGAAGGGCTCGATATTTTCACCTAAAACAAAATATAAATAAATTCGATTTCTGAATTATACAGCAAATACCAATTACTTTATTATAGACATTTTAGTTTCTCGTTCATATTATACCTGTGTATCCATCCAAGCAGACGCACATCAGTTTCGGATTAGAGTTTGGATTGAAGAATTGTCCGGCCCGATATACTTTGTCGTCAACATTACAAATCGCATCTGATTTTCCTATATCTATCATAAAAAATATAATCAAAGCTACATAACTCTGTAGCTTCCATCTTTTCAATTACATTCATCATAATATAAATTTGAATAAATATTTGTAGGCTGGCATGTTATACTATTAAATTATCCAAAGAAAACAGGGTTTGCTTCTAACATTAAACAATAATCTGTGGAAAACGAAGTGTACTTTTCAGATAATGTAAAATACCCAATACTCCCAAAATTGTTTAGTCTCTCTCATCACAATCCTAATTTATTGAATTTTATTTACTCACCACAAAATGGATCATCACAACAAATACCATGGGCCCTTCTGTACAAACAACTTTCTTCTTCTACACGATCGCAAGTTTTTCTTTTCGCACATGCGAAATTGGCACTGTTTACACAATAAAAATGTCCTTTTTGTTAATTTTACTTGCTTCGAGCAACGCGTGTTAATAAAGAGAATGATTCGTATAAGGCACATAACATAGTCATAAAGGACTTCTGTAAAAGTTCGAATCCTTTCACGCGCTACTACGTATAATTTATACATAGTACTGTATAGTCGTCAAATACTAATACATAGAAAGATTCCAGCAGAATATACCGATATCGATAATGTGAAAAACATTAGGGGTTTTGTCAATCACCCAGTACAAAGATCGAAACACTATATCTTGAGAGGACGACTATGCTAAGTTAGATGCGATTCGGATTTATCGCTACATATTGAACTTTAATCCATCACTAATTGCTACGATCGTCGATGCTAAAATGTAAGTATTTACTCATTGTTGGAGTGTGTGCACGTGCAATTCCTGTCGCAAGGATTGCTATCCTCGGGTCTCAACGTCTCTCCGACACTGTATTCGTGGCCATTCACATAGCATTTATCCCGTGACCAATCGTCCAGGTGACTGCAATCGTACGCTTCCGCGCAATTGTCGTCGGGATTCACGTAAATAGGAGTGCAACCAAGCGCCTTGTAATATCTCAGAGGACCGGGACACTTTATCTCGCTGCAGTTCTCTTCGGAAACTAAACTTCGCCAAGATGAACGATACGATTACGAGAAACTCGCCGACTCACTATGGTAAAAACTAGTGAAATGAGCAGACTAAAAATCCCGACATACCATTCCGAGCAATAATAAATATAAAAGAATCGCATATTTAATAAAAATTTCATGTTTTGCGCTGTATAAATCGACGTGATGAAATTAACGGAAATTTCTTATTTAAATAAAAGAAACCTGTCGACCACCGTCGCTTTAAAAAACTTTTAATTCCCTGTTGCGAGGAACAGGTACCTCGTTGCTTGACAGCGTAAGGGTTAATGATAACCAAGTTAATGATAACTACGTAAGTTATAATGGAGATCAATAGTTTAAGCGTATTACCAAGCAACTCTTTGCAGGTGCTATGTAACCCTCTGTGAAGAGCGTTTAGGGCTTAATAAATGTACTTAATAAAAGAGTCTTTGAAGATAAACCTCTTACCTTGTCCTGTTACTTGAACGACGATTAAGAACATCAGAAGAACACATGTTTGAATGATCGAATACCGTTTATTACCGAGCCCTGCCATCATCAAATCGTGAACTTTGCACAAAGTCTAATGCGACCGTCTCTCGTCTTTTATATGTAGTTCTGATCGTGAATGTATAGCAGGAATAGCTGGAACTCTGGAAGGGAGTGGGGTTACCTAGGTCGGCGTTCTTCTCAATGGACTTAAGAACTAATCATTATGGTTTATCAACTGAAATACGTCGTTGAATATTCGAAATGAAAATAAAATTGTTTACCAATGAGAAGTGTCAGGCAGACTTGCACAAAAATTGTTAATCGCTATCAGGTTAAGATTGTATTGGTAATTACGTAGGATGTGGTGGAAATCGTGAATCTCAATGAGCTTGAAATCTGTCGTTAAGGTCGATGTCCTAAATAATTGTGTCGACCCTTGTTCTTCGGCAATATCGATACACTTTACATTATCGTAATACTATTGGAGGGATGCACTAACAATTTTTCAATGAATGATCTCAAGCATCTGTATATGTACGTATTATGCTTTAATCCCTGTACGATCTAAATCAATTCCATAACATTTTGTTTATCTAATTTGTAAAACCTTTAGGTCTAACGCGTCCCCCCCTGTCTCTTCAATTTTTATGATTTTCCGTACACCTCTTGTGCCACGTGTAGGACGAAAATGTGTATACCCACATGGAAAATAATAATTTTCGCTACGATTACGGCTCACGGAAGTATTTAAACAAACATTGAAGCTATTTCTGAATGCACTGTGTACCACAAAACACATTTTGAAATTTCGTTAGTACTCCACCAAGGCACAGTTATCGCGATTATATCCATTTGAGTCGAAACCGATCAGAAAATTGTATTTAGTTCACGTTAAATAACCATCGTTTTCTGTTTATTCCATTTTAAATAAACTAATAGATACAGACTTATTCTTAATCAAATCTTAGCACATTTGCAGTTTCCAACAGAATATATTGACATTGCGAAGAACATTACAAGTTTTCCGAATCATTCAGTAAAAAAATTGAACTATTCTATCTCACGGGCAAGACTATAAAGGATCAGATTTGATTCGGATTTATTTGTACGCATCAAACGTCAACCCATCGCTAATCATCGTTACGATCATCAAAGTTTATATACTTATGTATCTCTGTGCTGTGTACACGTACAATTTCTGTCGCAGCGTTTGGTGTTTTCCAGACTTAACATCTCCCTGATGCTATACTCGTTGCCATTCACATAGCATTTATCCCGTGATAAATTGTCCAGGTGACAGCAATCGTATGATTGCGCGCATCTTCGTTGAGATTCGCTCGGACAGGAGTACAACCGACCGCCTTGTACCATCCCAGAGGAGAAGAACTGTAGTGTTTCACTGTAATTCTCTGTCGAAACGGAACGTGACTAAAATATATCGATCGATTTCGACAAATTCACAATTTGTAAAAAGTACTAAGCAGAATAAAAATGCTGATATACCATAGGTACATACATATAAAAATACTTACAATTAAAATGTAATTTTCTATGCTTTCCAAAGGATGCAATAAAATAGGTGAAAATTGTTTTGTGTAAATCGAAATTGATAAAAATACTCGTTTAAATAAAAGATATTTTTACTTAAAGGGCCATCGACGTTAAAAGATTTCGGATTTCTTCTTGCGTCAAAAATACGTACAACTTTATGATCAATACCGTAGTTTCACCGCAAATGAGCTCTGTTTCCAGAAATAATTCTCATTTCCTTACATACGTGTTATCTTGAAGGTTACAAAGTCTCTGTTATCTTGTGAAAACGAAACTCGTTGTGAAATCCGTTTGCATCGTATTTAATATTCATAATTAGTGTCAGTGAGAATCAATTGCGATATTATTAGACTATATCGTACTTTTATATCATTTCCTCGCATGACTTGTTTATAATAGTAACCGATGGATTATAAAAATGGAACAGGAATAGTTTCGCCTGAGTATGAAACTGAAATTATTGTTCTATATTTCGTGTATAGAAAGAGTACCCTCGATGTACCCAGATACGACGTTGACAGGCAGCGTAAGGGTTGAGTTATAACAATAAACAGTATTTCAAGCGTATCATCGAGTAAGTCTTTGTAAATAAACTTTTTACCTTCTCCTGTCACTCGAACAGCTACTAAGAACACCAGAAGAACGCGTTTTCCAATGATTGAATTATTACCGAGTTCGGTCATCGTCAGAACACTTTCAGTGTACGAACACTAAGAATAGCACGAAGAAAGTGAAGATCAGCATTCTTCCTGATAGCGTTAAGAACTTGTTATTATAGTTATCTAATAATAAATACGCGATAGAATATTAGACGAATGAAAATAATACGTTTATGAGCCGTACAGAAATTTTTAATTACTACCGAACCAGAATTTTATTGCTAATTACGTCGAATGTGGCACATCTCAAAGATTTTAAAATATCTTCGTATACGTTGAAATTTTATCGAATCTTGCATCTTCTACCTATACACAAACTAAATCTTGTGGCGTGGTTTTATAATTATAAGATGCAGTATAGCACCGAATTTATGGCTGTGAAAGCTTCGCCACTGCGCTACGAATATCTTACGTTAGTCAGAGGAATCCTAATTTATTTTTCTTCCAAAATCGTAAGCTGACTAAATTAATTTCTGACTTTCCAAATGGCAACGATCATCGATTTATTTTCTTAACTACAGGATCGGCTTGTTGCCGACTCAGCATCGACACCTTGCACAAGGTGGTTATTTTCTGGTCGGTCGCGTTTGGAAACGTAATCCGCCAGCAGATAGTTATGAAAATTTAATAGAGTAACGAGGAGCAAGTACAAAGCTGATGATGGATATCGGGCAATCGGATAATGAGCGCCTCGCCGTTAATGAGCTTACTCGTAATTGCGCGTCGGCCCTCTCACCGCTTCAAATAATTGTTATTCGCTGTTCCTACACACGTGGACAATAACGATAATCGATCGCGCGCTACTGCCTCGGATGGCGATTGTTTCGCTTGAAATTTATTTATCCACCAAAGACGTTCACGGTTGATTAACACACGATGGCCTTGAGGAAAAGCATGTCCGTGAAATTATGGTAATCAGCATATTACCTTTATATTTGTTGCTCTCTCATTCCGAGCCAATCGTATCTCTCTAAACATTTATTTGTGTCGCGTAAACCGCTCCTACACGATTATTATCGACGATCATGACAAATGGATAGTCTATGGAGCGTTCGAATCGGATCTTCTAATCTACGAAACGTTCGTATATTAATAAATAAATTAAAGAGTTGCGGTAATAGGAAGACGACGTTATTTTATGCTTCAGAGATCATTTTATGATCGACGATGGATTGCCTCGTATATCTTATGCCTTAAGAAATTTCATATAATATATCCTTGAAGGACAACAACCAAACGCAGGAAGTAACGTGTATCGTGCTTCTTGCTCGAAAATTTAGCGCGCCGACCACAAAATGAGCCGCTCTTTACACGGCCTCTTATCATCCAGCCGCTTTCCACATCTGTCAGGCATTCACACGGTTTCGAGATACACGTTCTCGGGAGTTGTCGAATTCTAAAGGAAAATTAAACGAACATGTCTGCATGTTTGCGAACTTCAGAGAATGCTGGACTTAGCCGGCGCCTCTCTGCGCTATATGAACGCGTTGTATTTCGCGTCTGGTCTGAGACAGTTTATCCCGACTAATAACTTCCGCGAACGCAACTATGCCGGTTTCCTTTCAGTCCTCTGGTTAACTACTAGGTGGCATTTTTAATTTAACGCTACCAGCAGCCGCGCAAAGCCGCTTTAAAGCTGGAAATCGCGTGATAATTCTGAGAAGCAGTAGAAATATGCGAAATCCGAGCGGCCCAACTTTCCAGAATCTTGCTTTATTGCGCTACTGTTCTCTGATGCGTCTAATAAACATTGCGATAGTATGATCTCAACGTTGCATGTTACAGAAAAGTAAATTACTGTCACTAGTTTCGTGTGGCAAATTAATGTAGAGAAGCTTACGCGTTGCAACTATAGCAAAAGCGAACAAATAACTACGATTTATCGAACAATTGTAGAAATTGCTAAACTGATATTTGGATTTTTATATTTCATGTTTTATATCTTGTATCTTACTTGTCGATTCTCTTGTTAATCATTGATATATTTGCTTTTATACTATAAGCTTTTAAAATGTCGCATAAACACGCTCGTCATTTCCTAAGATACTCGGCGTTCGAAATTAAAAGAGGAAAGGTTTCGAGAGAATCGTGTTCCAAGTTCACAGTGTGTATCTCTTGTTCACACGTGTAACGGAGAATTTGGAACAGCCGCGGCAAATCAAGGATTTCAGAATCGTATGAAAAATCGTCTGTTTTTGCACGCTGATACACAAATCCGAAAGTTCTGAGCAGATAACTTTGAAATAGGGTACAACATATTCGAACAAAAAACTTGCAACGCAAATAACCCATGCCAGAACTTTCAAACGTATTTTACGTCAAATCGGTTTTCATTTTCCGAACACGTTTTCTCCGGGTAAGCCAAAAACAAAAAACAGAGGGGAAAAAAAACCAGGGAAAACGGAACGAGAAAAAATGTACTCCGACGAAGAAGCGATGCAATGAAACGCTCGTCGATCATCGACCTTTCGATGGTGTATTCATACGAACCATCCCAGTGAACATTTACAACGGACCGTACCCATCGAAATAAAAATCGAGGGCTGACGGAAACGCGAAAGTAATTAGTTCTCCGTGTCACCGCGCTCGTGCAAATCGATACTCGGTATTTCGAGGACGGCTGCTAAATTTACTCGGTCAATTCGGCTTGAACGCGACCCGGTCGAGTCGCCACTCATTTTCCCTATTTCTACCACCACCTTTTCCCCCTTCTTCGTTCCTGCCGATCACTTGTTTTATTCCTTTCTTCTTTTTTCTGATAGGGGGAAAGAGAGTGGTGAAATTGATTTGCCGATTTTGCAACCGATTCTAGCGTTTAAAAAATAGTCAGTTTGAAACACGAGAGAACACGCTGGTGAAAAAGCTCGATCCACCGTGCACGCTGGCTTTTAGTATTTTATTTTGGATTTTCATTGGAAAAACATGCTGCTGAAGAGTAGTAGGGTGTTTTTTTTTTTGGTTTTCGATAAATCAGAAATAAATGCGTGGTTGCTTTATCGTTGTGACAGATGAAGGAAAGAAATTTTTTTGGAAAGATCGTAATAATTTTATAAATAGAAAATTACGAAAGTATACAGAAGCGTATAAAATTGAGAGAAGCTTTTATCGTGTTTCATATTATTGGTGTCACGCAAAATGAACGTTTCCGATAAATGAAGTTTACCTAGTTTAACGACGTTCACGCCAACACATTGCACGCGTATCCTGACGTGTACTTGGTCTTTTTTAATAGCTTCCTTCCGTTAAACGAGAACATGCACTTAGTTTGTCGATAACATTCCACTTCGGGGTTGGGTTCCCATGTCAATAGCAAGCAATCTCGCGTAGTGTAGTCCGGGATAAATCCAGAATAGTTTCACGCTTATCGAGTTAGCCGGTGTCTTTGTTTTCAAAAGAAAGCTGAGAGTTTGTATGATGGCGATACGGTGGAAGTTTGTACACGAATGTGGTACACCAACTGTGATTAGAATTTCAGAACGAAAATATTCTTTTATCGTGAATTCTGTAGGAGGAAAAGAAAATCGATTCGAATCGAAGGTTTGGCAAAATCGTTCCTCTCTTTTATCTTTTATTAATTAATTATTCAGTACCGTAATCAATCGACTCTCATTTTTCTCTTTCGATTCAAATCACTTTCCAATTTCACGACTAAAAATTCAATAGTTGTTCGTACGAACACGGCTAGTCATTCGCGTTATTGCTTCCGCTGGAATTTTCAGATTTCCACGTTGTCTGAAAAAAGATACGAGACGAGATGAGAAATGTTATTTTTTGATCAATCGCTAGATCTTTTTCGTTCTATTTTCCCTTCGATTGCTTTTATTCTCACCTTTATGTATATCGAATTTACAAAAATTAAAAAAGACTCATTTCCATTTTATAATACCGATCGCCCGAATGTTTTTGGAAACTAATTTAATTTGAAAACAAACACGAAGAAAGATACTAAAATAATATTAAATTTTATGACGTGTTTTTTGATGTAACATAATTTCAAGTTGGAAGATTGTTCGGATATAATAGGGAAAATTGTTAATTGTACGATAACAATATTAAATTCTCTTCTCTGTTTGGTTGCCCAATTATTTAAAACTTCATTTTTCTCTGCATATTGTTTCGAGTATCTAAAAACGCTTTTCGTTCTCTCCACCCTCGACAATTCGATTTCGCGAGAATTATGATGCGGAGATCGTACGTTCAATGCTTTGAATCACGTTTCGCAGGTCGCTGTGCCACCTTGAAACGGCGGTTTGCACGGAGCAGACCGCGCGACGCCTGCTATAAAAATGGCAGATGCGTTCCGTGCCGACTAAACAAAAGCAATGAACGCCGGAGACATGACAAATACGCGTCTAAAACTTGTATGAACTCGCGCAAGTTCGCCAGTCCTCTTCCTCGTCACGTTCAACGCATATATCCGATCGCCAGACGTTTTCTCCACCGTTCGCAAGTCATGGCACGTTAAACGCATTCTTGTCGAAAGGGCTTTGCCTAGAAAAATTATGCTCGACCTGCTTTCCTTTAGCGATGGGACCAAATTCGATCAGATTCGGATATTTGTATTTGTAAATTCGTATCAGATCCAATACCGAAAGTTCAATTTCTTAATATATATAAGGTAGATTTCGTTGCTCATGGAATTCGTAGAAGTTGATAGAATTTGTTGATAGTATTTGTGAATTATTCCATCCTCAAAAATTGTTTTTTAACCTAGGAACAGGTATTTTCAAAGTTTCGGAAATTTATTTTCAACTACTTCGATACTTGAACGAATCGAACATTTTTACGAGGAGCTATCGAATCACGAGAGTGAGAAACGTATTGTGAATCGTTTCTTCTTCTTCTAAGAAATTTAGGAAAATTACGCAGAACTATAGACGATGAAAGGGATTCTTATAAATTTTATTTTTTCAATCAAATTAAATTTTTTACTCTTGTAATTATTTGAGAACGATAGCGGTGAAAGATAATTTCAGTCGAACAAAGAGTTTCCGATAAGGTGCTCGTTAAGTTTCGATTAGCATTCGATTCTACTTGCGATCTATCTTTTTTTATATCGTGAGATACTTATAGATCGGTTCCGATCGCGTTTAGGTTTCGATCTATTCGAAAACTTCTCTCTTTGCGAATGTGTTTGAGCCCATCGCTATTTAGATATTTCACGAGAAATATATATATTTCCCGCATAACATAATCGTTTCATTAACAGACGTGCTAACAATGTATGTAGCATATGCGTCTCAAATATGAATCAACATTAAAACAATATGAAAAGACCAGCGAATATTTAAAAAATCAAACTTGGTGCAACATAGAAACTAAGAAAATAACTCAAGATATCACGTTGAACCAATTGGTCAAATACTCTACCTTCATACTTATTCAAACACAAGTTAATATATTTATTAATGTGTTAATTCTATAACAATTTAATATGTATAGGGTGTCACAGTTTTTTCGCAAAAGGTGTATCGCCATATTCCATTTGCAAAATTAAGAAACAAAACTGTTTGTAAACATAGACTCGCAGATGCTTTACTATAACAAAAATATGAATTGATAAGGGGCTGGCATTTTATCGACACAGCATAAGAACACATTGTCGATTCGATATGATACGGATTATTAGTATTATGACATCATAATACTAATAGAGTTTACTCGCAGAGATTGGTCAGCAAGTACGATAATGGTTATGCGACCTCAGCGATACATAGTTCAAGGAGGATCAATTCCTTCGCTCCTAAAAGCGCCAGTGAGTCAATGGATTTTCACTTATTGACAACTGTAAAAGAGAAAGTTTATCAAATACGAGTTACGTAAGACGCGTGAGAAATTAATTCCGAGAAGAGAAAAAAAACTACCACAATAAAAAAATTAGCAATACAATAGACGTTATTTTCCGTAGATATCAGTCCTGCATAATAATGGACAATTTGAAAGGGAATTATAACGAGATCCAATCATCTCTTCTTCTTATATTTCTGTTATAATTTTTTAATAAAACATTCGAGAGTCTACGTTTCTGTAACATGTTTCTCTTATTTTACCTCATATGATATCTTGGTAAAGTATTGCATAAAAAGACTAGTACACCTTGTACGCTTAATAAGTTTAATAATATACAAGGATAACGTTAAATATATTAATAACAATACTTACATTTAATATCTATATTTAACACATAAATATATCATAATTATAATAAAAGTTACTTATAACGAATTAAATTCTAGAATGCGCTTGAAAAGGTAGACTTTACTTTGAGAAAAGAAAAAAGGAAACAAAAAAACACAGGAATATTTCACTTGATAATGAGAAATAAACGCATTTCGAACCGAAATCGGAAGAGATGCAGGTGCTATGGCGGGACTGATGTGTTTTACGGAATTCCAGTGCAACAGATGTACGGATCGAACGGAGCGAGCGCAGGCCTACCGGTGGGCATGACCACGTTGAAGAGCACCACGGGCACGCTGGGAGCGCTGGGGACCTACGGCTCGGCCCTCGGATCGGGGGTAACGGGTGCCACGACCCTGCCGCGGCCGGGAAACTGGCTGCGCCCTGCGGGCCTCAGGCACGGGCACAGCGCGGCCCGGGTCCGCCTCTACTGCCAGGCAAAGTGAGGAGCCACGGTTCCGACAGGTAACTAAATCAAACCATAAATCATTAATTACAGTAGAATCATCCATAAGGTGCGAGATATATCGCTGCTTGGTACTGATAATGGTACGACTTACAAAATGTAAATTTTGGGAGAAAGGAGACAAAGCGTTGTTCTAAACCTAGGGACAGGTTGATAGCGGCATATGAAAAACTGATGGCACTATGAATATGCTGTTTTACGTGATAAAAATAGGAATATAACGTAGCCATTGTATCGAATAAACGAAGCAAATTTGAGATTTTTGGAGTTGTACCATTATCAATGTCGAACAGCGATGTACAGGCTGACGGAAATATTTGAACAATAATACGCAACAAAAATACACCAGGAACGGCGATACGTAATACAATACATCGTAATAAAATATTTCGGAAATCGTTTTATAAAATACGATATAATTTTTGTTTTG
Organism: Bombus pascuorum; assembly: GCF_905332965.1. Lineage (NCBI taxonomy): Eukaryota > Metazoa > Arthropoda > Insecta > Hymenoptera > Apidae > Bombus > Bombus pascuorum. The sequence goes on along the minus strand of NC_083496.1, from coordinate 6,913,031 downwards.
TGCTGTTGTTTCTTTCTTTAACCCACCGTCAGAGCCAGTTGATCGCTTGGATAAACAAAGCGCGAGTTAATGATTGCAGTCGACTCGCAGATCCTAGGACGCGGATACAACGTTTGAAAATCGCTTTTACGCTAAACAAAAGTCTATGGATATCCATTGCATCAGTACAGCTTCTTCATTATCTTTCTTTTTTATTTTTTATCTTTCTTCAGCCTCGCACACAGTTTTCCTACGTTCAAGACGTTCTGTTTCACGCTGCAGCCAGTGTCGCACGTCCTACTCGTTTCTGCGATTGCTGCGACCGTTTAGAAGTCCTTTTCTTCACTGCGTTCATTTAATTCGAGTCGATAATTTAACACGCGAGTATATCGATCCTTAAAAATGAATGTGGTGGATGCTTTATCGACTGTTTCCTCCGCGATCTTTCGAAGAAAAAATTCTAATTAAAAGACTGAGAAGGGCTACCCTTGGTTTGATTATCAAGAGAACTTTCAGACGACCAAGGAGAGAAAAGTCCTCCACAACATTCACGACATCATGGTTACTGATATGTTCGCAGCCGATTTAACAATTTGAAACTATTTATGATTACATGTACACGTAGCACGTTGAGCGTAAAATTCACGAGCTACTGGCACACACCCTTTGCATGTATTATAAATATTGACGTTATGTATACGAAATATTCTGAAATTTCAGTAGCACTGTTGCGAGACACTGCAGATTTGTATGCATTTGTAGATGAAATTTCATGGTATACAGAATATACACGTGATGTGTAAAAATATGTAAATATGAAAATATAATATTTTCTATGATATTCAATCAGGTAAAACAATACTCTACACAGGTTCCATTTCTTCAATTATTTTCATAAAAATATGAATTTGTATGAACGTCTGCAGTATGGTAACTATCCTGTTCAGAATAGAAAGTTATCAATGAAATTACTTAATCCTTTTTCTTCCAAGAAAAATAGTACGAAAAATTTCGAGAAAATATGAAAACAATTAGAAGAGATCGTAACTAATGTTCTGTTACACAAGGTTTATTGAAGAATACAAACACAGTGTACATTAATTTTCAAAGTCTATATAAAAGAATGCATTGAATCTCAAAGTAATGCACTTTGTGCGCGTTTAGATTGAAATTCATACATTTTACAATGGTACTTGAAAAATTCTCAGAACACAGTAACTAGATTAAAATTGTTTCAGCTTTCGGATCCTGCTCGCTTTTTAAATGAATGTTTGCGTTAATGTCAGTCATACTTTACAGTCTCGTGACGTTTAATTAAATTTTAAATTTAATTTCGTTTCGCAGCTTATCACATAAGTATTATGTGATATTGCTTAAGCGATCCATCAATGGTTATGATGCAATACATAAAACGAAGAAATTGCTTATAAAACAATATTGACATTTTATTAACCGATAACAACACCCTGACACTAATATAAGTCTATAAAACATTGATAACGTAATGTTGCGATACCTTAACTAGGAATTTCTCCATATCTATTTGAATTAAATAATTCCTTTTTTTTAATCAAAATTAATCCAACATCAATTATATTCTTAGCAGAATTTTATTATATTTTATTACATTTTGAAATATACACATGTACATTTCTAATCTATAAATATACATATATAATCTAATTTAACTTGGAGAAATTTCTCCATATCTATTTGAATTAAATAATTCCTTTTTTTTAATCAAAATTAATCCAACATCAATTATATTCTTAGCAGAATTTTATTATATTTTATTACATTTTGAAATATACACATGTACATTTCTAATCTATAAATATACATATATAATCTAATTTAACTTGGAGAAATGTAATTCAATTAATAAAATGTTTTTGTAGCGACATCTCCTCCAGCCAAAAAGACGAATGGTTTGTGTAGGTAAGTTGATCAAATTGTTATTAAAACTACTCTTCGTACTATAAATAACTTGAACGTCTAAACGTACAAAAATCTGAAATAGTGCTGCCTTTTCAACTCTCCGGCTTCTCGCGCAAAACCAAAAAGCATGTACCGCGAAAAATAAACTCGCAATTTACACCAGCAATAAAAAATTTCCCCCATTGTCCATCCCCGCGGACATCTTTTCGATTTCATCCTTCCAATACAAGCGGCATCGACGAACAAAGCCAGCGTATAGAAACCACCAGCTATCATAAAACGATAAAAACACGAGCCAAACAACTTCGCTCCTCCCTTCGCTATCACAGATCCACTTTGTACAATCGCGCCGTACAAACGCACTTATTCACCCACTCCGTTCCCAATCTGGCTCGAAAAAAAAAATAACACGCTTTCCCTCCCTCTCGCGTCTTCCACAAGCATATCCACCTAGCCGCTCGTACGATCTCGATCGGTACGATTACACCGAGCGAAAAGCATGAAACCGCGTTAGAGTCTTTTACAAAACGTGGAGTTCGCTGGCACATTCCCTTCGAAAAAGGCAGCACGAGCTTTAAGAGCCCTTGCGCAATAGCGACAATTCGTCGCGCGCCAGTTTCAGTCGTTGTCGTTCGCGTAATGCAACGAAACAATTTTATCGCTGTACCTGCGCGCACTTGGCAACAAAACCGCTTACATACGTCGATGCGGCCGAATAAAATGTACAGGCGGGTTATGGCGGGATTTCTTATGAAAAAAGTAAGAGAAAGGCACAGAACAAGATCTTTTCGTATGGCGCTTCGTTTTCGAGAAGATCGAGCTTTGCCAGGTTTACCCGAACTTGGCTAATCGCCGATCCAGTGTCAGTAAACAATCAGCAGGAGATTTTTCTACACGCGAAAACAAACGAAGAACGTGGAATAAAATTTCCGTTTATGACTTCGTTCGCAAAAGGATAGAGTCTGATCGTGTTCGCTTAACAATTAGTCTTCTGAAAGCGTGTGATAAATTTTCAAAAGAAACAAAAAATTTCAGAGACAAAACATTCTGTGGATAAAATTAATTCTACATTCTCGATTTATTTCCGATTCTCGATTATTATTTATTAGAATATCGTCCTGTCGACTATTCGTTATCCGCTGGTGCGGGGATAGGCTCAATTCCATAAAATCAGTGACAAAATGAAAACAGACCGCTCGTTATCCAGTTGCCACACCTCGAAAACGAAACAATCGTGCAGCAATCGCGTCGTCAAATGCGCGCACGTACGTGTACAGGCAAATGTCTCTTTCGCGAGCGACTAGTCGTCGATAGTGTGCAGAGGGCTCTAAAGGCAATTTTCGCAATTGACCGTGTGCGTGTTGATTGTTGTTGGTACGAACAGAGGCAGGCCTGGACCAGAGCCCGCAGGGTGAACCGGTGCGGTGGTGCCCTCACCGCCCCCTCCCCCCGGGGACGTGACGACGCCATGCGTCGCATCGTTCCTATTCACATCGGTCGCGTGTTACCGGCGAACATCTTGGCGTGCCACGCAACTCCCTAACCACCCTTTCACCTCCACCGAACGGATCGGCGAGCTTCCCGCCTCGATCAGCCCCGGATCGGGCCCTACGAAGCCGACCAGCAAGCAGAAATCACGCGGTGCGTGTACGCGGCTGAAAGTCGCTGCTGCAGATCGTCGAACGCTGCACGTAGGTCTGAACGGACACCGAGTTCATCGATGGAACTCGTGCCTTCCGACCTGTCTCATTCTACGCGTTTCGCGGCGCGTTCTTTAAGTCGCTACCGAGTTGAGTGGAAACTTGCTTGGAGATGGAGACGAACGGGGCGAATGGCATCGGCACGATGCGAGGCGTGGACACGTGATCCGACGGATAATTGGACAAAAATTTCGTTTCAGCGCGAATATACGTTGTACGTGTGCGTGTAGTTATTGGAGAGGGAAGAAAGTATGCTGAGAGTGCAAGTACGTCGAGAGTAAGTAGTATGTTGAGAGTGAGACTAGGAAAGGGGAAAGGAGTCATCGATGCACAGCCAGGGAACAACCGGAGATTCGTTCTCGCGGTACACGTGTGCGTAGTCATTTGTTCTTTTATTTAACCGATCGTTGAGTTTTACGTAATCTAGTCACGTGAATAGCCGGCTGTCTCCTCGGTACCGATTTTATGAAAACGGTACTCTGGATACACGTGCATTCTCTCGTGAGTGGTGGAAATTTTGCGATGGGAGCGGCGTATCTTCAATTCCAGCGATTCATCGCGATCTAATACGTAAATTCGATGTTTTGTATTAAAAATTGAAACACGCCCGCTACGTACCAGTTAGCTCTTGGGATATTGAAATTTGCAGAAGAGAAATAATTCGTGGAAAAATTGTAATTGCAAAATAGTACGTGTATCATAAGAGAAAATTGAATGCACGCTCGAGGAGATTTTTTTAATTTTTCACGCTCCCAAGCGCAAAGTTTCCGCGCTGCAATCTCCGCGACAAAATCCACTGTCAACGTTTGATCAACGTCGACGCCGGAAAGCGATATGGCCCCTGAACCGCGTTTTCCATCGGCCGCCGTTACTTCGGATTGACGTCAGCCATGTGCACGCGGCAAAGGGTGAATTACATAGGTAATATTGATCGGGCCGAAAGGCAGAGGAAACGTTTCACGGAAAATCGTTACCGTGGGACACGCTGATGTGTGCATGCGGGTGCAGTACGTGTGTTACGTGTCGCGCGTTATGTGTGCGTGGTTAAATTGCGTCGATGCGTGAGTGTCGCGGGGCGAAAAATCGCGAGCATAAGCCGCGGCTGAAATTATCACAACGGGCCTCGGACACGGAGGGGAAAGATTGATAAAAAGTTACGTTCTGCACGCTGGCATTTCTCTTCGCATAAATGAAAAAAAAAAGAGAGAAAAAGTAAGAAAAGATAAAGAAATGATAAATTGAAAGAAACGAAGAGAATAGAAAGATACTGTAGCTAGTGGGAAGAAATCTAAATGGCTGGAAATTAATTAGTCAAGTGTGGTTTATCGTTTGAGATTCGTTATTCGTGCGTGTAGTTTTCATCGTTCTCAGTTTTCCGTTGCAATCGCGTCGTTGATTTTACGACATCTGTCGATCGAACGACATTAGTTCCTACAATGTTTCTTAGCTCGTAGACGAACGATAGGGTAAGAGCCGAGGCACGCTTTACGAAGAATGATTGCGACAAGACTGCTAGCACCTCGCGCGGTGTGAATTGCACAGGAGTTATAGTAAACGATAAAAGCAGATTTACGAGACACGAAATGATAAACGACGCAGAGAGCGGGAACGTGTGAAGGAACGTGGAATTTTTTTTTTTTCTAACTGAATATTTAAAGAACTTCTGTATCGAAACATTCGGATTTGAGAGCTTATTTTGGCAGTTGGATATTCTCTGTTTTGAAGTTGACAGAAAAATATGACGTAAATCTTTCTCGGCTTTGCTTTTTCTAACATCTTCGCTGTTATAGAAAATGTTCAAAATAGTTTCAATTGATAAAAATGTAGCTTCGCTAAATTCTTCGTTAGGATTCCAAAAATATAGACATTTGAAAAATAATTCGTATCGAATCAAAGAATGATCAACTACGCTTCGATTAAATGGTTACTAACGAAAATAACGGATTTGGAAAATTCGCGAGAAAAAATCAAGAACGACGTATTTAAGAAATTGAAATTGAGATTATTTTCACTTTCTGACTGAGACGAATGAAACGTATTTCGGAAATCGTACAATGCGTTCAATATATTGACAAGTTCAAAGACCAATTATTGAAAAATCGATTATCTTGTAATTACACGTGATTTATGTTGTAGCGCGTATTATTGGATTAATTAACAGGAAACTGAGGTGACGCGTGTTAAAGATTTATTCGAAATCGGTGTGTAGAGAAATATTAATTCGACGTACGTGTTTGCTACACGAATTTTGATATTGCTATTACTTTAGTATGCAGAGTAAATCTCCGTACATTTGAAATGACAATCGCCGTAGCGCATATTTAGCAATGCTATCGCTCAGAGTATACTAAATGACAAGAGCAACGATGTTGTTATAAACTTTTCCGATACGCCAGTTATTCGTAGATCGGAATAGACCAACCGTACCATAGAAAAATAATTGAACATTGGACGATCACGACGAGAACCATCCACAAATACCGACTGAATTCCTATTTTATACTACGATAACGATAACAATTTCCTTGAATTGCTTAATTTATTGCACAAATGTAAATTAATCGCACAAAATTTTTATACCAATCGCAACGACTAACGAGTAAGAAAAAGCAACGAGCGTACCCAGAGGCGAAATAGAAAAATCATTTTTGTAGTTGAAACAGAAAATTATTTCTATGGTATGATTTCATTCCATCAACTTTTCGAACTATTTTTACACTATACAAATCAGAACGAGATCCTTTCACTGCCTTTTACGGGGACAATAAATAAAATTCGTCGTAAAGTGTCGAACCAGCAAGGGATGCCTTCTCTATCGTTTCGTCGTGTGGCTGTTTTAATTTTACAATCAACGCGATACGGAGCGAAATGCAAGCGTGAGAAATCGTACTCGTATACATGTAACATATTTGTATCTACTAAATAGCCGTTCAGCTTTGTGCCGTCTCCATAGATTACAGATACAAAAAGCATATATAGTTATAGAAGTTATAGTTGCGAGAGAAAAATGGTAGTCGAATGAATGGGAGTGCGAACAATAGAAATATGGAGTGTGTACGAAAGAACGAGTATATAAATAATACAAGAGAGTTTTTAAATATCAACATTAGCACGAAATCTATATCACAAGAATTAAAGTAAATCACCGATCAATGGGATTGCCAGTTTATGTTTGACGCGATCGACGATACGTCGATCGATAAGAAAAGAATTGTAAGTACTTGAAAGGGTAAGATTCGTCGATGCTATTTGCTAAACTGGAAATTGCAAAAAATGACGATCAGGATTATGTGGAATTAATTATTGTCGGATCTTTTTACTTGGATTATTCAAAGATTTTCGGCTATCGTTTCACGTAAAATAGAAATTAGCTGGAAAATTAGTTCGAAAAAGCGTTCTTATATCGAATCAAGAATATTCAAAGATAATAAAGTAAATACTTGATATTTTTGTATTCAAGTTCGAACATTCCCTGAAACATTTGATTACCGTGTGTCGGTTCATGTGATCTATTCTACGATCTGTCGAGCTGAAAAAAGATTACGTAAAATCGAAAGAATTTAAAGCGCCACATAATCCTGACGCATAGTATCGACGAACGAAGAAAAGAAGAAAAGTGTCCACTGTTTCTCGTAGCCAGACTGATCCTTCCGGCTCTAACCTTAGCTACTTTCTCACTTGTACGCTTAACGAGATGCGCCGATATGGTTCAACAGCACGAGACGAGATCGATTTCCAGGAAACGGAAGGGAAAAATAGTGGCGAAGGACGAAAAGGAAGTGCGTGCGGCCGTGAGAGTTGAAAAATTCCAAAGAGCGAGGGAAAAAACAGATTGACGAGGAATGAGGAGAGCGTGGAATAAAGAAATGAGAGAATGAATGTCGGGCAGAAAGATGTGAGTGGATGAATTCGCAGTCCTTTGCGGCTGATGGCCGCGATTAGGCTAAGCGAGTAGGTAAGACGTTCCGATTAGTTGGATTCGGACACACGGAAGCTAGCTAAAACTGCCATGAAGGAAATGATGTAGAGAAATGGACGTAAGTGAATTTTAGTGAAAAATCGACCACTGCCTTGATGCATTTCTTACTTCTAACTGATCCTTCTTCGATCGAATTTCCGATCTAAATTGGAATTTCTTTGAAAACGTCTTTTGTAAATGTAAATATACTTTGATCTTTTTCATCATATCGTATTTCGTGCAAACACGATGTAACGAGTTAGAGATTATTTTTCCTTTAATTAATTAAGAAACTTTTATCTCTAAAAGAATTGTAGAAAATCAACCTAAAAGATTGGAATTTATAGCACAATTTTAGGGGGAAACAATTTTCTGCTTTCACTATAGTACTATTTTAAACATAATCGTACGGACAGTACGAAGAAAATCTTTCTACATTTATTTTTATATTGATTTTAAATATTTTAATGTTAATATATAACTCTTATTATAAATACGTTTAATTAGATTGAATTTAAAAATGTGTCAGGGAAGTGGTTTAGTTTGCATGTATAAAGGGGCAATTTTGAGTCTGTGCCCTAAACAAAAGAATGTCTCGAAATCTTTTCTTGATTTCTCTTCTCGAAGGAACGAGCTCAATTAACGCGTTAATCACGTTCTTTGTCGTTTTATCGTATATGAAATTTTTAAACCAATTGAAACAGCTCTCTAATTGAGCTTCAATGATTCGGATATGTTCGCGTCGTCGAGCTATTTTCGCAAAAATTTCTAAAACGAAAATTCACAGCAAATTTATACTTTTATATTTCGATATAACAGTCTCGATGTATCAATGAAATATTCAATTTGTCGTAAATCGTGCTGTCATTTCAAATCTTCCAGCTATCGTTCGAAATTCCTCGAATCGTTACAACTCATTATTATCTCATTATTACTTGGCGATCGTGATCGTCGACATGTTCCGACAACATTATTTCCTCTTTATGCCTGACGATCACGCACCGCCAGGCTTTGCACAATTTAAAAGCAAACAACCGCAAGAACATTTACCACGTGTAATATCGCAGGAAATAAAGGGTTATTAAAGCACCAAAGCTCTATTATCCGTATATTTCAAAGCGATATCATCGGCAACATAAAGGACTAAGGGTTATCATAAATATAATTCGACCGCGAATAAGCGACGGGTAAATGCTTCTTTCTACAAAGAAAACACGAGTCAAAGCGATGTATCTTCCTGTAAATTGAATTTCGAAATTGCGTTAGAGGACTTTTTTATTGCAAATATCAACGAAGATGGTGAACATACTTTCGAATATGTTTCACGAATGCTGTGAATTCAAGTTTTAAAGGTTTTTGGAAAATCCATCCGAATAAACTTTCGCTTTAGATTAGAACAATTTTCTCGCGTATTCTGCGCTTGCTTTCATTCGCTATGCGATTGCTTTAATTCTGAGTTGAATATATTGAGTCGTCCTATAAGTAACACGGTTTTTCTCACGGTTATGCTCGAAACGATGAGAATTGGAATAGAAAGCTCCATGGAAAAAGATTTAAAGGGAATTATAAAAAATATGAAAAAATTCAACGCTGATCGATTGCCAACATTTTTTATTTCCTAATAAATTTGATGTTTATTTAATAGTAATACGAGAACGCATTATTTATGGGATGATCCAATGTATCTGTCATGGTGTCATGTTAGGCGAATGTATATACAGTTATAATGGTACGTGGAACGTTTTTCGTTTTATATTTTTCTATTGCGTTTTTATCATCGAAACAATGTATGTTAGCATTTCTTCGATTCATTTGAATACAAGCGAAATTTCGCTTTTGAATATCGTTCCTCGTTTTTACTTAAATACGAATGTTATTAAAGAATCCTTTTAACAACTGTCGTAAAAATCAATTTGAGAGAAAGACTACGACATTAAGGAAATTTAAGATGAATAAAATAGACCCAAAGATACTACAAAGATACAATTAATTTTATTTTATTTAATACTATATGACGCTATTAGAGAAAAGAGAAATGAAAAATTTGTTAGATGCGCCAAATGAATCAAATGGGCATTTAATCGTTTAAATTGGCGTGTTATCAGGTTCGTATTCATTCGCCTAACGATACCTAGATAAAATCGTAGAAAAGACTATAAGCCTTAATGAATATTGGATATTAGTGAAATTTTTTAACTATCGAAAACAAGGGAAACGTTAAAAATCTTTAGAATAAATTGGTTGCTACGAATCTAGATGATTTGTTGTCGTAACGTAACTTCTCTTAGGATATTCAAGAAGGTACGAGGTAACCGTAAAAATGAGCGACGTCGATTTGTAAAATCTGTCGATAGCTCTTAGAGCGAATCATTCGATTGCTTCGAGCGCAATCCTAGTAAAAATGCAACAATACCTGCGTTCTTTCAAAACTACAAATCAATGTAGTTGTAGAAAATTATCGCTTTGAACAATGAAATTTCAAACCAGAGTATACGCGACTCTAATATCGTTTCGTTTAATTAAATAACAATTTTAATTAGATAATATTGGAAGAGATTGAAACGTCACGAAAATGGGATAATATTAAGAATTCGTGGTGAGAAAACAGTGACAACGTTAGCACATTTGAAATACGCGCTATGGCATGCGGAGAAAATCAGATGAGAACTTATCGATAGGACCAAATGTCACATTGATTCGAACTCGAATCTCTTTATCAATCTTCGTATCCAAACATAGTAAATATTAATTTCCATACTTTAAATTTGTTAGTCGTTGACGTAAAAGGAAGTATGCACAGATTATTTCGATCGATTGGAATCGAGTGGATGGTGTCCGAAGTTAGTCGGCAAAGGTGGTTTCTGTAAATTTCGCTTTGTGAATTGACCAGAAATCCACGTAACTATCGTCGGTAACATAGAAATTTGTAGGCTATATTGAATTCTGTTCTTCATTTATTTAGAAATATTGCATGCTATAAAATCGAGCCTCGTCTTTAAGGAGAATGAAAATACTCGATAACGAAGTCATCGAGACGCTGCACCCGATTATCAATAAATAACGTTCAAATTTGTTTATTAATACTTACAATGAACATGTGGAATGCATCAAATAAATTGAAAACGCATTTTGAGAAACGTGATGCATCTAAAATAAGCATTGCGAAAATATTTTCAATGCGATCAATTCTCAAAAAGCTGCACAATACAAAAGTGCTGCGAAACTTTTGATAAGCGTAATTGTACCAAAAGAAAGAAATTTTCCTGCATTTCGTAGAACAATGCTTGATGCAATTATCTATTTCTGTGTTACAGTTCTTCGTGTCCCTTTCCGTAGTTTCTCACAGGCGAAAGAACGATCATTAATTAGAAAGAATGTTTCGTCGCTATTTTTGCCATAAATAAATATCGTTCGTCGGATTGCCGAATAAATTGGAAAATTGTTGTTCATGAAAGGCATGTGTGCGTGTTTAAACGAATGCTGCTATTAGTGGAGTAAAGGGCGTATTTTCACGAGTTGGGGTAACGTCTAATATTTATTTCTTTAAGAAAAGAATAAGCGGACAATAATAATCCATCGTTTACGAGCGATTATACTTATGCAGAAATCAGCATCATCCACTATTATAAACGTTTCATTCAAAACATCATGGTTATTGTAACATGAAAACATTGCCATTAAAAAAATTATCATATTCATTGATTGTCATATGCACTTTGTTCCAATGATATGCATTTCACAACAGAACAAATTAATGCGAACGATCATTTGTTAAAATCGTATGCCCTTTGAAGAGAATTTTACATTTGCGAAAATGAAATGCAATGGCAGACCTGATCAATGTATACCTTCTTAGATGAACGTTTTACGATGTATAATTCCACATTTTTCCGATATTTTCGCCATTTAAATGTAACGGAAAAAAACTACTTCGTCGTTGAACGTTTACTCTTTTATCGTAAAAATTGACACAAACAGATTTCCAGGAAGGAAACTACGGAGTTCTGTATTTAAAGATAACATCATTCGTAAACTTATTCTTATCTAACCTAGCATTGTCATATCTTCGCCACGAGAAAGTTGACCATCATCAATGTCATCCTACGCATAATACGATATTTTGAACATTTGTATTTGTATGGTTATTCCATGTTCGAAGCTCACCGAACGCGAAATTCGAGATTATAACAGTCCCATGAATGTTTGTTATAAACGAAAGAATTGCTTGTAATCTGTAGGCCGCCTATCACCTTTTTCGACTAAAGTGTATTTACCATTTAATTGTAACACGAGCAAACCATATACTGTTAACCGAAAGAATGTTGTTTCTTATATTAGAGCCATTGGGGCTAAGCATTGGGCCAGTCTTTGACTCAAGTCAATGTTTCCCAACCTTTGTCGAGTCCGAGACTATCTTTCATAACAAAAATGAATCGTACAAACAATGTCTAACCTTGCATCTCGTTAGACCTGCACGAGAACGAATTTTTAAATACAACAAGAAACTAACATTAAGTTTTACCATAATTTCAAAATTAGATATTAAGTCTGTTCTTTTCATATACCAAGAATCAGTGTTACGAGTATTAATATAATATTGCGATATAGTTGTATTGAAACAAATAAATGTGAAAATTTTCATGATAAAATATTTTATAAGGACAAACAGGTTGGGAATCCGGAGCTTAGGCAAACTACGCGTCGTCTAGTGGTGCCCTCTAAATCTTGACGCCTTCGTTAGTTTCTGTAATTGATTCGATCTATCATATTCGATGTTTATCGTAACAGCTGTAAAGGCGACAAAATACAATCTCTTCGAGGGCACTAAAACGCCTATCGTCGGTCCAGCTCGTATACTTTAACTATTTCTCAACTATACACATAGTAATATGTATGTTATTTGTTCGTTGATGGCTGTTCGTACGAAAAAGATACAATATTCGCGTTTACAGTGCAACAACGTGGAGCAATGACCTAATAATAAGTAACGGGAAACAATACAATAATTTTTCATACTGTTTTTACTTTTTACTACTATGATTACGTACGACTGTATAATGTTATTCTTATCATGTATTATACGATATATCGAGCTGCATGCGTATCGCATACGCACATTTTGAGGAACATCTGAGAATACACGCGTACCGACGTACATATTATGCCCTACTACGTACTAAATAGTTTATATCTATAGCCGTTGCAAAGGATTCGCTACATTACGATGTAACTATTATGCGTGAGAGATAGGACATTTCGTCTGTGCATATGTATGTACGAGTATATGTGCGTGTGCTGTGTATCCGCCGGTGTAAAGTTGAAGCAAGGGGAAAGGAATGAACGAGTCACACGAAAACGAACAACCAATTTCTCGTGGTAACCTGCGCGCGTATAAGTATTCCAAGCGATTCGCTCGATGAACGTAGAACGACTGAGAGAAGCGATAAAACGCATATTATTTCCCGATTAAACGAGAAACGGCGATAATCATAGTCGATACCGATTTCCTTTTCTGACCTGGCCCACGGACCGACTTGGAATCAAAAAAATCATCGATCTGAAATATCAGACGCGAAAGATAAATTTGCCTCGAAGCAGTGTTTCACGTGACGTTTGTTCTATGCAAGATGTAAACGTTGATAATGATCGCGATTTTTGAATGCTGTTCCGTTGACATACGATATAAAAGGTCACTTCCGTGCGAAAGGATCTCATAAGACTCGTGTCGCGTCCTACGATGAAACCAAAGGTCGCCACCCTGTATCGCGTAACATGCTTTCAGTGTAAATCGTTTTATAGGTTAGGTTTGAAATCTCCTCTTGGCGTGAAACGAAAAGAGCTCGGACTGACGACTTCTCATTGCTGCAATTTGCGCGGGTTTGCAAGGCTCAAGTTGTACATTATAATTGCACCGAGGAGATTTACGGGTTAAGAGAATATTAACGAATTCAATTGTCTTCTAGAAATCTTCGGTCGTTGATTCAAATCGATTTACATATCTCTCCGAACACTGCGTACATATCAAAACGATATTTATCGAATGTATCGCGTTCGTACAAATTAGAAATAACATCGTAGCGCCGTGAACACGTCGAAATAAAATAACATGGAAATATAGTATATCCCGTGATGTACAAGAGATGCAAAACCTTGTAGAACTGCCAAAACCGGCACGCGACAGTCTTTAAAGTATCGAACCTTCCATTTGACATCGTACGGGTTGATGTAACTGCCGAATGAAAGCGCCTACGTATAAACAGGTAAGTCGAAACGAGGAAATATAAAGTACATAAACAAGGCGCACGATCACCAGATATTGTACGTAGTTTCTAAGTACGTGCGTGTTGCAACGATATCTAAATGCCATATCAATACCTGTCTGCGCGTATCACCGTGTAACAGTAATTAATTGCAGGTCACCGAACTGCGATAAGAGTGATGCGACACTTGCATTTTCATATTATTTTGTCAATCACTGATTACGTATCCCCCAGAAGTCGAGAGTCGAATCTTCGTCTCTTGGCTCTTTACTCGGCAAAGAATGCAAGAGTTCATTCGTCGCTTTCTCAAAACGTGTGAATTTTGATGTAACGTCGTTATAATAAAGACATAATGGAAATTGGGGTGAACGCATCGTATGTTTAACTTTAAATGCGAAGCAATAGATGGCTCCTTGATACGCGTGATTATGGTCGGAATTTTGTCGAGGCGAGTCGATAGCTCATAGCAATTATTGTATAACGATAGTAGTACTATGTGTCAGATCGATCACGCGATCGAGCAGCCAAGGCGATTGAGAGCGAACTGGGAACTTTGAGCCGCTTGGTAACTTCAATGCTAAAAAACAAAAAAAAAGTAAAAAAAAAAAAAAAATACAAGAAAGAACACTAATTATATCCATAACTATCCTATATACCTAAAACCAAAAAAAAAAGATAACCAAAGCATTGTAACCTTCTAGAGGCAAAGAAGAAATAGAGAAGTACCTAATCTTGTATGGTTTAGTTCGACCACTGATTTGTCCGTGTGTGTTCGTTATTGAAATATGTTTCTTTAGTAAAAAAATGCTTAAAAATCTAAATCTGACTATTTACTACTTTCCATGTCCTTTGTACCTACGTTAATCCTTCGAAGTGTAGGAAGTGAAATAATGAGCAAGGCAGATATGAAATGAATCAACTGAATGTGTCAAAGTAATATTGGTTATGGTCGTGTGTCCATATAGAATATGAGTCAAAATAAACTACGGTGTCTAATAGATATAAAAGATATAATATATATAATAGATATTAAAGAAAACAAATCAATATCCAATTTTGGGACAAAAAGTATTGAAATACTATATAATTGTTACAGGATATATGTAAGATATATTCTATCTTGGAACGGAAGGTATATTGGGATATCTTAATAGTTTTATATAAAATGTCTTTAAGAATATTACAAAATCGTTTACACTTCCAATATTCAATATCTTCCATGCAAAAAATTGATTTTCCACCAAACTGTTGATCGTGTTGTCGATCAAAAATTATATCGCTAATATATTAAAGAGAAGGGAAAGTTTGAGTAGTATAAATATGCGATTTAATCTGACATATAGCCGCGAAAAGGTAAACGTGTATTGATCGTAGATAATAATGCATAAATTCCACGTCCCTTTCAGAAATCACGAATTATAAGGGCAACGCCTGTAGGCGATTGCCGGTAAGATACCTATACCAGATAAAGCTAAATCTGGTATCTCACAACACTATGGAATTCGATATTTGGCCACTGCGAATATCCTTTAACGTTGTTTTAAGGCTATATTTGATGAAATCGATACTTTTGCCAAAGTAGATAAAATCACGAAGATATATCATACTATCCGCATAAACGTTTTTCTTCATTTCAATAATACATTCGCAAGAATGGAATTAGAAATAATTTATGTCTGTCGCGATGTTATCTATCGTAATTTGTAGTACTACACTGTTTTGAAGAAGCTAGTATCGATAATACGTTGATAAACAAAATACTATAATAAACTGAACGATTAAAATACGCATAATACGTAATTAACATCGCAAATTAAAATTTACTTTACTAATACATTAATATAAATTAATGTTTTATAACCTCCATAAACCTACTAGTAAAGAACCAAAAAAATTATATTACATTTAATAAAGTCGCACAGAGGAAGATAACACGAATAAGGATGTTAAAAGTGCGAATGGTCAGAGACGAACGTCGCAACGTTTTCACATCCATCATAAAAATCTAACATCTGTGAAACTTCTGACTTGCTTGGCATAACGAGTAGAGGATATTCATGGAAATTACTACAAACAATACGTATCAGATAGTTCTTCTATCTGTCAAAACTTAGGGTGGCGTAACCGCTAAAAATGTGGAGGGTGGATGGTGAGGGGTGGGGGGTGGGCAAAGAGTCGTACTCGGTGGTGGCTCGACACTTCGGTTCAGTTCGCTCGCGGCGCTCACACCGTTCGTGTTTCTCGTCGGGCGTCCTGGTTTCCTTTTGGAACGGTTTTATCGTCACGACCGTCACTCGAAAGGGACCTGTTTTCGTACATACGTAGGTGAATGCGCGCGTGTAAAACGTGGACAACCACGCAGAGAACAAATACGAAGAAAACGACGGAAGTGATACTAACGCAGCGAGGCGTCTTTGTTTACGAGCGGCCGGTACAACATAGAAATTGGCGGGAGTGAGATAGAAAGAGAGAGAGAGAAAGAGAGCGAAAGGACTTTATCCTGCGACAGTGCAACAAGTGAACGTTGACACGTGGAAAAATCGCAAACGAATCTGATATTTCGACGGTCGTTGAAAGTCTCGCGTACGATGTGTCAGTTCGATAAAGGGTGAACGTGGTTGTGTTTCTCGATTTCGATACGTTCGTTTCATTTCCCGACACGCGAATCGGTTCCGTTTGAGCGCCCGGCGTGTTTCGATAATCGAATAATCGAATCTATCGATCGACTGTATTCGGTGTGCGTGTTCGCGACGTTTCCCTCGCGGTGTGTAATCGCGGTCGGATTTTTTTGGTTACGTTTCGCGCGGCAAACGGCGGGAAAAATGAACGTCGATTCGAACGACTGGAGCTCGCGAGTGGCCGACACGCGCGATTCGAAATGATATCCGCGGTGTCGATGGAAACAGAAGACACCAGGATAAAAGTGCGAACCACGAGCGAACCGTGGCGGTTCACCAACGAATGTCGAGCGTTGTGATCGGCGTGAAATCGTCCCACGATTCGTTCAGTGCCGAAGACTAGTTAAGAATTTTGCTGCTTCCCCTTTGATTTACGAACCGCGTGTGCGTGAATGGTCGCCTTTGTTCGACGATATCGCGAATTGCGAATATTCTCGTGAATCATGGCTGTTCGAATGCTCTGCTCTTCTTTAATGTTACGAAGCCTCTTCCTCTTGTTGCTCCTGTGGAACCTGAATGCCGCGCATGCTGCTCGTGGATTTAGACACAACACGAGGCATGGTGAGTCCTTTTGTTTGTTTTTATCAGTATTTTTTTCTCTCCTTTTTTACTTTACTGGAACTGGGTAAACAGAGCGCTGACGACATAGCTAAAGTTTTTTCTCAGGATACAGATGTATACCGTCCAGAATTATTTATATGACGGATGGTAAGTTTTAGAGTATATTATGTATTATGATTTCTTTCGTATTTAATAACATATGAATTGAACATTATTGTCATTATAATTTATGTTTTCTATATTTCTTCTTGTTTTTCTTTTTAACTCTCTAATGAGTATTTTACTTATTTACAAAAATAAATATTGTACTTGATCACAGTTTATCATTTTGATTAAAAAACTAGCAATCGATAACTGCACTAAATAGACTATTTTGTGTACATGTGTATATTATTTCGCTATAATAATTCCTTGCATATTTATGTCTTGTTATCTTCCCATTCAATGACAATAATAGTCTGAAATTGCATTATAAATTGCCACCAAGCATTCATTAAATATCGCAAAGTATTCTGCAATTTCGTCTTATGGATCTTATATCAACATCATCACGTGCGTTATACATAAGCAATAAAAAGATAATACTTCATTGCCGTTTCTTTTTATTAATCATATTACTTTCGATAATGATGACATTGTTCCGATTCCCGCATAATAACCGCTTCATTTTTTAATACGATTCATCACCAGTGTCACGAACTTTACGCGTAGCAATGAATGATTACAGTTCTTTTCCTCTCACTTCGCGTTAGACATTTTTAGGAATTTTTTACGAATTAGGAAATTTTTTTTAGCGAATTCTTCTCGGTCAATCCGCGCGAAATTTAGGCTTCACGCTGTTTCACTTTGTTTTCACTGAACACGAAGATGATAAACAGCGTTTATCCTCTGTGTTGCTCCAAAGTGAAACAGATCAAATTCGGCTTTAAACATTATATGTCATTATATGTCATTTCTTCTCTCTCTCTCTCTTCTCTTATGAGCTTATATTTCTCGAACGTAAAGAAATTGAATTCTACAAATTATTTTTGATGTCTGGCTTCCGAACAGGCTTGTCTATTATAAGTGCCATAAGTAACACTTTCCTCCCACTCTTAAAAAATCTATGTCGCTATTTTGGTATCGATAGTGGCACAGCTTGAAAAAATGTAAATTTGAGAGGAGATGCTCCGTAAAATTTACGAAGAAATCTTCGTGAGTCACCGTGTACGAAAGCAGTACAGTACAATCCTTCCATTCGTAGCATCACGAAACAATTGATAAGTCAGTATTCTTAAACTAAGGCCAGGTTGATAACGGTATAAATAATAATTTTGCTGTCTGACGCCAAATTGATAGAATTAGAAATATACCTACCGTTTTACGTGATAAAGATAGAAACATAACGTAGACCTTCTATCTGATAAAAGCAAATTCGAAGCTTCTTTTTAGTCGTGCGACTGTTGTTGCCAGGTAGCGATTTATAACAGGCGAAAGAGGTGAACGAACTCATTACTCGATTTAATACATTTTTGACAGATTAGGATTTAGAGCAGTGACGTGATACAGCGTTATTTGCATAACGTAGATTTGCACAACACGCTAAGCATAATGCACATGAATCGCCGTTTATCCGTAATGTCTCAGATGTTATGTAGACAGGCGAGTGCAACGGCACTCGACGAGATCAAGATAGAAGCTTTTTATTGCCGCGGTACAAAATCATTCCTTCGAAACGTATTTGCGCCCGTTCCTTCCAGCTCAAGCGTGCGCCTCGTTACGCGAATAATTTTTTACAGTTATTGTGACAGTTTTACGGGCTTTTTTCCGAAGCGCGCACGCGTGTAGGCTTTTATTTCATCCTGCTGCAATTTCTGCGTAAATTCCATTTTAAACGTACGTTTTCGTATTTTTCAAATGTCGTAGGCGAAAGGATAGGTAATATCGTAACGATGGAGTTTTGTTTGTTTTATATTTTGAAATAGGTATGATCTTATGCGTTATAAGCTACATTACGTAATTTTACAATTTCTTTATATATATATAAAGAAATATATATATACCTTCAAATGGAGCTATTTAAAATTTGTTGCATTTACCTATCCATATATATTTATATAATGCTCTACGGTATTATATAGCTACCTCTGTTGTATATATATATATATATATGGATAGGTAAATACAACAAATTTTAAATAGCTCCATTTGAAGCTCCATTTGAATAGCTCCATTTATATATTAGAAATATATTATATATATGTATATATTATATATATATTTATATATTATATATATGTATTAGAAAAGGTAGAAATATTGTCTATATACCTTCAAATGGAGCTATTTAAAATTTGTTGTATCTACCTCTACGATATACCTGCTCTACGGTATTATATAGCTACCTCTGTTGTATATATATATATATCTTATCCATATATATATATGGTAGATGCAACAAATTTTAAATAGCTTCATTTGAAGGTAAATAGACAATATTTCTACCTTTTCTAATAGGCCGTTTCGTTTTTCATCTCACACTATAGCCATATCCTACGGTAATCAATTCCGTGAAACCTTGAACCTTTAATCTTCTAAACATCCACCGAATGGTTTCTGCGTAATATCCGTAATAACTTCCGCAGCTTCTAACCTCCTGCCTTTAATTGAAGCCTTCAACGTCTCGTCTGTACCAACATCTGCCTTGTTTGAACTAGAGCTCCCCTGTAGCTCCTTTTTAACGGCCCAGTTTTCAAGGTGTACAGGCTTCTCTTAGGTTAAAAACACGAGGCAATTAAGGACTCGAGTAAGCAAGAAAATTGCACATTGGCAGTTTTATAGAAATTTGTTAGATTCGTAGTCGATGAATTATTAGAAACTCGATTTGGACGAAGAATTTTTAACCATTTCAACCATGTTATATAAAGAAAGAAGCAAACTATCGATTAAATCATTTTTTAGTATCCAATACGAATACCTATATTTTGCATCACAAATCAAGCAAGTTGGTATGCCGATTATTATCATAAATTCTTCAAAGATTGAAAGAACATGTCAGCAGCGAAGCATGTAGATTGGTATTTTTGTGTAGCATGAAAAATATTTCATGTTCGCGTACACTTTCTTTGGAAAAGTATATCTGGTACGAGAAAAGATACTGAGAACGTTAAGCATACTTTTCGAAATTATGTCGATTGGTCGCCAAGTTTTAACGCCATTCGCATCTTAGTGATGACAATTTCGCAGTTTAATATAAAGCAAAAAAATATGTAAAAGTCAATAGTCAATTCATAGAAATTCTGAGACTGCTACTTAATTCGAACCCGTTCTAAAAATTTGTCGACGAATGCTCGCGGTGTGGTCTTTTAAAATATGGGTGAAAATTTAGACGAATCACAACGACTGCGACCTCGTAAAACACGCGTCTGCTCCAAGAATATTAAGTGTCAGGACATTCCGTGCCTCCCGCCTCTTTGCTTTATATTTAGCAGCAACTACATCGAATCGGTATAGGGTGGAAGGCGAGCGCATCCTTTGCGCGATATCTAACGCGATCGAAGACGAAGGTTATCGATTATTTTTCACACCGATGCTCGGTGATGCGAGACTGGTAAAATGGACATGTTGGACACCTTGATCGTGAACTTGGACGTACATTGAGTCATGATAAATATTTAGTTACTATATAAAACCTTTTTGTGTATATACTGCGCGGCTTATCACGAAATATGTAAAGAATATGAAAAATAAAAAAAAGTCAAATTTGATAATTACTCCAATTACTATAATATTTATATTGGTACAATTTGAGGCAAATTTGGGATTATAATATATTTATTACCAGTAAGGAAAATAGTAATGATAAGCATAAGTATAATGAGTAATAAAGATCGTCTCGCCGAATACACATCGAGGTTGATTAATATAGCTGATAATCGACTATTTAAATACTTTTGTGAGCGTAGAAATTCTTTCCAAAAATATCGTGTATTAAACATTTGTAAGAAATTTATATCAAACCTCATTGTTTAAATATTATTTTCGATAATATTGTAGTATTTTAGATATTCATTGGAATGCATTAGGAAATTATTAATTATTAATCATTGTTACAATTATTAATTCGACACGTATAAAAGCACATAAGAGGTAATTTTAATAGAAATGTTGTAGAATTAAAACTACGTGTGTTGCAATTATCAAGAAACTACCGTAATAAAATTTGTTCTTCTTGGAACTACTTTCTTTTCATCTCTCGAAAAACTTGATCGAAAGTTGCAGTTTTAATAGCTCGGATGCAAACTGGCAATTATCGCGCTACTTCGAAAAGCAATAAATACGAATAACGTTCAATAATTAGCCATTTGACGTTCATAAAGTTTCCTACACAGCGATCCTAATCAACTTCCAATCCTCCCATCGATGAATACGTGAAATACGAACTGAATGCATAATATCATTACTTTTCTTAGCCTGTATATAGCCCTTTTCATACTACAAAAATGATCATATACGTTCATTAAATGTTCACGTTTACTACAAAAATCCTCTGCTATTTACTTTTGCGATCATCCAATCCTAATAAATTCCTCTTATTATTAAAATAATAGTCAAAAGTCTAAAAACTACCAAATACGAAATAAAGAAGAAAATAATATCAAACTTCGAGATATAACAAACGAACTGTTCATCAGCATCACTACGTTCTCGTAATAATCTTCTTTTCTCGTGGTTTCCCGAAAAATGTGCTCTAGAGTGGCACTTTTAGCGGGTCAGACGCAACCGCGTAACTATCATTGCCTCGTGAAACGATAAATAAGAGTAACACGCGATAATTAACGTTCACGGAGGGTTAGTCAAGCGGGATCGATCGATCGTATACACACAGATAGCGGTTGCTCTGGCAAGCCGCTGCCGCCGCCGCCGCCGCGATCGAATCTTCAAGATATCGAAAGATCGAGCTGGCACTCGTCGGCCCGCCCATGTATCGCTTCCTGTTTCTCTAATCGGGCTGATCGTTTCTCTTTACACCCGATATTAATGTCTATGCAATAGCCGACGTAAAACCGTAACTGCATATCTTCCAAGCTATTATTATCATTACTATTATTACTATTATTATTCACGCGACAGACGATTGCCGAGGTGCAAGCTGTCCAGGAAACGAGATTCTTTATGGCAAGTAAGATGATTGAGAGATATACGTAAAATGCGATGAGCTTAATGAAATAATGAAACGAGGTAATTGTTGTTGCGGCTGTAAAACACCAATGTTATTCGATATTCCTGTAATACAAACGTTTAGAAGATTTACGATGTTTTCTTATGTTTCTAATACAATTTTGCATATTTTACGTTTGGTTAATAGTTTAATGGCCATCGAGTTTATCGTATTCGATATATTTGAACGAGTACTTCGGTCGTTAGAACTGTAACAGTAACTTGTAAGTTATCAAGCTGTCCTTATCATTGAGAATAAGACTATTGATTTATAAGCTCTCGTAATTAATTACGCTGCATTAGAGCCTGCATTATCCGAGCTAACAGGAACACAAAATTGTTCGAATGATAGAATTTTTGGAATAATAGAACAATCACATCTCTGGTATGAAATTTTATTTGTTCAAGTACAGATTGAGCATAATTGATAGTTTCCTTAAATATTTATGTATTCCATAACCTGTTTCCTGCCACGCAATTTCTTCAAAATGAGTAACTGTATAGAGTTACGTTCTTTTTGTACTTCGAACTATCGAAGATCTTCAAATGCCACGAATAGTTCGGCATAAGAACACACTTATTCATTGTCGCTTTCGTTTCCATTTTTGTGCACAATCGTCGTTATTATCGTCCTTTTCGCAATGCAATCATTTCATTAGGTCAGTGTATTTAAAGTTTTTCTACCGCTGCCAGCATCTGAGGAATCTACGCGAGTTAGATAATTTTTAATATCATTTTTTCTCTTTGTAATGTCTGTGATTTAATACCTTTCCCAACACAGTGAATTTTTGCTAGTTCTGTCACACTTACGCACTTTCGAGTTTTGTCATTTTGTCGTATTTTGTTTCCATAGCTAGAACGCTATTAGTTTCATACTAAATTCTTATTCGAGACTTCGCTCGATCGAATAAAGAAAAGTTTACGTTATATTCGAACGTTGATAAAATATATACAAATTGGAGACGAGAAAAGCATCCATTACTGGCAAATATTATGTTCGGATGATAGAACGTTTGGATATTAGGAAATTCGAATAAGAGAGACTCTGCTGTATATAAATCTACATTAATAATGTAAAAAGTTATGAACGTATATGTTTGATCGTAGAAAATTTGGGACTTTCAGTAATTTCTTCTCGATTAAACACTTAATTGCGGTTTAATGTGAACATAGTATCTAATGCACTTATGGATGGATGTGGGTTAATTGCGCGGCGTTGCATCGTATATCATTGCGGTTTTCGTCGTTTTATTACGCTTGCATTGTATAACGTTGTCATTACGATGCTTATAAGGAAGCTCGTAATTTTCTCCTTTTTCATTCGAAGTCTAATTATCTTCCGTGCGTTACTCAAACATCGTAAAATGATAATTGAAATTTCTCGATACGTATTTTGCTTGAATTAATACGACCAGTATGTAAATTACACCTATAATATTAAACTCGCATTTTTATGATACTTTGCAGCCATTTTAACGACATTCTTAATTATTTAATTCGCCGACTTACCGGCAAGAAGAAATAATTTACAGTTAATCGTTTCCTATATTACTCGATTATTACTTTAGAAGTATATTTAACATATGATCTCAGTTTACCACAGAAACAATAAAATATATATTAAATGAAACTCATTCGTCATTTAAACAGTAACATATATTATCGTTATGTTTCCTATCGAGGTAATTTACTACAATACGTTTTATAATGAGGTTGTGTACCTTCTAATTGCTAATTTGTACTCTTTGACAAAACTCACATACCGCTACTATAAATCTATCAATGTGTCGACAGTCTGCATACCTATGAACGATAGTATCATACATGCACGTATTCAGAAATCCGCGAAATACACTTTCCCTGACATAAATAACGGTTGAAATACAGTGAATGAGGCATGCAAGCCATTGGAAGCGTGGCTAACAGAGAATGGATTGGAACGAATTTTAAACTCGAGTGAAATCATTGGTTCGTCTTTAAACGCGCGGTACGATAACAGTTTTACAACAGGATACGGTCTCTCCTGGTCTGAAACGGCGCTGTTTCGCGAACAACCGGGCGTTTACGTCGATTCGCCGGAGCGAACGATTAAATTCGCCCTTTCGCCGAAACTAATTAAATTAATGATCCCTCTGCGAGAACACCGACTGCCCGTTTAGATATCGTGCAATACACTTGGTATATACACGTCCCGATCGCTAACCGAGACATGGGCTGGAGCTGCGAGTTTTTCGTTGCAACTATGTCCGTACAAACGGCGCTATTCTACTGACTCGTGCTATAAATTCGCTCATATCTCCTGATATTGGTTCTCGTGCCCATTCGGCGTTAGTTAATTGTTATTCCTTGCACTGGCTGCTCGATCGCGATGCTTTAATTTCATTTGACGATGAATATGATCTCTGATAGGCGTGCGTCTCGTGAAAAGCTTGGTGGTTTGATAAATACCAAAGTATTGGTGGGATGTGAATAAACGAGCTAATAAGGGGATAAAGATCGAATGGAAGCTTGGTTCAGTGTGCATATACTTGTTGCAAAATGTTCTCTTTGCTGTCAGATCGTTTAACTGGTCGTTTAGAAGGGGAAGAAAAATAATTCTGATAGATATGTTCTGCTCGCAATTGCGATAGTAGCGAAAGAATCTTCCAATATGATATCTAATACATTGAGAGTACGCAGTTCAGAACGTGTACGCAAATTCTTCTCTACAGAATTCATTTTGTGGCAAGGTTCATCGTGTGGTACATAAACGTTCAATGAAGAAGTATCGTGACTTTTTTTAATATTCGCTGTAACAATCATAATGAGATCGTCGATTAAAAAATGTTATAAGGTGCAATTTTAATAAGAGATAATTCTAATGTTCTAGCCGCTTGTAACACAATTTTTTGCGGAAGGTTTCTTTCTTTCGGTCAAAAGAACATTGCTTGTAGTTAATACACGAATACTTGGTAAGGAAGAATTTTTCTTAAACATTAACTGTTACGATCGAAGAGTTTGTAATAAAAATGATTCTCGGCCATGTTTATCTATTTCCATTTCTTTTTCTACTTCTCGTCAATGTCAAAATTTTTAAAAGAGGTCCTACTAAATTCATCTTCGTCTCTATTATTATTTCAACGAAAGATCTACTCCGTAGAACACAATTTATCACTTCAGTCTTCGCTTATTCCTAGTCGGCCTCTTATTTGCGGTCAAACAGCTTCTAGGCAGAAATAAGATAAAATGTTCATAGAAATCTATCTTGGTGATCCTGGTTCGCTAAACGGGCGGCTTAGAAGTATATCTCAGAAGATTACCAGCGTCTCGGTTCGCTTGTATTATCGTGTGCGGTTGTGGGAAAAAGGAGCGAGAAATTATGTGCGCCATATCTAACGGTGATTAAAATATTCCGCGTAAAGCACCGGCACTCGCGTATCCAGCGTTTTTGCCGGGTCGCGAGCAAGCAAATCACCGCTGGTCGCTCGAAATAATTTCATTCTCGTCTTGCGTATATCGCTCTCGTTTTGTTCCTGTTTAAATGCCGTCGCGCGGGGCATGCAAAGTAACACTGCCGACGTGTATGTACGTGCCCGGCGTGCTGGAGGGTTCAGGGAGAAACTCTGCCTCGTGCCCTTCCTTGGTGTATTTAAGGGAATGCCAGGCTCGACCGTGACAAGGGCGATCGCCTTGAACTTTGCCCTCTTAGAACCTCGGACATCCCGATCAAATCGAATTCGCCTTCTGTGGGAAGATTCGTCAAAACGTGTTCACTCTTCCTAGATTTATTTATCGTCCAGCAAGCGTGTACGTATTTGGAATAAAATTGAACACGGTACAGGAACTATCAGATATGCAAAAGATTCTTTCTTTTTCTCTTTTATTTATACGTGATACGTATATGCATTGTAGATTAATTAAACGAAATATTTTCCTCCATTTTGTAACAAAAAATTACACTGCCACATTTTTGGATTTCTCCAGCGTTTCCAAAATGCTGTATCGGTCTGAATAAGCGATAGTCTGTCGGTGTCAAATCTGGAGAGTTCGCCGCGTGCGAAAGAACTTTCCAGCTTAGGTTAAGGACGGTGATTCCAGCTACATACGGTCTAGCGTCGTCGGTGGTCACTGTTCCTCTTGCGAGATTATTGTCGCCTATCGATCATGAAGTTGGCGTTTCAGATAGATCAATAGACGATATCGATTAAAATAATTGCACGTGAACGCTTGGAAAAAAGGTAAAGACCATTTTCCATGGAAATGAAGGATTTTGCATTTGACCGACAAAGATGTTAACAGTAGAAATGTAGTAAAACAAGTGGTGGCACAGTCATTGCCAATGCTCCAAATGCCAATTTTACCGCTTTCTGTACGATCATGGCCTGGTGTAGTAAATAACCCAAACCAATTAAAATGCACATACAGTAAACCACGGCAATAGGTTAAGAGTACCAAATTTTAAAGAAGATATTGTCAAAATCCAGGAAAACGTTACACGTCAACAGGATGATCGAATTTTTTTACACCTTATTTGCGTGAAAAACGATCCTTACTCTCGGCTCAACGAGTTCAGAAACCCCTAAAAAAGTATGCTTCTAGCAGAGTATTTTACGGTTCAGATACTATACCAGAGTCAAAGTTTTAATGCAACTTCGATGACTGTGCTGTGTCTTTTTATCGTGTTCGAAACTATAGAAAGCGTGTAGTTTGGAACTTAGTATTTGCGCAAACTGCCATATCCTGCAGCAGTGCTGTTTATACAGCAGCGACTTTGCCACCGCTGTACACGCAACTGTTCTTTGATCATTATTTGCACGCGGTTGCCTCTATGGTAGATACGCTATACCTGCAATCTTACGTTCTTTATGCGGAACGATGAAATATTTGAAAAAATGCTGCGAAGGCATTTCAGTTTGCTCAAACAAATTCTTCCAGCGTGAAATATGATACCTGAGAATTATTTTTTAGAATAATCATTGCAGGTAGTATACTTATGATTGTATTCTGTTGAGCGTTTGTAATTGTATGTATCTGGTGGTTATTTAAAGCTACATGTATAAATACAGATTTTTGTTAATTGGAATATTATTATTCGTGTGATTTCGTATAAATTTCACTTGAAATTAATGAATGGATATTTGATTATCAAAAATATGAAAATATTTTACGAATAGAAATTTGTGGGCTATTTACAATTATTTTTGTGGAAGATTTAGAATGATCTTTTAGAAATAGAAATACTATGAATATAGAAGAATTTCATACATTTATAAATATTATGAAATACAACTTTTGGGTTTTTCATTTAATTCAACTACAAGTTTATAGCTTCGTCTAAATATTTAAAAAGACGTCAAATTTTAAAGGGAATGCAGCATGCACGAGGTATTTCTAAACAGAAATCCATCGACTGCGCAAGTTGGGAATTGTAAACTTACAGAACATGCCACCGTATCCTAAGTATACAATGTACTTACCTACACGCACCCTATTGCAGTTGACAAAGAGTAAACTTCCTTTTTTAAGGAAATTAACTTGAAGAACTGTACGTAAAAGATCACTCTAAATTCTTTGAAAAAAGTATACTGACAGTTCGTAAGCTTGTATTGATAATGTAAATAATACGATGATATGAATATATTGATAGTAAAAAATTAAAAAATCCACGCGTTTAAAAAATTTATGATTACTTATGTAAAAGGTGTATTTGAAATAGAAAACGAAATATTAAAAACTTTTTTATTTTTTGACATTCGAGTGTTATCAAAAATATCAAATTGAAAATTGAAATTACATTTTGCGATTGAAAAACGACTTTTTTTCTTTTTTCTTTTTAAAGAATGTTATTGTTATTTTAGGAATACATACTCGTAGTGAAATAAGAGAGAAATGTTTTATATCCCAGCTCTACCATAAAATTCCCATTTCCGACGTAATTGTTTGATGAAAAGAACCAGTTTCACGGACAAGGTTCGATGAAATTGCTTTTCGATGCAGTCGACTATGGAATCACGTTTATTATGAGCATAGCAAGGGCACGCCCACGCTTATGATAAAATGAATGTTCAACCAGGATCGTATAGTTCCTTGCTCAAACGTGACCCTTTTACCAATTTAAATATTCCTGAATTAAACGCGTGCGGATTTTCGATTCAGTTTGATTATTCGACACGAAAAAAATTCAGTTCGTTCGATTTAAAATATTTAATCAGTGAACCCATTCTTATTTAATTCTTCGGAATATTATAAGATACATGATCTTAAGCAAATAAGGAAACTCAATTAAAAACGAAATTAAGAATAATTAGGGGAATGAAAGAATTTAATAGCACCTGCAGTGTGAATTTAGTAAAATATGAGAGCATAGAAGGGTCGGCAACAGTGATTGTCTCGATTATTTCATTTCCTTTTGTTCTTGCTCAGCCTTTATTGTACAGCCAAGAAACGTGATATGCATTCGCAAGAAATGAATGTTCGTACATTTACATTTCTTATTTGAGTTGTTGCTTGGTATAATCAGTGAATGTTAAATATAATTTCTTGTGGATTTTTTACAGAATCAGTTATCACAAAGTTATAAAGCTTCCGAGGTATGATTAAAAAATTTTTAATTACATATTCTTCTTAAGATTCGATAACTTGGATAACTTGGATTTTTATTCTACTTAAATTGTAATTAAATTCGCTTTGTTTCTGACTTTTTGTTGAATAAAGATCTTTTATTATAAATTTATAATTGAACGTCCGTAATAGAAGAAAGGATCGTTTTCGTTAGAATTAACCTTTTCTCTGAATAATTTATTTAAATACTTTTTTACATATATACATACTCGTGTAGTAAAATACTTTTATTTATAAGTAATATTTTAGTAAATGAGACTTTTATATTTGGATGAAATATTTCATTCCACTTATTATAATTTTCCGTAATAAATCTTTACCACCATTTTATCGGTTATTTTGTGGCAAAATAATATACGTTTCAATTTTAATGTTGTGTGTCTTCTCTACGTTCTATACTCCTTTAATCTGTTTCATTAATTAAATTCATTAAGAGTTATTTACGAGGGGTGAAACATTAATTACAAAAGACAATCTATAAAATAAAGGATTAAAAAGAAATATGACATACTTGATCATGTATGAAGCGATAGCTTGAAAAAAGCAATAGTTAAAATAAAGAGAATATTACAGTTCTTTCTAGTTCAAAGGTTATCAGTCGCTCTGTTGACCCTTGCACTCGCATTTCATGTTATTTGGATATGTAATATCGATTAACATAAATTTTTACTTTTCAATTAATTGTGATAGGCGATTCTGACATTTCAATATAAAGTGCCATAATTTAAACTTTTCTGTAATTATTTGACATTTTGTGGCGAATATTTTATTTTATTAATTTTGATAGTCGATAGAAAAATCTCAGATACTATTCTTGTGTAACGAGACTAAACATTTTTCAATTTTTTACAATAATTGCTTAAAATATACGAAAATAACGTTACGTAAAATATAGTGTATTAAGCATTTTAGAGATACCATCATCAAATAAAAATATCTAGAAAAGTGCAAATACAATGCATGGTTAGGGTAATGCGGTAAAAAGAGAAAGTATACTATTATATAATAGTGCGCGATATGCTTAAATAGGATTAGATATGCTTAGGCTCGTCGATTACAGGAGCTATGCAGCATGCAAAATTCCGTGTTGTATGTTAACATTTTTATGATACGAGGCGGAACATGCATATTTTAATTATATTTACGTGCATGAAGAAGTAGAAGAAAAATTGAAATATCTATTATGTACTTTATATGTAAGTACACGTGAATATTAATAATTTCACACGAAACGAATGTTATAAACAAATCTTACAGTGATATCGATCTCCCATCGTGTTGTTTTGATTAAATGTCCCATTCCTGTATTAATCAACCGGTTTTCTTAGTTAGCGAGAATTGTAGATGACAGGCGATGAAAACTATATCCTTTCTGTTCTCGTTATTCATAAATGGAAAAATTGTCGTAGAAGAAAAAGGTTATCCATATCGAAATATTGAATATATAATGTATTATTCAATAGTTATTAGTCTCAATGGAACGAATAATTAATTTGAGTAAGCAAAAGATTGTCTATATAAATTTAAGAAAGTTTAATGTTCGTTTAAACAAATATTTGTGTTCCATTGATAGATATATTTATTAACAATGAAGTTATTAAAATTCTTTAGTATTAGAGAAATTAAAACGTTTCTTTAAACAATTTAATTATTCATTTAATATTCTATAATTAATATAATTGTTTTTAAAGATAGACGTAACGTTTACAGATGGAATCTTTTCTAACAATTGTTCAGATCTCTTGCGAGGATCAAATTTGAAGCACAGATTTCTCTTCGTTATCAATTACTGTAAGTTTAACCTGATCTTCATGCTATTTCGTTACGTCGGAGTCTAAATGATTTATGAGATTTGCTACCCTCTGGCACAGTTCATGGCACTATAATCCCTGTTTGCTGTTGTGGCTATAACATCTTCATTTTTCTCGATTCACAATGCACTTGACTAATGGATTTCATCCCGCACTTTCATTGTTCGTTGAAAGATAAGCAATCCTCAAAACGCGCGTGTAATTTTGGTTATTTCTTGACTGACTGCCGTTTCAGAAGTATAACAAATGAATTCGGTATAAAAAAAGATAGTTTGCAAATTACAATGTATTTCGAAGAGACAGAAATATAATTTTTATCTGATCACTGATATTTTTAAACAATGTAAATATATTTTATCTAATTTTTTTATAGAATAAAAGAACTCCTTTTATTATCAATAATTACTATTAGTATTTTAATATTTTTCATTATTGATAACCGTTTCCTACTCTCTTGACGCTTCATATTATTCAAATTCATCTGCTCACTTTAATGATACCGTACATGTACTCGTTTTTACGTAAATCATATCTCAACGCTTTAATGTTTCTCCAATTTGCAACACTCTCGAAACGTGTTAAATTTTGTACGCTCATAAGATAGTAAACGTAGGTATATCGTAACCGAATCATCACAGACGAGGCACAGAACGAATCAATCGGAATATTCCTCGGTTCGTTTCGCTCGTCGTTTCACGCTGCTCGCCTCGTAAACTTTGTTAAACCGTCTATTTCACGCGGCATCGTTAGCAGCATCGCAGGGCAAGACGAAGAGAGAAAAGATCAGCCCCTAACATCCGGCAAGTTGTCGATCTTTTCCCCTAACGCCTTTATTCGTCACACCTCCGCTTTTGTATATGGAACGTCGCGAGACCGGGTATTTTTGTCTCGTCTCTCCTACTAAATCGTGATACCTACGCGTGTGTTCTGTGACCAGGTCTAGCTGCCCGTTTCACGTATCCAGAGGCTGTCGTGTCGAGTTTCACAAGACCATTAATCGTTCGGTCTTTCGAACAATATGGATATTTTTGTTTGCGCAGAGCGTAATAACTCGGCATTAGTCTAATTACCATTCTAAATCGATCGGCGAGTCTAGATAGCGTTTATTGTTCTACTCTACGCCATGAAGATTTATTTGCTGGATGACATTCGTTGTACACCTTACCACCCTGATCGTGGTCGAGATATCATTAAAGTGTCGTTTGTAAACGTCAGATTTATGTTAGATCGAGCTCGAGTGGCCGGATTGCCTTCTTTGAAATTGAGATTAATTTTCATGCTGGCCTTTGTAGACCTCTCCGTCAGGCGATGATTGCATTTTGTCCCTTAAGATTTCCAGGCTAAAAATAACTACAATCGTTCATAGGCTTTTTGCTCTGTTAAACGCAGTCTAATTGTAGTTGGAATAATTTGGAACATAAAAAAAAAATATTACCATGATAAGTATTATATTATATTTCTTGTGTCGAAATCTTCCTAAATCTATACGTATTTAATCATTCATTTCTCTAACTTACAATTTTTTAGTCACAGACTATCTCGAAGTTCGTTGAAACATTGAAATTCTTCCACAAAATTTTTAATTCCAACGATGTATGAAAATTTCTCCAGGCGAAACATCTAGAGTTGCAATTACGGCAGTTTATACCAAAACTATCTCTGAAAGTTCTAATCAGTATCTACGTCCCGAGTTACTACATCAATTTCCTCATCTGGCAATTTTTCCTTGCCAACGCCAATTTCCTCCCACGACCTACCGTGGAAACGCATTGAAAAGCAGGCAATTTCCTCAAGTCCCGCAATAGCTTCCCTAACGTAGAAACACCCAGCGCGTTTGCCAGCATGCGTTCGTGGAAAATTAGAAGCAGTTAGTTTCCCGGTAGGGAGTCCGTGATCGAGACATCTCGAAACGCGGTAGAACCGTGGCTTGCCTGTTATTATTTATGGTTTAAAGTCGGAATAGTAATAGCCGTGATTCATAGCGCTTGAAGCCGACAGCTTCGTCCGGCGACTGTCACCGATTGCAATGTCGCATTAAGCGGGCAAAATCCGGGCCCGTAAGTAGAAGCTATTTATACCGATCCACGATGAGCCCAGTGCCGTATACACTTATTTCTTAGCTACCTTCCTCTTATCTCTGCTTCTCTTCGTTCCGTTGTCGTTGTCTTTTCAAAAGCACGAGTGCTCTCTCCACGCTTCCTCTTTATCTGTCTTGAAACTTGAAGCTTGAAAACGGTTCATGGTGAATCCAACAGCAAACGGTTCATGGATGGGTCCAATAGCAAGCAGGCAACTCGAGATAGTATTTAAGTGCTTCTGGAAAAGCGTTTTGTAGATTTGTTTTTTTCTTTTTTCACTAAGAATTCCAATACTTTGAAATTTAGTTTAACAGTGTAAATTGTGTTTCTTTATGACGTATATTTTATTGCAAGTCGAGTGTAATAGGATAACGTATCCTGTTTATTTTTCTGCTTGAATTTCCTTTATGGCGCTGCAATACAAGACGATAGTGTCTCAAAGGGTGGATAAAAAGACGACGCTGCAACCCGGAAGTGAAACACGTTTCTGACAACTACCTGTGAGTGTCATCAAGGTGTACCATGAGAGTACCGCGCAATTAACACGAGATATGCCTCCAACGTGTATCCTCGTGCCGAGTAGTGTTATATCAGAGTCGCTAGCTTATATCGTCGTATAAAGTGTTGCGAGCCTCTCTGGGTTTCCAGCGTTCCACTTCTCGATACACCGTTATCAAATGATTCCGCTCAAGTTCAGAGAAAAATTGCTTGGAAATTATTTGAAATTATAGAAAATAAGCACTGCGTGGAAACATTTTTTAATCAGGCTGAAAAAGGATGTCACTGATTGCTTTCAAACAACTGTATCGTTCATTTTATCTTAACTCGTAATTAGCCGTATCAGAACACGTAATCGTAGCAGATGTATTTCTTAATAGAATTTATTGTATTGACATGCTTATATACCGACCTTCTAACGTATGACGAAGTTTCATTCGATTTATATACCGCGAGACCAAAAGTAAAAGTTAATAAAGAATAATAAAATCATATATTTTTAAAGATTTACGTTCTTGAACTACATACTAACTAATAAATGCAAAAAGGATTTCGTAGATATAAATTTACGTAGTAATAGTAGATTTGCGAACGAAAACACACACGCATACAGGAAAATAAATTCATTATACAAAAATTATGTGTAGGTGCAAATTCTAAAACGT
Organism: Bombus pascuorum; assembly: GCF_905332965.1. Classification (NCBI taxonomy): domain Eukaryota; kingdom Metazoa; phylum Arthropoda; class Insecta; order Hymenoptera; family Apidae; genus Bombus; species Bombus pascuorum. The sequence continues at coordinate 6,879,106 of NC_083496.1, read as the reverse complement.
TCGTTTTTTCTCTCCTTGGCTTTGGCTCGCGAGTAAATAGGGCGACCGTTCGTTTGAGATGAAATCACGCTCAGCTTTTTATTTGAATCTACCGGAAGTAGAAGGTGGGCGAGCAATGAAGGGGAATCCTTGCCCGTAAAACTTGTAGAGGCGCGCTTCGTAAATAGGCATCTTACCGAGACAGGAAGTCTTGCCAGATGCTGATCGTCTTTCTCGCACGATGCCATTGCAATCACGTTCATTGCCTGAAGAATATTCTATCGAATTTTAATTTATAAAATGTTAATTTCTAAAAAATTATTATAATAGTTTATAAAGGGTTATTTAATAATTTTACTCAAATAAATTCGCTTATTCCGATTTCTATAAATTACCTTTCTTTGCCATAACGAGAATTAACTGTCCAGACCATCACCCTTATTCTATGTGCCTATTCGTAAATAGAGATTCGATAATAGTAACATCATCGACCGAATATGCAAAACAGCCAACTTCTTTGATGATTCGATTTCAAAATATACGAAAGTTGTACTCGTGAATTGAGGCAAAAATTTGTCTGTCTTTGTACTACACTATTATACATTACACATTATACATTTATTGTTGTCACATCGTACTCTCGTTTGCGTGAAATTTTATGGAACTTTTATCGTTTTTATCGTTACGGAACGTCTATCTTGCTATGCTTCTAATATTTTATTCTGAAAGAGAGAATTTTACCCGTCGATAAAGTTTATTGTTATAACATAGAGAATATTCGACTTCTACGTTTAATCCGAGCATGAAATTCTCAACTTATGAAGCTTATTAGAAACGAAATGGTAAAAGAAGGTAGGAAAGTAGCGCTGTGAATGAAGCGCAAGCGAAAACAGCGCAAAGCAATAAATTAGCTTATAAGGGAAATCTATCTATCGCTTTATTCTCGAAACGACTATAAATGCACGACGCAGCATCTGATACGAAGTGACGAGTACCTCAATTGTCGGTAATTTCTGCCTGGATTTATGCGAGATGCGTGCGGTCTGCACGCGTTCTCGCGTCCTCGCGCGCATCCTTTTTAGGGATATCGCTCGCGCGATTCTCCAGGAAGATTACCAGCCCTGTTACCTGTGTGTTGCCGATCGTTATCGGGCTTCATCGGAATGCCGCTACGCGTCCGTGGCACAATTTGTACGTTCCGACAAAGCTGGACGGCGTTTTGTTAACGATAAGATCTCCTAACGATAGTAGCTCATCTTTGCCGTCGTTCCTCTCTTATCGTCCTTGGTATATCGACGACAAAATTGTTTAGAATGTAAAATACGGGGTAGATTCCCCTTCAAGGACCTGTACGTGCTTCAGAAGCACGTTGTTTCTCTCGGAAGAATTATGGAAATCGGTAAAGAGATTCGGTAGCTCTTTGCAGAATTTTATTAGGTGTGGCATGCAGTTCATAAATATTTTGTAGATTTTCTGAGCGAAGAATATTAATATCGAAGGTACTTTCAATTCAAATACGTGCGGCTTCTTGTGATTAATGTCTTTGTTGCTTTTTCCTTTTGGAAATTATGGTTTTTTAATTTCTCACAAGTTCTATGTGTGATAGGACATTATTGTCTGACAAGTAGTTATACAATATATCTGTTCGATGTTTACGTTATTTGTATGCCAAGTTTACTTGTCCACTTCCGTTTACTATTTCTACCCAATCTAAATCTTTATCTCCCGTCATTCTGCATCTTTCTATCACGTGTTCCAAAGGTTCCTTTTTCTCACTACGTAACCTACATTTCCTTTCTGTATATTCTTCCCCTATATCCACATATCCTAGATTCATTGCCCATTCTAAACCTCGCTCTCGGTTTTAACTCATTTCCACGTTTTCTTACGTTGTTTCTTAAATATTCAGGCGAGTCCTCCCTTTTCATTATTGTTCCTCCGATTTTCTTTACACAATTTGTCCTTCTTAAATATATCTGCTTCTCTTTCTTGTTGCTTTATATCCCCGCTTCTTTGCCCTAATTCTCTTCAAACTTCTCCTCCTAATCGTTTCTACACACAACCATCCTCTTAGCGAACTGGCAAGATTTAAATTTGAGTATTTATCCTTCACTTACACCGATCACCACATTCTCCGCCTAAACGTTATAACGTTTCCATAGAAGACGAGAGATGTTGTGTAGTTTATTAGAAATAATTGAACTCTTGCATAACCGTACTTACAACTTTAAAATCGCATGTTGTCATCTAAACCTAATCGTGCACGAAAATCACCAGCATGTCTCTGCTGTAAAGGTAAGCCACAAAGGAAACATTACAACATCATCGTGTCAGCAAGCATTCGTAAAACGGCGTATACGTGTAATGTCACGCAGATAGTCTGCTATAAATCTACTTTAACATTCATCAGTCACGATAGGCTCGACAGGATATAGACACGTCGCTGAATAGCGAATAACACGATTCTCCCTTGAAGAAACGTGTAAAATTGATGTTGTTAACGAGGCTTATCGTCTCCTTTTCCACTAGTTTAGTGGCAATTCAAACGACATTAACGAATGCTCTCGATATGGTAAATCATCGTACAACATTGTTAAAGGTCACGTAGCCTTAGCGACTGAATTTCGAAAGGCAAGCGAAAAAATTGAAAGATGTACGAAGATTTCCTTTTAAAATATTCGAGGTAACTGCTACGAATAACATTTGAACCAGAGAATCATGAACTATTTTTCTTAACGGTAGTACCAACTATTCGTCTTTATCATTATCATGTTGTTCTTGCCGTATTAGGAGTAGCCTAAAAATAACTAATAAACAATTCAAATAAAGAGCCATTTTCTATTAAACTAAGAGAAAAGAGAGAAAAGTTAAAAAGATCGATGCTCGATGATTTCGATCGAATTAGACGCAATCCTCGATATATGATACCAACATGTACATTACAACTTATTTTCTGAAGATTGAAAGCCAAGGACATACGTCCTCCAGCTCTTTAACAAGCATGTACTTACGTATTACTTGCAGGTTTTCCTTATACAGGGAAAACGAAATATGAAAGAAACGCAACTGTAATCCCTTTAGAAAAAGCTGCTTCGAATATAAAACAGTATCTCCAACAGATATTTTAATATTTATAGAAACTCAAACAGAATTTCTAGGTAATTGGAGTCCTACCAAAGATCACGACCCTAAACGAGTTAAAGAATCGTCGAACGTCGATAGGGAGGAGCAGCTCTGAAAGTGAAGGCTGTCAGTTCGGAATGTAACACCTTCTCGCGTGACTGGAAGGTATCGAGGTGATGGTACGCGAGCAGCAGAATAAAAATGTCCATTCGGACGTTCGATTGCCCGGTCGTTCAACTTCTTTCATTTCTATTCTTCTTCGTCGCCCTCACTGACGCCCACTCATCCGAAATTGCACCTCGAAGATCACGGGCGCCTACTCGCTCTCCTTTTCCCCCCCTTTTGTTTCTTTTTTCTCCCATAGTTTCTTCTTTTGACGTCTCGCTTCCCCGAGGCGCCATTCGCGAGAGAACCGGAAACGTCGGCGAAAGATAACTGGTCCTAATTTTACAGCACACGTAGAAATCATACGGCCTGTTGCTCGTTCAAAGCGCCGTTATTAGTTGCTTGGTGACGACTCTCTTCTTGCTTCATAAATAATGCGATCCACGCGGTACAATTGTTCTTTCACCAAACGTTTCTGTCTTTCGCGTGCTTGCTGCTAAACGTTGCGCTTCTTAAGCGTTTTTCAGGGCATCCGAGTGTCTGTGATTTGCATGAAAGTACCGGGTTTGAAAGCTGCGTACGGTTCGAACAAATGGCCACGAGGTTTCTTTCAAAATTCTTTATCAAGTTCAATAACGTTCGAAATTCTTTTCACGAACCGAATGCTTGATCTATGAAAACATAGAGAACAGAACAGATAGAATGTTCGTTTAAAAAATAGTAGCTATTCAATTAGCGCAAATTAGATCAGCTTTGATAAACCTACCTGTGTTTTAACTTTCTTTAAAGTACATACTCTTAAAATACTTAACGAATGTAAATGAATAATCGCATTGATCTTATAAATTCTTTTTAATTCTCAAGCATTATAATCAGCTTACTACTTATCCTCGTTCTTTCGACTTTAGTCGTTTCATGACTCTCCTACGAGTCTTCATATAATTCGAGGAATCTGCTGAAAATCCTCCAAACGTATAAATTACAAATGCAAACCAAATGTTAACTCGTTATCACCCCGCATACAAAGCATTTCGTTCAGAAACGCGTAATGCATCTTCCCACGCGATGCCTCGAACTAGCGCATCAATCAACAAATAATTGCACGCGTAATTGTAGCTGTACATGTAACATCGTATCCTCAGTGCTCGATCAACGTTAGTCGTCCGACTCATTCTCCCCTTTATAGCAATTTCGTCAGTTTATCCTCTTCTTTCTGCAATGCAATTAATAGCGTACACTTATTAGCGCCGGCACGCGCTCTTTACTTCGTATGGTTCGCCGGTCGTGAGTCGGATAAAACATATAGTCGGTTTTTGTATTGGGTCAGAAACGCATCGAGGGCTACGATAACTAAAGTCGAGGCTAAGGCCAAGGCTCTTTAAGGCAACATGTTCCTCTCTTCCACATGCCAACTACGGTCAGAGAACCGAAGATATTCCCTTCTTTTCTTCCCCCGACTGGATCGTTGACGACGCGAAAACAAAAAGTGGTCGATCTTCCTTTTGCCGCTTTGGGAAACGACAGGCAATTATTAATTAACACTGGCCTCGGAACCGGTAAACCTACACCAAGTGGATACTAATTTATGGCTACTTAATTTTTCAGCGTTTCCTTGCTCGGTTTAATGAAATTGTTTGGGAGGATTGATGACGAACGCTCGGTTTGTTGATGACGGCGCGCGAAAACCTTGTCGTGGCGATGTGCCTCGCGTTTCGATGAATTATAAGTTTGGATTATAATACACGCAGGTTTGTGTAATTGATCGAGTGGCCGGAAAGATTAAGGGAATGAGAAGGTTTGTTTGTTCGCTGCTGGGGTCTTTTGAACTGCTAACTCCAGTGTCGATCATCTATTTAAAGGCGCGTAGTTCGTGCTTAAACAAGCAGAGATGAAACGAAATTCGACTGCAATTAGTCTCTACCGTTGCTCGATGAATTTTATTAGTTTTGTACGAAACTGGTACGATTTAGATGGGAAGAAAAGAAAGGTAATTGATCTGTGTTGAAAACCGAATTTAAAAGATTGCGATTTATAATTGAGTAGGCTCTTTTAAATATTATTTTTGATAATTGAATTAAGAAGAGAAGAAATAAGATTGTTTTGTTATACTTTGAGCGGTGCCATTAAGATACTATCGATAAAATACAAGCTTCGGTTAATAAAAATCACAGAGAAAACTATAGTTTCGTAATTACACAAGCATTGGCACAACTTATTTGCTTTCTTCCTTAAATATCGTACGATCTGATTAATATTTGCTGCTTCTGGAAATGAACTATTATTTGTTTTAAGTTGAAAAGTACAAATTTCTCTCCTCGAAAAGTTATCAGACTTTATTTAATTTCATAAACTTGAAACCGGATGTTCATCGGTGTAAAAATTCCAGCAATCCATAAAGATACGATGTTCTTTTATGAAAATAGTTGTTCGTAATTTCCTGGTAGCGGTGTTAATTAATAGAGTCTGCCGTGTCAGCGAATGTAAATAAGATCGAAGTGATCGCTACGATAAGATCTCGCTATACAGGCTAGTTACAACTTTGCTTACGTTGCTCCTATTGCAAGCGTAAAAGGATCGACATGTGTTTAATGCAGTATTTAAAGCATTGTGAACGTTTGTAAAGCACGTCCAATTTGCTCGTGTAAAAGAAATAAGAACTTAATGACGAATATAGATATCAATGAATACAAAGGATATGAACTGAAATATAATTCTTATGTAGAGTTAAAAAAATTAGCTTCTTAGTTATATTAAAAAAATAACTTATTTTTTTAGTATAGTTACTTTCTTAAATTACTGATTTTAATACAAACAAGAAATTTCTATACGTAGGAAGATGATTTAAATTTCTTACCCTTTCAATAGTAGAATTTATTATAAAATATAGTGTTAAGAAATTGTTAATCATATCGAAAAATAATTTCTATTTTCAAGAAAATTCATCAAAATTCGTTTAATACGTAACATGATATGGAATGCAAAGGAATACGTAAATGAACGTGAAAGAGCAGAAAGTACCTACTTAAATCTCAATATGTGTCTGATTTTTATTCATAATATCCGATTGCTGGTAATGTGAAAAATTCATGTTTGGAATATTTTACGATTGATGCAAAGTGGTTGAGAACTTGTAAATCTGGTTTAAGCGAGTACTTTCACGCAAAAATGATGCAGAAGTTCGATGAGCTGCAATCATATCGCATTCCTGATCGATACTTTACACAGCAAATCTGAAACGTTGGAAAACATTCGAACCAGGTTAATAACTGTCGTGAAATGAATTTTTTACGTAACTCGTGTCTTTCATAAAAACGGCGAGATACATAAAATCAGAAAACTATAAGACAACTGCGGTAAAGTCGTTGAGTAAGTTTTTAAGTGCGCGAGAACCTTTTATCTGCTCTTTCCACGTTCTCAGGAACTTTAATAAGTTGTTACGTTCCAGCAGTAACTAGTTTTAATCGCTTTATTTACAAGTTTGTCGAGATTCAATGTTAGGTGTACGGAGTATCAATTCTGGAACAGCTCTGACAGCATTTCAACATAAAATCTTAAATATACAATTATGAGGATAATTTTGTCAAATATAATAGCAGACATTACAAATATGTAATAATGTAACTAAATATAATATCAAAAGTAAAACATATCAATAGAATGTAATGTTGAAACTTTGAGGAATATAATATTCTACATTGTCCAAGGATTATTCTCATTCTATTCATAACGTCATATTGAGAATGAAAATTGAATCGTGCAATATGTCTTTTTTTTTCTTTGCCAATTCGTCACGTGCGTGTGTAACGAGCGCAACTCGTAAAAAATGTTGCAATTCCCATGTAGACTGGATTTCACATAGGATGAAGGTGAGAAATAAAATTTAAAAATAAGTAAGGAATCGTAGTAAGTTTTAGAAAGGAAGCACATAAAGGATAACGTAAATGCTACGCCTAGTTCCAATATCTCCTATACGTTGTTCAGCTAGAAAGATAAAACAAGAAAGCCATGCAGTCTTTTCACCGAAATACTACTTTTCAAAATACGTATTGCTTTCACATGGTAGCTGTCAAGTTGGGACATATTTCTATCTACGAGAAATTTGAAACTCCTCTTGCAACTTTGACGTACAAATGGCCCATAAATACGATAAGCTGGCTTTTTGCTGTGAATTATGTCCCCGAGATAAGCGTTCTGACGATACGTTCATCGTTTCGATGTTTCTAATACAGAATTTGTGAAACTAGAAATACATGTACCTGAAACCCAGGATTTTCTCCACAAATATATTTTATTTGTCTTTACGATATCGGAATCTATATTGGAAAAAAAAAAAAAGAATTAGATATTTATTTTTCGCTTTACTTTGATTAATTTAATTTGATGTATTTAAAATTTTCCAGATAGTCGTAGATTAAAATTAGAACTTAAGCAATGAAATTTCTAGACTAGACACATGGAAGTGTAATTCAAATTTCATAGAAATTGTATTTATTAGTTTGATATAACATTATCGTTAAATATCTCTTTTTTTTTAATTTTGAAAATTTTCAAAGATTCAAGCAAGAACCTCTATCTAATTTCAATAAGATTCTAAATGAAAAGCTTCCAAATTAATTCAAAGATCGGCAATCGTTATTTATTATTCCGATGGAATCATTACCGGAGATTTTCTTTGAAGTTCGTAAGATCATTTAATTAGTTATCAATCAGAAAATAATTTATTACAGCAGCGCATCGCGTTAATTTCGCGATCGCTTTTCAATTCTCGCGGCTCGACAAGAGGTTCGCGTGCAAAAGCCGCGCAAGTTAAAGCAGTCGACACTTGAAATATTAATGTACCTGCTGCATAATTAATTACCCGTTCGACTTGGTGAACTGTGGCTGTGGTTTTGTAAAAATAATAATACCGACGAAAAATTATTGCCCATGTTCGGCATAAATATTATCTGTCAGGATAATTCTTTGATTCGTCCAAAGGGAAACTGTGTGCTGTGGTGTCGATGAGGTAATTAAGAGTGAACAAACTGCTACCAAGCACGCAATTAAGAGCATTAATTGACGATGGGGACTCGTCAAAGAGAAAAACTTCTTTTTCCTCCGCTAAATTGAACAGTGCGCAATAATCGCTCTTCTACCATAGAATATATTAAATTACAATCGAATTATAGTTTATACAACGCAATATAAATTTTGGTATTGTTCTTTGCTTCTAGAAAATGATAATATCAAAGTTATTGCCAGAATATTTTAAAAATAGAAATAAGCAGAACCTTCATTCTGCTGCCGCTCTCGAATCTTTGTATTCTAATTCCAATCTTGTTAGAACTAGCGAAACGATTCACGTTTTAAGAAAAAACGAAAAACGAAGACGGATGAAATATTTAATTTTTTCGTAGGCGGTCGCTTTCTCGCGGAAGGATACCATAATTGAAAATGTTTATTCGCGCTGATGGTCAATTACGTTACATTGTGTACACGCGACTGCAGCCTATCCGGAAACTGGCTGCAAAATCGCGGAACGACGAGGTTTAAACTGGCGATTTACAACGTGTCTCCTCCGGCATTGAATGTTACATTGTAGTGAAGGCGTCAGCGGTTTGATAAGTGTGTGACGGTTGAAAAGAAATCGCGATTCACGGCGGAGGATCGAATCCTTTGTCGGGTCCATGATTAAAGTGCTGGTTCGATGAAAGGGATGTTCTACCCTGATCGAACCTGTCACGCCGTGATGCCATTTATCGAAGACACGACTTTAAAGAAACTATCAGGAGGCTACTTCCTTCTACCGAGGCAAAGAATAATGCATTATGTTATCGATAGCTTTACAGAAAATAAGTGCATATAACGTGGAGTTGGAAAGAAGACGTAGCGTAAGGAATGCGGGTCTGATTGGTTATTTCTTGCAGATCCGACACGATCATAAAGATAAGCACACGTGTTGGCTGAAAGTGTCACATATTGCAAATAAAACAATGTAACAATATGTGACAGTGAACGATATAGAACAGTACCTTTCTTGCTCCTGTGTCATCCTGCTGGTCATCTTTCCGACTCCGTAGTATATTAATCTTATGGTATTGCCGTTATACATTTAACAGAGGTTGTTCTACTCTGTAAAACATGTCTTTTTAAGTTGTTTATTCGCGAAAAACAACTTGATTAGTAATTCTAGAATTATTTATGGTTATTTATAATAGATACTATTTATACTTATTTCCCTTTGGTAATAAATTTTGACGCAGATCTTTCCAATAACATTGTGGAAGATTCGAAAAATCAGCTATTGATCTTATGTAGTTGTGTCTGAAGTTTCCAATCCGTTGAGGTGCACGTGCAATGTCGAGCAATGCGTGAGGTCCGGTTCAGGTTATATAATCGGAGTGAAATGATACACCGAATCGAGATCTGTATCCGCCGATCAATCTGTCTGCCGTACCATCTGAAATATTAACGTGTCACGGGCATACGAATTGAATTAAAACAGTTGTCGAAGGAATCGACAGAGTGATCAATAATGGGTCGATGTATGAACGATCGCGTCACTACAGCTTGAATGAAGTGGCACATACCGATCCAGTACTTGGATGGGAAGATCTGTTCGGCACAATGATCGATTGTACAGTTAAGAGTTGGATATTCGAAGAATTCTTAGAGATTTTTTGTAACAATAATTTTTTAATATTTATCTAAATATTTTTTTCAATTGTTATTTAAATTATTTAGAAAAATAGTATCTTCTCCAGTGCGGTAAAATTAGTTCATTTCGGTTAGTTTTATCCCTTTCTATCATCATGTCTATCAAATACCCAATTAATTAGTATGAGATTTTTAGAGAGTTCTATACTAATTAGAAGTGTGAACATCTCGTTAAAACTTCCATGTATCTCATTAAAACTCCCATTGGCTCTCAAGAGGTCACTACCCTTATCACTGTACGAACCAATCTTCTCATAGAAAAATGTACGAGTGTTTGATTTATCAGCCTGGGAAACACTCAACAAGGAGAAAAAACAGGTCCCCATTTCTCATATCGCGCCTGATTATAAAAATTTCACACACACACGGACGCACAAACCTGTAAAAAATACAAGCATACGGTGATTGTCACACGGTGCACGTAGTCGATTACCCGTGGAATGCAATTACCGCGGATGAATTTTTGTTTTGCGATTTTTTTCTCCTGTTCCTAAGTTATGTCGTACGTTCAACTTTTGTCTATGATATTCTGCTGTTAACGGTGCAAGAAATTTAGAATATTTCAAGGGACTTGAAGAATTTCATTAACATGGAATTTTATAGAATTTCATTAATAGAGAATTCCGTAGAATTTCAGAAATTCTTTATGGGAACCTAATGATATTTATGTCGCTATTGTTGGAAACTTTTATTTTCATATTTCAATTAACAGAGTGTGGATGTTTATATGGAAATTATATAAAACGATTCATCATAGTAGGAATAATTGCGAGTAGCTTGTTTCGTAGTTTTATAGTCGTCATTACTTTTATTATCAGTCCACTGTAAATGTAATTTATACGTGGTCGTAATCCTCTTCGCAGTTTATTGCGATTGGGCGTGGAGACACGTGGATACGTCTGCGTTGCGGTATTTAAAGTGAGCTATAGATTTCATACGATCTTCGTCTACCATAAAGAAAAAAGAAAAAGAGTCCTCAAAATTCTACGGTGTTCAACTTGAAAATGTATTAGTGACTGCAATTAATATGTATTCTATAAATCTACAAATATTTAAATAGTATTTACATGCTTAATTTCCTATAGTTACATTAGTTAGCGCTGGTAATTAGTAGATAACCAGTTAACCATTTGTTAGCGAATTAATATAGTTTTTTATAATTCTACAGTCGGCACAGAAGATCTTGGACATTTTTGAAGCGAATTGCATATTGTTGGATATTTCCAAGTTTCTTTGTATCTTTGAATTTGGTGTAGTAGCAAGGTAGATATGCGATGATGTTGGTATTGCGATATTCTCATTATTCAACAATGTGTTTTTCCATAAGATGCGAATGTACAACGTTGGAGTGACCTATCCTAAGTCTAGTTACTTGCAGTTCTTCTCTTCTGAAAGCCACTATTGGCTCTACTTTGTATATGTTTCTCCAGGATTTACGTAAGAAGATGTTGTGGTTTTGCCAGAAGTTATCCCATTTTTCGCTCATTATTTTTACGAGGCGTTTATCTTTGTTACCAGTTAGCTAGAAACAATATAGTTAAATTCATTAAAACTTGATTTCATCCCAGCGGACTAAAGTCCTCCAAAATCGTTGATTTTCTCAACAAACCTATTGTTATAAGATTCGTTGTTCTTTCCTCTCAGCTTTCAATCAAAGAATCACCCTAACTAGAAATGACTCCAACGAATCGTTCGCAGGAGCCACAGTTTCGTCCTTCTCAACGGATAGAAAGCAATCTTTGTCGACGCTGGCCAGCATCGATGGTTCCATCGGTTCTCGTTCTTGTAGCGGCCGTGGATCCCCGAACGGCTGCTAAGAACGGCGCGACCATTAATATTGCGCCTCGTTAATCTTGTGGAGAGCGAGGCTGATTAATCGAAAGAACGGTTCGCCGACTGGCCGGCATTAATTATCCTTCACGGACAGCTTTTCATTTTCGGCCCGATATTCGCCGCGGGACGCCACTTATACGACTTCCCGGCTACGATAATCGATTTCTCGCGGCACAGGGACGCACCTGTAACTCTCGGCCGGCCGCGTAAATCAGCGCCGCGGCGTCAGAACCCGTATATAAATAACCGTAATCGCGGCAGCAACCTTTGACGACAATATTGATGGCGATGATCATCCACTCGCGGCTGGTAAAAGTTGCGTGATACTTTAATGATTTAATTAGGTGAAATTCCGAGCTGCGTGCGGAGAAATGCGGGTGTCGTTTATGAAAGAGACGTGTTACAAGTTGCTCGAGAATGAGAGGATAAAGTCGTGGATTGTTGCTCGAGGCAACACGGGTTTTCGAGAATTCATTTGGTGTTAGTTTAAAATTGCGAAAAATTTCTTACATAATTGACAGAGTATTTTAATGTGCTTTTGGTAATTATGATAATTATTTCACACGTTTACGTTATTGGTTTCTTTCTTAAATATCTCGCCAATACGCAGATAATTTAATCATACGTATGATAGAAAATTTGATGAATAGTTACACCGAAAATGTAATTGCTGTGTAATATTTATCTTCACGGAAATAAAATCTTTAATGTCGACCAAGAAATAACTAATGATTCTAAAATAAAGCTAGTAATTTTTAAATCAAATTTTTTCCCTTATGCTACTTGCAGAATAATCTTAAGAAAATAAAACGTGCAACTTTCTCTCATAAAGAAAGCACGTTTTTAAAAGTAACTTACGCGCCATTTTCATGGCAAGTGCAAGATGCTATTACCTTAAATCGCCATCGTAATAACGTACCACGTAACATCGATATGAAACGAAATCTGCGAAGCTGGATAAGCGACATATGCGTGCACTTACCCCGACAAATTACCTTTAATAAACACGGGGATACATTAACGCGACACCGCGTACAAAAGCGTTTGAAGCTGCCCGATGACAGTGTGCAGCTCCCAGCAGTTTGAATGCAGGAAATTGACTTTGTCAGTCTCGAGTGGTCGCGACCGCTTCTTTTCAGTGTCAATAGAGTGCCTGTAAAAACGAGCCAGTCGCGGCCAGGATCTCACAGCCAATACTTAAGAATCAGTGAGAAAAACTTTGTCAATCAAACTGTTTGCTAAGGTGAAATTTGTCACCGTTAGCAAAAATCATTGAAACAAGTGTACCAATTTTTTATCGTAGTATATATAGAATTCAAACAATTTATGTAACTTTCACATAATTTTGTGAATTTTATATTTACATCGTTACATATCTTTTTTAAGGCGAAAAGGAAGGTGGAACGATCGATAGATGTTCGATACCCCGAAAGATGTTCCATAATTTCTATAGATTTTGTTATCAAACAGTTATCACTGCTGAATAAAAATTGAGTCTCTTAAAAATGAGCCTAGAGATTCTATTTCTTTCACGAACAATTTTCAACAATCCGTAAACGCATCAAAATGATACGATAGTCGAAAAGTTATTTTCACCGATATTCACGTTCAATCTTGCAAGATCGATTACATAGATATTCGATAGTAGGATGTCTTCGTTGGGGGCAAGTCCGCGGTTCAGGCGTTCGAGATGGTTGGTATGTCTCTGGCGACGGCGCCATTGTCTGATAATTAACATAGCAGACAGCTGTGGGTAGGCATACGCGAGATTTTGCATCCGTGCGGATCGACTACGCGCGCGAACTACGCCTCGTTTGGAATTTACGAACGCGTGACAGTCGCGTCGCGGAATCGCGTTTACGAGATTGCGTTTTCATTGACGCCGCTCATTCACGGGGCGAACACGCCTGCACGAACTGGAATGTCGCTTTAGCTGCTGAATGAAACGTTTCGCAACAGGCGGTAGACCCAGCTCGACATCGCAATAACGTACGGCGAATTATTTATGTATTTTGGCTCGAACGACCGGAGGCGGTACGTAGGTTCCACCAAGAAAGAGAATAGATCGTTGTTAATGGTATTTTTTAATAGCTGCGTTTCGGTTTACGTCTATTTGAGGCGAGGAAATACGGAGGTTGGAACGATAAATGATGTTACGCGTAGCTGACACGTGGTATTGAAGATGTGAAAATTAAATCATGGATGATATCTCTGCGAGTAGGATGGATGCCAAATTAGCAATCAGATTCGATAATTAGAGGTGGATTCAGCGATTGTCTTGCAGAGATTGGTTGTATTGTTTTATGCCGTTTAAAAGGGACGTTAATTTGAAATTTCTCAAGATTAATACGTATTTCATAGCTCTACCTTTTACAATGACGATTACCACCTGTGTGCAAGAAGAATCGCTTTGAAACATCGACTGTCGGATCTGTGACTTATGATTCAGCTGATCGTCAATAGCTAAATATATAAATCCTATGAGGAAGGATTCGCGTTTAAACACTTTCTCCAACCTTGCTAACAGGAAGAAAGTCCCGAAACCGATCTCCATTAGGATCAACAAGTACTGTCAAGAATTCAACATTCTTCTTCCTAATAAAGAGGAACGCAATCCATTCTCCATTCCTCCATGGACTCAGAAACTCATTCTGAAACTATTTGAGAAACCGCAATAATATACGAAATCGCAAATAATAGTTTTATTCTGGACTTTAGTGTTAATCTTAAAGTAAACTCATAAATAAAAGAAAAAAGAAATAACTATCAGAATCGAACAAGTAGTTAAAAATGTTATGTAAAAGTCCCTAAAATCAAAGGAACTTGCTATAACATATAATATATGCAGAATGTATACGCGCATTTTAGATGTACAACATGCTAGAAATAGGTTTATCGTTCTATTCACTACTTCTTTTGCCGCGTAAGCGCCGATTGATTTGGTTATGTATGTATTATACGTACATACGTTGTGATATTATCGCGAGCCGACGAAACGGGTTCACGTGCTGACTTACGCACATCCCCGGTCGTACTTTCGTGACTTTCATTCATATAAATGCAAGGGAGCGGCGATAGCTAAATGCGAGTGGGTTTTACAGTAGCTAGAGAGGATGACGTGTGGCATAGCGAAACAATAAAGTATCGCTCTGTCTCGGCTCACTGTGCATATCCTTATGCGGCAGCATGTTATTCCAGAGACCGACGATGGTGTTTTATTACCTGTGATTTATTGCAATATTTACCAATGATTACGATTGCAACATTGTCTTTCATATCGTTCTTCTTTCTTTCGTTGACCAGCTCTATCATCGGATAATAGAACTCTCTCTATTGATTTATTCGTTCATTGATCCGCGATCCGGTTGAAGAGAAGTTACGAAATGTTTACGTTTCCTTTGCGGAGTTGATTGTATTCTAACTTCGATCAATACAATTTTTAAACTCGTCCAAAAAATACCTACTCTCTCATAAGTTAGTTAGGTACTTTAATCTTAAAGAGGTGTCAATGAGAAGCAAATAATAATTTGTTACACTGATATATTTACGTATAAGTGGTAATAATAATAATGTTCGGAAATATAATGCGACACGAGACACTACAATATGCCACTATTCTGTTCGCCCGCTCATTTGCGACTCTCTTCTTACAAGAGGCTATAGAATACCAAAAAGTGTGGATAAATTGTTTTACGAGAGTTTGTAAGAGAACGAAATTTCTCCTATCTGGCAAGGAGACAGTTCCATGTTGCAAAGTTTTCCCTTATCGCGACAGCCAAAAGAAGAGAGTGAAAGAGCGGAAACGCGATAACATCCATACATTCATCATTCCTGGTAGCCGGGACTAGACCGTCGTCCAAACACACATGACGTGATAACGGTCGTAGCTCCTGGCTCTAGGTACGATAAGTTAATATACAAACACCGAGTCCTTCAGCATCCTCGTTTCCTGATCCACATCTCTAAGCTATCTTATTAGAACGACCCAGGGTTCAGATCCTAAGGTTTGGTCGGTGCTAGAGATTACGTCAGAGATGCAGGAGCTTGGAACGTGTGTCGGTCAGTGGCTCGAGATCTTATTTTTCTTTCGATTCTCCATGGTTCCCCTTCCGTGGAGGAGACCGAACGGTAGAACACGAATGAAACAAGCCACAGGCACCGGGACCATTAGTCATAAGGACCACCGTGCGAGACCATTCGTGGTCCATCGTCATATGGACCAAACCTCTGCAGGATATTTTGTAAACGCGTTATCGTGAACACGAAAATCTGGCTTCCCCTTTGACAGACCCTTCGAAGATGAGCCATCTCTCGAGCTTTTCCCTTTTTTCCTTCAACAGGATTGTCCGATAAAGAGAGATTGGTGAGCTTTGGGAAGATTCCTTTTCGCTTTCAGCTTTGCTCGTTTAGCGGGCCATAAATCGCGCGACAGAGTCGTGTGACAGTCGGAGTATTCTTGAAAAATAGTGAAGCATCCTCTTGATATTTTTAACCGTACTGCGACCTTCGCCGTCCGATAGTATCCTCTTTTCTTTGTTGAACTGTCTCATATCTGCGGAATTAGGTACACGTTTATTGCAAATAGTTATACAGAGTACTGGAATCTTTAGATTTTGTTTAAACTATTATGTTTAATAAAGATTAGATACATTTTTAAAGAAACAATAGAATGGGAAAAAGATGCATTTTATGTTATTAATTTTTTATTATTAAACTATTTTTATTATACATTTTCTTCTTTGCTACCGGGATATGATTTCCTGAATTTCAACCTCGCTCGATTTCAAGCGTAATACAGCCATAACACATACAACTACCCCTGGGACTTTTCTTCTTCTTGTTGGCTATACGCGATCGGTTTGATCGTGAATAGAACAATTTAGCATAGGACAATGAGCTCGTAACCAGCTAAACGAACCGTAAACGTGAGTCATAGTATCCTCGATCTCCTACTCTACGCCCGTGCGCCGGTATATTTTAGTGCCATTAGTATTTTTGATGATTCAGTTCACCGTGTTCCGCGGTAATTCATGGTACAGGGTACGCGAGGTTTGATGTCATCAGGTTGCTGTTTTCGATGAAAATAGGCTAGTTTTCTGGTCCACATAAATTTACAGTCTCTCATGGCATAATTTAGTGGCATCGTTCTTCCACTACATGTGTTACTTCATCTTTGCTTTTTCCGTTAAGTGATGCGTGAAATTTTGCGTTTAATATATTACGATCTTTTTCACCTTCACCATTAAAAATAATTGAGTTTCAAACAAATTGTTCCGAAGCCAGAAAATGCGATAAAGTATACGAGATTTAGTTATGTTTCTTATTAATGTTCTCTATTATTTAATGAAGTGTATATTAATGTTATTTGATAGCATGTAAGTTCCTAGTTTGTAGCAACCTGTTGAACAAGTTCAATCGCTCCTTAATCTACTCATCATACGACCCACAACGTTGCAGACATATACAGAGTGTCCACGAGCAACACAGTTCTTTCATAATTATAAAGAAATTAAAAATATAATTAAGTATACATTAAAGTTATATATGTGAAATATGAAGACCAAATATACATAGCAATAGAAGAAAAAATATCTATAGGATAGACATGGGACGAACACAATATTTTACGTCATAATTCATCAAAAATTGTGATAGAATCATAAAACGTACAAAAGTTATTTGCAATATATTGTTTGATTAATAAGATCATCAGTAAAATTTGGAATCAATCAGTGTTTCATGAGCGCCATGTACCTTGTAAAAGATTGCTCAGCCGGTTTCAAACGCACTGTAAAACTCGTTTTCACACTGTATCCACATCAGTTTCTATTATGAATTATGTTCACGTCGAACAAATCCGATTATAGCTTTCGTATGCGTAACTGCGTAATGAATGAGAGAAAATCCAATATACTTGGCAGTTTATGATACTTGCTACGGTTATATAGGATATCATATTATCTACATCTTATTCTCACCATTTTCCACCTTAATAAGCATAATCCTCATTATATTATAAAAATCTTCACTCGTAAATTCCGTTTTTTATTACCAAATCGGTGAAGAGTAACCTAATGTCGTCGTACGAAGAACTAAAATCTACTCGTCTCTAACGATTCGTTGAACCTACCCTTGAACAGAATCTCTCATGATCCATATCTTCACCAAGTGTTTCGGCGGTCCATCGGCATCTTCCTCTCCGCGCCTTCCGGACTCGCATGCAAATCACGCGGTCTGGCCAATGGATGCTCGTCTCCTTCTGTTTCCATCGTGTTGGTCGCCGTGGTTGCGTAGGTTTGCTCACGAACGTGGACACGTGCGCCGCCGGAAAGATGGAACAGGGTTATTTCTGTCGTCATCAGTCACTCGTGGCGGGCTTAAGTCCCTGGCGCACGGGCTCACCAGGAGAAAGGGAGTAAAACAGGCCTGTTCACCGGCAAGACACAACACAATGCCGCTACCACGGATTTGTTTCTTTTCCAGAGCTTTTGTACACGCGCACGGTCCGCTCGCGAGTCGTTCGTGCAGAAGCGAGTCTCAATTCGACAAAGCTATTAGGTTTAGCGGAAAATTCCGTCTAATTTAGGCCGGGGCCACACGAGATTCGAAACGCCGTCCATTGCGTGACGTCCGTTGTAGAAATATGTATATTGTCAACGCACGTTCTTAGCGTGTGGGCTGAGCTCCAATATACGACAATATATTTCTACAACGGACGTCAGGCAACGAACAGCGTTCCAACGCTCGTGTTCAACATCTTCGGTCTTAAGGCAAAAGTAGATTAGAAAATACGTTTCTTATTGTGTTATCACGGCGCATTGTTATGTATCAAATATTATAAGATATTTATAGAAATAATTTTCTTCAAGAATATCAGAACACCGATTCAATCAAAGCGAAATCTCTCGTTCCTTTCATACGATTGAGATATACGAAATCCTAACATACAAGTGAAACGAAAAATCATATGAATAACGGCTCCTTCGCATCCTCCAGAAATTTAGGAAATTTTCTAACAGAAAAATAAGATTCGATCAAAAATGACACACTTGATTCAATCCCTATCATCACACTTGATAGGGATAAATATAAAAAATTACGAATTAAAATTACTAGTACGAATATCGCGTTGGTACGGCAAAGTCATCGTAACTCTACCCTGTTACAATTTATCGGTGTAGTCGAAAGCAAAAAGATTCATTCAATGAGCGTGATTAATACCGGACGTTCGATAAATGACGCGTCGGAAGCGAGCACGAGATTTCGATAACGGTTGCGAATCAAGCAACATACGCCTAACTACCGCTGAGATCGTGAGCGAGATCATCGTTGTCTCGGAGGCATTCATCGATTATCGTGAATCGCGGTTGCGTTCTCCAGCTACGATTTCATCCCGATAGGCCTGTTTCTTTGTGGTAACGACGGCGGTTGAGAATTCTATGGGAGAAGGGAGAAACTGACCTGACTGTTCTTTTCAGATAAGATCGAACGAAAGCGGGAAGCGTCGAACGTAGGCGTGACTCCCGTTGACACGGGAAAAGAGGCAACGGGACCAGGAAATCGAGCGTGGCTCCGATCGAAATCGTTGATTCGCGTAGTCGTTCTCGGTGAATCAGCACTACGCTCGCTTGTTAGTGAGAAAATGCGTCCGCGAAGCAACGATTAGGAAATTTTATTGATCGAGATACGTGACATTTGCAGGAGAAGAGCGCAGCTAGAAGGGAGGATATGCTGAAGTGGCTTTAAAACACACTCTCCTTTTTCATTGCACGTAGTCTGTTTTAAAAGTAGTGGAACTTTAAAGTATTAGATTAAGTTTTTATTTCAGTATAATTTAGGTCATTGTTCGTATGAAGAAAGAGTAAATATTGTATGGAGGGAAGAAGTAGATGTTAAAAGAAATTGTAAGCTACGTTGTAATCGCGTATTGCTTAATAGCTTGCATTGATGAGAAAATGAAACCTAAATAACAATCGAAATTTCTTTCAGCCACTAAGTATTATAAAGAGTATGTAGGTTTACTTTGGATATCTCTCTTTGTGTATAAGTTTTAAAATCGCATCAACTGCGTCTATGTAGTTATTGGCGACGATAATGTGAGCAGAAAGAGATTTACTCGTTAGATTTTGCTAAATAACGAGACGTCTTTCAGAGAGGAGAAAACGTTTCAGACTTAATTTCTATCGCAGAGACTTTCACACGAAGTTCCTTTGATCTGCTATTTGTTAGGAGAGTAATTGGATTTAGGGCAATTTAAAAGGACGTATTTATCGGTAATTCGACAATTGTACATGTCGCAGATTGGCGGGTTAGCTTTGGACGTCTTATATGAAGACTCTAAGGAAAAAACATAAGTTTTTCTTGATTTTCTGATATGTTTTGTCTATGAAGAGAAAGTATCTTAGTATGAAATTGAAATAGAAACATTCAAATTTTCCATAAACACATGAATATCAGCAATCTAATAATTACATATCCGTGACTTCCTTTCGCAAAGATACGAATTTTTGGTATTTTTCATTCTCTACATCGCACGTACCTTCCGTAATTCGCAAATTACAAAAGATGCGTGGAGCTTTCGCGCGCGATTCGTATATTCTCGAGCGGGTAACACGTGAAACGGCACATTTGCATTTCAAAGCGACTAGTTTCACTCTCCGATTCCTTCTCGTCGTTCGATCGGGTCGATACACGGCGCGCGCAGTGCGCGCTGCATAATTTACACCCGGCAGAATCATTAACCAGCAACCGCAAAAATTCGCTCTCTCTCATCTGATATCATAGAATAGTCGCTGCTAAGTCGAGAAAGCAATAACTTCACTCGTGGGTGTTGGCTTTAAATTAAACGGCTGTCGCTGTTTGAAGATCGATCGCGTCGGACAATTTCTCTGCACAAAGAGAATCTCAGCTATAGTGTATATAAAAGTTACAATAAGAGGCAATAAATTAATATTATTCGTAAGTGAAAATGTAGATCCTAGATTAAATTTCTTCAGACATAATAAAGCATCTTTCTATTCCTTTCTGTGTGAAAAACGAGTTTGTTATCAAATGTTGGACTGCAATATGCGACAATATCAAAATCGTAAAAAAAAGAAATATAATGAATTACTTAGCTTAGTTTCTAAGATATTTTCAATTTTGATCTAATAATATTCTAAATATCAAAGAAGACTTATCATAGCATGATAAAACGTAGTTTATTTGCAAACAAACCCTGAAATAAAATAAATGCGAAATATTTAAAATTCAGATTAGTACTAGAATCCAAGTTATCTGTTATCTCATTTGAGACACTTAATTATGGTACAGAATTCTTTAAAAATTATTTATTTGATCTTAGCACAAGGTAAACTGTCCTTGTGCTATTCTTAAAATGAAAACGATCCTTTCTTTCAATTTGTTATTTTTTATCTTTATTTCAAATAAAATTTGCTCGCAAGCCTATCGGTATAAACGAAAAACATATCGAAGTGAAATGTAGGATAAAATAGAATAAATTAAAGCGTCACGTAAGTACTTATGCATAAGCCATTCGAAGAACACCGAGGGACACCCAAGATGTGTATAATGATAACCAGGGTATCATACAACGTTCTACTATTGTCAATTAGAAACGTAGAGACTGAAACAAAACCAAGAGACCTGACAGAATTTTAGGATCCTTGTCCTCTCGGGTTTTATCTAGACATGTACGCTTTGATGCCTAATCGCCCTTATGACATATACTTCTTTCGTCGATTACGCCATGGGTTCCACGTAGAATAGCTTTCATTTCGTCTTTGGTCGTTCAAGGGGACGATCGCTCGTCACGTTGCTTTGACACGGTACAAGCTCGCGTGTCGATTATTATTTACGCGCGTTTAACCTGTTCAGGCGTCCAGGATAGTCAGGAACCTGTTCACCGATGCACGTTGTCACTCGCAACGCTGCATCTCTCCGCGGTAACTTGTTCGCTCGTGTGCAACTGGTTCCGTGCTGTGAGCTCTGTCATAACCTGTCACTATATACCTACAGCATCCATTATACCACATATCCTAAGGAAATTACGAGATAGATCGGCCGCTTGCATCCTCGATATCGAGGAATTTCTTCAAATGTCATTCGTATAGCAAGTTTCTCTTCCTTTGCGTGAAATTTCACGTTTAATGCTACAGGTGATTGGAAGCTGCATTCATCGTGAGGAATATACTTAGGATCGATTAATTAATGATTTTCGATAATATTGCGAAGAATTTGTTACTGACAGGGTAGTCATAACATGGCATACATATGGAGTAAAATTTATCGTATAAGTTAACACCTTACAAGTAATATAAATTACAAATGCAACTTGCGTACGTTGAGCAAATCTTCAGAATAATTTATCTCAAATAACAAACGCCAAAATTTCTTGTTTTCAACATTTACTTTATTTCCTTCACGAAGAATTTAACTACATATTCTCTCAATTGTAGTAATTGTGCTGATAATAATAGATCGCCTATTGCACTGTATTTTGCCTGCTGACTTTAGATTTCAAGTTTATCGTATGTTTATCAGTTCGAGGTTTCGCAATTTATTTCATTTTATTTATTATTTAATTTCTAGGACAATCCGCGCTATATGGAATGAATAAGAGCCTAAAAAATAGCGGCCTTTTCCCATCGACATTCAACGTGGCCGCAAAGGCAGACATCTTCGTCAACGCAACTTGCGGTGAAGAAGGGCCAGAAACATTTTGCAAACCTTCCGAATCGTCGAGATGCGCGGTTTGTGATGCCAGGAGTCCGGATCCAGGCAAGAAACATAATATCAGCAACATACTGGATTCGAGTCCTGGAAAGTGGTGGCAGAGTCCAACCCTTGCCAGAGGAGAACACTACGAATACGTGACGATAGCTTTGGATCTTAAACAGGTAAGATGGCTTTAAGATGATAAACAATGATTTTTGTTCTATAGTTTCGTAAGGCATTTTTATGAATTTTCTATGTTCAAATCGATGGACATTGGACTTTTTAATTCAATGTAATCTTCGTGGAGAAGTGGTCATCACTTTTCTAGAAATCTGAACACTAGTTCTTTGTTTATTAACATTACAATATCTGTTTGTTGGTATCTTTAAAAAATTTTGTTATCATCTTTTATTTTGTCTTTTGGGACGTTTGAAAAATAGTTTATTATCATAGCACGTTCAGGTGTGGACAGGAGGCATAAAAGCAATGGATAAGGTTCGTACGAACATGCGTTCTATTTGACGTTGCCTCAAATTTATAGCCACTTTGTATTCCGATAATCTGCAACTGCTTACCTTTGTAGAAGTTGCTCGACATGTCCTCGCTCTGTATTATACGACACACATATGCAATTTTTGAAAAATCACAAAATTCTTTGATACGACGACTGCAAACTTGCACCGATCATTTCGAGCACCTTTTACATATGTAAGCAGTCGCGGATTACCGAAGCATAAGAACGGCTGTAACTATGTAGCAAGGTTAGGACACGTGTCTGTATGAACCTTTTTCATTGTTTGCCTGCTTGCTGTTCACTTCTAAAGCGAGTCCCACGTGTTACAGTACAACTTGTATATCAAAACCAGTCTGGATGTGATTACGTACCAATCTTTTCTCTTTTAATTGAAATTTAATATCCACACAAGTAGCGATTTAAAGTTCAGTACACGACTGCAGCAGCAGCGAAATTGAGATCTAAACCGCGTTGACAAAAAAAGCAAAAGTGGACATCGAAACAGTTCGTTCGGTTATTTACAATGTGTAAATCGTCTGGCCAACATTTATATAGCCTTCTGTTAAAGCGTGCCGCAGGATTAAAATACCCCTCTCAATCTCATCACTACCACCAACGCGTAAACCTAACTCCGTAGCAACGTTGCTTGTTTCAAAGGTAGGAAAGGAAAGACAATGCCGGGCTACCCCAGCCGCCGCGTGATCCCGTGAGAAAAGCGCGTTTCATTATTCAAACAAGCCTGTATTCCAAACGATTTATTCCCCTCGTGTCCCCTCTTCGGCTTTCGGCGAGCAAAATTCAAGCAGCCGCCTTACATTACGCCGCCATTAAAGGGTCGTGTAGCGGGCGCTGAAGAGAGGTTCCTTGTCCCTTCCGAAAAATCGTAAAGTCGCTTTTTCCCTGTTCGTTAGGCTCGTTTCTCGGATTGTGCCCGATCCTCTACGAATTTATGTTCCCTACGAACCGCGTGGCGGCGGCGGCTCGGCTGAAAAGAGAGCTCCGGGGAAAGGAGGTTAGAGAAGAACGTCAACTCTGGGAAAAAGAGAAGGTGGAGGCGACGCCGATTACGCGAAGCAGAGCAAACGGAGATAGACAGATAGGATGGCTAGATAGAGAAGGGCAATGGTTACTTTCTGGTCCCTTTCTTGGAATTTCGCATGCAGCGAGCAACGGGTATACCTGGGGAGCTGGTCCCGCAGCAAATTGCGGGCGGCGCTGGCGAAAAACGCTTTAACGAGCAACGCGGCCCTTCTTAGATTCCCTTGGTAATAAGGACGCGACGCAATCGAGAAAGTGGGAGGGTCGGATATTCTGGGGCAAACGACTTTTCCGTTAAATACAGTCGGTCAGAAAAGTCTACGTATATTTCTTAAATGGAAAATATTATAGTAAGAATCGTTAGCTCTACGAACTTTTGTGGTAAATTAAAGAATACATATCGTTAAACCGTAACACGATTTATTCACTTTCGTTTTTATTAAGGGAGAGGAAGTAAAAAAATGTGACATGTGTCGTTATAGAAATTACATACACCTGTTATATCTGCATAAAATCATAAAAATAGTAGACTTAATATTATATTAATATCTTATGGATCTTGTGTAAGCACCAAGAATAGCCTGCTGTCTCCTTGTCCTTGGTAGAATTAAAAGTCTCATAATTGGTGTAACTTTGTGTCAAGAGGTTTACGAGTTAAATATTTTAATTCTTTAAATTCCTTTTAGAAATATGAATATTCCATTTTATTGTGAACAGGGGAACAGGTTAACCCCTTTTTCATACATAAGCGAAATGTCGCAAGGTACAAAATTAATGCCAATATGATAATTATCTAAATATCTAATCCGCTTCGGAGAACTTTCTCTACGTTTAATATAAAAGAAACATAGAGTCGCGGAAGAAGTTTATGCTTCCAGTGAATTGGTTTGTTAAATTTGACAATCTGGTGATAACATCGGTACGTTCGTAACGGGAAGTGCACAGCTGAGTGTGAACGTATAAGAATGCCTGACCTTTCTAACAGGCACATTGATATTAATTCTCTCAAGAATTCTCTCGAGAAGTTGCAATGTTCAGTAAATATCTAAATGGTTTATATGATCAAGTTTACACGCTTAATATACCAATACGAATAATACTTTCTCCTAATAATTTCTCAGTTTTACTTAAATTTTCGCGAGTGTTCCAATGCTTACGAGCGGGGGTGTAGCTGTAGCTGCTACTTGTTTTTGCTTTTCCCTTTTCGATTAGGCTGCGCGATCGCGTATGCATACAATAAGTATATATATCGAGCAATTTATTCTTGTTGCTGATGTTGTCGGTACTGGGAGTCACAAATGATGCTCGTTAGAGGTGAAACCGTTCGCGACCGACATAATCGCCACCGCCGTTTTAACGCGATATTAATCACAGTAATCAGCCCAGCCTTGGTCAACGTATAATCATCCCAGACGCTCGGGCGTGCTAGAGAACTTTTTAAAAATGTAATCTGCAACGCCTCATCTCGTTCTCGGATCCTCCATCTTCTAAAATATTTCGAAATAGCTACGTGTAGAAATTTGGATCGTGAACACATTGATTTTCGTTCATATGTTCCTTGATTTATGTCGTAAAGGGTATTGGATTACAAACGGTCCGGCAGGGACGTTGGGATTAATACATTTGAATTGTAAATTAGCTTCTTAACCAAGCAAATGAGACTTCTTGTAGGTCAATCTTTTTATGATCAGATCTAGTTTCTGCGATAAAAAAGATTGGATTTCGTACGTTCAACGATGAATTAATTTAATCTTGATCGTGGATCGCATAGTTGTTTCTTAAATCTTGTTATATTATCAATAATGAAAATGTCGCGACAAAGTGATTGCTCGCTTAGCCTTTGGCCACGTAGCAAGTCACATAGCGAACTAGGTAAAATGTTATGAACCATTGTCTTCGAAATTACTGCTGAAAGAAATCTACGGATTTCTTCTTTTTTAGATTAAATAGGATAAGGAAGCTAGCCATTTTAAGCGTAATAAATTTTACGATGGAATTTCCAAGCGAACAAAGCTCCGCCTAATTTTTCTTTTAAATGATCAGTCCCCGTTACGTATATAATTTACTACACAACTTCTCGACTTTTACTTATAATATAATTTATTCAAACTTATTAATTCTCCAACTATTAACCTTCGTTATTCATGAATTATTTATTTCTCTACAAAATATCTGTACGAACAGACAGTCGTCTCAACACACACTTAGTTATAGCAAAGTTTCCTAACTTAATTATTCAAGCATAAAATGCAAATATTGAAATGCAGTAGTGAAGAGGGATCGTTTAATAATCATAATGGTCATCGTTCAGAGTATTACGACCATCTAGTCAAATTAACGAGTACCTAATTATCGTACAGCAGCCCTATCTGAGAAACAACTATTACGTTAATATCAAAATAAAAATTCAACAACGTTGAGATGGAGTAACGTACGCGTTAAGATATGTAGACGAAATCTTGGCGTGTAATTAGAGGATGGTTCGGAGTATTCGTCTCTAATTGGATACTGATTGCAAAGCTAATCCTTCCTGGGCAAGATATCTTTGACGAATAATCGTGGAATGTCGTATCGGCTGTAGGTGATTTCTCTGTAATAATTAATTAAAAGGCTTCGTTAACGAATGTCTTTAATACGATGTTTGCGGAGATCGAGCTGTTATTAATAGTCACAGAGAATGTGCTGAGAAAAATATATCGATGATTGATGAAGCATTTGCAAGCATCTAGCTCTTCAACGACGCATTAATTAAATTTTTTATCTGGAAATTACGGTGAGAAATGGATGGTAGATAGTTTATGAGAAGGATGAAAAGAATAATTGCGTTAGACAGCAGAGGATGAGTGTTTTAAATTTTCTTATGTATTCTATTTATCATGTTACTGTAAATGAAATTTATTTCAGTTAAATATTTCCATTATAGTACGGTTTTCTTCAGGGAGGTCTTTGATATTGATTTACTTTATTAAAGTACTAGTTACACAATATACGTAGTTCTTAAGTAAATGAAATTTTATTCAGATTTGTAATTATTAAACTATATAATTTCTACCATTCTATTGATACGTGTCTTATAGACTTACGTCTTTTATCCGAAGAAGAAAATAGTACAATTTTTCTCATATTATATTAAATATTAAGATCAAAATTATTAATCCAACGAATTCGTAACGAGTCGTCAATTACCCGAATATTTTAACCTGAACTGCGATCATGTAACCACAATTACATCTTTCACAAATTACATCTTTCACAAGGGTACAGATATTAAATATTAAAAGGTACGCCACGGAAAGGGTGAGTTACCACCATACATCATCGAACCGTCGAACTTTCGAGTTCGCCTTTAGACCCTGCCAGGCTCTCTATAAAATGACCATGTACACCGAGGTTCGTCGTGATATTTTTAAATTACGGTCCACGTGTATCAGGAATGATTATGCTAATCGGTGGATAAGCAGGCCGCGGCGGTCATATTTATGATCCTCGTTAACGTTCATTGCGCTTATTAATTTTACGAGCGGTCGTCGTTTGTTCATGATTGTTTTCTTTCGTCTGGTAACCAGCCAACATCCCGAATCAATGTTGTATCATTGTACTTCACGAATGTTGCGATTATTACCTGTAACGATTGGCAATCATGATATCGAGTTATGGATATTTTTATCGATCCAATTAAACTTTCATTAGCATAACGGTGTAATTAACGGAACCCGAAGGGGATAGGAAAGTTTACGAAACTCTGTTTGTCGAAATGTTGAAATTAAGACGTTCGCTACCGGACTATAAGAAATTTCGTTTCAATTTCCCACGAGAAAAATAGACGAAGCTTCGTTCGATTTCATTGGAGATGTTTCTGAACAGCAATTACAATGACAGACTTTATACGTTTGATCAGTATTCAGTGAAATGTGATCAGTTCTTTGCTCGAGCAGTGTTTTATCATTATATTAATACATCTCATGTCGATTTCAATGATCTTCGAATATGCCATCAGGGTCAGCATTCTGAGTAAGTTCACTTATTACCCATATAATCGCCGCTCGATTTTAATTCTGGAAATATTCATAGGAATATTTTGAATAATTTTGTAAATTAGAAAATAATAAAGCAACGGGCTTGTACTAGATGAATGTTTCGAGAAGTACCATACTAATAAATTAGAATGACATAGTTTCAAAAATATTTTTATCTTCATCGCCTCTTCAAAGCGTGACAGCTTGGAGAACGCATATAGATCTTGGGCGAGTGGAGAGGAAAAGAGTTTATTTTGTAAAACCAGCGGAAGGACATTTGAACATGAAACATTTGGGACATTTGAGAGGAATGTACGAAGAAATTGATGGAACAAGCCTGGGCGTGGAAAGAATACTAGCGCGAGAAGAAAAAACGGAAGCAGTCGAATGGCTAAAAAAGATAGAAAGGAAAAAAGACGAAGGGGCGGAGGAAAGATGATGAAAGAGGGTTGTGCAAAGTGTGAAATACAAGTAGCAACCATCGAAATATAGTTCAAGGTAGTTTTAAGAAAAACTAGTTAAGTTTTGCGATACAAAAGGCGATTAGATCACCAAGGAAATAATTATATAGGACAAGTTCGACAACAGATGGGGTAAAGATAACGTATGCATTGTCATCTATGTAATCAAGTTCAATCTCTGCGCTAATAAGTTGAAATGAACAAACTATATACAACTTCATTATCATTTTATTATTTCCACAGCTTTTGCAAGAAATTTACTCATAGCCTAGCGTCATATACATACGTGTGACGAACTATAAAAGCAGCTGCGGTCGTTTATGTAGTACATTTTGATAGTATGTCTATGAAGACGTTTGTAACATTACGTGAAATTATTTTTACTTCTTCCTTAAATGGCGGTAGCGAACTTGTTAAATACACGCCGGTGGTCGTAATAAAATAGATTTTACTCGCACATATTTTTTTCTGAACTACAAACTCCTTCCCCAGATTCCTGCAATTAGTATCACCCTCGGGATTCACGTTAACCGATGCGACACCGTTTTCCTTCGTGAATGCAGCGACAAACGACGCTTAATATATTCGCGGAGTTGCGGGAGCCTGACATTCCGTGCATTTCTTTCGAGTCGCTGGCTCATTTTAAATTTAACTTCTGTTTGCGCTACTGATTGGCATGACAGCACACCGAGAGATCAGAGCCCGACCCGGCCGCCCACGCGGACACGCTCGGCAAAATAAATTAATTTGTTCCTACCTAAAATGGTCCTGTTGATGGACTACCTATTATCTCATCGTGGATGGCCCGGTTGGTGGAACATGTTGCACAATTACTAGACGGGTACAAATGATGGTCGAAAGATCGAGAAAGAAAGGAGCGTCGGTTATTTCGGTGACAGAAAAATGTAATACGTTTCTTACCAAGAATCCAATACTGCATACTATATCCAGACATTTGTTTAATCTTTACAAGATGCAATTTATATTACAAGATGCCTGCACTAAGTTTATCGTTTAATTTATTATTGTATTTAGTGTATTACATTTAGTTCATTGTTGCAGTATTGTAATTTTTTGTAATTGTAATTTTCAATATAATTATATTTAATCAGTTGCTCGATACTGGAGAATTTGAGAAGAGGCAAATCTTACGTTTGAATTTACCAGCAAGTGATATCGTTTGTTTCTTCTTAGAAACACAACATCAATAATTTGTACATTTATATAGCTGCACGGTTTTTAAATGATGTACTTCGATTCGTGGTGCATTGAATGTCAGAATTTTATCGAGTTTGGTAATCATAATATGTAAGGTTAGGTATCCTTTTACAGCTTATGTGAAAGTATGAAAAATTGATGAAACTTTCTTTGTTATACAACTGGGTAGCGCGTTTCACCTGTATAGATGATATTCAAGAAATTGTAAGAAATATGTATGTAGAAAGTGTGTGTTTGGTAGAGCGATTTTACAATAAAACACGATGAGTAATTGTCTTGAGAGTAACTGTCGAGAAATGAGAAAGTATTTATATCGTAATTTAAAAAAATACGACGAGCGCGATGGATATAGTGAAACTAGCCATCTGATCATTTCAAACTTTCAATTGTGGATATGGTGTTAGAGGTTACAAAATGCTAAATGTTACAATGGTTGAAAAATATGCTGGAGAGAATAAAAGATACCAATTATAAATGTCCTTGTAGTACTGTGTATCTAATTCAATGTGTAATTATTAATTCGTTAATTTTGTAACTCTTAAATTACAACAATTAAATGACAATAACTATTTTTTCTTATAATTAGACACTTTATATCATCGTACTAATATTGGTAAAAAGAAAAGTTAATTATTTTCTCCCGACAATCTTACCAATATAATCCCTAAATTCACTTCGAGGAACATCTTTCTTCCCATTAAAACTGACTCACGCTGACCCATAAAACGCTCCGAACATCTCTGAAACACTCATCCAGTATAATCTCAACTTATTGCTTTGGCCTTTTATGCGACGTAGTAACAGCCACGCCAAGTAGTTCAAATGCCCACAAACGCGGCCGAAGTACCAGCGAAGTATCATTCGAAGGAAAAGTAGGACGTCAGGAAGCGAGTATATGGAATCGATTTTACGGTGTAACGAAGGATCAGAGGCTGGAACGGAGACGTCGTAACCCTTCGGGGCGTAGGGTCGAGTCGAAAGTGAAAAGAGGCAGCGAGTGGCACTCGACTCAGGTCGGCAGGACGCCATCGAAATCTTTCATTGTTCACGGATTAACGAGTCGTGTCAGGCTCCCTCCGATGCTTCGTGTTCAAGGTCCTCGAACCTGGCCGCTCGTCTTCGAACCACTGAATGAATCATCTCCTCTGGCCAGGCAGAAGAATGGAGAAAGACGAAGAAGTTGCGTAAATAATACCCCGTAGGGCAAGGAAGATCGGTTCTCGAGCGGGTCAGATTTGTTCGTTTTTCGATTGGATGATGCGGCCTGTAACACAAGCGAGGTACCCTTCTTTATCAGAGTTACGCGATCTCGTGCGAATCGTGTCTACCACAGTGTGATACTTGAAATACAGTTTTGGAACTCGGGCAGCTGGTCCTACTTTATCTTCGCCATTATGAATTTTTAGTGGTGTCGACTAGAGATTCGAAATAACAGTTATTTTAAACACATTTTTGTAAAGGGTCATTGACTAAAAATAAATTTTTATTTCGATGGAAGCCAGTTATCAATAAATCGCGAAGAAATTTCTCAAACAGAAAAGAATGAAATTATTCGAAAATTTTAATCTCTAATTGTACTGATTAGGTATAACCATCGTGACTGATTACAACTTTTTTCGGCTGCTAGTAACCATTATCAGATGAGAGTAATTTATTTTTGATTACTAATAACTATTATCAATGGCCCGAATTTTAGTTTGATTACCGATAATCATTATCGATGGTGAAAAATTCTTTCGGTTACCGCTAATCGATATTGGCAACAAAAATTTTTTCTGATTACGTTCGACAATCGTCAAATTTTATTAAATAAGATATCGTATTAAGACTTGTACGTTTTATTGAGTAAAAAAACGATATTAAAATATATAAAACAAAGAATAGGATAAATTGTTGGTACGATATTTTTATTAAGCCTTATATTAATATTGCACTTCAGTATCTTCTGTTCTATTCTTTGTTTCGTATATTTTCACACCGTTTTGTCGCTTAATAAAATATATAAGTTTTATAATTAATTTTTTATGTTGTCAATGAATACGTACTAATCATCAGTAATGTTAATAACAATTGACAATATCCAAATATAAACAGAAAAATTTTTTGCCTTCGATAATGGTCATCGGTAACGAAAATCAGATTCTGGCCTTCGATAATTATAATGCTTATTAATAACCATAAAGAATCCCGGTCGTTTATATTGGTTACTGGTAATCAAAATTAAATTCCCGTCATCGATAACGGTTATTTGTACCAAAAATAAAGTTCCCTTCATCGATAATGATTGCCGGTAACCAAACAAATTTTAGTCATTTATAATGGTTATTCGTAACCAAAACCTTTTAATTCAAGATATTATCTCTTATGCCGTAACTTTAAACATGTTTTATGACAGTTACGTCTGATATTAACCTAAATTAAATACAATTATGAACGTTCACCATGGCACATCCTTTGTAAAAAAAGAAATTATTAAAGTTAAATAAAAGGAACTAAGAATTTTATTATAGCAAAGCCGGCAAATGAATATACATCGTATAAATAGACAAAACAGTATATCATAGCGTTTAAAGTCACTTTTATATCATGAACTCGTTCAAAAGAAAATCGCCAATTCCGCCTGCTATCGTTAATATTTAAGATCGAAGTAAAATTGCAGCGAGATCTTAATTTTTCAATCGCGATTCTCTTCGCGTCACGCGTTTCAAATAAATCATCTTCCCCGTGTCCGTATAAAAGTTCCGAGCTTACGGTGAATTAAAAAAGTAACGAGTGCATTTTTTCCCCGCGTCCGGCACGGATGATCATTAATAACAAGAAAGTACCTCCACCCGGGACAGAAAGCTTGCGCGATCAAAGTGTGTCAGGCGATCAGTCAGAAGGGACTTTTTACTGCACGAAACGGTTTAAGAGGCTGCACGGCGGTTCTTTGATTTTGGCCGGCGTGCGCGGACACCATGGCACGTTACGAATTTACCTCGTAATTCAATTCCCACGGCCACTGGCGATAATTACAGACCGCGGTGCTGAACCTTCGCGTACCACCGTGCCGTGTGGCCATCTTTTTGCTCTTTCAACTGACTACAGGTGATTCTGCTCCGTGTTCTCCACGACCAACCGCTCCTTTTCTTCCTGCTTTCTTTCGGTCGGGTCTCTTATTCTTCTCTTTTCTTTTCTTAGCCTCTTTTTCTTCTTTCTTTTATGTGCTCACTTTGGTACTTCTTACCTGCTTTTACAGCGTTGCCCTCATTCACGCCTTTACCTACAGTCTCCTTCTCTTGCTTCTTTTTCCTTCTTCGTTTATCTTCTTTACTACTTACAATTAGCTTCTTCTCGCTCCACTCCTCGTTACTTCTCTCTTTCCCCGCGTTTCTTTCATAAATTTGTAAGTTTTTCTTTCTTGAAATAATCTAGAATATTAAGCCTTTAGTTCTCTTTAACCTTTCTGTCATCGTTCTCTTGTTTATCATCAGTTTTTCTACTAGTTTTGTTTATTACCAAAACCAATAAAAATTCGCTAATCGTAATGTTTTATAATCTCAAAATATCGTTCCCCCAGTCGTCCGATCTCGCTTGACATCGACATTAAACATCTTATTATACTTGATAAAGTAGAAAATTCGAACTTTATTTAATTCCACTTGTCAATTTGAGATACAATTTGCCCTAATAACTTTATTTCATAATCTCGTCGTTTCTTCTTCGCTACATTACTTTCCACGCACATTTCTCTGTTATCATTTCTTACTTCTTTCTTCTCTGTTCCTCTCACTCCTTTTCTTACTCTCTTACTTCTTTCTTCAATTTATTTCCCCTCTCAGCCTCTCTCTACCCCCTGCACAAATTTTATCTCTCATCCAATCTCCCGTTACTTTTTATTTCATTTCTTATCCTCCCATTCGTTCCCCATTTTCTGCCGCAGCTTCTGTCATTGTGCCTCTTGCACACCGTTCTTCTCTTCCTGGTCTCTCCCTATCCCCGGCTATTGGCGGTACACGCGGCACAACAGCGTGAATTATTATCTCGAGCCGCAGTCGAACTGAGGTAGAACTCGTTATTAAGATATTTCGGAGCCCGTGATATTATCCGCGGCCCCTTGTCGATCCTTTGCCGACCAGAAGAGGAAATGACCCACCGTTCGATTGTAGCAATATGCTGGTAAAGAAAACGAAGAACGCGGAAGTTCAGTGATCATCAAGTACTTGTCGATTACTGCAGGCTCCGTTATTTCATGTGTTATTCTTCCCTCCACCTCTTTCTCTCTTTATCTCTCTGTTTACTTTATTTATTTTTTCATAGCCCTTCCCCTCCGGGTTAAAACGCTCTTCTAGTTACAGTTCTCGTTGGTTTAGACTTATGATCTACTTTTCCGCCCACCAAGCTTAATATCTTTCGTACTTAACATCCTTCTTCCTCTATTTTGAAATAGTTATTTTGCTCCTTTATAATGAAAGGTTTGTTCGCTTATGGAAAGAAAGTTCTGATAGATCGTACTTTCTTTCTTTAATGTGAAATATCGATTAGTATCATACATACATAGAGTGTCTCCTGTTTTCCACAAAACGACGTTGATATACTCTGTGCATAAAAACGAGGAGAAAATACCACATGAACAACTGATGTGATCTTAAGAAAGCTCGGACAGCTTTAAACAGCGCCGCGCACAATTAACCCTGTGTGCGAGATTCACAAAAATTTGTCAGGTGTCCGGAAAAGTTCAAAGCGGACGCGCTACGTTTGCCGGCCACCATAACAGCTGTCCAATTAGCGCGTTCGAGGCCGCCATAAATTCCTGTTCGATGAGCTGCGTTCTTTCCCGTAATAACCCATGGGGGAAGGGCTGTTTCCCAGGAAGTAACTCGCCACCCACTTTGGACCACCGTTTTCGTCGGTGAAACTTCTTACAGGCGCGAACAGAGAGGCGGAAACTGCGAAAGAAAACCACGAAAAAATTAACCGGTATCGAGAGATGGTAACGACTTCGTGACCGGCCGCAGAGCTTGAAAATGTGAGAAAATCGAGGGCGCGAGCTGCTTGGCGATAAATCAATAGAATCTTCTGGTTCACCAGCCGAAAGACTGCTTCGGGGAAGACATACCTATCGGTTGTAATAAAAGAAACTTTTCTTGACTGGATATATTGCATCTCTAAATATGTATAATTCGAGGCTACACTGATTTATAATGGGCATTAGGATCGTTTATGTGGATGAACTCGCGCGTGAATATGCGCACGTTGCCTTGATATTTGCGCAGGATCGTGACCAGTTTCCACTTGTCCAGGTGAAAACGGTTCGACGCTGATGAATCGGCCGGAACTAATCCTTCAGCTTTGATGACGGACTGGTAAACGCGATGCTTGCCGGTTGAGCATCTTGCAGGTTCAACGAAAAGTTAACCAAAGAAAGTGCAATGGCAGTACGTGATACAATGAAATGAACATTCACGAAGTTTCGACAGTTCAGTTATACGAGTAAATGGATTTACGGAATGAAGAACGGAAAACCGCAAATACAGGTCCTCTTATTGCACATCTACCGTTTATTCACGATAGGTGTTAAAAGAAGGTTTGTGAAATTGGCATCGTCAAGTGCGAAGTAAAAAACGAACAGTATTCGTTTATCCACATTTGTCCAATGAAAACGTTCGTTTGTATATTCTTCGAAATAAGATGATGACCATCTGAAAAGAAATTTGTCATCAGCACCTGCATGAACATTTTTCATTGATTTGTAAGTGGGATGTGACTGTTCCATGATTTGTCCACATTTGTCCTGATCCAAATTTTCATTTGTCCATTTCTCAAGAAAAGAATCGCTCGCGTTACAATTTCCATCGTACGTTCCCCTGTTTGATACGTTGACCGCCATAAACGTCGATGATACGCTTTACTAAACTTTTTTTAGCGATTAAAATCAGATAAATTCGATGGACTAAAAAAATCTTCAAGGATGTTAATGATGTAGATGACATTGTCAGAAGAAAATAAGCGAACACAGCATAGTATCTTGGAGAAATTAAATGTTAGTACGTGTAGTATATTCGAATCTATTGCGGCTCCCAGGACGGAATATATAAAATTCGCGTGGCAGTCAACGTGTTAACTTGATCTATACCTGCTACGTCGCGCATGTACACACGATCAAGCGACTTCACGGCAATTAAGCTCATACCGCACCACACGGCTTCTGGTTATTTTTAAACTGGTTTCCACGATGCACACGACACAGGGAACGTAAACGGTTCTGTTGCATTAAATAATTGCATTGGAACGGGAGAATGAGAGGGTGCAGCCACGACGTCACGAGGCGATTATTTCACCTGACGTTCGACCTGTTCGCGCCGTTTCCTTCGTCTTTTAATCGCTCGAAGGCAAGCGAGCCGAAGCGCTTTCGTGCTCCGTCGAACGTGTTATGCAGTTTTCCAACGATACTATCTTGTAATCCATATAGGAACACGCGGTGAATTGCATTTGAGATTGGTTTCTTCAATATGGTATGGTGACCTCGCGTGACCAATCAAATATAAAAATCATTCAAAAAAACGAATTCTTTTTCAACATCGTTGTGAGCGCGACAGCACGTTAGCTGATACCGAATCGAGCATTACACTCATGTACGCCTAATTTAGTTACCCTAAGAAATCTATTTCCAATAAACACAATTTAAATATCGCAGCTGCCTCGGAGCTTATTTTTGTAAATCTTTCAATTCGTGTTTGGTTCTCTTATGCTAGAAATAAAAATTTTCTATTAGAAAAATAAATCTGGGAAAACTGATGAATTTAAGAATTACGATTCGTCATGAAAAGAGATTTAGTAAAAATCAACGAATAAAAGCAAGAGAAACGTTTAAATTCAGAAATGGTCGTATCCGATATAGCACGTGTGTACAGCATCGAAAATCGCCGGAAATATTCCTTGCAGGTATTCTTGAAAAATTACGCAGCACATTTTCTATCAAGTTTGACATAGCGCGCTTCTTGCAATGTCAACTATAATTTCGTCAATTCTCAGCATATTTTGATAAAACTTCTACAGAATATTCTTCATGATACCCTGTATATATGTACAATTAACTAAATAAAATCAATGTAAATGATAAGTGTCCTCAACCTTGTGCCTCATTACTACCAAGATTTGATATATCTCCAAAACGTAAACCAAAAAGACAAAGAAGGAAATATCACGAAGTACACATTTGCATCGCGAATCAACATGTTGTTAATGTATATCGAGGCAGACGAGATATTATTCGTTTTCGCTGTAATCGAAGGCGCGAGGGTTTGCAGCATGGATGCACGATAAAGCAACGCTAGAGAGAGACGGCTAACAAAGAATAAATGCAGTACATAGCGGACCGTTTATGGAGGAGGCCTTGTGTCGCGCCGCAGGTATACTGGAGCAGGTATTTACCCGCGCAGGTTGTACACGGTACCTGCATACTTTCGGTTCCTCCGGCACCGAGCCGATCGTTCGTACAAGTATTCACGGCGTGGTTCCTCGAGCCAGGGAACGGCACGAAAAAAAGAGATGAACGCTTGGAGAGATCCACAGGAGTGGAACATCCTTTTCGCTCGAAATGCTGATTCTGGTGCGAAGATCGATTGAATCTCTTGGTGGGAGCGTAATCGAGGTACCTCTGAATTTTTTGCCGAGAAAGAGTCAGGGTACAATGAGTATCTTGCTATATCACAAATATAAATGTATGAATATACCGTACAATATAAGGTAAACACCAGTTTACATATTCTAATATTGTCTCACGATGTCATCACGTTTTTGGAGTCCAAGATCAGCCGAAGACGTGTTCAAATGTATTTTTTCGTTCGCTGCAAGACGCAATAGAGAAAGACACACGTTTCCTGGATAAAAATACTGGTGGCGTGTTTGTTGAATATTAAGAAGTACTATGATAAAGTTGTTAGAATTTCATTATTTCACATGAATTCTGAAACACGAATTCTTCGTAGCCTTTAACATCCGACAAACTTCACTCGTCGAAATTTAAAAGACCAGAATTCCAATTATAAAACTCCTAAATAACGAACGAGAGGAAATTATATCCGATACGAGGACGTTTAAGGAGGCAAGCAATTAACAGTTAAAAATAACGAAACATCGTCGGTAAATTGACGATTTCATCGGCCGTGGTCCTGGTAACGGCTGACGAGGAAGCGTGCCTGTGTTCCAGTCGCAAAATTCTCGTGAAAGCGAATCGAGTCGTAAAATCGACTGCCCAGGACCACCCAAAGCCCGAGATAATACGTTTCTTTGGACTTTCTCGGGTGATGAAGGCGATTTCGCTGGTAACGAACAGCCGCGGCCCGTGAAACGGCTGAAAAGGCCTTGCACCCCCTTTATGCCATGCACAATACATACAATAAATTAAACAGCGTCACGATTGATAATTAACCGGCAACGTAAACGACCCTTTAAAGTTCTTGCGCCCGGCTTGGCTCGTATATCCTGTAACAAGCATGATTTTTGGCATTGTTTGTTAACTCGAATGGCCCACAGAAAGCCGAGTAATTAAGAGATCGTTTAAATGATTTTCTCGTTTGCTACAAGTATTCGACTCTTTGAAGAGGATCAACGTGATACAATGGACAGAGTTGTTAAATACGTTTAACTACATACGAGCATAACGAGCTAACAGTATGGAAGATATATGAAAGGGTTGCGATGTGTGTAAAATATGAAATTGGAAAGTATGATTTATGGAAGAGTTTATGAGAGTTGTCTTGGGTGTAGAGACTATAGGGAACTAGGTTGAGTCCATCATTTTGTATTTTCTTTTTTTTTTTATTGCACACAAATATATAATACCACATATATATATATATATTACCACATAATATATATTACCACAAAAATATAATTATTAATATATGTTAACATGTTACATATGTTTGCAAAAATATCTTTTAATTTCCTACAAAATAATAAAGAATGTCGTGATCTTATCAATGATACTTTGACGAGTCGTATATTTAATTTTAAACGAATAATTTATATGTCATACGATATATATATATATATATATATATATATATATATATATATATATATATATATATTTGTTGATTCCACAAAAGGATAGTCAATATTGTTTTTTATCATTAATTTATCACTCATGTATTTCATTCATTTATTTTATTTATTTATACATTGGTTTTAAGATCTGATTAACAATATAGTCATTCATGTATTGTTAATAGAGATGGACTAAAATATCCACATATTTACACATATGTAGATTAAATTATGAACAAATTATAGAAGAAGAAACAACATTCTGTCACAAACGAGAGAATGAAAAGGATATAGAACTGAATGGCGAACAGTTTTCCGGATACTGTTGCGTAACGCACTACACTGTTCGCTCCTGTACACGCGCTCAGAGGAGCACTGCAAAAGATTAATGATCCTAAGTGGGACCCGCCGTTTGGTCTCCTATTCGACGGAAGTTTATATCGGATCGAGACGCGGGCACTTCCTCGTGTCCAGGCTAATTTCGCCACTCACATACGTAGCTGTAAATGCATACATACTCGCCAAGATTTCTTGTTAACGTTTAGAATCGTGCGTGCGTTTGCGGTTCACGCGAATTACTTTTGGCAATGGTGCCATCGCAAAACCAGGTCCAAGCCAAGATCACGTTGGCAAGAGACCAGGACGTGGAATTTCCGTGGCAGACCGCGCGGAGTCCGCTCGTCGATTTTGCGTCCGCGGGTTTCATGGTAAACGCGGATCAACGCGTTATGGAGAACCCAAAAGGTCTCGACAATTCGCTACTTGGAAATCTCTGACAAACTTCGATAAATCGTTTTATCCATTTTCTGATGGAGTTATCGATCTTCAATTGACAGATCGTGATCTTGAGGAAGGTTGCAAAGGTTCTTTCGCAGGTAACGAGTCTAGGAATCTTTAATTAAAAATGGAAATAGTTCATTGCACTTTCTGTACGATTTACTTGTTACACACCTTGTTTTGATGGGAATCGCAGGCTACCACCTTTCGATTCACTGGACGCATGTACGTGCGCGTAAAACAACCAGACTTAGAGCGATATCGTGTTACCAATATAGAAGGTGGACGTATTAATTGCAGATGGATTTAAGGTAACACGAGACGACATAATCCGATTATGAGGCTCATGTCGGCTAGACGTCAGTTTCGACGACGAGGATTTCTGGTTGAATATAAGGTTACGAGATCTTGCGGTTTGCTACATCGTCGATGTTCTTCCTTTTTTCTTTCTTGTTGTGATCGAAGTTTTTCCACGTTTATTCGATGGATTACGAAAACGCTTGAATACATCGACTCGAAACGTTGTTTTAAATTTAACTACGATTTGGGTATCGTACGTAAAATTTAATTTAACGAGTTTCAACCTAAAAATCGTATCGCATCGACGTTAGTAATTTAAATATTCGTTATAATGTTATATTTATATAATAATTAAATATCCTTAAATAAGATCTTATATCCCATTTTAAAATTACGCTTAACCTAAAATTTCTCTCAAATTCGACTTTATTCGAATTCGTTTATTGTCGCAAAAAGTCTGTCTCGAAAAGGTAAAATATCCAAGAATACTGTCGGACTTACACGATAAAATGGAGCCATTACTCGGATTACACAAGTCAGAAATCGTATCAATATGGAATCCAGATATTCAAAAATAACCTGGAACTTGGATTGAAATAAGAATTACTTTTCATCTTGAACGTAGTTTCCAACGATGTACCGCCACTCGTGATAAACGTTCTTCAGGCTCCGTTCCGCGTGCTTGTACCACACGGAACAAGAAGAAGAAGAAGAGGAAGAAGAAGGCAAGGGGCGAGAGTTGGCAGAAGAGCTAGAAAGGTTGTATCGTAAACAGATCTCGCGTCACGTTGTTATCCGCGATAGCATCTGGAGAAGCGACACCTCCGCGAAACGTGGCTTTATACGCGTGTCCGCTCAACTCCACGCGAACGTTTCACGCGTGTCGCCGACAATAAGCGTCGTGCGATCGTTTACCAGCGCTACCTACTATTTGTATCGCGTTGTATCCAGCTGGTCGTCCGAAGGGTTTGTGCGAGATTGTAATCATTTTTGTTAAGGCTAGCAACCGAAGAACAAGACTGGAGAAGGAAAAAGGAGTAAATGGAATTTTCTTTTTAAATAGGTATATACATTTGTGATAACATCGTGATTTCTATCTTCGAAACACTACAAAGTAATTATTAACGATTAGCATTGATGTTTAGGATGTGATAATCTGGTATGAAATTATGTTTTGCGAATTTGAATGTTTCTCTGTTACATGAAATAAAACTTGTTTCGGTTTTTATGCGCAATTTAATTTATAGTTTTAAGTCGTATGAAACGTATAATTTAGAGTTTATCCTTTTTAATGCGTTCATAGCGTGTCCTCTCTGAATTAAGAACCTTCTTGGATCAATAATTGAAATGGATATAAGATGTTTTTATTTCTTGTATTTCGGTGAATAAATCATATATTATATTGTGAGAAAAATGAAAATATTAAGTGATGTTTGCAGGAGATGAATGAAAATTGAGTTTGTATCTTATTAAATATTGGGTTATTACAAGCATGAAAATTAATTGAAACGCAAAGTTATATTAAGTTCACTCATTCTATTTGCATGTTCAATATAAAAAATCATTACGAACGACAGTTGTGCAAACTTTCAGTATTAATATACTGCTCTCATGTACATAGCCAAACATTAAAGCGAAATGTTATCTAAATTAGAAATATGAAATTCTATTAACACATTCTCTTGTCAGTTAGATAACGTCGCTTTTTTTGAAACATTTATCAGCATTCCATATTTAGCGTATCTTAAATCGTAATATGTAACCAATATATATACTTAGCTATGCTTAATACGTTTCAAGATAAAGCAAATCTATTTACATATATACGTAATTGGCTATCAATTGGAACAATATGTTTATTTCTATCTCTTATTTCGTTTTATCTTCTAATAACTTTGAGCATTGGAGAAAGAACGTGGTATGAGTATTACGAAAGATGTAAAACATAATTTCTAATTAACTTTTTGTAAAAAAGACTAAAAGAAAATCCTGATATTTTATCATGCTTCAATGAAGAAATCCGGGCGAAGTATATACCTACATTAATATATTAGCATATTTTGCTTTAAAATTTGCATAAACGATTGCTCTTCGTTTCAAGAAAAATATCCATACTTCGATACATATATCCTAAAAAATTAAAGAATAAAAATTCAATTTCCACAAAATTTTTCGAAACAGTATTTTGATACGTACCAGTCAGTCCAACACAAACTATTATTCCAGCTACCTAAAAATCCATCAGTCACTTTCCCTACTTTCAATTTAATTGCTATTTCAATACCTACGATAACTCATATTTTTCAATAACATTAGCTGATTCCACAAAGAAACTTCCTCCCTAATATTCAAAATTGTATGATCCACATCGAACCAAAAATCCGCAGATTTCGGTCGGAAATTTTCGAAAGTGGAAAGAAGCGGGTCGTGGTAAACGTGTATCGTTTCCAGTGTTTCTTACGAGCGATGGTGTCGGGCATCCCTTTATGGGCGCGTCGCAAGACCGTAAGACCCCCGTTGAAGCGAGGCTAAGGGGCACCACTAATAAATTGGCATTGTGCGCTATCTTGCAAGGTCCGTAAATGGGGTGCAGCGAGGTGCAGCGGCAAGAAAGTTTACCGGACAGACGGTTCCTGGAGCCGGTAAGGCTTGAAGTGCTCCTCT
Organism: Bombus pascuorum; assembly: GCF_905332965.1. Lineage (NCBI taxonomy): Eukaryota > Metazoa > Arthropoda > Insecta > Hymenoptera > Apidae > Bombus > Bombus pascuorum. The sequence continues at coordinate 6,836,633 of NC_083496.1, read as the reverse complement.
TTGCGTGGCCGAGACTCGTTCCTCAGGGTCGGGGTTTCATCGAAGAAAGGGCGACGCTTGTCGTTATTAGAATTCTTGGACGCTTTGGTTTTCAAGGAATCGTCCGTGGTTTCTTCTCGTCGAAAATGCCTTCCTAGACTCTTAGTATAGTAATAGTAATGCACATTTCAAATTGGAATGTACAGCGTTGCGCAAAAGCCTTGCACCAAATTGTTTTGTTATGGTAACTGAATTTATTTTTAGGGATTTTTAAGTATTTTTGCTACGTTTCTTTCACATATAACGGTACTACTTATACATCTGTACTGCTATCTACTACAAAATTATAACATTCGTTCTTTTACTTAGAGTGTCCCTGGACGATCAATAATGTTGTTAATATTTCAAAGTTCTCGACGAAGATTCAATTTCTCAATAAATATTGAAAATATTGCATTGACAGTATTGATCCTTTTAATTGAGAATCTTGAAATATAGAAAATACATGTATTGATAATCTAAAGGCACTCTTATATTCTTCTCAAAAATTTTCCTTCGGTGTATCGCAATTAACACGAAATGTCAAGTGTGCGAAGTAAATTACAAAATCATGTACACTTGTTTTCTCTCTTTCATTAAACAATTTGAATCTTCTTTTTTCCCAACAAAATTTTTATTTAAAATTATAATATACTTACACAGAAGAATACGATGATCTTTGCTCTATAATAATCGTGCAATGTATAAATATGAAATGTATTTTCTGTCATTATTAAAATCTTTGCATAGCTTTCTTTACAAAATCTTTAGACAAAAAAGGACTTTCCCTTCTCGAAGGGAAGTTCTAAATAAAAAAAACAACAGGAAGTACAAAGGAAAGTGTGAAAATTGCTTCATTGTACTTTGGAAATATAAATACAAATTACAGATTCAGGATAGCTCACGGGAATTTCTCGGCTGAAAATTGCCAGTGCATTATCGGCATAAGACTTTTTGCTCCTTTCGGCTTACCCTTTGCACGAGCGTGTTCACGCGGTCAGAAAATAGCGATTGCTTATGTATTCAGAATATCTGCCCTACACCGAGAATAGAGTGTGCAATTTACTTTAGCGTTATATCATCCGGCGCGTGAAAACAAAAGTACAGGGGCGTAGAAAACGAATGAATGGTCGGAATGATGCGGCAGTTCATCTCTCTTTGTAAGTTACCGATGAAATTGCCAACGACGAGGAACGTTCCAAGCATAGACGCGCATGCAGTTTTCCGTCAAAGAGCCAACCGCCGAAGATAATAATATTTGTGATGTGTAATTTATGATGTGGAATATTAGGTCGTTACAGACGAGATAGTTGAATTTTTCATAACACTTTCAATATCTCTAGCTTTATTGAAAATAATATTAATCAAAGCGTAATCCATCAATTTCAATACACTTTGATCATCGTAAAACGTATTACGATTAAAGTGATCGTTCGAAAGTTGTCGATAATTTTTCGATTTATTTTTTAATGTTTTCTTGCCTAGCATATCAGCGTCGTATTATTTATTTTGTTAATTCAACACGAAGCGTTCTCGATCGCGTTATTTCTTTAAAAACTTGTATTCCTATCAAAAATGGAAGGAAATTATTAAAGAAAGAATGAAAATTCGAAGTAATAAAATTTGTATTAAACGGTTAAAAATATTCAACGTGCCAAGTAAAGTAAAAGAAGAAAATCGATCCAAGATTCGATACAATTACGATTGAACATTGTAGGAAATATAATTTTACGTGAAGCTTTCAGCCAAAGGTTTTTAATATGATATGACGCCAAGTATAGAAATTTTATTAGTAGGTTCGTTTATCAGGTTAACGAATAAAATTTATAGTTTCGCACGATCATTCTATAAGATTTATTGCGATTGTAAAAATATCGTCGTGAGCTTTAAGAATACTCAACGCGATGGATTTGAACAAGGTGCTAAGAAAGTTCCTCGGTTCCGCCACCTATAATTAGTGTATTTAGATATTGGCATGATTTACGCGGCCAGTCGCGGACAATTTGAGAGCTCACAGTCTGCGAATTCGGAAGTGGAGGCACTTTGTCAACCAAAAAGAACACAGTTGACTTTTAGATGTGTTTTAGATTTATATTTATCGTGCTGAAATGAGGATAATAAAAATGACACTTACGGTTTGAACGGTACGAACCCTTTACGGCTGTGTCATTGACCAGAAAATATTTATACGAATGAAATTAGACGATTGATGGCACTCGTGATTGCGATTATGGAGCGATTCGAGCATAGGGTGCAAACATTACCCACTGAAACGCGAAATGACGATCATAAACTGCATCATAAAGCGGATGGAAATGTTGAATCGTGACAACATTTGTTGTCTACACAGAGTTTAAACATATGCTCATTATATATGATGGTTTGATCTTAATGAAATCAATACAAATTTTGGATATATAACTCGATTAGCAATTTCGTTTTGTGGTAGACGAAAATTGTTCTTGTATCGACTTAATTATCAAATTTAATTTGTTAGCTTCTTGTCCTTCGTACTGCTTCTCTTATAAAAAATAAGCATATTTGACAAATATCATTTCACCTCAAAAATAATTTTGTGTAACTTTTAAAATTTCCTCGCAATAAGTGTGGTCAGAAAACCACTCCTCAACCAAATCACGATTACGAATGGATTCCACTAAAAACAAGCACTTTGTAGGAGAGAAAAATTATATAACAACGTAATACAATACCTTCTTAACACGGAACAATCAAAATTACAGGATGTTTTAAATCTTTTTTTTAAATTGCTTTTTATAGGAAGAGAGAAATTTTTAAATAGGAAATTAAAATTTTACGTATCTTTTCTCAAATTCTCCATATTTACTCCATATTTACAAACATTGTTTCACAAAAATTGACAAACCAGAATATACAATGAATGACGAACGATTTTTTCTAATCATCTTTAGATTTTTGGGAAATTATCGCTTGCGTTTGTATTACATATAGACCAATGATATCATCGAATAATACGATCAAACTCGAGCAATGATTATTTCCATTTCTGTCCACTGCATGCCGCTCTGTACGACGTGGTTAATTGTAAACAGTTCCGCGGATCTAATTAGCTACCATATGGTGTCTCTCTGACGACTGCTTGACTAATTCTCAGGGTAATCTTCGTGTCGTAAATTGTTCCGAGAAGATGCGACCTCCGAGTCAAAATGCAATTTGTGTATCATTTGAGGTCGTAATTGGACTGCGGTTAATTTTGTACGCGAACATTGCATTTACACACAAATGCTTTAAAAGCGTGTGGATGCGTATGTGGCGAAAAATTATAGTGTCAGAAAACATTTTTTTAAGAGTCGTTGAGATTCGTGGTACAATAGACAAGATTCTCTTATTCCTCGAAATTGAGTACTTTGTAACTTGTTTTATAAGAGGTGTCGTTTGTAATTAAATAGGAATATCTGTTTGCGAAAAGTATCAGTCCATACAGAGTTTGAGTTAATGAAATTTTCTATATGACAAGGAAATCTCTAATTTTGATCATTTTATCAAATTTCTAAAGAGTTACAAATTTCCTAAATTGGCTTGTCTCCGTTTTAGATATTGTAAGTAGCAATAAATAAGATAGTTCGTATATAGCGATATTAAACTATCATCCATATTGAATATTTATGTTTTATACGTAAACGTAAAATTTGCACCTACCAAATTTCATATAGAAATTCATTCAAAGTAACTTCATAAAATACCAGTTACAAGCAAATTTAAGGAACATTTCCTATAAAATACAATTGTGAGCAGCATTCGCGATGCTCCATGTCCGACCGAAACATAATCTCGATCGCAACGGTGAGCCGTAGCTTGAGACTTCCCAGTACACCTGTATAACCGTACAATCGACGATAAAATCTCTTCCATTACAACGCAATCTGGCTCGATCTACACGCGTTCTTAGCGAAGGATCGAGTCTGATCGCCGACTCACGGCCCGACGCCGATCCGGTCATTATTGACTTTCTTCATCTCCTGAGCTTCCACTATAAAGCCATTTCTGTCATTCGATGCTAATACCGGCCGTATCCTTACAAGGCTGCGCCGATGTGTTCGAGCTCGAACGAAGGCGACTAGTCGTCGACCCGATCGTGGGAGCCTTCCCTTGGACGTGGTGCCCGCTTCTTCGGACCACGAGAATTCCGCTCTTCCTCTGGCAGCCTAACAAAAAAATCGTGTTTCTCGGATGCTTGAAGCGAGATCGAGCGTGACTTTTGCGGTCGTAGTCACTTTTAATTTTCTTCGAACCGATCACAACCACTTCTTTCCTCCTTTGGTCGAACCCTTTCCACGCGTTTGACCGTAAGTTTTACGAGGCATTCCGGAAATGTCGAACTTTTTGAAAAGAATTTGTGTTCTAGATTAGCTAATGTTTGATACGTTCGTTATTGATATAAGTTCTATCAGATACGCTAAATGAACATATAATTCTCGTATAGGATTTATTTCCTGGTTACAAAGCTATGAAAGTATCGCGTATGCACTTCAAAGATGACACAATTTAAACGAGTTCCTCGGGAGAAGCGAGAAGCGATTTGAAAAATCATAAGAGAGTTACATTTATTAAACGTATGATGTTGGCGAAAGTTATGGATTCTGGGAAACAAGGATGAAATAAAAATGATATTTCATTCTTGTAATTTTGAAGATTCATATCCGATAAACGTTTCAACGTTGTTACCTACATATTCTGAAGCTGCCAACTCCAAAGAAATTTAGAAAATCTTTAAAAGGTAGTGCACTTTAAATTCCCATAAAAATAAGCATGTATCTCTTCTAACATTATTTTTGCTACATCTTTGTTCAAAGTTAATTCAAAGATTAATGAGTTTCAAGTTTATTTTAGACTACTTCATTATTAAAACACGAACAATAATTGTACTAGTCCTATGTAATTTATATATTTTTTGTGAATATAATACAACCTATTATATTCCTCCCCCCCCCCTTTTTAATCAATTTTTACCGCAAATGTTCTGGAGGAAAGTAGAAGATAATAAAGAATAATTTTATATACTGGCGTGTTCGACGCAATCTGAGCGAAGTGCTTCTATGAAGCTGTGAGTGCAACATAATCGAAGTCTTCATGGTAGTGCGCTGTGGAAAGGTCGCGTTGGATAGGGTGCGTTAAGCATACAGCCCTTGACGTGTTTTCTTGCAGGGTCATCCAATCGAGCTTACTACTATTTACACTGAGGCAAACCCATCGAAGATAAACGTGCTGGCCCTTGAACCGAGAAGACCGGTTCGAAGCACTTTTTTCACACGATCCGTTGAAAATTAAAGTGCTTACTTGATGACTTCATGAAGTCCTCCATTATCGATTCTCGACAAATTTTCTGCATTCTTCTGTAAGAATATATCACGATGTATTTATCGTTTTTGTTATTTGCATGGCTGATAAACAAATTTCGCTCTGCAAAGAGAGGTTCTTTCTTTCCTCAATTGACACGTCAAATATCAAAGTAGAAAAATTTATTTCGTTAGATATCTCGATGAAAGTTTTCTGGTATTTTGCGATCGTACTGATCTTAATTAATACGTATATTTCTGTCCCTCTCTTTTTAATGCAAATTCGATTGAATCGAATTACAATAAGGAGCGCGAAATATTTCGAGCAATGTTGGTTATTTTGACGAACAGCGAAATGGTTGAGCAACAACGACTGTCATCCGTAAAACACCGAATGTCGTTTCATTCGAATCGAAACGACAGCGTAGAATCATGTTTGTTTTCTCCGCGTTCACCGACGTCCGTCGACATCCGAGATGGCGAAGAAAATCCAATATATACCCCGGTTGCTTGTATAGAAAGCGTCAACCTTGAACTCCGAATACACTGTCGGCTTCTACACGACCTACCCCATGACGAGGCACGCGATGCTGATAGCAGAGTCGAAGAAGCAGACGAACACGTGCAGCCAGTGTAAATATTTAGCCTTCGGAACGTTTGCACGCCGTGCTGTGTGTGTCGTACTTTTCCTCTTCGCTTCTGCTTCGTCTTCTTCGTAAGTTCGTTGTGAGATTTCGGGACGCGCACGTTGCGTCCGTAAATACCGACGACGCGGTTGGATCGCTTCGTAAATGGATTTAAAAACGATTTTGTGGCGTGGCAGACTCTTGATCGATGCGTTTCGTTGTTGTATTAAATCGTGTTAGCCCTTTCGATGGTTAGTAATCAATTATAACGTATTATATACGCAAGGCGTATACGTACAGATAGGTAGAAACATTAATCTACATTCAAATAAACACCCAAGTCTCAACAGTAAATCTCATGGTCGTCTAACTCCGGCGTAGAAAGCTTCGCCAATTCCACGCCCACTTCGCATCTCCACAAACTTTTCGATATTTCAAAAACTACGTCTGCAAGGGATCGGTCAAGGTATATTTTGACAGTCTTTAATACGATTGAAAGAATTTGATTGGTCAATTCATTGAAAAAGCTGCATCTACATTGTCAGATCGTACTTTACGATCAGCGCGTATCAATGTAAAGCGTTCCAGTCCAGAAATCTCTAATTCTCATAGAAATCTTCTAATGTTTTTAAAAACTGAAACTAAAGGAAGCAACGAAGGTCTGATTTAAAACAGGCTGCCTCGGCTTCAATATTAACGAGCAGATTTCCATGATTCGACTAGTTGGAAGGATCTGCTACATGCACAGACCGAGCAAGAGGATCGGATAATTGAAGTCCGCTTCCTCGGGATTCGGATCGAGCGTCCCGGACGAAGTCCTTAGAAGGAAGCGGACCCCGCCGGTATCGCGGACATGCGATCTGTCTTTATGGTCCGAAAGTGGGCGTCGGTCTGGCCTCACAATGCCAGCGTAACGACGACACAACGAGGACAACGACAACGACAAAGACGGACCCGACGAGAGAATGAGGGACTCCTGTCTTGTTAACCCGACGAAACAGGGCGACGCGTGTCTGCTCGACGACACAACGTCCACCGTCGAGACGCGATAGCCCTCGTGAGTTACTGTTCCATTCGACAAATTATTAAAAGAATGAGAAAAGTTGGGTGGCTGCTAGTTTTTGTCTTTATGGAGACTCGTTTACCGAGTAAAAGAATATTGTAATTCATCGTACTGTTTATTACTCGTTAATTCGCTGTATAATTTCCATTATCATTTGCAACTTTTTTCCATCTTAATGACAGCTTGTGTATTTCTTTGTGGTAAAAGGATTCGTCCTTGAAAGCGAAACACTCATCCAGTGGCTGTTTAACATCTCCATCTTCGTAAAACGTTTTTTCCATTTAACTACTTAACGACCATACACGTGTTAACAGGCTTTCAAATTTCTGTCTACCTTCCTTCATCTCGTGTTAACACGCTCCTACTTTGTCGGTTGAATTTATACAAAACTAAAAATATTCGCGTACCAGTTCCAACGAGGCTTACTGGGCGGCACTTGGCAGATTTTATTCCGCTAACTACCATCAAAGGAAATCTTTGCAGGCAATCTGTTGTGCGTTCGCGAAAGACTGACAAAAAAGATCCGTAAAGAATCGAGGCATCGTTGTAAAGATTGCAGCACACTCTTATGCATTATACCATGTTTCCGTTTGTACACCATAAGTGATACATAAAAATTAATTGTAAAAATCTAAATATACAATGTGCTTTATAAAGACATTTCTCCTCCCAGAAAACATCGAATATTCGTCTCACAATTTCTCATCCTATCGCTCTGCGTATGAACGAATTAATAGTATTGCGAAATTTTATAATTTTCAGAGAGCTGATTTTGTCTAAAATATCTTTTTTTCTGTTTTAAACATGATGCGTTATTGGGTATGTTAATCGGTTACTAAATCTATCAATTTTTGCAAAATATTTCGGTCCTTAAGGAGTTAAGAAATATTGTATAAGAAGTTGTCAATAATTCCATACCTCGTTTCAAATAATTATACTCAGTTCTTATACTGAATCGGATGAATTCAACTTGGTAAATCTTGACTTAAATCTTGAATGTGACTGCGAGAGTATAGTGGTTCAGACGTATAAGATTAGAATGGTTAGGATGTACGAGGAGAAAGTGCAGATATTCAAATTGGTACTGTCATAACTAGTAATAGTGTTTTAATTCGAACACAATAAAACATGTCGCTTTCTTTGCAAACATTGCTACAGGAAACACTATTTTCTAACAAAATAACAAGATTCGTATATCCTGTGGAGTAACGCGAACGACGATCGCGAATTGTTATTTGTTAGCACCGCGGGAAACGTGGCACAGCCAGAAACGTGGCACAGCCAGATGGATCGTGAGTAATTCAGCCACGTGGATTATTCCATACTATTCCTGCGTGCTTGAAATTAATTATCCAGTAGAAAATTCACCAGACTCCGCAGGGATTCTGGCAAACTGCAGGGTATCTATGGTTCTCTGTCCTCTAACTCCCTTTCCGCTATTACACACCGAAATGAAATGGCTCGGCATATCGTAGGCATTCTGTGTACCATTGGCGATTCTCTCTGAAAGACGAAACACCACGTTAAACGATTAAAATATTTTGCATTTTGATGCAATTTTTTGATATCCTCGTGCTAGAAAGTATCGAAGTTTAGAAATATTTAATTTATTGGTGTAACAGTCTTGACCTTAAAATCTTTATGGCGATCTTGCTGCATTATAAATTGTTAGGAAATATATATTATATAAATATATTTTATTGGGAATAAATGAATATAATATCTAATATATCTGTCCAGGTGTATCAAATAGAGTACGTAATTGTGAAGGCAGCAAATTCACCAAGGCCGGCCGCATGGATTTTGGAGAAATCTATCGATGGCGAAAATTTCCAACCGTGGCAGTATTACGCACCAAGCGATGAAGAATGTTGGACGCGGTACTCTGTGCCGCCTGTTACCGGAAAACCTATTTACATCGGGGACGACGATGTGATATGCACCAGTGTCTTTTCCAGGCAGACTCCTATGGAAAACGGAGAGGTAAGGGCGCTACTATCTTTATTCGTATTTTTGGCTATGTACTGTGAACGAATCTTATACCACCCAGCGAATAAATATTTTTCCTTTACAAATGAATATAAAGATACTCGATAAAAATTGTTAAAAATTGATTAATTGGAAATAATACTTTAGATAAGTTTCTTTTATGTTCTCGATAACAAATTTATTTTTATTTATGTACGTTGATTACTTTAATAACATTGAAAATATTTCTTCTGTACGTATTCCAACTGTACAAATACTTTTGTACACAGTAATGTCTATTAATGTTTGATTAATTTAAATTGTCTCTCACTGTATATCGACTCTACTCTATTATCAGAAACCTCGATTAGGAAAAAAACAATCAGATAAAAAATAGATTAAATTTCACGATCGTCGATCGTTTCGTCGAGAAACAAAGGTGTGTAATTATTTACGCGCGAAATCGGCTGTTATTTCCGTGTTAACGCGGTAGCTGTCCAGAGCCAGATCATTAATTATCGTTCGTCCCATGCAATCGCTGGTGTAATTACATGATTGGATGATTAGTCGGCTGACGCTTTGACGAGCAATACGAGTGCTTGCTTGGCTGCTTGGGGGAAACATTTCTTCCAAGGCATTTCCGCTGAACTCGCAGACTTTTTCTCCCTCAGTATCTTCTCGATCGAATTATACACTCGACCTTAAGTTATAGAGTAATTTCAGCGCGATTGGAACGGTCTGGTAGAAATGGAACGTTTACCAGGTGAAATTGGTCGATCGTTGCTCGTTACAGGTGACACTTCGTTACTTTCTCAATGAGACTGGTTCATAGCGTGCGACTGTTTTTGCTGATTAGAGTTGGAATTGTAAGTTCTTTCTGCAATCTTGCACGATAATTTGCCAAATAGTAATATTTACGATCTAGCATTTGACAAGTTGTAAACTGTAAACTTCTGTTATTTAATTGTTTCACCGTTTTGCCTTAAGTAGGATAGCTGGTTCGTAATTTGTAATAATATTAACGAACTGACATTTGACAAGTTATAAATTGTAAACATTCGTTACATTTACAAACGATTAAATTTGTTACTATGGTACAAAAGAATTTATCAGCACTTGTAATTCGTAACTTGAGACATGTAAAGCTGTAATAACTATTTTAATGTAAAATTTTATTAACCATTCGTTTAAATGTGGAAGGGAAACCTTATAGTTATGTTACACATAGCGAAACTGTAGGGATGTGTTGTCAAAACGACAGAGAGTTTCTCTAAAATTTCTACAGAACTACAATAGCATTAACTTTGCAGCGTCAAATTTCTCCATTAGGGTAACGTCATAATACGATATCGATTGAGAGGCAAATCTCATACCTATCGTATGCATTCTGTCCAATGTGCTTTCAAATTTCCTATAAATGTATAAAAATCCCCGATTATTCATCGGCCAAAAATTCTCCCTTTCCGTGTACGCAGCAGTTCAATTTCATTGTCGGAAAACTTATAACAGATGTGAAAATGCGAGAAGCATCTATCTGGAGGGGAATTAGCAAACTTCTCGGAAGAGCAAACGGATAATTAGAGCTTACAGCCGTGCACGAGGCGGTGCGCACGAGATCGGTTTTGTGCAAACTGGAAGGTGGTTGAGAAAAGGAAGAGGACAGCGAGATCGATGGTGGAAAGAGAGGGAAAGGGAGAACGAATCGATGATACAAAAACGGCGATCCCTACATTCCGGCCATGTATGGTGTATGCTTGCCTTATATGGGGCTATCACGTACGCACCTCCTATGGGGGGTTGCCAGTTTTACGCTTCTGTACGCGGCTACGGATCGACCAGGAAAAAAATCGGAAAGCGAGGAACAGCGAATCGGCTGAACGGTGTACGTCATGGGAGAAACAGCTGTCACAATTTCGAAGGAATCATTGTTCAATTTAAGAAAATGTGGACGATGTTGGATGGATCTTAGTTGACTTTCGAAGAGAATCGTTGGTTGATTTTTTATCTACAGTGGCTGTGAAAAGTATTTGTACGAGCACTGCATTTATCACAGCTAGAATCCGGATTTTCTACACAATTCGTGTTATGGAGAATATAATTAAAGAGGTAGAAGCTCGGTGGAAAATTGTTTAATTACCGGGCACCATAGAAATCTATACTCTGGAAATTTTATATATTTCTTGTATTGTACATTCTATGCCATCTTGCACTTTCAAATTTCCTACAAATACAGTGCAATTGTGATAATAACATAGTAATGGAAGAATTTCTACGATTCTTATATTTTATAAAGAAATTGTTTTCAATTTTCTTCGCTTGATTTGCTTCAAAAAATAAATGACAAAAGTACAAAGATTGTTGAAAAGCTTCGATCAGATCATTGAAAAATATAGAAAGGTAACAATTCGAACACTAAAGTGTGTTGTGTATAGACTTGCCACTCAACATGCTAATTAAGTTCACGTATATTAAACTTGGTTATATTAAGCTTTCATACGACTATAGAAATATCATACTACGAAAATGAAATGTAGAATTCGATAAAATAGATCACTTCATTGGCAAATAAGGCTATGTGCGAATACTTTCTGTAGTCACTCTGTATTAGTTGATTTCTGTGAAATGATCGTTTGTAGAGTAATCGTTCGAGGAATCTGGGAGTTTCGGAGGTTACGCGAATCTTTGCGATAAACGAAAGCTTTAAATGGAGAATTAATTATAAATGAAAAATTGCAAATTTAATTTGATTATGGAGGATTTTGATTGATTAAATGTATTTAGTGATAAAGCGATATGAAGGATTCTTACACGAAATATTACGTACTAAATCATGTAACCAGGTGAAAAAATGTTCGAAAAAAATTAGGTATAGGAAAGTGTAGGCGCGTCTATCCTGGAATCCATGTAATTGTTCCATATTAGGAGCCGCGGAATGCCATTTATGGAACTCGTTTTCTACTTAACGCGCGGCACCATTCACAAATGATTTACTCCTTCGATTTCAGCGTTCTCTTAGATTTAGTGCTGTAATCAAACGTTTGTATTTCTTATTATCGATTGCCGATGTCGTTTCTGCAGGTAGTTTACGTCGATCCGTTCGTAATACGGGAACAAATTGGATATCTTTCTTATTTCTACAGAACATTTTTGTAGAAAATTTTATGGATCTACATCTGATCTAGATTTTATAGATGGGATGTTATCGTAATTTTCTTTGCGTTACTTTGCGTCTTCCTCGTGTTCGTACACAACGTAAAACATAATCAGGATTATTCGTCTTAGATTTTAATGGAACTTGCGAATACTAAAACTCGGAAGTTTCGTATGTTTTATAAGACAAAGTTATATCACCAAGTCTAAATATAAAACAAGAAAGTACTTGAATTTAAAATTCATTGAAATAATTTTAGGTACAACTCCCGTTATTTGATAAAAGTAACTGCTAATTAAAGCATATAGCTGCTTGTAATATAATTAAATATCAAAGATATTAAACTACTCTTTCGACAAAATATTAACCATTTGATTGATTTCCCAACTTGATTGAATTGAAAGATCTCTAGAAATTTTAATAAACTCAAACTTTTCGATAAACCATAATGTGCCTAAATTAAGGAATAATTTTGTTCTGTATATATTCAATCAACGATATCTCCTTTTAGATCCATACTCACCTGGTGAACGGTAGACCTGGTGCCCTGAATCACAGCACGACCCTTCAGGAATTCACGCAGGCCAGATACGTACGGCTTCGGCTTCAGGGTCTTCGACGCAGTGGAGAGACGATCGCGGACAAAAGACGCGCGTTTTACTCGATTAAAGAAATCAACATTGGCGGAAGATGTGTGTGCTCCGGCCACGCGGCAAGATGTCGTTACAGCGTCCAACACGGGGTAAGTGCGAGAATATTTTACAACGAAAGAAATACTGAGAATAAAATCACATGTTCTTGATCGAGGATAAGTCAGCTGTTGATAATATACGATTTTTGTAACTGTGAATTGTGATTTATCAACGTGTATATGTATTTAGCTTGTCAACGGATGTATTGGCCATACGCGAAAGAAACGACATTACGTTATATTAAGGATATCGATTTGGAACAGATACGAATTTTATGCTTTACAAGTTATCCCGGTACGAGTTACGAGCTCCATAATTCACACGTTGACTCGTGCTAAATTAAAAGTCGTAAAATTTACACATTGACTCCCGACGGATTACAAGTTTTGCAATTAACACATTTGCCTCGAACCTGTTGTAAGGTTTCCCATCGAGAAACAACCGGATCTTCTTCGACCAATGCTGAGAGTCTTTTATTCGACGCATCTTGATGGATATTTCACGAAGACTTAATTAAAAGTTACATTAAATTAAAATTTAATAAAACCTGAAAAATTAGCTACCAAATTGCATCTCTCTCTCTCTTTTTCTTCCTATTTATTGTAATAAATTTATTACCTAATACATCATTTTCACTCCGTGATTAGTATACAGAATTAGATAGAAGTAGGAACCAGCAGATAGGACTAGTAATGGAAACAGCTATCGCATATTATAATAAAATTATAATCTATCGAGAAAAGGAAGAAAGTTTAGAAAGCAAACCACGAGGTTTTATTTTCTTCTAGACAGTCCTTTCTAAAGTTAGATATCGCGAATATCTGCGATTGGAAGGGGCGGCTACCGAGGTGCAGGAAATAAATCTGTCGGAAATGCCATAAACTTGTCAGACCTTTGTCTACCGCCGCTGCTAATGGCAGGATCGCCTTCGTTTCGAGTCGGTTGCCTGTTAGAAATCGTCGGTCCTCCGCAGGGGACTATACTGTACATTAAGTTTCTTGCACGATCGCGCGGGAGTCGCTCCAAATTTCCGAGCGTCGTTAATTTTTTTCGCGTTCTGTGCTACTAATGAGAGCTAGAGGTTGCGGAAGCTACCATGGAAAGAACACGGGACTGAATCTGCAGGATAGAACAACAGCATTTAAAGATTTATGTTTGTCGAAGAATGTCTTTACGTGCTTCCTTTCCAACGTTATTTTTCCTTCCTTTATATATATCGTATTCAACTGGTAAAATCGATGAAGCTTCGCGTGTCCTTTCATTTTTTTCCTGATTGAAGAGATTTCAGACACGGATTTATTATTTAACATTTTGTACAGTACGTGAGATACAACTGTCGTTAGTTTTGAAACGTTTCTATTGGGTGCATGAACAAGTTTTAGTCCTTCTTTTTACAATTTTCTTTTATTTATACATAATTACACGTGTGCTTCACAAAATAATGTTCGAAATATTTTCCCTCATTTCGTATGACTTTCTCGAGCTTCGTCGCGAAAAAATGACATTTCGTTTATCTGCAACATTTCGAAAGTGCTGTCCGACTAAAGAGCGCTGCATCGACCTGAATAAACGGTAATCTGTCGGTGTCAAATCCGAAGAATACGCCGCGTGCGCAAGAACTTTTCACCTCGCGCCGTTTCTTTGCGAGGTTATTGTCACCAACCGATCATGAAGTCGACGTTTCAGATAGATCAATACCGACCGAAAAATTGCAGAACGAGACAGGAGGTTATATCAAGTAAAAATAATTATGCACAAACGCTTGGAAAATGACGAAAACTTTTTCGTACATCTGATGTCATGAAGTTGAATTATAAAATTACTATTATTTTGAGATGGTAGCTGTAATCATTCAATTGTAAAACGAGAAGACGTGCATCGCACGTTATTAACGTTAATTATAGTTATTAAGCCAAATAATATCGAGCACGATATTACAAACAATGTTGTATTGGTCAAAAATCTTAGTTGATTATTTCAAGCATAAAATGAAAATAAATATTTCACCGTCTATTTAAGCAATTCGATTAGAACAGTCACGATAGATACGTTCAAATTTTCGTTCTTATCCAACAGACTAGCGAAAGTGAAAAAGAGGTGGAGAAGAAAAATCAATTCTTCTCCCTGCCTTTCATAATTTCTTCATAACGACGATTGCATAAGAAAGTAATAATTGTCTGTTCAAGATTAATTATTCTCCTAAAGAAAGACACGTTCCCAGGATGGCAAAATGATGCAGACCGTGCAATAAGAATCCTGAATACTATTAATGTCCACGAATGGGCACATTGGCGAAGTCGAGTTTTAACAGTCGTGATCTTTCAACGTGCTGAAAGAGGGGACCGGGACCCGTTGTTAATTGTTGCGAAACATTTCTTCGCAGTGCATTAATCAGCCTCGCGGGTGTCACGCCGTTTCGCCTTTAAGAAGTAATAAAATTAGAAAGAAATGATCGGTCGGTGTCTTGGTCCGTGTCAAAGGGCCTGCCGTTGTTCTCACGTTCCATTATTCTTGTATTTCTGTAGCTGAGTGTTGTATGCATGCGTGATCGATGCTCGATGTTGAACTCGACGCGTTATCGAGTCACTCGAGCGAGTTCTAACTGGGTTTTAGTTCAAGGATCGTGCTGGGAATTATGGCGAATGTTTTATGGATGTGTTTTCTGCTTTAGGGAAAAGAAGGCGAAGGAAAGGTGTACATATTTTCACGATGGTTCTTGCGGTCGATTTTTCTATCTTAATGGTGATAGATATCAATTTTTCTTTAACTATGTTTCCTTATTTATATCTGACGTTTGTTTCCAGTCCGAAGGATTACAGAACGATTACAGAGAAAAAGTAAATGTCTTGCTTTAATTTCATAATTATTCCTGTTATCGTAGTAAGTTTTCACGAATCAAACAACTCAGTTAATAATTTTACGTTAAGCTCATCTAGTGCTGATTTAATCGTCTAGATAGGGATAGTTTCTAGATATTCATACTTGGTCCTAAATATAAGTATCGTCATCGTTTAAATTGATTACAAAGTCGGTAAACACGTGTCCGATTACCGTGCTATCAATACCACTTACATTTCCATATTTCATTTCCTCTGTCACTAGTATCGTTGTACTTTTTACGTGTAGTAGCTGTTTGATTCGCGGTAATACATCAAAAGGGTTAATGATCGAGAAACATGACGGTGACTTCTTTCGAACATCGAATAACAAGGGCCATGAATCGTCTAAGAAATTCAGGTGGCGATATCAGGTTTTTACCGCCAACATCATTCGCTCGACAACGAATTCGACTCGATTAGAATGAACTTTTGGCAATGCTCACCAGGATAAATTGAATTAGTTTTTGGGCGGGTCCGGCGCAGCACGCGGACGACGATTGGCACGTAGACCGAATAGCGATCGCATTGCTGAATACGAAGCCATCGGTCGAGCATTCGAAATATTTTCCAGTTACGTCTCAATCAAATTGTCATCTTCGATCATATAACGTTGATATTCGTCAGCTTCATTCTCTCGCCTTTGTTCTTCTATTCACGAAATATCACTTTCGTGTTTATGCCCCGGTTTCTTAGTCATGCAGTATCGATGGACGAAACATCATAAATTATAACAGCTGCAGTTGCAACATTTTTATTTATCCTTTAATTGAACCCTGATTATATCGTGGAAATTCGCAGCTTCGTTTTCTCTCAGATTTTGCGTGTCGTAAATTTTCATAGAAGTAATCACTGATAGAAATGTTTTTTAAATTTCAAATTATTCGAATCTTACCTTTCTTATCGTTAACATAACTTTTCCTGTTGTGGTAATGTTCATATGGTGTTTGTATTCAGTGTTTAAGCTTCTTAAACAAAGAAATATCTTTTTGCAATAGAAATAATTGCGTAGAGACTTATTTTATTTAACCGTTACTTTTCTCGTTACGCGTCGTTTTTTCAACAGTATTTATATTAAACAATTATTGTGCTGGCCGCAAACATTACGCTCGATTCTTATACACAGCTTGCTCCGACGCTAATTAAGTCCTCGGTACATCGATCTCAGTAAATCACTAGATAATATGCTTCATTGTAGCAGTCATTAACCGTTTCCCGCGGTGCGTCTATTCTCATGAATGACAATGGTCATTAATGAAAACACAATGAAGTCTGTGATGCGTCGTAAAAAATGTAAATTACGATTTGCTGCTCGCATCTGGTGCTCAGAATATCTCCGGCCTGCCATATAAACACGTCTCGTAAAGTCTTATCGTTTATAGGTTTGTAATTCTGCTCGTAGAGTACGATCGCTGTTCACAGTGGATCTTTAATAATTTACTAAGATCACGTGCTGGATGAAGACGCGCGGTTAATGGAAAAGTCCGATAAATTACGTTATCCGTAATTCACTCGATCGATTTTCCATATTTTTCTAATCCACTACGTAACCTTAGATTACTTTAATTTGGAATTAGAAACAAGAAACACCGCTATCTTTTCTTCAACTTTTAACTTCAACAAACTTCAACTTTGTTAAATATATAATATTTAACTTACGCGTCAACAATTTTATCGATATAATTATTTTCTCGCGGCAACAAAAGATATTTTCCTATTTCTCGATCAATTATCAGTAGAATAATGCAATAAGGAATTAATATTACATTTTCTCTCTGTGGTAATATTAAAAGGAGAAACCGGTAAATTTAAACGGAGGAAACATAGAGTTAATCCAATGCGGGTGATTTTGTCATTTAAAACTAAGCGTCGTATATATTGGGTCACGTTTTCCAGTCTAAGGTGTATAATATTATGTAAATTAAATGTAATAATAGTACCATGATAATAGCTTCTCTAACTGACCGTATAGTAGTAGTCTCGTATGTTGCGCGTACGATAATGAACGATCAAACCAACAGTTTAACAATCCTCCTTCAGCAGTATTTTCATTAAACTGAATTTGTAATTTGTACTTAAACAAGCCTTAAATAACCTTATTATTATTATTATACTGTCAGGTTCGCTGAGAGTCTCGAGACAGATGGGCATTGTTAGAAAAATCTATGCTCAACGAATGGAAATTTTATTATGAAAAATGATTTTCGTGTCGTTTTTAACGTTAAACACGTAAAAACACATATTTTTATTCGGAAAGGTTTCCAATGTTAACTCTTAGATCGCGAGGAACGATAGAGGAACGTGGAATTTCATTGCGAGAGTCTTTATTTTGTAATAAAAAATGTAACGTTCCCCTATTAGAAGTATTTTCTATTCAAAGTCCAAGAAACTACGATTCTCTGAAATTTTTAACAAACTTCTACTATCTGGTTGAACAATACACCTGGGAAACGACCTACGTGCGCGAAAACTCACGGGTCTTCGTCTCACAAATTACGCTAGTTGGAATAAGAACCGCGAGCCAGTCGAAACCGCGTGCGAATTAATGTTTTCGATAACGCGTCCGGTTATCTTAACGGTCCTATAAATTCTCCAACGTCACATCTTTGTGATTGCGTGGCTGTACTATGTCTCCTACCCGAGCGCAATACCGGATATCTGTATCGCCAGTCATAAAGAAGCATCCTCGTTGCAGCGACCGTGTCGCGATTTATAAAGCACGCTTGTACGCCGTGCGATATCCATTACGCCTTCCGCGTTAATTGATTCGACGATCGTGGAAAAATGGCTAGAAAGCGGAAATGCGATATCGTTCACCCACTTCACTTTTTCGGTTTCGAGGAATTAGCAGCGAGATATTCATTTCTTGGAAACGTAACAACAGAGAAGCATAGCTATTCATTAAGGATTGCCTTTTCCTTATTTTTCAGATATCGCCAAGTGGCGTGAAGTCGTTGTTCGTCATACACAAACTTGAAATTTATTATTATTCCGTATTAAATAATTAATATTAACACTGGCGTTACGAGCGAAACACAAATCGAATATTTTTGTAAGAGCGTAATCATACTACACAACTTTCTACGTTCTTTTCATCCTGAATATTTCACAAATAATATACGCAATGAATACTTAACGAATAAAATACCAGCTATTTCCATATCGTCCAATATACCTACCGAAAGAAACATCAAAATCTACTAACACTGAAGCGAAGGTTTGCTCGAAGACCGTATTAGTCGTAAGCACGTAGAAAAATCGGATACCTAGACGTTTAACCAGTAATACTAAACCGAGAAGATTAACAAGTTTCCATTAAGAGGTGGTATTGTTTCTCAGCATCAAGAATGCGAATGCGAGCGCCACACGTGCGGCGAAAGATGCGAAAAATGCTGTCCCATGTACAATCAGATTCCGTGGAAACCTGGCACAGCTGCGAAGGGCTTTCACTGTGAGAAATGCAACTGCAATGGACATGCAACCTCGTGCAGATATGATCAGGATGTGGCCGACAGAAGAATGTCTATGGACATTCGTGGGAAATTTCGCGGCGGTGGTGTCTGCATTAATTGCACAGTAAGCCCGAATTTCACGAGAGAAATATCGCCGAATGAAATTGCCGATACATCGTCAATTTGTTTTGAGAATGTGACTGTCGATGACGAAAGGAATGCTGCACGAATCTTTTTGTTTATATATGTGTCTTACGTAGAAAGTGACCAGCATACGCATAAACAGCATTGTCTGATCGTATGAATGTAAATTACGCTTTTATTCGTTGTGCGATACGTTGTGCTTTTGTTGTGGCAATTTGTTTCTTTGCGATTAGTAATGTAGTATAGTTGTGTATATACATACATACATACGTACATACATATATATCTATATATATGTATATATGTATAGGGTGTTACGAGAAAGGAATTTGGGACTCTGTGAATGCTTTAATCAGAGCTGCTTCTACCTTCGATCTTTGTTTCAAAATCAGCATCTGTACTGTGCTTCTTCTCAAACTTTATGAATATTATTCCTAATATTTTTCCTATTATAAATTATATTATTCCTAATATTTAAATTTCGAAGCAACTAAACATAGAACACTTTGCGACGCGTATAGAGTTTCCAACATCTGTGCTAACGTTCCTTGTAAAATGATTTGTTTCAGGAACATACGGCTGGAATCAATTGTGAGAAGTGTCAGGTTAATTATTACAGGCCGAACGGGGTTGCCCCTGATGATCCTGAACCTTGCGTACCGTGCGACTGCAACGTACACGGTAGCACGGGGTACTGCACCCCGGATGACTCCTACGTTCATATAGGAAAGGTAAGCACGTGTTCGTACAAAGATCTTTCGTTCTAGCTACAGGAAATTTATTTGCAATTTGAACCTGGCAAATACTCGATGAATTTTTAGGCGTTACATCGTTTACGATAAAATTCCACATCAGATCATTCATAGAGAAATCAAAAAGAAAAAAATCTTTACGTCTGTCAGCTCCTTTTGTACAATGAGACTCAACGTTTCATCGTCGATACTTTGAACATTTCGCTATTATCGTTGGCCAAATCAATCTTGATCGAGTTAAACACCGATCGTGTTTCAGGTAGCAGGCGCTTGTGATTGCAAAGCGGGTTATTCGGGATACAAGTGCGACCAGTGTGCAGCCGGTTATCGTCAGTTTCCTGATTGCATGCCCTGTCCGTGCGATTCCCGCGGGATCCTCCCTTCTCACGACTGCGAGGGGGACTGCCTCTGCAAGGCGAACGTCGCTGGCGAGTTGTGCGACGAGTGCAAACCGGGACACTTTGCGCTAACTAAGGAAAATCTCGATGGATGTCTTCCGTGTTACTGTTTCGGTGTCAGCGATCATTGTGGAACCGCTAAATTATCTTATTCCACAGTGAGTAGATTATTGTTCACACGCGTAGATAGATGTTATTGATTTTTATAGAAACACTGATTAGCTGGGTAATGCTGGATGATGCAGTTTGAAAAATAATAGAATATAAGTTAGTCGAATAAATGAAGAACAATGCTGAAGAATTTCGACGGATGTAATTAGAAAGTTGAATATCACGAGTGTGAATTAGTTTCAAGGGACTCTGAAGGAAGAGTTAGTTGTAGCTTCCAGCGGCTGTATTGAATTATAACGTGAAAATGTATTGATATTTTTGTCGAATGTCTAAAGTATTACAAGCAACAGTAAACAAGTAAATACGTACGAGTAAACAATTGAATTTTAAACCCGTGGAACGAAATCTATAAAATTCACAGTCGAAACGTAATGCTCTCTATTTGGTGAGACCAACAAGATTTGTACTCTGAGCCATTGAAAGCTCAGAAAGCGCAGTTCTAGACTAAGAAGGTTCACGAATATCAAACAAACGACGCTAGTTATTCTCTTGCACGGCGATGCACGACCACGCGTCGCAATGAACAACGTTGTTTCGCGAAACAAACGTTGTTGGAGTTAGAATGGAGAGTCTTCCCACACTCCGTGTATTCTCCAGACCTGGCTCCATCGGACTACCACCTTTTCCAGTCAATACAGCACGCATTGGAAGGTACGCGCTTCATAAACGTCGCAGGAGTGGAAAAAATAGTTGATAAGTGGATCGATTTAAAAAATAGTTTCATCGTCGTGGCATTCAACTCTTGTCTCAGAAAGATGGGCAAAAGTTGGAGAAAACGAAGGGAGATGTTCCGATTAATGTAACACCTTTGTTTTTCCTGGAACAAATGCACGTTTAGCGAAAAAGTGAAATTTCCCTCGAAACTAATTCACGTTCTTGATACTCGAAGAAATAGAAAGTTATATTTCCCAAGAGTTAAGAGATAGAAGAACGAATGTGCGTATGAATACAGACAAGAATTAAGTGCAACGTGTAGTAATGAAATATACATTTAATTACACTACAAGGCGAAAGTAATTAAAATTGTGGGATCTCGAGTCAACTGCCTCGTTTGAACACTCGAGATTTAACAGAGATGCGACGCGCTCGGGTTTCACGATGAACCGGATAAATGGACAATAACTACATTTATCTACTCACGAGGTAACGACAAGTCCGCAATTACTTTGTCGCGCGACAACTCTTCTGCGTCGCGTGTATCCAGCGAAACGAGCAGAAACTTAATAGTACGTTGTTATCGTTTTAACGGGAAAGAGGAAAATTAAATCGAACGCAGTTTCATAAGGCAACAACTGTGAATTATACTTAACTGCTTAACTTAACTTAAAGCAGCTACTGATTAGTTCATTTTTCAATTATTTCACGTGATTATTTTCTAATAGTGATACCCTGAAGCGTATCGTTTCTTTTATTCAAATTCATGTTACTTACTCGATTCACATTTCAAATTCCACATTCTATGTAACAATTTTCTTTTAAGATCGAAGATGTCGAATCGCGTCTCACTTTGTTACGTTTTATTTAGATATTTTTTAAACATTTTTTCGAATTTTCAAGTACCCGAAATCCTCAAATCTCCCGAACGTTAATTGTTCCAATGAGAGCGAAGAGCATTTGACGAATCGCGTTTTAATTAATCCGATGACTATTTATATCTAGGAAAAAATTTCTCAGCAAAGATCGTGCATTCTCGTCGATTAATTTCAGATATCCTCGTTGGAGAATTGGTTAGTGACCGATGTAAATGCAACTCGTGCCATTGTTCCTATTTTGGACACGGATAATGGGTGGCTGACGATCGCAGCGTTCGACGTCGAATACGATAGTCCTTTCTGGTTAGCTCCGCGGATTTATTGCGGTAATCGACTATCGTCTTACGGCAGCAATCTTACTTACTCTGTCAGCTGGGTCGTTATGCGCGGTGACACCAGTGGAAGACCAACTACAGGGCCTAACGTTGTTCTAGTCGTAAGTATACCATCTTTCACGTATGAGTAATAGCGTGAGAAAATGTTCATTGAAATTTGTTTGAGGGAACAAATCGTTGTACGATCAAATGGGAAATGCTAATAATTGAAATCGCGTAGTAAAAATAATTTCATCGGTCTTTTATTACGTAATAGGAGAACTCTTAAGGTTTACATGATTTTAAATTTATTCATTGCAGTGGATTATTTATTTGAATATATTTATCATAAGTTGGGTATATTTATGTGTAAAATAAAAAATTACTTTTGTTGTGATGAAATATTTATTTATGTAAATATAATATTCATAAGCTAATGATCCTTGGAAGTGGATGCGATCCTAAATATGGAAATAAATTAAAAAAGAAACATTCTTTGATATTCCACGATACATCGTAACAACGTATCGAATTTGTCTTGTTATTTTTTTTTTTTTTTTCTTGTTACTAAGTATTCTCGAAATTCTAAATTATTATTCGACATTAAATACCGCGTCTCCTTGGTTACAAAATATTGCAGACCCTTCGAGATACGAGTGCCTAACAGACCACCCTGTGCATCTCTTCCTCTCATATCCGTTTTAAGTTGTTTGTTTGCCCCCAAAAGGTAGATTACGATGATTTTTTTTTTTTTTTTTTTTGAATTAATCTCCTCGTCTTGTTTCCTCGTAGGGTAATAATGGCATGCGAATAGCTTACGGCGAGGAACAATATAATGGCCAGGAAGCAGAGATCACCGTGCCTCTACGCGAAGACGGCTGGTATCATGTACGCGGTGAGATTCAAGATATTCCTACCAGGCTGAGAAGAACCGAATTTCGTGGAGACGCTGTTACCAGAATACAAATGATGAAGGTCCTCGCGGATTTAAAGTATCTCATGATAAGGGCGCAGTATCATTCCGAACAGATCGAAGGAAGGTACATAAGTCGATAATCCAAAGAAAATAAAATTGCTTATTACATACATAGTCCCTTTACTTTTTCTTTTTTTCTTTTTATTTAGTTTTATAATTTCTACGCGTTCTATGTGTCTTAACTTATTTTATTATTATTTATTATTATTTGGTTGTCTTAACCTATATTTAATTTAAAGTTCGCGCCATTCACGTTACACACGGATATTGTTATCACGAGAAAAGAGAAATTTCTCAAGTTCGACAATTACAACAGGTTTAAATTAAGTATTTTCCTTGCGTTTCAGTCTACAATCGGCGGTGGTGTCAGTCGGAGATGTTTCATCCAGTGGCGAGAATAATAATTTGGTGGAGAAGTGCGAATGCCCCGAGGGATACACGGGCCTATCGTGCGAAAATTGTGCATGGGGCTACGTAAAATTGATCCAAAATGGGTCCGATCATCAGAATCATCACGTATGCGTGAAATGCGACTGTAATGGGCACGCGAGTACTTGTGACCTTGTTCTTGGGGAATGCACAGTGAGTATTTTTGTATCTACTTTGTAATTTTTAATTGTATTTATTAAACCATATTTCGTAATATATAATGTATCATTTTCGAGTTGGAAATTATGAAAAAAACCAATGCAAAGAGTACAGCTTGAAAATAAATTTTGTCTAAACAATCTAATGAAAGGCTAGTATAGAATATAGCGTTTATAGACATAAACCAGAATTCATTTGCATGGATTCCTACTTTACCTTCCTTGATACTATAACCATTTAATGGTAATGAAGAACGTGCGTGGTAAATTTATGAAAGATTTATCTCAAGAGAGAAAACATCGACTTTATCGACAGTTGATATCTAAAGCATTGATTAAATTTTAATATATACATATTTCGAATTTTCTATCACATTAATTTAAATTTGTTATATTCGATTTCAATTTCCCTTTCCTTTTCTTTTCCATTCAAGAGAATATCACTTAATTAACAATTTAAAAATATCACAACGTAACTATCAATAGACAAAAACAATTTTTTTTACTTTACAAGTAAATGCAACGTTTCTTTTTCTCTAGAAATCACTTAGGTACTTAGATACTTAAAACTTTTTCATTTTGTCCGATAGACCTGTGAACATAACACAGTGGGTCCCAAATGCGATCGTTGTGCACCTGGTTTTTATGGCATCGCTCTAAAAGGCACATCGGATGATTGCAAAAGGTGTGCCTGCCCACTTTTAATCGAGACCAACAATTTTAGTCCAAATTGTCAACTGGATGACCCTACTGATATCGATAGTGGATATGTATGCACGCAATGTCCAAAGGGCTATACAGGCGATCACTGTGAGAGGTAAGTGCTCGTAACTATGTAACAGGAAAACGATATAAAATCGAGTAAAGCAAAGTTAATTAGCCCGGCTAATTTTTTAAAATTCAACTTTGAACATTGTACAGAATAATCAAACTTCTTATGTACTATACTATACATCATACTACGTACTATACTCTATATTATACTACACGCTATATCATATACTGTAATGTACCTAATTTATTTTAATTTGAAATATAAATCTCTCAAAAATATTGCTCATAAGCGAATTTGGCGAATTACAAGCAAATTGTTTAACTTGTCCAAAATATGTAGCCAACTGGTTTAAATAATCCAACTTTACCCGATTTATCATTTAATTAATTTTTTAAGCATGAAATGTATTACAACACGTTGTTGTAATTTTAACAACTTTAAACTTTTAATAAAATAGCATTACCCTTAAAAACCTATGACGTTTTTTTTTCTAAAAATATGACAAAATTCCGTCGATGTTAATCAACGTGATACAATAACGATAGCTAAATCGAAATTCAACTTTGTTTCGAAAGCTGTGACGTAGGATTCTTCGGAAATCCTCTGGTACCTGGTGGCACATGCGAGCCGTGTTTTTGCGGCGGCGGCCCCTGCGATCAGGAAACAGGGCGTTGCTTGGAGTGTCGCGGTAACACGGAAGGCTGGAAATGCGACAAATGTAAACCAGCTCATTACGGAAATCCTTTGGAACAGAACTGCTTGCGTGAGTATCATCTGTTACTTCTGGTACGTTATTTCATCAACGTTAGCACGCGATATCTCGTGAATATCCAACCTTCTTACTTTGATCTCTAAATGTTCTCTAACGTTTTACGTAAGTTCACAACGTCTACATCTTACATATTTTTAAGGAGAATCATTACTAAAGTTCAAATTAGCGTTATTGTAATTAATAAAAATTAACAATTCGGTGCCAATGCAAGTTAAATATTCAATGAGTTATTTACTAAGAAAAGAATTCATCCACTCTACCTTTTAACAAAATCATTTTCCCACTGCCCAATTTAATATTTTTATAAATATGTAATTAACGATAATATAAAAAAAAGTCGTGTCCATTTATTAAAACTCATCTCGTAGTATCGTCTTTTGTTAGTTGATTAAAATTTTACTCTACGAATCGCCGTTCCATTCTCGGGTTCTCTGCTCTTCGCAAGGAATCTAAACACGAAAATCTCGCGTTTGCAGCCTGTAACTGCGATCCTCTGGGCACCAGTTCCATCGAATGCAACGAGAAGAGCGGTCAGTGTCCCTGCAAGCCTTTGTTCGAGGGTCGTGACTGCTCCTCTTGCATCGAAGGTTACGGGAACGTGACTGCAGGTTGCCGAGAATGTGACTGCGACGTGGGTGCCCTCGACGAGATCTGCGATCCTGTAACCGGCGAATGCAGGTGCGCGGAAGGCGTCCTTGGCTTCCGGTGTGACCACTGTGACATCGACCATTACGGGTTGTCCACGGGAGGCTGCAAAGGTGCGTACACTATTCTTCTTACCATTTGGCAAGAAAATGATTTTGCACGAACACTGCAATAAAAATTTGTGAAATCTTTAAAATTTCAAAAAGATTTCTCAAACTTCTAAAAATCCCAAAATTTATCCGAACGTTCCGTTCGCATTCTTTTAAAATTACCCAACTTTTTTATTTGACTTTTTACTTGATCTCGTGACGGCTATCGCCAGAGGGTTGAAGTCACGAACGGAGGAACGTCTCTTTTATTATCTGAAGGAGAAGCGTCCGAGGTAGAAAGCGCGTAACGCACGTAGTACGCGCAACAGGTAGCGACAGAGGAACGAACGAGGAGCGTAAAGGTTGCTGGAGGTAGGAAGCGCCGTAGCTTCGCTGTCGAGGAACGCGAGCAAGAGTGATGCATAACGCCCGATCTTGTTTCAACTAAGCCGCGGATGTTTATCTCGGAGCTCCCTTAAGTACGGGCCACTTATCCAGCACGGGCAACGGTCATGAGTCGAGAATGTTACTTGAGATTTACAAGAGTCGAACCACCCTTGCCCGTATAGCGCTCCTGACGTATAATCTGTTTAGCTTAGTTTTAATTTACGACCGCGATTCCCGTCTGCAGCACCGTTTCGCCTTGCATGCTTTTCACCAGTTACTGTTTCGTGCTTGAAATTCTTGGCAGGAGGTGAAGGGACGCGGTTTGCAAAGTTCTCAATGAATTTCCTTTCCATTCGACCGACGAGATAAACGTAACATTTTTTTTTTTTTTTTTTTGGTCGATGCAAGGATTTGCGTAATAATAACGCATCTGAAATGATCGTAAATGAAGCGATTAACAATTTATAGGGAACATCATCGATGATCATCGCGATCGCATTGACGAAACTTGATTGAAATAGGAAAAGGTATATCGTACAGAAACGAGTTCTTTCCGAGAATAACATTTCTGCTTTGCACAAAAATCGAAAAGCGTTCGTTTCTATGCCTAATACGTAAAAGTTACAAGATATTTATTCCTTGGAACAACTTCGATGAAGACGTGGAAGACCGGCTTGATAGATGAAGCAGCCTAAAAAATCCCATAAATCGTAATCATGCGATGCGAGGTCGAATGCTCATGTAAATGCGCTTAAGGCTTCTCTTTGCTCGTCATCGCCGATCTAACCGTGGATCGCGATAGTTGCGTAATCCACGGCCACTCGTGTTCAGAGATCCCGTTACTCGAATGATCGATCGATCCACCCATAGCAAGCACGAGATCAATGTAGTCACTGTGCCATTTATGTAGCTTTTTCCGCTACACTTTTGCCGCTGTCCGCATCTTTCGACAAACCACTACGAATAGTCGAAAAATGTTTTGGACGGTTCTATGGAGTAGACGAAGAATTCAGAACGAAGGAAAATTAGATGCATGTTATATTTTATATCGTATTAACGGTTGGGAAATTTATTAAATTATTATTTGTCGACTATTGTTGTTAACTTCCTTGGCAGAATATAATTATAATTTCTTTCACATAAATCAGAAAAATAGGGGTCTTTTAATAAGAGCGATTTATCGACTATTCAGTTCCTTTTTCACGTAGTGGAAAATTATTTATGAAGATACATTGAGAAAGTACGTGGCGTAATAGAGTTGTTAGATCATTGGACGTCTTACTAATAGCAGCTAGTGCTTCTCCGCGTGGATAGTCGTACGAGTAAATACTTCTGTAATTACTTATTCGTAGGAATCGTTTATTTTACTACAGCTTCGTAAGAAATCTTTTAATTTCTCGGTACAAATGTTCTGGTATTGCATTCTCAGTTTAATTCGCATTCCCGTCACGTTTACCTTCGTAGACTTCGATCTGTGTAAAACAACGACGAAACATTTTAACAACCAATTACGTCCATATAAGTGTGGTGACACGTAAGTCATAGGACGAGGCGAGGCGAGAGTAACTTGTTGTTGTTGTACCTCGGATCATGGATACACAAAAAATTAAAGCTAGATTGTCTTTAGCCAAAAACAATTAGAGGGCAACTGTCGTTCCAAAACAAATTTGAACCTTCCGACTCCCCCGACCAGTATAAATAAGCGGACACGATCGCGAGCGAGATCATTGTCGAGCGGTTATTGAGTTAATTTAGCGAGCGACTTACGAGTAGTACGAGTAAGCATTTGCTAGGCGATTAGTACGATTCAAAAGCTTTAGCGAATCTTCGTAGTGTACCTACAAGCGATTTACTTCACCGGAATAAAATCTCCTGTAAGGTCGTCCATCGACGTTGTACTTTATTTTAAAGAATTGATTTAAAATATATTGGAAGGTTGCAACAGCAAACAACCTGATAATTTCTGCGACCCAAAACACCACACCTCATCCGCTGTTACTGTCAGAAGAGAGCACAAAAAAAAAAGAGAAATAGATTTTATGGGCTTAATTATTTTAAGTGTGCTAAGACATTTTTCAAACCGGATAATATCTACTATAATGTATGATTTATTTATGATGATTTATTTTTGATAAATTATTTTAGACTCGCAATTGCCTCGATAAATAATTTCAAGAATTATTCCTCGATGATCCATAAAAGTGTTCGCTGCCCCTGAACGTTCTCCCCGGTGGCTTTTCACCATAGCCTGGAACCCACGCAAAAGAAAAGGAATTTATTGTTTCGTGTTCTCGCAACTTATCCATGGCAAGAAAGTGCGAAATCGAATCCTTATTTACGATTAGTCGAAACAGCGGCCAGGACACCGTATCTCACAACCGCGTCGAGATACGGGGACAGATATCGTAAGATATGGCGCGCCATACACGAGACACGAGCCTCTGGCTTGCTTTAGCTCATTCCATTCGAGCCGCCACTTGCCTGAGATGTTAATTAGCTTTCTGCGACTACGACGATACGCAACTTTCTTCTTTCTCGCGTTGAAACCATTCCCATCTCACGTTACTACCGTAAAGCATGTAAATAATTCTATGAATCAGACTCGGATTTTGCGCAGACTTGCAGCTTCAAATTTTGTCAACGAGAGTTTAATCAACGTATAATGGTAAACTCATTTTTTTTTTTTTGTAACTAATTTTTCTATAACTTTAACAAACGATTCTTCGTTAACTTTTATCTGTTCTTGATCGTTATCTTAACGAATACAAAAGTCCGATCGAACAAACCTTTTACCGCCAATCTAGGTCAATTATCGCGTTTCATAGGAAAGCAGCAGGTGTTCCAATGGTCTATAGACGAGAATGTACGTAAAACTGAAGACTTTAACGTGTATATACACTATGTGGAAGTATGCAGGATACTACGTAGTAGTTGGAATTATAGCCTCGCGAAATCGTTTCTTAAAGGTTCATAACTAACGCATCAGATTTTCAGTCGGCTATATTCTACACCAATTACCCTCTCACATATGTAATTTTATTCTGTTATCGGAAAACTGATTTTATCCTCGAATTTCATCTGTTCGTCTTTGATCCCTTAGTCTGTCGTTAATGAATTTTCGAGATGAAACCGGTGGCTCATTTACCTAGAAAAAAAGAGAACGTTTCTTATCCTCGTGGAGCTGCATAAATGCACCCGGAACTCGTTAGCGGCTGCACGTTTCCCAGATCCGCTAATCAGGCAGAATTATGCTAAGGTTAATCGCCGTTCGCCAGTAGATAGATCGGACGCGTACGGTTAGCAGAGGCAAAGATCGGTCTCAGCGTAAATCAATCCGCGTATCTCGGACGTAGCCTCTCTTTAAAACGTCTTTAGTCAGGCTTACGCGGCAATTAAACGTGGGTAGAGGTGTTTAGGTCGCGGTGCGATAACCGAGCCGCTTAATAATCTCTGTACGTCGTCCTGTATGCAAATCAAACGTCAATCATGCTTCCATCGAAGCACGAAAATGTCGTAAACACTGCTTATAAGCATCTAGATATTTTGATCGATTTGTACTTTATTAGCAATGATGCGTGAAATCCACTAAGATATAAGAAATTAAATTAATGCACATTAGCAAACTGTGGATTTCTGCGTATTTATGGGGAATTTGAAGGTGCAGGAATTTACGTAATATTGCACATGATATGGACAAATATATCGCTACGCAATAAATATTTCTGGGCAAATCTAAGTCTCCTTAAAACACTCGTTGGAATTTATACTTTAATTTATTTTTCATTTATATTTATACCTTTAACCTACCTATATATATATATATATATATATATATATATATATATATATATATATATATAAACTAGCATATGTATATATATGTATATGTTAATTGTTACCTCATATACCAAGGGTTTTATTATTATTTTCAGTTTAAATAAATAAATACAACACAACACTTAGAGGGCGAAACAAATCTCTATATTTCTATTTCTCCATCTCACAAAAGCAACAATCAGTGTGAACACATCCGTGTTGTATATCGCTTATTGAAGTTCCTGTCGTCTAAGTCTAAATCCACGAAGATGTAAGAAATTAAATTAATGCACATTAGCAAACTGTGGATTTCTGCGTATTTATGGGGAATTTGAAGGTGCAGGAATTTACGTAATATTGCACATGATATGGACAAATATATCGCTGGAATTTATACTTTAATTTATTTTTCATTTATATTTATATCTTTAACCTACCTATATATATATAAACTAGCATATGTATATATATGTATATGTTAATTGTTACCTCATATACCAAGGGTTTTACTATTATTTTCAGTTTAAATAAATAAATAAATACAACACTTAGAGGGCGAAACAAATCTCTGTATTTCTATTTCTCCATCTAACAAAAGCAACAATCAGCGTGAAGACATCCGTGTTATATATCGCTTATTGATGTTCCTGTCGTCGTTACTCTGCATCAAGCCTTCGCTATATCTTCTATATAACAACGTACCTGTTCGCGGTATACTATCGTTCCAAAAATAGCAAATGTGTCTACCCGTGTTGTAAACTCCAACCATCATAAACAATGCAGCAAACAAACAAGACCTGGATCGTTATTTTTAAACACATTGTACACGCCTGTGCCAGTGGAGACAAGCAGACCAAAACGCTAAACAGCGAGCCAACGACTGATAGCCGCGCACAGCAGGGACAACGCGCCACGAAAACGTAGCTGAACCACCGTTTCACGTTCACGGAAATGATGAAAACTGCCGCTGCTTGCATTGTGCTCTCTGGTATACACAGAAGTTTATACGCTGCCTGAAGCGTAGATTCGATCGTGCCTACCGTAATGTTTCGTGCATGCGAGCGGTGGTCAGCAGATAGCAGAGGATCATTTCCACAAAGCACCGGGGCCTGGGGCTTGTTCCAAGTCCAAGCTATGATCCAGAGACTCCGGTGAACTTTACAAGTGGACGCGAGTTCGCATTTCACGACGCGATACACGGCAATAACGGAATGGCGAACCTTCGAGTATTCGTGTCGTTCTCGCAATCGTTCGCCATTGGCGTTTCGAGAGTCATGGAACGTGTCCGCGAATGAATTTTTCTCGGATCGAATCGATATCGCGAGAACGTAACGTTTACGTGGGGTACCTTTTTGAGATGAGAAATTATGTTCATCGTGGAAGTGCGATGTAATCGTAAAGTTAAACGATCGCCATTGAAAGAGTTCTATTAGAAACGGATGTTTGGGACAGCGATGATATACGAGCTATCGATGCTTCGTTTCAATGTCATTATTCATTTATCCGCGTGCTTAAAGAACTTGTAGTTACCTGGGATGATTGAGAGGGAAAATTCAGCTTCTTTACGGCGAGATTTGTTTCGTTAATTCGCTGTATTTGATAAAGAAACGCTTTCTTGTCATGCGAGCACTCGCGAATGTATCTTTTCAGAGAATTTGTTTCGAAATATCGTGATTTTTTACTTTCATCTGGAAATTAGATCGATAGGAAGCGTGAAATGCGTGAATAAGTCAAGGTATAGAAAATAGAGATGCACAGATACGTTCGAAGCCACGAGCTACGAATGTGGTCGCAAACTCAGGTCCAAGAAGAAATAACAAAATACCTCAATTCCATCGAAGCAAATAAAAATTCGTAAAACTGACAATGAGTCGATTTGGAGAAAAAATTCGAAAGAATCTCGATTTCCTCGTAGCAAGATTTAACCAGTTAGTATTATACTCGTGATGAAGAAATGGCAATATTTCCTGTTACGACGAGTATACTCGTCATGCGTAGAAAGTAGCTACAATGTGCTATTTAAATTGCAGTAAAGTTCAGTAATACAATTAAAAAATAGAAAAGTCATTTCATTACGAATTAATTCTATATTATAGCAGCCACGCATATTCTGCGTTTAACGAGTATACTCGTCATCGCTGTGCAAAGAGATCGCAACAGCTAACTGATTAAATCGTTCGAATTCCTTCGGGTAACTCATAATCAAACCAAATCACTCGCGTTTGTTAAATGCACGAGCAACATGTTGCACAGTCGTTACAGTCTACGTTGCTCGATTAAACATTTGAAAAATCAAAATTTCTCCTCATCAACGAGACACGAATACAAAGGCAACAGCATACCATCGAATCGCGCTTTTAATCTCCACCCAGTTTTCGAGGGCCGCTCCCAACGTACGAATCTCGCTCGACTCGAAACTCGAGCCTCGAAACCGGCGTGCAACTACAATGCCACTCGCGAGGGGGTCGACGATTATCGTGGCAACCGTCTCGATAGCTGGTTTGACGTTTTCGCGGTTCTCGAGTTTCCATCCGGATCGAGTCGATCTCTCACGGAGCGAGACTCGCAGTCCACCCACGCTCGATCCTGATCGAGGATCTAAGTATTTACACAGTACAACGGCGAACTTTCTGAATGGCCAACTTCGTAAAAACAGCGGCAATATGCATCGGTACATTTTATTTATTATTTCATCGTACACGAAATGTCAGGATTTCTATATCTGTCAATAAAATAAAATTCGTCAATAGAACCTACGAGTAGAAGTAAAAGGAAAACGTTACGTAAGTGTATAGATTATTTGAGCGTGTATTACGCTACGGTTATGAGAAAAATATGAAATATGGAAGAAATGATAATAGAATTGTTGTGAGATAAAGAATGATTGATAAATTGTATTTATGTATTACGTATTTGTGTATTCGATCCGCGCGAAGTATCACGAAGTATCTGTGCCGTGTGGTAGGTAACTACCGTTTACGCAATGAAGGTTACCAGTACAGATTTGCAAGAGTTTAATCCACAAGAAGAAATCCGCGAAAGAAAGAACGATAGTGCGCGTTTATATATTTTTGCTATACGTATGAGTCGTTTAAGTCTTTCCAGTAATGTCGTGTTTACGCATCGTTTTACTACTTAGTTTTACATTTCGTTTAGATTCTAATAGCGGCACTTAAACGAAATCAAGAGATTATTTGAAACTGCCCGACTTGTTTCTCCTATCGAGCACCGAGCACTCGTATCATTATCAAATGAGATTGAAAAAACTCGGTGATTTATCCTATCTATTGGTCTGCTAATCCCCGCGCGATCTGGTTCTCATCAGCAAGCGTAGGCAGCTATCATCGGAAATCCCAGTCATATACTTCTGATCATGGCACAGGGTATCTTATCGTGCTCGCGCCAGCAGAAAGATCGAACTGTCAGGAAAAAGTGCAACGTACACGAGATTATCGACAGACAGCCAGGCGTGGAACTGGACGAAGAAGAGAAACGACGTAGATCGACTGATTGTAAGACGTTTCAAATAAAACAAGGTAATCGTCTGAAGCCTAAAGGATTTGGAAACGGTAAACAAAATTAGCTACGAAATCGAATCGCCATTATAGAGCTTCGACATGGTCGCATCGTAAGATCCTATGGTGTTCTTGCTGCAGGATTTGCGAATTTGATTATACGTTATATGATTATTACGCAAGCTACAACATATCGTATTGTGTTAGAGTACTAATGAACAAAAGATTCATCTTAAAATTGTATAAGTAGTTAAAATTGTCAAGATGACATAATTATGTATGTAATTATTTGTTATAACAAAAGGGAGAATCAGTGCGCATGGAGAAATATCTTTAGGCATTTACATTTTCAGATACAGTTTGTTTTACGCAAAATGTCTAGAAAAATCCCATTATTTTACGTCTTGTTTATCGCTCAGACATTTTTCATTTTGTGGAAGCAACTTATTTCTCAACTAGAAAATTTTTACAAACAAAATTATTTATTATTTCATTCGGACTAATTATTTCATCTTTACCATCGCTTTCATGTCGAGTAAAATACATGTATAGTACAACAATAGAAGCTTCCCTAACGGTTAAGATATTTCGTAAAAATGCAAAAGTGCAACTTACGTTCAGGCTAGATCGTCCATCGAGTCTTACGATCGGTAGATCACTTTTGGTAGATCGTTCGCAGCAGAAGCGCCGCTTAAAGCCGTCAGTAAGTCATTTCTTACGCGGTGTTCGAGGGGGTCGCAGAAGAAAAGACGGGCTTCCTACCATTCTCGAGCACGCCTTATCGATCGTACTGCACGATAAAACGTCATTCCCTTTTTAAATCGCCGCCGATATACAATACGAAGTGGCGGCGATCCTCTGGCCCGATAACGGCTTCTGTATAAGGACCCTCGCGGACAGTGACACGGAGGCGACATTTCGTGGCCGTTCTTGCTGCCGCCTCCTCTTGTTCGCGCGCTTTCCCCGCGCCGCGACCAACCCGTGCTTAGGAGCCGGACCGCTCTTTCACTCTCGATCCACGCCGCAAAAACTCGACGAAACCGCGGAATGCTGTCTACCAATACAAGCTCCTATCCTCCGGTGTATAGATTTTCGATATCCCGACGTATCATCATCGTTTGGCGAAACCGATGGATCATACCACTCGCGTGTTCATTGATTTATGTAGGTTAGTTAAGAGGTGGCATGTTACACGACCATCTCGTACAGTTTGATCGCGGCTTTTTTCGCAATAGACGAACGAGAACGAATAGATTGTTCGATTGCGAAACGATGATAGATGGTATTACCACTAACTTTCAAAAATATAGGTTAACGACTACGTGGCTGTAACTTCGATATTATTAATCCATTGTCGTATAAGATCGCTTTCGAAAGGGAAGAAAAAGTTCGATAAGCGAGCATACATTGCATTTGTTATTACGCCAAATTCGTCGAAAGAAATATGAAAAATTGGACACCTATCTAAAAGCCAGGGTAATTATGGCACCAGTACAAGAGAAAGATTGTCAGGATCTTTTCTTTTTCTTTTTATTATTCTTAAAGTTACTTTATTGCTTGTTATCGTTCCGCTTCTCGACGACCAAGCACAGCTCTTTAATACGCGCCCTTATCAATTCCAGCGATCGTCCCGCGAAGTGGAAAATAGTTACGATTATTATCGTGGTGGAAGATTGAAAGCTTCCTCGATCGATTCCCAAGCACCTTGTCCCAGGCAGAACGCATCGATTTCGTACGTCATTTGCACTGAATATCGGAAAGTCGTCGCTATCAGATTTAATTGGTGTTTCTCGATCGTTTTCCCTTCTTATCCGCTGACTCCCGCTGTATCCAAAGACGTGGCATTCTACGTGGTGCGAGTCCTCTTAGCGAGCACGTACGCTCGCTAATGATGCAATCGGCCCATCAGATACCTCGACCGGCTGCCTTCCTCCTCCTGCTCCTTATTTCCTCGCTGCTTGCTCCTTAACTCCTTATATACCCACCTGACTGTACTAGTCCTGATCGTCTAGACTCTAAAGTCTAGAGTACGCGTGGGTTGTAAGTGCAACGGGTGATCGTCTAGTTACTTACATTTTTATCCATTTAGCTGTGAATCACAGTTGCTGATATTTTAAGATTTCTATCGTATTTTTAAGTCTCGACTGGATAATTGCAACCTGCTTTAGATCAATGAAAATGTTGTAAAGTATTATATCGAAAATAATCGAACGACGACTATGAGACACGACGATGGAATAAGCGAGTCCTGTTTTTTCGTATTAACGAACAATAAATATGTAATTTGTTTCGTTACAAGAACATTCTTTTTCCGCTTGCCTCCTTGCGATTGTTCGTCCCAAATTTTACTCCAGTCAGACTTTTTGACTTTGTTCGTTTGCGTACGTATTTTAGAATAATGAAGAGATTCGTTAATTAGGTTCGTGAAAGCGTCGATTCAAATACGCGTAACTCGAACGACGTAAATTGTTTGGGAGAATTTTTAGTTTCCGTGAGTTAGATGCATATTGGATAAATATCGTTCTATTCTATGGAAGAAAGATCGATGGTCTCCTGTATCGTTCACGCGAATCTCGTAACCTCATCCACTGCAATCGAGCATCCGTGAAAACACTACACACGATGGAACATGCACCGGCAAAGATTACGCTTTGTCGAGTTTTGTCCCCGTGATTCTTTGACTTGTCTGATTTATCTGACGGCAAAGGCTCGGATTTATGTGGCGTGACAGAGCCCGATTACGTAATTAACAGAGCGTTTTGAAACACCCGGTAGAAGCTGTTGCGACTCAACACCTGGCCGCGCAACGTGTTCAGGATTCCTGGTATGAGAGCCGAGGCAAATAACGTTAATCTATCGGCTAGTGTCAGACGATTGCGAGATTTCATTCATGAAATCTCCCGGAACTCCCGTAATCTTCGTAAACGATTAGGCGAGAAGCTAGAGCCACGGGACAGAGAAACAAAGACGCAGATATCGATGCAACGCAAAGGATTTTCATTCTTAAAACGGCGATTAATTTACAGATGGCTCCTTGAACCCTGGCTATCCAATCGGATTAATTACGAATCGCTATTTATTCGATGACTTATTTATAGCTACGAGGAGTCGCGTAAAGCAGCGAGAAATCATATGGCGGCGATATTTTCAGCGGCTAATGGAAATCACGGAGTTCCTACGAAAACGATATGTACATATCCAGCAGGCAAAGCACGCGCGAAATTGACTTGATCTTTTTGTTTATAATATTCCGCGTATCTGGCGTTGATTAAATTCCAATGGTACGGAGATTTCATTAAGAGATCGCGTTGCCTAGATCCCTGAGAAGTTATGTTCTCTCTATGTATATAGTTAATGTGGAGATTTATCAGAGATTCTTCTTTTTTATGTCGTTAATATTAGAAAATAATTGGTAGACGATGATTAATTGAATCTAATTATCTGAGATTTTTGTTACACGTGTTTGATTATTTTTTGTTCGATAAATATGTAAATACATATGAGTCACGAAGTCGCGAAACATGTCAACTGAGATTCAAAAATTACTCGCTCGGCCGGGCAAAAAACGCATTATCATAACTGGTACAAATTCATTGGGTGGAACGTTTTTTATGTCGACGAACCTGTAAGAAACAAACTAACCTCAAGTTCTTTTTAAATTTGCATTAGAGGCAGATAAGCGGAATTTGAAATTAAAATTTCGTGCTACCCCTCTTTATGTGCTGTTGATCATTCGACTCCGAACTTCAAACCGATCGTCAAGTCCTCTGGAATCGCTAAAATAACAAAAGAAGTTTACGCACGATCAAATTTTTCTATTCTCTTCGAATTTTAATTTACATAAAATAAATATAAATTGAACGCGTAAGAAAATTTTATATTTTAATTATGAACAAATATATAGTAACTTCTTATCAAAACACTTAATACACAGTGACTTATCGAAGTATATGAAAGCTTGTTGTTGAAAATTTTCATGAATATATCATGTGTATTATACAAAACTTTTTAAAACTTTAATAATTTACAACGAAATACGATTATCATGATGATATTATATAAATGAAAAAGCACTTTGAAAGCAATCGGTTTATCTTGTTTCTGTAAAATATAAGACCTATTACTTTCGCAATTATCCAATATACTCGTCTACACACCCTACTAGTTTCCACTTCGCAGCTCCTAGGCCATAATAATTAAATAGTGGAAAAAAGCTTCGACAAAGAGAAAGAAATAGTGCGTCGATAACATTCCACGATAATTATACACGCCCATTAGGCTTTTGATTAAGCGGAAACATCGAATGATACCGAGTAGAGAGATCTCGTAACATCTCTAGCTTAATTTGTTGGCGAAAATATTGTTCCGTTAGACGCTATTCGTTGGCAATTAGTTAAGGATGGATTAAAACACCATTCACGGTTTATCTAAATCGTTATATCGCTCTGTTATAGACCGTTTCTAATTCTATTACCGTATACATGTATCTAAGCTATGTATGGTTTTGTTTCATTTTATGTTCCTCTGTGGGTGCATGAATCTATCTTCCGTGAGATATATCCGTAAAATCATTTTCAGGATTGAAATGAGAAAGATTTCTTCATTACCATTTACTATCGTATTAACTATCAACGTGTTTCGCATTATGTGGAACAAATTCATCAGTGGTGCATAGTTTCCTTACTTTTTCAAGCT
This sequence comes from Bombus pascuorum, assembly GCF_905332965.1. Classification (NCBI taxonomy): domain Eukaryota; kingdom Metazoa; phylum Arthropoda; class Insecta; order Hymenoptera; family Apidae; genus Bombus; species Bombus pascuorum. The sequence continues at coordinate 6,797,904 of NC_083496.1, read as the reverse complement.
TTCAACCTATAATCGTAGTTTAGGAAATTCCAGTTATCCAGAACAACGATTATTGACAGTAGAAATTATGTTACTTAAGGAACTCAAAGTTCTTTACAAACGTTGGTAAGCAAAACCTACGTGCCTTTTGCAGCAATAAAGATGAACCTATAGAAAAATTACATTACCATATTATAATTACATTAATATACTCAATTCCAACAATATCACAGCGTCTCTGAAAATCGACAGGATCATCTTAGCCTCTTCTATCGATCTCCAACAGAACCATCGTATAACTATACAAAAATTACAATACTAAGCGCAACGAGCAACTCCGATACAACAAATATATTCAATTCTAACAATACCATAGCATCTCTGAAAATCAACAGAATTATTCTTTTCCATCTGTGTTCATCTTCGGCAAAACCATCGTATGACTCAGTCCTCGTACATAGCATCTTCGATCCCCTGCGTCTCGCGCAAACTTGCAAAAGCACCTCGCAACCCGAAGAATACACCCTCGGTGTGTGCAGCTGCTCGAAAGATCAAAGGATTCCGATAGTTGCCCCTAGTTCCCCTTGGATATCTCCCTCGTTGCGTCCATTGATCGGCCACGTTTCTCCAAGTAGCTCGTAGTCTCCTCCAGAGATAGGCGTACATATGCTGATTTCATGCGTGTAAGCACGACTAAAAGCCATTCTAGCACCTGCGGGTGGTCCCCCGCATACCGCGATCTTGTAGCCAATCAATTTCTGTACATCCCGGCAATTTCCATAAACTGGACGTTGATCTCGAGTAAAAGGCGATGCTGCCGTTGCCTCGTTTTGCTCCTGCCGCGTGTACGCGCGGCTACGAGCACTACACACGCTCCGAGCTTACTTGAGAGGGACATCCGCTTCGTTTTATCTCGAACACATGGCATTCCATTCATCGGTACACGCAACGGCAACGATTGCTTCGTTTGTCGCGTATTAATCCCCGGAGAAAACTGTTCGAGCCGATCTGCGATTTGTTGCGCGATAGTTAGAGGATTCTAGTGGTTGGCTCTTGAGCAAATTGTTCCTGGACTAGTCGTGTTCTATTTTTTAATGCTTTTCGAAGTTGTTGCTTAAACATGGGCCAAGGGTACAGTAACGAACGTAATTATCGTGATCGTTCTTTGTTATTTTAGTACTCTTAATCTTAGGATTTCGATTTGTGGTACTTTCGTTAGAACGTTAAAAATAGAAGTTTCGTCATTGTATTTCTGTATTTCTTAAGAAACTGTAATACATGGTAATTTTATATTTAGTCACATTTCGTATGTATAACGTTTCAACTGTGTTTATAATTATAATTAGCATTTTATATACTTACGCAATTACTTTCTTCTTATTTCCTCTTAAAATAACTCGAATAATCAGATTATTCGAACTCACATGGCTAAAGTTCAAGTAATTTGTCCAATATGAACGAGGCTTTGGCTTCTAATGCTACTATAAAATTCTACAAACAGTTTCAAACATTTCGCTCTGCATTTGCAATTAAATCTCTACCTGGTTGCATATAGAAACTTCATTAACGTGTGATGTATACTTAATCACCTCTCCTTTCTTCTGCTTTCACAATTCATATTTCTTCATATCCAATCTCACAGACTATCTAAAAATCATTCGTTTACATTTCTTCGTCGGTGGACGAACGTTAGATCGGTATTTTTGACCCCTTCAGGGTCCTCTAAACAAGTTACCGATCCGTAGTTTACGAGCAAAACCAACTGACACAGCTCAGCTTGAATTATTAACTCGAACAACAGAGAGCCGGTTGACTATTACCCTATCAGAGCTATCTCTCATTAACCATAGCAACTTCAGCAGTTAACACGATAAAGCGAGCAATCCGAGTAACAGATCGTGGCACATCCACTGCTGGCAGAGGATATCGATTCAAGAGCTAATTCAATTTGTTATCGACTTGCCAACTTGCAGCGCTGTTGATCGTAATGAATGACGAGATTTAACAAATGCATCGTACTTAATCAGGCCTTCGTGATCAGCGAACAATAACCGCGATTACTTTTCTCACTGGTAACATTGGATGTGCAACGTTGCTTAAGAGTAGATGTTTCGATTGGGAAAAAGTTCTTTTTTATCGGAGATACAACGGGATTAATTAAGAATAACAAATAAGTTTCATACAAGCTAAGACGAAGATGGAAACTTTTCACCAAGATTGTTCATTTCCAATTAAAAGATTATAATGATTATCATGCAAGCGTTCGACATCAAAGATAATTGATACTCCGTTTAATTGAAATAGTAATAGTATATATGTATGTACTCGTGAAACGTATCCTGTGATTTGATCAAGAAAATCTATGCTATGAACGTAGGATACTTGGCGCTGTAGCTTTTGCCACGCGTCATTTATTCTACAACTAGCGAGCAGAGTAATCGTATTAAAACAGCAAACCACCTCGCAGTTGTTACATAAAATTGTGAAATTAATAATTTGTAGATGTTTGGAAAAGATGTTAATAGTAGTATTATTTATACTTCATATAATTGTTTTTCATTTAAAGCAAGTGTAATAGTTTCTTTCCGATGAGAAAAATCATTTAAATGTATATAATGTAATAGATAAATGAAAGTTATATAAATTCACCAATAAAATATCAATTGACAACATGAAATATGATTCAAAAATTGTTTTTGTTTTTAGAAATGTTTCTTCTAAATTTCTACTCTGTGCATATATGTAATTTGTATATATCTACTATAAAAGAAGTCTCTGCTGGAATTGGAAACAACTTACTTTGGATCAATAAAACGAAATTGTGTGCCTTTTTTTAAATTGCGTTTTCTGCCAGCAATTGTTACATTATGTAAAAAAAAAAGAAAAAGAAAATTTAGCTACATTACCGAACATAAGTATTAGTATATGCACTTGTCATATTTATTAGATAATTCTAACATATGGAAAGCATGTATTTTATATTAAATATTAATATAAATATAAATACTAATAAGTGTGCTAGTATTTACTTATAGCCGGCTATGTATGTTTACCGTGGAAGGACCCCGTGCCGTTCACAGTACATTTCTCCGCACGATTCGGTATCTCCCCTCTTGTCATATATTCGCATGTTTCTCCTACCATCAGAGATGAGGCGATGTCTTTGACAATCACGATGAGGGACACTTATTATTTGTGTTTCACTGGCGTTTTTAATAATGCATTCTGGATCTCCCCACTCTGGTATATTATACTTGATTATTAACGATTTGAAATTAGAAGATCCATTTATCAGTTCCAAGAAAAACAATGGCTTGTTGAAGAATATCACACATTAAGTAAACAAAATTCTAACTGAACGGAAGCTACAACTAAGGTTATGTATAGCCATGTTTTTTTTTTTTTATTGACAGATTAGTATAAGCTAACAAAACTTAAAATAGAAACATTACGTTAATAACTTTGCTATAAAATACAAGCTTTTAGTAAGAGGTAATCAGATCACTTATCAAAATTTAAAATATATGAGAGATAATTTGCTTATTTCTTAATCACTGCATAACATCAGTAATTAATAATACAAGAAATGGAACCTCCTATGCTACATTATTTTAAGTTTGAATTAAATTTGCAACGTATGGCGATGATAAGTATGGCAATATCGCTATGGGAACAGTCACATATCAGAAATAAAATACAAGAATTTTTAACATTTGAGTATAAAGAGGGTGAAAATAAAAGTAATGAGAAGAAGTGGCATGATATAACAAAATTAATATTAAAACAGATAGAGTCAAATACATTACGTTCAATTATCTTGAAGATCGAATTAACTCACATAATAAAATGCATGGGTGAGAAGATATTTAACTGGTATGAGTATATTCGTAAGAATATTGAAGATGATAAAAAAGAATCAGCAATTAATTATATTGAGAAAATATATTGGACTCATTATGGATCGATAGATGAGGTAAAGATATTGAAATCATTTTGGATAGATAACCCAAGACTAAATATTGTTACAGTTTATGATATAGCATGTGAGTATGCTTTAGAAGAAAATATCAATAATTTATGGGAACAAATACCAAAAGCGATACAAAATAAATGTTATGCAAATGTACATATGGATTATACGTGTCTTATAGTAGATTATTGGCAATGTTTTAGGGATGGAAATTTACCACTATTTATTGCATGTCTTGGAAAAGTAATACATTCAGGAAATACATACATATATAACTATTTATATAATAGACATCATTCAGTAGAAGAGAATATGTTTAGATTGTCTGTCTATGAAGGATATAGCAAGGCTGTAAAATATTTTTGGGATAAATTAAACGAGGAAGAAAGAAACAGAAATATAGTTAGTGGTATACAAATATCTGTTACTAGCTATATTTCTGATTATACAATTGAGTATTATTATTATAGACGAGAGAATTTTGTAGAAATATTTATATTTCTTATAAATCAAGTGAGAGTAGTCCATAAGAGAAAGACTATAACTCATATTATACATGATTCATTTGATGATTATATATATGTGTGTAGCATTTTAAAAATGATATTATTCACGTGGCCATGGCAAGATTTTCTTGTACAAATGTTAGAAGAATCAGAGGCAGCTTTGAAAGCGCAAAATAATGGCTATATAGGTTTAAATTTGTTATTTGTGATTATATTTTGCATGAAAAGAGACTATAATTTAGGTTATGGAATAGAAAATAGTAAGTATGAGATGATACTACATGAAGTATGGCATAAAATCCCTGCGTGCTTAAAATCAAAGATAGCTGAGACAGATCCATATTTAGATCTCATACAGGGTTTATTAGATATTTGGCACTTACCAAGCATAAAGTTGATAATTAATGCTCCAGAGATGACACAATGGAGGACCAAATTATTAGAATATGGACATATATTATTTAAAAAGATAGCAACATCAATAAAGATAGGACAATATGAATTATTAAATCAATTCATAGAGGGAATATTAGTTTCTGAAAAAGACAAGAAGCGTTTTAAACAAGCCATTGTGGGTGTGTGCGATTATTTCATAAATGAAGACCAATATGATTTAGCAGATAAACTATTAGATTGGCAATCTGATTCCATAGAAGAGAAGGAAGAGCTTAAGAGTAAGATAAATCATATAAGGCTTTGTATAAATTTTATAAGAGAGGATAAATATAAATTAGCAGATAAGTTGCTAGATTGGAAATTTTCTACAAGAAAAGCAAGACAAGTTTGTAAGGATAGTTTTAAAAACAATCAATTTTCATCTGATTATATTTATAACTTATGGGCAGTAAAAAAAGAAGATGTAGAAATAGCACGAAACAAATCTCATAAGTTTTTAAACTGGTTTTTACACTCAGAAGAAGAGATAGTATGGTTTAAGAAACAGAAGTTAGTAAATGACAAATTAGAAGAAATACTTTGCAAGTTATTCATAGGAAATAATTATTTTGAAACAATTGAGTATTTTTTAGATTGGTGTTTATTATCAAAAAAGGAAATACAAAAGTTAAAGCAAGTAGTAGTAAATAAGGAAATATTTAATAAATGTTTATGCACTATAACGTGGAATTATGTACATATAGCAGAGATGTTTATTAAATGGGCTTTCGATGAAGAGGCAGAAAGAACAAAGTTTATTCGACAATTTGTGTTATCAGATGATGGTATAGAGTGTTGTGCTCGTTTTATAGCAGGGGCAAGTAGAAGCGAAACTGACAAGCATGTATCAACATTCGAGGAAATAGTTACTAGATTTAATAACTTTATCGATTTTTGGATCAAACCTCTAAATAACCGTAATGAAATGAAAGATAAATTAAGAAACTATTTATTGCGCTATGGTGCAAATGGAAATGTAGAAAAATATGAAATATTTGTGAGTTTATTAGATAAATCTAACTAAATAGGGGATGAACATAAGTTATATAGGATAGTAGTAACATGAATATATAATTATAAAATTTTTAAGTAATATTAGGTGGTACATATATCACAGACAGATTAATAGAGTTACTAATAAGTGAGCCTATTAATAATCAATGAATTAATATTTTTAATCATTACATGGTAAAAGTAATTTGATACAGAACGATGTCAAGGTACTGTGGAGAGCAATATGCCTTGTTATCAGAATAAACATCAACTATACATTCTCCATTAATGTTATGATTTTTCTTAAATTTCTTCCTTAATGCAGTGATCTCTTAATTAAGTATGGAGTATATATTTTTAATAGGAATATGATATTGCTAAAACGCTGGTATTTAAAACTAGAAAATGGAAATTACAATTAATAAAGAAATACTATTAAAGAATGGTAATATATTTATAGAATTGTGTATTTTATAATTCGTTTATATACGGAAAATATTCTATTACTTCCACAAACATTATTTTTCCTTTTAATGTTTGATTTAAGAAGCACGAAAAGAAATCTCAATATGCAATTGTTTAAAAAGATCTCAACTATATTATTTCTTAAGTCCTATAAGATAATTGATTTTTTCTGACGGAGAAAACGAATCTTGTTTACACGTAGTATTTGCTGTAGTGAATAAATAAGAAATAGAAAACAGATGCGAAGGCAGGCAGCGTGTTGCTCAAACCATAACGAGTCTAAAAGATAGAGACATGACTCATTGATAATACAGATTTTATGCAGCCTCCGCGTTTCTTCCTTGTAAATTGCAACATGACCTTACTCTACTGTGTTTCACCTCAGGAATAACCACTTACGATGACATCTTAAAAGATACGATTGTATTTCACAACAACAGTCAACGACTATGAATTCATTTTGTAAGTCAGTGGTAGGAAGAAGGAAATGAGATGTTTTAGGAAATCATGAGAATATAAATAATGAATGGATTCCAGTATGTGTTTTATGCAGTACGCACTGTGCTCAGTATTCTTGTTTGGTGTGAAAATTAGACTTGGACTTATAAAATGTAAAAGTTTAATGGCTGAAAGGAAAAGGCTGTAGATTCGGGAACACGTGCACAATATTTTATAGCATTTTATAACATGTATTTTATAATATGTATATAACATGTAATGGGCTACGTGCAGCTTCTAGGAGTTTTAGACTCCCATTTTTCAGTAATTTAAAGTCACTTCTATTGTTAATACTTTTATTTTATGTATATTTTTGAAAGAAATCTTTTTTTAATAAATATTCAAAATATATGTGCTATATGCATATTCTATTTATTATATATTAGTTTTATTAAGTTATTGATTAAATAGGAGTTTAGAATTTAATAAACAATAATGTATCATCTTTCTTTTTATGTATTTTCAAGTTTTTAACATGCTATTAAACGATTCGATATTCAACATACTTACTTGGACTTAATTAATTAGTATATAAATCTTATCATAAATACAATGATATTCACATGCTTTTGTAGCCACTGGCATATATCAAACATTGTCAGTTACTCATTAATTAAAACAATGAACCATTCCTAGTCCTTCATACTCTACTTAATAAACATACTCAAATTCAACATGATACGATTATCGTCGAACCATTAAATCGATACAGAATGGATTCGCAATACCCGCATGACACGATCGTGGCTTAGCTGTCTATTTCAATAAATTTTTTCACAGCCTGTCTCATCGTTTAGGAAACAACTGTTTATAGTAACACTCGCTGGAGATACACTCGTGATGTTAATTCACGAACCTATAATTATTACATTTACCAGATTAAGAAATATATAAAATATCCAAATAGTAAATCATACACACTGCGTTTATATTAATAATAAAAAAAAAAAAAAACCAGAGTCTGACAGATACGATCGCGATTTCATTCAACTAAATTCGTTTTGATTTGATTCATCGTAATGAAAGGGTTCGTGTTTTCCGGACACAGAGTGCACGTGTGTTGTTCGCCGCAAAGTACGGTAGGAGCTCGACTCGAGTTGCAGGTTTATAAATTCTCGCCTCCAGTGCGCCAACTTACGCGCCCAGTCAAGAGGTCAAATCGTCGATACCAGGTAGAACGCAAGTTTTTCGCGTAGAACATCGGAAACTGATACCCCAGCGTCAATACCGCCTCATAAGTGAAATTCAGCCTCCAAATCTAAAAAAAAAAAAAAAAGATGGTTGGACAAGTACAGTTCACTCAGTTGTATCGTTCAATTACGATATGTGAAGTACGAGTTACGTAATTACGATGAATAGCCTGGAGAATTTGTAGAATTTTTGATATGTACTTTCATAGTCGGTTATATTATTGATTTAATTTATGTATAATAAATAATAGTTTCAAAATTGCTGAAATTTCCATAACTCAAACTTCTAAAATTATGATTATATCAAATTTCCAAATATAAATCATACTTCCATCCTTTATCCTATGAACCTTACCAACTGATTACACAAAGCAACAAAAATAAAAATGTAAATACGTACTTACGTACGTCTATGATTTGCTTAATCTAGAACACTTATCGATCGTTCCATTGTCCACTAGATTTCATGTCCGCGTTTCCTCTATACTTTGACAGGATTCTTATTACATTGTTTCAGCGAGTTGGGAGAATTTCGAAATACTCCCATAGAACGCGGTACAGCCCCTCCATATCTCCGGCCGGTGCTTTCGCGCTTGAACCGCACGATTTATACTCTGACCTATGTATAAGCTGCGATTTATGCCCTGTGCACTTCCACTCTACCCATCGTCGTTTAGATCGAGCTGGATGCTGTGGTAATTTGCCATAAGATATCCTGAGTGCATTGTTTTGGAACGCTCGATAATGGGAGCGAAGCCTGGCGGCGGAATTCATATTCTGACTTATCTATGCTCGTTTTGTCTATTTTAGAAGCTTTATTTCTCTCTTCTCTCTTTTCTTTCTCCAGTCATCAATTAATTTTATTATTCCAGATTTGTGAGAGTCATCTGTTCAAATAAAAAAATTCCGGGAGTTCGAACATTCTTTTTACGGTTCTTCTCTGAAAACAATTTATTCGTTAGAAAATTATCTAAATGTTTGAAAAGATATAATAGTCCATAGATACTTGGTAGTAGTCGTAGTAATCGAAGAACAGTGATTCGTTGATCAAAAGTTAAAAACGATAGTAACGTGGTCGAATCTGTAACGTTAGACCGCGTGATTTCGCTAAATTTACTACCGCGTGCTATAATAATGCGATTGACGACGCCCACACGATCCAGTCGATGGTTAATTTACAGGGTGGTAACGTGGTACGCGTTACTAGAAAATAATTCCACCTACGCGGAGGCGGCGAGCGCCAGAGCTCGAGCTCTCGCGAGAGGGTGGTGCGCATAGCGTATACACAGTGGCATGGAATCTGGTTTTTAGTGGCCGACTTTTAACTGCCAACGCGACGGGTGTTGTTGAGACGAACGAATAACTTTTCAACCGGATCGAATCTCTTAGTTAGAATCTTCCTTCTAGCCCTGTCTTTGTGATGTGTATGTTTTCTTAAACTAGCGAACGCTAGTTGGAGCGCGATCTTTTTGATTGGACATTGGATCGTTCAAAGATTTGTTTGAAACTCAGGGAATACAAGATAATATTTATGGCACGTGGAGAACGTTGTTTGAAAGACAACCTTCTTTCTCTCTTTTGTTAGATAAACAAGGCACGTTTCTTACATTTTTAGCCATGTATTTCCGTACACTTGTTTATAAACTTATTGTCTTCCTCGTTTCGTACCATTTGTATATCGCTTTTTGAAAAACTATATTAACTGCTGATTAAATGTTTCAGAAAAAAACATTTGTTGTCTTGTGATCCACAGTATATACGTATAAGGTACAGAAAACGTTAGATTTTGCGGAATGCTCAAATAGACTAATACAATTTTAAACTGCTCCTTTCATTTCGAAATGTTTACTTCAAGAAAGAGTCGTTTGTTTCATGAGGTCATCGATGATTCATAAACAAAGTGTTCCTTCAAACAACGGTTTGTGTACTGGATAATATAGGTATACTATACAAGAATTTTTCTATCGGTCAAATATTTCTATCTATTTTTACGTAAATATAGGAAAAGAATTTTCCTGCTGAATTTTTTATTAAAAGAAATTACAAACTTTATTTAATAAATATATTGATAACTGACTGTAGATGTTTATGAGAAATTTAAAGATATAAACATTTACGAAATTCACATAACAACGCATAAATATGTGAAATACTCAAAGAACAATTATACTGTTAAATGAATGTAACAAGCTTTTGAAATTCCATTTCTTTAATTATCCTCATAAAGCTATGAGTTGATCCAAATATCCATGATCTATTAATAAATATTTCAGAAATTTTCAAGCATTGTTAAAAGACCATAATAAAATATGTCTGCTTGTGGAACGTACAGAATCTTATTACATGCGATAGCCAACTCGTCATTAGATATAATTTAGATATATAATTTTGATTTTTAACTTTAATTTCGTCGACGATCAGTCAATAGTTAATCTAAGTCTACATTAATGTTGAAGAGACAAAACACGCGTTCAGGTACTTAGAACGTACCTGACCATCGCAGGCGAACCACGTAATGCGACCCCAGCTCGGGGCTAAACGCGTATATCAAGTAGCCGGAGAATGTCGAGATTTCCACTCTTTTCTCTTTTCTCTCGACAGACTGGAAGCCTGCGAGTCGTTTATTCGTTTGCCACTGTCCCCGGTAGCAACGGGAGCAGACGAGCGTGTGGCGACCGCCGCTATCAGATCCATTATAAATCCATGGCAGAGCATCCAGCGAAATGATTTAATGCTACAAGAGTCCGCGAATTTTATTTTGCACGCTGCCTGCGATAGACCATTTCGATGCAAATACACGAGCTATACGCGGCCGATTGGAAATCTGTTTTGATGCTTTTGACGTTCGCAAGGACACGTGTCAGCGAGCCATATTTGATCCTATGGTTAATTGTTCTTTGATCGATCGCCGGTTAACGAGGACTGATCCTATTTCCCTACCGTTTATTTTTGAGAGAGCAAGGCAGGATCGTACAAAATATTGATTACTCCGAATTAATAGATAATCGTTCAAATGAGATCGTTCCTGAAAAAATAGTATAACTATTAAAATGTGCGCTATTATGTTCTATTTATATCTGGGAACGAAATATTTCCATTTGGTGATAAACAGGTAGATAAGTACTATAGATGTAAATACCATACAGTACCTACCATGGGTAATGGTAAGTACAATAACAGAACAAGCAGTGCATTTTATGTCTCAAATAAAAGTATGTGGTCACCTGGCAGCAGCTGGAAATATTCTACAACGAAAATAGAATTTTTTAATTATTTTTATGTCATTTCTATAAGTCATTGAAATTTTCGATTCTCTGCACTTTTCATAATATTCTCGGTACAAACCCTTCTGTCGTCTTCCCAGAATCTTCATAAAACTTTGACAATAATTACCAAATAAGCTAAGTGACAGTTGTCAATTGTCGCAGATTTTTCAACGATGCAATAAAATTCCGTTTCGTGATGAGAAACATGCAGAGAAACGAGTATATTATATTCACATGCAGCCAGAGTAATAAAGGATCAAGTAGAGTTCGGTGACATTCTCAATTCAGATTTTGCACATTTTTTTTACTTATACGACATTCCTATAAAAGAAAAACGATTCATAAGTAATCAACAGATACACTTATTTATTTATTCATTTATATATGTGTATAAATATACATATACATGTTCCTGTGTATCATCATAAAAGATCACTCATAAATATTCTAATGTTGTTCCTAATCTCTAATGTTATTCTAATAATGTATTAATATATTAATAAATAATAATAATAATTAATATAATAATATATATATTATTATATTATATTATATTATATATATATATATATACATATTCCCTTTGGAATAGCATTAGAGGTTCAGAATATCGATGAGTAATCTCTGAAAGCGAAGAAAAAATTTATATGGTGACAGCATTTATTGCACATTTCGCAGTGGCAAAAAGGGTGAACGATGTCTAATAATTTTAGACGAAGCATAAAGTTTTATAACAGTACCTTTGTGCAATATATATATATGATGTAGAGTAGTAAAATATTATGCCTAACCGGTCCTTTTTCCATAATTCTTGGTAGAATAGTCAAATTGCTAAGAACGTCGAACTGTCCTTAATAATAACAGTCCCTTTTTTTCCTACTTTTAAAACGCTAGAAAAATAAGAATATACATATAGATAAAACAGTGCTATTAAAGGGGCAATATAATTTATACTGCCTCTAACCAACATATTTGTTTTTTCTCCTTTCTTTTTTTGTGCTTGTACATACCAATGTAGAAGAAGTAAGCTGAGGTGGCCAATAAATTTCACTTATTCTCTCTCTTATTGACATGGTAATGTGTCGTTGGAAATATTTTTCAACGATGGTCTGGACTGCCTGTATGTAAACATTTGCGGATTGACGTGCAAAAACGAACACGACGTTTCTGTGGAAAAATAAGAAAACAATATAGAATACAATTGTTCATTCTCGGTTTAATTTTCGAGAAAATTGAATTGAAAATTTTAGCAAGTATACTTGGACATGACTAATTGCGCACTGAACAAGACTAAATAATCGACAGTAGGACACTCTGCGTGTGGGAAAATATGTCGGAAATGTAGAATACAGTTTTTCCATCCAAGCCTTCGTATGTACATGCGTATGATAAATTTTCAAATTTATTTTTCTCGGGAACAAAGCGTCTTGCGAAGAAATTGGAAAAATTTGAAAAGAGCAAGAATATGTCTAAACAAATTTTATTATTTCTTTTATATATATATTATATGTAATAACGTAAATCCTTTGAGTAAATCAGACGATCGGTTCTGGAAAATCGAGATTATTTTGTTAATAAATTAAAATAAATACAGCAATAATTAATAACAAATCTACAAATTTTACCTGAAAAATCGAGAATCCATTTTCTAACTCCTAAATTATCGTTATTCTCTCGTGATCTAATCTATGCAACGTTGGCGGGTAGTTTGAATTCTATATACATGATACATATATACATGAGAAATAATAAAATATAAATAAATAAACATATTTCATTATTTATTAAATTTTATATAAGCAATCACGTCATGTCCATTTTTACATGTTATTCGGCCGGATTCTGTATAATACGTCTGTTTTCCGGTTTTCCTCAACAAGAGGGAGAATTCACAAGTGTGCTCAAGCGCGTGCCTATATGGCACAAAGAACGAATAAAACTGCGAATGATAATGGCGCTCTTGAACATGCCATGGCAAATAAAGTGATTTACGAGAACGATATTAGGATCAGACTGCCGAGAGTCGTTTACGCGGTTGTTTTAAAATAGAATGGCCACGTGCTGAACGATATCACGAGGCCTTAGGTAAAAGTTACATGATGGAACACGTAAGAAAGATGGAACGTGCGTTAGAAAATTGAAATAGAATTTAGAGGAAATGGGTCGGAGATGTATTGAAAGTCGCGTGTATTTTTTTTTTTTTAGTAAACATTTTTGCAGATTGCGGAAAATGGTATTTTAAAAATGTTTTAGGTAACATAATGATAGATCTGTGTCTATGTACAGGGTGCAGCCAGTACAACACTATAAGCGGGCATGAGGTGATTTCATATGAAAAAATAAGAACAACATACGGAAAAAAATTTTTTTTACTTAAGACTTAGTTAACGAAAATATCGAGTTTAAAAATTTAGGATAGGTCTAAATAACCGACAATAGGTCATTCTACGCATGAAAACAAGTCGAAAATGCAAAATGAAACCTTTTTCCCAGACGCTCTGTTCCCGAAAAAATTCCGAAAAAGCCTTAACCATGCTCAAGCATATTTGATAAATTTTCAAACTCGATTTTCTCGGAAATCGAAAACTAAACTTAAATGGAAAAATTTTATTCCATATTTTTTGTTTTTATTTTTTCATAAGAAATCACCTCGCTATTTGCCCTCGCATGGTATGTAACTTGTATCGGTCGATTCTTTCAAATACTTACACTACATTGAGTTGTCACATAATCATTAATCGTAGACTGTAGCTTAAAGTTACTGGATTATATTAATTGGATGAAGTTATACTATAGGTATTCAAGTTAAAGTACAACCTGTGTTGGCTATAATTACTATTACTACAGTTTGTCTACTGGTCAACGTAGCTATGTCATAAATACCATATGGTATCAATCCGCTTTTGAACATAATATTTGTCATAAAATAAAATTGTCATAGAACTATAGTAAGTAAATAGAGTCCTTTGCATCTATTATATGCTTTTAGTAGGTAAATACCTTGTTTACCTGCAGAAACTTTCGATCGTAGATAGATTACAACTAGCAAGGATAGTACTTATAATACTTGATAATAATCGCCACCAATTCATAGTAGCAGAAATACAAGGAGAAATTAGTATTTCGCCAAAATAATTTGGTGTCTGAGGTAGTAAGCATGATTATATATACATAAATATGTTTCCTTCCTTCCTTCAGGAACTTCTCGTCAAAGTTGGACTTTTGCCTGAGGTATATCTATTGATCGTCGTACGAAAGTTTTTGCTTTTAATTAGCTGTTTTCGTAGCTGAGATGAATGACGTAATTAAAGAGAGAATAATCAGGCATCAATGTTATCAAGGAATATCAGCTTCTCTTCCGGCAGGTCTACTGGCCTGCCGACCTGCAATGATTTACTCCGATCGATAATATGATATGCAAATTATATTCGTATGGTAGAGATTGGTTACCCGTACCGCGAAAGATTTAAGCGGTTTCCACACAGAATATTTAAACTGACTTATGTCGGTTAATCTGCACAATCTGTAGATGTTATAGAGTGATGCAACCACGTTTTTCGAAAAATTGATGAGACGGAAACTGTAGAAAATCGATAGAGTACAAAGTTCGAGTTAAAACTGGTTTGAGGAGAAAAATGGGAATCTTATCTTTTGTAAATAATGACGCTGCAAATGAATTTTTATGATTATCAGAAGCGACTTACGATGTTTGTAAGCACTTGTATAGATGAATACTGGAGTATTATGACTTTTACGTAGTAGATGTCAAATAAATCTGAAAGTTAATTTAATTTCAATTTCAATCTTGCAAAAGTTAAATTTATTAATTATAAAAATGAACATTATGAAAATTAGTTTTGAGAAACGGAAAGAACGAAGTGTTCGTTATTTAGGTTTCTGGTGTAATGTTTCAGTTTAAATAAATAATAACAGAAAAAATAATTTTTCATGAAAATTAATTACTTTTATGCCTTACATACCCTTCATTTCCATATTGTGTTTCCACTGCCATTTTTTCTTTTGACATTTCAAATATGACAACTGCTTAGAAAGAAGATGAGAAAGTGTGTCGCTCGCAATGACATTTTCAATTTAGTTTTTACCTATTTCAATTTTACGCGTTAAACGTTCATGTCTTATCGAGTGAAAAGGTCACTACATCGTGTTGTAAGCACGATTTCAACATCATAAGACTTTGTTTCTCTCAAAGACTTCAATCGCGACATTCGAGAAAGTGTCTCTAGTAAATCCCAAGAAAAACATTGTGTTTTTAACTTTCTGCATAAATGAATATTTTGCTGCAGGTAGATATTACTCGAGTCGTAAATTCCCCTTATGTAACATGCTAGCGACATATTCCTTGTCAAAGTTCCATGAATAATTTTTCATTCACAGAGATAATGATATGTGCTTTACTAACCCTCCACCTGCATACTGCATCGTTTTCGAACAGTAATTTTATGTAATGTTTCATTTTCCCCATATTTCTATTTCAATTTTGCTTTGCTTCAAAGAACCAAGGTAACATGTAACAGTAAAAACTGTTGAATGATATTCTGGAAGCTTGAAAGAGTATTCAAGAATTCTGGTAGATTTTTTGAAACACAGAAACCTAAAAAGACCTGCATAAAATTAAACGACCCAGTATGCAGACAACGCGACGTCAGTAAAAATAAGTTTGCTGACGGATGGTTAGCTTCATGAAAGTAGATCTTCGTTAATTTAAATCAGCAATGAGGTAATATGAAAAACGATACTGTACTGCGCGCAAAAAAAGAATAATTACAAAGAGATACTAAAGATACAAATACGCGTAAAATATAAAAATACAAATGATATTCAATATCAAGCTCGTTCTACCACTTGACTCAAAGAAAGAGCTACCATACGAGGCACAAACTTCTTCCAGTAATGTATATATGATAAAAGCTCTCTGCGAAGACTCACGCGTTTCACTATTCTTCTCACAAATCATTTTCCACGAATGATCCTTTCCATCGAGTTGTAAATCGACAGGAGAGTTTAAAAAGAGAGCGGGAGGGAAGAAAAGAACAAGAAACAGCTTCTTAATGAAGAGGAAGCCGCGTTGTTCGATGATGTATTCTCTGTATACATTGTTTGCACAACTACGTCTATAATTGCGCCCTGCTGCCTACGCCGATCGCAATATCATCGTCCAGCGATTCAATCCACCCACGTAGAACGTGCTGCTGGTACGGTGTCTAGGCGAGCTTGAAACGATCATATTTTCATGGTGGCACGGGATCGAGCGCTACGTGGGTAGCTGGTCTCCATCAAATCAATAATTATCGATACGTGGCAATAATTGTATATCACTGCTTAATACCTGTATACCGTTTCGGCCTTAATAACATTCCACTTACAAATGGACCGTTCATCGGTCGAATCTTATCCGAGTGCATCTCAGTGGCACTCAAATCACTGGCTTTCATTCATCCGGCTGTTTTATTTATTACTCGCTCGCGTGCCCATCGTTTTCCCCGCGTTGCATCGTTACACCCTTGTAATTAACCCGGCTGTGATCGATATTGATTAAAAATATCGACGCAACCGCGGGAATTCATCGAAGCCTTTTAATAATCTGAACGCGGGTCGACGTATGTTGGGTGTGGTTAAGGTAATCGTGGTTAGAATGCTGAAAAGTAGTTTCGCAGATTGGAAATTACGTATAACGTAAAATGCAGATTTTGTTAAAAGCTTGTTGAATTCAAATGAAATTAATAATAGAATTTAAATACTTGATGCAAATATTGTGTAATACGTGTGTAGCGATTCTGTTTTGTTTTACCGATTAGCTTTTCCCCGCGATACTTGATGGTTTAATTGTGTTAAGCAACTTTATTTTATATAATAGGTTTGTTGATACCCTATCCTTGCAAACATTATATTTTATAATATGCGAAGATTCGATTTAAAGTTTAAACCGTTTGATTTTTAGACATCACGACGCTTCCAAAGACTAAAATAAGCTCGAAAAGTTACTAGAAAGTAATTAAAACTGTCGGAAGCTATCCTTTCGTTTGGAACCTTGGATTATACAAATGTTTTATCATGCGTAATAAAATTTCTAGATTGATCGACAACCGCTTAGATCATTTCGTTAGACGACTGTAGAAGTGAGATACAGGTTTCGAACAAACTTCTTGACATTTCTGTCTAATCTATTGTAAATGTTTTCAGTGGCTCGCAAGTAGCTTCACAAATCTTTGTTGTGTGCTCAAGATCGTTATTCTGCACGAATTGTAAAATTTCGATCGTCCACCCTCCTAATAATTATTCAGAATTAATTATCAGGCTTTGCACGTTCCTATGATATTTTTACTTGGAATTACTTCCTGAATAATGTGAAGCTTTTCACGCTCGTTCCAAGACACCCTGTATATTCAAACATTTCGTGCCAACGACGTAGAGTTTGGTCATGTCAATTTTCGAAGATAAACCTCGTTAATCACTCGTATCCCGTGCTCTCGCGTTAGACCTTGTTGATAATACATGGACAGGAACGAAGAAGGAAGAAAAGTTGATTGCCACTGTTCTCGGCAATCATTTTGTCCTTTCTGTCCCTTTGCACGAGTCGCTTCTTGGTGCAAATCTGTCAGCACCATAATAGGTTGTGCTCCGCTATTTAAAATATCGGCAAATATATGGGCATAATATGCAGATGTCTGCATCACGAGGATACGCTCGTCGTTCAGCTCTTTTCTTCTTCTTTATCCGATACCGTGGTTATCTTGCAACGTGGAGACGCTATATGGATTTGGTTTTTGTATTTTCACCTCAAAACGATATAATTTAACAGAATTTAAAATAAAGTAAAATTTGAAATTATTATATTTATTTGAAAATCATGGTACGGTAATTAAGCTTTAAAAATCTCCTCCGCCATGACACGCGACAATTAAGATATTTTTCAAAGATTCTTTTAGAGCAACTAGAATAACCATAATAAATGTTCGTTCCAACGATTGCCAGATTCCATCACTCATTCGTAAGTATTTTCATTTGGATTCTCTCCCTTTCTCTCTCATAATACGTACATACATAATACGACGATACATAATAAATAACGCACAAATTTATATAATTTTATAAACTGTATATAATCTCGGTAGCAGATTATTAATTCTATCTCTGGGAAATGATTCTTACATTTTAATCGTATATTTTTAATGAAAACGCGAAATTCCGCAGACATACGAATATGAACGTTATGTATCGTCTGTATAAATTTATTGCAACGACAATGTATTGCAACAGTCTGAAGAATTGGAATAAGCATACAGCTTGTACCAAGCATTACTCTCCATTTCGAGTCATAGTTTGCGCTTTGCAGTAATTGAAACACGTCGAATCGCTCGCTGATAGAGCAGAGACGTCTGCGGATCAGGCAAAGCAGTGGCCGCGAATCACATTCGACGATAACTCAGAAGAAGGCAGGGCAACATATAATGCTGCTCTGTATGTTTTATGTATGAGAACAAGATTACTCGGGTACCACCCACTTACTAAGTGCTACTACGAGCCATTGCTGGTACAGAGGAGCGAGATACCGCGTGCTTATAGAACAAGAGACAATACCGATTGATCTTGAATCAATCGTTTCGCAACGATCGAGATTAATAGCCAAGCTTGTCGAGCAAATGCTTTCTGCTCAACAAGCTTCAATTTCGCGGCTGTTACATAGATACGTGAAATGTAATTGAAAATATCTCAACACGGTTCAAAGGACTACATGATTCATCTCCGCTATATCTGTTTGAAAGATGCTTCGCGTGATATATCGGAAGTTGACACTTTACGGACATTTTGTTCGGTTAACACATTCAATGCGGTGCGCTATGCGGTATACATAAAAAAGATATATATAATTTATGGAAAATGATCGTTGCAATTATCAATAAAGAGAAGCTGGCACCTATATTTCTTTTATTTTATTTTTTTATTTTTTATTTACCAATGAGATATAACACTTTACCAAATGTCCTTCAGGACAAATTGTAAAAACCAAAATAAAATAAAAAAAAAAAATATTTCTCCTATAGCATTATTTTTTTAACTACAGACAGAACAGAAATATAGTTTGTTCTAATTACACGAATTTATATAGTATATTATTTGATATTTTATTTATTAAATATTAATTATAAATATCAAAATTATAAAAAATATTATTAGATATTTTTGCACAGTCGATTCTAAACATCAAAACAAACATAAAAGTGCATGTGCAAAAATTCCATGTTAATAACAATCGACTTTAAAAATTCTGGTTCTACACATGGTATCAGCGCTTAACATAACTTTTCTTAGATTGGCAATACTTAGCATCGGTTTAATGACAACGTGTCTTACTACCTGCCGATTTGCTGGAGATTATAAAGGATAATCCCTGCTTACCTGACTGATGGTCGATGTGGCAAACCTTGCACCTATATCTAACTCTAGTCTTGCGTTACTATTTCTTATACCGATTTGCGTGGAACGTAAGGATGCAATCGAATCGATCCGAAGGTCAACTTGTCAGAATATAAATATATAGTAAAAAATATATATATATAAATACATATATATTAATTAATTTATTTATCTATTTATCTATTTATTTATTTATTTATTTATTTATCTACTTATCTATCTATTTATTTATTTATTTATTTATTTATCTGTTTATCTATTTATTTATTTATTTATTTATTTATCTATTTATTTATTTATCTATTTATTTATTTATTTATTTATCTATTTATTTATTTATCTATCTATTTCTTTGGTTCTTTCTTTATTTATTTATTTATATTTTGTATATATATATTTGATAAAATTTCAAATTTGATTTTCTCGCAAAGTAAATCGAGAATGAAAAAAATGTATTCTATATATTTCTTTTAAATATGTCTGCATGAAATTTCACTAGTGGGTGGTAACCTGATGACTAATTACAAGCAATGACCAATAGTCTTACTGTCTCCCTTACAACTGAAATATTATTGGCCTGCTAGGTACAGAAGTTTATTTACCGTTAGTATTTGTTAGGTATATCCCCACCACGGTAAATAGGGGTAGTTGAAGTAGGCGAACATATAAATACCAAATTAGACCCTACACAAAATTACATTTAAGAAATCTGTCGTAAGAGTAATAGTAGTTCTGAAAGTGTTCTGAAATACATCATTTTGTGTGTGAAATAATTGTGCTCATTATAATGAACAACGCAACAGGTTGGAGTGATATGGAAAATGAGGTATTTATCAAAACATATTAAATATTAATATAGTATATTATTCCTTGTAGTATAATTAACTTGCAATCTAGTTTACACTATACTTGATCAAATTTTCTTCGACTATTTTCCAACTGTACGTTGAATAAGCAAGTGATCGGATTCGTTTGAGTAACAATTAACAGCGTTCAAACAGAATTCGGTTACACCAACTATAGCAAACAATCAAACTAGACACTCGAAACTCGTCCGATTTTAATCTTCAACATATTACTAAAACCTCGACCACAACACCGCGAATTCGATTTCTTATTGACTGAAATTTAAATACGAAATGTTGTAGATTTTGGCGCTCTTCGAAGATGAATCTATTTTGTCACAGATAGAGAACATTCTGCTTAATTCGGAGATGGACACCTTTAACTTATTTAATATACCAGACAGTGAAACGTCTCCGCCAACGACGGGAAGCTGTCAAGAGATAGACGAGAATGACGAATATCGTAATAATGAGCAACTTCAAAACAGGGAACATCGGAATAATGATCAATATCGAGATAGGGAACATCATAATAATAGACCAAACACCACGTCTAACCAGGATAAAGATACGGGCATTTTCGCAAAACCGGAAGTGTTCTTCTGCATGTACTGTCCAAGACGATTTCACAACCGAATAGCGCTTCGTAGACATCAGATGAAACATGCGAAGGAGCAACTACGTTGTCCTCGGTGTAGGATACGATCATACTCTTATGGGATTCTTCGTCGACATTATATATACTTCCATTACATTCATCGCAAAAAATTTCTCGGCCGAATATCAATATCGACTTAATTTTCAGTTAATTTTCAGTTAATTTTCAGAATTCAAATTAGTAGTTCTTGAACAATTTATAACTTTTTTTGATCTATTTTAACCGTTTTATGTAAATTGTACGAAATATTGTGGTTTTTGTTATTATTTCTACTTCATTGAGTTTTTGTATCTTTTTACTTTGTTTTTCTTTATATTCTTTGTAGTTTTTATTCTCATCGTCTAATACCGAAAAATTGCATTCCATCCACGATTTCAAGTATTTGTGAAAAATTCTACATTTGTCGTATTTATAAATTACATCACGGAAGACGTAAACAATAATTGAAAGAAATTGCAATTTTTAAATCATAAATTGACATAGACCAGTAAAATTTATTTTACTGTATTTGATTCTTTAAATTTAAATTCATTTTTGTAACTAGTTGTAAGTACATAAAGGCTAATGATCCATTATGTGATAATTTGTTTTTATGATAATGTAAATGGACTTTTTAAAAGAAAACATTTGTATAATCATATTTTAAATAAATAATAGTATTTTACTACAAATACTATTAATTTTACAATATTAACTTCATAAAAATCACATATAGTTTAAAATAGTTAACAAAAAAAAAAAAAAAAAATTTTTTTATATATATATTTTATTATATTATATTATAATTTATTATATATTATTTATTTTTTATGTATATTATTGCGTATACATAAAATTGCTAATGTATTTTCCATCATGGATTGATGTGATCAATTAATGAATAAATGAAATTTTTATTGTAATTATTTCATTTCGATTGTTTCTTATTTCCACCAAAACATTGACATAGAAATAAATGCGATAGAAAAAACGAAAGAATAGTTATCTTTCTAGACTGAATGTGAAAAGAGCCTAAGCAACATGCACGTGAATCACGTTGAGTAATTTGAGTTGGAAAACAAACAAATAATGATAACTCGTAGAAATTCGAGGTTCTAGTACTTCCTTAAAAGAGAATGCTGATAAAATAAACGATAAAGATGATGTCGTTATTTGTAAGATCTAAGGATGTTTAAAACAACTGGTTTAACAAGACAAAATTCTGATTTCTAACTATTGACAAATTTATAATTTTCTATAGAATAAAACTTGAATAATATTGAAAATTCATGTTAATGTTTTATTTATTACAGCTCTTGGATAATATTTTACCAAATCATACTTCACTTTAGTTACAAAATTTCCTAATACTGATTGATTGCATGTTTTAATTGTATCACGAAGGTATCTTTTCCTGAAAAAGTTTTCTCTAACGAAACGGGAACGTGCTACGCTTCAAACGTTAACCAGCAAACGGGGTTGTAGCGGGAAAGGAGGTTGTTTGGTTCTACACCAAAGAGTAAACCGAAGATACGAAATGAAACTTTTTGCTACGGCACCTTTTATTTCGAGAAAGTGGCATTTCAGAACTTGTCAAATATATTTGAACATAGATAAAAATAAATGATCGAGCGCAGAGTTAGGTGACTCATTTTGAGAATATAAAGATTTATGAGGTAGACGTATACTACCAATTCTTAATTAAATATCTACAATATTTACTAGTAGATTCTTTTTATTTATTTATAACTTGTTGTTGATTGTTGATTGTTGTTGACCTGAACGCTGAGTCAAGTTTACGCAAACTAAAATAATTTCTAAACTCGATTTCGTCAAAAACATGAAATTTTATTCTCTATTTTCGATTTACGTTCTCACGTAGGAAAATTGCTGTTTAATTGATTATTATAATAAAATTTGTAACCTTGTTCTAAATTATGTTAGGGAATTTGAAAAGGCGCGAGTAACTAACAACAATTTTCTATATAAATTTGCATCTTTATTACATTGGAAGTTGAAAATCGTTTCATCATGTACAATGTATTTTATTCTAACGAATTCTAAAATGCAACAAACATACCAGAGATATGTTGATCCTAAAAGCTAACAATGCAGTTGAACAGTGTCTTTGTCATAAAATATATGGACGTTCTAAAATTGAAAATCTCATTAATTCGTCTAAAGTTCCACATGATTCTAATTTACTGATCGAAATTTATAAAAAAATAAGTCTCCAAATGGACAAAAAATCCCACACACTCTTTATCTAACAGTCTTGTACATGATTTATGTTACATAACAAAATAATTTGTGTTTTTTGTACCACTTTTTTGAAACGAATCCACGTTTGCATATAGAGCACCAGTGGAGTTTCTGCAATTCGCAAATCATGTGTCTTCTGTAGGTGGAAGTATGAAAAAATAGTTTGCGGCAGTAATAGCATTGATAAACCGTGGGCTTCGAAAACACGAGGTCTGATCCGCTTTTCTCCGCCGGGGTACTTTTCTGGTTCTCCGCGGTCGTTTCTTGTTTCTCCGCGATCATTTTTTGGTCCTCCGCGATCATTTTTTGGTTCTCCGCGATCATTTCTTGGTTCTCCGTGGTCGTTTCTTGGTTCTCCGTGGTCGTTTCTTGGTTCTCCGCGGTCGTTTTTTGGTTCTCCGTGGGTCTTGGGCAAAGCAGACGTTGCAACGATGACGTATTAATTTCTTTGCTTTCAATGCCATTCGTTTCTTTTTCAAAATGCTTCTGTTTTGGTCCCTCATTATCGTTCACTTGTATCGAATACTCAAATCTTTTCGTTTTGTTGACTAATGACAGACCCGAGCTGGTTGAAGGTGCATTGCGTTTCTGTAGTACAAAAAAGATTTCATTATTAATTATCGATATTAATTCGAATGTTTAAATAATTAAAATTGAACAATATAGCACTTACTTCTCCTTCTGCACGTATCTTCTTAAGATTGAATTCATTCAAACCACGCATTTTTGCAGTTTCTAGCAATAATTTACCACATTTGTAAGATTCATGTACGTTTAGTTGTTCTAGATAAGTTTGTGTAACGTACATATTAAAGCAAAGGCAGAAGGTGAAATGCGCATATATCTCCTATCGAACGTTCTTATATATAGGTCCTTGCCGAATTACTATTGGTAATTAAAGATTGGTAGCCCTGTTCGAGCTTCTAACTACAATATTTCATTGGTGGTTTGGGGTTGCTACTCAGTCTTCCGAATAGGAAATTCTTCGCTATAAATACTGTGTCAAAACATTGGGGGAGGTACGCACGTAGTTGCGGAACAATTGATTGTCTTAAAAGGTGTCGTAAACGATGCATATAGTATGGTGTCTAACAAGCCTGAAGCAGCGTTTTACCATCCGTATAAAATTTATTGAACGTATATGGTTTAGTTACACAATCGCAAGATGTTGGAATAAATTTATATTCATACTGGAAACGGTTTAAGATTTTTTAATTTATTATAAAGAATTTATTAAAAAGAAAAGCTCTTGTATTGAGTATGAATATGCAATACAGCACAAACTCCATTTGGAGAAACATAAGGAATATTGCGTTCCTTTATAGCCTATACTTGCCTATGGCTTTTCCATTCTACTGATTTCAAACTTATCAAATTTTCAATTTCCTAAACTTTAATTAATCGTCGGTCGATATTCCAATTATAATGGTAAAAATCTTTAACGAAGTTTACGCATATGTCTATGCAGCAGAAATTCTCAGCTCGCCAAACTTACAAATTAACATTCCATTGTAGTTCGAGTTCAATAAAATCCATTTACTTTCCCACTTCGATCTCGGAAATTTACTTTTTTTTTTTTAGTTTATTTTGGTTTTTTTTTACAATTTATTCTGAAGGACATTTGGTAAAGTGTTATATCTCATTGGTAAAGAAAAAATAAAATAAAAATAAATATAGCATGTGGGTGGCTACCTCCAGCGGGGTACCATCTTCGTGTTTGCTAGGTTATATCTTTTATGAATTTACTTTTAAATCGAATGAAATCGGTGAAACGAACGAAGTATGTTGTTCTTTGGCCACATAAAATTCTATTCAAATAAACGATAAAACGTCGTGTACGACGATCAACACGGACATTGTTATCGGTGTCAAACAGAGCGCAATAGATTGAAGATCGTATGCTCAAGCTCTGCTCGCTCGCAAATTATTCATATTTATGCTCGAACGTACGATGGCTAATTGATTTTGGAACAAGGCAAGCAGCAAGTGGCGATGCTAATAATTATTGCAAATCGATGGACGATCGTAAAGTGGACGAACCGCGCCGATAACGAATCTCGCTCGCGTTAATGAAGAAGTCCTTGGAGATATACTACACGCGTAGACACGCGTCGCATCCAGTCCACATGGTCTTGATAACGATTAGATTCAAATACGTTTGATTACATACTCGGTTCGATGACTTAAGTATCAATATCGTGTGTCTTTCTCTATGTATGTGTCGAAATTACGATGAATGTTAATTGGAACGAATGTTTATAACGGAATATTAACGTGTTTGGAGGATAAAATTAATGTGTGCCTTTTGGACGAAGTACTTTTCCATTATTGATAATTTATATGAGAATATAGCTAATTCTAAGAAGGCAGTTTCTTTCGTCGATGGGTATTGTTAGAATCTTGAAGCGACGGTAGCGAGTTCGTTTAGATATTTCTGTATATTTTAAGATTGTTTTATCTCAATTATTATCTGCCATTGCTATTTTTAAATATAGTTAAAAATATAATAGATAGAGAATTAGACAGCTAGTAAGTATGGAATAGTAAAATAATAGTAAGACGAAGCTATATGCTGATGAGTATAGTTAAACGATTGCAGCACAATGTGTAAATATTATTACCACTATTATATGTTTATATATCTTTCTTATAACGATGTTTTATTCTTTATTTTGTTCTTCACCTCAAAATAAACAATAGATCTCGAAGTTGTGCTTCGTACGTCCCTTTTGCCAGCGTGCACGTCACACGTCCCTTTAGCCAGCAAGCACGTCGCACGTCCCTTTTGCCAGCAAGCACGTCGCACGAAAAATATACCTGTCAATTGACCTCATGGCCACGTTGGTGGAGATCCACATAGCAACGTCGAAAAAAGGGCCATGTTGTCGTTCAATGGCAATGTACTACATGTATAGTTATTACGACCCGATACCCGGTCATTACCGGAGAAAGAAAAGAGTGAGAGGGATGTGGCGACGATAAGGATGTCAAATACTAAAGCAAGAAATTTTGTCAGTGGAGATTTGTGAAAGGAAAGAAGATAGCATATTTGAAAAGAATGTGCGACTCGTAATTTATGTAGGCTCTTTCCTTTACTTGGAAACAATGGAATATCTCACGAGAAATCACAATCGTAGAAAAATTGTAGGTAGAAAATTTGGAAATCTCTGGAGGAAAACAGCTGTTTCTACACTTTCAGATATTTTGCAGCACTCTAGAAACAAGTAGACTTTGAGTCTCAAACAATCAACGAGATTGGAAAGCCGCACGGGATCTTAACGACGAGTCGATGTCGAAGTCGACAAATCTAAATCAGTCGAAGTCGATGATTGAAATGAATAGATAATAAAGATAATGGTCCAAAAATAAATTTAATCAAATTGCAGTTGGAATGAAGGATTCATATGTAACTCGTTTCTTTTGAATTAACTATTATATTTAACATAATTAATTCTTGAATAGTTTAATAACTGTTACTTGCTGGGTAAATAGTAACAAATAATATTTCGTACAGTATGATATACAATAATATTGCGTGCAAAATCCCTTTTGTTCTTTTTACAAGAATTATATAATGGTTGGTCAGACGGGTGATAAAGTTTACGGTGGATTGTTTAAACATTTTTATTGGAATACGGGGTATTGTAATTGCTGCATGTACTTTCTCTAAGCAATAAAATGAACATTACATGCAACGTAAGAGTGACTATAAATTAGACATAAAATTGAGTAAAATGTATGGTTATCGTCTCGTGTTACATGTGTTTCTACTTGAAATAACGCCCCTTTATGGTACATAATTGAATGGCATTCACTAAAATAAATGATCAATAATATACCATGGTTACAGTTTAATATATTTCATCGTATAACGCGTGTTTTAGGAAAAATGATCATTGAAATACTGTTTAATTGGAAGTAATTCAGGAAAGAATGACCCATATTGATATATATTGTTAAGAAATATAATAGAACGATCATTTCTATGATATCAAATTTATTCTATTCAATTTATAACACGATAAATTATAAATTGATATTTTTGATATTTCTGTATACGACCCATATTGCAATAAGATATCTGATTTTACATTTTCTTTTTAATGTTATATATTTTCTGTCTCACGTAATAAAGACAATCGATGTGACCTATCTCGCGTAAGATATACGAATACAGATTACGATGAAGTAACTGTGATTTAAATCCAAGTTGCAGATTAAGATCTAAAATCGCGAAATCGATTGGTATGCTGTACCTGACATATAGAAAATCGTAAAGCGCGAAGCACGAAACGAAAGCTCGAACGTCGGTTCCGACGGTCGACGCAGCAACGCTAGCAACAAGCAACGAGCGCACAATGCACGCGATGCGTGCTATAGAAGCTGAAAGCGGGCTTCTCGAACAAGTGAGCGAGTAAGTACAAACGTAAACCGGACGAATAAACACGAAACAGCTCGTGTGCAAAGAAAGAAACGAACGGTGAAGAGAAAAAAAGATGCATCGAACAGGAAATAGAAAGAGAAAGAGAGAGAAAAAGAGAAAGAAATTTCAAAGAAGAGGAAGTAGAAAATATTCACGAGACGAGAACGACACAGACGAGTTTCAGAGCCTGGAGGCGAGATCCGGCCGAGAGAGTTTTCCGTCTGGTGTAGAGGACGATCTAGGAATGCGCAGCGAGAACACTATTAAAGCACGTAGAAGGCAGTCGAGCTCGTAGATAGATCCTCTCCACGGCAATCACCTGCTGGGTGGTCTGACGGATCGCCACCGGCCATCTCTCCTATAACTCCCTCGTATGTTCGTATTAAGTCATTTTGCCGCATGGTCGTCCGGCCATGGCGGTGCTTCGTTCCGTCAATAAATCCCCGGAAGGATGAATCGGTTCGAACGAGATCGAACTCTTCATCGAGAGAAACCGTTCTGTCATCGCGTGCACCAACCATCGATGGTTAACTCGTGTTTCTCTTACAAATAACGTGGATTGTCGATGTTCAGGTAGACGACAGGGTATAGCAAGTATTCCTTAATCTTTTGTTACAGGATGTGTCATCTGCTATTATCATAAAATTTCTTGAAACAAATTTCTCGGAAGTCTCTTTGTCTTTTACGCAGCTGTTCACTGGAAGCAACAAAGAAACAAACTGTAATTTAAAAGAGCCTCTTTCTGATGCAAATGTCATATTTGCGTAAAACTTTGTTCATCGGTCGATGAATAATAGATAAAGATAAGAAAATCTGTAAATAATTTTTTAAAAATTAATCTCATTATTAAAAAATTTTCAAATAATGTATTTAGTCTCGTTCAAGTAACAAAAGATCTTTTGTCTTTTATTTTTAAAAAGATTTGCTCAGCAAGTTTGGACTTTCCAGAATATTTTACTATACAGGGTGCGCCGTTAGAATTCGGACAGAATTCAATTTGTAGTTCCCACCATATTAGAATTCAGATGTTTGTGCTGATTGACTCTGAAGTTAGTTAAATATGTCAATAAGTCTTCTATAACCTCAAAATGACAGAACTCGTTAAGCAAAACCCGGAATACGATAGAAGAGCGGCGATTATAGAAAGTCTTCGCGCCGGGAGAACGCCGGTCGAAATTATAAAATTCTTTAGCTACCCAAGATCGACGGTATACGACATTGCTAAGAGATACGCAGCCTCAGAGTGGTTCGAGAAGGGTTCTCCTTCTCCGGCGAGAAAAGTTCAGGTTAGGGAAAAATCAACAAGGACGCCAGAAATTATTCAAAGGGCCCAAGACATGATTTTGGAAGATCCGGGAACTTCTCTCCGAAAATTAGCCTCCGTCTTGGGGGTGAGTGAAACGATTGTCCGTCGAATAGCTCAAGAGGATCTTAGATATGCCTCCTACGTTCTCAAAGTCCGTCAGATGCTCTCCGAGGCCGCCAAGCTTAAAAGATTTGCCCGTTGTCATTTGATTCTGTGTTCGTTAAAACACGAAGCTGCTCCTAACAGTCCCGACCTAAACCCATTGGACTATTACGTGTGGGGCGTTATCGAGAGACAAACTAATAAATGCAGGCACCCCAACGTCAACTCCCTACGAGCTGCTATCGAGTCAGAATTCGCGACAATTAAACGCGACCAGTTGAAGTCAGCGTGCTCGCGCTTTAGAGCAAGAATAGAGCAGGTCATAGAGGCAGAGGGTGGTTACATAGAATAAAAGTTCTCAGCAAGGACCCTTTAAATGAGATATAACAACATTTTCATGTGTTTTTGTGTATTGACTTAAATAAACAACTTTCTGCACAAAACTTCTTTTGTCCGGGTTCTAACGGCGCACCCTGTACAGTATCCTATTTAGACTACAATGTACATAGTGTAGAAACCATTACGATTTATGATGTATATCAAAATCTTTATGACTTCCGTTTAGGACAACCTGCGATATTTTCCCACTAAAGGCGTAGGACTGAAATATTCGACTGACATGTACTTTGGGCTATCCCCAGCGGGCTGATTTTAAAGCATCGTAGCAGCAAAAAGACAGTGCATGATCGAAGAATCGCACCAACGAGTTTCTAATCGCACGATGAAACTGCATTTTCTGATTGCATGAGAAAAATGTTTGTTATTCTTGTTTTATTTATCTTTCGGAAGAATAATCGTAGGTAGGATGTTTATCGTCCTTCTAATGGCATGGTACAATCATTTTAGAAGGTACATTAAAGAATGATGGGATGGGTTAAATAATAACACGATATCAGGTGTAATTTTATTTAAAAGGTTTTGAAATCTAGGTAATTTGAAGTTCAGTGCCAATCGCATAACATGTACATACACGAGCAATTTAAGAAACGGGTATGAGAGAGACATGATCTATCAGGATTATTAAAGTACTAAACGAACTTTCTAAAACGAATAAATCAACATTTACTTGTATCATTATTCGAATAACTCTGATATAACGATTCGATAGACAAATTATTCGAATAAATAGATACAATAATTCTTTACGAATGACGATTAATTGTTACTCGTATAAGGTATTTGACCAAGGAAAATTCATTTTCTTAAAAAGAAATTAATTCACTCGAATAATTACATCGGATAGATAATTAACGAATCTTTCGTCAATGTTTTGAAACAATCTTTTTCACTTTCTTGAAATTTAAGAAACTTTTTAAAAACAGAAAAATACCATTCGATCGAAAGTTACAGAAAGGAAACGAAAAATATTCAAGTGGTATATCTGTTTTAAAATTTGTCGAAGTAAGACTTCCAAGTCGTAAATCTTTGCTAAACAAACCATAAGTCCTTCACGTAACAGTCATGACGTCCAAAACTTTAGCTAAACATTGTATTTCAATCATATCCTATTGTAATTTATCGATGCCATTAAATTTTGAAATTAGGAAAAATTGTCGATTATCTTCTGACATGGCACGTTTACTGTGTTGTACATTGTATAGCCAAAAATCGCCTATGGTGTTGCTTCGCTCACTGGGAGTGCCAGACGTTTCGTAATGGGTTAAAATTCGTGTTTTTAGTGGTAGATGATGAAAAAGCAGAGTATGCGTAATATAGGCGAACGTGTCGACGAGTCGGTTACAAATGATCGTCGACGGCTCGTTAACAAAAGGGTAGATCGACGTGGTGTTTAGAGAGATTCTCGATCGTTTCATCGCCAAGAGCTACGTCTGAACAGAGGCTCGGATTATGGTCTAATTTTATGAAACGTTTATGATTATCATTACTGACTTATTGCCCGACAAATTTTCGCTGCCCTGGCGAGTCGAGCTCCGAGTTGTCCTAGAAAAGTTTGTGTAGAAAACTTTAGACTTTAACATGGAAAAAACGTTATTACATGATTTATTATGTAATATATCAATTAGTTTTTGTTAATTTCATATTAACCAGAACTAGCCTCATATATTAAATTCCTAATAATTATAATTATTAACTGATCGCTCAATTATTCGCGTATCTTTTCCCCTTTATAGTACTAATGGGTTTATACATGAAGTGGTATAGGTCATGATTAGTGCTACTGCTGGTGTATATGATTTTTGTAATCGTTCGGGTTGGGGAATATTCTTCCAACCATTCGGGTCGCTGGCTTTTCTTCTAAAGGTCGTGAAAAAGAGGATTATGGGTGCGAGAATTCGAACCTGGATCTTGAGACGTTTGTAACCATTTAGTGATTACGCTAACTATATAGCGCTACCATCGTCCGAGCTGTAAACCGTTGGAAAGTGTGCTGTCGAGTGTCGGTATTTACACATGTATCGAATAAAACAAAATCAAATAATAAAACGTCCACATTCGCGCTATCCGCGCTATCCTAGGAACCAAGTATTAGTCATATAAACATTCTCGCAAATACGAAAGATAATGATCCCATTGGAAAAGGCAGTCGATCGCGAAATTATGCGAACGTACCTGTTGATGATGTGCTGGTACCAGCGGGCGTAATTACTCTCATTATCGGGTCCGCGTAGTGGGAATGCAGATACACGTGGGCGCGAGTGGAAAGAATAGAAAAAGGAAGAAGAGGCGCGTACGTTGGTCTTGACGTATTTATCAATAAGTTTATTAATGACGCTAGCGACACAATCGGGATACCCGATTAGACGCAAGGCTATATAATTACTCGAATGAACTCTAATTACGCGAATGAACGCAAATTTCTCGATGCTTTTCGAGCCGATGTCGCTAGGCGTGCGCTCCTTCTTTGGCAACCCTAATCGAGGCAAGCTCTCCTGTGAAATCACTATGGCAGAACTAATTCGAAATTGAGGGATTTACATTGTCGTCGGAGATATATGTTTTATGCGGATTAGAGGGTATAGAAGAAAATGATAAAAATGAAAGTTTATGGAGATAGTAGCATTTGTGTTTTAGTGTAGCTTTTATTATGTTGTATTATAGCGTAGTATTATACAACCTTTCTCTTGTTGCACGAATAAAATAAATTATATTTTGTATTTTAACGTCCACTAGAATTTACACAATTTATGATTTATAGTTTTAAGAAAATGTAAATACAGTTTATAACACAATATTTATACCTATGATTGGGGTTAGGTCCTATCCTAAAGAAATATTTTAGAAATGTGTTTTCAAAATCCGCGGCCATCGAAAAATAATAAATCAAAAATGGCAAAAAAATCTTTTTAAATTTGAATTAATACGTTTGCGGATTTTCTTAACCTGCCAGGTACGACGTGCAACTATAGTAGCTCCTTCTATTGATTCATTCGCTCACCGTTTGAACCAAATTAACTTTTTCATTTGTCTTGCTTCACACTTTTCTTGTCCTCACGACGTTTTATAACAGTGTTAACAATATACAGACAGAACATATAGTCTTTGTTTTTGATACGCCAGTATCAGGTATCAATTGTTGCTTTTCGTTAAAGTAAATATACCATTATTAGATGCTTTTTTTAACATACCGATCGGCATCCTTATAATTTTTTAGAATCTTCAACCTCAAGATGTTCAAAATAGAAAACAAAGTGCTATTCGGGAAACAGTATCGTGCTATGAGTGTGAAAATTGTGACGTTGGTCTATGCGTCGTACTATGCTTTAAAATATACCACACTCGATGGTATTATTTATTAATTATTAAAGTAAATTATTAACGTTAAAATATATGTATCAGATCTTGAAGAAAAATTATTTTAATATAATTATCAAAAACTTCATTTCAATGTGCTTGCGTAGAGAACAAATTCTGCCGTACAGAGAAACAGCTCAGCGCATAATTCAGCTATACCCAAGAGATTAAGAAAATATAAATATCGAAAAAGAAAGTAAAAAGTAGAGTAAAAGAGTTTTATTCGTACTTTAATATTTTTCAACTTTCATATTTTTAAATCTTATTACATTAATCCATTTTCATTTTCCTTCTATTCTTTCAGGTAAGTATCCCTTTTGGTAACGTTGAAAATCCACATTGAATCTACACACGTGTACACGTTTACGACCTTTTGAGTAAGTGTAATTCTTATTCTTTCTTATAATCTTAGTTTCTAAAGATAAAACTAATGAAGTTTAAATTTAACAATATAAAATGTGCTCCTTCCAAAGTTACTGTTAACTTCGGTGAAGATCGTTAGTGAGGGTCAAACAAACAGTTGCAACGAGTAACAATTATTCTTCAGGTAGGCTGAATCTTTCCCCGAGAGATCTTTTCATAGCATGTTCAGTAAATTTACTGAGTCAAGTTATGCTCGGTTCATAGCGTACATAAACCAGGAAATTTTTGTTGTGGATATAGGTGTCGCAAGTATCGAAGATATTGAAAATGAAAAAAAAAAAAAAATGATATGCAAAAATCGCGGTAAAATAAGCAATTTCATAATAATTATAATTGAATAATTCGTATATCCAAACTTGTTTTAAAATATCCAAATTTCTGTATTCTCTTGTGAAGCTACTGCTTCTCTTTGATCTCAAAGAAAAGACGACAGAAATAAATATTTTGATCAGAACTAAACAATCAGCTGAACAAGCTTCACTTTCAGTTTCATATTACGCGTTATTACGTAACACTGCGTAATATAAATATGCATCTTAAAGAAACATAACGAACGAGGTTGTAACAGCGAATGAATTGAGTTTATGGGGCAAACGTTACCCTAGTGATCTTGAAAGAGCTCGTACACAGCTTCAGACGCGGCCGACGAAAAGGAACAAGGCATTCTTTGATCGTATTCGCGTGGACATGCGTCGAGACTAACGTACTTTTTCCAAGATACATCCACGTACAGACATAGCTCTTCTTTTTTTTTTTTAAGCAATCTGGCTTTAGTCGCAAGTTTGTCTCAAATTATCAATACTTTCTTTTACAATCTCTTTAATGAAAGCCGAAACATATCGAATCTTCTTTCGTTATTTATCGTAATTGTTACACCAAGCGATATTTTGCATCTCGAAATCTGCGATAAAATATAAGGAGATATACTTTATGGAAAAGAATCTTTTTCATCAGAAAACAATTTCAACCGCGTACTGCGAAATGTAATTTGTACGCTACAGTACGGTGTAGCTTGGTACGATACCGGAAGATCGAACACGGAAACCATATCTGCCGGCACCGCCTCCTTATTAATGAAATCGTATGATCAACCAAGCCCAGCTTTGGTACGACCGGTACTTATACGATATAAAAATTAATTCCATCTTGTTAAACGACCCACGAAGTAGTCGAAGCTTCTGTCTTCTAGAGTGATATCGATGCACCTGCGCTTCACTCTTGCTCTTTCCTTTCTCTTAACCTCTGCTACATCCTACGAGACGAAAACACCATCTGTGAATCCATATCGTCGCTCAAAGTAGTCGAATATTCATAGGATTTTTTAGAATTGTTTTCACGAGACGCAAGCTGAATTCTTTAAGTTTATCATTGTTACATAATATAACGTTTTATTTATAAAGCATAACACAGTTCGTTTCATTCTAGTGTCTTTTAATTCCAGGATTTACCACAGAATATTTAGCTTACCTTTGATACATCGTTTTATATTGCTAATTAGTTTGCTATTTTTTCAAAAGACAACCTTCATTTTTTCAAAAGCGTAATATTCTGAATCTACGTATTTCAATTCATTTAATATGCGCGAATCGATAAATACATATACGTACATATGTGTATGCGCGAGTAACATTAAGATTTATGAATAATGAATATGCATAAATCTCAGCGGCATAGTAAACAACGTTTCTACGAGTGGAAATCTACTCTATAGCAGTTTCATGCGTGACATATTCAAATGAAATCTTGCTTCTTCATTGCATACGTAAAATATGCATTCCTGACTGACAATCGAGCGTTTTATCCGTTCAACGAAACTGTACGGCGATGTTTATAGAAAGCTCGTAAATTCACATATCAATCTTGATCGCCTGTCTTCGCTATTCTATTTTAACCCAATTACACCGACGATATTCCATCCCTCTGTCGCAGCCACGTATCTCAAGACGAGACACCGCGACAACCGCAACGTAAATCCTCTGCCTTTACGACGACGGTCTTCAAAACCGTCATCGTTGATGTTTTTTCACGCCGATGTCCCTAATGGTTCTCTCGGCGTCTAGCCATCAATGTCGCAGCCTCGTGATTCACGACTAGGCCCAGACAAGCGACGTAACGTCGCGGTCGCGTTGCCAAACACTCGAATGAGAAACACAGGCAGGTGATCTCATCGCGGAAGTACCAGCGAAGATTTTGTATTCCGAACCGTGTGGGCTCTATAAAACTAACCGTGCCCACGCGGCCTGTCCATTACGTGCGGCGTCGTTCACCGTCAGATACTCATCGTCACGTAGCCAGGCCACCTGTGCCACCATGAATATCCCATAAAATTGCCTTTTGCTTTTCTTTCGAGCCTGCCGCTCTGGGAGCGTCAGCCTTCGTAGTTTCTAATTCTCGGTTCGTGTTCTCGTGAAACAAAAGACACCCAGGGACGTCTTGCCTTGAGATAGGTCTTGGAGAGTGGTAAGTAAGGCCCAGATCACACGACCGTTGCAACGATGTCCGTTGCCTGGCACGTGTTCTGGAAATACGTTGCTTTCACGAACAACGCAGTTTCGATAATAATTTCTTTTTCTCATCGATTTCACTTTTTCTTCTACATTTATTTTCGATCAATTTATTCAGAGTATCTTTTTTTATTATGGCAAATAAGAGAGAAGCTCTCTGGACCAACGTCGATTCGAAACTACGCGAATTCGACGTTTCAGGATCCACAGAACGTACTGTAAACCTGACTAGTTTGAATTCGTTCGTGCAAAGTACGTAATACTTTGCAAGTTGTCCATGCGTGCAAGAAGAAATGCCAGCGAATTCAAAACACACAACGAACCGTTATGAAGCTTGGAAAAAATCGAACGACCAGCGTGCCTCTGTCAGCTATATAGCTACGGTTCCACTATTCGTGCGCGTAAAAATAAACGAGTTCGTTATCTTCTTCTTCGAACTCGATATTGCTGTCCGATACATACGGGCAGTGATTTCAGACAGTTCGCATCGAATCGTCTTATATCGGAGGATATAAAGAATGAATAGAACAATCGTACATTTTGAATAGAAATGCACAATATGCGCGTGCATTGGAAAGATATAAATGCGTGTACGTATTTCAGCTTTCATGGATTTCACCCTACGCGGTCAGTCGATGTCCCTAAACGCCATGTAGTTTGCGGAAGCATCGTACGTATATATATCGCCGTATATCGGAGTCCATACACGAGCGACATGCATCACTGTCAATTCTATGTAACTTGTAACATGCGTAACTTTTTCCCAAACACATTTATGTTAAAACAGACGTTAGATTTCGTAGATGTACGTTCTGTATCGTATTAATTCGTGTAGCAAGCCACACGACATTTGTAGGACGCGCGTCACGCGCGCACGCATTTGTAGAGGATGTTCCTTCGACGATTTCGTTCGCAAACGCTTTCCGACTTCTTTATTGCCAATTATTGCTAATGCAAAACGCTTCCTTTACGTATCTTCTTTCGCGTATTTTGCATTTCGTAGACGATGTTACCCAGGTAGTTCTGTCTGTAAGAATTTTCGAATTTCTTTATTGTCAACTATTGTTCTTACAAAAAGGCTTCTTGTTTGGAATATCTGTGTAAATAAGATTATTTTGCAGCTTCTATCGCACCCCGGAGTTGGTTCATATTTGAAAAAAATTGTTTTTATTGAGTGTTATAAAGCGATAAAAAACGAAGTGGTAGACGGAAGGAAGAGGGTTGCATCTACCTCCAAGAGTAAATAAAATATAGAAATATCGGTATTATCGCGTTCTGAAATATTTGTAAGTAAATTTAATTGCTTAAATTATAGTATCAGATAGAGATAGAGGTACAGTAGAAGCTGTCGGTTATCCCAGCAGTAAATATTGTGAATATACATTTGCCTGTGAGACACAAGCCAGTACATTGTCTGTATTGTCAACGTATCATCGCCAGTTGATCTTTATGCTGTACACCAATGTGAAACATAAGCGTAGTCCGTTTTATCAATTCAGAGGAGACGCGGAACATTACGCAATGGTGAAACCATAACTGAAATGCGGTGTCTTGCGCGATTGGTAAATCAACGATTTGTGACATTCAAAGACGAACGCGTAAAATTTCGATGAAGAAGATATCTGCACAAGTGATATTCCCACGCATTCTGAAGCATTCACAGCTTCACAGATAATCATCGGATGGTACAAAGCACATCATCAACGAGATACTCCTGAGGAATTATTAATTTGAACAAAGATATGCAATATAGCAGCTCGAGAAGATCAAACATGTGTACGTAATACATGGAATATGTAGAAACATTAGAATTTTTCATGCAGAATGTAGTTAAATGTGAGTCGTTGGATTATCTAAAAAATTCGATTACATTCGAACTCAATTATTTAGTTCGGATAATCGGGATTCTGCTATATTATGATATAAATTACAAGAAAATTTTAAATCTCTAACGATGTATTTATATACTTTTACGTATCCCCTCTCCTTCAGGAAAGGCTCATGGATACACCACTGACTGTACATCCGTATAACTCTATACGTACGTACTACTTTTACGTCCGTTACAACGGGCGTCGTTCCGACGTTCGTGTGGCCGCAGCCTAAAGGTTCCCCTGGAGAACATTCGCCGAGCGAACAGGTTCAGATTTCGGAAAAAATCCTTTCGATTTATGCTCATTGACGGCGACTGCCGGCTTCGTGAAACAGAATAGACGGAGAGGCGTGGTCGTGGGATTCACGATGCTTGCCGAGAAAACGACTGATATTTATTAGGTAGCTGAGACCGATCGAACAGTCTTTCGTCGATACTTCAACGATGTGTCGAGGATTTTTAAATTCTGATGTTTGTCGTACGATATCCATATGCTACGAGAATTACGAGGATTATAGCGTTAGTGGTTTAGGATTATTTGATGAAAGAATCGTAATTGAAATGATATTGCAAGAGAAAAATATTTTGAATGAGAAATATTTTTCTCTGGTATATTTGAATCAAAAGTATCGCAATATTTTCTGTGATTCGTTGAATCGTAGACAACGACAGTGTAGCTCTTTAAAAGTACGATAATACGAATGAAATTTTTGCATGTATACTATGAACTACTAATTAAGAAGGATTTTGCACAATGCTGATTTGTTAAATAACAACCATAGAAGATAATGCGTTCAAGTTACTTGAGTATCTAAACAAATTTCCAACGAAGATCTTAATTATAAATATATCATGACTAAATTATTCAACCATTTAACGTTTTCTCTACCGATCTGTCTCAACGACCAGAGAACTTGCAACTTTCTTCACCTTTTTATCTTACAATCGAAACTTTATACATATCAAAAAATATTTAGTCGTTGCTTCAAATAAAATTGTATTTACGCATTTAGTAGTTTGAATAACACTACTAAAGGGTGAACTCGCTTTGAAGAACAGCGAACAGTATTCTCGTTGGCATCAATGGAGCTCAATGAATCACCGAGCCATTAAGTACTCGCTCTCTCACCGGCGCGGCGGATAGGTGAGCGGCACAATGTAAATGCCGATTTTTCTGTTTTTTATGCTTGATTACAACAAGTGTTTGCTCACGCAATGTGCGAGGGCTTTAACCCGGAGAGTAGACGGCCACGTAGGCAGATGAAAGATGCGGTGCACGTTACACGAACGTCGTCCTCATCTAGGTGACGATTCATGAATCTCAGAATAAATCGCGCGAGAGTAATATGCGGCCACATAAACGCCACACTAAATTGTACGCTATAAATCGTTGTATTTAGCAAAAGCTGTTATAATAATATAGCCTGGAAGCATGCGTATCTATGCGTTAGAATGGTGTTCCCAATAAAAAGTAACTACGAAGATGGTGAATGGGTGTAGTCGAGAGTTAATCGGTGTAATAAAACTTAAGTTTAATCAGAGAAAATAATTAGACGGTGTGGTGTACGTATAATTTATAATTCAACGGACGAGTAACAAAATTTCTGTAAAAATTTTGCACGTTGCAAATGTGATGGAAATTTTTGAAAGCTAGAAATTGTTACGTTCGCTTTTGAGATTTATTTTTCTTTCGAAAATGATAAATGAAATTCTTAAGAGAAGTTGACTCGATTTAGGACAAAGCGATGTAGGAGACAAACAAATATTTTTTATTTATCTGTGACCAGAAGAGAACCACCTGTTTGATAGGTGGATGCGTGTGTAATGACCGTCGTTTCTCCGTTACCGTGAATGATACAAAGCGATCAGTCTCTCGTTAATTGAATGCAATGATACTCGACGTGTTGCGTTGGCTGCACAAATGCACAGTGGGTGTTTCATTGTGAGAGCTTTATGAACTTATCTCAGGTGGTCCATGACATGGTCAAGGAAACTGCAAGGTGCTGGATGCATACGCGGACTGAAAGAATACGGGAAGAGGCTTGATTGGATAATTAATGAACCGTGCGAGCTTGGTCGCTGGAGGGAGCGTGTTTATTGGTTCGTTACGAGTACATCGTTGACAAGCGTAATAGCCACTTTATCTGCGAAAACTGGACGTTCTTGCATGGTATTAACTCGATTACCGTGTACAAAGCGTTCACAAAAGATACCTGTACACTGTTATTAAAAAGCTAGGGGCATCTCTTTACGTCAAATTAAAATTTCTTCAGGCGCAAATCTCCAAGTACTTCTCAGTTTCTCGAGTACATTAAACTTCTCGCAAGTGTAAAATTGAGTTTCTAATATAATAGGATACTTATTTGCGTATTTTTATAAAGCTTCATGCTTCATCCGTTGAATATTATAATAAGTACTATACTTTCGATATCTTGTATATTTTTGCAATTTAAAGTTTCTCAAAAATACATAGAAATCTATGGTGTGGTTGTAATAGATCGTTTAAAACGATGCAGATTTTTATCTGTTGCTATGCTTTGTCATAAGATAGCAAAAAGTGTATATAGCAAAGAGACACGTAATTTGGATAAAAAAAAAGAAAAAGCGGAGTTGGTCTTCGCATTTGTTTTATATCTTTGTTTTAAGAAAGAAAATTTATTGCGATGTCTGATTATATCCTTCTTAAAGATTGCTATGACGTATATTTTTCTACTACCAAAGTAGGCGAATTATCCAGAACAGTTTCAGGTGTCTCCGGCTTTTCAGCACAAATAAGATATACTTCTCATGATTGAACTGGATTAGGAGAAATTAAATAGTTTCGAATCGTATCGAATTTAGAGTTTCCCTGTTCCAAGATACTTGGTACAGTGGAACACGTTTGTATTCGTACAACATCGTTGGATAATGAATAATCACACTGGCAAGAATTCTTACGCAAAGCGAGCTGCACGTAATAATGGTCGACTGCGTGAACGCAAGCCTCAAAGAAGGTAAGTCCATTGTCGGTAGAGTGGCTCAAACGAAATAAATCGGGCGGTTTGAATACGATAGGGAACGGGGCCGTAAGTTACAGTGAATTAAACCATTCTTCATATCGTGACATATTTTACATCCTGCTATCATAACGTCGGTTAATCATTGCTCAGCCAGGTGTAATTTATTGTTACACTGGCAAAAATGCGAACGCCATAACGGTACGGGTGTATTTTTCCTTTGTAAAGTATGGTTCCGAGTACCGCCTAACTATGCTAATTTCAATCGTAACTCACATACGGTACAATTACGAATGTATTCATTCATAAAATTGATTCAGTGTTAACAACAGAGGAATATGGAGGGCAGATAAAGTGATGTATGCGTTGGTGCCTTATCTTTACTTCCTCTTCGCTCTGCCTTTTACTTCTTTCGTGTTAAACCGATTCCGCATGTTCGGCATAAGAAACGTCGAATATTTGTCATTTGAAGATATCTGCATTAGATATCGTGTATATTGGTCAATTTTTATTATTGAACGAATTCGAAGAGCAGGATCCATCGACGAATAATGTAACTTTAAATCAATTTTACTCGTTCCATTTTATTTTACCTTCGATCGTTCTTTCATCTACCCACCTTTATCTACTCTTTATCGATCATTTTCATTTACGGAGAAGTATTAACCTACTTATACCGAAAAGCCATTAGTTTAGCGGATATCTTAACTTCAGTTCGTCGAATCAACCACTTCGCGTCTTTCCTTCTCTTTCACCTATTAAACTTGACAAATGGAAGTTGAAGTATCTGATAAACCGATGGTCTTTCGATACAAATAGGCTAATAGCTTCTCCCGGGCAGAATATCCAGCTGGATGGACCAATCTTACAAAAATAATACGGTGCTATTTAAAAAGATGCTCTCAGCATCTGAAAAAGTCAAATTTAACATCTCGAAATGTACAAAGCATTGAAAGATCAAGTTATCTGATATTCGCCCGATCAGGCACGTCGAATTCTATTTCAGAAGTCTTTTGACTAAGTCAATGGCTAACCACTTACTTCGATTGATCTTTCTTACTCATTCATCCCGTATATCTAAACTTACGAAGAATTATAATCATTTAGAGCGAAAATCATAAAAGATATAACTTAGAAAAAACGAAGCTGGCACCCCGCTGGGGGTAGCCGCCCACATGCTATATTTATTTTTTATTTTTATTTTTTTTTCTTCACCAACAAGATATAACACTTTACCAAATGTCCATAAGGACAAATTGTAAAATAACCAAAATAAAATAAAATAAAATAAAAAAAAAAAATTTAGAGCGAAAAATTTTCAGTCGTAAGCTTCGCGCGTTTTAAACATGGCTATTGAATCTTTGCATCTTCAACGCTCAAGGTCTCCTTAAAATCTTTCGCGATCCCGTTCGCTAATGATGGGATGGTTAAAGAACAAAAGAAAAAACAGATGTCTAGTCCGACGCGCAATCAACGCATGATAAAGGTTTATCGCAGCGAACGCGAAGCGCGTGTATTTTTTCGTCTATGTTAAGCGGCTGATGGAACTGTTGCGAGTCGTGTCGCATTCCAGCCGGTTCCTCAGCAGCTCAGCTGAAATTCTCGGCAGCCTAGATGCCGGAAGCGAAATCCGAGCGGTACGCTCGTGAGCGCGTAATTAACGGGAGTTGCTGAACAGCGAGAGAATACGTAGTAAGTGCCGGCGGTCGATATCTCGCGACCTCTCTCGACCGACCGCCATCGGATCCGCGCTCAACATCGCACAGTCATACAGGAGCGAAAAGAAGAACCGAGTCTTACGAAACGAGATTCTGGCAACCGCATTCGTAATGCACCGAGCATTAAAGGCAGTTTATAAATATGCAACGAATGTACACACGTGTACCTGGGCGAGAAAAAACAGTCGATCAATATTTATGCGAACACGCGGTTGCGTTTGGGCATCGAGCGGGTTAATTCGAATGTCATCGGAGGATGAAAAAACAGTCCTTTTTCAGATGTGGTCCTTATTATAATTCTTAATTTACGATCGTTTCTTAAATATAATTAGGATCCTGATGATGATTCCAACCCACATGGGATGATTTTAACAATTAGGTCAAACTATAAAAAAAAAAAAAAAAATACGTAAGTTATCCAATATCGTTTAGTGAAGGTCATAGAATACTCAACACTTTGCGAGATGTTTTATTTTTTCACAAATTTTCAAGAAAGTACTTAATTTCATTATTAAACATTTAAACGTTTAACGATTGGATCTTAGTACATCTTGGTGATTATTTAAATACGAGTATCGGACAACTAAACGATATTTTAAAAACAGGCAAGAAACGTTTAAAGAATACTTGGAAAGTAACGGCGAAACTATAAGACTAACTATAATATTCTGCGTAGAATTCTTTTCAGAACGGAATTCTGCTAGAATTCTTTTTTCCAATGGAGAAAGTTAAAAGAGCGATTCCAGTTAGTTTGAAATGTTTTACCTCCTTGCGAGCATTAGAAAACGTATTTATCTTTGCACTAGTGCGAAATACATCATCTTCTTATCTAACAGCTAAACAATCGATAACAAGGCACCGCAGTGCTCGGTTCGACCTACTTTTCTAATATCAACACTGAACGTTTTAAACGGGAAGCTTACTCAGTGGCTACGTGCCTTTGCTGACTGAAATAATTCTT
The DNA here is from genome assembly GCF_905332965.1 of Bombus pascuorum. NCBI lineage: Eukaryota > Metazoa > Arthropoda > Insecta > Hymenoptera > Apidae > Bombus > Bombus pascuorum. Next base: position 6,754,363 of record NC_083496.1, on the reverse strand, counting down.
TTTTTTTACGTAACTTGAGAAACTAATTGCGATTTTATAAACTTTATTCCGTATGTATATATTGTACGATCTCAGTGTTGCGATAATTTACGAAATAATGCGATTACTTTACGATTTATAGAGTTACACCGCTTACAGATATTATAGTATATTCTACGATCAAGAAAAAAGATTTTTCTAACAAAAGAGGAATAGCGTTAGGATTGTTAACTATGACACAAAGAATTGCATTTTCGAATTCTTTTTTTAACACTATAGATATCCACAAGAAAATACACGTACTGACTATTTTTGCAATTTACTAAAATCTCTCGAAATAGAAAGTGTGCACATACTTGCATTACTCCACATTACTCCACATATATCAATGAAGATAAATTAGATATCACATTGCAAAGTCTATTCTTCCTCATCGTTTGCCTCGTGCAATTGCTCTCATTGAATGAATTTATCAATAACGTTATCAAAACTTCAAAAGCATCACGCGTCTTATCGATTATCGCAAATATCTTAACGTTTTATTATCACGTTCCATTATTACATACATCTATACATCCCAAAGATACTGTTCTGGAAATTTATTCCTTTAAAATCTATTACCATTTTCATCGTTTGTCCCTCGTAAAGAGGAAACATTTTCCCAGGAAAAATCCAAATTTACTTCGCCTCGTATCCTTCTCTTCCTGGTCGCAATGAAAAAGCTGCGGCGCCTGGATTGGACCGCGAGACGTATTGTTTACGCGCGCGTGGCGTAACCCTAAGGAGTGCGCAGAGCTTTTAAAGCAGGAAGGGGGCGAGGAAAAACGGGAGCATCGGATCCCACGACAGATCCTCTCCGATCCAGAGAGACAAGCGAGTCGCGTATACACCCACGTGCGCCGGTCGACGAGGTACGGAGAAGAGATTCGGGTTTCCCGCATGAAGGAGGAGGACGCGAGCCGCGAGACGAAGAAGAAGAGGAAGAGAGGAGAGGGCAAAGGCGGCTAATGGTAATGGTAGCAAGTCAGTGTCTCTCGGGCCGCCGTCGAAGCCGGTACATATTCACCTCGTCGTGGTCCACGTATGCACTCGGTCGCTTTTTCCTCGCGGTTTCGCGATATTTCGAAAGAGGGTCTCGATCGGTCGTGTCCTCTCTCCGCTTGGAAGCGTTCACCTTTCGAAGAGGAATCGGCGGTCTCGTCGATCGACCGAGGACGGGTTCTTCGATCGAGTAGCTCTTTTTCTCTTCCGGTCAGCGAGCTCTCCCTTTCGCGATCTCTCCCCGTTGGAACCTCTCGATCCGACCTTTGGCGCCGTGGCTCTTCTCGCCCCTATGAATCTTTCATCGGCACTCCCTGGCTGAAAGTGTCGACGGTCCTGTGAGTCGCCATCCTCGCCGATTTTTACGCGTAACAAGAGCGTCTCCCGTGGACACCGCTGGAGATCGCACGACGGCCCCCGAGGGAATGCGCGCAAGAAACGGCCACCGCCTGGAACGAGATTTCGTAGATCCGCGCAACCTTCTTTTTTGGTTGCCGTAACAAAAAAAGAAAAGGAAAAGAAAAAAAGAAACTAGCATGATTTATGAGTCGCGTCAATCGCCGCGGCTGATCCACGCCGCCAACTAACACGCGCCCGTCGCTCGTTCCTCGAATCGAATATTGGACCGATGGTTGCCATCTTCGCGCTATCTGTGCTCTGACGAACGAGGAATCGGCCAAGAAACTCGATAAGTGATTACAAAGTCGAAATGAACCTGTTCTCGTGGTACGGTTGAGGATCAAACGCACTGTTGCTTTCGAGGTTCCGTTGCCAGGTAGCGTTATTAGAAACTGATATTCCGATAGTATCCAGTTAGATGGTAACAAGTTGAGTGATATATTTTATTGAAACGAGAGGTGATCAAATCAGAATTATTTAACGAATGTGAAAGCTTGTTGAAGAATGTCATGGGGTTTCATTATTAAAGACTCTTGCAACGAGTAAGTGAATAAACTTAAACGTGGTCGCGAAGTCGAAGCTACTTCGTGAAGATAAGTCTATGAATAATTTGCAATAATAAGTTGTAACGATAAATAATAATTGAAGAACGTCGTGAACGATAGTTGCGGAAAACTCAGTGCCTTAATAGTATTTCTTCTCGCAATAAATCAGTGAACGAACATAGTGATAAATTCAAGTTAATGATTGTTAGACTATTTTCAAAGCAAACCTATTTGATAAAAGAGCTCGAAACAACTTGACTTCGAAGAGGTTTGCAACGAGTCAATAGACAAACGCAGACAACGATCGCAGAGTTACATTTGTCCTTCGAATCGTCGTCGCAAGTGCAATTACGAGACAAACCTGCCTGTTGAAGAAATTATTATTATTATCAGAGACTCAGGTTAGGCCAGGATTTTGCTTCGCGACGAACCAATATAGCGAAGCCAAACACTGATCGTAAATCTGAAATCGTCCTCGCGAGCCTAATTAAAAAACGAACTTGTCCATTGAAGAACGTCTCGAATTACCATGATCGAAGACACGTGTCTCAACAGTGATTTCTTTGCAACGAATCAATGAATGCACTCAGGTTATCGTTATCGCGTTAGTTATATTTACTTCTTAAATCCTCCTTGCAAGTCCGACTTATTTACGAAAAAATTCCTTCGACGAATACCATCAAACGATTCGCGAACGACGAAATAATCAACGAACAATAATCGCAAACTTAAATCTATTTTTAAATCACCTTCGTAATTTTCAAACGAAAATCCGCTTACCGTAGAACATCTCGAGTTAACGATATCAAGAGCGAATTAATATCTCAACAGTGTTCGTGTTCGCCACGAATTAACGAACAAATCGAGACGGTGATCTCACAACTCCATCGAAACGCACTTTGAATAATCGCCTCGAATCGCTACCGAAATATTCGCGCTCCTTGCAACGAGCAAGCGTGCAAACTCGAGCGTTAATTGCAAAATAAAAAATCACTCGAATCGTCGTTACAACTTCTGCCCAAAAAATCATCAAACTATCACAAACTGTCAAAATATCGCAATACCATCGAGAGAGAAATATCAGCAAGATCAATTGTACCAGGCGAAATCGCGTCAAAAGAGAAGATCCATCGTACGTTCAGCAAGCGCACCCCTGTTCTCCAGTCCGTTTACGAAGGTCGACATTCTCGAAGCGGATCCATTGCTCGGAGATGACAGCGTGATGATAGAGGCGCGGAGGAACGTGCCGGTGCTTCCTGTGAGCATGGGGTAGAAATGTACCCCGGAAGGTCAGCGTGGACCCGGGGCGTCCTGGCCCTCGGAGTAGGGGCCCTGTTGCTGCTGGCATGGCGGATCGACACGGCCGGCGACGCGTTGTCTACGTCCACGCCGATCGATTCGGACAGGAACTATTTCAGCGTGGCTGTCGCGTCGTCCCGATCGAGCAGTCGGCGCGACATCCACGGGAAAAAAGAGGAACGGCCGATCGACGGGTCGGGAATCGAGGGGCAGCATCGACAGGCTTCCAGCCAGGATTATTCAGCGACCGACCAAGAAACGCGGACCTCGATCGACGTCCATCGGAATGCCGAACCTGACGGGGAACACGAGGCCAGCTATTCGGAGGAGATCTCGCTTCCGTGGTCGCATCCTCGGAGAAACGAACGTCCGAAGAGTTATTTGCGCGGAACGTCGCGTCCGGCGAGAGATTTCGAGACAACTGATGGAGAATCGACGAGCTTCGCGGAATCGTCGGATTTCGTGGGAAGCGACGCGTCGGAAAGTTACACGGTCGATAAGTCGCCTGTAAGAAATTTGGTGAGCGGCGATGAAAAGAACGGAGAAGCTACGAGTTTTTCGATCGCGAGTTCACTTGCACCGTGGAATGTGGTGAAAAACGACGGTGACGCTGATAGGAAATCCACGAGTCACGTGGTGGAACCGAGGAGAAGTACAGAGGACGAAGGTAATTCTAGATCAGCGGCTTATTCTATCGAGAAGCCGCTTCCGTCGTCCAACTTCGACAAAAATGATCTCGTAGAAAACGCAGAAGGCAATCGCGTGTCGATAGATGGTTTAACAAGAAGCTCGTTTCTATCGTGGAATGTTGAAAGGAATGATAAAAATGACGGTGGATCGAAGAGTTATTTGGTTGAAAGGTTACATCCGCCGTGGAGTTTCGCGAGAAATGATCGGAGAAACGACGATCGAAAGTTGGTAAGTTATTCGGTGCCAAGTTCCTTTCCAATATGGGATGTGAAAAGGAATGACGGCGAATCAAAGAGTTACGCGGTGGACAGCTCGCTTCCGTCGTGGAGCCTGGAGAAAAAATATGGGATAAAAGATGAACACGATGGTGGTTTAACAAGTTACCCAGTAGAAAAGTCATTTCCGCTATTGGCTTCTGAAAGAAGCGATTACATCGGGAATGAGAATAATGGTGCGTTGACGAGTTATTTGGATGAATCTCTTTCGTTGCAGAATCTGAAGAAAAACACGGGAAACGAAGATAATTACGGATTGATGTATTTCGCGGGAAATCCTACGGTTTCTATAGAAAATGAAGATAATTACGAATCTATAAGCGATCCGTGGAACAGCGCAATTTCATCGCAGGATTTAAAAGAAGAAACCGATAACGCGTACGATAAAGGTAATCGAAAATCAATTAATCGCGGTGTAAAAGTGTCATTAACTCGCGAGAGAAGCGATCGTTCGTACAACGATTATACATCGACAGGTTATTCTCGTGAAAATTCACTTCTTCCATCGGATTCTAAAAAGATCGATCTGATAGAAAATAAGCGTGAACCGGTGTACAGCTCAATTACGAGGAAAAGCGAAAATTATTGGAATGAAAACTCCCTTCGGTTATCGAATGCTGAAAAGATCGAGCTCATAGAAAATAACCGCAGACCGAGGAAGATCTCAATTACAAAGAGAGGCGATCTCGTGTCGTCGAAAGATCCAAAGAGACGATCGAACGATAATGATGAGGCGAATTATACGATGTTTAGGAGCGAGGAAGCTGGAAACACGAGCGAGCAGGATGAGACTCGGTTTTCGAAGGATGACGAAGAGACCCGCGACGCGCTCAATGGCTCGGCTGTCGGTGAAAGGAGCGACGTTAAAGAGAATTTGTCGCACCGAGTGAATGGGCAATCGATGAATGAAGTCGGGAAGAGTTTGGGGCGAAGTTACTACTCGGACGCGGGCAACAGCCTTTCGCTAACCTTGCACGGGCAACGCGGTGAAAACGATGACGAAATCCATGGTCTGGCAAAAATGGAAAGTACTGCTATCTCCACGCGATATTCGCACTCCCTGCAGAGCGAATTAAATCACGAATTAATCTCTATAAGCGACATCGAAAGCCGAACGCAACGAAAACTTCTTTCGTACGATGTATCGTCGTCGGCTTCTAAATCGAACGAGAAAAAAGAAATTCTTTCGAATATAAATAACGAAGATCCTCGTCATCGAAATGACCGATCAATCTCGACGGAATCTCGATTCGACCGGAGGGTCGAAAGGAAGCTAAACGTCGGATTCTCGGACGAGCTCGTCGGTGATTTCCATAATTCCGACCAGCTATCCGGCTTTGAAAAGGCAGACAGGGAAGAAGAATATAAACGAGACGAGGAATCGATCTCGGGATCGGCCGATTCCTCCCGAGCCAAGCCGCCTGTTCTCGCTGGAATGCAGAAGGACCGTGTGCTTTTTTTTCGCGAGGATCACGGGCCGACTCGATCTTCCGCAAAGACGTCCGAGCCGTTCAGAAGCCGTAAAGGTCGAGCAGTGGAACGGAATCGCGAGAACATCCTTGAAAAAGGAACGCGCGAGACGAGATCTCGCGATCGATCGCCTCCGGCCACCGATCCTTCCGTGGATTTTCGTGAGATGGACGCCGCACAAGGTTACGCCGAGACACTCGCCGGATACGAAATAACGGATCGTCGAGATCGCCACGATGCGAACGTTCGTGAAGCCGGTCCTGCTTCCTCTCCGCTTCGTGGAAGCGGCCAATTGTTTGACGAACAGATAACGATGGTCCCTCCGGTGACCGATAAGTCGAACGCGGTGCAAGAATCGGCCGGCGAAAAAACTTTCGGTAAATTGAATTTACGCGATGGCTTCGCGGATATACGAAAGGATGGAAGGAGATTAGAGTCGGCAGACGGGATGTTGTTTCATACGAATAAAGTGCAACAGTTGGCAGACCAACAGGTAGATAGGAATATTCTAAGCGGAAGATTGTCCGGTCTCGCGAGCGAAATGCCATGGTTCGAGGGTAAAAACGTATCCGAACGATTAAATTCGTACGACGACTCGTGGAATGATCGAAGATTCGAAGTGGATTCGAGAGATGGAAAATCGTATAGTTTCTTAGAACTGAGGAAGTCCACGATAGATGAAACGTCGCAGAAATTTTCAAACGTTCGAGGACTTGCAACTAGATCGCGAGATACGAAATCGTCGGATTCTATGGTTACGATACAAAATCTTGGAAGGCAAGACAAGTCCGAAGAATTGAATTTGCTTAATGAGCTTTCGAACGATGCAAAATTTGACACGAAAGCCGGTTCGAAAGATCAACAATTATCTTCATCGTTCTTTCGAAAGGATGATTTGCACCGTGAGAAACAGTCGATTATTCGTCGAAAGAGATATACGAATTATTATTCGCCGCAGTCCGCCACCCCCATGGCATACGTGCACATCCAACCGGCGTATCCGGTACCAACGGCACCAGCTGCGAACCGGAAGTGCGTACAGTGTATGTTTGTTTACAAACCGTGTTCTTCGCCATCGAGACCTCCGCCATTTAAGAATGCTTTTCCGACGAATAAATATCAGGATTTGGCTCTAAACTGGCATGGACTTAAATACGGTGAGTAACAGAAGGTTAAACGTCAAATTTCTATTACTTTCAATACGTTTTCATCCAGCTAATCATCTAATTAATTATATGTAGAAATATATTTGCAAGGGGAGAAGAAATTTTGTGCGTATTACTGTAATGGAATTGAAATATTATTACAAACGAAGCAGTCGTGTCAAAAATGTTATCAGTGTTAATTATATAGTTGATAGAGCATGTTGTATCGAGGTAGGAAACTCGTGAGAACGTTGATTTCATCTGTTTCTTCATTTACTCGAGGCATTGAAAGAAAAAGATTTATGATGTTTGAATGGAGTACGCATGTAGAATCTTCTCTTGGAAAAAACGAAGGTGTTTGGAAGAAATAGGAAAAAGGATTGGCGAACGTCAAAACGTTATTCATTGGTTATGAAGATAGGAGTTGTTAGGAAAAATTGTGAAATAGAAATAAAAGTTGGAGTGCAAACGTTTCTCTTTGAACGTACAGGTGGAGAATACAGTTGCGTGCAATTAAACTAAATGTCAGATTTGTAATAAACTTGCAGCTAACATGTAACAGATAATTAAATTCTAGAATTCCTTTTCCAGGGTGTGAAGTTTTCTAAAATCTCTAGTGTACATTCTCCTTTTAAACTTTCCATTTCGTATGATATCCATGTCGTAGATAATAAAAATCTTGCAGGATAGTAAACTAAAATTCCAAGTTGTTCCTTGTAGCTTTTATCGCGGATAATACTGAATGCATAATAATTAACATAAAACATTAAACGTCATGCTCTATATAAATGCACGTCTAAAACAACATTCTAATAACAAAGTTATGTAATCCTCCAATGTTCGTCCAAATTATTTATTTATTTATTAGACATATAGGACAGCAGCAGACAATAAATATAGAAGTTACAACGTTACAAAAGTTAAGTTACGAGTACAACAGAACAGGAATAGATAAATAGATAGAAAAAGATACTACATTAACGATTGTTTGAGCGTTAACTGTCGTAAACGCCGAACATCTAAACCCGTGAAAGGATACATAGAAGAAATCAACTCGATCAGACATTACATTAGCATAGCACATATCCTGGCAATCGTGTCGCTGTTTCTAATATCGTTCACGAAGAATTCAACCCGGAAAGCCATAGTATTACGCAAAGAACGCAAACATGCATTAAAATTTACAACCTGAGGAAGCCGAGGGCAATCAACGAGATTATTTATAACCTTGAATAAAAAAAGAATATCGGCTATCTTGTTCCTGTTCTCCAACGTGATAGTAATATTCAATTTATGAAGTATGGGATCATTATAAAATTATGGTCGCGGTTGTATACCGAATAACCAAATGCACGTGAGATAAAGCACAAGAATTCATACTGTATTTTTTCCACAATTTTCGTCCATTTAGATCGATAAAACCATATGACACTAGCATATTCCAAATGGGATAAAATCGAAGAGTTGTAAACGATTCTAAGGGCGGTAGGATTTTTAAAATGCCAATAAAATCTGATTAAAACACAAAAACGTATTATTATATATCAGTTATGTTAGTATAAACTTAGTATTATATCTGTCCAATTTGTAAAATTGCGGCGTTTGCCGCTAATGGTCTAAGAAAAATGCATTATACGAAAATACAGTGCTAAATCATATCAGACGGGCTAATCATCTCTGTTTTCCTAGCAGAAAGAAACCAGAAGAAAATGCACGTGACTTTACAGCGGAAGTCTGCTTGTACCGCGCTCGACCAACGAACCTTAATTACGCTTTTTCCGTACGTTCACGGGGGTCGCAAAATTCGTTGAACGTATAAAACGTCGCTAGAGCATATCCCCTGGCGTTGATTGCAATTTATTGCTGCACCAGGTTCATTCCTAGAAAAACCGCGCCGACGAAACATCGCTCGGTTAATGAGCCGCGTTCGAGGCTCCTCAAGTTCGCCGCGAGGGTCGGAGGTCGAATCTCCGATCGACCTAACACGAGCGGCCGTGCCTTCGCTCGACTTCCGTTTTCTCGGTCGGAGAAACCCTGAAGTACGGTTCGTTTCGCTAGGTTTGGATTTCTACGTCTTCCGATTACTATGTTTTTCAGATTTTGTTGTAACATTCATTCCGCTTAACTTTGTTACCGATGTTCTTTTGTACAATCGCATGAATACTTCTGTAACTTTTCAATGTCTCTGGTAAAAGTAGAAATCCAACTGTAATTTTCCATCGAATAGTCGAACATTATCTTTCGTTTTATCCAGCTATCAAATAATTTTTATGCGATTCTAAGGGATTTCCAAATTTTGAAAGAATCTTGCTACAATTTGCAAAGGATTTTAAACACTTTCTATACGTTTTCTATGCGATTTTAACGAAGCATTTGTTTAGTTATATAAATTAATAAAAAAAAGTAGTGGAGAACTTTTGACACGTTGTATCATACTTAACACATCTAGATCGGATTTTGACTATAAACTTGTCTGTTGAAAAATATATAAGCTACATGCTCGAGACAGAACTTGTTTATTCGTTCTTATCGTTGGCATTTCAATACCCTGAAGAGGTACGGTAACGATTACACCGTGAGGTGGAGGAAACGAACGAGAGGAGGAAAAACGTAAATGGAAAGAAAAGTTCCACGCAAAGGTATTTGCGTAGGCACGTACCATTGAAGAACGACGAAGGAACTAAAAATATCGGCATATCAACGTGTCGGCAGATGTACGTGTGCATTCGCACGCAGAAAAGTGCGTGATGTCTGAGCAAAAGTGTGTTCAAGTAGAGATGGGATCGAGAGAATCGCAAGCGCTTAATAAAATACATTATCCGAATAATTCCAAAAGTCATTGTATCGCTTGCAAACAATTTGAGAAACATACTTTTTGTACTGATGATATCAAAGAAAAAAGAAAATAGTAAAAGTAATCGTATTATTAATTTGTAGATAAGATATCAACTTGTATTTCACTCTGTCACTATCATTCTCAAAATCATTTCTCTTTCTCCTTTCGTTTAAATTTGTATAGTATAAGCCATCTCGTCGATTTCATAGCAGAGTGACACACTTTACGCTTTATATTTATTGAGTTATCTGTTCTCAATTGGTATGGATTTGGTAAAAAATAATGAAATCGTTCGATAAGAAGATTATTGTATCGCAGACCTAGATCATCTAATTAGAACACCGATGCACATAAAAATCGAGGCTTGTTTGATTTGTAGGGACAGCAATTATATACGAACTTAATTAAACACTTATATCATACGAATATAACGCTACATGAATATAATTGATAATTTAAAAAAGTTAAAAGATAAAATAAATTAAAGTTAAATAAACTAAACAATTGTTGTAAGGTTTCAATTCGTATAATTATTGTTCTCGTTCGAGTAAATCAAATGTAGCAGTCGGAATAGATATTTCGATCTGAGTAAGAGTTAATTTAATTTTTAATATAAAAAATAACTCACGTTTCTATTATTCCAACATCTTTGTCTCCTTATTAGTTCAGGTACGGTAGGTTCTACTGTATTTCGAAATACTTCCCAGTTTTTCCAAATTACATAGCTGGTTTTTTACCAACCACCATTGCTGTTATTTAAAATACTTTCACGCTACTGCTATACGACTAGTTTTTTGCTCGCATAGCACGAACTCCGGCATGGATTCCCATTAATTACGTCACGAATGCGGTTAATGACCGGTATCAATCACAAGAACGTACAACATAATCGAATTGAACACGATTCTTTGCGATCGTTGGTAGAAATGCACGGTCCTGGTGGCCTCGGCGAGGATCTTGTTCGCCGTCTTTTAATTAACGCCATTCCCATCAGCTAATATTAATTGAGTTTTTTATTTAGTATATATAACGTTCCATCAATTATTACGAAATAAATTTTTTGCTAGTTACATTGCAATACTCAGCAATTTTATTGTAGTATTGGACGAGCATTAGATTCTTCTACTTTATTATGCAATTTTCAGATGCTTCTTGGTAATTGATATTACATTTTATACGATGGAATATAATGACCGTAAACATTCTCAAACACATATTTGATTTATCAGATTGAACTAAAAGCTTCTTTGTTTCTTCGAATCAAAATGTCCATCTAAGTTTATCAGGTTCTTTTCTCTTAAGAAGAATTATTTTCATTCAAACAATTCTGATTACATACAGAACGTGCTATATCACATTCTTTTCGATATTTTTTAGATCAATTATAAGGTCGAGATTATTATTTCTGAAACGTTATATGACATTTTTCACATACTATTACCTCGCTGTATGCATGAATTATCATAATCTATAAATCGTAATATTACGCTTCGATGAATTTGGAAGACATTGCGAATGTTTTCCCAACATACTTAGAATTCTTAGCCTAATTTCTTCCTTAACAAACATTCAAGATCTCGTCCTTATGTCTGAAAGTTATGAATCGACGCAATATCAGCCGCAATGACACGATAGAGTACCTAACTAATTATCTTTGTGTACGTATTTTTGCAATGTTATATCGTGACAGATATCACGATCTACTATTTATTGGGTACGATGCATGGTTTCCGACCTTTTTCGTTTGACCATACACTGATTCGAGATGCTATCTGATAAGAGATATCGAAATTGACATCGTTATTTGTATAACGCGGTACAAAGAAGCGATGCACGTGTTGCAAGGATATTTGTAATTAAACTCGTCGTGGTCGCTTTGATTAAAGTTTGAAAAATACCAAGTATCGGCTACACGTGCATTTTCGAAAGATGAAACTTGGAACGAGCAATTACTCGTATCCATAATTAGTGACTGGTTATACATCATCGCCGATAGCAAAATCTTATGTTTTAATTACAAACTTTGCGGATGATATACGGAACGAGTACTAGAAATCTTTGTCTCCATTTGATAAATTATTAAACGTTCAAGTATAAAAGTTAACGATAGGTGGCTATCTTAATGTTTCGTTATCGTCCATACTATTATTAGATATGACACTTTTTTTTCTTGGTTGAAAGTAGCGAGAAAAGTTCAGGTTTGATAATAGCGTTTGTTAAACTAGATTTGTCATCGTATTGGAAATATTTTAGCAATTACATCACAAAATAGAAGAGATTCGAAATAACAGTTGTTTCAAACATTTTTTGGCAAAAGATCATCGAGTAAGAATTAATTTCTCTTAAGAAGAATTACTTAAATGGAAGCCAGTTTCCATTTCTCAAAAAGGAAATGATCAAAGAATATTAACTTCCAATTGTTCTCGTTACGATAACCATTATGAATGATCCAAATTTTGGCAGTAACCAAAATAAGTGATCGGAATTCTTCTCGGTTATTATATTATCGATAATCGAAATAAAATTCGGACCATCGATAATGGTTACCGGTAACCAAAAAGAGAAAGACAAATTCCAATCATTCATACGGTTTACTGGTAACCAAAATTAAATTCCCCTTATCGATAACGATTATCGGTAATAAAAAAAAAATGTTTGATTAAAGATATTATCTCTTATACCATAACTTTAAAATTCTGTCTTATAGCGATTATGATCTCCGTTAAGTAGTCGTATTTATTTTAAAATATCTTAATTAACATTTGAAAGTTACTATTACGAGAGAGTCAAATAATTATCTCAAGTTTTATGAGAAGTAACAATCTTTTACTAATTTGTAACGCGTATTATTAACGTCACCTTAGTAAGATCATAGCGCAAGAAGATTACCGCTGAGGCTGCGTGAATACCGTGCGAATATTCGCAATGTTGCATGGCCACCCGTGTCAGGGTGGTCATCCACGTGCACTGGCCTTCGAGGAAGGCCTCGTAACGCGCTCTTTATTAGCGCACTGCTTGCATACCTTTATTAACATTCCGATCGGCGACGATGTAACTTGTCGATACGAGGATGGGCTGATGATCGGAGCCAGAACAGAGTTTTATGCCTCTCGATTATTAATGGCAACGAGTGGTGAATCTTCGAGCACTGTTACATCGTATAACCATCTACTAGGAACTCGTAAAAATAAATTTCTTGATTTAACAATGACGGAAAATTAACGGTAACGGGAAAAGCGTCAGCTACGTTGCTCACTGCCTTTTATCAAGCACAGTATCTTAGCATACGATAGCATCGACAAAAGTTTGTTAAAAAATTGTGAAGAAACGTAAAATTTGTAGGGATTTTGGAGCTTTTGCTTCGTTGTTAAATAATCGGTGAATAATTGATCGTACAGAAAGGAAAATTCATCGCAAGTCGACGAGCATATTTAACGCGTTAACAGGTTGCCTCGACTCAGAAGAATACATAGATTTTAACTTTTATGGTAGCAGCTACTTGATGTAGCCACTCGGACTTAATTTTTTACGATAACTGCTCGAAAAGTCCACATTAAAAATGGTAATTTTCCTCGTAAAATTTTAATTATAATTACATGGTACCACGAAAGATCAACATGTAAAATTGCCGCACTAAAAATAAGTGTTAAAAATAATGAGATATAGTGACTTTCGTCGAACTAGAATTACCTGTAATTCTAGAGACCATGGAGGAGAAAAAACATTGGTGTCTAGACGCATCCGCACACGAACCCGTTTTTTCTTTCGTTCTATCGTTATTTCCATGATTTTAACCAACCACCGGCTTCTGATTTCTGAACTCGTTTTGTATATTTGTTAACTTCATAAAAAACCGAAGAATGCGAATGAGACCAAATATTATAGAAATTATTATGCGAGTAGGAAGGAAACAATTTATAGGCTACTTAACATAAGAATCTTATTACAAACTACTTTAATACAAAATTGTTTATGAAATTTTCTTTCTACTCCCTATCGTTTTAATTGTATTTTCCGATCGTCTTATCCTCACAACGAGTCGTCTTGCATTCGCTCGCTCGTTATATCCATACGCATGAAATTTAATCATCGTTAATAACCGATAATTAACTACACATATAAGCTAATAACTATCTATAGAACCGCGCGTAACAATTACGGTTAACCTTTGTTGCTGTAAGAAAAAGAAACCTCGCCATTTCAATTCTCACACATTCTACCAACGTTTCTTCTAATCAACGTCCGTCAGGTCGTCAAAGCATCACGCGAGACGATAAGCGTAATTTACAACGATATTACGGCACCCTCGAAGCCTTTACCCCTTTTCTAGCCGCACTACCTCTATTTACTCTTATTTTACGCCGTAAATTTATTCCTGGTTTGCTCAAACATATACGCATGCACAACGCACACACGCGCGCGCGCATCGTCGTAAGTCTGGTCTTTCCTCCTCTTTTCTTATTTCCTCTGCAATAAACGCGCTCGAGATGTTCGCTCGCGGTATTTCATCGCTTCCTGCCGTAACCTTTTCAGCAAGACAGCGGACCTGGCCCACGTGCAGCAGGTATGTACAACGGGACTCTTGTGAAAATGTGATTTACGACTTGATTGCCAGTCGTATCGCGCTTCTGCTTTCCCCTCGTGCCCGTACAGACGCGGTGCTGTCACGTGGATTTGTCGGACGCCGCGAAAATACCAACAACGAGGTACGATCGAGGAAATCGCTCTTGGTATTGGACACTGTAGTCGATCGAACGAGAGGAGTCAGAAAGTACAAACAAAACGGTCGCGTGATATTCACGTGATCGATGCTGCTGTAGTTATTGGCTGCCAAGTGTCAACGTTTGTGGACAAACCTGTGGCAGAATTGCCTTAAGCCGAATTTACGGTGCTTCACTTTGAAGGAACACGGCGGATTAACGCTGCTTTCGTTTCTTTTTTCAATAGGCGGATGGAAAGCAGTCGTCATGTGTAAATTCGGCTTTACCGCAAACCCTTGGTCCAGACGAATTAGCAATGTTTCTAGCAACCAAATTGTGACCCAGCTTTGCCTCGCACATGTATCGAGCACGTGCACTTGTTTACATCTACTGAGTCGTCACGTTACACCGACCGTAGGTGCAAATTGCAATGCACAACGAGTGCTGCAAATGTAAACCTTTGATCTCAAATAACGAGCCTGACTCGTCATGGTAACCCAATGTAGAACTGCATTTATCCGAACCTGTAGGGAGACAAACAGTTTATAGAATCGGAGTAGTGTAGTAGGAGCTTACGCAAATGAATTCAACTAGCGGAAGTTCAAATCGTTAACTAAAATCTGGTTACGATAAATAATGGTAATAACTGGAATTTGTATTGTACGTTAAATAGATACTGCATTGTATTTTATGCGAATTTCTATGCAAATTTATTTTCTCGTATTTCAATCGCGAATAAAATGTGAAGCCTAAGCAGGCATGTGTTTCGCCTATTTAATGTAAACGAGTACCGTATTTTGGATATTTTATATCAAATTCTACTTGTAAAATGGTCAGAGATAAGATGAGAATTTCAAGGTATGTCAAGTATAAATTGTATTCCAGACAATTAGTTATCAAATTCCTTGTTCTTAAATATTTACCTGATACCTTCCTAATATGATGGAACAACGAACTCTTTTTTAATGTAATACGTATAATTAAAATAATTTTTTAAAAACCATTAAGCCTATAGTCGTATATAGGATGCAAGACACGGAGAAAGATATATATTTCACTTATGTGTATGATACTTTTTCATTACAGAGTGCTGAATTAACAATCGTATAATTGGTAATAACAGCTGTTTCCTCCCGATTTTCGCGTGGTAGATGATTAGATGTTACCGCTGGTGCATGATTAACCAGGATAAAATGCCATTTATCATGCTTTCACTGGAATATCGAATCAAAGATACTCGGCGCATTAGCAATTCAATCGAATCGATCTCGCTCGTGCGTGTATCATTTCAACGCGTTGACAGCTGTTATTCGTTTTATCCGTGAAATAACGTCTCCGAAGCTTATGTAACGAGGTTGTAACTGCCTTGTTTGCCACTTCCATACAACACGAGATTCCTCTAACGACAGAGAAGGACATTTGCAAATAAATAACGCAAGTAATATAATTATTACTTAAGAATGAAACTCGTTATTGATGAAAATTGTTAGGATGTTCGATACTTAGTTGGAAATTATACATTCGTAGATCTTGCAGAAACGAATTATAGCTCACTGAATGAGATTTCACTTTTAATTTAAATAAAATTTGATCGAATAGAATAAAACGAATTTGCTTTACTTTGTTGCTCGATGCATTTGTTGTAGCAATTTTCCATCGACGTTGTACGTGCATATATTCCAATTTAATAGATTCAATTAGCCAGGATTTTTAATTATTCTAATTAGAAATTTGACTCGGTGCTGACTATCAAAACGCAGAAGTTTTTAAGTCGTTTCATTCATCGAAATACAAGCCTTAGTTCATCAATCACTTCGTCAAACCTCTCGAAAGCTAGCGGATCCCTCTTCTGCAGTCTTAAACACTCTCAATCAATCCCTTCAGCAGTCTAAACAAATCCAATTGTATTTCTCTTCTCTAACGAGGCATCAGGCGTATTCTGTCGACGAATCGATCGACAGACGCAACGAAAATAGCTTGGGTGTGCTATTTATGCAAGAATGGTTGCAACGTAGAAAGTGTCAAAACAACGACGACGACAACAATTAAACAGAAACTATCACGAATAAACAGAAGGAAAGTTACTTTGGTAGAAAACAGTTGCACGACGTGTACGAAAGTAATCGGAGAAAAATAAGAGAAGGAAAAGTTGTTTCAAGGTTCAGACAGAGTCTCCTAATTCAGGATAAAGACAAAAAATTCGTGCAGCCAATGTTTTTACCGTAGTATATCGTGTTTAACGGGTGTGTGTAGACTTTCGTGACTGACTGTAGATCGTAGATGCACGAAAGCGTGGAATCAGGAAAAGAAGACGAGGAAGTTTACTCGCAGGCTCCTCGAAGGCTGCCGCTTGTTTCCTTCGCTCGCAACATACAATGCAATCCGTTGCAACGCCTGAGGCAGTGCAACGCAACCTGCGGCCGCTTTGAACTGTTCTTGCAGCTTGTAGATACATATATGTATAACGTGTCTCGTGGTATCTCCGACAGTCGTGTCCAGCCAAACACGAGAAATCGAATTTCCTTCCACCTTGGCAAAAGTTTCGGTGCTCCTTCTCTTTGGTAACTAGCTCGTGAATTATATTTTGTTGTTGTTCGACAACGCAACTGGTTCCTTAACGTATAAATTTTTCTTCGGTTTACCCATTGAAAACAATGAAACTTCTTTGCGATAAAGATAATTCACGATCAAAGTGGACGTGATGAATAATGGATAAAATATATAGTAAATATTTAATATATTAACCGCTTCGTTTTTAACGCGAGGCTTTATGTATTACGCGTTAAACGAAAAATATTTGAATTGAAAAAGTAGCATCCAACGAATTTTTCTCTCATTGAATCGATTCAAATCGACATTGCATGATTCATACTGATTGCAATACAGTGAAAAGGTTTCGTTTTACTTTTTCGATTTATTTTTAATAGAAGTATCCGCTTCTTTGGTTTCCCTTACACGTCTCGTAATTCCACGCAACGTGCAATTTACACTTCCTTAGATCGTCTAAACGACGACATCGTAGAAAGTACTTTGAATTGCTAAACAACGTCACCTTTACTTTCAAACGCTTTAACTGTACGTGTAATATCCATCGTAAACTCAAAATTCTCGCTAGGGCGTATTATTCATGACACATTGCAACCCCTAACACGGGGAACTTATTTTACCATTTAATCTCAGTGATCTGGCCCTGAATAACATCATCCATCCTTGACTGAAAGAAAAGAGGTAGAAAAAGGATACAATATCATCTTCCTCAATAATTTACCATCAACTCCATTTCTTACGTTATACGCAATCTTTATTCTGAACGGCGCCAGGTACTCTCGGAATCGTACTTACAGCACTGGCATTTATAATTATGTAAATCAGCTTCGATTAAACCAGGGAGTCCGTGTTTTCCTTCCTTCGTGTTTCTCTTTTCCTCTTTCGTCCTCTCGTCCCGACGCCGCGATGCATCCCGCTCTTTTTCCTTCCGCGAGAGAATGAATGGAGGCACGCGTGTTATTTCGTAATCTGTGGCCAAGATCGCCCTGTAAATTTCGCCACTAACTATGTTACTGAAATTCCATATACTGTAATGCTGACCGGATGCCTGTTTTCCTATCCTCTCACTCCCTCGTATATTATCGGCTTATTTAATTTTCCTAGGTCCCAGGTAAAATGATCACCCGAGGCACAATGGTCACGATGCAAAGCAGAGAAGAGAGATAGAAAGTCAAAGTGAAAGTTCCTAGGAATCCAAGCTCTTTGAAAATCTACTTTTGTTTCTGTCGTTTCGAAAGCCTGGTACTTAACCATCAGAAAAGTTCCATCAGTTATCTATTGAAAAGTGTACCGTTCGTTTGCTATTGATTTATGGCTGAGTTCTCCATCGGAGTTGTATTCTTCGACTCGAGTCATTAGCGTCTGATTTGTTAATTTTATAATTTTTTGTCATGAGATAAAGGAGGTTTCGTGAAGTTTACGAAAATGTTTGAAAATATTAACTACACTCTACGCAACTCCTGAAATATTTATTGTTATTGTTATTTCATTTATTTATTTTGGTTATTGGAGTTATTGGAAAGTTGGCATAAAACATATTCAAACATCGTCAAATATATCTGATAGGTATACGCCATAATATATTCACATTATATATTAAATATATATTAAAATTCACATTATATCTTGCCTTCAGGTCGCGTACTATCCTTGCGGTGCACTCAATAATTTTTTCTATAATTCTTCGAATTCTTCTCTTGCCATACGTAATTCGTAAATATTGTGCCTCGTTCCTTGGTACCAAAGGATTTCATCTGTTGCTACATAATTAAATAATAAACAACAATAGAAAAAAACTTTGAGGTGAATAGATCGTGATAAGTACTGCCGGTGTATAAAATTTTTATCTTCGCTTGGGTTGGGGGATGATTTTTTCCAGTCATCTGAACTGCTCTCTTCTTCTCTTCTAAAAAAATGTGAAAGAATGAAAAAACTATGAGTGCTAGAATTCGAACCTGGGGTCTTGCACAGTTCGTAAACCAACTACGCTAACCACTCCGCTACCATCGTGCAACATAGTTACAGAACAGGAACCGTTTGGAAACTTGTGTTGTAGAATGCCACTACAAATGACTAAATGTTGTTAACAATTATTTTACAGAACGCAAAATCGATCTAAAATGCTGTTGTCTCGATAGTTTTCTTTCCTACCAACGCGTTAAAAATTCGAGGCTGCCATCTTCTTTCAATTTTCACCAAACTGCGGACAGCAACTTCAGCACGCTGCCCTTTTCACATGATCAATTGAACTTCACGTTCAAGACAGATCGTTGGAGCTGCAATGGTTTGCAGCATTTTCAGGTGATTCGTATCCCGGAAAGAGCAAAGATCAGGAAAAAGCACAGCGCCGTTTCACGGCAAACAAGCGGCGAATCGACATAAGTCTACATTTGACTATCCGATATCCGTCTTCTTCTTTTCACGAGCGCCCATAGATTTCGTGTTTCCTACCATTCTGCTCGTGTACGTAACCATCACGGCCTCGAACACGTCCACGCGGACTCTCGCATCAGATCTGACTACACGTGTTATTATTCAATAACAGGTGTAATGCCAGCCAGCACTATGCGCCTCTAATCCAGCTGCGTGCGAGGCAAACAAAACGTAGATGCACCACCGGATACCACGGCCGGTTATTATCTGCATACGTGAGAGTACTGGCAGTTTATACTTTGTGTTATATGGTATATGGTATGGTGTATGCATACAAGGTGTCCAAGTATCGTAAGATATATTATTTTTGCGATTACAGCTATGCTACAATCCTTGAATTCGTATATTTCAATTTAACCCTCGTTCTAACAAACGAAAAGTGATTTAAAGAGATGAATATAAGACTGAAACGAGAAATCACGTGCATCAATGACTTTATCCCGTATTTTTCATATTTTGATAGACGAAGATATCTTTTAACGTTGGAAAAAATATAATTGGATCGTAAATGATTAAAAGGATGCAGCGGGATTGATCAAGCTATACTTTAATTAATTATCTCAATTATTCAAAGCTATTTACTATACAATTTCCTTTTTCTTTCTATACGTTCTATGTTTGAAAGCGTTACATATACAGTGTATCCTTACCTTTATTCCATCGAGTGAATTCTGGTTATAGGAATTCAGTATGAAACTTATAGCGTTCTAGCTGTCAGAGTAAAATACAACGTAATTTAGAAACTTGAAAATGGAATAAGTGCGACAGAGTTAGGAAGAATACATGGTATTGGAATAGCCACGATCACAGATATTAAAAAACAAAAATATGATATTGAAAATTAGCATATCCTGCGCAAATGTTATATTTTCAGAAAACAGCACCGATCATCTTACTTATTATATACTTACTTACCTTCTTCGATATTCCACGCTCGTTCGTACAAAGTTTATCACGCGATATTTCCTACATTCCATCGTGTCCGCCACACGCCCCCAATCTCTCGCCATTACTCGCAAACGCCCAACTGCCATCGATTTCCAGCTTTTCGATGTTCTCTCTATCGGAGCAACGAAACAAGAGATAAAAGCGAATCAGCCGGATACGCGTCGCATAAATAATTCCACGCGTGTATTCCATAGTGACGAAGATCGCGATATTCCGCATCGGAAACCCACGATCGGCGAGCGTAATTAAGTATGAGCAATTAAACAGTGAGTCGTGCGTCTATCTTTCGTCTCGTTATTCCACGAAACGCACCTTGAACCTTCATCCAGTTCGTCGATCCTCTATACGAGCCAGGAGTAACAGAATTACTAAATCGTTACGGGAAGCGTATAGAATCATATGAAAATTACAGCGATTAAATAAAGGAGTTACGCGTAACTACAATTTCACGTGCATTAACTTAAGTTACATGAAACCTGGTATAATTAATTTAATATCTTTATCAAATCGAACATACTTTACTGCCAGTTTCATACTCGTACAAACACGCGAAAATAAAAGTTAATTATCAAACGGTAACCAATCCTCTACACGCGCTTCTCGCCGTTTCTCGAAAAATCGCGGTTGCTCGAGTCGCGATGCGCCGAAACGCGCGCTAATCTCACGCTATCAAATTTTCGTTTCTCGGCAATTTTTAATCAAAATCGTCTCGCGTTTCCTTCTTCCGAGATTGCTGCGGTGGCCCGTGTTCTTTTTTTTTTTCTCTTCCTCCTCTTCGTTCCTCGTGGTTAACCGCGATTCGCCGTCCGGTTCCCATAATCCGAAATTACAGGCGGCCCGGCCTCGCGATGCACGCACGCATTACATGCATGCATAATGCGTTATGCTACGGGGGACCGCGCCGATACAGGCTATCTCCGGTACAAATGCCCCTCGAAAGCTTATTAGCTGATCGAGCCTTTGAAACAGCAAAAAGAGAGAGACAAAGGAATAATAAATGAATGGAAAAGATAAAAAGGAATAGATCGTCGGGCGTGTGGAAGTTCCCTTTGGGAAGAACTTCGCTATCCTCGTTCTCATCTTGTTGTTGGATACTTTTGACAGTGAATTAAAAGATCGAATAAGATAAATGGATAATGACGAAGAGAAGCTTGTTAGGTTAAAACGCTTTCGACAGAGAGAACGCTGGTATTGGTTCAAGTAATTGAGAAATCACGTAGGTAAACCGTGGATACGCCTCGTGCGGTGTTTGGTGGCTTGAAGTGTTCAAGATGCTGCTCGAGTTGGATGTTTGATAAAGATAACCGCACTGCATTTCTCTTTACTTTTTCTTTTTTCGTTTCCCCGCGTTTGTTTTAGGATTATTCGTGGAATGTTCGTCCGCACGAAATTCGAAACACTGCGCTCTGAGGTGATCCCTTTCTGCTTCTTTCTTGTTCGATCGTTTTCGATGCTTTTAATTTGACGAATACGTAGCTGTGGATATTAATTGAAGGAAAATTCAAATTGTCACGTGTAATCGCGATATGAAATATGATCTCTTCTTCTAACAAATTTATTCAAATGAAGAAGAAAAGTATGTTGCATGTAATTACATCGAGAAGTACCTAGTACCAAGAAATTCATAACACGTAATAACATTTATAGGTATTGTTAATAACGAAACAGCAATTGTACATCAGAAATTATTTGAAACACATTTCAAGCAGTCAGGTAGTCATTACACCATACAGTTTATTAAAGCAACCTCGACTTCTTTATTTCACAAATTACGAAGTACAGAAGACACTGGTGCACCTTTTCGTTGCATAAATGCGTCCCAATGAATCCTTAGCATTAAAACACATACTAATTACGCGATAGTTAAACGTAAGGATAATGACGTATTTCAAAATTCTGACTGAAATTCAAGATCATTACAACATCGAATTAAAATTAAAACATTAACTACCCACCACCTGCTTTAGCATACCGCTTTATCGGAGAGGAATTAACGAGAGCAATTTACCGTCCAAACACAGTTCAGACACAGAGCCTCGTAAAATTCATTTATCTTACAGTACATAAAAGCGTACTTAAAATATTTTCCATGGTGCAACAAAGGGAAAAAGACGAAACGTCCAGTATTATAAGTAACTACGCTTGCACCGATCGTTTAGAGCTTACTTATAAACTGTTACCTCTATTCATTTACATAATACATAAAAATGAAATTTGGCTCGCTTACATCGGCTGATGAACAGAGAATCTGTAATTATACGCTAAGCTCAATAATAAAATTTGCTTGTTTTGGAAAATTAGCATTTATATTATATGTTAAACCATAAAGAAAAAGCCACGTCCGGCCGAACGTAGCAATTTGTTATCTACGTACATAGTTGGAAAATCTGCATTTATACGACCATCCTGAAGCATAGACACAAATAACCATAGCAGGTGTTAAGTGTTGCTAGCATTAGGAAAAGCGTATAACGATCGATCCGTGTAAAACGTCCGTTCAATAGAGAACGTCAGTTTAACGAGGCACTTAGGTTATATAGATAGAGGCGGTGCAACGCGTAACAATTTAAATTACAATGTCCCGCAAAACTGATAGTGTAAGGAGAAGGAGAAATTAAGTTATCTATTACCGGGGTCGTAAACTATTCGCGGTTATCTCAATTGAACTGGCCGTTATCGATCGATTTAACAATTTAATGCCGTCGTTATTCGAACGATAACGGATGGACCACGAGGATATAGACATTTCGCGATGATTCAAGTCTTAGAAATCCATCGCTTCGCTAAATATAAGAAAATTTGGAACATCGATGAGATTTTCTGGTTATCTATCTACGTATGAGAGAAACATGAAAATATTCTGTATTTGCTTCTTTCATTGGAAAAAAGGAATTCTTCGGTATAGTTGTCAAAGGACATAGGGAACATAATATTAGAAACATCTCTGAAAGAACTTAATATAATCTAACATGCAATTGAAAATATTAAAATAAATAATCTTTGTACTGCTGGAAGCGCATTTGGAAAAACGTAAATAGAACTTTTTCTTTTGATAAAAAATTATAATTGTAGAAATTACATAGGATAGAAAAATAAATTGTTTAATGAAAGATCGGAGGAAGAGGGAAAAATTCGAGAGACAAATAAAATAACGCGTAGAAAAATTTGTCTCAACAAGATTATTTCATTTAATTCTCCAAAAAGAATTTTATTTGCTCGATCCACAAAGAAACTATTTCCTTATCCGGATATCTCTGCTCGCATGTATACCTACAAACGTATTCAATTTATGCTGACATAACGCGTGGCTTATCGTGAAAAGGCATACAATTTTTCACACTGGCGTGGCGCCATTCTACTTCAATATTAATCTAGAATATCGTTCAAAGCGGATACCATAATCAAGAAGATGGCAAATAATTCGCACGACACGTGTTAGTTATGGGGTCAATGAGAAAGGTCTACCTCATCGAATCGCGCAATTGGGTCAAGTAACACTATCAATTATCATTTCATGAAACAATCAATTTAATTTGAATGATGATTGATATTCCTTCGCTTCGCATCATTGGGTGTACGATTAAGATTAAATGGAAGGTTTTCATCGTAATATTTTGATAGAACGTAAAGGATAAAAATAATATGAGAGATAAAAACAGAAAGAAATGGGTATTCCTTTTTTTTCCTTACACTTCTTTGATGAAGTAATTAAGATAGATAGATAGATTTGTCAGTCGATCAGCCTATAACACGATTAATTCGTTCCGTGTTGTATCGAAATCGTGTTAAGAGAAACTTGTTCTATACGAGGATTATACAAGTCCATTGAGTCTTGCCATATGGAAATCTTATTGCAAGAATATCGTGTTGTAGAGGAGGACTGTCGCAATTTTTCCACCTTGTTGCGTACATCGAAACCGTGTTTCCGGAGTTCCGTGTTACAAGAGGGTTCGATGCATTCCAGTCTTGTGGCCTTAAGATAGCACTTGGATTACAATTTTTATGAACTTCTCGGTATCGCACGTAACTTGCTACTACAAACATTACAGTTATGCTACTACGGCGATAATCAACAACATTTTTCTTTCCAACTTTAATCTCCATCCTTGCTTCTTATCTCTTTGGTTTCTTGCAACTAGGTTGTCTGCCTTCGATTAAATAATTAATAAATTGAAATTGATAAAAACACAAGCAATATCCTTCGATAATAAAAAGAAACAAACGGATTAGGTCGCATATTCGTTCTTTACATCTTGGATCGTGTAATCTGTTTAAAATTAACTCACTGATTGTCGGACAATACTTAAACGTGATCTCTATGGATGACTTAAGAGTGATTTGATAAATGTACGTTTCATTATAATCGTTCTTTATATTTTCTACCAGTAAAACGGAACCAGTGGTCTTTTTATTCGTAAAATCATCAACTAGCTGATTCATCGTGTTCCATTACCGGGTATATTGACGTAACACATGCGAGGTCACTTCTCAAGTCGACTAATAGGCAACTGAAATTAATTAAGATCGAAGGCAGGATAAAAGTGCGCAATGGCAAACCACTTTCAAAGTAGATCGCTTTGCCTCTACCTACGACACAAACTAAGAACCAAAGGACGAATTGTATCGAGTATAATAGCTGTCTTTATATATTTTTTCTTCAGGCAATACCGACACCATTAATTCGCAACATGAATCTTCCAAAGATTGTGTCTTAATCTTTATATTTACGTTCGCTTAAATTTTTTGCAAGAAGCAAAAAAATTGATAATTGAACCTTAAAAAACATCTTAAAAAACAATTATAACATAATAACGCTAAACTGATCGAACGATACGATTTTATTTTAAGATGTCACCTATCGCTTTCACCTTTTTCAATGAAAAAGATATTCTGAAATCCTTGATCATTGCAATTTGCTAAAAATTAACTACTTCCATATTCTTTATCATCCTCATTATCATAAATTATTCTAGTGCTATAAAACAGCCAATAAACGGATGATACAACTTTCTACTTTCAAATACGTATATCTTTTACAATCCTATATTTTTATTTCCTTTAATAAAACGTTAAATCCATAAATAAAATTATTCTAGAAATCGTAATTGCCCTGACATACTAAAAGCGAATTAGTTTCATGTATAAATCCTCGCTTCAAATTATTCTATTTCAAAAAACATGGTCACCGTTATCCTCTATATTCTGTATGTTAGTAATTACCTTTGTCTTTCATAACTGAAAAGTTAGACCGGTTTTACACGGAGATACGCGTACTGAACGCCTACGGAATACGCATGTACATCAATAGAAGCGTTCGCGAGACAATTCTCGTGAGACGTAGTATCGCGATACTCATTTCGTGTATCTTGGCGACGATACTTTTCCTACGAAGGCGACAAACGAAACATTAAATATTTCCTTCGTATCCAATCGGTCGCAAAAATGTGTGTGACAAATTACATGTCAGCACATGCGGGAGCGAAAGAAACTTTTTAGAAAAACTGAACGCGCTAGCCCCACCTCTTACTTGAACGCGTATGACAGTGATCGAATTACATACTTTTTACTTGTTCACCTTAATAACAATACCGCTATACCTGTCCATTTTCCAATATAAAATTTCCAAAACAGTTTTACATCATATATTAAATTTTCTTTTTTCATTTCTAAGAAAATTTTGTCTGTAATAGATGGAGATGTTATCTTGGCGACGGATTGACACAGAAATTATGTGTTAAATATGGAAAGTTTGAGGCTCGACATTCCGACTTCGATATCGCTAGATCTCACTATTTTTCAATATAAGATATCCCACACCGTTTCACATCGTATGTTAATTTCTGAAAAATTCCAAAGAAGATTTTCGCCGCAATAAATGGGAACGTTACCTTGGCCACGCTTTCATACACAGATTACGTGTTAAATATGGAAACTTTGAGGCTCGATATCTTGACTTTGATACCGCCAAGCCTCCACATTCTTTTATCCAACATTTTCAATACAGTCTCGCGTCGTATATTAGTCTTTTTGAAAAATTCCTAAGACAATTTTCGCCGCGATAAATGGAAATGTTATCTTGGCTACGCTTTCATACACAGGCTCGATATCTCGACTTTGATACCGCTAAGCTTCCTCAAACTTTAACCAAGTGAAATTCATTTTCTCGCAGAAATACCTTAAAATAAACGGTGATGTTCACAATGGTGCGTATCGCGATACACGTATTTGCAATGCTGTGAACCCGGCCATAGTATCCGCCGGCGAAATTTCGGCCTGCATCAAAAACTCGTCTCTACTCTCTGCTCTTAAGTGAGCTGCCACGTGATAGTAAAAGGAGGCGGACCACAGAAAAGAACGTACGCAAGGTAGATCATACGCTCGACAGGTGGTCGCAATTATTACGCTCTGCTGTCAGCTACATGCGCAACACCCCCACACTAACGTAGCTTTGCACAAGCGTAGGTACCTACGCGTCGGCTGACAAGCGACTACGGAATGACCAGTCGTGTAAACGCGTAATATGACACGCGAAATCGTTTCCAGGTATCGAATTACCAGGAATTGGAAGGAAAGAAGCCACGGGACCGCAAGGTGCACCGCGATGGGGTGCTGGACCGGTCTCGTATCGAACGGTTGGCCTATGCCATGTGGGAGATCGCGGATTTTCGAACGTCGTTTCACATTGTAACCGGTGTAAAACGATTTATGTGTTGGCTTATATCGGCTGGATATAGAAAAGAATGCCGTAGGATGATGTACGGTGTGGTTGCGTTGGTGGCAAACGTGTTTCGTTGGCGTAGACACGCTTTCGTGGGGTGAGCTTTTGCATTGTGTTTTTTTACAGTTGAGTTCAGAGAAGTTCGAGGATGTTTTAAGGACGAAGCAAATGGATTTTGAGGCTCCGGTGGCAAAGGGGCGTTTGTTCGCGACAGCTTTTAGGGAGGTCGTAAAACGTTGACATTCAATCTTCGTGGAGGTCCTCTTTTTAAATTTCCTTTGTCTTTTATCATCGCCTAGGCATAGATCTTGGTTCGTTTTATTGTAAAAAAAAAAAGAACTTCGAAAACAGATGAACAAATTTAGTATAGATGTTGTTTTCCTATCGCATTCTTGAGATAGAAAAATCGACGTAAACGAAGAGTGGTAAGAACCGCGGCTACGTTGCGCTTATTATAATATGCCTATTAACGCGTACAACTTTCTAAACACACATAGATTGCTAATCGCTGACACAGAAATTATCAAAGCTCGGCACGTCGTGTCGGTATAATTAATAATCCATCGATGCTTTTTGAGAAGACAATTCACGCAACAACGCTGCTTCTCGAGAGGAACATTAATCTACTTGATCGTTTGAAAGAGTATGTTGATTCGACTGATGCATCTGATCGTTTTAATGTCGTTAATGACATGCTTGAAAAATGATGCGTGAAATTATCGAAGTGAAACTAGCACTGGCGTGAACGCGAGTGTTATTAGACACGAGTTGGTTTGTACATTTCATTTAATGATCCTGGCTTTTAAAAGGAAGATTGATTTGTCCGATCGTATGATTCAGGATGCTGTGTACGTCTGATTAAATTATTTTCAATCCACCGACGTGATCTTAATTAACATTAAACGACGGCAATAAACATTCTGTAAAAGCGACTACAAAATTTAACTTGCAGCAGGTTCGCCCTTTATTTTTAAACGCTTTTTTTTATCAGCTTACCTTGCCAAGATTATTCAATATGTCGTGTTCAAGATCTATAAAGAAGTCATTAAGATTTTTCTACACATGTGCGAGTAACTCTCGAGAAATCATAAATTGACGAAACAAGAATTAAAAGTAAGAAGATATTTTGCAACGACTATTGAGAATCGTTTCCAAGCTCTGTAAAAAATGATTCCCCAAGGTTTATCGGTAATTCTCTCCCACCAAATACGAAAATTATAGAATAATCTCTAAAATTGTATATTGATAGGACAATAATCCAGAAGGAGAAAGGCAGATTAAAAATGCTGAGAAACGTTGTACACAAATATGTTCGCTTAGTAGGAAATAACGTTTACCTTGATCAACTATTTTTAAGATAGAAGTCATAGGAAAAGCGTAATTCATAGACGACTAGTAGGCTCGTTAGGTTTCTCAGAGCGGAAAGAGAAGATGGTGGAAGGAAGAATCGACGCCAGCAATGTCGGCCAGCATTAGATTCTACATAGAAAGCGACGCGCGAGGAGCTCATTAATGCTTAAAAATATCGTTCTGCTTTCTGGCCATGAAACGAACACGACGAGGTCGTTGATTAATCGCGTGTCAATTTGCCGTCGACGACAGACGATTTACACGGCGAAACGGTGAGTCAGCGTTTGTCCCATTTGAAATTCAAAACGATCGCGCGGATATGCACGCGGTGCTCGAAGACTAAACGTCGAGCCGAGGAATTTCTTGATCGAAATCGTTCCTACCTTTTACGTGCTCTAAAATGTATTGTTCTAAAATTGTAAACAACAATTAATATATTTACATTTAGTTAATTTACAAGTTGTTAAAACAGTATCGAAGATGGAAACATTGATACACTGTTTGCAACTTCTTCTGTTAAAAGTTACAACGTAAGAATTAAAACTTAATACGTACAGTAAAAACTAATATTTTTATAAATATTTCTTAACAACATTCAAACGTCGCATCTACATTGTGATTCACTAATTTAATGCAATAAAAAGATGTAACGATAATCGCGTATTGATCGGATCGTTTATTTGAAAAGTAGTGCGTTTTTTAAAAAAATTAAGAAGATGAGAAATGTACTATTTTGATGTGAACGTTTTATTTATAAACAATTTATAATTTCAATCTGGAAACATTCGTCTGTTTTAATCAGTTTTCTTTAATCGATGAAACTGCATAATATTTTATTTTGAAAGCGACGTAAGTCCATTTCCTGTAATCTGTATCCTGTCCAAACGGTGGAGACACTAGTAATTAGAAACAAATGATAGCGAATGTAATCC
This sequence comes from Bombus pascuorum, assembly GCF_905332965.1. Classification (NCBI taxonomy): domain Eukaryota; kingdom Metazoa; phylum Arthropoda; class Insecta; order Hymenoptera; family Apidae; genus Bombus; species Bombus pascuorum. Next base: position 6,725,056 of record NC_083496.1, on the reverse strand, counting down.
TAACCCTTGCATCTGATATAATATAGCATATACGGATGTGAACAAGTCTTTTATATACGTTTTAGTAATGTTCTGGTAAATTATTATTACATTTGTTAAATTAGTATTACTGCGATTAAATTTAATTGTTATAATTAAATGTAATTATTGTTACACTTAAAGTATTATTAAATTAATAATACTTTTACATTCATATCGAGTCGTATCGAAGTGCAAACCTAAGATCGAAGAAAGTACCTGTTGTTGCTATCTTGCTTTCTTCTCTCGCAACATTAAAATTACGATAATGGTACAACAGGTTTATTGCAGTCTAACAGAATAATATTATAAGAATTTTAATTTAAATTTCATTTAATTCTATTCTATTTATTTTCAAGTACAGACATTTCGAAACAAATACATGGAACATAAATTTTCAATAATTAGAATTTGATAAATTTATATAATTTACTATCTTTGCAAGTTTAAGTCCATTCGTGGCTATAAAAAACGATATTAATTCAGTTAATTCTCAAAAGAACTATTTGTATAAAAATATGAATTTACATTTACTTAAGCACATAGAGACACGTGGATAAACGAAATGGACCATCGCCACTTTTCATTCGATGGAAACTCAAACACCTAAATATTTCAAAATCAAAGGAAATGTACTTCCAGCACTTTCGAAATAAACGCTGCAATCGTACCAAACTCAATTCAAAAACTTAACTCGATATCCATTAGTTCAATCGTTCGATCTACAACGTACCTACTCTAAACTGTAACTTTCGCCACAGCTGTAGAAAGATCGCAGCCATCGTTAAAATTTTGCATTTTCTGGGCGAATAAAGCACCGCTTCGTGGCAAAAGCAATCTCGAATGCGAACGAGTTCGAGAGGTGTTTCCTCTCATGGTTCCAGCGAACTCGAATTACGAGCGTATAATTTCTCGACGCTGCGCTCGCTTGCGTTCATGTACCCTTTACGAGTTATTATCTCGCTTGCAGTATGGCGGGCGAGATACAAGAATAAGGGGAAACAAAAGTATAGAAATTGAAGGGGCCCGTGTGTCGATCGAAAAAATTACCATGATCGTTACCACGCTTTTACTCGATCTTTGAAATATCGTTTTCTGTATTTTAATATAGATATTTATAGCCACGCTTCAAGCGTGAAAGCGCGATTTTCGTTCGTGATAAAGTTTACCTTCAATTTTAATTTCTTAACCCAGCGAATGTAGGGTTTAAAGACTTCCTTCCAAAGTTTTCAAATATTTCTTATCTACCGTTGTATTCAAGTAAAAGATTTATTATATTACTCTATAAAATGACCAAGAAATCGAAACGCGGTAATGTTATTTTTCACAGGGTTTAAAGGGTTCTTTTTCACAGGGTTCTTCCTTTATAATTTTCCAAATATTTGTTATTCATCGTTGTATTCAAACAATATACGTATTTACGAAATTACGAATAAATGGGACTGCCATAATTTTGCAATCGTGTTATTGTGATATAACGCGATTAAAATGATTTTTAAAGCATACGATAATAAAACTGCTGTCTGCGTCATAATCGTCAAATACTGTAAAGGTACAAAGCCCTTCGCTTTTTCTTGACTGGAATTTGTATTACCTTTTAATTAATGGAATACGCGTAATCTTCGGTAATGATATTATGGAACTAGAGAAAAATTGATTAAAACATAATTACTTCCGGCAAAACGAGTTCGTAACACGTCGCGCTTGGGACAACGAGGCGATCCATCGATCGATCGTAACTTAATCGAAACGCGATCCAGCCCACCTAGACACGCTGTCCTTGTAATAGAGATCAATAACTGATGATGACTCTAATCGTTTCATCTTAATCGATACAAATTTTCCGTATCTGCTTGCCAATCATAATTTCTTTACGGTTGATTGCATTAGTCTTATTGTATAAAAAAGTATTTGCCTATATGTGTGTGTGTGTGTGTGTAATGTGCACCCACGTTACGTAAACAGGATTATGTTTATGTAGTCCTCGTGCAACGCGAGAAGAAAGTTACATTACCGGCTTTTAACGAGAGGAAATAGCTAACAGAGAGTCATTTCATAGCGAAACTATCTAGTTAGTCAAATCAGCTAATTCTCTCGAACTGACACTTATTTAATTATACCATATATTTCGATCAATTTTAACTTTCCTTCGTTCGTGCTGCTTTCGATTAACATTTGACCCGAACACCGGCAAACGAGATTTTGCTTTCTTGAAATTAAATTCCTTGTACGAATCTTGCAACAAAATTTATTTCAATATACATTTATTTCAACTGAGAATTTATTTCAACATTCTAATTTTCATTCAATTTTCTCGTTTCGTTTATCGATTGAACGAACTTTTTCAAGTTCGCTAAGATTCACGAAAAGAATTTAAATCGTCGATCGAATTTGCTGTCAGACAATTAGGATCTTGAGAACATTATACCCTTGTTTAGAACAGAACATTTTACACCAGCGCGAAAAAAGAAAGAAGGAGAATTAAAATTAATTAAAATCAGAACAAAATGTTATTTATGCCTTTCTATCCGCGGTATTTAATGCTGACATGCTGCAGACACTCCGAAATTGATCTGAAAGTAAAATCTTATATATGCCTTTCTATGCGCGGCGTTAAATGCTGACACGCAGTGCTAGACACTCCAGTAAAGCAAACTCGAATGAAAATAAATCTGTCAATAAGGTAAACGTGTGAATTAGTAAGATTGGTCATTAAATGGCACGATCAACCTTTCCTCCTTCCATTAACATCGCACACGGGAGAAACCAAAAGGTTGCAAACGTTTTCTTCAAACAGCCCGTATCCACCCACGTTCGTTTTATAGGGGAACCAATAGGCAAGATGCAACTAACACGCCTTCTACAACGCGCCTTATTGTCCGCTGTCAGCGTTACGACTGTCGAACAGCGTTTCCGCGCGGAATACAACACCCAGTTCTACCGGGCGTGCATTTAATTAAAACGACACCTTCGCTTTCTCCGGGGGCACGATAACGTGATCTAGCCGTGAACGTTATCCAAGTGGTGGTAAAGAGTTTCATTGAGCGTTAAAACCCACGGAGGGTATGTTGCTCTATTTTTGTTTTACGACGTCCCGAGTTTCGCGAGTCAGATAATTCTTCCAACATACGACATCCTCAATTGCATTAAATCGACAATTCTATCCTTAGAAATTTTATACGTTCGTAATTAGTTTAAACATTGTGGAATTTCCTTCTTTTTTTTCTTTTTTGTGAAAAGTATAAAATGTAGAATATTATATTTTATATTTAATATATATATAATATCTATTGAATTTATCTTGTAATTCCCATATACATTTTCTGATTTCTTTCAAATTTGAACCGTGTTATCGCGATAGACGAGTCTCATAACTACACTGCGGATTTCTATGCGTTTGCACAAAATTCCAAGATGCAAAGATGCGCAGAATTCGTACAATATGCAGAAATATATAAAATATTCAATCTAGTGCGTATTGAGGTTGAATGAGAGTGTGAATGGAAAATTATCTGTGTAAATCAATCTCAGTTTTATAGCCGACAGGGAAAATTTACTGAAATATGTATATACATAAAATATCCAAAATACGGTATCTGTTAGACTACGTAGTAGACGAAACAAACCTCTGCCTAGGTTTCACTTTTTCCAGGTTATTTTAACAAAAATATAAATTTACATGAAAATCTGCAGTCTACGTGTAATAGTATCAGGGAAATATCAAAGTGTTTCGTATAGCACATATATTGGGTGATTTATATTCATGAGCGTACATTTCCAGATAATAGTATCTATTGAAAACAACGATACGAGATGGGTTATTTCAAATAGTTATAGCAGCAGTTTACTGTCTCTTCTATGGGGTTACAAAACTTCCTCTTTACGTCCTAACCAAGATTTAAAACACCAGTGCACATAAAAGAATTGCACTTTATTTTCCACTGTTACTGTCCCGTTTGCAATTGTCGCCACGAAATAAATATAATTCTGTATCGTCGTCGTCAGTAGCAGCATCATTGACACGTTCCACGCTACGTACATTCAACGTGTTCAATATTGGGTACATACTCGGGCATTTCGACAGAAAAATAATGACTAAAACAAGAAGAAAATAAATTTAATTTATTTCTTCATAAATTTCTTTTGTACACTCAAAAGCAAATATGTTTGACGATAGATCATAGAAAAGTAATATTTGTTAACTTAAGTAATAATTGTTAACTAATGAAAAGCTTTCAAACAATTGTCTGTATTCAACGACAAATTTCCAAGCGAAGCTCTTCACATTTGTACGAATATGCTCGTCTTTGCTTTTAACGAAATATTTTACACTGTTATCGATAGACGTCGTCCCGTATTAAGCAGCTGCAATTACTCTATATCATGTTTCAATTACAAATAAAATTTACCCGTGTGTGCAACAGAATTAGCGAACCTAATTGTAAATAATTAACAATCTTTCTACTGCTTTACGTAAAAGAAAATCGATTGGAGCAGTCGGTTAGTATCTATCGGTTGTAAAGTAAAATCATTCATCGACGCGGATTTGCTGCAACCTGGCGAACCAGCGCGGAACAACGGGAGACCACCTGCGCGTTTCTGCCATTTGGTGCCGTGCAAGGATGAATGAAAAACGAGCATCGCACACGTGCAAACTGCTCGTACAACGGTGTACACGTGGTAATAAAGGCGCACCACGAACGGGTGTATCGCGTCGAACGTTTGGCACTTATATATGGACCGACGCGGCTACGTGGGCAGAGGAAGAAGAAGCGGGGTCAATAAAAAGCAAAGAAGTGTCTGCGAGGAAAGCACGAGTGGGAAAGGGTAGAACGAAGGATGAAAGCAGAACGAGAAGAACTCTCGAGCATGTAAATTGTACGGTGCGTCCACTGTATCTGATTTTAATGCGACTCGATAACTTCGTGATTTTTCTGTCTTTGAATCCTCGCGATTCTATTATTGATTTACTTGAGAGGAGTCTTGCGAGAATATGGCATAGTTATTAGGTTGGGAATGTGGAATGTGAAAAATATATCGTCTACAAACGGATATTCTTTATCGGAGAATATGGAAAATACGTACGCGTATCTGTACTTTGTCATTGAATTTCATATCTTTATAGGTCATTATATAATATAACCATAGGTTGGCATATTTTTTTAATGCGAAATACTAAAATACAGTTTAATCTATTCTTAATATAAAATTGAATTATATATTATGATTGAAGTTACTTTATTTTCAGAAAAGACATTATTTAAATGTGTATTACGATAACGGGATATAGTTTATTGTTAAAGTAATTTACTACGCTTGAAATAAATATATGAGTCGTATATTATCGGACGTTATTTTTAGGACATTGAAAAAACAGCACGTCCTCCTTTTTTTCTATTGATAGATATGTTTCATGCATCCAGCTTACTAACTAGATAACCACAAGGTTGTTTCTCTTATTTGATATTCGCATGTAAACTAGATATATTCGCATGTAACTAAGGAATTACGTGACCGGAAAAGGAAGTATCGATAACAGAAGTAGAAATTTACGCATTGCACGGAAAAATTACTTCAACAGAGCTGAAAAATTCATATCAAAGAGTCAATAAATTAACTGCGATACATCCTGCATTCGAGAGATACAGAAACGAATGCAGAAAACAGAATTGCGAATTTATTTGTTCGCAATGATCTAACTTCGCAATTTTCTTTTCATTTTGAATTATTTCCTTTAAATTCCAATACTGATAAATTATGTCTCTCTTTCTCTCTTTCGATATAAATTGTATTAAAATTAAAATACACGTAGAAAATGGATGAAACTATTGCAAAATGATGGAGAAGAAAGACAATCAGGTAGGCAACGTAGACAACGAGTAAACAGCCGAAAAGGAAGTCCGCAGCATCTGCGCGAATTTCGTAATTGCTTCTCTCGAGATTGTTTATCGTTGTGGGATAATGAGCTGTCGGCAAAGATAAATTCGCGGAATACACAAACAGTCGCTTTGATAGCTCGATGCACGGCGCACCTTATTATACACGCATGCATTTATTTATACGCGTGAAGCAGACCTGTACACGGGATGCAGAAATCGTGCACTTTTAGCCAAACTCGATAAAATTCCATACTCTTACCCGCTGCCTCGAATACCTGAACTCGAACAGCTGGTTCGGTTGTTCCTGCAGGGCTCATCTCTTTGATAGTCTCGAACGTGTCACACTTGCAAAGTATGGAGCACTAGTTGCAATTCGAAAATCGAGTTTTGTCTCATATCAAAAGAACGTTCGTAGTAGAGGTTCTGCGTTTTGACGACTCTCTTTTCAGAGAAATGTTAATAACGACGAGTAGTATGAGGGAGAAAGCGAAAATGTATATATCTCTTGATTTACAACGAGAAAACGTATCGTAGCTCAGCACAGTTTCTTACCTTTGAGTGGCGTTATTCAAAATTTGTCTCCAAACTGCAACTATTAATTGCCAAACCGGAGATGTTACTGCTATCTAGCTATTTCTGTGAATAGCGATCAATATAGGAAAGCAATTCTGCGAAACTACCAGTTGAAACAAAGTTTGGAATTTGTCGATTCGAAAAGATCGAGGCGGAAGGGATCGGAAGATGAGGAAGAAAATGATCGAGGAATATTAATCGCTCTGTTATTCGAAAATGTATTAATTGGGATAATCGAGATCCTATTGTATCACGTTTAGTATGATATCAGCAATTATCCTAACGCAAGGCAGTATGAACGAAGATGTACAAAGGAGCGTACATGGGTATGGTCTTAACTAGGCTCGTCGTCATCGTGAGATATAACCGCGTATATCGCGGTTTCTCGATTGCAGACGAGCTAATGGTATTCAGGAAGGTTTCACCTGCAATTTAAAGCGTCCCGTCCTCGACGAATCAGTCAAAGGGGAACGGGGAAACCTCTAGATCCGGCAGATTTACGCTTTTACAGAGGCTCGTATCTTCGTGCGACCTTTGAGCGCTCGTTCCGACTACGTAGAACGATGTTTGAGTACGTCGTGAAGAACGAGCGAAATCTCGTGTAGAGACTCGTGTAATCTGGAAAAACACGTGTCTCGTGGGAACAGGCTATCGAGGAACGTGCGTGTCTTGCCTCATTGACATTTTGATAAGTGCTGGGATTGGTTGGAAATAGAACGAGTTTGTATAGTCCAATAGGATCTCGTTCGTTCGAATCAATTAGTTATAAAGCGAGCCGATAATCTAATTTTTCGCATAACTAAATAAGAAAATCATTACGATTGCGTTTCTTGTCGTCAATCTGCTAGAGGAGTGGCACAGTTGGAAAAATGAAACTTTTTCAGAAAATTAATTTAGAATAATGAGTTTGAAATATAGAATTGTCATTGATTATTTTTATAGCGATCTGTGTAAAATTGCTCAGTGAGTCGAAATTAAATACCTACTACTTATCCAGTGAATAAATCAGACTTTACATGAATTCAAAGTCTGAAATAGGAAGTGATCGCAGTGATTAATGATGCTTTGCAAAATAGCTACCATAGAACTTATCAGTCCAACACTGTATTGCCTCGAGATTACACATCAGACGATTCTAATGTATGCAATGGCTAAGATTCTATCTCGCAACCGGCAATTCCCTACAAAAACCACAGCCTCCACTTGCTGATTCTATTTCCTTGTACATCCTATTTTTCCCTTACTATAATCACATTACAATTCCACCCGAAGCTTATTGAATACCTCGATAAATCAATCACGAATAATCAATTGACCTTATCCTCTTGCTCGGTGGATCATCGATGGCCTTCGTTAGCGTAACGAACAAAAGAGAATCGCACTTGAACTGTTGATGCAATAAAGAAAACATACATAGGGTTATCAATTTAAAGGATGATCGATATCAGTTACAATTAAGGCGGCGTTACCATCAGTATCCAGCTGATGCTTCAGCTTTGTAACGAGTGCGGTTATTTATTTATTTACAACCGCCATGCCACGCTGAATACCGTGTGGGATTAAAGACACGAGATCATTATTTATGCTTTAGCCACGGTTACGCGGTTCGAAGCTAAACTGGACGTCGCGTCATGGCTGCTTGAATTAATCATATGTCACTTGTCTGCTGGTATTCCTAGCTACGAGTCCTTCCTTTTTATTTCTTTCTTTTTTTCTTTCCTCTTTTTGCGAGAAGATGATTAAGACTTCTCTGGAAGTGTATCTCTTCGTTGACCGATAGGTAATGTTGCGAAAGCCTGTTGCAAGCGACACGCCAATGAAATTATTACTCGAGTGATTTCTAAATCATGTATTATAGAAATATGTAACTTGAATATACTTCTTTACTTTTGCGTTAGGAGAGAAGTGAATAGGTAGTTATTGGCTATTTGTTGGTATAAGAATAAAAGAAAATTTTACTGTTAAATGTGAGAAGTTCAGAATCATTAGCGAATCGTGTTTCGAACATTGATAGATGAGTTGATAGATCAAACTTGCCACATACGTACTGTAAGCCTTTCTGACTACCACAGGTGCTGGTAATCATATTTTTAATATTCTTGTACTTTATACTTTACGCGACAGATATTAGACACGTTCAAAATCGTGAAAATCAATATGAAATATTAAAGGAAGAAATTAACTAGAGTAAATTAAAAAGTAGAGAGGAACAGAATATGGAAACAAATATCTGTTTAACGTTGTTGCAGTGATCCCATCAAATATCTCGCCTCTGACTAGACCGATTACAAGTTACAAGTATTATTTCACCGTCTGACACTGGTGACCAAATTGAATTTAAATCTGCAGTACCTGCTCACGATTTATGGCTGCGTCGCAAAAATTCCTCGTTGAATGGTCTTTCTTCTTTTTCGTCACGAGACAGCAGCCGTGAAAGTGCCAACCAGGGCTTAAATCGTTTGAATACAATACAACATTCGTCGTGGTGGCATTGCTAATTGCGAAATGCGATCGATCGCGCATCAGCAAACACTAGTCATGCATGACTAGGATCCAGACTGAATAGATGCTGATCACGATATGTATAGATCTGTATGTATATTGTTACCTGTGAAATGAATGGAAGACATATTTCTCTTGGCGTGATCTCACAGGTTGAGAATGAAATGTGAATTATCAATGTGGAACAGAGTTAATGAAAGAGTTATTATTCTATTTTATTCTTTGACATACAGTTTTCATCTAAACATTGAAGAGAACTCGTTTAAGTGAAAGGACTATAGATTACTTTTTCGTGACTCTTTGTTAAATTTAGCAAATGAAAGAATAAAAAAGAAGAAAAGAAAGAGATTGCAGAAAGTAGAAAGAAGTTATTGAACATGAAATTTATTATTAATATTGAATTAACACATTTACTGCGAGCATCTTGAATCCCAATTGCTGTATACTTTTATAACACGAATTAGAGATCACGAAATTTTGAAACGAAAGTTTTATAACAATCCACAAGTACAGTGTGTAAAGCTTCGATAAGATGATATTCTGTAGATGTTAAGAATTCAATCGACAACGAACGTGTTAGCAGCTTAATAACGTTGCATTACTTCGATACTATCGCGAATGAAACTTATGTTCAAGATCAATGTTCATTTTAATTTCAAATTTTTCATAAAATTTAATAGTAAACATAAATCGTAGAATATGTACATCGAAACATTTAAGTATTCTATGAATATCTTCTATTGTATGAATCTTCTTAACTATTTTCAGGGTGTCGATGTAATCCTATTGGTTCGATAACCACTGCGTGCGACATTGTAACAGGACAATGCCAATGCAAGCCCCATGTGACTGGCAGACAATGCGATCAATGTATGGTGAGTAGATCGCAATAAACATAAGTAGAAATTTATGTGTCTCGTTCCACCTCTTAAAATTGCTTTCACTCCCATTTTCTCGCAATAGATAAAAATTGATAAAAATAAATAAAATGATTTTGTATTCCACGAATATGTTAAGGATCGTTTGAATCGCTACTCGTCTCCAAAACTTAAGATCATTAAATTCTATTTGCGATTAAGAAAGAAGTGATCCAAAATGAATTTTATAAAAATTAGACAAAATACACATCACTTTGAGTATTATACGAAAAACATGTGTACAAAACTCTAGTGACATCGCTTTCTGAAATTTAATACGTCAGAATTATTATAGAATTGTTGCAACTATTATTTCACTAACCAATTAACACATTCGAATGACATATAGTCGTTACTAGAATCTGATTGAACGTGATCAAGTTTATTATTTGCAACCAGTCTTTTCTATTTTCTCATCTTGTTAAGATTGGTTTCTGGGGTTTGCCAACGGGAGCAGGATGCGCTCCTTGTGGTTGCGATCCTATAGGAGCGTATAATTCTTCCTGTCACGATAGTATTGGACAATGCTACTGCAAACCAGGAGTAGGTGGCACACGTTGCGATGTTTGTCTACCTGGATATTATGGATATTCATCAAACGGATGTCAAGGTATATTTTATAATACGATGCTAAATATTTTAATATATATAAATGATTTTATACGTTTCAATATACAAACAAAATGAGGAAACGAAGAAATAAAAATGAAGGAAAAGTATGAAATTTTTATAGTCATATGGAAATGCTACTAAATAATACGAAATTTGATATAATTGGATTTAATTAATCAGTATGTAAATGCTATCATATCCTTCACACATTTTGACATAGTTTCCATAAATCTTTTATTTTCAGTTTGCGATTCGTGTGTGCGACCAGGTCACGTTTGTGATCCTGACACAGGTCGCTGTGTGTGTCCAACCTTGACCTTTGGTGAACATTGCGACAGATGCAGATCAGGTTCCTGGGACTTGGTCCCAGGAGTTGGCTGCAGGCCCTGTGCGTGCACCCTTGGTTCCATGAAACCTCAGTGCGATCATCAAGGGCAATGTCCTTGTAGAATCGGCTACGATGGCCTTAGGTGTGAGAAATGCGCGAAAGGTTACTATGGTTATCCTAGGTGTCGACCTTGCAGCTGCAACGTGGCGGGTACCTTGCAATGTGATGATGAAACTTGCGATTGCAATGATAAAGGGCAGTGTCCTTGCAAGGTATCAAGTTTAACGCATCTTTAAATGGAATTTTTTAAATATCTAAATTTTAATTATGACTTACAAGATATTGTAGATGATTTGTCAAAAATTTTAAAAATTCATCTTTGAGTTCTTGATATAATTAAAGCATATAGTTCTTTATGGAAATATATTCGGTCAGTTTCTTAGGTTACACAAAAATTGTATGTTTGCTATTTAGGAATACGCGATCGGAAGGCAGTGTAGTCAATGTAAAGAAGGTACGTTCGGTTTAGCACTGGACAATCCGAAAGGTTGCACCGAATGTTTTTGTTTCGGAAGAACGACTTCCTGTCAACAAGCTGGCCTTAGTTGGGGACAGAGGAGATTGACACGACCACGAACTCTTTATGTCAATGACACTATCAATGATATAATAGTAAGCATCGTAGTATTACACAAAATGATTTCTACGTAAAAATGAGTTCTTATTCAGCTAAATCTTTGTCACTTAATCTTGTAAGAATAAAATTTGTATATTATGCACGTCTAAATCTAAATATTCGACACACGTATGCATATCATTTCGAAAAGAAATTTATCAAATTCAAATTAATTTCTTTTTCATCGGTCTCTCTTTCAGATATAATTACAAATAGAAAAATTATTATTGCTGTTATTAAAATATTACCAATACTGTAATATGAATAGAATTAAAAAATAATTATTAAGATATTTCTCCATTTATACAGGTTTCTAAATTTAGATCACGAGTGTTTTTATCTCCTATTAACGGTGGTTTAAACATGACCAATGGACTTTCAACGATCCCTGACACTGGAGGTGATGTAACGATACCATCGCATTTGTATTATAATTATCCTCTCTATTGGATGCTACCCGAATCTTTTCTTGGTGATAAGGTAACTTCAAATGTCTCGAAAACTATTGAATTTTACATTACACGATAAACAAGTGGCCACACGACGCTGAAAGATGACTTAACGTAATTCATAATTTAAGGTTGTATCCTACGGAGGATTTTTAAGATTCACAACTTCAACAGAAGGTGGAATACCTTTAAGATCAACTTTTCAATATCCGATCGTGCAACTGCAAGGAAACCGTAAAATTGTCTTAGAATACTATTTACCCGTACCTTCGGATAGCAATCATTACGAAGTCAGGTAATATTCAATTCCAATTAGTAATTAACATAATTTTAATTTGATATTCTAACAATAAATTAATGCCTGCTTTTATTTTGTTTCGATAACGAAATCATACGAACTACCCTCTTTTTAGATTTCACGAGTCCTTATGGCAATTACAAAATAGGCCAGACTATAAAGTCACAAGAGAGGTTCTTATGGTTGCTTTGCAAAATTTGCAATACATCCTGGTAAAAGCCTCCGATAATGCCGAATTTACAAGAACAACGTATGTAAACTTTATTATCGAAGTTACTTCTTGTTTTTCCTATTTTCTTCTTTTTCCTTCGCTTATATAAATTATTTAAGATTTATTTAAAATCGAGAAAATTCTTAGAATATCGAAAAATTCTCTTTATTCGACGATCTTTAGTACAAAATCTTTCTTCGTAACGTAATTCCTTTTAACTTGCAAAACTAAGTATTTGTGAAATTCTTTCGCTGTATTTTTGCTTTATATACGTACATCAAATATGTAAAATGTCCAATTATTGTATCATTATATTAAATTTTAGCTTGCACGAAGCTTCTATAGACGCTGCAGTTTTAACGCCTACGCATATACCGCAACTTGCAACCGGTGTCGAGATTTGCAAATGCCCCCCGAAATATAACAGCACGTCCTGTCAAGATCCGAGTATCGGACACTATCGATGGTACAACAACACAACCGTCACATCAACCATTGTTATCAACCTTATTGGAGAAGCAATACCTTGCCAGTGTAATGGAAGATCTGATATTTGCGATATAGAAACAGGACATTGCTTGGTAAGATAGTAGATTTAAATTCTACCAACTGCACTTTAAGAAGGAATCGTTCAGCTGTGTCTCTTATGTGAAAAAATTGTCATATTTTATACCAATTTTATACCATATTTTATGAACTAAAATAATTAAATGAAATTTTCAATAGACATGTTATTTAGAGTAATAAAAAATATTAAAGTATAAAATAAAGTCATTGTTTCAGATTTAGACAAATGTAACTAAAAAATACAAATAAAATCTCCATATATACGTATTATATGTCAAGTCTCTGCAATAAAACCCAACATTTTTGCTACAGAATTGCCGAGAGAACACCGCAGGACCAAGATGCGATATTTGCACAGACAGTTTCTATGGCCATCCAGACTTTGGTTGTAAACCGTGCCCTTGCCCACAAGCAGATAAAAGATTCTCAAATACTTGCATAGTTCTCGCCAATACGGAAGCAATTTGTGTTTGCAAACCTGGTACGTATCTTCAACGCATCGCAGAAGAATTTCTTTATAGAAATTTTAATTGCAAATGTATGATAACATTTATCAAAAACCAACTCAATCGTTGAATCAAAGAAACATTATTCTTGTTGATGTGAACCATACGAGAGAGAAGAGCCCTTTCTAAATTGAAATAAATTCAATTGTATCTCTATTTTTGACATTAGAAATATTTTTCTATCTTAATTTTTCATATCCAGAGAGGATATACTTATGGAGGTAAATTTATTTTATATTATTTATATGCGCAGGTTACACCGGTAGAAAATGCGAACGGTGTTCTTCCGGATATTATGGATTCCCGCACCTTTCTGGTGGCAAATGTATACCGTGCAATTGCAACCCTGCTGGAAGTTTGAACGATGAATGTGATACGGAAACAGGACAATGTAGATGCAGAGCTGGTTCTACGGGTCGTGATTGCTCTGAATGTACTGCGAATCGTCACGTCTATATAAATAACGTTTGCACGTGTAAGTGAAAAATGCGAAAACCTTGTTCGTTTAAATTTATCGAAATTCTCTCTTTTTTTCTTTTTTTTTTTGTATGATGTTTGAGTAGAAATTTTGTAATTTTGAAATTAATTAAATTTTTGTTAAATCGTTGATATTATTTTGCATTAGCGTGCAACGATAATTGTACCGGTATACTGCTCGACACTGTGGCTGCACTTTCGCAAGAATTAGCAGAAAACACCACTCATATAGCCAATGGTTATATTCCTCCTCCATGGGAAGAATTGTCTTATATTGACAACAACATAACAACGTTTCTAGATAAAATAAATCTTCGAAATAGACTGAGGCAAAGAATGAGAGATGTACCTTGGCATGAATATAGAAATCTTATGAAATACCTTGAAATGTTGCTCAAAACTGTATGTATTTAATTCTAATTTCATACTTATTTAAATTACATTCCTTAAATATTTATTCTTAGAGTCTTGAATATTATTTATTCGTAAACGAATTAACTCGTAATCGATCGTAAATTTTTTTGTATGAATATTTTAGGCGAACGAACGAGCTTTGCGCGCAGATACCATAAAATCAAAGACCAGTGATTTAGAAAATAACATATTTAGCGCAAAGATCGAAGCGGACAATCTGCGAAAATATATAGAGGGTACTTGCCTTAAATAAAATATTCTTATATACAAATTTTTCATTTTATATAAATCTATATATACTTATAATAAGAGTTTTCATTTTTCTAGATACAATAACATTGTTGAATCAATATACAAATGAGAACAAAAGAGTAGAAATAAAAAAAGCATTGAAAACAGCAAAAATGATTTTGAACAGTATAAAAGAACTAAATCTAGCAAAGAAGACTATGGAAATAGAACGTTTTCTCGAGTTAGTACTTTTAACAACTTTTTCACATAGATGCCGCATTGATTTTTATTATTACAATAAAATCCAATTTTATTACATCAAAATTATTGTTTCAATATTTATATAATAATTTTTGAAAATTTTTGAAAATTACAGGGATGTCGCAGAATACACTGATTGGTTAAATTCCTTGTACGATGCGACAGGACCATTAGCAATCGCTCAAAACACTGCTGAAGATTATTCTATCAAATTAACCGACATGCGAAACATCATAGAAAACACAATGGAAACGCTGTTCACATACGATGGTTTATACAACAATATTAATCAAACATATCAGGAAGCCAAAAATTACTGTAGCGAGATTGACATGTTACGGAGCACAATTAATGCGTCTCTTACCGAGGGGGAAAAGCTGATTAATGAAACGCGTGGTTTTATCATCGATTTTCATAATAATGTTCAAGTATGTACAAGTATAATAAATTAGCTTATAGACGATTTGGTGGAAATGTAAATTTAATTAATTATTTTAATATTTGTTACAATTACAAGTAACGATATCATCGGTATCTCGAGAAACATCTCAAAAGAAGACATATTAAATTACAGGACCTTCCGGAACTGCGAAACAAATTAACATACTGGTTTGATAAATTGAGTATGAAAGAAGAACTACTGTATAGATTAAATTACGAATATAACGACACATACGTGATACCCGCGATTGCACATGTGAAGAATTTATCAAACTACGTTGATCAGTATGTCAGGTAAGAGAAAATTATTTAGTTTTTTTCTTATACTTTTAATTCATATTATTTTATCGTCACGTTAATTAATATTTAGATAGTCAAGCAAATATCGTTATATATCAAGTCAAAGAAAAAGGTATTAAAATTGCTATTACTAAAAAGTATTAAAATTGTTATTGAAGATATTTAAACAATTTAAAGATAATTATTTATAGCTAGAAGTAGGTAAATACAATTTATATTCAAAGGGAAAGATAAAATAATAATTCGTTGTTTTATATTTTTAAAACATCTCGACGTATTTGATTATTAAAATACTTGAATATTTAAAACAAAACTGAAAAATTTTTTCGCACTGGTCCTGTATATATTTGACAAATACGTAACACAGTGTAAATGTGTATAACGCGGTAGAAATACGTGTTATAAAAATAATGTATATCTCTGCACGAGAACTTGGAGATACTCGGGACTTAAATTAAAAACAGAACAAAATGAAATCGTATGAAATATGAAGACAGTTCCAGTTGCGAATTAATAATCGTTATTTAGTAGTATGCTTTTACTTTATGTAATTGACGATCGATAACTTGATAAAGTGCAACTTGGCGTTTCTGCCGAGCAGTCTGTTTTCCGAGACAAAAAACATCGCAGCTAGTCCGCTGAAGGCCAGTCAAGCATACAAGAATATCGTCGATAACATAAGAACTGCAAATATAACAGCAACGGCAGCTAAAGATATTTCTGAAGACACGTACAATAAGGTAAGTAGACGCTTTGTAGTCATAGTGATTTAAAAAATAGTCAGCTTCACAACTATAACGTATTATCAGATATTTCCCGATGGCCCAAAATCAAAATCGCTCTTGGATAGCGCTAAAGAAATATCGCTGGCATCGTCCAAACAGCAAAATAGTGCAAACAAACATGGAAAGTTAGTACAAAACGCGAGTGATGGATTGGAATTGCAAAAGGAAGCTGTGAACATTTTGAAAAATACTCTCAATAGTACTGGAATTAGAGATAATCAAGTCAATATAAAATTGCAAACATTGCAAGATGACAGTAAGAAATGTAAGTTCATTTTATAGCAGTGATCTATTTTTCTATTTTTTTTTTTTTTTTTTTTTTTTTTTATATTTATACATAGCTATGACTTCAATAACCGCAATAAAAATGTGAGGATTTTTACTGATCGTTATGATTATAAAATTTTTGTATTTTGATATACTATACCTATACTTTTTAGAACAAATTATTTACTTTTAAGCTGTGATTAAAACTTCTTAATTAAAAGCCTGATGGTAATTAATTTTATCTTGAATTAAATCTGGATTTAATTCAAAGTTTGAATTAAAAGTTTGAAAAGCTTGAAAAGTTTCTATTGAAATATCCGTATGTTGCTTTTAGTGCGTGAAAATGTTAAAAATATATTAAACGACAACGAGAAGGTGTTAGAAAGTATTAAAACCTCGCAAAAACTTATTGGAGATTACGAAGAAGGAATTGCTAATATATTAAAACCAAAATTGCACGATTTAAAAAGAGAAGGCGATTCCGAAATCAGTTTAGCCAGCGAAAAATGTAAGATTTATTATATTTTTCTTCATGTTACGTATATACGTTTCTATATTTATCTCATCAAACAATCATGTAAAAAAATTATTTCAGTGACAGAAGCACTGAGTAACATGAAAAAAGCAGATGCAAAATTAATAAGTTTATCAAATGCCGCGGTAAAAAGGAAAAATGAATTTGATAAATGGAACGATACGTTGACTACAAAATTACAGAATCTCAAAGACAAAATCGCAGAAGCTAGAAACACCGCTGACGGAGTAATCATGATATTATAATTTTTGGAATATATTATCTTTTTATACTTTTGCCAAATAAATTTTTAAATGAAATGTTTTTCTTTAGATTCGCGTTTCTTTAAAATCAGCAGAAGGAAAAGAATGCAGCCGATCCTACAGACCATCCACATTACAGCCATCATCGATGAATTCGATTATCATGACCTTCGCACTTCCAAAAGGGAAAAAGGAAGGCCCCCTATTTTATTTGCCAAGTAGCATAAATGTAAGCATATTGCTCGAATTAAATACGAAATTAAATACATTATGAAATACGAAACGTGAAATACCTTTGCTATGTTTCTCTTGTTCATACAGGATGATTTCCTTGCCCTGGAGATCATTGACAGGAGAGTGAGATTTATGTGGAATGTTGGAGGAGGAACAGGTATTCTTACACACCCTGAAGTGATACAAAGTGGCGATCTTCTAGATGATAGATTCTGGTATCGTATTGAAGCTGAAAGGTATGTTATTTGAAGTATTATATGTATCATCTGACGTTAGTTTTTAATAAGTTTTTCTTATAAGAAATTATATTATATCGAAAAATTATGTAATTTTTTTATAACAGCATTTGAATAAAATTATTTTCTAAATTATATTATATCCCCGCCCCAAAGTAAAACGCTTCAATAGAACTTCAAAACTGAATGAGGAAATTAGACAAATGCATTTTACTAGAGGAAAATAACATTCATATTGAACTGCTAACACTTTGATCCTTTTTTCATTTACCTTACTTAAATAATATAATAAATAACGTTTTTGTCTGCCGATATATATAATACTTTTGTCTATGTATTAACTGCTTACTAAAATTTATGTCCATCCATCCATTATCTATATCACGTGCAAGAAATTGAATGAATTTTTTTGAGAAATTGAAATGATTTTCAGGGTTCGTCACTTGGGCAAATTATATGTACGAAAACAAGCGTCGACAACCAAAGAACATCCACCCATAAAGAATTCGACGAACTCTGAATACGGCCGCTTTGATATTACCAGTTCAGATCGTGTTTGGATAGGAAAAATTCCCATAACAGAACGTAGAAGAACCGAGCTTATTGCGTCTAATGGTCTTCCAGCATGTGTACACCAAGTTATTCTAGATGGAAAGCCTATAGGTCTTTGGAATTTCATTACAACTGCGCCAGATATGGCCTGCGAAGCATGTGTGGAAGGGTAATTATTAGAAAGTTCGAAATTTCGTTTAGTTTTTAAATATTTGAAAATGACTATTTATTTCAATGTTATAGAGTGGAAGATGTCAAGGATGATATAGCATACAGTTTCAATGGAGAAGGATATGCAGTCAGAAACAGAGTTTCTTCAGGACCATATAATAAATATTCGTTTGGAGTATCGATTAGCTTCCGAACTTACGACGAGAATGCGTTGCTATTTTTGGCAATTAATCCAGACAACGTACGTGATATTCACATATCATTTATTTTGAATAAATGTAAATTCTATCGTACCTCTTTCATTATATCATTATTATTACCAAATTCAATTATTGTACTTTTGATAATTGTCCTGTTTTTCTTAAAAATCTATTGGCGTATAAATGTTAAACGTCTACTTTAATGAAATATGATTGTATTTCATTTTTATCCACAACAGAACCAACACATCATGATATTCCTGCGAGAAGGAAAAGTGATCCTGCATATTGGTTACGGTGGTAATGTTAGCATGGAGATGTCCTCAAACTTTAAGTATAACAATGGAAACTGGACAAAAGTGGATGCATTTAGATATTATCAGCTACGTAAAACGGTTGAAAAATGTAGCTTGAGTGTAGGAGGAGAAAACGATAAGAGGATCGGCGCACCTACACCTCAACCCAAAAAAGAGGACATCCCTGATTTCATTCAGGCTAAATATTATATCGGTGGTGTTCCACCAAGTTTTCGCGCGGAAAAATTAATCCTGCCGTCTCAAGTTTCCTTCTTTGGCTGTATGTCTAATATCATCGTTGAAGAGGGCTATGATCCAATGGCAGAACAGTATCATGGAGTCGAGCCTACCTGTACAAATAAGGTAAATAACTTAATTTAGAAAAATGGATACTTACTATCTAGATGTTAAAAATAAATAAATTCCTACTGGTTCATTGAGATCTTCTTAATTATAAAATAGAATATTCTGGGATATTTTGTTCAGCTATTCTATGAAAAAAATATACATACATTTTATTTAAAGTAAATTTTCTATATTGTAAAACAATAGGAAGCACTTAAATAGTTAAGGAATTAAGAAACAATTCCTATAAGAGGAAAATTGATTACTCACTTTTGAAACATTTATTGTTCCCTTTAATGCTGGACAAAGAATTTTAATTTAAGTAAAGCAGTTCATACATAAATAAAAAATAAATTTTCATTTTTGCAGCCATTAAGGATCGTAGGATTTTACGGAGATGGGTACTTACAACATGTATCATACACACTGCGCAAAATAAACTCCACAATGAGTTTCTCTTTTAGAACAATGCAGGAAAACGCTGTACTCCTTCTTTCTACGTTCGAAGGACAAGAAGAACGTATGCCTCCTATACGACACATGAACGATGACTCAATTGTAAGTAAAATAATATCGTTATTTTTCTACATGAAAAACTTTTTGCATCGCAATTAAATGAAATAAACATAATGCAAGGCATTTAATTTAATTCTTCAATATTATATATTTAATATCATATCTGATATACAATATCTGCGCGATAAAATATGATCACATTGTGTTTTGGGAATATAATAAAATGAACGAAATTCGTCAAAATTCTCCAAGTAAATATTGAGATCATGATCCATGTTTCTAACTTACAATGTCATTTATTCTTTTAGAAAAAAAGTTACTATTCCGTATGCATAATCAATGGGCAAGTGCAAGTGCGTTTAAATGCTGGAAGAGGAGAGCTCACTTTACAATCGAATGATACCTTTAATGACGGGAGATATCACTCAGTAACAGTAATTAAAAGACGAAAAGATATCGAATTGCGAATAGACGACGCTTATCAGAGCGCGGGTAAATTACCCACCAGTGCGGCTATTAAAGCTCCCGAAGAAAGTGGAGGACTATTCTTCGGAGGTTTACCAGTACTTATTAACAATACCAACATGATTTCCACCACCACGCCTTTGTATGGGACGATTAAAGATGCAATATTTAATGACGAGTAAGTTAAATACAACAAATTTTACAATATTCCGTATTAATAAACTAAATAAGAAATATTCATTAAATTATTTCTTCTTATAGCATTGTTCGTTTTGATGAGGCCATTAATTTTGAACATGCACTAATTGGTCGTTCCGGACCAAGCATGGGAAAAGATCCTCCTACATATACACCATCAGCATCACTGTCAAGGGGAATGTCTACCCAACCGGAAGGGTGTCAAAAAGTGCCGTATTATTCTTTGGAAGCTGGTGCCCTCAAATTTGGTGACAAACCAAACAGTCACACGCAACTTTATCTAAATTTTAAAAAATTTTGGGAGAAGAAGTATGCAATAGAATTTGATTTCAGAACATACTATCCAAATGGACTGCTTTTTATTACTCCAGTATGTAGAAATTATTTATAACTTTTAGAAACAGCATATATTTAAGAATCGGGCCCTTGCCTGGCCTTGATTGACCAAGCTTGTCGATTACCTTGCCATACCTAATATCCATACAAGCCCTTACACTATAGAATATTACTAATTAATATATCTCTTTTAAATCATAGGGCCTTAGACCAAAACACTATCTCATGGTCGTGATACGAGATGGACAGCTTTTACTCTTGGTAAAAAGCAAACAGAAGAAAGAAATACTGTTTAAAACACCGTTTAATGACGGTAATTGGCATCATGTAGTGATCAGTCATGACGAGCGGAAGTTGACATTGCTCGTGGATTCTCAAACACCACGCACGATTAAAGTGCCAAGAAAAATTGGACTAGCTTCTATGATGTATATTGGGGGCCTGCCTGAAAGTGGAACACCCATACCTGAACAAGTCGTAGTTAAACTTGAAACCCTCAAAGGTTGTATCAGAGGGTTGAGGATCAATGGGAACGTGTATGATATGGTTGGTTCTACGAGTAGAGCCTATCAAGTGGGACAGTGTTTCCCAAATGTTGAAAGTGGAGCTTATTTCCAGGATGAAGCATATGCCATATACAGTAAGATATCAAAGTTATCTGTTTATAAAAATGAGTATCACACAAAAATAAAAATAGATCATAATGGTGAACGAAATTTTCCTCTTTTACAGAGAGGAACTTTGAATTAGGTGCTGTACTCGAACTTCAGTTGGAATTTAGAACATCAGAATTGTCGGGTGTTTTGCTTTCTATAACGGCACCCGGCAATTCGCCTTCATTATCATTAGAACTGAATAATGGTAAAGTGATTATGTCGGGTGATCTAGGAGATAACAATCCGTTATATGTAGAACAACGTTTTAATAGTCCATACACGATCTGTGACAATCGATGGCACAGAATACAAGCAGTTTATAACGACGAAGAATTGGCACTGAAAGTCGATGAGTTGGATCAGAAGTATGGCCTTCCAGCTAACGTCAATTATCATATAATGGATGCTACAGTTTCTGGCCCTCTATACATTGGTGGTTTGCCAGGTTAGACATACTTATCAACCTCCTTCTATTTAGTTATATTCCACTAAAAAAATATAATAAAAACAATTTACTATTATATTTATAAATGTGAATCAATAACGTATATCTTTGCTCCAGCCTCTGCTCCAAAAGGAACATTAATAACAAGGGATCATTTCAACGGATGTATAAGAAATGTAATGATAGGGGGAGAAAGACGAGATTGGACAGACATGGATGAATTGCACAATATTCACTTGAGCTCCTGCCCAGTACAATGATAATCAGTACAATGTGTGAACTCCTCTGAGTCATTCAATTTTGTTCCAAAGACTGTTCAAAGGACGCACAATGCTCGAAAGGTTTCTATGAACTGTGTTCAATACAATTTCACACTGGGATCAAGTGCCATATCATGATGGAAATTCTTTAATCATTAAGACATAAGGTTAAACGAAGCCAAGAGATGCTAGCATGCAAACGCATGAAGTTTACATTGATGTTTCTCAAACTTGTTTTTATTATTTTAAAGTTCTATAATAACAACTTTTTATACAATATTAACGAAACTTTCTCATTCTTTTATATGTATCTCTTTCTGATATATTTATATAAAAAGTATGTTCAGAAAAAATGATATATAATGAATATAATGTGAAAAGAATAAGCTAATATTTATAATTTGTACATAACAGATTTTACATTTACTTAATTCAACTAAAATTTTCTTAAATAAATTTTTACCACATATAAAAAAAAATAAACAACTTTCTCAACATATACCAAAAAAATTTAACTTAATTTAGATGCATTATATGTATACTATTTGATAAATCAATGTTGTATCACTAATTAATTATTATTTAAGCATCTATTTTGGAAATTATTAACGAAAAAGGAATTATACATTTATTTAACTTACTATTCTACTAAAATAAATCGATTAACATTATTTTAAAAATTTATAAATTATCTATCCAATGAATATTGTATTTAAAAAGTAGTTTTAAAAATTGTGACATATATACTTACAAAATAATAATACGAGGTAGAAGCAATTCGTTACACTTATATTGCCATTCCACAATAAGTATTTTAATAATAATATTCATATCACTCCCTTCTGGAAGATGCAATTAACAAATGAATATCTTCCCGCACTTTTATACAAATCTATATACTAACGAATACAACGTATATCAAAACTTAAATTGAAAATAAAAGGTTATAAAATATTAACTTGACGAAAAGATCATAATTCATAACATAAATTGGAATCTAATTAATTATAGACATAAAGAATGTTGGTTTATAATTTAATGTTAGTATATTGGAAGATCAATGTATGACGTAGTAAAAATTCAAACGATTATCCGCCATTGAAACGTTTTCTAGAACTTATTTCACGATATGTATTTCACGATAATTTTGTAAAACATAGTTTGAGAAACAATTTTTAAAGCATTAACAAATTATGGCACAAATTCGCGTCGAATTGTATCATAGACCTGATATGCAAAACAAATGTCATAACATACGTGTAAGTAGCAAGATCACTGCCATATAGTTTAATTGTAATTCATCTGTAAGTCACAAAACAATTGTACATCAGTATTTAAAGCTATTTATTATCGTTAATGTAAGAGCAAATAGCGATTTCGATCGAGAGCGCAGCATAAAACATAAAATGGCACTCGATCGAAATCGTATATTTTTTAAAAAGGAAAGGATAAGAACGAACGAAGTGGAATTATTTTGTACTGTTATAGCGGTAGTAAGGTATCGAATTGTAATATTTAAGATGATTAGAAGCGGAAGGAAAGTCATGTTTAACACCCTGTAATAAAGTGCCCTTAATGAATTAAATATATATATAGGGAGAAATGTTCTTCACAAGGATATTTTAATATTTATGTCTAGTATTTTTCTTATTCGTTGAAATGTAATATATTATACATATGCAGAAAAATTAACAATGACGCCTTCGCTATTGTGTATAAAATATATAACAATGAGAAAGTATGGTTATTTAATTCACCCTTTTCTGTACTCCAAAGGTTATATATACATTTACATTACACAACCAATTAAGACAAAGAAGACACATTTAGTTCCATTAGATATATATTCACAGATGAAGACTCAAGAATAAAAGTCTATTGGAAAGTGGGTTATTAAATTTTATTGATGACATTCGCTGCAAGATGCTAACAGTAAAATATGACCCAAATTTTGACTTGACGTACTCAATAAATATATATATATATCATTGAGTAGTAGATTCATTTATGCGTATATAAAAACATAATATTTACAGACATGGATAAATCGACAAAGTTTTCAGTTTTCACTTCTTTCATTTATGACAATAAAAATGAAGGATTATTACATAAAAGTAATCGTTTATTAATAGTAAGCGCGATTATTTATATCCCATTTTTTCCTATCTCTGTGTTTTTCGTTTCATTGTTTATCACGCCGATTGCCAACAGCTCACTAATAATATTTCTCTGCTTCGAAAAATATAAATATCAAGCACAAGCAATCATCCTCCCTTCCTACAGTTACACATCCTTTTTTCGAACTTTCTCTTACTGTTTGTAGCTTTTCTTACTATTTTCAATCCCTTCTCCACAAGCCGGTGTTCCTCCGTTGATTCTTAAGATTAGTGACTATTATATCGTTATTCATAAATCTTCATTCACTGTTCGTTCACATTGTTATCGTAGCTTTTAACGCGACTTATGTCTTCAAATCTTATAATTCATCTTACGGCGTTTACTTATTTTCGCGTTCAATATTGTCAAGTCGGACTGTTTTCGGAGACTGAGGCTCACAAAAATTTCTCTACTCATCATTTTTTACGGCGATACACGCAATAGATTTACAATACAAGAGAATAGAATATAACGAACTCCTTTGGATATCTACGATCGACGGATTCTTTTCTTATTTGAAGTAAAATTTGTTTTGCAAGTCCCTTCATTATACAAATCATCTACCTCGAACGTGAGCTTGAATAAAATAATCTCGGGACGATTGAACCAAATATTGCATTATTGCGAATTAAAAATATATTTTTCGCGATTATAATTGTGAAGAACATGAAATTCGATATGTTGCATAATTACTTAAGAATAATCAATACGGTCGTGTTCTGCTATGCCATTGCAGAATATAGGGGGGTCTATTGTTCCAGTGAACCAATCCAAATATTGTTTTTTCCTTTCTTCTTCTTCTTTCTTATGACTTTATCGCTTTAAATTCCATGCACAGACCCATAAAGTTAAAAAATACATTCTACAAATATTGGACAAGTAAAAAATTGATAAACGCTATAATATACACGCTAAACATAATTTAAATAAAGAATTCGAGAACAAAATTCTACAACAGATAGACCCTCCATATTTCTGTACAAAAATTGTATTTTACCTCTATCTAGTTTCTATTCATTCGTCCTATCAGCGTATTACGAAAAACGGATTGCATACACGTTAAAAAAATTGAATCGTCAAGATGGAAGATCAGTGCCAGTCCCACACGAACGGCGGACAGTTATAATTTATGGCACAATAAATAAATAGTTCTTTCGTTATTACGTTATTATGCTAATTATCCTTCATGTACAATACAAGAACCGCATGTTTCGTTTCGCTTGAAATTGGACTGACACGTTCCATTAGGAAATGAGACATACTAAAAAAGAAAGAAAAATAAAAAAAGGAAAGAAAGAGAACGATTACCATCCGAAAAAATAAGATCCATATACTGTTTACAAAATTCACGAGGGTAATTACCCAACTTATAAACGGGTTAAACATTAGTCCGTTTGATTAAAATTTTCAACAATATACTAAGACATTTATAAATAAATCATTAACACTCTCTTTCCAAGGTTTCTTTTCTCAATTACGAGGAACGCAGACTATGGATACTGGATTAGAATTATTTAGGCCTAGGACATATTCAAATAAATTAATTAAAGTAAAGATAACTTTAAATATAAACAAAATTTTTGTTGTTTCAGTTAAATTATTGTTGTTCTATATTCCAAACCATCTTCTGCTTTCCTCTTACAATGATCGAAACTATCATAAGATTTTAAACTGTTCGATGCATCGTAAAGAATAAGTATGTATTGCGCGCAGGAAAGAAAAATAGCAATTCAATCAAAGATTTCACCAGTTCGTGGCCGTTTTCAATATCCAGACACTTCCTATCAGTTACCAAAATTATTACTGTTCACTCAAGAAACGAACTTTTGGTACTGCTTAGTACGGTCTCATTTTCTCTCCTTTCTCAAATCCTTGCAAGTTTCTAATCTTACACCGATACACACTTCACAAAACTCGCTTCAAGATATTCAAATCAACGAGGCATTATATAAATTATATTCGATGGTACCTACACTGTAAAGGAAAACATCCTCGCACAACATCAATTACATTCAGATCGATCTTAAGGCTGATTTGGTATTTTCTTTCACTAATCAGAATCAACTTATATATTTACAAATCCACATTATTATTATTTTTTACCTTTTTCGTTTGTCCGTGAGCTGGTATTTTTCAACACTTTTCAGCAAACGAATTACATTATCTACGTACGCTGCTTAACGGCTGCGCAAATCTCATGGTCAACGAGGAATCATTAATTCACCTTTGACGACGATATACATTAAACACAAAAATGTTGAAGTTTAAAATCATTTGGAAAAAATATCGAAGAGACTTCTACAAATGAAATTTTCGTGCAAAACAATCATTTTATTCTCATAAATATTATTTTAGTTTTGTTAAATAGAAATTAATCAAATACAAAAATCACATTGAGAAATTCGAATCTTTTTCTAGACTCTGTCAAAAATATATTCAAATTAATGATCCTCTATTTACGTTTAGTAATTTATAAAAGTTAATGATACTACGATAATAATAATAATTATAATAATAATTAAGAGCAGTTTTAATTTACGCGTAAGAGAAATATGTGCGAATTACTTTATGTAATATAAAGACGAAATGTTCGTTCGACACTTATGAAAGCCCTGCCTCTCTTTTAGCAAAAAAGAAGAAACAATTTTATAAGAAAAATTAATTAATACCTTTTATCAATCAGTCACAACTTTCATTTACAACACAATAGCTTACATGATTACAAGGCGATTACACGTCAGAAGTTAGTCCTCAAAGATATTAGATACTGACAACAAACCATTCCTATTAATTAGATATTGATAAACTTATGACACAGTGATTGATGCCAACGTTAACTTAAAAACAAAACAAAACAAGAAATAAAACAAAAGAAAAATATAAAAAGAAAAGATACAACAAATTACAAAAAACGAAACATACGTGGTAACATTGCGCCGTTCAATATGGTGTGCGATCGTAAAAAACGCTAGAAATGATTGCACACCCGCATCTGTGAGTCAGCATCAATCATTTGTCTTTATAAAATTGACTAAAAACGCAACGTTTGCATTAATTTAATATGGGCCTGTATTAAAATAGTAACTATGAACAACAGAGGGCATAGTAGCATAAAATGTGACACATGTGTAAAACTATATGACGAGAGGCATGTCTTTCTTGTTTGGCAAATTCACCTTTTTACCTTGCCAAAGGCTGTTGTGTATCGTAAAGGCATCTATGGTCACAGTCAGATGCTTTGTATGTACTTGAGAAAAGCATTTTGCTCCTGAATTGTATCTAAAAACAAAGAATTATATTATAAATTTATTATATACATTATTGTACTAACAAGAGTTACATAGTATATATATTCAATCCAAGTGATTATGCAAATGGTACATACGAGGAAAAGATTTTCACATTTTTCAATATCCTTGCTTAATAACATGGTATTGCAATGTAGAATGAGATCATAGAAGTACATCTACAATAAGAATCTAAAAATAAAAATCTATGATGACAAACTTACTTGAAAAATTTGTCGAACATTTTATCCATGACTTGTTTCGGTCCGGTACCATATAACTTTGAAACTTCTTCTCTATCTGGGCAGTATGAGTAGAGAGCCCGGAATTGGCAGCCAGCATCTCGAAATAAGATAAGAAAATGCTTGCTTTCTGATCTTGCAATTTCGTCCAAAACTCTTCTCTTCGCTTCCTTATTTACCGTTCCCGGAAATACACAATACTCCACAGCGTTTAGCATAATGCCACGATTTGACTTGGTGGTTGGTTGTTTATACAATCTCGGACCTATTGACAAAAAGAAACCAATCTCAAAGTTTACGCAATATAAATTTCATCAGTGAGTAATTGCTTGCTTAACAGGTTAATTTAATAAAATTGTCCACGTGAAGAATTTAAGTGTATTCCACATCTCCTAAAAAAAAACATTTCTTCATAAAGATGGCAACAAATTTCAACTTATAAATTATGAATTCTTACATTTGTACCTGAGTAGTAAATAAATGAAATTTGGCAACTAAATTTCTTAAAATCCTTACCATTATAGTCCATCATCGAACTTGGTGTACTACTGATATCGCTGCTACCATCATCGAACACGCGTCTCTTGGTCATCAAACCGGGAGGTAAAGAACCAGGTCCTGATGGTGACGGAAGATGCCTCATGCTACCCATACCCGGACTCGGTGCTCTCCTAGGAGGTGTAGCTCTGCCCAGTCCGCTGTCCGTATCTGTGTATCGACACATCATACCGTCTTGATCACTACTCGAACCTGCGAACGCAAGCTCGGTATATGAAGATAGAAATAAAAAAAAAAAAGACTCGAACGTATGTGTCCGTCCACGAGATAAAGGACAAGAGATACGGCCTTTCAACAGTCAGTCCAATGTATAAAACGTTTATACCCATCCAAGCAAGAGGAATTTGAACGGAATCAATTTTATTAATTACTAAACAGTTAGTCCCTGATACGGATTGTGAGATATTAGTCACTTGTTAGACTTACGAAGGACCTTCAAGAGTATCCATCTTCATAGCTTGCGTCCAATATAAAAACTTTGAAAAATATATATCATACAAATATTAAAAATTTGTTTTCTTTTTAATTCTATGTATCGTCTAAGTTGTTCAAATAAAACAGTAAAACTTTTCATGATTCTAAGATAATCTAAGGAACTATTTATTTAAGGAATTTTGAAAACCATAACGACTCCGACAATTTGACTCAGATACTATTTTATCTTTGTAAAACGCGACGAAAAAACAGTGGACAAATTCATTTGTAGTAAAACATATGATTGCTAGTAGTAATTTTGCGATTTTAGCGGACAAACGAAGCATAACAAATTCATCTATAGACAGTATAATCCGTTAAATGCAGTAGTAAATGTATTAACTCATGCAGCACTTATGAGCTCTATTGAGAAATATGATGCTCTTCGCTAAGATGAATTTACTATGCTATATTACCATAATACCTGGAAATAAAAATAGAGAGGAATGACAGAACAAATACATATTCAACATAAGTGATGGGATAACCATATGATACAGGACCTAAATGTGAGTCAGAGTGAAAGGTTATTATATGGAAACTGGAACCACCAACAATAATCTGAAAAACACTGAAAATATTGGTACCCATAACCAGTGCTGTACAACAATAAGCCCAACAAGCATCAACTTAAATTTATCTGCAGCAAATGAGTTATCCTGTGAATGAGAATCAAAATTTTATCTGCTCATAGAGGAACATTTTGAGAAGTAAAGAAGTAAAGACAATTAAAAAAAAAAAAAAAAAGGCTGGGAAGCGCTTATGTATCATTTATCTCTCAAGCAATAGAATATAAACATAGCAGATAGAATTTCGAACACATCTAAACAATGTGCTGTTGGTGTATGCGTGTAAGTATATCACTGCCACCTGTGCTCCGATCTGCCACCATGCGACTACGTGTATGCTATGTAGCCTACAAAAAATTGGAACGGTGTACGGGACACGTAAAATATACTTTTGCACGATAGAAGGGGGATTAAACGTATTCCAAGTCACTGGTGCTTCTTACCACACAAATTCATCAAGGAATTAGACTTTCTCCCCTTAAAGTTTTGGTAACTCGGGTATTTAGGCCTGCCTCTAACCTGTTGCTGAGGCTCCTGCACATCTGCAATAATGCAATGTTTACCTTGTTACATTCCAAACGCTATGTACGATCAAAGATTAATAGTAGGGGATGCTTCAATCGTACGTCATTGCATCAGGGGCAGAGTCTAACTACGAGCCATGTCCACTAGGAACATCAAAAACTCAAGGTAGCCAGTGCAGGTTGGTGCAGAACAATGTTGCGTTCCAACTGAAAGATGTCTACTATAAGGCGCTACTTAAAAATAAAGTCATACCCTTAAGTAACCTTACTTAGGTAATTTGAAGAATAATCAAATGCTAATGAAATATTCAACATTGTAAGATTCATACGTAGCTGCCCATACCAGTGATACATCCTGCAACGAGTCTACTTTCATCAAGCCAAACGTTTAAAGGAACATGATTTAAGGCATTCTTTCTATAAACAATATTCAACCCACCTCTAGATGTTTTGTAGGAACCACGTCGACCAAGTTGATTCATACTTCGACAAGGGGAGGAACCTCTACCGTCATCGGGTGAATCTACGGAAGATACTAAAATAGGGTACCTCTATTACAATCAGTTAGTTCCTCTCCAGGACGATACTAAATACTATATATGTTCTTAAGAATATGTTCTGCTACGACATTACATTAATAAACAGATATTTTAAATAAATTTGAAGCATGCAAAATTGTACGAAAACAAAAGTGCCATAATATATATATATATCATTCACACGTTAAAAATGAATAATTTTGAAAAAAAATATTGAACACAATATATCGTCAAGTATTTTCCATTCTTGCTTATATATATTTGGAACAATAATATTAAATTTTTCTCTTTTTTTTTTTTTTTTTTGTTATATATGAAGTAATTGTATATATGTTACAACTAATTAATATGGGAATATTTCCATAAATTTTTCCGTCAAATATTAGAAGTAACAAGTATAAATAAAACACTCCAATCAGCATGTTAATAATCATAGGACGACATTTAATATTCCAATAATTTGTTACTTGTTTAGCTCTTCTTATGCAAAGCTAACAAATATATATATATGTGATGTTTTAGATATATACGCGAGTCAGAGAGTGTGTGTTGTGCATACCCCTGAGACTGCCGCCCCGATAAAGAGGGCCGGAACGTCGTTCATCGAAATGGGCAGCAGTGAGACTGTCCTGCGAGCCTCGGTAGTAATCTCGCCTCATCGTCGGAGAAGTCAGCGACGCTACAGTAAGTGTGTTAGTGCAAAACAATCAGCTCGAAATTTCTTTACTATTCTAGTTTATTCAAATGAGTATCTAGGTAATGTATGAGATCAGTTCGCTGTGCAATGTTTCCGTCTGGAACGATCGACGGATAAACTAGTATAGCCGAAAAAATTTAGAGCTTATGGAATTGTGACTGGGTGAGCTCCCATAAAACAAAAGAAAACAACAAGAAAATCAGTATGAAAAACACGACGTTACTGAAGAAAAAAAAATTAGATCTTTCGGACTTGAATTTTCGCCATGCAAAAAATAAATGCAATTACATTACAACACTAAGAAACTGTTACTATTAGATTATAATAAAGGAGTATACTTGTTACGATAGCAGTGGTAACTGTTATCTTGGAGGTGACTTAATACATGTGCAATAATATATGTTAAAATATGTTGGTCATTACATTATATAAATAACAATCATTTTAACTATATGTATCCTATTTAACTTCCTCTCCAAGAAACACTGATCATTGCAGTGAATAATTGTTTCACTACCAAATGTTAGATTCGTTATTATACCTGTACTTAGATTAGAAGAAGAACCCTTCTTTCCACGACTCGGCGTAAGAGCTCCAGAATCCAACTCCGTACCAGCATCCACATGAATCGTTTTGGGTCGAGGTCGAGTTGTTGCAGTCTTGTTACGCAATTTCGTTGGTTTTATTGTATTAAGAAGTTCTTTATCGATAACCTTGCCCTAAATAATAGTAACAATTTCTAGCGATTAATTCAATTAAAACACTATTGATGACAGAAAACTTAGAAAAAGCACTCACTTCTCTTTCTGCCTCTTCTATTGCTTTCTTTACTTTATGTTGTTCTAAGATAGCTGCCCTTCGTTGCCTTTCCTCTTCCTTTTTACGAGCTCTTTCTTCTGCTTTCAATTTCTCTTGTTCTCGACGAGCTTGCGCTTCTACCTCTTTTCTCTCTTTCATCTCTTCTTGTTGCTGTCTTCTTTGTAATGATAAGAGCATTATACGTTCTTTTTTCCGTTCCATTTCATCAAGAGAATTCTACAACAATATTCCAATAAAATGTATGTAAGGTAAAAGAAGAAAAAAAAGATTGCGACAAAATTCATACGAAGTTTATCGCATAACTTACTGGATCAGGATTTGCTAATTGATTTCCAATTATTAAACCAACTCCAGATTGTCGACTCTCTCCACTCATCTCGTGTCGTTCTCTTTGCTTTTCTCTTTCTCCTTCTCTTTGTATTTCTCTATCTCTAATTTCTTGCCGTTGGAAGTCTCTCTCGTCTATCTGGCGCTGCTTTTCTCGATCAGAATCTCGTTGAATTTCCAGCTGTTTCTGTCTATCCATAACAATCGCAGAAGGAGAGTCAGGACGCATCGTAAAATCTTCATTGTCAACGTATGAAGACACGCCTCTTTCCTAAAGAAAAAAAGAAAATTACACATTTACTATATACATAACACGTCCTGTATACGGATTCTAAAATTTTAAAATTATCATTACATATTTACCTTTTTAGGGGATGTCCTTTTCACTCTAAGGGTTGGTTTTGGTTTCTTCGGCGCATCATTATCAAAGCAGATATAAAATCCTTTTTCACCAGCATCCGTTGGATCTAAAGGTGTTACCTCTGGTGTACCTGATGGAGATGGTGTGGCTTCTCTTAATGATGGGTGAGGTTGAAATGAATTACGTGATATTGAAGGTCTAGTTGGTGATGGAATTCTATATGTACGGCTGCCGGACGTGATGTTTAAACCTCTTATACCTTGTGTAAGTTCATCATCATTTCCTTTAAAACACATGAATGAATGAACAAAAAGAAGATGAAAACAAAAACATAAACGTAATGAATTCTTTGAAGATATTACACGTGATATGTTTTTAGGTGAATGGGAAAAAAAACACTTACCAATAAATGATATATTCTGAGGCTTCATATCATCAACAGGTGGAGCTGGAACAGGTGCATGCATTGCAGTAATTTGTCTTTTTTCGGTAGGGCTTTCACACTTAATCGGTATATGATGTACAGTTGGCCTTTTTGGTTCAGGACTTTCGCTCATTAACTGACTTATTCGATGAACCTACATAACAGAATTGAGGATAGAAAATTTGGTAGCGACAATATTAATATAATATATAAACTATCAAACTGTCACAAATAAACGAACCTTATAATGATAACTATACGAATTAGTAAAACTGGATGAATGAAAAAACTGCATTTTTGGTTGTATAAATCTTTTAAAAAGGCAGGTAATTTAAAAAAGAGAGAGGAGCGCTCGAACGTCGAAACTTCAATCCGAGGAGCGTCTGCTATACTAGGTGTGAAGAGAGTATCTATAAATGTGCATTACATCACTAACTGGTTCCATGACAGTTTCTTACATATACACATACATATATGAAGCAATTCATTTGCTATCTAATTGACCAAAAAAAGTAGCGAATAATATACAATCTTAACAATAAAACAAAACTTCTCTGTTAGTTTAAATTAGTATTATGAAAATATATATAATTATTTATTTTTATTTTTTGGGTGCTTAAAATATTAATTTCATTTAAAATAATTAAAACGAATTAATTAAAACGAAGCTTGATAAATTGGATTTCGAGAATTTAAGATATATTTTAATATAGTTTCCATAAATAAAATAAAAATTTAAATAATACTTAGATAAAAATAAAAATAAAAATTTTTCCTTGTGAATTATTCAAAAAAGTAAAAATCAAATAGAATAACTAAAGATCGTTATACTCACAGCATTGCGATGTTGTGGACTAGCAGAAGATGGTGGTGTTTGATTAAAGATAGATGTAGATGATGGATATGTAGGACCAGGATGACTCATTTGATTATTACAAAGACTATGATCTCCACCATTGAGGTACCTCGGTTCTTGAGGAGTATCGTGTAGAACAAATCCTTTCTGTTGAGGTGGATGCGTTCCCCAATTTCGTGTATCTTGATATAAGCGCATATCTTGTTGATAAGCTACACAAAGTTTTGAAAGATTTATGTTAAAAATTACGAAAATATCGATAGATTAAATCCTAGGCTGTTATAATGTACATACGTGTTGGTTGAGTACTATATCGTGGATCCATTGACTGTTGATAGCCCACAGCAGCCATTTCATTTGCTAAGCTTTGAGTTGGAGGTGGTTGACCCCACATTCGTCTTTGCAATTGGGGTTGATCATGTAGATAGAACTGAGATTGTTGAGTATCTTGTAATTTGGATGTTAATGGATTTATAGGCGCCATTCCAAAATTCTAAACAGGAAAGGAAAAAAGATGTAAATGTTTTAGATGTTATTATAAAATAACTAAATTAAGGAACTGGAAAATAGTACATACTTGCATGTGTTGTTGACTAAGACTTTGCAACTGTTGAAACTGTTGCTGTATTTGCTGTTGATGCTGTGTCATTAAATGCTGTTGCTGTATTTGATTTTGCTGATTTGCTAAACGTTGTATATCAGCTTGTATTTCACTAAGGCTGTTATTCATCCTGCGAAAAGGTGTATATATTCTTTTTCAACAGATTTGATAAAACGAAATCTTTGTATATTACAAAACGAAAATGTATACTAACTGTGATATAGATTGATGATATTGCTCAAGATCCATGTTTTCAATATCTGGAGTGCGTCTTGTTTCAATAAATGGGGCATTACCGTCATGCTCTAACCATTTATGTTCAACATCTCGAACATCCTCACTAATTTCCTATGATCATTGGTACAAATATTGAATGATTATTTGGAATATATAAAGAATGTATTCTCTCATAATATTAATATACTGCACACCTACAAGTACATTAGTTATTTTGTATTTTATCCATTTCTCAATATCTAATAATTGATGAGAATCTTGCAACATAATATATGTATATCTTTTGACATATGCACAAATATTTCAATTACAAATAAATAATATACTTGTAGATGTATAAGTAAACAGGAGTTTAATGTGTGTAAACAATATAATATTGTTGGTGATCATTTAAATTGAAGATCCGTAATATTGATGACCTAAAGCTTAGAGTCAGTTTATAAGTTATATTTTTCTATAATAATTTTAAGTGCTGAAATTGCCTTTCAATGCGATTTTCCCTTGAAATAGTAGATAAGATTACAATAAACACAGACCAATGTCTACAATTAACTACTGTAAAAATGTACACATATAACAATAGATCAGTCCAGTTCAAAGTATTCATACATACATCACATATGTATTCCAATGTAAGATTGGTTTTGTTAATGTTTTTGTGCTAAAGTATGTTTAGAACACAAGTGTAAAACCACCACCACAAACAACAATTTCAAATCAAATTTCAAACACGTCTCTATAGATTCTTATCCAGGGAGTGTTTAGTACTGTACCATGCGTTCCGAGAGCGATATTGTACAAAATTGCATTGAAACGTGGGAACAGAGTAGCAAACTTGATCAAAGACCACAGAATGCATTGGGACTGTTTCGTTTTCCTCTATGGCTAAATGTAAGCAACGATAAGCAGAATAATCATACGTTGTTAAAAAAAGACTCAATTGAAATTATTTTCTGATTAAAAGAAATTATAGAAAGCACATTTTCTATCTTACTTGCAGCGTACTAAGGCAATTATTATTATTATTGCTCTTTACTTGTTTCTTATATTAAGAATTAAAAATAAGAGATCAAAGTCCTTTTAATGATATCTTTAAAAGCAAAAGTACAAAAGAAGTTAACGAATGTCTAGAAGCCATACATAAGCCATGTATGTAAATTGCTAGACGAATCAGCAAATATTTCTCTTTCAAATGTTCATCTACAGGAACACTGTTGTATAATATCGTACCTTGAGCGAGAAGGGTCTCTGTGGTTTTTCTTGAGAGGGTTGTTGGGTTACGGGGGTCGTCTCGGAAACACTTGTCGGGGTCTCCCCCGAAGATCCGGAGGTTACAGGAGTGGGGGGACCAATTTCAGCCGGACTGTCCCCCCCAGACGTTGATGAAGAGGGAGATTTAACCTTACCCTGCAACCAGCCCAAGCACCGTGCCTTGTTAAGTACTTGGAGTCCGCATATGCTGAGTCCAATATGTCATCAACCACCACACCATGGTCGGACTTCTCCGCAGCCAAATATATACGTTACATTCAAGCACTAAACGCCAAAGCCAATTCAAAGACTTGCAAATACTTAATTGCCAATAGTTTTCTTCGCTATTGCACGACTGAATAATTCTTTTTAAGCAAGTACGATAGAACTTCCATAGTGCACAATGTTTCCAACTAAAGTGAATGAGTAAATACGTATCTATTTATCTGATTACTCGAAGAACTTGAAAAAGAAACATAGCGTTTTTACTGCCTTTATCTTCTACATTCTTAGATATAAATTATCTTTTACTAGGAATTACAATTGTTATAATTTGATTTCGTCTATATTTAGGATTTTTCAGTTTTTCTAAATTTAATATCAATAGATGAGAAGTAAGTCAATTTGAATATAACTTTCTCAGTTAAAAGTTGCTAATTACTAATGTAAAACATGCATACCGTCACCAAATTAATTTAAACGGTTACTTGTTTATTACTCACATTACTTATTTAGAGATATTTTTACATAAACATGTATAAAGCGGAGGAACGAGAACGGCATCCAAGGAATTGATAATCTATTTTATTATACAAAGTGTGTAGTCTACGTTCAATTTTATAATTTTGTAATAATAGAACTTTATCATATCAGCATGCACTTACCACCAAGTACAGCTGAAAGATAAGAAAGAAAAACGTATTACAATAATTTAGCTGGCAATAAAGATTATCTGCATTAACCATGAGAGGCATCAAAATTATATCACATTTGCAACTACACACAAAGATTCATTGCTCCAGAAGCTAATGATATGACAGAAATACAGATGTTACGGAAATTAACAAGTATCGAAAAATATGCGGCATTTACCTGAAATAAAAGATTATTATCGCAAGCTCACTTACAACGCTACTTCACAATAATTGAATATAGTAATACAGCCAGTTATAAAATCAAATAAACGTTATAGAAGCAAATATATAATAAATAATATCGAATTGCTTGTGGATCTAAAGAAATTTCGTTACAGAAGAAAAAGAAACTGTTCGACGTTCGATACAATATAATTATGCATTGCTCTATACTAAACACCCGTGGCTAAATTTCAAATACCTCATGGCTGTATTCAATGCTCTGTTTCGTTTCGATTTATCTCCTTTCCCCTACTCTTGTACGAGAACAATCGAAGATTAATTCCTCCGGTATACTAAGTATAATTAAAAACGAAGCACATATACACCCTCTAAAAATACTTATTCTCATATCTTATCAATGATGCATCTTCCAATGAAAGAAACAAATCATTAAAGAGGCCATGAAAGTGATCTGGCTGAAATTCGATCGTGAGACTTTAAAAAATGGGAAACGCGAAGTTCGCGATCATCTTTTCGAGCGTAATCACGTATTTTACCTTCGTAACAGCTTGCAGGAACGCAGCTTTGCCCACTTTCTGCCGTTGCTTTGACATCACGACTTCCATCCTTCTCTTCTCGTTTTCTATGTGACGTCGCTTCTCCTCCAACTTCAATCTAATATTATTCAGTTGTGAGGCCATAATCGTGTTACCTCCGTTCTCGTCTGCTAGCACGATTTTATCATTTATTCCAGAAATATAGGAGGAGCTATCTAATCTAAGCCACGCGTTTCTTTAAATAATAAATACATACCAACAGAATGTTGTTCCATCTGTTGAGATTGCTGGTTGCTCTGTTGCTGCCACGTGGTCGTATTCGGTAACGTGGCGAACGTCGTTTTCTTCTCACCATTCCTATTACCATTGGTCTGACCAAGTTTCTTATTCGACAGATTCGACTTGCTGTCGTCGCGTTCTTGTTCCGTGTAGGTCAAGTTGATCCCTTTCTCGGAGCTTTGTCTGCTTAAATTCGCGAAGCTGGCTAACTTGGACGTATCCCCGTCCGAATTAACGTTCTCGCTGGAATGTAAAATTTGCTTGAGCGCGACGTTGTCCAAGCTAGAGTTCGAGGTCTGCCTTCTTAATCTCGGCGGTTCTTCCTTATCGTATCCGTTATCTGATAAAATATGCTGCACTCCGCTACCATACACATCCTGAACGCTAGATCTTGCTGGTAGTGTTGGCTCTGTGGTGCTCCGTTTGCCAATGTGCGCGCCGACCTCCTTGTCTGGATTTCTGCCGAAGTTGTGTAAATTATCCTGCACAAGTAACGTCGTCACTCGATCGTTCCCTCTTACTTCTTTTGAATCTGAAGGGTTGATATCACCTTGGCCGTGATCACTCACCTGAGATCCACCAAAGTTCTCAATGGTCAGCTGAGAGTCATCCGAAACACTGTTACGCCTAGATCGTCGACCAGCATACGAGCTTCTCCTCTGTTCTTCCCAATTGCTTGGCCGACCAGCGGCATCTACTCTAGTTATAGATTTCTCGTCTGCTACGGAACTTAACGTAGGGATGCCTTTGCCACGGTGCACTACGAAACTTTCTTCGCTCCCTGCTCGTCTGTGAAACAATCATAAATCAGAGATAGGAGAATAGTGTTCAACACTAAAGTGTTAAATCAGTATTAGCTATTCGGTGATTTCGTATCAAATGCTGATACAGGATAAATTATATTTGATTTACGATTACGTAATTCTAAGTCTGAAGAAACGAAGCTACAGAGTGTTAGTGTTCGTATTAAACATTGTTAGAAATACGGTCTGCCTGTGTTCAATCGGATAGAATCAGAATAGGAGTGTGAATCAATATTACAAGGAAATGGGTTAACAGCTGACTACTAAGAAACTTATGCATTTCGAAAGCGATAAACGTCGTTTGTCGTTCCATATTTTTGCTAATCTTTATAACATTAGACTATAATCTCTTTACGACAGAGTCTAGCCTTTTCTGAAACAAGAAGAACAAAGATCTGTTTTGCATTTGAGTACGTTTAAATCAAGAATATTTTAACCGAATGCTCTAAATTCTTTTTAAGAATCGTCATAAGAAGAGTAGAATATTAAGAATTGTTAAGATTACTTTCGAAATAAGTATAAAAATGAAGCGTGAAAACCTACCTGTCGTCGTGAGAATAATTTTCGGCAGTTTGTTGCAGTGATTGTGACTTCTTGACAGAGGAGGATGACGGTGCTTTTGCAACTAGAAAATAATTCAATGCTATAGCGATCGCTTACATATGTACCTAAATGATATCAATATCTAAATCAATAATCACTCCTGACGTGTAGGACAATAGAAATTCAGAAGGATCCTTTAATCGGTGTGAAAACATTAAGTTGCATCATGATACACCGAATGAAACTCATGTGCGAAATTTCTATACACTGTCCGGCAACATTGTCCAACATTGGCGATCGGGTACTGTGCTGTCGCTGCAAGAAAATCGATCGTAATAAATAAATCGTGAAATTTGTCGCCAGACTATAGAAATTTCGGGACACACGAGTTCCAAAAACCAATATGTCTATTGAACAAAAGCTAATGTTATCATACACTGGAAAAATATACACTCGTCAGATGGGTAAAATAGTTAATCGGAGCTAACAGACTAATTTCTAGCTGTGTCTAATCGTCGTGGTAATGTGTCACACAAAAAGAAAGTCGACCAAACCCATTCAAAACGAACGAAACAAGGGGCAAAAATAAAAATAGGTACAAGGATCACCGAGCAGACACAGAAATACAAAACACGCAATAACGTAGACGATGTACGTTGCAAAACAAGTATACCAACTTAATATGGAGTGGATATATTAATGAATCGTTGAGATTTCTTCCTGTATCAGTCAATATGATATAAGACAAAGAGGAGGCATCATGCAGAACGAAAGGAACGGAAAGCTAACGACAACGCAAGCAGCAACCAAACGATGAGAATGAACGTTTGTTAATACTTCTTTTTTTAATCACAAAAATGCGCAAACATGTATTCTTCATGCAGTCCTAATAGTTAGAAGATCGCTACTCCATCATGGCATTAAATGGTACGCAAATAATACGATTAGTAAGAAGCATAGTGCGCCTATAGTAGTTATCTGCGCTTTGTTACATAGCTAAATCTAAACATCTGGCCACGTTTTAAATGCAGAACGCATTTTTCATTCGCTTGTTTTTGCTTTTTTTCTTTTATTTCTCTTCCCTCTCTCTTTTTTTTTAATTAATTATTATTATTAGTAGTAGTATTCTTTTACACGTGATAAAAATATGGACACATTTTGAAACAACCCGTTCGATCGTTCCTGAGTCGAAGTACGTATTTTACTTTCAGCTTGTTTCAGTTAACGTCCTTCTTATGCGTAGAATACAGATACGCGATAATATTGTTACTACAACGATGACAAATCCGTCAATGGAACAAAAATCGAGACGTACTGTGCGATCTTGGAGAAAAGATTAGGCACGTAAAAAGATATGGATATCATTTTATCGTTCCCGAAATCATTAGGAAACCAGTTATTAAGAAAAGTAACTTTACCGTACAATACCTGCGCGAAGATTGAAATATGATTTTTTATGTGATTTACGACTGAAACGTCAATTAGCGACGTCGAGCTTAATTTATTACGTTGTTCGAAAAGTTCGTAGCGTTTCTGCCAATCGATACGAAATTCAGCTGTTCTTCGCGAGATCAGATGAGAATTTTATGATAAACTTCTCTTAAATAACGAAATTAATTGGACGAAATATTGTTCGTAGTACGTTAAATATAATGATCAAAGGGAACGATTAATTTATTAGGAAATTTATTTCGAAATGATCAATAGAGAAAGTTGTTTGTTCGATAAAACAACGTTGAACCTACTAGTGGGGATTACTATTACAGTCACAGTATTTAAGAGAATTCATTGCTAAGGAAAATGAAAGGTTGAAGAACAAATATTCGCGATGTTATCCAATAAAAAATCCCCACTTCCTCCCTTGGAATATGCTACAAATTTTTCGAACAACTCAATGGTATAATAATTTGATTCTAAAGAAATTAGTTTGATCAGTTTAATCTGTCATTAACTACGAGTCCTTATGCTTTAATCGTCAAACTGATTTTAACAATAATATCACTTTGTACATTGATAATTATATTTGCTTCCTCTATATACAGAGTGTTTCAGGTTTCCTCGATGAGATGCAAACATAGACTAGCAATTACTTGATTTAACAAGTTGTAGCAAGAATACAAAATAATGATTGATTAATTTTTCATCCGATAGAACGTGGTATAGTTTAACAGGGAGAACCTGAATCCGCTCAGTATAGCAAATCTATCTTTTATTCTAAAATTCGCGCACGTATTCACAGTACCTTTGTCACTCCTTACTCAAAGGAAAGGGAAAATGCGTCGCATTTAAAATGTAGTAAATCTAAAGAAGACCAAAAACAGAAAACCAAGAAAGTTAAATTAAGATAGAACGAAATATTACAAAGTTGAAAAAAAATAAAAATAAAATAAGAAGGAACCATCCAAGTACAAACGACAAACTCGACAGGTTGATGATCCCTCGGAAGACCTGAACCTTTTTCATACTCTTTCTCTTTTCGCTATTTTTCTTTTTTTTGCTTTCGATTTTCTTTTTTTTTTCGTTCGAACCGACACGTCAGTCGGCGAAACGCGATTCAGAGAAGACCACCTAGTTTCATGATTTTTGGTTGTTTGGTAACGTGTGGGTACCTGTGAAGCCTGGCGCGGATACGGAGAGGTTGCTTCTCAGATCAGGTATCGGAGCTATAGACTGTGGCAGACTTCTTTTATGAGCTACGCCATGACTATTGCGCGGGCAGGCTGCACCCGTCACCGCACCGTATTCGTTCATTGGCAACCGGAAGTTGACGAAAGAAGAAGGCGAGGATAGCGTTGTTGTCAAGCATCAAGAAGGTTACGCCATAGAAATATATGGAAATATTACAGTTTTACATTAAGTGATATAATTACGTGGAGGATCGTCGCTGTTGATTTGTTCTTTCTTTCTTTTTTTCTTTTTCTTTTTTTTTCTCTTGCAATTGTTTCTCCTTTCTTTAAAGTAAATTTTATTATTAATCGTGAAACAATATATAATTCGACTTAATTTTTGTCTTGCATATATCCGTCTAGAAAGATACAGATGCGTTTATTAGTCGCTGCTAAGGACCTGGATCTCGAGACTGGGAACGAGTGTGTGTACTGACACTGATAAAAAGCGTGATACCGTTCCAACTGCGAGCAATATTCCGTTTCGTTGATTTACGATTCGTCTGATAGTAACAGGATACAAAATTGTATACAGATAGCGTGTGGGGTATTAGAAAAATTCTGTCGCACGTTGTTTTCCGGAATAGAACAGAACATCGAAACAGCAACGTGATTGACTTATTATAACTTATTGAAAGTAACTCTTGGCTCTTTAGAATAATCATATAAGTGTGTATGTGTGTACGCGTGAGTCTAGATTTTATTTCTTCAAAATTAATAATAATTTAGTAACTCTTAGTAATCTTAATTCGAAGAAATGAATTAAGATCATTGTACTTCGTTACTTAACCACGTGTACAGAAAGCATAAATCATCTATCTTTAGCACCAAAGATAGTTGGTTTATTTCTTCCAGTCCGCTCACTGATAAAACTTTCAAACTTTTCGTCGGTAGCGTAAAATGAATTACACGAAGCTTACACGCTTCGTGCGATCTTTTTGAACATAGTTATTGGACAAAACTTTGCTAAGACGTTTTCTTAACCTTATGATATGTGCGTAACAAATTTTGTACAAATATACAAGTACAGATTGCTCGCAACAGAAGCGGAATTCCATGGAAAAAAAGTATAATTAAAAATAAATTATAGAACGGGTAAGTCCAATACAGAATGTACGCAGCCTTCACCAATCACATTAATCCGATACCAAAATTCATCAGCCCTTCCTGATCAAAGGATGCGTTCATAGTGTCGAACAAGTCTCTCCAATGCTTTTTAATCGGGAATCGCCA
Organism: Bombus pascuorum; assembly: GCF_905332965.1. Taxonomy (NCBI): domain Eukaryota; kingdom Metazoa; phylum Arthropoda; class Insecta; order Hymenoptera; family Apidae; genus Bombus; species Bombus pascuorum. The sequence goes on along the minus strand of NC_083496.1, from coordinate 6,681,577 downwards.
TTCTCGTCTTGAATACTTTACGTACCATCTAAGAACTGCATCGCCCTTTCCTCGCCTGGATAACGTACACATTTCGCCGGATGAATTTCCAATACGTTGTACATGTCCGCCAAGAAAACGACTAAATTTTGCTTCATGCACCTGGTATAAAAAAACGAATTATTTAAATGACAACAGCTGAGAAACTTTGCTGTATGTGCTAGACGTTCCTAACAACGCTGGAGTAAACCACGTTTCACGATGCTAATCAAAATTAACATTTCTAAGATTTTCTATGGAGAAAGTTCGATTGAAAGAATTTTATCGATATAAAGTTCATGTACAACGATGAAATTGAACTTCATTTAAGCATAATATAAATTAAGTAAATATTCACGAGAAAAAGGGAGTCACCTTCGATTTGCATAATTTTTTAATATGCTGTCGCAAGTCATTCTGTGTAGTATCGTGAGGGTTTTATTTGGGTGAGACCGTTTGTTAAAAAGTTATTATCAAAACAATTTATATTTAATAGAGTGTGAATAACCGAGACTAATGCAAACTCATTTCTAATTAACTTAAAATTAGACTCGGATCAGGGCAGTTTAGATCGTTCTCGGAGGGATGCTTTTACTTATCGATACCACTCCATCAAAATACACAATGATTTTACTTTCTCTTATAAATAGATAATTTGTAATAAAAAAATAAAACTCTTTTTTAGAACAACTTTTTAACAGACGGCGATCCTCAAAACTTTCGCAACGCTGCTTACAGCAATGACCCTATCAACATATTAGAAAATGATCGAAATCGGAGGTCCTTTATATATTACAAAGATTAAGCACATTAATACTACTGGCTACAGGAAAATTGATTTCCTTTCGATAGATCTAACATTCTTCCGAAAGAATACTAAGCTAATTGATAGAACGAGTTACCATTGAGAAACTTATATTTTCCAGTTTGCGTGTCGAGTTACTATAAAAAGCTCGAGAAGCTAAAAGTAATAAAAAGCGAAGTGAAAGTTAAAAATTTCACGGCCTTCGATTAATCTGCGACTCTTACCCCCTCATATACGTCACGTCTTCGGGTAGCATGTGAAAAATGGAATAGGGTAAGCATCGGTTACAAAACGCGTGGACCAGCGACAAGTTGTGCAGCGCATCCGCGACCGACGGTCTCTTCGACACCCTGATGTCCATCCAATTGAGCTCGCCGGGGCAGTAGAAGGCCACAACGGCGGCAAGGCCGACACCATCGCATAACGATTGGAAGTCCTTGGCAGCTGGTAGTTCTGGCAGTCGCGTTTTATCACCGGCACCTTCGTCCGCCTGGATCTTGGCAATCAACGCATTTGACGCGTGGCTGATCCAGAGAAGAAGTCCTTTTTCGTGGTCCGCTGGCACATCCACCTCCGCCTGGGGGTCGAACCGCCGAATCGCCGAAACTACTCGATCTCCAGTCACTACTTCCTTCGCGTACAAGACCATCAGGCCCTCTATCACAGCCATATGCGCGGACTGCAAAGAGTTATATGCGTGTCAGATTCCATCGTGGACAGAATATTTAACGGAAAGGAAATTTATTTGAAAGATTTTATAGCAGCTGGTATACTCTGTAATTTACGTAGATGTTAATACCAAGAGAAGGAGAATGGAAAGGAGGCGAGATGTAACAGGACCAGAGAGAGTACTGTGTGCAATATAAATCAGAGGAAGGTATGAGTATGGTACGCAGGAATAAGTTACAAGGATTATTGTAAAGCAAGTCCATTGTGTGGCCTTCTGGGACCTCAAATTACAATAAATATCTATCTGCTTTATAGTAGTGGTAGCATAGTTTGTCTCCAGTCGGTCGGCCATAAGAGGAACTCGATTTACAATTATTTTCCCTGTAGCCTTGCGCTCAATTGGCATTTATTTTACTCTTCATAAATCTTTTATATTCAGATGTGTTGCGTGGTTACGTATGTATCTTATATGTGATTTATTGTGCTGATACGATTTTAACAGAGACAGATCAATCAGAATTTTATACATACGACATTGTAATTAGAGTTTTATACGTTTAAAGATGGTATGGGGAACAAATCAGATTTTTCTGTTGAACATTCTTTATTTTCTGACGACTGGGATTTGGAAGGAAAGATCTATTTGATGTTTCATTTTCCAGATTATAATAGATTTAGTAATAATAATAACAGTAGATTTCTAAATAATTAAAAGTATATTTTTTCTTTGATTTGTTCAAAGCTTGACAGTTTATCGTACTTCCAGTTTTAATGTCGAATTAAAATTTCCTCCCCTAGTTATTACCTTATAGTTTCGGGATTTTTTCTCTAGTATTTTATACCAATACCATCTTCGTTAGTGTATCACTTACGATTGTGTGTTTAGAGCGCGGTCGTAAAAATTCGTGAAAGTGCAACCGAAAATGTTTGCTTCATCTTACCATCTTGAGTGGTGAATTTTGAATGAGGATCGTTTCGGTGAGTTGAGTATTGTTTGGCTCCGCGAGGTAAACACCCTTTCTGGCCAGGGCTTGGAGAATACCGCAATGATTCTGATTGTGATAATTTGGATCCGAATAGATGTTCGCCAGCGCCAAACAGTATAGTTCCGCATTGGAAAGTGCATGTACGATCTGCGGCTTCAGGTGTTCTTGGTTCTGAAATGGATGACAAACAACTTCGATAAATCTTGTCTCTTTATGAAAATTTCTTACATGGAGGAAAAAATACATTTCAGAATGTCCAGCATAATTCTTACTAGATAAAACAAATCTCCCTGTGAAGATATACGCTTGTACAAAAATCCGCAGTCTAATAATTATCGATTCCAACGTAGCCAATATTAAAAAACTAAACCAAGAATTTCAGACACAATTTACTCAGTTCTTATGGACCATTCTATATAAGAGAAAAAGAAAAGACCTCTTAAATTATGAAGAGGAAATAAAAAAATTTCTAAGCAACAAAAACTCAAATTAAAAAAAGGAAAGAGGAGAAAGGAAGAAAACAGTGGCTGCAGAGAAATCAGGTTCGTGTCAAAGCAGATCTGCTCGTAGCGGCAGCTCGAAACACAATACCCTGTGTCGCATAGGTTGGCCGCAACCGCATAAGAATATCCGGCAGGCACGACGAGCAAATATTAGTATTCCGTAATTTCCGGCGTAGTGCGCGGAAATGCGAAGAACTCGAGACGATGCATCGTAGTAACGGAAATACACTGGTAGTCGCTATTGTCGCTGAACTATCGCGAAATAACACGCGCCACGCGTCTAACAAACCAGGATATCGCTTGTAAAAGAAGAAAATAGAAAACATGCAGAATGCAAGAGAGAGAAATTTGAGTAATTTCCCTTGAAACGTGAAAATTCCGTTTGTTAAAGTATGAGATAAAGTTTGTTAAAGAGTGAGATGGGAAAATAAAAATTCGAGATTTTTGATAAAGGTCGCGTTCTTATGGCTATTCCTTGATATGCAGACATTATCAAACTACTCGATAACTTGTAACACGCAGCATAAATTTTAATTGTAGTTTTTGGTCTTGATAGATTAATTGGATAATTAACGATGTTACCATGAATACTTATCGTTTTACGATACTCTCGGTTCACCTAGATTTCAAGATACCCGCAAACTAGATCGCGAATATCAAGATACCTTTACTTGAATCGTCAACTCCAAGCGGACTTGAAGCGTCGCCGCGGAAACTCGTTTCTCTCTTTACGATTCTGCCTCGTACAGAAAAGAAATTGGGACAGAATTGATGTTTCGTCGGTCAGCGGAGCTTCGGTTGAGACAACTTTACGATAGGAACGTGAGGTTCTTGCGGTTTGTTCCAAGTTCCATATACGTACAGTACAGAAAAAGTTAATCCGTTTCCGATTGTTATTGCCTCTCGCTTTATGTGCTATACAAACGTCTTTTTTTTTCTTAAGTTACTTTTTGAAATATGGAAATAACACCGTGATGTTTGGTTGAATACTCAACTATCGAATATTTAATTATTATATTTGCAATAGTTTTATGTCCTTTATCGTTATTTCTTCATGAGGACCTAATAAATAATTCATATTCGTTAAAAACCGGCATAAATATGATAATACAATTTAATTTCTTAGATCTTTTATAAGTTAGTCTCTTATAAAATTAATCACTTCCTACCATATTAAGATTAATTTAAACAAAAACCATTTACGTTTGAAACAGTTTCTTTCGTCATGTTGAAAAAGCCCAAGAAATTGATATGTTATATTATAATATATAATAATATAAATATATAATATAATAATATAAAATATATAATAATTTACTATGAAAAGAATTACTATTCAAAAAAAATTATGCAAGTGTCCGACTTATTTTAAACGTTTAATCTAAATTACCTTGGCGACTATTAAATTACGTATTAAAAATTTCTTAAGAATTTTATTTTTTCAATCTTATCGTGCGACGCGTCTTACTGAAAAGAGGAAAACTCGACATCATTTATCTAAAAGATAATTACCGCTATGATTTACGCTACATTAATTCCTTACGTAGGCACTTGAAATGACTGAAATAGCCCCCGCTAGCTGTATATATATAACGGCCAATTAAATCTGCTCTTGGTCCATAAAAAAAAAGTGGCTCGAAAAATCGATCGTAGTTAAAAGTCTGTTGAAAACGAGCGAGCGAGGAAGTCACTGATCTGAAATAAGTAGAAAGTATTACGTACATTATTTTGCCAATCATTGGAACTTACGCAATCACTAACCCGAATCTACACTTGCTAGTACAATTTTACGAACTTCGCTTTTTCCAACGGAAGGAACTCGCAAATCAGTTGTAACAAAAGATAAATCGGCGAGAGACAATAGCGAAGGAGAAAAAACGGAAGAACAATCGAAACGATCGATTATCAGATGCTCAGGCTCCGTTCGCACAGGTGAAGAAAGCCGCGACAACTACTCGTTGAAGATGAGCCAGAGTCTGGTCTCTATTGTTTCTTCCAGAGACTCGTAATCATCGTCGGATTACACCTTTGACTTTAAAGGGAAAGCCAAGGCTCGGCGGCTGGTTATCCGAACGAACGAAAGTTCAAGTGTGAAAAGGATGCGACTAACTTGCAGATGGTTCATAAGGAAGAGTTATAAGGAAGAAAGAGGAGAGTTCTTGCCGGTTAATCAAGCGATATCGGAGAGATCGTGACTAGAGGCTGAAACATCTATTGTGGCTGAATTCATTATCCTGGAACAAAGAGTACCACGGATCGAAAGTATTTGATCTTGTTGATGGTTAACGTCTAAAAATGTGGCTCGTGTGCATTTTTTTATCAAATTAATTAAAATATTCTTTTTACATTGTAATTACGTGTTAGGGCAGGAACAGCAAACGAAAACGAAAAACGACGAAGATGCGCCTTCTCTTTGTGCCGAACATTTCTATAATTTAATGGACAAAGAAATACGAAGTCCTCGGATATTCCAACGAACTGACAATTTCCTTAGTCTCTGTCGGAACAAATGAAATTTAATATCATGGAACGTTCTTGCGTTAAAAATTCATGTAATTCAATGGACAAAAAATATGGGTTCCCCAGATATTAAAAACGAACTGACGATTTCCTTGATCTCTATTTGAACAAATGAAATTTAATATCGAAGAAACGATTGCGTTGTTACTCGGATGATTTATCGTACGAACGTTTCTGTCTTCTTATTAGCTCGGATATGGCAGGCTCTAGCGCGCTTTCGAGTAGAACCGTTCGATAGCACTTTCCAAGTTCAAGGGTCTCACCTGGCGGCACCGGAACACCTTGAACAGCTCCCTCTCGGTCGTCAATTTCGAGCATCTCGAAACAAAGAATCGATAGCGAGCTATTAATTGATTCTGCTTAATGAAACGGCGATGGTCCTCGGCTAAATAATACATCCTGGGATCGAGTCGACAAGACACAAAAGAAACGTATAAATCAACGCGAACGCTCGTCACGGTACTTCCATGATTTACTGATCGCAGAGAAAGAGGTCGGCTGTGGACGATCGCGCGGTAATTCAATTGCTTTAACTGGATCAACCACACAACCAAAGCTTTCGTGTATACATTGTACGTGGAATGCCATATGCAGTTGTGAAGTAACAGAGTAACAATCGATATGAGTTTGTTTACTTTTACGATACAAAGAATAATTACTCCAAGTGATTACCTACCCTTCGCGCTCTAACGTTATTACCAGTTTCGATATACAATTGTCCTCGATTGTTCGATAAAATTGTACTTCAAACTCGCCATGATATTTATTATTTATATATAGGGTAATCCAGTAAGAATTAGCGCCGTGAATATCTTTGGTATCGCGAGAGTAGGAGGAGAAGTTCTCGAACAAAAATTGTTTGATATTTTCTTGTTGAAATGGCTACATCTCGAATGGATAATTATTTCCATACGACGTTGTGCCATGACGAACTATCTCGTAGTGATCGATAGAGATGTTGCTCGTTTTACACGACGAAATATTTCGTCTTACACGGTGATTTGTACCTTTTCATGACGTTCCATGTTTCATCATGCGCTAACGGTAAAAATCTTTTGGCTCAACAAGAAATGAGATTATTTACACAAAAGAGAGGCACTTCCATGCGGAATTGAAAATATCTGGACGTTTTCAAAATTCGCAAAAACGGAGAATTCTTTGTTACGGCTAATATGCTGCCTCGTGTTTTTCTTCCGCGTTCGCCACATATTACACGGGTCCACTTTGTTCGTCATATCTAAAATAAGCAATCTCTCGTTATAACAGATATCTATGTCATTTCCGAGAAACTTTCCCGAGATTTCGCCGTTCATTATCGAAGTTCGGCGGAAGAATAGAACTTTTCACGGATCTTTATTAGCGTTTGCCGAGTAAAGCGCCCAACAGCTTTGCGTATACCTTTCACGATGCCAGCAACGGTTTTCTCCGTCACGAAATAACGACGTGTGCCACAAAAGAGTTTTCAGGACACGTTAAAAATCGCGGAAGAAACCGAGCTACCGCTATTGAGAACCGACATGCCCACCGGGTGTCTTCTCTCAGTCGTCCAAAGATACGCGGCACTTAGAAAAATTAGAATTTAACCGAAAACGACGATACTTTAAGAATCAAGTAGCTAGACAGAGGTCCTGTCTTCTATCAGCGAATACGACTGATACTTTGATTCTCAGAACACTGCTGTTTTAATCGAATGTTTCTGTCGAGAGTTCTTGTAAAGTTAATTAGACTCGAGCTAAGTGAGTTGAAAAAGTTCGTAGTAGAACCGAAGACAAACTTTTAGTAAAAAATACGTAGTTTGTGACGTAATAATTGCGTGAAGATAAAGGAGGGATCATTAATTACGTTGATCAGAAAATTCCAACTTTAGATTAATTGGAAAAGTTGTAGCTGAAATTTCAATAATCAATCTTTAACGTAAAAATATTTATAGTTTGTGATCAATCAACTCTAAAATAACAGAAACGGAAGGGATCGTTTATTACGTCAATCAGAGGATGATAAGTTTAGATTAATTCCAAAAGTTGTATCTGATATTTCTAGCAATTGATCTTCGGTGTGATTCATTTATTTATTATTATTCGTTATTGCTTTTTAGTTAATCGACGACTTATTTCGACGCTGTAGAACTGTTCAGTTTTGTTAAAATATTCTCCCTGTGTTTTAAGAATTGGATTCAATTTCTGTCCTGTCGTAATTCAAATTGGCACTAATAAGAATCCGCGCGTCTCCGTATTGATTATAATGTCAATTGTGGCAGGTGTCTGGTAGAAAATCAGCTCTACGTACCTCATTATCGATATAATACGGATCACGAAGGTTTTCTGGCACTCGGTTGTTGTACGCCTTCGACAAGAGCCATTTTACGGAGGCACGTTGTTTGGCCTGCAACAATGAAAAACAAGAGAAAATCAATAATTATCACTTGGAACGTTCGAGATCGACGTTTACAATGACGAATGAATGTAACAGTAACGAAGTACGCGATCGCGTACTGGGAAATGTACTGGGAGAAGTCCCAGTACATTTGAACGCTACGGACGACTGGCGGTATTTTGTATTTCATTGTTATCTTGTCAATAATTTTTATTGAACAAAACTTGAACTATTTATAAGCTAATAGTATACATATATAACAATATAGATGTATTTCGTAAAAATAACAAATATGACGAGCGCTATTGCGCCGCTTGTTTTTCTTCGCAGTCGATTAAGACAAGCGCTACCGCACTGTTCGGGATTTTTCGACCCTGTTTCTTCAAAAATCTCTGGGACTTGAACTGTTAATATTTTTCCATTTTAAAAACCATCGATCTAGCTATAAACATATACACGCGTTTAATCGAAGAAGATTAACAATATAAAAAAGTAATAGCCGCAATAACAACACGTTGTTTCTTCGTTTCCAAATTCCATGCGTTTTAATTATTTTTTCCCACTTTTTCCAGTCTCTAAATAAATAAAATAAAATTTGCAAATTACAGACGAATATCTAAGAACATTTACAACAAGATCCGATGCATTGCAGGTTATTCTGTCTAAGGATCTGTGTATCGTTTAAAACGTTTCTGTCCATGGCTGTGTAATATTATCTATAGATTACAGAGGATTAAAACATCTTCCTTGCAACAAGGTTGTAAGGTTCAACGACTATCCAGCAGGTGGTACGCTTTCATCGCATTTTTATACCTTCGTGCCTCGTACACTTTCCTTCTAACAATAAGATAAGGCACTTCACCAGCCACTCGAGACGCTTCTTCGCGCCTTATTGTATGGTAAATCTTCAAGCACCGCGCCCTTTTCTAGAATCGAGAGCTGCCCTAACGTGCCTGGTCCGACAGACAAATAATTTTTAAGGAAAGTACATACATACGTAATATACTTTCAATGTGTCGCAGCCAAGCGAATGCCGCATAATTCGTCGATTCGTTTCAACGACGGATATATCCGCTGTGACAGGCAATTAATAGCGCTACTTTGGCAACGCAGTACGAGTTTGCAAATTTCCCCTTCTTGCATAATTTCTATCGTCGTATCGAATACAAAGTACGTGAAAAATTGAAATTTACAGATCTGTTACGTAAAGCGAGAGTGAAACATGGGCAAAAATGTTTGTTTGCTAGTCGACGTAGACTAAAATCTATGTCTTCGACGGGAAAGATAAAAATCTTTTCGCGTTTGCGAAAGATGCTTTACCAGTCCTGGCCAAATGATCGTTTTCGATATTTCATTAAAAATTGTACATTCGTTGTGTTATTCCTATCGTTCGTCTAACTTTATGTAAATTCTTGTATTATCCGATTAATCAATTTCTCGATTTTTATTAATATAACGATGTCCGCTTCGCGATATCGGGATTAATTGCGATTACAGCGACAATTACGTCATCCGTCAATTACGGAGACCGATACAATACAAGTATCTCGAGCGAGGAAGAGCGTCGATTTATAACATTGGGCGAGGCTCGGGAATGTGTGCAAGTTAAAGGGGTCAACGAAGTCCGGCCAATCATTGTTATCGACCCAGTACATTGTTAGTTATACAGTAGTCATCCTTCCTTTCGTGACAGACGACCCTGAACGGCGCCTTATGCCCCATTTCGTGCGCGGGATGCAACGGAAGCTTCTGCCGTTCCAGGTCGTTCGTGAAAATCCCAAGACGCTGGGAATTTGTTATTTTGCTCGGAATGTAACAGCGAGAAAGATGGCTCCTTGGAAGCAAATTCGCCTCTGTTTTTATTACTTTGATTTCTGGTGTATCTATTACTAGCAAGGGAAGATCATCCAACTCGTAAATTCGACAAATTATTGATATATATTACGCAATTATTTTTTCTTTTTTTGCTATGCAAATTCAGTTATTTTCGAATTTTGCGTTACAGCTTCCCTAAAACGGTGATAAACTTTTTTGCCAAATGATGGTCCTTAAAAGAGGTAACTTTGTCTGAGAACCTCTTTTTTCTATCTTTTGTAGTTCGCGAGTCGAAAGGTAAAATCGGAAAATGGATTTTCAAGGATCAATATCACCATCTTTGAGTGAATTTGCGTAACACAAAAGATTGCGTGATACATATTTAGATATCGTCTACATGTTCTTTTGATGAATTCTTCCAGAATTTATATTCAATGATTATCTACAGAATTTTGTACAATTTTATTAATTAGAATTATTAATATTAAGTCAAAAAATAAAATTGTAAGAATTATTTATTTTATAGTTTCAGCCATTTCAAGTTTATTATTAATTATAATAATTTCAATTAATTTTAATCAATTATTTTTAATTAAAATAAATAGAATAAATTTAATATTAATAATATTAATATTTTTAAAAATTGGATTATTTCCATTTCGTTTTTGAATAATTTCTATTTATAAAATTTCATCATGAAAAATTTTTATTTTTTTTTCATATTCATTTTTATTATTTTAAAAGTTTCATAATTTTTCGAAGTTGCAAGTTGGGAATCTTCCCTTACAGGTTGAAAATATTTATTTTTATACTTGCATTTATTATATACGATATTTACACAAACATGGATATGTATATATTCGTATATTTACTTATTAATGATACTTTGCGTATTATTGTTAATATTTTGAACGGCTAAAATGCGAGTTTAATAATTCGTCATCTGAATTGTCAATCCACTAGATAAGATTAAATTGTTATCTTTCTTCCTTAACTTATTTTTAAATACATACCAAGTCTGTACTTTCATTAAATATATACTCTAAATAATTAACAATCGATATGAAACAAATTACAATATAATTAATTTTACAACATCAGGCTGCATTCCAATTACAAGTGGTGAAACTTTTAATTAAGCAAAATCTCAATAATCAGACACGATTACGTTAGATTTTTTGAAGCAAATGAATTAAGCCTTCGAACGAAAGACTCGACGTAACAGATGAATAGCAAATTTGATAATTACACAGAGATTTGTCTCGGTTTTAAGCAAACTGCGCGAAAGATAGCAAAAACGGGTCATAGTCGTTTTGAAAAGATATCGAAATAGACTGAAAGAACCTGCCAAGTTTCAAACCAGCACGATATTCAATATACATCCTCTCGTCCTTTGGAACAAGTTCGAACGACGAAAGCTACCAGAATCGTGAAATACTCTCCTCCCAAAGGAATATGTTACGTTATGTACATTCATGACGGCTACTCTATGTTAGATTTGTTATAGCTTTTAACTTTGATGCTTAAGATAACGCTGGAGAACAAGAAAGTATAGATAAGACATAAAAACGGCGGTCTTCTGTTTTTTTCAAATTATTAAAAAAATAGTTTTTCCATTGTGAAAGGAAGAAATTGAAAATTAAAAGGTATAAATGATGTTATGAAATAAATAAATTATCTAGATATAAAGAAAACTGCCTAGAGCAATTTTTATCTAGCACTTTTTGATTCTTGTCGTTTAATTAAAAAAGAAAAAATCTTCGGTGGAGAAGTATCGCGGTCTATTCGGAAAAGGCACGTTAAAAGCTAAAGGAACTAATTACAAAATTAGAATCGCGCAGTAATTTCAGTTCTGTCATTCCAGAGTGGAATTTCTGCTGCATAACGATGACGATTCTTCGTTTACAATCTACCGGATAATCGCTTGCGGACGATATCTCTCGCACACTCATTCAACTTGACCAGTAATTTCAAGGAAGAGCGAGGAATGCAGAAACTCGGAGGCCTGCAAAAGTCGGGAGTGGCCGTACGAAATAGTAATGGCACTTCTGCTATGCAAATGAATGTTGGATGAAGGAGTTTCTAATACCTTTTACAGAGACGATGACGTAGCATCGTAACCATTAGGAACTATCGATAAGAATAAATTCCTGTAACACAATATCCTTTTTATTGTCAGGATATGACTGTGTTTTTTAATTCAGTATCTTGCCCCTTACGTTAATATGCAGAAATAGTTTCATGGAAATAATTTTATGTAATTATTTTCCAATAATTAGAACTTCCGAAGATATCGCTTCTTTATCTTCGATATTAAATATTTTTATTCACAGAGATATTGTATATATATACATTCCATTTACTATCTAAATTACTATTTATAATCTATATAAATTGTTTTACCTCGTACGTTTTATTCCATTTCAGATTTACCAATTACCTGAATAAATTGTGTCTCTGCATGGATAAACGTCGGGCGAACTGTCTTCTACTATGCGGACTAGCAGGACAGCTGTTTATCTCAAATCTAAATACACGCGTATGAATGTAGTCGAGTACGAATACGAAAGCACATTAGGCTTACTACGATATACAGAGAATATTTAATATATCACATCCTTGTTACAAAACTGACGTACACGATATAAAGCGACGTTACAGTAGAATTAACAGCATGAGAAAATTCTTTTGAATTGTTTGCGTTAATAACTTAGAAGATAATAACGGAAATGATAGAAATAAGAATGATTAGCCCTTAATAGCTTGAAACGATCCGAGTCTTATTATTTTAAAAGGCATCGATCCAATAATTCATTTGCCTCGTCAAAGTACGTAAAAGTGACACGATTAATTACGCGAAACGTCGTTGCTTTTATTTCGTAATATTCGCTTAATAACGTGGCTGACACGATATTGCATTACGCTTGATTAAATGCACTTCAACCACGAACATCGAAGTATTTTTTGTACACGTTACGGTACCAAAGTAATCAATTGCTAACTTCCCTGCTAATTATTAGTGACGAAAGAATATCGATCGGCGTAATAATTTTCTCGAAGACAAAAAAGGTTCCATTATCGCTGATATAATTGAATCTCCATAGACTGAAGCGGTATCGAAGTCCTTGGCCTGACTGGTTTTCACTTTTCTTTCCAACAGGAGGACACTAACGCAAAGAATAACATGAGATCGACGTTTTCGCGATCATGCAACTTCGCAGTGGAAATAAACAAAGCAACAGTGTAAGTTCTTTTCTTATGTTCGAGTATTGATTGATTAGGTCGAATTATACAATAGCTGCACAACGCTTGCTAGTGTGTAACGCATCGTAATGCGTTAAATCAATCGAACAATCTGAACGAACAGATTCTACGGTGCCCTTAGACGATCAATAATACATATTGTCAATATTTCAAGATCCTCGACGAAAATGAAGTTTGTCAATAAATACTGACGATATCGTATTGACAATACGTATTGAACCTTTTAGTTAAGAATCTTTAAATATTGACAAATATATATCGATAGCTGAGTGCACCCTTACACGTTTCTTTCGGAACGTCTGATCCAGACAAATTGTTAACATTGAGTGTAAAGAGAAGTTAAGTAAAAGAGAACAGAAGAAGAAATTATTCTCGTTCGTTGTGGTATATGTATTCTTCATGAAAATTCTCAATGAATCTCGAGATTCAAGAACAGCGAGAAACATCTGCTTTGGTTTCCTAATGCAGGATTCATCTTAACAAAAGAAAATTGAAAAGACATACCGAACACAAATTAACGTAATTCGAAACATATGTCAAGCGTAAATTAATCTATTTACGTTTCATTATAAATAGCTTGTATCTATTTTAACTAGTCTGCAATCTCGCTTATCGTAAAAGGCAACGAGAGATATTTCTAGCCGACGGTAGATAATAATTTATCAATAATTCAAATAATATTTATTATCAATCAGATAATATTTATAAGTCGTTGTTTTCAATGAAAATTGCGTATAATCGAAAAAGGTATGACGCGATCCGCTAAGATACGAATAATTCTCGAAAAATGATCAATTTTATCTGAAATACGCGATATACTAAATAAACCGTGAAAGTGCATATCACCGACCGTAAACTCCCAGGAAATTCGCGCGAGATATCCCGCGGCAGGCGAAAATTTCGATTACGAGACTTGATAGCAGAACGAAATCGTAAGATGCAATATAAGAATAGATGAATGGATGGTTAAACTTTTCCTAGTTTCCCTCTCTTTTTCTCTCGGTAATTATTGTTCAAATTGAGATTAATAATATCAATATTTAGATTAATTTTTATTTTCTCTTCATCAACTCTATATATTTATTCCCATACGCACTATGCATATACTTCTTTTTATATTTATTTCTTACTTTATTTATTCCAATACACCGCATACATACGTAAATTCAAAGTACAAGACAAAACGAAGTTCTCCAAAATGTAACAATCTGATCCACTGTACAGGATTAATAAAGCACGCATTTCTAACTAAATGCCTGGAACAAGATAACAGTCTTTCCATCAGTTGCTCGGTTCAAGGATATTTTCGCTTAAATCTCTGAGACCAAAGCCCGTGCAGAAATCAATTCTTATCCGGGAGAACGTAATTCCGCGTACGAATGAAAAATGCAACGAGGCAAAAAGCGAACGATCCTTGAAGCTTCGGCAGATCGCACGGCGAGCAAAACCTACGAAAGTGGGAAACACGGGGCGCAATAAAAAGAAATCCTTGAATGTCTACGTTAGCCAACGCGTTCTTCAAACGGGCACCTTGGTTCTGTTACACAACCGTGTCACATATAGGCATGGCTGTTCGAGTGGAATAACGATCTATATTCTGTACAATCTGTTCGAATAAATATTCGAGTCACGGGTCGTCATCAAACGGATCGTCATCCATCGTGATCACGTAACGTCGTCGATCTTTAATAGAAGAGTTCGTAATTTTACAGAAGCTTGAAGCTTCGTAACTTATAAATTGATCGTACGATGCGCGAGAGAGTTAAACAGGGGAAATTTCACGTAAAAGTCACGTAACGGCTGTCGACGTTGATGATCGACAAAAATTCCCTTTTTATTCTGTACTACTTTTAATATAAAGCTGATTACCGAGAGCAGAGCTCTTCGATATACCAACAGCTGGTTACTTCGGATAGAAAAGAAGGAAATTTAACGCTGAAACGTGTCTTTACGTTTACCGTAAGCGACATATCTTAGCGATTAAGTTAAAATACGCGACGAAAGCTGACGATTTATCGTTTATTTCAATGACCTAATTTTGTCTTGCGTTTCCGTGTAATTAGTTTTAGAATCGAACTGCATTTCGTAATATCTAATATATCAACGAGAGTTATTTTCCTTCCGTGTCTTTCCATCGTTCCCTTTAATACTTTAATCGAATCTTCTTCTTCTTCTAATTGCTGCAGTGCTCCTATAATCAGGACACAAGCGATACGCATTTCTCGCTGCTGCCGTCTGTGAGATTCGCATAATATGACAAAACTCTGGCTGAACTAGTTCTATGTTGGAATTGTAGTAAATTGGTGTTCAAAGTAAATGATGGTCCGTAGTTTACAAAACTCGTTTCCTTTAGAATCGCAATTTGAACTTTGAAAATTAAAGCTACGTTTCTATTAAATACTAAATTTCAATGAAAATATTGAAATAATATAGGACAAGGTTTAATTTCCTTTCTTTAATAAACCAGTAAAAAGTATTGCAAATTTTAATGTAATAAAAGAGAATAATAATAAAATAAATAACAGAACTATAAACATATAATTTAATATACTAGCAATAATCTTTATAGTTATCATATTCTATTATTTGTCACAATTATATCTACCATGTTATATTTACAATCATATTTATCCTGTTTACTAATCACTTTACCATTCCGTTATCTGTTATCGTATTTATAATAATTCACGTAACTTTCACGGAAGATACAAAAATAAAAATTGAACATATAATCGGTTCGATACATTTTTAAACACTCGGCATGCATACGTACACCGTTTTCAGTATTCGTATTAATTCTATTCCAAAGATAAGGATGCAATATATAACCAGACTTTCTAAGAAGACTGATCTCGTGCAGCATTAAATTCTTTCCACATAAGGATGTGTTGTAATTTGTTGCAGCAAAATTACATTGAAGTATTCCTACAGCGTACGTATACAATTAATAGTAATTGCCTGACTTTTCTAGGCGAACATATATATACCATGATGTATACCATGTAATAGGACGATGAAAGCTATCAGGAACATTACCAATCTCCCGAACATAGAGTCCTCCCATAAAATGAAAAAAAGCTCGAGCTTTCCAAGTAAGTTGGCCGGTAGCGAGGAGTAGAAAAATATTTTTCCTCGGGGCGATGGAAGCGGTAGCAACGGATGTTTGCTACGCTCGTGCATTCGTTGCGAGTTGCACGTGCTCCGCACAGAAGCATTAACGCGCGGAGAAAACGGGCACGCGAGCGCGCGCGCCACGTTTACGCTCGTCTATAAAAAGAAGCCATGTCATCGCTAACAACTAGTTGTCATACGACATCGAGCATAGCGTTACAGACTGCAAAAAGAGAGAAAGAAAGAGAGAGAGAGAGAGAGACTCGATCGAATTCATCGAGACACCGGTTTCGATTCAACGATCAGCGCGACGAAGAAATCACAAGACTATGTCACGACGCATCGTTAGACTCTGTTGTACTCAATCGAGCTTGGACTGTTAGAGACGTTTTTCTACTTGAAAATGCTTCTAAAGAGGGATTGTAGGATGATTTGGGGCAAATGGAGCTTACAATGAGAGAATCTATCGTACTATTCTTTTTCCCTTTCTCCTCGTTTTCGTTCTCCTTTTTTCCTTTCCATTTTTGGTTATAACAAGTTGGAGTTTTAGAAAATGTTGCTGCAAGGCTGCTTTTTATTAATTCAATTTATGGCTCATACATACATATTGGATACGCTAGATGACGATCCAAGCGTACGTTGAAATTACAAAAGTAGCTCCATTTTTTATGTGATTTGGAGCAGGTGAAATAGTTACGACAAATCGTATAAATTGAAGTAAAATAATAATAAGAAATCCTTGCCGGATATTGTATCCTTTAACATTTATTTAATATCGAATTCATGTTTCGATACCTAACACATTTACCATACACTTACCTACCATGCTAGTAGCACAGGAAATATTCCGTGACCCATTGTACGTTCATCTTCAAACAATTTAAAGTAAGTAGAAAAGAGGAAATGTTACTTAAACAGAGGAGAACGAGGTTTGTTATTTTACGCCACATTCGTGGAAAGCATTTAGAATTTACACTTTCTATACTCTTTAAATATTGTCACGCGTACGGTACCCACGTTTAATTGAGTGAAAATACAGTATTCTGGAAAAAACTTCACCTAATCAATCTACCCACCCGATATTATTATAAATCATTATAACGACTAACTTTGCATTTTGGATTCGGTCCTTGTTGCCTCGATATCGTGTCGTGTAGAATTTTGCTCGAAATTATCTTTTTGAAAAATAATTTCATAAATATAAAGCAACATAGTTTGCAGGACCCGACTTTCCAATGCGAAATGTTCACTTTGTACGCAAAATAGTTGTACGTTAACTCTCTCAAATTACATTTATCTCGAGCAACGTATCTTAACTTAAACACACAACTATACGCAAATAAAAGTCACGTTTCACAATTCAGCAGAAACTCATTAAGAAAAAGTAACTCGCAACTTCTTGTTCCTCGAATAATTCGAGAAAAAAAATTCTTGTCAAAATGTTAAAAATTTGAATGTTAAAGAAATCCTGAGCGTGCCACGGACAAAATAAAAATCGCATTGCACTGTAATCGTTCATCTTATCGAGGTCTATGCCTATTACAATCTTTCTGCGCAATTAATCATTATCTAAATATGTACGTATTTCTATATCTTAATTTACTATACAGATTGTACATATTTCTACTTGTTGGTAATTGGTATTTCGTTTCTGTTCTCATTGGATGAAGTATTGGGTAAGTATACATTACCACCTAATGATAAACTCCGCAGTCACTTAGTTGTCAACCCAATAAAAACGAAAGCCGCTTGAAGTAAAAGCATCGGTCGGCTTTAATAATTTTGAAACTGACGAAATTCTGTTGCAGAACCTGCCGGCTCTTTCATACAGATTCATGTCAAGATGCACTTTGTGAACGTTCAGCGACGAAGGCACACCGAAGAGACGCATAGACGCACGTATAATGGGGCTGTGACGAGAGTGTCAACATCCATTTTAATAATTTCGAAAAGGAGTAATTCGAAAGCACGGCTTAATCTGCGAGACATCAGTAAAATTGCGAAACGTGCCTACCTTGGCGAGAATTACGTAGACGTTAAAATCTCTGCCAAAGTATACTTTAAATACGATATTTTTTAACACATAATACTATACGGTACGACCACACAGTAGCGCACTTATCAGTTTAAGACCTATGACCTAATGCCCATGTCGAGAAATAGGCGTGTTACGACTTAAAAATAACTTCCACGTTACCTCCTTAATGAGGTCACGTAATTCCACGCAAACCGTTTCTCTAAAACAAAACGTTCGACAATGAAGTTGCAATCGACACGTAGAAAGACAGAAATAACCGACATTTCACAATTCCCTCTATTATCGTTCTATGGAAATAAGGGGAACGACAAAGTAGCTTTTAATACGCGTTACACGTATCGAGCACAATTGCGAAATAACGGCAAACATCGTATATTATTTATTATACGATAGATGATTTATGCTGCAAATTATTTTACATTCGAATGGAATTCGATTTGTCACATACTTTTTTTTTTTAGTTGTTGCATCGTTTAGCTTTCCGGAATTTCATCCCCACAGTGTTCAGGAAATTCAGACATTTTGAAGAAATTCAACGTCGGAGGCCACCCCTCGAGAAAAAAAGAAAGGAATTGAAAGGCTCTGTCACGTTGTTTGCACGAGCGCAGCCCTCCTGTTAGTCAATTCAGCGAAAACACGAAAGAGGTGGAGAAGAAACAAGAAGAAAGCGAAGAAAAAAGAGCCGGATGGGAAGGGTTGACAGAAAGAGCTTTTTTGCCGGGATGCTATCGTTCGATCAAACAAACGTCCGACTTCCCGTCGTCGTCGCAATTCCGCTCTTTGTCCTGAAATTTCGCGCACGTCCGTTGAAGAAAAAGCTTTTCTACGCAAAAACATAACATCCGATCGACATGTTAACCCGCGACTGCACTTGAACCTTCGTTATCCACAAGATCTGTGGTCCGAATGTTCCACTATCCAAGAATTACGCTATCTAAACGTTTTATTTTTATTAACGGAACAATATTTTTGGATTCTGCCCTTTTCTATTATACAGGGTGAGTAAATAAGAAGTACTGTCTGAAACAGCTCGTTAGCTATTGGCTCTATGGAGAAAGGTTTTTAACGAATTGTATCGCACTTGAAGGAACTCATCGGATGGATGCAATTTTATTTTTTTATATACTATATTTTCTGAGACATCAAGGTGACCTCGCTTTCTTTAATAGCCGCCGTATATATTTTATCACACTACTCGATTCAGCTGGACATTCTTTGCAAAAGAGTATTAGCCTATTTATACCGGAGAGCCGTTAGTTCGACAGATATTTTATCTGTCTAATTTGTTAAATTTAACACATGGAAGAAGGTTACCGTTTCACGTTTTTACCTGTCTTTCATACGTTAAATTTATGCTCCCGCAAATGTCAATTCTGCTTCCTTAAGTCGAGATAAGTTTTTTTTTTTATTTTATTTTGGTTATTTTACAATTTGTCCTTGCGGACATTTGATAAAGTGTTATATCTTGTTGGTGAAGAAAAAAAAAATATAAATAAAAAATAATATAGCATGTGGGCGGCTACCCCCAGCGGAGTGCCAGCTTCGTTTTTTTTCTAAGTTATATCTTTTATGAGAGATAAGTTTACGCGAAAATGCTCCGATTTCGAATGTCCAAGTCATAGGAGAAGGTTAAAGGACAAATTACGTAATCCACTTTAACGACACGAAACTTGTAGGTTTGGCTTTAGATCACAGTAAGCTACGGTATACAACTAAGCAGCTTATTACGAATGTACACCATCCAAGTACGAAAATGACGCTTACACGGAAACAAGGTCGAATTGCTCCTTCGACCTGCGTTCATTGTTGAACTGAGCTTGAAATTTGACGAGGTGCCCGGTATGTTGGGATCGTACGATCGTTTCACGGTTTTGCAAAGCTTCTGTTGCGTGGGCAAACACAGGAAGATCGTGTGGGTTGGAAGTCCAAGTCTCGCCAACGCTAGTTTTGCTACGGTTTCCAAGGCTAAGCCGAGAGGGAGAAAAAAAAAAGCAGGCGAGAGAGCATGTACGAAGAAAGGCGACCAAACGAGCACTCAGAATTTTATGACATTGCAAACACGTGCGAGTAACTGAGAATTGCATCTAAATTGCTCTTATAAACGATATTCAAGGAGAATTTTATGGCGAGAAGGAAGCCGGCGCGATTCTCGATAGATATAATGGAATAAGGTTTTATAGCAAGATCCGTTATTGTTTATAAAGAGCAAAGTTATATCGTACATAGTTTATAAAATTTGCATTACGAGTGTAACAGATAAAATTCAATGGGCGAATAAAGTGTGGAAAAATGTTATTCCAACGTAACGAATACAGGTGATTGCATTGAATTAGCGTCTCTTTTACTATCAGAATCGTTTGGGTAAAATTGGAAAAGTGATTATTATAAATTACTCGTAACGAGTCATAATCGTGAAACAAGAAGTTGCATAAATATTTTATAAAATATCTCTGCTGTTCGATACGAGATAATTTGAAAATTCATTTTGACTTTTTCCTTCTGTTCCGGATAACATCGTCCGATGCTAATTAGATAGACATTAATTAAACTAAATTACTTGTTTAAATGCGACTTGAATTTAAATCGACGTTTAATTGAAATCCAGACGTTTAAATTCGAATTGAATTCAAATTGGACATTACGGTAACAACTTTTGAATTTTATTCCTCTGGCATAACTAATTCAGTTCATAATTCATAAGAGTTCACATGTTCGTCAAAAATATCTTAATTAGTATCGAGTTACCACTTATATCAAGCCTGGTAATAAACAAACGATCGTTACTACACGGCTAATTTCTACTAACATCAAGCAGAATATCGCGTAACATTGTGTCAGTATCGTTTGAAGCAGTCTCTCTCGTAACATTTTATTCGCTATAATTATGATCGCGATACAAGTTCAAAGTCGACTGTAACAGGTTACGTTAATTCTATCCATAACGAGCCAATTTAAGGTAATACGATATCAACTACGTTTCGTTAAAAATAATAAAAGTTTTGTCAAAAACTTCGCAAGTTTACAAACGATAAAAACATCAAAATAAAGTATCTTAATAACGTAACGAGTCATATAAATTATTGTGTAGAATCGATGATAAACATGGTATGTTTTCTTCGTAATAATAACGAAACGTTATAATTATTTTCCGTGGGACAAAATTGTGTAGTATCGTTCATATACTTCATTAGCTATGTATAAAAACTGTTTCGAAATAATAAATAATTCATTATGACCGTAAGGTACGTATTCTTACAGCTAATAATTATATCCTGCCCTTTGGATTAAACTTAATTAATGAAATAGATTGCTAAATTAAATTGGACTAACATTAATTTAGTTACTTAGCTTGCCCCTTGCCAATTTTCATATTATAATTTGTATAATATAATTTATTACTTGTTCGTTAATTTAATCGTTAACTGTAATTCTTGTATGCGCGCAACATACATTACAAATTCAATTCCACTCATCTAAATTCAATAATTCTGCAATTCTGAATACTACATTCGAGGCAACAACTCGGTTTAATCTGAAATAACGTCGTTCTCAGACAACGTTACTACCAATAAAAATACTCGAATACTCGTGCATCTGGTGAAACGCAGCAATATATACGTTCTTACGTACACGCAGACATAAATGCGAATTCCTATCAAATTACGACCTTTACACATCGTAGCTGTTGCTTGAGAAACTTGTAATACTCTATTATGCAATATTAAGTTGCACCGTGAACGCACCGTTCCAAACAAACTCTCTCGAATCTGCCCGTTTACGACAAGCATTCAACTTATTTCCAGCTACGTTAAAATCAAAAGGTACATCATACAAGGTACAAATATGCCGCTGATAAAATCGATAACGTATCTTTAAGTTTGTCTACCGGAGAAGACGAGTTAGCTCGTTGCTCGTTTCACCATCGATTCTGGTAATACAAAAATAGCATAAGCAAATTCGTCACTCTAACCATTAATTAGATCAGCATCCGTAATAACAACGAAATAAAAATAAATTTTACAACTACAGCCTATAAATTGGGATTGGAACTTTCTGCCAGAGTATCACACGATCTCGATACATTTCCATTTCATCATAGCGGTCAAAGATTGATCTAACGTCGGAGATGCAGCGTTAGTAAAATCAACTCTTATGCCCCAAGGCATTCACTTCCAACTTCATCGCGAAGCAACAATAGCTGAAATAACACGAAACCTTTAAACCAACCAAATAACCTTCCACGTATCCATCGCGTTTTTCCATCTTTCGTATCCATTAGCAGGCGATCGCTCCCTTCGTTCCAGCGCCTGGACGAGGAAAGATCAGCGGAAGGATCCTGCACTAGGAATCGCTGCC
Source organism: Bombus pascuorum (assembly GCF_905332965.1). Taxonomy (NCBI): domain Eukaryota; kingdom Metazoa; phylum Arthropoda; class Insecta; order Hymenoptera; family Apidae; genus Bombus; species Bombus pascuorum. The sequence continues at coordinate 6,659,119 of NC_083496.1, read as the reverse complement.
GGTTGGAAGAAAAACTTGGCCGCAAAAGAGCAAATCGGAGCACGAAACCGAGATTCTAGCCTCGGCTAGAAATTCCGAGTACGTTGACCGAGCACGCGAGCGCGCGCAACTTTCATGCCGCGCCATTGCTGTAGGTCAGTTACCTGTTTCTCGTTGGACGTTTAGCTAATGCACGCAGCTTCGTAATCCGAGGCTTCCCTCGTAACCGCGAAGATTAAAATTATGTACACCGTACGGCGGAAAAAGAGCGTTCCCTCGCTTACCAACGTCTTACCATCGTTCGCCGATGTTGCCGGGGAAACAGGAAGCGTACGCGGTGCCCGGTTTCTTCTAACAATGTGGCACGCGTTTAAAAATAGACGAACCTTTGACGTAACATGTTCAGCATTTGGAATTCACGACTTAACACAGACCGCTGAACGTTGAACGCGTTGAGAATTAGACAAGATTCCGGCTGTTTAGTTGGACAGCTCTCACACTCGATCGTATCGCAGCTCGTGGCTCAAAATTTATGATACAGGCGAAGCGAAGGCGGTTAATAACGAATGAAGATAAGACGGAAATCGAGAGTAAAAGAATTGCGTTGACGAACCGCGAGAATTATTTTTTTCCGGAGGATCTTTTCTCCAGAAGACTTTGGAAACTTGTTCGCTTGTTAATTATTACTAATACGTTAATAGTAACGACGCGATGTAAGCAACACTTTGTTAAAAAGGGAAGAAAATCGTACTGCAGGGAAATCGAAGATGGTAGAGTACTTGTTCGTTTTCTTTGGGAAAATGACATGGACAGGGCTCGTTTTTATTTATATAGGCTCTTACATGAACTAAGATTGCGAGTCTATGAAAGAAACGATAACTACGCAGCAATATTTGGCCTTCTGGGTTTCATAAAAATGAATGTAACTTCGCAACGAAGTTTCTGTTGCTTGAGAAATTGCGTAGCGAAATTGCGCTTTCAAATTTTTCATTTAAGAGAGAATAGGGTAGGCGATGAGAAGATCGACGGACCAGGGTTTGCCTGTTTAGAATCCTGGCAAAACCGGAAGAATTTGCTGAGCTTGCTTACAAACTGGTAATCGGTTCGTGGTTAACGGTAACGAGAGTCCTTTTCCAGTCACGGTAATTACTGTCTGTAGCTCGGCGAGCTGCATGCATCGGCAGATTCGTGGGCCAGCGTGGCCGATCGATCGGAACAATTAGTCGTAAGACGACATCCACCGTGTTTATGGCTCAATAAATAAAATGCACCAGTTTATCAGGCTCGTGTTTTATATTTTGCTTAACGATAAAACCTCTGCCACGAGCAAAACGAACAATTCTTCGTAACTATAAAACACGAGCAGTTGAAGCAGAGGAAAAAGAGGGGAAAGAACGACGATTAATCAAACGTAATTAAATAATAAAAAGTCAAGCTGCAATTATCGAGAAGACTGTAAATGATAGTTATACATACCGGGTGTATCATAAAATGTGAGATCCGCTTTAGGAGAGGATAACAAGCATCGAGAAAGATTCGTACGAAGATACGTCCTATCTGGCCTTGTTTCAAAGTTACAGCCATTTTTGTGCCTCGGTAATCCGCAACTGTTTACCTTCGTAAAAACGTGCTCGAAATTGCTGCCCTCGATCCTGTATGCAACCTTGCAATCACCGTATCAAAGAATTTCGCCATCTTTCAAAAATTCCAGGTGTACGCAGAATAATACAAACTGAGGGTACTCGTTTCGAGCACCTTCTGAATGAACGTAAGCAGTTGCGGATTATCGAAACACAAAAGTAGCTTTTCCCATTGCTTTTGTGCCACCTGTCTACTCTTGCAATGAGTCCCACGTGTTGTACGTGGCTACAATTATTAACATTAAATAATGTCAATAATATTTATTAACATTAAAACGATACACACTTACGCGTCATTTCACGAAAAACCTCGGTGTGTAACTTTTATATCAGATGATTGATAATCGAAATAAATAACAATTATTCCTGATGTTTTTATTCGACTGATAATTTATTAGCGGCGATATATTTCACGTTCGTGTGGAAATAATAATTAAGATAACAAATAGGAACGGAATATCTAATGAGAAACATTAATTCGATAACGTAAAACATCTCTTTTGATATACAGTCGAATATTAATGCGGGATTGTTTCCGCTGCACTGTGTCCCCTTGACGAATTTTTTACTCCCGTTCAAAAGAAGGACAGGAAAAGAGAGGGGAAAAAATTGAACGAACGCGTTCAAAAGTAAACGCGACTTTGCAATTTGCATACCTGTCGTGTTGCCAAAATCGATAGCCGACCAACGAAACCAAAGGACACGGAATCCCTGACGCTGCCACGCATCGCTCCTTTTACGTATCGTACACACAACGTTATCGAGAACAGAAAAAGACAACGACGTGGGCAGCTATACAGCCACTGAATATTAAACAATTTCATTCGAACGACAACTCACCATCGCTAAGCTGACACCGTTCGAGAAAAGGCGTTGCAAAGATTCCATTGTAATTGGAATGGACTGTGCTACACGAGATAATTAAAGATTAAGAAATTAGTTCAAACGAGTTAATTAATTACTTAGTGCTATTATTATTACCGTGCAGAAGTCTCGAACCATCTACGATAATGTTCACTAATGATATTTTGGGCAAATATTTCCACACGATGAAACAATTGGTTGGATATTTCCTTTGTAAATTTATATTTATAAGGCGGAGTAACGTAATAAGCTTTCTTTAACGCGCAAATGATTATAATTAATTTTGTAATTAAAAATTATAAATTCACAATTAGAAACGTAAAAACTAAAAACAGAATTAAAGTATCCAGCGCCGATAAAAATAAAAGTATGAATTGCTTTTTTAGAAACGCCAGTTGCTCATCTACCGTACACGTGTGTGACTTATTAATTTTAAAATGGTCCTTAAAATCAGCATCAGAACGAAACAGTGAAATTTTATTCAAATAATCGTCTTATCAAGACTTTCTCTAAATTGCAAGTATAGACGTTAATTTATGTAAACTTATACATGCTTACAATTAATCAGAAACTAACATTATTTAGAGAAGATAATTAGTAATATAAATTTATCATTTCTCAACTTGCGAAACTCGTTCGAGTCCCGTTATTTTTCCTCTCTATAACGTACGTCCGTATACAAAGCAATACGATTTGAAAAGTCATACTTTCTACTGGTCAAATGTAGAGTAAAATAGTTGAACTGAATTTGTAATTCTTTTTTGTTACACTTTTTCGCACGTGTATGTATAACAATGCCAAACGTAATTAAAATTCCGCGACGAAATAAATTCCGGATACGTAGTTTAAAAATACATTTCTGCTGATCAAAGTGAAAAATATTTGCAATGTCGGGATAACGAGTAAGTACCATTCCTGGATTCTTTCATTGCGACCTATTCGAAAGATAAACTATGTAATAAGGAAGAGAAACGGTTCGTGAAGCGCTTGTCACGCGACGTCTACCTTCACCGAACCACGAAACGCAGTTCGCTCCAGTTGTATCACTCATCCTATATCTTAAAGCGATAAATATTAACAATTTTATCTGTCATGTAACAAGCAGACACTTCAAACATTTTTTGCAGATCGTGTATCGAGACACTAGAAAATATCGCGTTTACAAAGAGTAAAACAATCGATAGATTTAAAAAGCAAGACATCGCTCAAGTCGAGTAACAACGAATAGCTTCAGATGTGAAGTACGCGAAGTATACGGAAGTATACGGAAGAGCAGCATAGAAAGTAGTACGTTCGGTGAGTTTTATGTAAAAGAGAAAATTTCTTTGTTAAATATCGAGCAAAGAGACTTCGAATCCCTGCAAAGCTTGATAGCTGCCTAAAAAGAAGCATAAAACTACACTCAAGCGCGGAGAAAGTAGAACGTGTTCTTTAAATTTTATGTAAAACAGCGATTAGCTACCTAGATAGCTTGTTTTTCAAATTAGGCGTAATCTTGTTTTCCACGTCCATGAAAATGAAAAAAGTTTCGATTTCAAGAAATACAAGATCGTTTCGCTACTTAACATTCCACCTTTTTGCACCTGAGTGTGTTTAACCTTATTAACCAGCGTATTATTCCTTTTAGAATCGTTCCATAACTGAGTTTCGTTTCACAAAAAAAAAGAAGAAGAAGAGAGAATGAAATATCTCGTTTCACCTTGTCGATTATCAGTTTATTACAGAATCTAGTACTTTTAACACGATTACTTTTATATTCTCGTAAGATGCAGTACGAAATACAAGTATCGTGCTAGCTTCAGACTCAACAACATTGTGATATTCAACGGTAAGCGAATAATTAATTTCCCCGAAAAAATAAAGAAAGAAAAACTGAAATTAACTCGCTGGTTAAAAGGTTAACCCCTTGCGGTCTTGTGCCAGACCAGATTCGACATTTCATTACGTCCGATTCTGTTCAGTCGCAAGAATATTCTACAAAATATATTCTCTTATGTACTTAACTATCTCGTGCGCTGCACGCGTACATACATGCGGATGATAACAAGACTTAACGAGGTACTAAAACATCGTGTCAAAGATAGAGACACGTTTATGAACGTATACAATTTGTGATAATTGCGTTAAATGAGCCGGTACGTTAACGTAAATTAAATATTAAATAATAACATCGTAGACAAAATTGAAATTTTACAAAGTCGCGGACAGGAACGTCTCTATTCGATGGAAACGAATGGACGCGAATACCGGTGACAAAAATAACATATATCTAAACAAAACATACAGTTAAATTATCACCTACGTTCGAAAGTGTCTTATCCAGATACTTTCTCAAGTATCTTTCCAAAGACGAACCGGTTGGGATAAAATGTCGAATGCTGCTCGGACCGCAAAAGGTTGATCAGCCCATCTAGCAACAATTACCTTCCTTAAAACCGCATTTGCGCCAGAAAGTTGGTCCTCCGCCCGACTCTTCACCCATTCGAAAACGAGCAAATCGCAGAATCAGATGGAGCACGCGATACGCGACTCGACGTGAAAACGCTCCAAGCCATTCCAGAACCTCCATCACCACGGTGTTGCCGGTACACGCGACGCGCGCGAGAAACGACCAAACGATTTCTATCAAAAATTGCAGCGATCGACGGACTATCGCTCGAGATCGCCGTACCGATCGATCGACGCACGAATGGCGAGGAGCAAAGAAAAAACAAACAAAAAGTCTGGGCGACAATCGGTTGCGTAACCGATCGATTTCTGAAACTGTAACGTGATTTGCCGAACGGGTAACTTTCCCGGAGGGTTCAACGTCCTTACCAAAACGAGCCTGAGTATCCAAATCATCCAGACGGAACAAGCTTGTTGCGCGCAAAAGTCTCCGGTGCTCCGGACGCAGACGGCTCGTTACTTTTCCGGAAACGCGTGCATCTTCGAGTTACCGGACGCGGGGGCGTCGCGTTTCCGTTTATGCTACGCGTTTATCGATCGGTTACACGTAACGACGGACGAGGACGCGGGGTAGGTCGAAGAAAACGACGAAAACGGATGAAAGGGAGGAACTGGAGGCACGCGAGAAGACAGACGGCCGAAGGAGAGACCGGAGAAAGACTGGTTGAGTTCCAACGAACGAGCCAACGAACGAGCCAACGAAAGAACTTCGCACTGTTTCGTATGTGGATCGCGATACACGCACCGATGACCACGTTAACTATTTAACGTGCGGTTGTTAAGCACATTACACAACGAAGACCGAGCAACGAATAGATAGATCGGTGGCTGGATGAGCGCGAGCAACGTCGTTCCTATGGGTGAAAAACACCTTACAGTGTGTAAATACAGGGTGCGATTGTGCGGTGTGGCTATAGGAACGGCTAGGCGCGAGGTGATTGCTCGCGTAAACATAAAGGAAGAATCTATTCGATACGGAGCTTCTCTGTTCTCTCTGGCGATTCTATTCGAGAAAATCGGTTTGAAGAAATCGTTAAGTGCGCGTGAACTTGACTGAGAATTGGTCGTTGTGCAACGCGTCGCGCGAGATCCATTGGATATACGGTGTGTGCGATTTTTATTTATCGTTGCAAATACCTATTTCGAAAGTATACCGAGTATATTGGTCTGTTTTTATGGTACAAATAAAGGGATCACGGAGATGCCAATTCAATTTTGTTATTCTTGACTAGCATCGTATTTTCAGCCATAAAATCTTATTCGCCTTGTTCGTGACATTAATGACGAACCACTCTGTAGAAGAAAGTTCTGCAGGAAACTAGATACAAATACCAATTAAGGATAATCATAAGATAGCTTTCAACCTTCCATCTGTATGTTATTTAGGGTTTTCGTGATAAAACAATTCAATTCGTTCGTGATTTATTAATCGTTTAACACAATCTTACGATAATGCGAACAATTTTCATATATACTTGAAAGATATTCTAGAGATTGTTTAATTACAAAGCTAATTCGACATGGCAGAGCACGGATGTAAATAAAATAATCAAATTACCATCACTGCATCGTATATGTTTTACAGAATCGCTAATCGAAGAATACAATTTCAATCTGGCACAGCATGCTCTGTGTTGGGGTTAAAGCGAAGCAGCAGTATAACACGTGCATGAAAATTGAATAGCATTGTTCGCAAAAGGCGCATCGACCGGCTGATCAAAGCTATTTTAACTTCCTAACGAGATTAGGGATACACACCTTCCCTGTGGAATTCTGATCAAACTACCGCTTCGGTTCAACAACCTCTTTAACACGCTATAAATTTGTTTCATAAATTAGCGATCAGCGTTCGGTGTCTGAGACTGGATTTGAACAAATTCGATCATCTGGATACGCGGAAGAAAATAATGAAATCTGAAAATTACATTATAAGAAAAATATTCGAAGCAAAATGGTATTTCTCGCTAACAACAAAAGAAGCGATTGTTTCTATTCAATTTCAAAAATATAACCGTATATGTGTCTTAATGAATTGAGAAGAAGGATCCTATAATCGATAGCGTCGAAACAAAACGTAAGAAATTCTTCTAAAACAAGTAGCTCGTGTCACTAAAAATTACGTGCCCCTTACGTAATAAAAAAAGCATATAAATATAAATCAGAAGCATATCCTTCATTAACAATTGAGTTAATAACATTTACTTAATCGTAGTTACAATACCACGATATTTTGTATTAACTCCTACTAGTTATTAATATTGAAACAATTGGAAGATAAGCTGATATAAAAATAATTTACTTCCTACTTGCAATAATGAAAAATATATTTGAATCGAAATATCATCTTTCGTTGACAATAAACGAATCGATAACGTCTTCTTAACTTCAAATATTATGTTGTTCTTCGGATAAGTTACATCGCTCGGTATGTTACATACCATAAAAGAACATAAAAATCTTTGAATCATCGCAATCGGAATGATAATACCGTTATCCCGTGCGAGATAAATCGCGTGGCACATGAAACGATGACTGGCGAACAAGGCGTATGTGTTGAGAATCGTATACGCCAGGCGCATAACTTGCAACGTGAGCCATGTATCGGTTCTCCAGAAGAGAATCGCGTGTGCCGATGCGTTTCACGTCCGATTAACGCGCATAAGCTGTAAAACTCGGCATCTGGCCGTCGACTTTCTACTTTCCTCTCGTCGAATTACCGGGACACTCTGATGGGTGGCCCACCGGTTTGGTTCCCCGCGGCACCACTTCTCGCCGAACCGGTCACGACCAAACCAATAACCGAATTGCAACGAAAGTGCTTCCAGTGATTTTCGCGCAGGATCGAGGACGAACGAAAGGTAAATATCGCTTTTCATCGTGCTCGAAAATGAAACGTGAAAGCGACTTATTAGGACAAGATGGTTCTCGTCTTGCAATATCCGATCTTCTGCCGGTGATTGATTTCTTTGCTATAATTTAATTTTATTTTAATTTTGATTTCAATCGCATCTTTTTTCTTTTTTTTTTTTTTTTTTAGGGCCTGGGCTCTTTACGCGTGAACCAATGCACAGTATGAAATAATATCGGTAGTGAGATCAGTTTTGGAAATAGCACTAGCTGTATTACTCTTATATAAAGTTTATACATAGATACGTAAGTATTTGTATAATTTAGGGGCATGTATGTAAGTTTAAATCGTATTCAATGAGACTTTCTTACATCGTAGCGGGGAATCGACGAATGTATTCGATTTATCTTCTTTGATGTCAGGGAAAGTTGTCTATTTTTCCTTTTGTTTTCTCCGGGAATTTTTATAGATTCGTATTATTTTGGATTTTTGATAAATCTGTGTCGTGTGGATCTTATCAGCTCTTTAAATACGGCTGGCGTCGATAGACGATGAATTGTAAATTTTGTAAATCACACATTTTTAGTTTTAATTACGTTTCAGGAAATTATCGACGAATATGTTTTATGATTATTTTACTATACGAAAACTTATAATTTTCTGTTTATCGTGTATCATTTTTCTACGAAATAAATATTTGTATTTGCGTGTAGGCGTTTCCCAAGAACAGGTCCATTTGTTCACATGTATTATATTGATAAGGGTATCGTATTTAGCTTCCCACTTGTTTTCATATCTTTTTACTTTTCGAGGAAATTATTTATGAAAATGCACTGGTATTTAAACTATTAACGAAACTACGTTTCATAATTTTGTGTACTTCAACAAACTTAGGTATACCAGAGTGAAATTGGTATTCTCCATAATTTCTGCGTCTATAAACGTTGACGAAAATTAAATGCTTCAAGTTGGCTATTAAAATTGAATCGGACATTAAATTTTCGGAACTAATTTTAAACAAAACCTCGATTACCACAAATTTTACCTTAAATATAATTTGTATTCCAAATAGTATAATTATGATTTAATATAATACTATATCTTTCGTATTAATAAACATGTTTCCTACAATTTAGTACTGGTATAGTTTGCTATAGTATTTAAAAGTACGTACTAAAATTCAGCGGAAGCTTGCGAATTCGTTAATTAAGGACTGTTCTTTTTCGTTGATTTTTAAGAATGACTTTTAAGATAACGAATTCCAAGAGAAGGCTAAAAATCGATGTAAAAGAAGCAAAAAAGAAAGGAGCGATCGCGAACAAATGGCCGGAAATTCTAACTGATCGTATCTATGATTCTTGTTCTCCTTCTTCGTTCGATGCAATGATCGTTTCGAGTCAGCACTGTCTGACCATGGCTAGCTCTTCGTTAATTACAACGGGTTAATGACCGACGATTTCATACTCCACGGTAAGGAAGTGTGTCTTCTGGATGTCTTAATACGTCCGTAACTTCTTGGATATTCGATGTTTCGTTAAAGGCAGAGTGCTTTTACAAAAACTTGTGGAACAGGTGTAATAACACTTCGTTTGTGAAAATAATTGCGAGAATCCGATTAACAACTGTTCGAACAAATATGGCCTACCTATTACAACGTATTTAATTATTATTTCATACCTATTTATTCGAATATGAATATTTACATAGAATTTATCTTCTTTCGTTTTATCGTTTTATTCTTCCATGTCTTTGAATAATAAAAATGTTCTTAGTTTTTTGGTTTCACGCAGGAATCGAGGACGCTACAATCCCCACCGCTTTGCAACTTCAACTACGACGCTGCACTGCAGCAAGTACCTCGATAGACGCAGCGTCTATAGTTCGCGTCCTTAACGTAACAAAGGAGAATGTTAAAAACACGGGCATTTTTCAATCTTCTTGCGAACGAAAAATTCTAGGAAAACATTCAAGAGCGTCTCTCAAAGAACGAAACACGTTACTAGCATACTGGCATAGCTACGATAACTTGCGTTATCCGAAATGTGATGGGGAAGTTGAAGAGAATGAGAGCAAAGGTGTAAAAGCGGCAGCGACCTGACTTATCTATGCGTCACACTTAATCTTCGTTTCTTTCAAATTCTGAACCAGCTACAGAATAATTTTCATCCATCTCGACATGATAATTTTTCAGAAATTCGACTGATAAATCAATGGATGTTCGAAATCCAGCAAATCTAAAGTACATTCAAATCGTTGCTACGTGAGAAGAATATTACGGTACGTACGTACTTCGAATTTGGCTGATTCCAAACTTCAATTGATTCACCAGCAGAATTTCGAAAGAATTGTTTCCTAGATGGATCGATAGCAAAGAAAGACGAAGGTTAAAGTGTAACGCTTGGGTAAGTTCGATCGTTGTCACTTTTTCTCGTCTTTGCACTCGTTTCTTTCAACTTTCCCATCACGTTCCAGACTAAATGCTAATCACTAAATGCAACTTGAGAGATGCTCTTAAACGTCCTCACGAATTTTCAAGAAAACTGGAACTATCCTCGTTCGCAAGGAGATTCAAAATTGCCCACTTCTCAACACCCTCGTTTTCTCGTATCTTCACAGGTTAAATATAATATTTATAAGTCTCCGAATGATTTGCTTCGTGGTTCCCTCGAAAGAAACTCGCGACCTGTCTTAGCGTTTCGTAAAGCGCTGCGACTCTTTCAGATCATTGAGATCTCGCGCTAGTAACACTGTGCGATTTGGCAGCTTCTCGCTTCCAACAACGCAATCATCCGCTTCAGCGCGCGTTACATCATTAGAGATACATATAAACCTGCGAAATCGCACAGCATCGACCGAGAATGACGTAAAATCGCAACCAGTCGCGTCGCTCGTCCGCATCGCACCTTACATGGTCAAGATCTTAGGCCTATTCGAACACAGGAACGATTTTCTCTACTTTCTATAGCCGATATATATCCCCGTCGATGAGTCAATAACCTGAATTGCATCATTGCAAAATACAACTGCACATGGCGCGTGTGCAACCGCACTTACGATCAACCACGAATCACGAACACGAGCGCTGCTCTGGCTTGCTTGGTGCACGTGCGCGCACGCGTGCACGCGACACGCATCGTAATATGCATATCGCGCGTTTATACGTATACGGATCGGTCACGCTGCCATGGGATAACTTCCTTTGTTGGTTAGACACGCGTTAAATTAAGCAGCTACGTACTCCATTTAGAAGGTAGAACGAGGGACGATTAACGGTCAAGGAGAAACTGCGGACATCTGACTGCCATAATTAATGAAAACGGTGAATCTGGCGTGAAGATGCGACACCAGATACCGAGGATGCCACTGAGGCGAGGCTATCTCACGATTATCCGCTGTTGGACGACTATGGATCGGAAGCTGGAAGGGAAGCGAGCAATTCAGTAACTGGCGGAAACTCGGTGATTACGAAGGTGTATTTGTAATACCTAAAACAGGCTGCTCTCTCGATCGATCAGACCGCAAAGTGGATGCTCGCGTTTTCGCCTGACATCTCTGGTTCGAGATTTGTTTCGTCGTTGATAATAACCGGTAGATGTTTTTCGATGGAATTTTTTGTAAGTTTCGGGAAGTTGAAGAACGTGCGGTGCTTATCAAAAGGAGAAAAAATGTCACAAACATTAGTCTAGATGTTATTAGTCTGGAAATGATTACCCACTTAGGAATGCTATGTGACAAGTAGACTGCGGATTTTTATGCGTTCTTATATCTTTACGATCGTAACTACAGAAATGGAACTTGGGTTGAAGTTTGTTTCATCGATTAAACAACATAATACTACTCTGAGTATTTTATATACTTTATGATAATATTATTTATATGAAGAATGTCTGTTATTGTCAAATAAATTTGTACGGTATAAGATCCTCAATTACTAAATAAGTCGAATCTAATTGAAAACTTGTTGCTGTCAATATCGTATTATATCTTGACAATAACTCGATAAATTATTGAAAGTGAAATCGTAGATAGTCGTCTTGGTTCACTGGCGCGACATGCTGGTTTGCACCTGTACTCGTTACACTACTCGTTTAGCTAAAAGGGAACATGATTTTGGCTCCGTTTTGTCTTGGTTCTGACGCGAATAGAAACCGAGAGTTCTCTCTCCCCTTGTGACCGCGTCAAGTGCTGTCTGGCAAGTCAGCTGGCACAACAGCGTACGCACAAAAACCAGTGCGTACGATGAGTCACCACGAACTTGCAGTAGCGGCGACAAGCCACGCTTTTCGACCGACGTGTTTCAAACAAGGCGAAAGCTCAGCGACGGAAATGTTTTAATTCGCGGAAGAAGCAGAACGAACGGAGGGAGAGAAAGTCGAATTTCTGCGTACCATCGTTTGCTCTCGTTCAATGCAGCTTTGTGAAACGCTTTCGTTACCGTAAACAAGGTGAGATGGTAGGAACACAGCGAAACGAATATCCAGTTATTTTCAAATTGTATAGTTTGCTACTTTCCTCTGTTTCCTTCTCTGTTCGGAAAGAAAAGTTCATTTACTTATATTTTTCTTCTATTATTTTTAAATCGTTTTAATTATCATTACCGCGAAGAAACAGCGTAGAGTTACTTTAAGATATTGTTTTCTGATGGTATTTTTTAATTACATCTTTTTACTTATTTTTCGAGTTGACCCAATTTTCAGACGAATCGCTCATTTTCTGTCACTGATTCCAACATCAGATTAATTCCAATTTAATTTAATCAATTAGATCCAAATAAAAAGTCTGTCATTCAACTAAATAAAAACTAAGAAAGTCAAGGACTTTACAGAAAAATCGACAAAGGATGTAATATATTTCAAACGAATATAAATATCTTAATCTTTGCGTTACGCAATAAAATATTCTAAAATCCTGCCAATGTTTCCCCAGCTTACGTCATATATTCATATGTCTCGCTAAGAATTTTAGTTTCTCTGCTATCTTAATTAACGTTGATATTTTTTAGGTCGTGTCGCAACTTAGTATTCAACGTAATGTTAAAAAAGATGGATCAATGAACGATCTAATATAAATTACGTTATATGCCTTTCTCTTCTGCGACAGCAGCACGAACAGCAGGGTCTTTCCACTTTGCTGGAATATACCTATGCTGCGGTTAAAACGATAACGATAAGCTCATGCAAATACTATCGCCCGCAAATTGTGTCTTATTTCATTTTTGATAATGCTTCCTAGAAAGATAAGATAGGATTACTCATAAGGCTATCGTTCAACTTACGCACACATACGAGTATTTATACTGGTACTTCTTCTAAGAAATAAAAACACCATGTATAATGAGACAAATCGCGTTTCCAGTTTCTTACATAATCTAAAACAACGTGCCACTTATTTCTATTGGGTTGGCAACTAAGTGATTGCGGCTTTTGCCATTAGGTGATATTGACAAAATCCGCAATCACTTAGTTACCAACACAATATATAATTAGTCACGTGAAAAAAAATTGTTTTCCTAATTTTCATACGTATTCTGTCCGTCACAAAGGATTTGAAACTTGAGTACGAATATGCATACGTATCTCAATGATTTATTACATCAAACTTCTTAATTTTTACGCCTATTAACTCCCCTCTCTTCCAGTTACTCTATGCGTCACTATGACGCGGTTGGGTGGAGACAAGTCGTTTTACGTTTGCAAAAATTGGATACAGGTAGGTAGTTGGTGATATTACGTAAAACTTGTAATTTAATCGATTTCCGATAAAAGAGTACCGCATCTTCTATTTTATTATTTCTTACTATTACCTAATTTCATCTTCTATTATTTTATTATATCGTATAGTTATTTTCATACAATACGATCATACGAACCATTGATATATCGTTATCGTCCTTTGTATCAAACGTCGATAGAAAAGACGGAAAAGGAATGCGATGAATCGATAGAAGTAAGGAATCTTCAAATAATGGATATTGAGAAATACCCGGAAACATCGAAAACATCTGGCATGAAGTAATCCTAGTAGATTCGGATAAAATATTTTAGATTAGAAACAACTGGTCTTTTTCTAAACGAAACGTTATATAGAAATACTATCTGCAAATCGAATTGCATGAATTTATTTCCGCCTCGAGATGGCCAGACTCGAGTTATCTCCGATGATACACAACCCTATCACACAAACGTCATTCGTTAAATAAATCTTGCGGTAACTGGTTTGATGGGATGAGCAATAGGTTGGTTTGATATGGAAGTTGCGATATCTACTACTGATTTCGTTTGATTTATTTAGAGTTCAAATGTAAATCGTGAATATACCATATGGAAGAAAGCGAGAAAACTTGTTTTATTTAACGTTGCTTCACATACTCTATGTAACATACACATATGGTTTTAAATTTTCACTTATGCATATAACGTATAACATACTGAAAGACACGTGTGTGTATATGTGAAAATAAAACACATGTGTTAATATATTTGTAATGAAATAATTAATTTAAATAACGTATCAACTTGCTTCTGTCTATCACACACGGCTCATAATTATCTCATATTTTCTCGTAATTGCTTGAAAGCATGAACGTGACACCTTGATTATTCAAAAGACGCTAATTACCCCGTTATTCGTAAAAATGCTAGCTTTTCGGCCAGCTTATTTTAGAAACATCATAAACAGTTTTTCATGCGAGCTAAATAATTAAGAGACTAAAAAGCCAACACGAACGATGGAATTTTATATCTGCAATTCGCGATTCGAGCTTTCTGTTTCCATTATGCTAGAAACGAAACGATTTGACAGAGAACAGTTCAATTCGAACTTTGACATAAAAATATAGAAATTCAAGACTACATGTACGATGATTCAATGAAAATCACAGGTGCTTCTCAGCGTGTGAATTCTAAAGACGATCCAGACAGAAACTTTACTTTTGAACAGCCTGATCAATCACAAATGCGATAGACGTCGATCCTCTCTCGGGTCTAACGAGCAAATTAATTTGCGCAATACCGGAAACACGATCGCGTAATCGAAACACAAGTCGTTGCGAACGTAGTGATCGACTGTATGTAAGATAGCCAAGCAGAGTTCGTTTTAATACCTGAAACTCGAAGGATAAGCATAGCACGGTGTTCGTACACCTACTGCGTGCACCCACGCGATCATTTGCACAAAATACGGGTAACTTGGAAAGTTGAAGGTGATCTTCTATCGTGGTAGCGCTTTCGTGGCGGAGCCGATCGAAATGTGATCGCCATTTTGTATGAATTTATGCGAATTATAGCGAAGGAAAGGGCACGCGACAGACCTTCGTCGCAAAGAAGATGAAACAGCAGGATGAAGTCACGACTGTGAGCAATCTGTGTGTTTTTGGCAGATTTCTTTTTTCTTTTTTTTTTTTCAAGGAAAATAATAAATTACCTGGGCGAGAGAGAAAGTTTACCTTGACATTTGTATTATCGCGATAAAGAAGATACGAAAGCAGGTTTTAGGCTTCCATTATATCGCTATAAATATAATTGTCTAGGTGTAATTATACTTAAGTACTCAAATACATAGATAGTTCTAGAGTTAAATATCAAGCCTGTATGATATATTGTATGATTGTATAATTTCAACTCCACGTTTTTCAAACCTCGTATATTTTGTTATTGCGAGTTGTTCCACGTTCCTTCTACGTTGTTCCAAAAAATAATGACCTACTTCCGAAGTATTCAGAAACGACCATAAACAATTAATCTTCGGCCAGCCTCTCATTTTTCTTCGATCGAACATTTAAGAAGTTGTTCTGTATTGTTTTAGCTGTTCTAAACGTCGCTTTGAAATATTATTTCAGTGCCATATTTAGCTTGTGAAAACATTTGAGAAACCCATGAGGGCGATGGACGTTTCTTTTCATTTTAACAACAATAACATAAAGAGTAGAAGGTTCTGTAAGGACTGCTTCTTTTGGAACAAAAGTACTTACACCGTTAGAGCAACTCAGAATAATAATTTGAAGACCAAGACTCGAACGAAAGGGTGACTATACTCTCTTGAGACTGGAAGTTGTTCCAGACTTACCCGTTTGAAACAATTACTTCGACCCTGAGAACAAGCCAAAACAAAGATTCGAAGATCGGCAGACAAATATAAGAGTAACTCTACTCTCGCTTCGACGACTTCCATTCTCCAGAAAGTTGATAAAAAGAAACGTGAGCATTTGCTCCAAAAGAAAAATGTAGAGAAATGTCCATTGTTTTATGGAGTCGGTTCTTTTCTTAAATTATTTCTTAAACTAGACACAATATCGAAATAATACTTTAGGACAGTGTTTAGAACGACCAGAATCAATCCAGAAGAACCTTCAAATATTCGATCTTCGAAAGGTACTTCTGGGAAGCAGATCGAAAATTCACATCTTTGGGATTCTTTCTGAAACCTTCTCGGATAAATCATTATTTCTTTGGAACAACGTAGAACAGCCTGGATTAAGAAGAAAAGATACGAGATGTACAATACCGGTGACTAACTTTAGTTTAAATTCTTTTTTAAGAAATTAAATATCTTTTACAGGAGCGTAGAATAGCTTTAGAAGAGCGTTGTTAAGTCCAATCCCATTGTCTTTTCTCGTTCCCTCAGCTACGCGAATACTCCTTTGCAACGTTCGAAACAGGAGAGGAAAAAGAAGGTTTTAGAATGTAGTTGTACCAATTTGCTTTCACCGATCCTGTAAATGTTCGTCGCTTCTGTACGAGGCGATGACGGGGTGACGATTCGAAGAGAACTCGAGAAATTCGAGTAAACGTTGGTGAAGCTGCTAGAAAGAGCACTGTGCCAGAAAAGAAGCACTTGTACGAACCGACGCACAACGATACGACTTTTCAGAATTTATTTCAAAGTACCCACTCCGATATCTCAGCCAGATCGTTAAAGAAGCCGTTTCAGGCATGGGCAAAGAATCATTACATAGTATGCACGCTGAAAGGCACAGAAGAGCCAATTCGAAATTCCTGCATCGTACGAACTTTGCCACCTCGACCGTCTTTTACTACTCTTCTCGCTTCTCGTCCAACGTTTGCTCCATTAACGACTCCATGATTCCTTAATTTTTTTTACAAAATGTACAATCCTAATTTCAATAAATTCCGCGACAGTTGTCGGGAAGAACTGAAAGAAGTGAACAGAAGATCGCTAAACACAGAAAGAAACTGGGTCACGCGAGTAAGAAACAAAGTACGACGCTGTAAATTCGATAACACTCCGGCAACGATAGAGTGCGGAAGAAAACTCAAGGGAAAATACTGGGAGAAAAACTAGTCGAGGAGGATAACAATAGAATACAAGGATCCATAGAGTGGAACATAGAGAAGTATCAGAGATACAGAAATGTTTGAAAGCGGCGAGTATTTCAAGATGAACACTCGTCAATCCACTAAACGGATAATACGAGAATTAAGCGTGGCAAGAAACTTAGCATAGGCGACAACACCAGAAACCGGGATAAGAAGCAAAACAGAAAAAAGCCTGTCACACCGGATGTGTAATACGAGAGAACTGGAAAATAGGAACGACGTATCAAGCAAACGCTCCACGAGCGAATTAGGCCAACGTACGAAAAAGCAGCGAGTGGACAGAAACGGCAAGAACAAATAAGGAGAGACAAATATAAGAACTAACAAACTTTATGGAAGGAAGCTTGAAATTAAGGGCGCTAAATAACGTCCCAAAGAAACCTCAAGGAAACCTCAATCCTCAAAGAAACCGAATACCAGTAATAATAGGTATAAAATAGTAAACATAAAGCGAGCTGTGATAAAGAGATATATTTTAAGGTATTATAATAAGAATATTTCATTGAAAGAATAAAACCTCGGTAGGAAAAGTGTTCCGCTTATAAAGTATTATATAGAGAGCATTACACTTTGAGTACTTTACAAACATTTCCGTATTATGTGCATTCTGTGCAATTTCGCGGTTTCACACTTCCGATAAACGCATAAAAATCCACAGTCTAATAATGAGTCATGACAAAGCAAAGCTCGAATATATTATAATATAACATAGTACGATAAGATTTACAATTATTTGATAAGCTAAATAGATTATTAAGTGGAATGACTGCAACATAGACGAGGATATAAAGGTAAAGGAAAGCCAAGCAACCGTGCGCTTACGTAAACAAAGATTGTAGCAGACTACGAGCCTCGTTAGAATAAACAATATACAATACGATACGAATTTGAATAAATTTCGAAAGCATTTGAAATTCCAAAGATATTCGTCGTAATAACTTTCCGCGTTGAGGCATAATTCTTTTCGTAAATTTTAATATCTTAATTATAATAAGTGCAAGTATCCAAAAAAAAACCTGCAAGAAAGCTATTAAATAATCCTTTAAACTGAAATGCAATCTTACTTTCTAGAAATTCTAATTTGAATAAATTTCGCGATATCTAAGATCCTAATAAGACTTTCTCAAAAAAAAGCTAGCGAAACTCTGCAGTAAATTATCCGTAAGGAGACCAGATATGTTGTCACGGATGAATAAAAAGTGCTGGAAAGCGTTGATCAGCGTTACCAAACAAGGAAGCGGCTGGTTCTCACATTTCGATCCGCCTACAAGGATCACAAAGGTCTCACGGTGAGACTGAACAAGAATCCTCGAACGTTTAATTCTTTTAATTTCGCGAAACGATGATTTCTTCGTTAAAAAAAACGAAAAAAAATACCCAGCATCTATTTTCATTGCTTCTGTTTACAGGATTTTTTCACCGAGATGACGAAAATTACCGCGAACAAGCTAAGAAGCGGAAGCGCCTGCTGATCGATATATAGAACAAAGTTGTTCATTTTTAACAGCAGTTCGAGCAACGTAAAGACTTACCAAATACTGAGAAAGTTTAAAAATATTTAGTATACCTAAGTCAAACGAATTTAACAATTTTAATCAGTCTCTATTTTTTTATTGGGACATATCTTTCTCGATATGTTTGGAAAACATGTAACTCTAAATAGCGATACATACGTATCTATCGCTTAAAGAAAAGTAAGAAATTACACGTTATCAGAGTTTCCAGCAAGCAGACGAAAAGAATTCTTTGCAAGCTTCTTCATAAATCACGTGATTCACGAATATTTAATTAGCATTTCACTGAATGATAAATAATTCCAACCATTTCAAACGTCTCATCCGTAGTATTAAACGTAAAGTTAAAAGAAAGATTATATGTAAGATAATATTTTAAGCAAATGTCTCTCATTTGAAGTACTTAACAGCTACGACCATATAATTATATCTACTTTTAGTCTGAAACTTCTGGCAACTTTTAATTCTGTAACGTTCTAAAACATATGTTATAGTTCTTTAGACAAGACTACTCTTTCAAGGTTCTGGGATAAGTATCATGCGGTTCAATCGCAGCAGCTCGAAAGCTTACCAAAAAGGCATCGCTGTCTTCTACATTCCGTAGCCAGATCCTTTGAACAAAGTCTTTGTTCTTCGGTAATGCGACGTCGTCGCGTCGCTTGCCATTGGGAAAACTATCTCACGCACCCTCTAAACAGTCGTATCATCGCCGACACCTCATAGCACTCACAGCACGGCGACATGGAGTCGCCGGCTATCGACTTTCCAAACATTCACTCAAGCACCTACCGGGGTTTTTATCGAGCCCTCGGCCCAATTATAAATTACCGTAAAGTTAAATAGCAACGGGCGTACGTACAGGGTGCGGCCAAATAACATGTACAGGCACGAGGTGATTCCTTATGAAAAAATAAGAACGAAATATGGAATAAAATTTTCATTTGAGGTTTAGCTTTCGAAAAAATCGGGTTTGGAAATTCATCGAGTATACTTGAACATGCCACATGTTATTCGGTCACACCCTGTATGCGTCAATCGAATTTTACGTGCATGAGACTTATGATCCTTCAACCGAATGATATTAATGCTATTGTTTCAATTCTAATAGCGTCCACTAATACGTTAAAATTACAATTTTTATGAAATTGTTATTAAAAGATTCTATATTACTTTATTTCGATAAAAGGCAACATCGAAGAAAAATATGCGTATTGATGGAGCAGTGAAACGTTGAACTGCGAAAGGTATACGCATGTATAGTGTTGCTACTATTTTCAGGCGTTGTGTATTCGTGCGATGATATTACTTTTACCTCGGGCTACCTGGCCCATTTTCTAAAAACGAATTTACAGTATATCATACAACAAATAAACCGAAGAACGGAAATGGAAACTGAATGCACAATATAAAACAAAACGCGTTGAAGTCGGAAAAGTTGGCGAATGTATATAATCTGAGTGCATGATCTTGATATTTCTAACAATGAAGAAAAGCGATAATAATGGTTACCACGTTTAATTACGAGAGGGTTAGCTCGATAAAGAGAAAAAAAAGAAGTAAAATAATAAGAGGTATTTTAAGAATTCATGCTATCACCATTTATCTCTGCATCCGTCGTTCAACGTTCTAATTAACCTTACAAGACGTTCATTTAAATTCTTCGCAGTTACTATGAATATCATGCTCCGTTATATAATCGTAAATGTTTCCACGTTTCTTTTTTTTCTCTCTTTCTAAAAAGCTTCTCGTCGACAAATTCGCTGTATCTACGTCGTTGACCACACCTCGTCGATCGATTTTAAACATATTTTTTTCTTCATGGACGTACACGTATCATGAAGCGGAGAGAAAAATTTCTAATTTTTAAAAACGGGAAACTTCAACAAAGGAAATCGATCAATTTCTATTAGCGCTTCATCTTGCTGTTATTGATACGCGCTTGAATCATTTCTTAATTAATACAATCGATAAAATCCATCGATCGTAAAATAGAAACGGAAAAACGCAACTTTCGAAAGCCTCTTTTTTCGTATAACGCCTGATCAAAAACTCATTAATACGAAATTATTGCGTCGACCGATCACCACCCACGTTCGTTAAACCGGTCATTGTTGAAGTAACGAGAGACTACAGTGTCTACAGACTATACATTCATCGGCAACAACGCGGCCAGGGAGACGGCGGCGCGACGTTACGCCCAGAGAACTTTATTTATTAAACCATTGCGATTTCTTGTAACATCCTGACTGCTTTGCAAAAGTAGGTACCCCGAACGTCATTCCGAACCTACGCGTTCACCATATCAATCCACGCAGAACCGAAAGGAAGTGCGAGATGCACGCAGACACGCGAAGCGTACGACTACACTAGCTCTTGTACGTTGAATACGTGATCACCCTGTTAATTAGTTGTGCAACGAGTCGACAACACCCAGAACATTGAAAATCTTCCGAAGCGTATAGAAAATTACACCGTGTCGATCTATGGGAACGCTTTAAAAGCGCCAGTTTACATGCAGTTCGTTTTCTCGAGAATGCAGAATGGACAAGCAACGCAAAGTGCCATTTTACGTTCACAACCGAAGGGCTCATACGCGACGAAGACGAAACTCCTGTCAGATTTCCTCGATTTATCGGATGACACAATCTGGTAATCAGAAGCAAAGCGAAATACGAAGAAACCGGTAAGGAAATAAAACTTGACTGGTTTTACAAGAATAATTACAAGCGTAAAATTTGTTGACTTGTTTCTCGCCATCGTTAAACGAGCAGAGTCGTTCTTGCGCTTCTGTCAGCGAAATACTTATTTTATTGGACTTTGCCAATGATAGCGTTTTTAGTCGTTGCTTTGCCGCATACCGAATCTTCGGGCTTCTAGACTGAATGTGGATAATTAACTCTATAAAATATCTCCCTTGCTGAGAAACCGGCGAGGATCCTTTGTTACCTTCGAGTAAAAGCAACCTTAAAGAAGCAAAAAATCTCGTTTGCCCTAACGCCGGTAGCAGAACATAAATCGACAATGCCGCATCGCTAAAAATGACACCATTCGCGATCATTACTGTTCAGACACCGTGACCATTTCACGGTTTGAGAGCGAAATCTTGTCCTTGACACTATTGTCCTTCGTCACTGCGGTCATACGACGAGCAGTTCTAGTAAACAAGTGAGAATAACGAAATTATATACACTGCATCCGAAATGTGTTCCTTAACTCAAAACACGTCACATACTGGCATTAACACGCGGTTACAATCTCGCTCATAAATCTAATTATGGTAGCTTGTGACCTCGAACAGTACATTGAACTAGAAACTCTTCCTACGAAGAGTTATTAAGATTATTGGAGTGTAATTTATCTTAATTCTATCGAAGCATACTTTATATTGGTTGTTAGAGCAATTTTACACTGTAATATTCATTATTTAACAGATAAGAACAAATTGCTCTGTGTAAAGTGTGATACGTAAGTTTCTCTAAAGTATCGAAGAAATTGAAACAATAAAATTCGATATCAGAGATGGAATGCTGTGTAACAAAGATTTATACCTTCGTATCATTATAATTTCCAAATGTCTAAAAATGACAAATGCTATTCAACAACGATAACACCTCTGCAACAAACAAATGGAACAATAAAATTGAATAATGAGTGTAGATTAACGTGTTTGTAATTCTTGAATCATATAGTACCGTAGAAAATTAACAAAATTTATCGAGTGAATCTTTCACAACTTCGTCAATACGTTCAGTTTTATACCGAACGAAAAACACGATTGGAAAAGCACAAACTTATTTTTACGATCTCGATCTACGAGCTGACCTTTTCCACGCGTGAACTACTACGTCTCCCGGCGCGGCGATTGCCAATGAATCGCGGAAACATCGTAATAGTTCCAGATTTTTTTTTCATCGATCAACGATAAACGTGGACCGTGTAACGGATATACATTTACCCGATAACCTGTGCAAACGAAGTTGGTTCGGCAAACAACTACCAGATACAACCGATATCGCGAAATTTCCTTCGAAACTATCTCGTATGGCAATCGTTATTAATTTTCTACACGGCCTAGTTTTCTCTTAAATCGAGCAAGTAACACTAGACAACATGCATAAATAAACGCGTTAAATATACGCCGTTAGATTAGTCAACAATCTTGCAAATTAATGGCGAAGATTTCGAACCGTGTTCATTATATGAAACCTGATTTCGATATCCTGCTCGCGTTTAATTTATTTCTTTACACGAGTTATATCGTGCAGATAAAATCATTGACGAAAGATACCGCTTTACAGGAAACGTATACGGTGGTCTGAAAGAAAGGCTGAATAATTCCATGTAAAATCAAAATCATTGTAGATAAAAGGTTTGCTAGAAACGTACGTCCTACTTTTGATACTTTTTAAACGCGAGTTTAATATGCAGCGATTCTCCTGTCCAACTGAGAAGCGGTAATCCTCGAGCGATCAATTTGAGGCAAACTTTTATAATTTGCTTAATATCATCCTCCACCTAAAGGCTCCAACTCAACGTGATAAAACCTACGTAGCTACGTACTTCATACTTTCACGTTGCAATCACGGCCAAAAATTTCGCGTTCGAGCGTTGATAAAGCGAAGATAAAAGATAAGTTTTCCAAAAGATCGTTCGATAAGAAACACTATCGCGAACAAGGGAAGATTAATAACCGCTGTAATCCGGTAGTCTACGTTGTGTCTAGCGTGATACTATAGATAGAGAATCTCGTAACTTACGTAAATGGTGGTTACGGTCGCGTTTCTAACCATATCTCTGACGTCGTCTATTTCCCGTCTAGATGTTCCAGGCGCCGTGGTGGGCGCCAGCATCACTTCGCTAGCCATCCTAGAAACTGTTGTTTGTTTCGAGAACGTCACCGGAAATACCACTGTGCACAATATGACATCGACACTTTCCAAAAACTCATCGAACCACGGCGATGATTTACGAACGTTGATTACGAAATCACTAAATTCCGACACTTTCAACCTCGAATTATTTAAAAACCCGCCGTTCCATAGCGAACCGCGATTCTTTCTTCTTTCACGTAGAAAATCATCAATTGTACGTAAACTATTAATTACACGTACAAAACGATATTACTAGTTTCTGATTTCTTCGTGAAATATCTCCAAATGTATAATTTCTATTTAATAAATTTCCCATCGTGCATACATTTTTAATCAATTTTACACGTAGCAACTGCTTTTAGCGGCAAAAATTAGAAAAGGATGAAAATTCCACAGACGACAGTACAAAGTACTCTTTCGTATTCTGATTATTTCTGAATTTATTTCTGAATTTGTTCGTGTCGAAGGTCATCGGGGATCGAACACGACAGCGTAGAAAAGATTTATATAAAATATTGGTCTATAGAGATTCGTACTCATAATTTCCGTCGTAACAAAGTCCAGTGCATTCCTGCGATATAATCTCAGAGTGAATCAAATTTCACGTGGCAAGGAGCCAGAGACTGATCTTAACGCAGTCGTCGCTGCAAAACTGATTCAACCGTGGCGTCGCATAAAAGAACGATACTCGTTTGGTACATTGTCGTTCCTTCCCGCGTATATCTAGCACCGCTGCTATCCACGATTTACATTACAAAATACGGCGGAGAAACGGGCACAAGGGAAGCAAACACAGACAAAAATATAAAGATACTATCGATCCTGAAGCTTCTCTGAACGTGTCCTTTTTCCACTATATCGACCATACAGAATTCTGCTTGGTCAATTGCACGATATTGCGCGTCGCGCAATATCTTCGAATAGTCACGAGAATTGAATAAAAATCGAAACCGAACACTGGCACAGTTATAATAGAATCACTTTCGATCCATCAGCTTCTCTGAATATCCTCCGTTGCTACGCTTCGATTACACAAGATTCTCCTCTATCGACCGCACATTTTAGTAATCTTTGACGGCGGAAAAAATGATGTAAAAAAAGAACGAACTTGGAACTTTTAACGAAGCCACGTTAAACTCTACTCGACGTAAACGTCAATCGCTATTAAAATCAGGCTTCCATTCTAATTCTCCAACAAGCCGATAATTTCAAGCGTTGTATACACGATCCTGATGAACTGTGTTCATTTTCCCCGGGAAATCGTTAAATGTCTGTGGGGAAATCGACGGGCCGTTGATCAGCGTGGCGCACCGAGCTGCTAGAGAACGGAACTGACTGCGAATACCAGAAGTGTTCCGAGTTTGAAGCGAGACTAGAGGCGAAACGTGGCTTCATTCTCTTTCTCGGTGTATGCCAGCCAAGAGAGGACGAAAGAGAGCTCGTGTGTGTGTATGTGTGTGCGCGTGTGGAGAGAACTCCATGGTGGTGGCTGCGTGAGTCAGCTGGCGTGCTCCTCTAGGCCTCGTGCACTCGCACGAATATCGTTAGGTCTGCGGACGCTGGAAACCGGAGGGGGAAGGCGAATCATTGTGATTCATATATGTAGTAAGTCGACTGGCGGTAGGTTGCAGAAGAAGGCGTCTTTTCACAAGGGACGTGACTGGACGAGATGCTCTTCCTTTCGTACCAGTACCGCAGCAGAGTATAGCGAAGGACGCCAGGAAACGAGAAAATCGTTCTTAATCGAGAGACCGTAAATTACGGCCCGTAATGAACCGCGAGGGCAGCGGTTCGAGGAAAACTGCTGCGAACGAGTCTACTCTGAACGGACGATGAGAAATTTCTTCGCTCGATCGTATCGCGTAGAGTCGAAAGTGCGTGAATGTTAATTCGCCGTTTGCTTTTGTCGATGTCGAATCGTGAGAGAAAGCGGTACGATAAGATTGATTCTCAGTGGAATTTGTTTGACAAGTTGTTGCAGGGAAATTTAGGACGTAGGCGTTGTCCGGATTGCAAATTTTTCGTGCGTTTTTAAATGTGACGAGATACGCGACGTATGAAGATATGGAATTAACAGGGAGGAAATAATTTTTATGCATTTTCGGTGATTTACTTCGCCATGAAATAAAAGATAATACGCCGCATAATAATATTGTTCGTCTGTTGTATAATATTAACGTCATACATTTATAGTATGCAAAAGTAGCTTGTAACACACGTATGTAGAAGTACGTGATCTCGTTAAAAACCAAAATGGATAGACTTTAAAATTTCTGTAACTAACGTAAAGGAAGGAATTTCATTCCATCATCGGAACGGGATTTTTCCTTGAACGGGAAACGAGCATCCTCTCTTTAATAGCATAGCATGATATAAACGAGTATGAACACCGTATAGCTCTCAGTTAATAGAAATACATTTGTTATTCCCCCCTTTGCAAATCCATCGTTCCTTAAATAGTCGATAGAAATATACTTCCCAGCGGGAATCAAAGTTAGCAGAAAATAAGTGTTGCTTGCTGCGATTAGTTATACCTGTAGCTACCGAGTAACTCTGTATGCACTGCAATTAGTTATTCTGTTACCGAGAAACTCCGCAACCACTTTAATTAACTATTTCTCTGTCGAAATTCGGAAAACTTTGTAGCTGTGTTACCGGAAACCTAGTCGTTTAGTATTCCCAAAATACATGAAATTAAAAGCAACGTTACTTTGTGACGTTGCACGTTACTGAACGATGACCTTTCTCAACATCGTAAACTGAAATTTCGCCAATATGTTTTCTGAATAGAAATGCAAGGTAAAAGAGCCACGAAAGGAACGATCTTTCAACGTAATACAAACGAACAATGTTACAATTATGTTACACAAATTCACGGAATTAAGAAACGTAGCGGTGCTCGACAGCAAACCTTAAGCTAAATGTATTGTCCCGCTAGCAACTTTCTCTCAAGGGCGGTTAGCATCTTTTCTCAATCACTGACCTAGAGATTAACCAATTCACAGCGACGTCCATTTCCTTCACTTTTCTAACGAGAGTTTTCCTTTAAGAATCTTGGGATTTTTTTTAAGAATTTTAATCTTGTATCCTTAGACACACCTCATTGTAGTTTTCCTCTGCAGCATTCTCGTGACGTCTCGGAAATCAATCGGTAGTAGGTAGTTGGTAGTTGACTAGAGTTCCTTGACGCATCTTGAGCAATCATCATCCGAATCTGTACCGCAAGTGTAATCGCAAGCTCTACGTAAAGTGTACATCGAGAGTAATGTTAATAAATATACTGTTAATTATACTCTGGTCTTTGTTCAGCACCTATCACGACCTATCCACCTCAGAAATATACGTTGCATATTTTTCCTACAACGGTTTGATAACATTTTTGCGTTACGACTCTCAACTTCCTGCTATACACAGCGAAGAATTCTTTTGTGAAACGTACTAAACGCGTATTATAATAATAAAGTTACTTTCACACGAAGCTTAAACAGACAGTAGAGTTTGTAAACCACGCTATACTCCATGCTTCTATATTTCTTTGCGATAGAAAACTTCTGGTAGCTATTTTAACTCTTCGCAAACTTTTACTGCCAAAAGAATGTGTATGAAAAAGCATGGTGATCTCGTTTTTTGGAGAAGCTTACTACACGAGAATATTACAGAATTGCGTGCATCGGTTCCCTCTTGAGTACAAGCGTGAACGACTTATTTAATCCCATCACGTTTCTCTATAGCAGGGAACCTCGTCTGATGATTTACTGTCATGGAACACTGCTGAGTATTTGAACGTAAAATACATATGTACGTCGTTATCTGCTGAATCGCGATGAAGTTATACATACATACTAATTTCCATGTAAACGAATGATCTTATTCTCTCCTTCCCAAGGAAATACTTTAGAACGTAATAATAAGAATTTGATTCACAAATTATACTATTTAATTCATTTCATTTTCAATTACAGGAAATTTATACCAGCTTTTACGACAAGTGAGATTTTACAAATCTTTTTCCTTTCCTGACATTTCTAATTTTCTTACAGTTCCTTGATTCTATTACAGTGACGCGTGAAGATTTGTAATTAAAAAAACCTGGAAGTATTCTTCGCTCCTCTTTCTCTTCCTTCTATGATAAATTAAAATAGAAAATTTAGGGAAAATCCCTTCGACTCTAACAGAGCTTGACTATTTACTATGCACATATATACTTACTATTCGTCAAACTTTTTAATACAACATCAGCTAAAAGAGCAATGATAAATTTCCTATCGGATTTTGTATTTTAAACGAACGTATTTTCAAACGTAGTTTATTCGAGATTATTTTAATTACATCCGTT
This sequence comes from Bombus pascuorum, assembly GCF_905332965.1. Lineage (NCBI taxonomy): Eukaryota > Metazoa > Arthropoda > Insecta > Hymenoptera > Apidae > Bombus > Bombus pascuorum. Next base: position 6,631,284 of record NC_083496.1, on the reverse strand, counting down.
AATGTATCCAAAATTGTGTCAGTAAATTATTTCTAAAGTGCTCTTACGGAGTAGCGTTCTAAGGCGAGAAGTTCTTTCCTGAATCACGAACTACAAACGATTCGCTCTAGGTGAACGAAGATGCTAAAACATAATGGTGTCCATCACGCTTTTCTACAATTTTGTTTAACACGCGATGAACTTGATTATGAATATGAAATGAAAGTTAAAGAAGCTTGACTAGAATATGAGAGACCATTAAAAAACTAACGGATACATATTATTACCGTATAGTGTGCATGAACGATTAGATAAGTAGGTAAAACAGTGAATTATTGTTGACAATCGTTCCCACCCTTGACAATCGTATTGTATAATAGTCGTGATGACGATCGTCCATCATCCAATTAAAGAAAGGTCTAACATCAAACGTTAAGATTCTCCAATGAGTTCGTTATACAAGAGAATATTACTATGCCGTTAACGTTATTTATTAATAATTGAAAAAGGATTACCACTTGAGCAATTAAAGCAACTATTTATTCATTTCTCCCTCATTTTTCTATTCTTATTCTATTTTTTAAATCAATGTTTACGAAACTCGGTCTAAAAGCGTGATAGTTATTAAAACTATCGATTTTTGGGTTATAAATCAGAATAATATTGATTGACTATCATAGAAATTGTAATTTAATGAGCAAAATTACACTTTGCAAGAAATGAAAAATGTATATTTTCGATTGATAAAAAACGAATAAGAAATTACATCTAAATTAATGTTACAACCTACTGTATCCATAAAATATTAGAAATTCAATATGATTAATAAGATAGCAGACATTTCAACAAATTAACAGCTTATTTATCTGAACCAATTCTCAAATATTATCAGAAAATCTTGTTTGCTCTGAAAGCGTACATTGCCATAAATTTCGCATACGTACGTATATCTAATACCCTTAACTAAACGCTCGTTCAACTAACTGAGAAGGTTAAAGAACAAAGACTAAGGAAACAGTGTGTAGTTACAAGTTACGAGTAAAGAAACCTAACTAGCAATAAACTTCGCCGTGCTATGTTTGCCTATTGTTCTACTAGTGGCAACATTGTAGCTAACGTTATTACGTCTCATCCTATGATTGCTCTCATTAGTAATCTTATTATCATTCTTCGCAATTTAATAATGTAAATATGATAAATATCTAACAGTGCGATAAAAAGCACAGCAGAATATTGCAAGTACAGCTGCATCGTAAATGTACCTCGTTCAACGGAACAAAATACATGGAGATTTTCCTTGGCAATTTTACGACATGTTCTCGAAAAAGCAGGTTATTTTTGAGTCAGAATTTTAACACATCGCTGGCGATACCATTCATCGCTTCTACCATATACTATCGTTCATGAGCGCTTATCCGCTTACGCTTCCGCTAAAAAAGAGCTTCAGACTGTTTATTCTATGGGGAGGGAGGTTGGATCTTTTTAATGGAAAAAAATAAAATAGATATTTCAGCTTTGATATACACCACCCAACACTTTGGCAAATTTGTGATAATAGTACGTTAAGTCGTAGCTACCGAGCTTTTTCTACCTAATGGCGAATTGATGACTGAAAGCGGTACTTATCGCCTTCTTACAGAGCTATAAAATTACAAGTTGAAACTCTCTGAGGAAAATTAACAATAATAGCATACATTTAATCGTAACGCCTCGCGTTCGAAAAAGACTATATGAACGTAATATGAGCTGGAAAAAAAATATTCGCGTATCTATACTGCGTAGATTGGTATCTTCACGTTATCTAATGCAGGTGAATAAACTAAGTTGCGTTATCAAGTAAACTTTACACGTTTTGTAGGAGAAGCTAAATCAAGAAGCGTATCGAAAAGTAAACGCGCGTAATCAGGAAATTTTATATTACTACACGTTTATTTTTATTTTACGTTTTATTTTATTTATTGTTTTTATTGAAAGATGAATTACATCGTGCTCTATAGAATTTAACTCTTGATTCGTTTTATCGCACGCACGCATCATGTTTTCATTCATTTACAAATATATCCGAGTTAGTTTCTCCTTCTACTTTCGATATCGAAATGTTAATCCTCTGTGATGCTAATTTGAACTTTATTTTCATAAATATTGTTTTATTTACTTATCACCTCTATGATATTTTATTATTACCTCGTCGTAACAATACCGAACGGTTTATTTATAGCAACTATTGATTTCCAGTTCCCACGTCGCGATGACATAAACCTTACTAATCAACTATGATTTAATTCTCTTGGAAAATAATTATCCTTAAAATCGAAATATCCAATAATGTTCAGAACGTTTAAATTTTTTAGCAAAGTTAACAAAAACCGAGTATACCTCTGTTACGTCCGGTGACACTTTGCGTAGCCTGGAATCCATCCCTCGATCGAGGCAGGCATTCGCTACGTTAATATAATTAGCTGGACTGTAATAATCATAAAGAACTGTCGTAAAACTAAACATTTCGATGTGACCGTTAAGTGGTATAAAACACCTACAGGTCAAGATGTTCCTTATGGTTATTGCTCTACCAGATAAAAGTGAGGAAACATGGATTTTTCTATTTTTTCCGGAATTTTCACCCATAAACGACAGATGGTGGAGCAACCAACACCCAGCAAGAGTTTCCCTCTGCGACATCATCGCCGAACTTTACTGGATCTACGACTACAGATCAGTTAACATCTTTACACTGGGTTCGCTACTTTAACTCGGTCAATATATATATTCATTAACTATATCTACTTTTGATAGCACATCTAATTAATATAATATATATACGCAACGAGCGTAATTATCTTGTCTACAATTGTTGTTGGAATAAAGAGAACATTATAACCTGTTACCTCAGCGTTATAATTAATTCAACTACCTTTATTATCTCAAACGAATTAGGGGATCGATCAGCTTCGATTGTAAAATCGTAACGGGAATATACGACTCCTGTTGACGCGCTTCTTGAGATCGCGTCTCTCCGCGAATGGTCGACGAAACAACCTCTAAGTAACTCAACGAAACTCACTATGAGAATAATATTTAACGGTTTCGTTTAAACAAACGAAGGGATTAGCCAGCGCGTGGAAATATTGTTCTTTCTCTCGCTAATGCATCATTTATCTCGTGAATAAAGCTTTCAATTCTTAATTGAACCGATCGCTCGAAAGGCTTTTCTCTATGTTAGTGACCTTTGTTCGAGTCTGGTGATTTATCTTCGCGCAGCCTCCGAAGCTACACTGTGCAGCACAGGATGTACCAAACACTGTAAATGCACGCATACAACACAACAACAACAACCTATCCCATGCCCCGACGCCTCTACCATTTACGAGTTCTACATGACGCTGATATCTCGCGTTTGCCTTCGCCACCCACGCTACCTTCGTCGTATTTTTCTCAGTCACGGATTACTGGATTTCGAAATTGAAAAGAAAGGCGCGCTTCGTCGCCTGAACCGTCGCGATTTTTGTCGAAAATACCACCTTTGAAAATTCCATGACTTTTCTGCACACGCGGCTTTACGATATAGACACGAATGAAAATAGCGGATAAGCCGATAGAGCAAGTCTCTTGAAAACTATTTGTTGCTGTTAGCTATGTAATTCTACTAACTATTAGTTAAGTGAAAAAAATAAAACTCGGATGTAGAATGTTAAAAATCATAATTACTCAAATCTTCTAATCTCAAACATGCTAAAGTCTAGGAAATCGATACTTAAGTGTGTTAAATTAAATTAAATGTTTAGTTACTATTTAAACTATCGTATATAAAAGAAAGCGAACCGAGAATAATTTCAAGGAACAACTACACCTACGAGTATCCATTCGAGAGAAGAAAACACGAATTCGACATTCGAAGCCATCTTATATAATACAAATACAAAGAGGAGTGTCTCGCAAGGATGAAACCAACGCAATATGAATCGCAGCATCGTGTAACGTGTGAGAAGCGAGTCAGTCACAGGTATCCAAGGCATACATCACGAACGTTTCGATTACCCTACAAGGTATCGTCAAGGTGTACCACGGCGATTTTCCTCTTGGAAAGATAGCTCGTCAGAGTTGACCGTGGAGGAGATTGTTAATGTAAAACGTCCCGGAAAAGCCTCGATAGTAAGTAGTTCTAGCCTAGAGAGAGCACTGGTCGTGACCAAACGTGATCGATCAGTCAAGATCATTGGAGCAAGCACAGCTTTATTTAGACTGCTGGATACAATGACATCGGCTAGTCGGAATTAACCATCTATAGCTGAATTTTTGTACGCTATGACATTATGTGTCCAAGAGAGGAGTGTGCTCCATTTTATTCTCTTCCTCGTGACACCGTTCGTGATACAAGAGGAAAACGAGTTTTCAAATGGAGATGAACGCTGAACGGATTTAACGTGTCTTTCTCCTTTTTTCATCTCGGTGTAAAATAAACGACGATATAGGAATGGGCGAAGATTGTTTGATTTTTGGAATATGGGAAATGAAGCTGGATATTGGTAATCCTGCAAAGTCAATTTTTGGTGGCGGTGCGATGATACGATTCTCTGATGCAACAGTTTTTTTTTTTTTTTTTTTTTGTTAATTTTTGGCAAGGTATAATTTGACCATATTTGTCCAAACAAAATTCTCATGGTAACTTCCTTTTTGAAAGATAGTCGAACGAAAATTTCGCGTTGCGACGAAGAGAACATGCGGCGCTGACGCAAACATTTTTTATTTGATCACAACTTTTTTTTCGACAATCGGACAACCGAGAAGATTGGACAAATCGTAAACAGACGAGTACCGATCGCGATAAAAATTTGCACTTGGAAATGCCAACTTTACAGGGCGAAGCAAAGCTCGCGAATATATCAAATATACGTCCAACCTGAATGCGTACAGGGGCAATTTTCTCTGACATACGAAGATCCACCGAATTCGCATAACCTACAGCAAATTTCTACGTGTTATCATCCAAATTATCCGCGCGAAGATAAGTCGAGTGCTCGCTCGGTGTTCGTCCGACTTTAAGTATGTAATTCTCAAGTTAAATAGCTTTGCAGAAACTCAAACGAGAGTATCGAAGTGATACGTTTCCGTTAATCTCCTCTCGGTCACGTTGCAGAGAATCTGGCGATGTACCTAACACACCGAACGTGCAAACGGACTATTCGAATGCAAACGCCATTCAGTTTTTATTACCCGCTACCAAGAAGAGAGTGAAAAAATGTTCAGAAAGTAAATAGCGTAGGCTATTTATAGGAAACGAAGGATGAATACGATTCCAAGCTCTGAATGAAGTCATTCGACCGTGTGAAACGATGATGATGCCCAGTGAGACGAGACCGAACGATTTTAGATACTAACTCCTTTCAGCGATGTGCCTTTGAACATCGTCTCAGCCATTCTCTCGTCTTTAAGTCATTCCTCTCAAACGTCCAAGTCATTAGGGTCTCAAATTAGCAATCGATTCCCAAATCATCCTATATAATATATGGGATGTTCGGTCATTTGGATTACATTTTGCATCGTGTATAAGCTTTTTATTCCTAAGACGACAAATTTAATTTTTTCTTTCATTTTTATAGGGTTGGCAACGGTTGTTAAGGCTTCGTGATGTTACCAGAATATTTTCTCCGACACGGCGCGGAGTTATGCGACACACCTTAGATTAGGTACTTTGTTTCCGCAACATTAATCAGCGGAAACAATTTAAGGCTTAAAGATCCTTCTAGATAGCATCGTCTATAGCAGCTTACATACTTCTACACGTAACGCTATATTAATAAAGGCACGTACTAAAATATTTAGAAGAATGCACGAATATTTCTGATAACGTCTATAACGAGACTGTAAACATAATTTTTAATTTAATACAAAAAGCAAGCTAATCGTTTGATATAGACTAACCGTTAATGTCTATTTAGTTCACGGTAGTGAAGAAATGGCAGAATGAATGAATAAATGAATTAATGAGAAATTAAAAAATATTTGTCAAGAATTCCGTAATAAATAAATAAAGAGTGCCGTGTAATATTTTACTTGGAAAGAAGTATATTAAATTTCTATAATCTAACATATTCTTCGTGTGATATTTCAAAAATTATACTCCTAATACTACTCCTTTTCAACAAATATAAAAGAAATTCGTACATGGTGGAATATTTACATGGAGAGCAAAGTGTCTTCGATTGAATATTTTTTGAAATATTTTACAAAATTCCATTGAAATTGTACCGTGGTGGTTCACGTGGTTGCTCTCTAAATTCTAACTTGTTAATAGATTGGGCAATCTCTAAATTTGGAACAAGTGCATTGTGAAAATCACTTTCTTCCATTAATTTCACTTTATTTAGATCGAAGCATACGTGTGTCAAACCATAGACGATCGGTGCTATGCACTTTGTTTCTACGTGTACTCTCACAGTTTTCACTCCGGGATAATTAAATGAAATAATGCAAAACAATTCCGCGCGCTAATGAATAATTTTCACAGAAACGAACGAGAACGATCAACACTCGTCTCCCCAACACCAGTTTCTCGATATTTCACAGCTGTGCATGGCGGAATAATTACAGCTGTTATCCAACGACCAATGAACCTATGCAGACGAATCTACTTACGTCTAAACACGTCGTCATATGCAGTAAGGTCTTTATCATCGATCGTCATGCTACCGAATTAATGGAGCCATCCGATAACACGAATTTCAATCTCAATCTTCAATCATAGTTACACATCGCTTGATCCGTGTAACACATAGGTCCTAAATTATACCAAATATTATGTCAGACAGCAAGTTTATCAAACGATATTCATTAGGGAAAATTATCGCGACGCGACAGTCGTAATTGACGAAAGAACAGAGTCATGCATTAAATACGAACGTAGCATTCATAGCATGTGAACAATTTATATTTTTTATCCGATGAAGGAAAACAGGCTTCCGCGAACGATTCGACGTTTAAAGACACTTAAATAATGTTTACAGATTACCTGCAATCGTATAATTAGCTTCTAACAGATTACAGTACTTCGTCATTTGAGATACAAAACCTGAAAGACTACTGTGGAAATGAGACCATCTACGAAAATATCTACACGACTGAGGATTTAAGGAATAATTATATCTTGATCCTTTAAATGGCACAAATTTATAATTTCCAAGTAGTCATAGTTTTCAACGCTTATCACAAATGTTTAATTACTTTCGTCAATCAGCGTAGATATATGCAGCACAGCTGTGATATCGTACAAGTTTTTTTCGCAAAAATCGATGAATCATCGATAGTCGATTTATACTCCTTTCGCATGCTCACTGTGTTTTCATTGCCAAGACAGTTTTCCAAAAGTTCGCGTGACTAAAATCGAATTAATCAACGTTTAAGAGGGATTTCTTTCACAGCCGAGGAAAGAATGATCACTTGGCAAAAGTCCGTCGTCGCTTTCTTGCGGCACGACAGCCAGCTACATTTCTGACACCTTTTTCTAAAAAGGAACCGAAAGAACACGGCTGTTCGTTTGGGCACAGGCCAAGCTTGACCATCGATAACGAGGTCACTATGATGCCTACATATTGATTGTTTATTGCTACGGGTTTGCGCAAGCTGCCATGTGCCAGGATTAACGGTGCAACGAAACCGCACAGAACAATGGGAAGCTCAACTCTCCGATAGAATTGATATCTAAGCAGTTGAAGAAAACGTTGGTCACGATGAAACGTATCGGGTCTCGCGTTTCGAATATTTTTATCGCGTGTGCTTCGTGGCTTGTTAACGATTTAACGCGCCAAAGGAATAATTTATAGAGCTGGGTTTCAATTAAACGTATTCCCACAGAAATTTTAAGTAACTGAAATCGGAGTTATATTCGCGGAGAGAATCGAAAATTCGAACACAAAGATTTCATCAAACGAAACGAATGAAAGTAGAGGAATCTGTTTAAAATTTATTTTTCTTCTCGATAAAGCTATTATTGAATTTCATGGCAAAATGATCAGTTCGCAGTTTCATTTTTATTTTAATTTCTCATAACCGTCTCTTTCGTTTTATAAGGAAATAATGCACAAGATTTTTTGTTTTTTATTATTTTATTGAATTATGTATGACCCATTTCTGTTGATTCTCTTGGAACAAAATGGATCATACATAATTCAATAAAATAATATAAAACAGAAAATGTCGTGCATTTATTATTTCCTTGAACGAAGGAAACTATTGGGACAACATAATACATCGAAAATCGATTTTTCATCTACGTGATCGATGAGGGCGAGGAAAATTTATCTTCAAAAATATATTTACAAAGGGAGAGAAAATTATATCACCAAAGGAAATCGGTTACGTATAGTATACGTGGGATATCCACCTATTATTAATTTTCCATTTATCAATGTTATTTTTCCCGTGGCATAAATTTATACCGTAAACTTATCTCGGTATCTCGTGATATGAGATGTTCTAAAAATTTTATAATTTCTCTTTAGCTATCGTGCGCATATATCACTATGTAACACAATTCTAATCAGTTCGACGTGTCTGCGTAACCCAGTTACCTAGTATTCTTGAGTGCACGAGCATAAAAGGCAGTCCAAGGAATAAATAGCGACGTGTATGCAAATATTCTAGATGCCTTTTTACCGAACGAGATATAAAACATGAGTGAATGAGGATAAAACGCTGAAAGTATTTGCAATACTTGCGATAGAAAAACTGTATGACTTTCTTTTTTTGCAAAATGAGAAATATAAAAATCACTACTAAAGCAAGTTATTTATTTACAACTTGTTTTAAATATTCCTACGAGTTTCTCTATTATACTGTGATGAAACGATCGTCAAACTAGTTATGGGTTAACGACAAGTAAATAACATTCTTTTTCAACAAAGTTTAGAAACGGCTGTTACTATATTTTCGTAAAACAGAATTAAGCAATACTAAAATATGCAAATTCTACTCGAAATAAATCATCGTTCAACGTTTCTTTTTAATAGGAAAAAGCAAATTATTCCCACCAGACTTAGAATTGCACCACGACACTCTCACCTTATAACCAAATCAGCCAAATAAATGCAATCACTCTAACTGTATTCCGTCTGCGAATCATCTTCCTAACTGTAGTAACGTCTCCCAACAGAAAATTAAATTTAGTCTCCCAGACATGTCTGAATCATCAAAACCATCGCGGAAAATCTTCCTTACTTTCTCAAAGATATTAATTTCTATCACCAAGTATGATATTGTAAACTACCGACTTAGCTCTAACATACACTGTACCCTATTAATTTAAGCTTAAGTTAATCGTACTGCAGTTGTACAGTGTGTATATATATATATATATATATGCGTGTGTGTGTTCAAAATGTATGGTTGCTATTACTTATAGTAATAGCAATTCACCTATTGTATTTTACGTTCTTTTTCTGTACATTCTTGTTCCGTTAATCGCGATCGCTAATGACCATAAAAGAAGGTCGACGCGTTCTTAAATAAAATAAGTAATAATAATAAATCAGCGTTCACAGTGAGTACAAACGGGAAGATCGGGTTTCTAGGAACACGACGTTTCCAAACGCTGTTCCAAGGACGAGTTTCTCGCACCACTTCATTCGAAGTCAGCGACAGTGGCGTAATTAAACTGATAATTACGAGCGTGCGTCGCGATTCTTGAAGATCCTGCACGCCGCACAGTGCCAAAAAAAGTCTCCTGTGGCTGGAGGAGGTGGTTCTCCGCGCAGGTACAGGCTCGTTTTACCGTGCAATAAATAACCTTGCGTACAGGAAACGACGCCATATTCGTCATAGCGTCGCAGCTCGGGAATAGCTTTCGTACGACAGTCTGCCACGGCTACCCGTAAACGAGCACGTGAAATACCAGTGTACAGAAATCTCTGAACAAGCTGAAGAATTTTGGTTTTCGTTCAAGAGCAATTTTCACGGATTTTGCTGTAATCTATCAGATATCTTGAAATTTCTATCCAGTGAATTATGGTCTCTTGCAATGATATAACGCGTAATCATTAGTTCAAAATCGAGATTAAGCATTAATCAAAATTAATCTCTGTAATCTTTCTAAATTATCCAGATAATTAATGATACGGAAAAGACGAAAATTAAACGTCTCTTTGGTAGCAAAGATATCATTTTTAATCCCGCTACGGCCAAACTTATCTGCCTATTGATATTTTAATAAGAAAGACCGAAACTTGAGAAATTAGTTAATTAAGAACACGGTCGAGTTCAAAGTAACATCGACATTTGGAAGAATACAACTCTAGGTAGATGCTCCACTCATGGGTAGAGAATGGTACCAATTTTAATTTTGTCATAGATTATTCCGTCTCTTTTAATTCATTAATATTCACAAATAATGTGTTGCCTTTGTAAGCAGTCTATTTTATGGTCATAAGATAATCGGTTCTCAACAATTCTCCATACCGTTCAATTCTGATAAACATACAGGCTGATGCAAAAGTGGAATATTCGTGTGATATGTCTTATCCAATTGAAGAATTTTAGACATTAAACGTAAAAGCAAAATAAATAAGAGACCACGAACAAACATGTACGATTCAAGAAAATATATTAGAATATTCATAGACAAAACAAGATTTAGTTTGTAATAATTTTAGAGAGATTTAATGCTGTTTCATGACATCGCATTACTATCGCAAGTATCATATCTGATGTATATATCAGCATGTAAGTTATTATTTATTAATTTTATTTGTTAGTACGTTAAGCGATATTTTATATCGACACATTCTTGCTTTTACTACGCCATAAATTACATGAGCCGGTTGAATGCCATGTTTAGCTGAGTATCGCGTCTGCATTTCATTAATCGTAAGTAAATTATGAAGCAATCCTGTTCCTGGTACATTTGAATATTAATTAAGTTATCGATTTCTACATGTCTCCGTAACATTGATTTTACATGGTCTTAATGACAGAGATTATTATTAACTTTCATTAAGGGCATAATAAGTATGACACGAATCAGATGTTATCGAAGAGATATTACTATTCTATTATCGCAAGTGTACTCGATGCTTAAGGAGAATATAATCTAATGATCGATACTTGTTGAGGTATGACTAGTACAAGTCCCATACTCATCCCATACTCATTTTCCCATTGAACTTCGTAAAAATTCGTAACGTACGATGCTTTCTAAATACTTCGCTTAAAGTACATAGCACAGTAGATATACGTTATCCTTTTCTTTTCATTTCACTATTCGTATGACGTTGATCTTCTTTTATTGCATTTACAAGAAATAAAGAAACAAAATGAAGCGCCATGGAAGAAATCTATTAATCTAGAAGAATATTACTACGTAATATGAATCATCGTCGACTCTACATCAAATGCATTAAACGCGATAATTATACATTCACTAAACGTATCACGAAGCATTTCCCCATAATACGTATTTCAACTCCAACGACGAAAATAACAGCTTCAGCGAACAGTCCTCTGTAGGTCACTGATGACCCACGTGCTAAAGAATGCGGTGATGGTCTAACCGAGTGTTTGGAATCGATTAAATCCTGACTAATTCAAATCCATCCATCGAATAAATAAAATATATGTACGTGTAAATTTCAACAATTCGGAAATAGATTTTGTAAGAAAATTATTTGTTACAGTAATAAGTACGTAACGATAATTAATAGAGATCCAATCGAGTTAAGCCCATCGAACGTTAAAATAATATTTAACGAGATAGTCGCTCTAATCGTGGCTATTGCACGCAAAAATTTCCACGTGTAACTTTAGACTCCATTAATTACAAATAATTGGAATATGATACAAGAACGAGTAAGCTTGTAACGAGCCTTGGACACGAGGCGTTGCGCAGAGATATCTTTTCATTGATCGAACGTTATGCTCTCTTCTTCTACAGTGGAATTAGTCTGCTCGTAACGACAACAGCCTCCGGGAAGACCATCCTCGTATCATATAATATTTACGAGAAATTTCGATAGTCTCTGTTTATTTCTGTATATTTTTCTTTTCTCTGAATGGCGTCTATCTTGTATATAAATTTCTGCATACAGTTAGTAGAATTTTAGCATAAAATTCATAATGATAACGTTAAGTTTGTAAAACGAAATCATTACTGAAAAGTGTGGCATAAATAAATATCGATATTAAAAATAACTGCAATATTTCCTAATCATTTCTTAGAAAATTGATTTGCATTTTATTTCGTTTGTAATTTGTGTTTGTGATGTTAATTTAAATAATCGTATAGCGATGGATGGTTGCAATGTTTGATTCACATATTTACACATTTACAGATAAATATGAAATTTAATCTTTTTTCTCATTTGTTGAAATCCTTGAGAAGACTTCAAGGCCATTCTTCTCCTTTTTAGTCGATGAAAATATATTTTTCATTGTATCAAGTTTATTGTACTATAAAAATGAATTCTTCGCGCTAGATAGCATGCACTTTTTTAACAATGTTTTCTGACATGTTATCGTGAGCATTGAAGATTAATTAGTCACAGTTCTGAGTTTGAAATAGTGAATCTCATGCTACGTTCCACAAAATAATATAACAAGAAATTTTGAAATGCGAAAAAGTAGTTGGGAACCGCTGACTCATACGCGAATTAGTAACAAACGTGTCAGCGGTATCGATAAATGATATGTTGCAAAATTGTGAACAAAAATAAACGTTAATGTCTGTGAATAAAATTCATGCTGGAATAATTTACAAATCTAATAAAAAAATATAATTGAAAATCTAATTTTTTATTAAAAATATATTGTTCTTAAAATTTAATAAATAAATTTCTGTGATTATTTATTAGAAATATCAGTTTTAGTATTGCGCTTTGCTCAAACTAAGGAACTACCTTATATACAGAATTACATATATGAACTGCAGTAATTATGACTTAGTACTTATTTCAAGTACTTTTATATGGAAATATCCTTCTAGCACAAATATATGCATGTACGAACATACAATGAAAAGTGTTATATATGTAATTAGGAAACAGTACCATAAAATGAAGCTGAATAAATTTTCAAGCCTATTTAGCTTTCCAAAGTATGTATGTATTATGTACTTTGAGGAACGTATAGAAATATAAGAAATTAAAAAACAAATTACACTATTCTACTCTAGTTCTTCAAAAATGAATTTTATTATTCTTCCAATGAATCTGTAATTCTTTTGGTAGGAGACTAATATTATCTTAGCACCACCTATCAAAAATATGATTTCAAAGGAAACATTTGTGATAAAAAGTTGAATAAAAATGTACAAATTTCAACATAAAGAAAATATGTAAAAAAGATTATACGTAGAAGCTTATAACGTTCCTAGTACCTCACAAGAATCTGCCATACATTAATAGCATACTTTTTACCAAAAATCTAATATCGATATTTTGGCAGATACAGCGTACAGAAAATTATACAAGATACAAAATACAAGATAACAACTATTTGTTTATCAGATGAAACTTAATTTGAAATCAATCAAATGAACAACTTCGAACGTGTCAATTCATTTTGCAGACTAGTAACTTAATTGTCAATTGTATTTCTTACATTACATATACTGCAATATAAATATACATTGCTCTCTTTCTTATCTACAACTATTACCATTTATATTATTTAGAATAAAGTAATGTCTTATCAATTACATTTGTCAAGCTTCTAATCTGCAAAATGATAATTTTTGTAAATATTCAGTGATATAGCCATAGTAGAGTTTAGAAGTAAAAGTAGAATATGTATAAATACCTGACGGGAATCGTAGGCATCAGAGAAGTGTTCGGATTCGGCTCCGTCGTGGTGTTGCTCGCCGGCAGGGCCCTTACGTCGATCGTCACCCGCGTTACGATCCATTGCGTCGAAAACATGGACGACCGTATCGGGCACGCCGTCACACGTCCGATCCTTCGTCCTCGGGGCAGATTCCTCTGTTTTGCCCTTAACGAAGAGGCGCGTGATCGCACTCCACATTCAACGAAATCACAGCATTCGCGACGGCTGCAGCGACGATTCGATCGAACGGGTCCTTGTTCTCGTCATAGCCGGCGAGACAATGCGCTCAAAGTATTTCGCGTTACTCGACACAGGCACGCCAATATTTCTTCCGTCACGGGATCATCGGACACGTTTACGAATTTATGTCGAACAATTCGAACACTCCGTTTGACGAACGCGAAGGTTAGGTGGCACAAATACCGCTAAATTTTTCTCGAAGTAAGGTTAGATTGTGCGCTTCGACGACAGTAATATCACTTACGAGTAAATTATCCGCGTTAAAACGATGCCGTGTTCGATTTTCAGTCCATTTTGTATCACTCACCTACCAATCATCGATTTACGTATAACATTTACAGTAAGATCGGTAACCAGAAAATTGAAATGATCACAGGCTACTTTATGGCTCGTGCCGGAACATACACAAGGCTGCAATAGACACGATGTTTTGAAACTTCAAATAGCGTTCTTTGGACAAGCAGCGCCGTATGCAGAGCAGTTAAAAGTTACAGTCGAAATAATGCCGGCTCACGATAAAACACTGCAAAGGATGAACAGTAACAGTTAAGGACACTCTTCTATCGTGTCTACCGTGGACCCTGCTATTTTTGTCAGCAAGACTCGTCGCGCGTTCCGCACTCCTCGGGTAATGTGCGAGCTTCCCTATCGATTTTGCGCGAAACAGCGGAAAAACCAACTACAGGTATTCAATTCAAAATTACAGAAGTATATCACCATAGAAATTTGGATACGTCTTGAAATTCAGCTTCTTCGAGAGGTGTCTCCGGTGGTCGATTCACTCGATGGGTGTTGCAAAAATGGTATTGGCACCTGTAAAAGGGGCGTACCTCGCGCGAATCTTATTTCCTTCAAATAAATGACGAATATGTGTGTTCTCGTTCTTTGAACTCAAATTCACAACGTGCTTATTATATGATTTCATCAAATTTTCTTATATAATTAAACTAAGATCCGGATATTCGGATTTTCGTTGACAGCGGCACGAAAGCACACGAGAAGACTACTGTCGTACACAGCTCAAACTTCGCACTAGCACCACTAACGATTCGTTGGTTTTTCACAATCGTTACTATCTGTTTCCCATGCGAGACGCTCGAAAATCACAGTCGCATATGTCGATGCACGTGAATTCTCAAGCAAGAAACATTGTCAGCACGAAAAATTGTCATTTCGTATGAACATCAAGCCCACGGCACGTTCGCCGTCCATCGTGAAAACGATCATCGATTTGAAGCGAGAATATCGCTTAACGATATATCGAAATGTATTCGAGAGTGGTCGCCATGTTCTTCCCAGTCGAATTAATTCACGACAACGATATTTTCTAAGAATTATAATTTAGTTTTTTATTTTATGTTTTAAATGTGTGAGAGATACTCAGGTTCATAGATAGTTAACGATTAATATATATTTTGATGAAAATTGAAAGATTTTCGAATAGTCTATCGATTGAAAACGAGTTAATTTTAAATATGTTGTAACCAAGTATGATCGAACTTGATTGGTCGAAATGCAGTTTGAAAAATCTCGTGCCTATCTGAATCGTCGAATAATGAACATCGTAGTGACAACGGGTTTCCTTTAGATCTAATCTAAAAGCGTCTAGCAGATTTGTTATCAACTTCTCAAGATGCAACAATAAAACCGGTTTTCATCGTAATTGGTATGTCACGTTTTGTATACTAAATATACATGCATTTTTACACCATTGCAAATCAAAGTAAATTATATAATAAATATTTACTGGACTATGTATGAAATAATTTATATTACGTATTAAGTTATTTATATGATATTCAGAATTTAATTATTTCTTTAATTCATAGTACATAACGTTCAGAACATTTAAAATTCTGCTTAAAACTGAACTCCTATGTAAAATTATCGTGGGGCGTACATGCAATGCCATCTATCAGCAGACAGACTAACTTATTTAGTATAGATATTTAAATAAAAATGTCATCTCGAACATTCGGAATTCAATAAATACAAAAATTCAAATTATCAATACCAATACTTATTACATATTTCAAAAAATGGTTTATTCGTTAATTTTATCATGATATTATCAACAATCTGATCGGTACTAGATCCATTGTTGTTAACGTAAATATGAGCAGTATACAAATTGCATATAATCGTTACCCAATCGTCAAAACATTCATACTTTTAGTGTTCTTTGTTATGAATTGTTAGAATTATACATTTTTCTTAGTATCTATTATTATGAATTGTTAAAATTCATTATAACAAACAATACTAAAATTTGTCACGTTCTTTTGTATAAAGTTGAATTAGGAAAACGTTCGTTTTTATCAAGTTTGTAATGTTGCACTTTGTGACTGTTACTCATGATCGTGTAAATTAAATTAGATTTGCAGCTAAGTAGAGTAACTTTAACCTTTTAACTAAGATATATTTCCTCAGTACGAATCATTAAGTTGATTAAAAGATACTGTTACCAATAAGACATATTCAAAATGATTCACGTACTTAATAGAGGCATGGTAATAAAAAAGAAAGAACTGACACAAGTACATTGTACATATTATGTAGTATGCATTATAGAACGTATTTACAACGATATATTTACATTGTCATTACAAAAGTTGTGTTAATAATACCACAGACTATATATATTCATCGATTGATTTGTGATCGCATCCACGAACGCATTCACGCACCCACGAGCTAAAATGGACTATGCTTCATTCCCATTCACACGGTTAAACGCTCGTTAAACACCATTAAACAACGCTGACACATATCTCGAGCAGCGGCGGCACCACATTCGAATCTTGCGTCGGAATAATTTATAAAACTTTTAATCTCACGCGTCAATTAAGTATGACTATAACGTAACTCTGGTACGTTTTCTAAGAGCTTGTAAAAAATAGAAATCTATACAAAAAAAAAAGGGGGAAAAATAAAGAAAGGAAGAAGATAGAAGAAAAGAAAAAAACAAACTGTGCGATTATCGTTTATCGAACTATCGATTATCGTTCGATTGTATGATTAATCGATTAACTGTGTTAAACGCGTACGTTTCAAATTGGAGTCAACGCGTATTTTTGAAATGCACGAACAATACCGACTTGCATGTGGGACGCAAAGTAAAAAGCACGAGATTTTGGAAAATATGTACTTTCCCTTCGATTGAAAAACATGCGCTTGTGATGTTTATTTTGTTCGACAAATCTGATTCTCTGTCGCATTATAATTACGATACTACAAAATCGTACTAAAGAATTTTCCACTTTCTATATACTTATATGTATATAAATTTACACTTTACATACATGTACGTAGAAAGTTGAGTTACTAGGGTGTGTAAGTATGTACAGGGTGGTTCGGTAACTGTCGCCATGTTAATCCTCTATAACGAAATTTAAATTGAAAATAGATAGGTATGTTTTCTGGCATTCTTTTACTTACTTCTATCGCTATATCTTTTACTTTTACTTTTACTTTACTTACTATCACTGTATCGTTGCATATTGACATTTAGACTTCGTTAGAATAATTATCGTATAATAAAATAATAAGATTTTAGATTATATATAACAAATTGCAAGCAACGTCGATTCTTTCTTTTTAAGGAAAAATGAAACAAAGAATTCTTGTTATAGAGGATTAATATCCCTCGGAATGAGGAAGCTAGAGAAAAATATTTCATTTATAATAATTATATAGCAGAAAAGATTTAGTCATATAATTCTTATTCCGCTCTTTCTATATGTATAATCGTCTAGGTATTGCTAATTTAATTAAGCAATTATCTGTAATTACAAAAGTTAAGTGTTATATTAATCTTCGATTGGTATTGTTGGCCCATAGGTAATCGCTACAGTTTAAATTAGATTTGAATTGGGTTACTTCATTTTAATTCATATCATATATCTTACGCGATGAACACTACTCACGGTCTTTGTCACATAAGATACAGAATTCAAATTAAAAAGGAAGTACGTACTTTCAAATTAAATAACTTAATGCAGACTATTGTAAGTTAGGTTGGAGCTACGTCACAGCGATATTTTATATCATCCCAGTTGACGATAAAATTCCGTATTTCTTCGGTATGGTCGTTCAAATTCTTGAGTATTTAAATTTCATGAATAATGAAAATTAATCAAACTCGCAATCCTTAAGAAGATCTTCCCTCCCTCTAATAAATAACAAATAAATTCTTCGCATTATAGAGTTATCATAATATCCTACTATAACACTTGATTTCGTCTTATCTTTTCTATCATGTTATCTTTGATAGATAAATTCTTTTCCACTCTTCATAATTTCAATGATATTTAAGGTGACAATTAACCGACTACTCTGTGGAATGTTTTATACGATAAGTAGCGAGACTTTTCGTAAATGAGAGATTCTCGGATGAAAATTATTAATTCTTGATTATTCAGCGCAATCCGTTGATCGATTAGAAGCCAACAACCGACAAACCTGTCTTAAGAATCAATTCGCTTTTGCGCCAGGGATCTGTCACTTGCTGGATTCATGGATTATCTTATGAAACAACCTGTACACATACGAATCTGCTACGAGTATTACACGCGGTGCTCTTATTCTCTCGATCAGACGCATTACTTACAAACATAAATAAGTCTAATTACAAGAAAAAAAAAAAAAAAGATATCTTTTTCCTTTTCGTGTCGGCTTGCGTACATAGAGGCCTTCGACGAGCGAACGGAAGAACGCGAACACAAATGTGTTTTTCAAAACAGCGACAGATCAAATACGTAGAAATTCACCGAACAACGACGTTCTCTTTGTTTCATTTTTTCTCAGACTATAATATCGCAAGTTTGACTTCGTTAAATTAATATCACTAAACGATATATTAACCGATCGAATGTTTGAAGATTAGATGAGATATTTGAGTTGATTAAAAGAAAACAAAAAAAAAAAAAAAAAGAAAATAAAAAAAGAAAGGGAGAAAGAGAAAGAAGGAAGGAAAGGTAGAACGAAAGAAACGATTCGAAGCATCGGTTGATAACCCCGATCGTTACAGACATATGTATATTACAATGTATCCACTAAAACCGGATAAAAATCACGTGTCGGAGTGGCACGTATTCGTCGATCGTTTTTGTTCCCATTCGATTATTCACTTTTTCCAACGACGAAAATTATTACGATCGTTAGTACGGAAGCACTTGTTTCGAGAAATTACACTATCTACTAGTCGAAATTTGGCACCAGACGACCGATGATTTTCTTGCGACGCTTGAAATCCGCCATCGATCAGCGTTTGTCGTTCACGTCCAACACAGGCGAACAGACACTGGAGTTTTGTTTCGACGAACCGAGAATCGAGCGGAATTTTGAGCGACAACAGCTTAATTCGAACGTCGAATTGCACTCTGAGCAATTGAGAAAATCATACGAACTTAGAACGCAGTGTAAGAATTTTAAAGGATCAAACGACTATCGAACGATTTAATTTCTTGCAAGAATAATAATAAGTGATAAGATTTTATAATTATACAGAGTGTTTTAGCGTTTGCCATTATTTAACGTTCTAACGATTGCAAACTCTGAGAATCTTCGATGAAACATATCAGCGAAATAGAAATCGTTCGCACGGACGAATAGGTCGATGAATAAAGAAAAGAAATAATTCCATAACGCTGGATACTCGTCTCGATCTCTCCATCGATCGAATTAAGAACTGTCGATCGATTCTACTCGGAAAATTCAGCCGCACAGCTCGCTTTGCGTTCGATTTATCGTCGTTTCGAACGCGCTGTCCGCACATGTATACATCTTGCTAATCCCGGACGATCAATGGCAACCGCAGCTCTTGACGACCATGTTTTTGTACTTCTTCAGTATAACGTTGCTTTCGTCGAGGAAATACAGCACGGAGATCGGCGAGAGCTTGGTGGGCGCGCAGCAAGGCTTTGGTACCTTACCAGGGCTAACCAGATGCACCAACGTTTGGACGATCGCGTGATTGGTCGCGTTCATATGAGCGTTCAAAGGGAAATTGCATTCGCCGCTGCAATAATATGCGTCGTATCCGTCCGGTGCTATGATCCAGTCCTGCAAAATAAATATTCATATCGATCATCGATAAGTACGCGGCAAACTACAAGTCCCGATGATCGTGTAGCACACGATTGCATTAAATACGCGTGTTATTACGCCTCCTCGCGTAACTTACCTGCCACTTCAGGTCCCTGAAGCTCACGTACAACGTTTGAATTTTGCAGGTCCTCGAGTTGTATTGTACGCCTGGATCTGGAAAATGGTAATGATTACCGGTTGTTCGCCGCGTTATCTTCGTTCGATCATCGTTATTTCTTACAGTTAGTAATGTCTTGGTAAAGTACGAATCAAAGAATACGTGTATTTCTTACGTATTAAGAGTGGAATTCAAGTTCATCAAAATTGCGGGTTGCGAGGTTCTTTGTTTCTCTAATTGTTAAATACATACGTATGCAGGTGTTTCCGAAAATATTAATGTCGATTTCTATCGAGATAGAGACATTACAGTTTCAACTGTTTTTACGTTACAGCACTTGTTTCTATGTATGGTCTTATTAAAAAATTTTGTTGCACTGTGCTCCGAGTAAGAGAATAGACTGTCAATTACGAGGTTTCGCCAACAGTCGACGAGGCTATTAAACAGAGTACACGCACAAGTTGTTTAACTAAGGTGTTTATGTTAAAATGTCTAACCGGCATTACGCTAGTACAATTTAGAGCTGGAATTATTGAAACAAAAACGACTTTAACGCGCAATCAGGACAAGGTAAAATACAAATTTGGATTGATCTTTCTTTGTACATTACGGTTAAATCGAATCTTTTTCGCGTTCTTCGTGATTTTTTCATGGAAAATTTTCATTTCTTATGATATCAATGAAAAAAATTTCTCTTTCGATGTCACTCTAAAATACGAAGGATGGAAATGGAAATGATAGATTTACTGATTCATCGGACGTTACCTTCCAGACTTACCGGTGTACGGATTATTCCGATAATCCAAACTCGAGGACTCGCTCTTCTTTCTTCTCCTGGCATCTCGTTTCTGTCGTACTTTCGATTCTCTGATGCCTGAACTCTTAAAGTAACCCACCATAAAGGGTTGCTTGTCAGGATCGCCCCTGAACCCGACGATCCCAATGTCCTCTGGTCTCATTTCGTGTACTAAAAACACAATAATATTCGTTTTGATAATATACGCGATTACTCGCTGCATTTACTATCGTCCAGTCGTTAAACGTTTAATTTGCTTGCAACGTATTTTAGAAAAACACCTTTTTCTCGAATTAGTTGCACGAACTTAGCAAGGCCAAATTTTCCGACAATAGTTTGAAATTTTTTCATTTTTAGGACAAAATTTGGAAACTTATAACACTATGAGAATCAAGATGTAGCAAATATTTTATTCGAATGCAAAGACTTTTACTGGCACAGAATTCTCTAAGAGCGCTAACTAGCTCCGATAGAAACGATGTAAATATTTAAAAATTCGTCAAAGTGTACAGTAGAAACGAACGACAAACATAATAAAGTAATATAATATATAAACATAATAAAAAATAAAGACCGACAATTATTTCTCGAGAACCCTTCGCTAATTAGAAACGTTGACATTTGGATCGCAAAAATGGGCACAAAAGATGCTAAGGCGATTTAACTTTTACAAGATCACGCATTTCGACGCACTGTTTAAAGCATTGCCGAAGAACTTTATAAGAAAAGAGGTTTCTTTTTTTGCCACGATTGCCTTCAGGCCAATCGGCAATGTAACTCACGAGGAAACGTTCCAATTTGGCGATACCCAATTACCCCGTTTGATTCGACAAGTGGAATGCACGCGTGAACGATTACGATTCGCGCGCATGTTTGTTAGAATGGCCTACCACCAGTTGGAATTATTAATAGGCAACCTTCAGGAATATTAACTATTTAAGAATCTCGAGTCGGCGGTGTGTCAGCTGGTTCTCGATAGCATGATCGAGGGAGCCGTTCACTTGGCCGATATAGGCGACAGTTCATGGTTTCCCAACACGTTGGCCCTGCAATTAAGTGGCTGCTGCCTCGCACCGTTTGCACGTTTAATTAATTGATCGTTCTGTCAGCTGACATGCTGATCGATCGATTATTCTTAATTATCGTCGCGCGGCACGCATGAAACGCGGAGAGGCGGCCGCGTACAGAAATTTCAGGGTATAAGACACGGCCGTGGTGGAAACGCGTGGAACCCGACATGATCGTAGACTCGTTTCGTAATGTATATCGGAACTGAAAAGAAGTTATGGTACTTGTTTATCATAATTATATCGGAGCTACTTTAATTATTCATGCGGTAATAATTATACTTCTGTCCTAACAGTTTGCGGTGTGACAAAAATAAAGCCGTTTTACATGAATTACCATGAAGTGTCGCAACTTGGATCTGCACATTAGTGATATTAATGTCAAGAATATTATTTCCATGCCGCGATAGTGACACCAGATTGGAACGGAACCCCTCGTGAAAGTATAGGATCGTATTTTCAGCCGGGAAATTTGCACCTTCAGCAGTAAATAACAGCGTACGGTTGTTATCGGTATTAATTTAGAACGTGTTGCGACCATATAAATTTCTCTTATCGCTCACAGATGATGCGTGTTACAGGACTTTGAGAAAATCTAGTTTCGATAATACCTACTTTCCAATCGATATGGTTAGTTAATGCGGTATAATTGAACGGTTACTTGAAAATAACAAATGAGTTTTAACAACTGCGGCAAATAAAAGACGCGGTTCTGGGTTATAATAGTATAATAGTAAGCGTGACGTGTCCTGTGGTACTAGTCGTGCTATTAATTAAAGAAATTAATCGAAACAGATATATACTATTCTTCTAGGAACGTAAAACGATCAGCGAAAGGAAAAAACGGTCATCTCGCTATCGATACACTGCACAGCTTCGTTCCACGAGAATTCTCTTTTTCTCGCACTCGCTGATACGCTAATTACCTTATCC
Source organism: Bombus pascuorum (assembly GCF_905332965.1). NCBI lineage: Eukaryota > Metazoa > Arthropoda > Insecta > Hymenoptera > Apidae > Bombus > Bombus pascuorum. The sequence continues at coordinate 6,608,261 of NC_083496.1, read as the reverse complement.
GACCTTACGTTATTAATGAAATCACGTAAGACTACTTTAGCGATCGTTAATATGCCAAGAAGCGAGCCCCAATCAGTGGAGAGGTCAAACGTTCGATAAAATCAGCGATTCGACTTCAAACCACAGCTTCGATTCTCATCCGCAACCTGTACGCGTGCCATACAAATCGTTCGTTCCAGCGGTAATAAAGCAGAAAACGCATTCTCGACGGCTCGATCGGCGAAACAATGACGCGCGGAAACAACGAGGCAGAAATGCAGAAAAGGAAAAAAGGAGAACGAAGAAGCGTTGAGGCGTAGAATCGGTTTGTCGCGACGCAACGGCCAGGATGATTTTTCAAGCGGCATCGATTCGCATTCGGCTCGCGCACTTTTCGCGCGATATCGAAATTCGAACGAAAGGACACGCGTGTACGTGCGAACGATCCAAACGGTCTCATTGCGGAGGCCCGTAGCCGTCGGCTCGTCTCCGCGAGCCAGCATTGCCGTGTATGCAAATGATCCCTCTTACGAGCACGACCGTACCGAGTTCGAGAAAGCTAGTAAATTGGCTCGCAGGAATGCGCATTTGCCGTGATTGCAGCGGACACCTGCTGCTGCACTTTGCGCGCCGTTACAGAATCGACTGGCTACCAGCTTGTCGACGAACCTCCGCTTGCCGAATGCACGTGGCGAATTCGATTGAATTATGCCGTCTCTTTCTCCAGGAACGCCGAGTTTCGTTATACGGCTTTATTTAGCAGGAAAGAACGCAGGCTGTCGATTAGTCTGCGAATATTTACGCAGACGCGGATTTTTACGAATGTAACGTAAAAATTTGGAATCGTAAGAAATACGTACGGTATAGGATTGTACATAAAACATTTACATTGTCGTTGTACGCGTGAAGAGATTGATTTTCTGATTTTCCGCTGTTACTGTTTCCGATAGAAAGAGGAGGATCTGGATGGTAGAAGAAGCAGTTGTTGCAAACGATGTAAAAATATGTTGTACCGAGCAGGATGGTAGCAATGATAGAGTAAGTCGGGCAACAACAATTGTCAGAAGTGGTTTTCATGCGCTTGTAGTGGAATTATGAATTAAAACGCAGAAGAAATTTGAGCTGCCAAGAAAAGCATTAGCAAAATTACGCGCGTTATACGTGAGAGCGTATAAACAAAGTAAAATAAACGTAGTTCGGATAAACGGCTGTCTGATCGCATGACTCGGTACGCTGCAATTGATTAATAAGGAAAAGGGAATTAACGATAATTTAAAATAAGAACTTAATTATATCTCGTTATATCTAGCAGCAGGCATATCGATTCAAGGAAAATTTAGAAAGTAAACTTTAATAACGGTATTATGATAGGTACGAGGCATCTTGAAACGAATTTCGTATTTTTTGGTACGTTTAATATGCGCGTAGAAACTGAACCGTAAGAATACGTAATTCGTTATGATTGCTATTCTCGGAATTGCAAGAATACGAATTTCGTGCAGTTTCTGAATAGAAGACGCGTGTTGTGCGCATTTGACGACATTGTCGTGTCTCTTAGAATAATCTAATTTTTGAAATTGGCTGAAGAAACTCTCAGATCGTTCTAAAAATAGCGTTGGTGATTTTTAAAGTAATTTGAAAGAATCACAAAGTCGGGAAACTTATCGAAACACAAATGAAACAATTAACAGACGAATGCAAAGTTATAAAAATGAAAGCGTAAATTTGCAACTGATAATTTTAAATAAATCGTCTCGTTTCCTATCGTAGTTTTTGATACTCGAACGAGATCTTCATCGAAATCATTTCCAGAAATCTTACACTTTCAGAGTTTCGTTATTGTTATCTGATGACTTGTATCTTTTAACAATGCGAATAGTTTTGTAAATTATAAATATTGTAATAATTTATCCAATCTCACAAAGATATATTAAAATTTCGATTAGACGATGATGGTACGCAGAAAACGTGTGAAATTCGTGGAACTGTAATTCCAGGCGACTAATGCGCCGCCGATTATACGTCTTTCACGGATTCTTCGATCCGCGTATCCTTCTGATCCAGTTTCCATATATTAAGAGTAATAAAAAGCAAATTTCTTGGCGTGTCCTCTTGCTGCCGGAGGTTCAAGGATAAAACGATTCCCTACAAAGGGGCAGTCCTAGATCAACCGGCAACGCTTTCGCAATGCTTTCAACAGTCAAGGACGTGGAGGAACCTTGCTCATCTCGCGATTCGTTTCAATCAAAAATTATCAACTCTCGAGGACGTTTCACGCGATCTAAAAACGTGTGCCAATGTCCTAACATAGTATCAGGCTTCCTTCTAAATTTCTCCCTTTGGGAATAAGTATATAGAATTTTATGCAGGAAAATTTGAAAAACTTTGAAACAAAGACATTTTCCTCAAAAGAGGGGATTTGTTGATACCATCCAGTTGTAGCTAAATCCTGTAGGAAATTAGCAAATAAAAATTTCAATTACTAGCAATCATGAACATAATTATAATTTCTCCATTTGTTACTCTTAATTGCTAAATAATTCAATTTATATATTTGTAACTACGAAATATTATATCGCATGGAAATAGAATTTGTTAATTTTTTTTTAGAAACTAGAGGGTGTACCTGATATTAAAAACATCTGTCTTCTCTAGTGATCTCAACTTTTGTAATCCCGTCATCGGAATATGCAACTATGCAAATAATATCTCCGATCTCTTCTCTGAATCTTAGCTATAAGCTAAGGCGATCGACGTTGCAATTATTTAACTGCTAGAGTGTCGTTATCATTTTAACTTTCTTCGTCTTCTTTTTATATATATATATCATTTTTAAATTTTCTCCTATATTTATATCTGTTTTTCGTTTTCTTTGTCGTACATCTATTATCCATTATCGTAACTCATTTTCTTCCTTGTACCGTAAGTCTTGCCGTGATTTGTTAAATAAATAAATCTGTCTACCAAGCTGGTCGCGATGAAGTTAAAAAAACAATCGAGTCGTCGAAAAGATTAAAGATCGTCGTACAAACAGAGGGAAAAGTGTAAAGCACGTAACATCAGCACAGCTGGCATACATTCCACGCACAAGTCAAATACCTTTGTCATTGCTCTGTTAATGGCCCGATAGTGACTCTATTACCGCTGAATTAGCATCGCAATAAGTACGAGTAAAACACACAGCATTAACGCTATCGTCGCGATCGTCCGTTCTTAGGTGGAGTTTTCTACGGTTCTCTCAGCCATAGATAATCTTTTCTCTCGCTCTCTTTCTCTCTCTCTCTTTCCCACTCAATACCTTGATTGTCCAATAAAACGACGATCGTGGACATTTCTCTCAAACGGCGTATAAAATCTGCTCTCTCGGAGCCCGTGGAAAAGATCACCGGAAGAAGAGAGAAACCGAGTACGGTATTCTTGAATCTTCGCTAACCGCAGCCTCCACTAGCCCATTCCCCGACAAATACGACGATCGCCAAACATTTATTTACCCACGAACATCTTTTCAAACACCCGCGCCAACGATGTGGGAACTGCCGATAAACCAACAACATCATGGTCAAATAATAATATTATTACGGCTATTTAAATAAATACACATAGTTGGGGTCGCGAAAAGTGAGCGTATTACGCTGTTTGGTAACATTACTTCGTCGTGTTGATAAACCAACGTCGTCGTTACCAAATATTATAATCGTCGAATCGTAATACTTCGTTAAACTAATATTTTTGAGCGATTTTTATGAACCGATATTCCCGTAATTAATATATATATCAACGTGATTGATACGATAAAGATATTATTATTATCATTCGCACGAACGTATACTACGATCGGTACAATCATACAGAAAATCACGCAGTTGGATAAGGAAATTCTGAAAACTTGTATCTTCGAAATACGTAGGAATGAAACGATACGTTCTAGTAAGATCGCGAGTTTCTATAACAGATCACGACGTTAGGAAAGATCCACGAACTTTCTAAAATCAGTGATCAGCGACTCTGCCTTGAAATTTCGACGGGACGATAAAAATCGACTGGATAAATCCGAAGGCATCTGACAAAGGCTCGTTTTCGTTTCGCGGTGATAGCAAGGTGTCGCAAGTCTCAAGAGCGAGCGAGCGAGCGACCGAGCACGCAGTTAGACGCACACGCGTGGGCGTATCACGCGGAGGTGTGTAGCCGGTCTTTAGAAGCGGAGAGATAGCCGCGGCTATACTTTCGAAAGCATCTGGTTTTCTGCAACCGGAGGAAACTTCCTCTGGCCAGGAGGCGGACGGTGAGGAGCCGCGCGCGCGTCCGCGTCACGGCGAACCAGTGCAAACAAACCGAGGGGCTCTTAACCAAACGAGACGAAGTAGAAGAAGAAGTAGAAGAAGAAGAAGAAGAAGAAGCAGAACACGAAGAGGAAGGAGAAGGAGAAGATGAAGAAGAGGGAGAAGAAAAAGTAGGAGAGGAGCGTAGAGTATGCGTGCGAATGCGTGTCGCAAGAGGGACGCGCCTGCAGGGGATAGAACGGGAGAAAAAGAGGGATCAACGCGAGGGATTGGGAGGAGACGAACCGAGTGGACAAGACGAACCAAAGAGGAGCCAAAAGTCAAAGGAAGAGAAAGACGTCGCGCAGGGAATAAGAGAAGGAGAAACAGCGAGAGGGAAGAATTACCGAGGAACGGAATCGTGGCTCTTTCGATGTATGCAACGGATACCTGTGGATACGTGAACGCGCGCAGAGGTGTGCGCCTCCGATCTTGTGTTTTATATTGAATGATCAAAGATAAACCGGTTGTGCTCGCGAAGGAGAGGAGCAGAGAACCAGAGAGGAGTGAGAAAGAGAGAAAATATACAGGTGCGAGGAGGGTAAGAGGAGGATCGACGTGGGGAGAGAGAGAAACCGGTGAGGAGGAAGAGGAGGAGGCGTATGGAGGTGAGAGAGGCAAGCAACGAAATGATCTAGGCGCGGCAAACAACAAACTGTACGCACGAATACATAGGCATTTCAAGCTCTCGCGTATACATGACCGTCCCAATGCCTCGTTCTCGTGCTGAAACGTGCCTCGTTTAATATCCACGATGTCGTTATGGCAGACCTCTCAAGTGTTACCTGCGCGTATCGCGCCGAGGATACAACGATTACAAGCTAGACACGCGCCGTTCCTCCAAGATCACCAACACTGATTCTTAACTCTGTTATCCAGCGAACGAACGTCTCCAATAAACGTTTGCTAATGTTCGCGATCATTCGCATTGAAACACTTGCCAAGTATCCTCTCCACGAAGCAAATGTTTGCGAGCAAAAGCCCATTCGCAGAGAGGAGATCAAGTGCATCGTAAATAGATTCGAATCTGACTAGAAAGTTCCATGCATTTCGTACGTACGTACTTCGAAGGAAAAAAGGATACCTTCGAACTGTAACGTGAGAAAGTAGCAGCAATAGAGAAACACGAGCCATATCTTCGAGTATGATCGAACCTTGACCAAGTAGATTTCAATTTATTAAGAGTACTTTAACCAGAAACTTGTAATACCTACTTGAAATTAATTCTAATTTTCAGCCTTTCTTATCTTTACGGTACAAGCGTATTACTTTTGCATAATATTTTACATAATAATATGTAAATATACGTAAGAGGTACGTTTTCCAAGTTTACAAATATTCATTCTGAGATTCGAAACCAGCTCGTTTAATTCATATTCGTTGTAAATTTGGGAGGTGAAACGTCATCTAGAAACGAAGAGTAATCTAATTCTACGAGTCTCTTGTACCGAAATTACCGAAATGAACTTGCATCGAAATTAATCCCAGCCATACGTATACGTGTTTCGTAGAACAAAACGATGGTTCCTTGGAACATGGGCAACGATTAATGGTAATGCTATCATCAACACGTTGTTGCGAATGCTTTCAACTGTTTATACTTGCTTAAGGCTTGAGGTACATTTACACGTGACACTAAATCGTGACTTTACAGTCATGACACTGAATGTTAGAGCAGTACATTCTACTGCTGCCTCCCTCCCTTCCTCTTCGAGAGGAAAGTCATGACTTTGTGCCACGTGGAAACGTACCATTTACTGCCCTTGCGTTCTTCGCGTTTCCATGGAAGCAAATTCACGTTAGCAAACGTTAGCAATTTTTTAATGCTTTTTATGTATTTGGCTTACTTCTCTGTTTGTCTGTCTGTCTGAGTGTAATTTTTGTAAACGAAATTTCACCCACTTCCAGACCAGCTAGAAAGCTGAAATTTGAAACACACGCTCATTTCCGACGACGATACAATATAATTTCAGAAAATTGACAATTTTTTTTATTGGAAATAACAGTCTACCACGACTGTTAATTAGCCGAGTAGAAATCTGAAAAAATGTTATCTCACAGTGATGAAAGAGTAAAACAAGAAATATACAAATTAAAAAATAATCACTTTCATTTAAAAGTGTACTAAAAAGAAAAGAATAATTTTCCTCATCAAGTATAGAGTATCCCTGAATCCTTGGTTTCAAGATCACTAAACAAATAAAAACCTAAAATATTACATTTCTAATTTATATATTTTTCGCGATTGTCGATCATAAATCGCCCGGTTATTTTCGTTGCACGTTTTTCAATCATCTTCATCGGCGACGAAAACTGAGCGAAACGATGAAATAGGTTTCGAAATTCTGCCGACAAGGGATTTAAACTGAGACATCAAATGGAAGATGCTGGGTTGAACATTCGCCTGATGCTTGTTAGTTACTGCCACCGTCTGACTTTTATTCCCTCTTCTTTCCTCATTTATTTCTTTTCTTTTCTTTTTTTTTTTTTTTTTTTTTGTTTTTTGTTTGAGCTTCCTTTCGTAGAAGAATCGGTCTTCGAATCTCGGGAACAAGATGAATCGTGGTTTTTAAGTAGTGCTCGAGGAAAGATGTTGGTTCCAAGTGAAGTATTTAACGGCCCTGTTAGTTCTTTTCCAGCGTAGAATACGCGAAGCACATACAGACAGAGTGGAGTGTTTGATGCTCGTACCTTTGTATGCATAAAATCTCAGCATCAAAAGTCGAATCGGTAGGAAGTTACTAGTTGCTTTTTAATCATAGAATGTTAAATAATTCGATGGTTCTCGTTAAAGTTAAGGATGCTGAATGATCGATAGAATTTCACAAAAACTACTGCGTCGTTATTACAGCGATTATGTTGTTACTGTTTTCTGCGCGAAGAAATTCAATTTCCGATTGATCGCCATAAAGAGAAAGGATAATCGTTAATAGCTTGGTAGAAGACTAGATGTTTCGATTCCGACAACTGGATAGGCAGGGATCGGTGTAATTATTTCGCTGGATCGTTTCAGGCCTGAAACGATAATTTAATTTGACGTTGCAACGTGTATTCCAGCTAGACTGACAGGAGTTTTGCAAGAAAATTAGGTGGAACGCGATATAAAGCATTCTAGCATTATTCAATTATTCAACAATCGTGATCCAATTACTGCGTCGATGTCGGTAATCCAAGGTGCCCTATCTCGATCTTTCCTTCGGAATATCGAACGCAACCGGCACTTATTCAACGCGATCGATTTATTCTACAACGTGTAACAACAAAACGAATTGCAAGCCAGCCAGTACAGATAAAACTCCATTGACGAATAAATCGTACAAGGTTATTCGCTCGTATCGACTAACAACGCTCGAATTTCCATCGATGTACAAAGAATTACGTACGTACGCGCACGAGAGCGTGTCGAAGATTTCTCTTTAATGTATAAATAAATACGATTCGGAGGGCAAGTGACGATCAACGATGCAAAAACGATCGAGCAACGTCGACATGGAAATAATCGAAGCAAACATAGTTAAAGAGCGATGAAAAAGATTTTAATGAACGTTCAACGCGAATCCTCTCGAGATCCTGTTCATCTGACGGGCCGATAGCTCCTTAAACATCAAAGCCTGATACGAAGATCATCGATGAATCTCATCTCTGGCACTCGAATATACCGAGAAAACACATGTTCGGTGGGAATATTAGTCCGAGATCTCTGTAGTTGGTTGTTTTTCGTACGTTATCCCGGTGAGATTTAATCGGCCAAGGCTACCACCGTTCCTAGATCGGTGAAGAGATCTGGCTCGACGACCGTGCAAAGAAACGAAAATCATCAATGATCTAAAGCTCATCGGTTCGTAGGCTAGCCAACAGGTGTAGCTTATCTAAAGAATCAAATCAAGGTAATCTTCCCTCGTACGCCTCGTGACGATTCTCATCTAAGATTCGGTGGCAGAATTGGATTCAGGGGCGTCCTTATCTCACCATCTGGGTCTTCACTCCGTTCACGTATCTCGTTCTCCGTTTCTCTCGCATAGTTTCACAGCCGGACTTTGTCCGTTCCTCGGGCTAAATCCCACGCACGCACATCTCGCCAGTATAGGAAGACAAGACGACGCCACGGCTTGGCCTCTTGTCGATGATGTATTCGTGCTGGCTAGCAGTAGGAAGGACCTCGAGTGACGCACGAAAATTCGCAAGAAGCGAGCAAGATCTACGTCCTCGATTCGCAAACCATCCACTCCCTCCGTTTCCCTCCGCGTTTCGTCTCTCCTCGTCTCGTTACGTTTCGTTTCGTATCTGTCCTTTTCATACTAAAAATCTTAACGTTTCCAGTTCTTCGCTGGTCCATCGCGAACTAACGTATTTTTATATAAGCTATTTATAAAGAAAACTGTCTCCGTCCGTCGAGATAAATGAAATCAAGAATGGAGTATTAATCTTCGCTGAGGAAATGAATAAATTGAACGAAAAGTAAAAGATCAATTTCGTCGGATCAACTTCGCCGAATCTTTCTAACGCGCGAGAAAGATTTGTTCGTCGGATACGCCTTAATTACGCCTAGCAAGTACATCGCTGTCGCGTAAAAGACGTGGAAAAAATCGGTCGAACGAGACGTACGAGCGCTCTCGAGGCATCGTTCTGGCGCATAACTCGCACGTAGAAAATAATCAATGAAAAATAGAAAATAATCGGTGACAAATAGAAAATAATCGTGAGTATATTCCACGAAACGGACTGCACGTGCACGAGCGAGCTCCGAGGAAGAGAAATGGACCGGAAAGGTGGAAAGGCCCGAGGCCTGATACGAAGCCATCGCTAGCCGATCGGTCGCGTACAGGACCGAAGGCACAGCGTGCGAGAGCAAGGAACGCTTTTCAGCATGGGAGTGAGAGCGTGGAACAGGTGTACGCTCGAGAAAGCATATACCTGTACACATCCGCGGAGACTGCCTTCTCTGCTCTGCCAGGTGTACAAGAAATGCCCGGAATTCACCGCGTCGAACTTCTGACCCCGAAGCGTTTATTAGCCACGATCTATTGCTCAATAGGAAGCGTGCGCCGTGTCTTGTTACTCGTTAGTCGAACACCGGCTCTGCGTACACCATCCTACGATCCTTTCGTGTCCTTTCACGTAAGCAGAGACGCTTTCCAATTTATGTGAATCGTTTTATCAAAAATAACGTGTTGATACTTTTACGAATTTTCACGAAACGGAGACAATTCGTATAATGGAAATCGAGGATCTTCGATCATGGAACAAAAGTCTAAACGCACGAAGCGTACAAATCGTACGAAAGAATATTGAAAGATAACATTCACAGCGACATTTTTAAAGGATGTATCCAGCGATGTAGAACTTTAGGATTCGATGTCGCGTTTCGTTTGGCTTACAGGGAACAAAGTAGCTGTTAAGAAGTAGCTGTTAAGCTAGCGGTACGAAGCTATCTTTTTCATCAAAGTCGATTAAGAAATTCTCGATAATCTTCTCACAAAAAAATCAATATTTGAAAATTTCGAATTATGCATAAATGCTTACTATAGTACATTCACACGTTTGCAGGCTCAATTATTGGATACTGAAGCTTAGCAAATGCACAGGATGGACTGTTTCTACGATGTTCCGCAGACTATCGAAAGATAAATCACAGGCAGAATATTTTAAAATTAGCCTCCTATGTTATATCGAAAATAATTTCTCATTTCGATTACATTGTGCTCTACAGATTTGTCTATAAGTTTCCATAAATGCAACAGATACCAACCGAACTTATTCAAAACCTTTTTCTACTTAAATAAACAACATTTGACGAACTATCGCGATTTAAAAAATATTGCATAAATGATAATTATATGCAATATTACCGCAGAGTATTAAACTATTCGATATTTTTATCGTTTTTATTAAAAACTTCCTCTATTTGATCGAAAGTTAACGAATAGACTTCAGTAGACGGGTAATGTAAGGAAAGCCATAAACAGAAGATCATAAAACTTTGTACAGCATAGAAGTAGTAATTGCAAGATAGTAAATTTTTACTCACCAGAACGATCTGCCGGATGTACTGACAGATACAATCCCTTGTTTCCATCAGGATTATTCACCCAGTGATCGAGAGGTTCGCTAACATTTAAAGTCAACCACCCCTCTTTTCCTGTCGTCGTATTCACTGCATCTACGTATTGCAACTCCCTTGTCCTACAACATAAAAGATACAGTCATATATAATACGAGAAATATGGCAACTGTGAAAATTTCTATTAAAAGTATGTATATTATTTATTGTAACGAGACTTAAAGCATCGCTACTTCACCAGTGTTTCTAATGTCTTTTTTTTTTTTTTTTGTAACTTTGTATTTTGAATTATCGTAACTTATTATGTATATATATATATCGTTACAACTAAACTATAATATATCTCCACAGCACGGTACACGTAATCTATAAAAGGTATAAGATTGATTTAAAACGTTTATTTAACTTCGTCGTCTTAATATTCTGATTATTCGGATTCGCGATTACTTGGAAATTTCGAAATGTTCAACGTAACTCGATTTATGAGGAATATCGATTTGTTATAAATATATCATAATTGTAACTATTATATATTTAAATGTTAACGGAAGCCTAGCATTAAGGCAAAGTAGCCGAGCAAAATAATATGTAAAACAGAGTTAAGTTTTCAAAACAGTATGTGTCAAAGATTCTATTCTAGTGGTAATGTTACCTTCTGACTAACAATAAGCTCTAAGCATTGCAACGCATTAACCGCTAAATGCTCGGTGTCACTAATATCCCTGCGATTTTCCTTGCATACATCAAGGAAAACTCGCGTTACTCATTACGTTAACACGCAGTTGTGTGGACATCGTACAGACAACACACGTCACATGGAAATTATCTCGCTGATCAAAACAAACATCTTCCATCCTCGCACCTCTACAAAATTTTTACGCTTCTTCAAACGAAACTTCAAATATTTTCTCACTCTATGCAAAAACTATGAATTGTTAATAGGCGCTATTAGCTGCGCTGTTCACTACACGGCTGCTCGTAAATATCCGAACGTCTTGGTCGGTTTTTAGTAATAATATCTACGCGAATGTTACGAAAGTAGGAAAATTAACAATTAAAATGATATTTATCATCTATTTCAGAAAGCCACGAATTAGAAATCGAAGTTACTTTTTAACAACGATCCCAAAGGATACAGAGATGTGGTAATGGTAAATTTTATTTTTTTCTTTCAAACATTTCAAAATATTTACCGATATTGTCCGTCTCGATTAGTATCTAAGGACATACGTGAAACGAATAAGGCTAAAAAATAAGAAACGAATATCCGTTTGTGGTCTTAACATATTCGTGTCTGAAGATGTTAAAGTTATCATTGAAGATGTAATAGGATGCTTGACATATTATACACTGAAATTTTCTATCAAAGTACTCTTTCCATTATCGCAATATCTCTAAAGTTAGATCGAAATACGCCTAACAATTTTTACTGATAATAAAAATTCAATTTTGTCCATGGGCATACAAAATACATACGTGTCAGACAAAATACATTAAAACAGAAAAATATATTCTGCTATATATGAGCATAACGATAGTAGAAAATAGAGTAATCGTAGATGCTATTATCGATCAAAAAATGATCGGATACGTTTAACCAATAGCGTACATATGTATGTGCTGACAATTAGCGATAAGCGCAAAGAGTGTTAATTGGCAAACACCAAAATCAAACAGCAGATGGTCAAAGACGTATATTGTTTCTCTAATAGAAATCGTTGCACGGCTTCGAATCGCGCAATTCATCGATAAAATCGATCAATAGAAAACCACTGATTCTTACGTAAGCACGCTAACCGTGATATACATCGTGCGACGAAGCATACACGACTATTTGCCATAATTCGTCCTCGATCGTGACTCGACAATTCGCGCAAATCTATCTTGCACGTGGCTCGTGTCAATATAATTTCAGCGAAACACACTAATCATTGTTCATTGAGCGAACGGGCTCATCTCCGATCTCCACGGTCAAAGACATTCCTTAAACGACGCATTTATCTTTTTCCCGGGATTGATTATCGTTCCCATAATTGAATAATTGAGAACGCTAAAACTGTATACAGACGCAGGACGAACATTCCCGCATAAATTTATCACCGGAGATTGTACGCATTATCCATTTTCTTTCCGTTCTTTTCCCTTTCTTTTATCTCGGTTTGTTCGTTTACGGTTTGTTTACGTGTGGAAGAATTTTTAATAAATTATGAAGCTCGCGGTATTACTCTACGCTAATATTTATTAATTCTCTGGGACGTTTCAGGATTTTCTTCTTTCCCTTAATCTCGATCGATTTAAAATTATTTTTAATAGTTTTTTTACGAGTTACATTATTGAAGATTCACAATGTGCTTGCCAATTTATTAGAATTTACTCGACTCCAAGGTTGTAAAATTTGTTTCCTTCCCGTCGAGCTCGATTTATTTAAAAATATTTTTCTGTTTAAAAGAAGAAGAGATTTAGTATTAGTTTCGAACAGATGATTAATAATTTCACAGCGAATTATAAAATGTATTAACGTTCCTGGAAATAATTGATATACGTATTGTTTCACGTTCACGATAACGTATTGCTGGCGATACGAAATGTTTGTTTACTGAAATTAATTCTCTTAATGTGTTGTAACAGATGCGGCTGTTAAATTGTTTTCCTTCGGCCGAGAGTGAATTCCTGAATTGCAAAGCGTAGAATTGAATACATTTCAGCCTCGCAGCTGTGCATTCATAAACGTAAGCATTGATGAAGATGTCTCGCGATTATCAATCAACTTTTAGCTTTCCTGAGGTATTATGTATATTTGAATTTCAAAGTGCAGCCGTTACATTGTGATAAACAGGCACAAAGACAAACATCAATTTTTTCCGCGGCAAATTGAATACCATCGCTCGATCATAAATACCGATTGAATCTTAACAATTTCTTGAATGCGAAGTGTGAATAGATAAACGATCGATGAAAAATGATAAAAACGCGTGCGATAGAGGTAAATTCAGAATCAAAACAAAGTGTTGAAACAAAATAGCGATATCAAGTTGCAGAATTATAATTATTATAAAATTTCAATTACGTTTAATACACGTGCACGAGTGTGTATGTAAGTATGTACATACGATAAAATAAGATACAATAATTGGCAGCGATTGTAAAACTGCGATAACAGCGTTATCAGAACGGTACACGTGATTCTGTCTAATGCATTTATAATTACAATTATGCCAGGATATTACTGTATTCGTTATTATTGCGTTATTAATCATTCAGAATTCAGTAACGCGACACGTAACTCATTTTGACAAATTTTTTACTTATACTTATTACGATTAATAATAATTGCAGAAGTATTAAACAAATATTTCGACAAGTAACAATATATATGATAAATTTATAGAATGTTCTTTTATATTCTACTTATAGAGTACTCCGTTTATATTAAATTAATACAATATAAATACAGTTAAAGTAAGAAGGAAAAAAAAGAACAATTGATCTTTCCAATTAAACGAATACGACACGTCAACCCCATAAACCGGCGAAACGGAGCGAGAACAGCCGTCCAAGAAACGGCGGCAAGCGAGAAAAATTTATGAATTGCTAATTGAGACTAAAAGCACGAGACCCTGAAGCTCGTTACGGCAAGTGTCACTGTCTGACTTTCGTCAGAGAAGTCCTCTTATCATGGTCCAGAGACAGCTGACGCGGCCTGGTATCCCTACCACAGGAGAACTCTTATGGAAACCTGGTGCGCACACGTAAGAAACCAGAGTCGCCAGCTTGTCTCGGCTGGACCAGAAGGTGGAGGAGGATAAAGAGGTGGAGGAGGATGCGTCACGCATCGAGTTTGACGGAAGAAGCCGAAGAAGAAAGAGTAGAAGGAGGAGAAGGAAGAGGAGGTGGAGTGGCTGCGTGCGTGTAACTGCGTAGGCACACCAAGTAACTCGTGCTCTTAACTCCTCGCTCGGAGCCCGTCTCCACGGCTAATTTACCTCAATTTACGGAATAGCGTTTCCTGTCGGGGGCCTGTATATCGGTCAGGTCACAGTACCAAAGTCTACGGAAGTATCAGACAGGGATGGCTCTAGACTAGCTGTCGCCATCCGCTATACGTTCTTTCTCGTCTGAGAGGCGGACACGTGGACGCAAACCGGAGCAGCTTGCGTTGCTTGCTGAAACCATCGGTCCGTCGCGTCTATCGAGATCAATCGTCCTTTCGAGAGATCTAATTGAACGGGGATAAGAATGGAACCGCGTCAAGACAACGATCGTTCGATCGTACAGATAATCGAACGAAAGTACGGAAGATTGGATACAAGGAACGAGAGGAGTTGATGAAAAGATCGTTGTCAACTTTGAAATACCGTAGCTATGCACAGGAACTCTAGAACGAAATATCAAATACCTGAACCGTAGAAACAACTGAGGTGATCGAACAACATGATGTTATTTACGCGATGATTGAACAAGTTCGGAGCTAAGAAATTGTCAGAAAACGTACGTGAGGAGCTAGCATCTCTTCGAAATAGTCGAAATTAAACGAGTAGAGAATATTGTGAGAATAGTATGGCGGTGTAACTTTTGAATTACAGACGACCAAAAATAGGTAGCTTTAGAACATTTCGTTTTATCTTTGTAGCGTTTATACTTAAAAAGAATCGATGAGGATACAAAATTCTCGTTTGCCTCTTCATAGGTAAGGATTTTCAACGTTCGAAGGTTAAATGTAACAAAGGAAGAATGGGAAATTTAACGGAAGGATGGACACCTGTAGAGAACGAGGCAAAATACACGTGGCTGATGGTTTACTGACTAATTTCACCTAATATCCGTAATAAAAAATGTATCATTGCTATAGAATGACCTAATATATAAGAAATATGGCGTAATATAGTCGGTGGTTCTAGAAAGGAATCGGTCGTTATTCGTGCGCCGCTAGACGGCCCTGGATATGAATGAGAAAGGTAGAATCGACGAGAGACTAGTGGGTTGGTCCCCGAAACTCTCACAGGTAGAACAAATACCTGAGATTTTTTCGGCGACTTAAGGACGGCCTAATTAGAGGCACGATGACGATGTCAAAAACCACGGTCTCTGCCTGAAGGAACACGAAATTGGTCTAGCCACCCACCCGGGTGGGATCTGCCTCACCAATGATGGAAGAAGACAGAAGAGAAAGAGTACCGTTTTTCCACCATGCCCCTTCCCCGTTCTTCTCTTCGCCCTACTCGCTAGTTAAAGGTCACCTCAAAACTATCAGTCACCCTTACTCACCCCGAAAGAGTAGCCAGTCAAAGCTGACTTCAGGTAGGAACAATACCTGAAACACTTTTCCCAGAAATGGGACATTCCAATTAACACGATAATGACATTCAGGGAACACATTCCATTGCAAGCTTGCAAGAAAAAATACGTAATTCGGCGTTTTCGAATTTATTGCCTCGAACAGGGTGTAAGGTGTGGGAATAATTAGTTACGATTTTTAAAGAACATTCCTTCGGTGGCACGTGTTTCGAGGATACAGCGATAGAAAACCTGGCTTTGGTCGAAAAGAATTCTATTTATGTATAAAACGGATTTTAATTGAAAACGTATCAGGAAATATTACTCGAGCGGGAAAATTAGAATTGCGAAAGTAATTTTAAGAGTACTGTGTTTCAGCATTAATGCTCTCGTTCCATCTACATTTAACACATACTCTGCAAGATATATAGTAAATACGATCAAGGATGAGCTCTCTACTATAAACTACGTTTTACTCTGAAGAAAACCGCCTCTAAAAATTTATCGCCACTGGCATTAGGTATATTCCTATGAAATTCTCGCTAAATCGCACTAAACGAATTAATTTAACGTTTTCACTTCTTGCGTGGAAAGTTAGAATCTTCAGAGCAAATACGTCGTCTGATTTCTTATCGAAGAAACTAATAAGAAAATTAATAATACAATTTGCCGACTGCTTTTTCGACTCAATAAGACTTTCTAAACTATCAGAACAAAGATCCGGACGACCGTGGCAACTGTTACGATAAGAGTCCCGTATATCTTGGCTCTTAAAGAGTTAAAAAGAGCCACATACTTAAAGGACATCTCGTATAATCCTCGCTGAAAGCGGATTATCCCTAACTTTGAACTGACAGCCCGAGTAAATCGCGCCACATGCAAACAAGCCCCTTTTACAAGACTCACCCGTCTTCGGTTCTCAAGACCCGGTAGGCTGTGATCATGTACGATCCGCGATTCCTCCGATTCTTCACGTCCATGCTGCGATAGAGCCTGAGCTCTGCACTGATTATGTGTTCCCCCGGTGGTACCTCGGAGACGTCAAACCATAGCCTTTTGCCGCGCTCATGCCTCACTCCCGGAACATGATGATCTGCAGATCGAGAAAAAGCGTCTCATTAACCGATAACGACCGAGCGAATCTGACGAAACGAAACGTAAACGTGGATTTACGACGGGATTGTCGAATGGCAATTAGCTGGTTCACCCGGGGTAAAGCGCTTTTACTCATTATCCTTCGGCCGGATACCGATAGCTGAGATAACTTTTGTAAACATCCTTTCGACGATTCCCTTCGTAAAAGCGTCCATCGTTGGATCTTAAGAAAAAAGAGATTTTTTTTATCGTTCACGATGTTAGGAAACGATAATACGATGGTGTTATGCATCGGTATAGGTGTGTAATGGGACCGTGAACCGCGAGAAAAGGGAAATAAATAAAGCGCATAGTTACTTATCGTAGGTACGTAACATCGAAATGGCTGGAAAGCGAAGAATGGTAGAAGGGTACTTAGATTTACAATACTTGCGGGGAATAGTAACGGCGAATAACGCTATACTGCCTATTAAGCTAACGCTTTCGCTCCTGTGGACACTCTCCATGTACTAGAGACTACTTTGGTCATAAAGAGCACACTTTTTTTTTAAATATAACTGTTAACGTAGTTTGTACATATATTGCATTATAAGAATTAGAATCTAAAATATCGTCGAAACTGTTAATTGTAGCGGAAAATGTTTCGAACGAACGTTAAATGAACAGGAGGAGTATAATTTTCTCTGATTAGATTCTTTATTAGTTAACTCGTATAAAAGCCAAATATGTATTAATTATAAAAATTGCTTCTTTACAAATTCCTATAGTGCATGTATAAATTAAAGTATTCCTATATTTTATACCAACGATTACTATAGTTGCAAACTTTTCTCTCGCCTAATATAAAATTGGAATATTATGTTCGTAATGTTTAATTATTATAAATATTCGTTTTTTTAAATATTCTTAGTAAAATAGAAAATCATATCTTCGATACGGTACATACGTTTCGTTGCTTTTCTTCTGCGCAACTACCTCGCTTAAAAGTAATTACCCTCCTATTTCGAGGTAGGCCTTTTCTCCTTATCTTCTCTGTTCAACCACGAGAGGTAAAACTTTAGAAAACAGCAGAAAAGGTAAAATGCCGATAATCTCTGTAAACTGAGTAACCTGTTCGTTTACGATAAATTTCGAACCGTAGCGCCGACCCAAACTTGTCTTCCCTAATTGTCTACCTAGACATTGTCTAAATTCCTTTACAACCGTTCCATTCTCCGAATATCGGTCTTCAATGCACCTTTGGAAATATATCGTTGCTGTCGTACACGTTCCTTGACGAAGCATAGCAGAACTAACAAAAGCAACGAACAGTCAACAAATATTTTTATTATAAAATCGATTTGCTCCGTCGTACAAGAAATGTAAGATTCAAAATCAAAACGTAGCTTCGATATAAGCTTCTCCGTTTTTTTTTCCAAATCCGCATTATTAAACTCTCGCTATCGTAAAAATTACCATTCCGATATTAGCTTCTCGCAAGCACAGTAGGAAAGATTAAAATTCCACTCGATCATTCATACAACGTAACAACACGCGTAAAACGTAACCTGTTACTTGCGATCTAGATTGCGAAACCCTTAATTAATATCCTGCCGAGAACAAAAACAAGAAAAGAACGAAAAAGATCGAGAGAAAGCGACTAAAAGAGAAGAGGAGGAGAACAGAGTCGGATATAGCACGACTCGGCTTCGCAACGAGGCTCGGTCAGCCGGTAGGAAAAAAGAGTATCGTTCCAAGTAGCGATTCGACTTTCAGCAAACATCGATCAACCAGGTTCCAGCAAAGCCCCCGACCCGCCAGCAGCCAACGGTAATTCCATCGTTCACGCTAAACTGGTTGCAAATCAATTTTCCCCGAAACAACGAACCGAGCTCGTCCCAGTCACATCTTAATCCCCGAGCGATCCTCCGTGGTCTGGTTGGCGGTACGGCCTCGAAACGGGGATCGGCAGATCGTCGAAATGTGGACGAAGAAGAGGAAGAGGGCGGATGACCAGTGCACAGGCAGCAGGCAGCCTATAGCCGACACCGATAACCGGCTATCCTCGTTCCGGCACGAGATCGATAAGGGAATCGTTACCTCCGTAAATGAGAGGCCCCCAGAACGAGCCGTGGACAATTCGCAGCGTGAAATCGTCCTTTTTTCTACCGCCAAAGCGAGCGCCTCGAACAGAGAGCAAAAGGGAAGCCAGCAGTAGGTACCCTTCCTCCGCTATGGTTGGAGGACTGTGGCCCTTAAGTAATGCCTAATGTTTCTCCCGAGGAGGCCGACTCACGGGAGGTGGGGGACTAGAACGAGGAGCACAAGCGAACGAGAAAGCCGAAAAGAAGAGAGGAGGGAACGATGGGCAGAGAGGGGAAGGGGGAGGGGAGGGCATAAAAATTTGTTTTGTTTTTCTCTTCGGACGGTCGCATTCCAACGGCACCTGATTGCCGCGAGCCGAGCTGGACCCCTCGGCTCTCGGGGTGGTCCCGAATAGCTTGGGACCATCCTGGACCGCTCCACGACCGACTGGACTTTTGTTTTTTACCCCACCAACCACCTCTTTCTCTTCTACGTCTTCGGTCCTCCTCCGACAGAGTCCTCTCTTGTACACCTACAAATACTCTTCTCCTCTTCGTCTTCTCGTCTTCTCCAACTCTAATCACTCTCTCGAAAGGCCTCTCTCCTCTCCTCTTCTCGCATCTTCTCGCATCTTGTCTCTCGTTCCTCCGCGCCTAACATACACGCGAGAACTTGGAAAGAGAAAGAGAGAGGACGGACTAAAACGGACTAAACGAACTCAGGGTCCCTCTTTTCACATAGGAACGCTTCTTGTTCGTTCTTGCGATATTTTCCTGGAAATATCCGTGGGCCGTTTCTCGGAGATCCGTCGTTTCGCGGGCTGATCGACGATGAGTCGATCCACCCGTTCTATGCTCAGTTCGACAACTTTCGACCACGAGTCCGGCTGGATTATTAGTTCGCAGTAACGCAGCGACCGGATGCTCCTTTCGGATCATTCGAACACATCGACCGTGGGAATACCGGCTCTTCCTCTGTGCGCTCTGCCGCCGCGCTGCGTTTAAAGGCTTACGCATAGCTTGCATAATTGTGCTCCGATCGATCGACACAGTGGAAGATGCAAATCACGACGGTTTAATCGATTTAGAAAGCTTCGACAAGCAACGAATTCATCTTTGCTCGATGTGTCAGATTTATATGAAACTTAGCTTTGGCTACTCCAGAGAGAATCTTAAAACGTTAAATGCCAGTGTCCTTTTTCTGGAATTTTTATAGATTTCTAGAAATTTTTATTGCCTTAGGATTCCAGCAAAATAGGTTTGCATTGAACGTTACGATATTGACAACTCGGACAACGCAGCTGGTCACTCTTACTACGGTGTCTAATTGGAACATTTTAAACGATGCAGTCAAACTCATCGGACTTAAGGAATTAGAAATTCACGAATGTACAAGATTTCGCGAATTTTTCAAAGATCCTCGTACAAATTCCATAACTTGCGTGCGATTAAATAAGAAAGATTTCATCAAACGTAAGAGCTCCGCTCTGTAATGTCACGAACCTTCCTCTCCTCGTTATCGCGTCAACCGTAAACGGTTAAGACGGTCACGAAGCATCGCCTTAAACCTACATCTTCAGAGTTTATTCCTAAATCTTGCGTTTGTTTCCTCGCAAAAGTATTCGCTTTTTACAAATACAAATCTCCAGAAGAAACTAAAAAACGCGTACAAACCGACAGTGCTATTTTTCTGTTTTCTTAAGCCGTTGACAATTCTTCAGCGAAAAACGAGATCTAATGGAAAATATTTCAAAGCACCGCCTCGTAAACCCCATAACCTGCGTGAAATCTCATCGGGACAATTTCACCAACTCGGAAAGGAGTTAAAGAGCCGACACAGAGGAACGAAGTATAGTACGAACAAATGGAGGCACGAAGAGGAAACCGAAACTCAACAGCCGTCGCACACGTCGCGTCGGGCCTAATCATTAGTCTAACTACGAACAGAGGGAACGGTGCTCGCGGCATTCGCCACTTTTACACAGTGCGCAGAAAGAACGAACGATCCATCCATCTCGTTCTGGCATGTTTCTCCTCCTTCCTCTTTCCCCTCTTCGTCTTCTTCTTCTTCTTCTTCTACTTCTGCTTCTTCTTCACCGGACCTCCCTTCTTCCTCTTGTCTGGCCTGTTGAAGGAGCCGCCCTCGGCGGAAGATAGATAGATAGGGAGAGAAAGAGGTCCTGGGAAAGAAAGAAGCAAAAGGAGCAGCCAGGATGAGCCAGGGCACCCAAGTTGAGACATTTTTACCTGCCCGCGGCTTCACGTGGGGAGAGATATTGACTCGTCTTCCCCGTTCGACTATCCACGCGATTTGGCGGAACAGAGAGGGCAGATGGGGAAACTTTGTATAATATATGGGCCGCACCGCGACTCCGCACGTACGTGTGAGCACACGCCTACAAAATTCGTCCAGATGCACGTACCCCGAAAGGATCGGCCTACAGCGGCCCATAAATCGGACGATACTTTTTAGGGGAGTACGCGATTCCCTCTCTGACAAATGGAAAGATCATGAGGACTAATTATACGAGCAATTAATATTAGCTCGTCCTCTACGCGATGTCGGGTTTCTTAAATAAACGTTCAGCTCTTATTTGTTAATACATTTTTTTAATGGAACTTTCGTTCGGAGGTTTGAATAATTTGTAAAACAACGGTAGAGCAACTATGTTTCCATCGACAATGTATCGCGATCTGCGCGCTTTTCCCAAATTATAAGCTAAATAGAAATCGATAAAAGGAGACGAGCGATCATGCAACGATCTACTCTTAAAACACACTGTACTTTTTCTGTTTTTATACTGTTTCGCGACATAGAGCAGCCCGTTAGATGAATAAATAAATTAAAATAGAACGAAACTTGTTACGCTTGTAATCAAAATTTATTTAATAATTTAATAGACAGTTTTTTCAAAACTCTGAATAAGGTAAAAGACAGCCGCTTGCTTGCGAGATGATCATGTGTTTCAACTTTCTATAATTACGTGCTTCTGTGGGGAAAAAATATTGGACATTAACGATTTTGTTTGACAAGTAGAATGGACAAATGCTTTCGTAAAACTGAATTATGCGATTGACTTCGAATCTCGATTCGCTGTGAAATTTACGGCGACTTGCGGCGAAAAACGAAAATTATTGAGTCGCGTAGAGTATGTAAATTCTCTTTTCAGAAAAATCAATTAGATGTGGTATTAAAATACGCAGGGAGAAATTTATGAAATTATTTATGAGACGTTCCTTTCGCAACGGATACTAAGTTCGACTGGACATGTAATGATGTTTCTAGTTTGGTCCGTCTGTCAATAAATTAGCATCTCATAGACCATCGTACAAAAAGGCCAAGAACAAACAGCCTCTAAAAAATGATGGCAAAACATATTTCTCTAAATATCGATGACTTTGTAATCGTCACGAGAACTGCAGGTTTATTCTAAACTGAAGGACAAACATTTAAACATTCCAAAAGAAAAATATATATATATAATTATATAATTATTTAACAATATATATTTAATAATTATATAACATTTATTTCCAATGTTATAAATATATATGATCGCGTGATGTCTCGTTAAAAGAAATTAAGTCATCGTAGAACACCATTATAGCCTCTTTTTAATACTTGCAAATTTACGTAATTTTTACGTTTACGTGTTGCTTTTTCTTGCGTTTTGCACATGTCGAATTGACACAATGAACAAACGAGGGTGAATTCGATCGTACTTTAAAGAGCGGCAGAATTTCGGACGATCCTGCCATCCCGTGCAAAACTCCTGGTAACTGGACCTACCGATACAGTAGCAAGTTCCATTCAGATTGATTTTTTTCCACGAACGATTCTAACTCGATTGGCCGTTAGTAACGCGTACGTGTAACAAACAATACGGGAACGAACATGAACGAGGATAAAACAAGTATAAACCAGAAAACCGACGTACGATGGAAAGAGAGACGGGACGAGAAGAGATTCTATAAAGGGGGTAAGGGGGCTAGCAATGGCAATCAATTAAGACTCGCTGGGCGTCGTATAACGTAATAACGCGTTTTAATTTATGCTGGTTTTTATCGGACGCCCGGAGTTCCCAGTACTGGGTTGGGTACATATGTCGAATAAGTTATGGTTATGGGTATCAATTTATATGCATGCCGCATATCGCGTCGAAGAGCCTAGAACGTTTCTCACCGCGAGCCACGGCATGAGACGTCTCGGAGATAAAGCAGGAGGGACAGATAAGCGTGAAAGAGAAAGAGGGACCAACAACTTTCCGAGAACTGTTCGACCGCGCTTCTTCTGCCACCCTCGCGAACGGACGCGACTCCTCCATAGGACCTCGAAACAGATCTGAGACCGATCTCAGCCTCGAAATCACAGAACACCTTGTCTTTTATCCACATCGAACCGAACACCGATCTTTCCAATGCAAAAATTTCTATCGCGATTTTACTTACAGATCCGCGTTCAATTTTGAATTATCGTCTTACTCGAGCAACTACGCTTTCGCTTCGTTATGGCAGTCTCTTGGAGACTGTAGACGAGAGATTAGAATTAAGTTTGTGCAATTTTGCTTATATCTGCAAGGTGAGATTTTAATTCTTCAGGGAGTTAGTTAGATGTTGATACTTGAGAGTCGTACGTAGATTTGTCGTCGTTTTGGACTTCGCCGTTTGTTCGAATTCTCTTCCGTTTCGATGAAATGAGTTTTGCAGCGAGGGAAGTTGGAGGAATTTTTGAAGCTTTCGACGAGAGTTATTTTTGTGGAACTCAATGCTCGAAAACTATATATAGATGCGACATCATTTTAATTTTGCTGTTTGCTTGAGTTCCTTCTCGTTCCAATCTAGTGCGTAATGGTAGTTAACGGGCTTAGGAAATACAGATTTTCAGCTCTTGCTGCAAGCATTGCTTTTGGAAAAATTAATGTTCAACAGCTACGTATATGTAGATTCAATGCTATTTCGAACTACGCTGTTTAAATTCCTTTTACAGCTCTTCCGAACAGTATGAATTAGTATCAACAATTTTATTGATTCCAAGCGAGTAAATAAATCTTATATCGTAATCAACTTGAGAATTGTTCGGAGTTTTTGAAAGGGTTGTTTTCGGAGAAACTGATGTTTGAAAATTATATGCAAATTTATCGCAATTTTGGACATTCGTTTCAATTATTTCTATGAATTCATCGCGAAAAAGACACCTTTCAATCTTTTTCTCGGTATAATTTTATTTGATGAATGGCAATTGAATTGGTTCTTAGATCTACATAGAAGAAATTCTTCTTCTCTGACAGTAATGTTTCTCGAGAACTCACTTAGTTGCAATTCGAGTCTCTATCGTATTCTCTGAAACATATTGAAACTGTAAATGTTTTCTTCTATGGATTTTATGCCTGAGCGATCATCATTTCGAAAATGATTTACAGAAAAACATTATTTCCTCAAACATCTCGCAATTTCCTCTCGGGCTCTGTGCTTCTTTTTCGAACTGTCATAATAAATTTTACCAATCGATTACGATCGTTTGAGAGGACAAACAAAATTGTTTCAAATTCTCAATAAATATCTCGATCGTAGATTTTCGTAAAATTTCATCGTCAAACTCGATCATTCTTTAACTTGGCGATTTTTCAAATTTTAACTATTCCTTTTTACTTCGGATATTCGTATCGGTTATACGTATTTGTTACTCGACGAATCAAATCCCAAGTCCTTGAAAAAGTTCCTATTCTTCTTGCACTTAGTTCTCAGGAATTCATTTATTCGCGGTGAATGGACTTTTCGCTGTACTTCCTCAGACATGTTAGAATTATGGATTATCTTCGCGTCTCTGCCAGCGAGGGGCAACGTTTTTCTTTCTCCTCTTCAATTTATTCTATCACCGCGATTTGATGAATTGCACTTGCTAAGAATTCTAATTTCCTCGTCAGACCTCTTCTTTATTGAACATTAGTTTTCAAGCATCCCGGATGCGTGTTAGAATTTTAGATATTTCCTTCTTCTTCCTGCTATTTCGATATATTCTTCCTCTCTGCGATTCAACAAACTTCGCTCGCTGTTGGCAAAATATTTCAGCTTCATAAAACAGCTTCCTCTTCTTATCCCTGCTGTTTTTATTCAACGAACTTTAGTTTTTGTTTTCCGTATCGTATTTCCTGAAAATTTACGAGAATTACGCTCCAGGGTACTCAGTTTCCAAGAAACCTATCAAACGTTGAAATTTTTAGATGCGTTACTCGGAGAACTACAACTATATCTTCTTAAAAGCTTCGTACAAAACACACAGCAATTGAAATTGTCTCGACCTATCGAATGGCTTTTTTCTCTTCGATGTGAGAAAGATAAACGCGAGGCTTCGATTCCGCTTTACATTCTTCCTTTTCGTCTGCGTCAGCTAGAGCGAGGAAACTTCTTATTCTACCCAGTAATCATTTCTCCATTTCAGCGCGTCAATCTTTTCGCAATTCTTTAAAAACCCTTCAAAAATTCTTGGAAGGATGCAGCATAATTCCTCGGGATGAACGCGAGGTGGCGAAGCGTGAAGAACGCCATTCGATGGATTAATGTTTATCGCGCTAGATCAGGCGTGCGTATCCGTTGTGTACTATAAAACAATTTCTACGGAATTTTCGTGCGAATACCAGCTATGCAAAACTATCAATTTCCCAGCCTTCCGCGTTTATCTCGTCGCTTTATTCATACGACCTCGAACTCGAGCGAACGCTCGCATGTAAACTCGTTCGTATTTGCATCTTGATGTGCACCGAGCCTGCAGGGGGAAGGTCAGGTAACGAAGATCCAACATCGGCGATGATCATCGGTCCCACCTCTCCCCGTTCAGACTACAATTTCGTCACTTTCGCGTTTTATGCCTTTATTCTACGAACTCGTTTTAAAAAAAGTCTTCCTCGAACCGCACGGCCTCCGGCAACTGTCCGCATAAATTTGCACGATCGGGAAACTTGCAAAACCGACTCGTCCCGCGCGCGAATGCTTCGCTTCCTGCGTGTGTCAATTAGCACAACAAGCTCGCCGCTCGTCTAATGAGCGCGAATCGAAGAAATAACAACGCGTTCGCTTTTGCAAATTGCTCGTGTAACAGATCGAGCGCGGTTTTTACAGTTTACGTTAAATCGTTGCATCGTGTGCCGGAGGTAATTTCTCTTCTCTTTTTCTTTTTTTTTTTTTTTTTTTTTTTAAATTCATCGTAGATCGAAAGCCAGCTTAGATCGAATTACATTCAAATTGGATTATTTATCGTCTTTACTTATGTATTTATCGCGCACAATGATAAAATATATAATATATAAATACGATACGAGCATATTTCTCTGGGCAATTAAATAAATTTTCAAGCAGATAAAATATAAAAAAAAAAAGAGGAGGAAAAAACGCGCCAATCTCTCAGCCACTTTTCTGATACGACACAGTCATTTTCCTAATTTGCATGTTAATTACAAAATTCCTTCCGTTCCTAATTATCATATCAGATTTCTATCAATCCGCCAACGAAGAACCGCTCGTTCAGCGTATCGTTTTCTCGTCAATAACTAACAGTTCGAATTTTCATCGGCTAGGCGCCAATGAAAATTATTCGTTGTACGAACAAACGGAAACATCGACCAAATACCACAGCCACATGTGTTCAACGTATAAAGACGAATAAATAAGACAATAAATCGCGATAACCGAAGCGATAATTTCCATATTTCTTTCTTATTACGAACAGCGGCTCTCCCATTGATATTTTCAGTTACGAACACGGTTAACAGTTTCGGTGGATTATGTCCCAGGTAAAATCTTATCTCTCCGAGAATCTTCTTCGCGACAGGCGAATGAAACATCGCCTTTTCTCAACCGTATATTCCCTAACCTTCCCCTTAGGTAGAACCGTAGAGGAAAACGTAATACGGCGTGAAAGTGCTTTAGCTTGGTGGCTGAAAATATTGGAAACGAGATGCAGAAAGATACGATTGATTTCTTTTGATCTAAGGCCGGTGGAAATTTTTGCATACAACCGTTCTGAATAATTATACAGGAGTATCGTTTCCGCTCGTAACATTATAGAATATAAAAATGCGAAGTGATCGGAGAAATCTTTTTACGAACAAACAGCCAACGAGATAGAGTTAAGTGACGCAAGCACGTAACAGTTTCTTCGTATATTTCGGTTCTATAAATAAGATAGCATCCTTCCGTATCGCATGAATCTACAAAGAACAGTAGAGTTTAACAGCATCGGAGCATTAATTAATAGATACGTCTCATTTACAGTTACTCCGACGAGTATCTCACTTTACATATTCCGCTAATCCTTTAGGCCATCGTAATTAAAGCGTGTTTCCAAGAGAATAGCGTTTCGTTAGAAACGCTTAACCGGTTGAAATATTTGAACCTAATAACTCGATAAAATCCGGCGTTACGCGTACGATAACAATTAAATCAAACGATTAAATCCTGACTATATCTTCGCGCGTGACCAGCGTGTATCTACTCGCGTGTTCGGCAGGCGATTTCCGCGAGGCGCGTCCTTAAATTTCACGGAAAGGGGACGAAATTGCATCGAAGAAAGGCTGAATTCCGAGAAATACCTGTCCTTCATTCATTCACTCGTCACAAATTACCATTCTCCTTCCACTCGTGTCACGATCGTCGAACGCGGAACAATTTACGATACCACCGTGTGCCGTCTTTCGGGAAAGGAGCTGCTCTCCTCCGAGGTAGGGAATTCCCCTTTGCGAGGTTCGTTGAACCGAATATGTCAGACTGCGAGATTTATCCCGTATGAATAATTTACTGCCAACGCGGACAGTGATATCTCTCGATGTCGAGCTAACGCAACGATTTCTAAACGGTTTTATCTGCATTTAAGTATAATTAACGATCTCCTTTTTTAATAATTCTAGGTTAAAGTATGAATTTTTATTTGGATATGGTTACCCATCTATTTGGGTAATCGTCGTCGTCGTTTCAGCGATAGTGATCGATGGTATTCTGAAAGGCAATTATGTTATTGTCAGTGATCTCTTTGAATAATCGAGCGGTACGATCTGCGTCTTAATTTGGACATAGAGTCGCCGGTATTTCTGGAATAATCGTAAATTAAGTACAGATTTAAATGGAAATATAGTTCGCTTCTTCGAATAACAGTAATCACGTTTTATAGAAGTATATAAGATATGATTGATCCATTCTTCGAATGATTACGAACCGAGATGCGAGTCTCGATTTAAATACCTATGGCAATTAACGATACGATGATAATAATCGTACATCGAAGGACAAGTAGCGTTTTAGTTTTTAGAATTAATAATTCGTTTTTATGGTCACGAGCCAGAATACGCGAGCTATCGTTCGAGAGTAACTAGTAATTTCTTTCTGATGATTATAACTCTGAACTGAAATCCTTATGTGGCTGCGTAACATTAAACAGTTCAACGCTTTCAAGGGATAAGAATGAATAAGTATCCCGTAACAAACTAAATCTATCTTCGCTGGAAAATAAAAATTTCCTAATGGAAAATTAATCCAGAACAAGGTAGAATATTATATACGTTTAAATATATAAATTTTCTCACCATTCGAACCGCTCACTCCGTGATTTAATCAATCTCGATAAAGTATTTATATAACGTTGCATCGAGAAGGAGCTGAGACAACGTTGAAACGACGTGGACGGGTATCGTGTATGAAAATTCGAGGTTTAAATTGGGCGCAGGATGGCCCGGTCCCCTAATAAAAGCGGACCAGAAACGTGGCAATTTCACGCGTTAGCCTCGATTGACTCGGATCGTTTTCGTGATCACGAATCTGCTACAACCGGCCTGACGTCCCCTCGTCCGATTTCACACATCGGGAACGTGTTCGCGGTGTCCTTGTAATTTATCTTCTTCGAACTTTCTAGAAGAATTCACGATACTGAACGTATAAGCAACGATAGGAGAGGAGAGAGGTGACGGCGACCAAATGAAACGGCGACGAAAAGAGATTCCGGCCGAGTAGAAAGTTCTATGATGAGGCACATTTGCATAAGTCGATAGCAACGAAAGTGGAAACCGCCTGGCTCTTCTTATCCCCACTGTTTTTCCACAACATCCGCACCGATTTCGATCACCCGAACGCGCGTGACATAACCGAAGAGTTATGTCCGGGACTTGGTCGAAGAATTCACAATGGGCGGTCTGCGTGAACGGTTAGCTGTTGGGACCTTACGGGAAATATCTCCTCGAATAGAAAGTTCCAGCCGGCCGTTCCGGCTTTCCGTAATCCTTGAAATTTCAAGATTTCGATAGCAACAATCGTCGATCCTTGCCAATCGCTGTTCTTTCACGTCGTTGCCAATTGTTCGGGTAGGTCCAAGCTTCCGTCGAAGCATCGTTGAGTCGTAGGTTGATCACAAGTTCGCTCAAGTTATTCGTATTCTTGTCGTTTGCGGTGTGTTTGTTACACGAATAGTTGACACGCATTTCGTTGCTGATTAAGTATATTGTTCCTTGACATTGTCGCTGATTGTTCGAGCAGGTACAAATTCCAATCGGCATTCTTGGGTTGTAGGCTGCTCACGAATTCATCGGAGTATAGAGTGAGATGTTTCAGATATTGGTTGTTCGTTGTTACAGATTTTATCGCTGATTAAGTAATATATTATTTCTTGACACCGTCGCTGATCGTTCGAGTATTATTCTTACATCCACTTTGAAAAAAAGATTCGTCAGTGATATTTTTAAATAGATATGATGAAACTTATTTTCAAATCTCGCATTGTTGAATAAGAAAATTATATTTCCGAAATTCTTTGGAAATATGTATTTTCATAAATACCTAGTCAAATATGTATATAATTTGAGCAATTGACAAGGTGCTAAATAAAAAAAGCCGATCCTTTCGGTACCTTAGAGACGCAGATCTTGTGATGATAAAGTCTAGAAATGAATTCCAATCGATCCAGTTAATCGAGTCGATAATTCTCCGATTATCTCACGCGCGAGAAGCTTTCTTTTTCAAAAGTCTTTCTAAAAATACCTATTCAAATATAATCTGTTCGATTTAAAATTTTCCCCATATCTTCTATTTAACAACTGAATTCTTCGTCATGATTTTGTAATTTAATTTCCGATGGACGAGTATAAATTTGATCAAGACCGAGATTTCACGCCTCGTTCGCAGCTTTCAAACGTAATTTGAAATTTCTTCGGCAGGTGTTTGTCATGCTTTTTAACTCGATGTGCCTTATTTAAAGCAGAACGAAGCGAAGGAAATGTTTTATCGGATACGACATCAATTTTCGAATCTTTTCATCAATCGGTCGTACATAAATTTGTCAATTTATCTCGGAAGAATCCTGTAACGCTTAATGAAATTCCTGACGCTGAACGTGTTTTCTTAACTCGTAGCTTGTGAAATTATACTGTTTTTCGCGTGACGTCACGGCTTCGTAGAAATCGATATGCCTTCAAATTTTATTATGTTCTTCGACTCTCGATGAATATGCATGCGGAAGCACAGATTTGCGCGAAACAGGTTCGCGTCTGAAACGCGACAACAAGAGAACGCAAACAGAGGATTCGACCAATGGAAATCCATTTCTTTCTTTTTCCTTCTGACTTCGATTAACATAAATAACCCGTATATGAAAATCAATGTTATCGGACTACTTTTAATATCTATTTTTAGGCAACGAACTGACGCCGCTCGATGTTCTATTTTTAAGATCTCCGGCAAATCCGAGATATAAATTTGAATTCTGCATACCTTATCGCGTACTCGGTCAGTGATGTATAATTTTGGATAAAATTGAACTAATAATTAAATAGGAAAAATTGTCGCAAAATCGTAATTAAATATATTGCATTAGTCATCAGGTAGAAAAAATTACAGCTGGTTACGCGGACTGTTCGGATGAAAATGATCGATATTCAAACGTTACACGCGCTATACTGATTAGTAATAAAATACACAAGTGAAAATATCCTTTCAATGGCAATTTAGATATATGATAAAATCCACGCGCATTTTTCAGTTTACGTACACGCGGCATGGATCAATTTACTATTCCTTGGCGGATATTATGGGACGAGAACCCACAGAACAACCACGGAAATCGGTGTTCTACTTTTAAACTGGTAGGATCTAGTCGTAATATATCGTAACCTAACAGGATACCGATGATAATCGCTATAATTTCTCTTACATTTCTTTCGTTCGATTCTACGTTTCGCGTTACGACAACGGAGAACGATTATTTACTCGATTAACTGGTATTTTGCATATTTTAAAAGATAACGACGAATGTGGACTTTTGTAAGATTTACACGATTCTAGAAAGTGATTAATCACTGGATTGCACGTACTTATGCACTAAATATATGTCACAGCATGCAAATAAAGTACGTGACATATGAAGATGTAATATATGAACGTACGTACAAAGAAATATGTCGAAGTATGGAAAAAATGTGTGAGATACGCAACGAGTGTATGGAAGATTGGAAAGTGAAGTATTACAGTAATAAGATTCTTTGTTATTTGCACGTTACGTTAAATTGTAAACGTTTCTCAGTCCCGATTAATCGGTGACTTCGATCGGTTAAAATTAACATAACGAAAGCATATTGTACGACTTCTATTTGCCTCTTGGCAAATTCATCTACTATTTCAAATTTCAGATTCGCGATACAGTTTTGGAATTTCTCTTCGAAAACGTGTCCCATTTCGGCATCGTTCTTAGTTCGATACTACTAGCGATATGATACATCTGATTTACTAGACCTCTCTCGATATTATTTAATAATCGTGTGGAATATCGTTAATAAAACTCGATATAGGATACAAAGCGTAGAATATTTAGCTACACACAATATGTTCTCACTATAGGTTTCTTCAAAAGTTCGCTATAAATAATGTTCAATTTTAGAAAATACGACGAAAGCACGCGAAGCATGTAGTGTACTTTAAAGTACAATATTCTTATCGCAGAAGCATATAACGATAAATACATATGAAACTTATCTCGCGAAATGTGAAAATTAAGACCTTCTAGAGATAAAACATTTTTTATCCAGATTTTACGAATTTTCTGTATAAATATGCATTTGCATACGTATAAATATTCACATTAAGTGGTAATAATCATTGTATTCATATTCTCATCATAAATCGCGTCAAATGTAATCTACATAACGAATAAAGAAATATACTTTTGTACGTAACTGCAAAGGATTAAAACGCGATGAAACGGGCCATCGGTTCTATCGGATGGATCAATTTTTTGACGAATCAAGGACTTTTAATCCATTCGCTGTTTCAGTAACAAGATAATTTTTTACGTTTCTCGTCGAACGAGATTTCTCGTTCCTTTCAACATCGTGTAAGACTGTGGAAAATTACCGAAATCCCAAGCGTTTTTTAACGAAAATCAACCGTAGCCAACACGTTGAGAAACCGAACGAGTCTTTGGATAATCGCGATCAGGTTGTTCGCTGGACGATATTCGAGAACCAGCAGAGGATCTGCCAAAGTCACCGAAGAAACGCTAGACGAGCATTCCTTGCCGCAGAATGCTCACACCCACGAGAACTGCTTCTAAACCGGTAGAATCCAGTTGGTAAAGCGATTTATAATCCCGAAGTAAACTCATACAGTGTGTTAATTATATCGATCGGTGGTGAAAAGATTTTTTAAGCATCTCTGAATTCTAAATCCGTCGATTAAAGAACCAGTTCTCGCGCCAATTCCACCATTTCTCGCTTTTCCACCGTTGATTCTTCCTTTCGTCGAAGCCACGGTTTCGCGACCAAAGCTTTTCAACGTGAAATTTAAAATTAGCAAAGAATAATTAATTTTATCTCGTCCGATAATGAAATGAGTACGATCGGCATACTTTTAAGGCGAAGTTAACGGTACAAAAATAAGGAAACTAATCAGAGATAATCTACTTAGGTAAATTGCAAGGTAGTTAGCAAGTTAACGTTATTCTTTGTGTTTCTTTTATTCACGTTTTCTCTTAATCTCCTTCGACGCTGAGTTTCCAAATATACCTCAGGTGTCATGTATCCATTTTGAAAGATATAAAAAAGTAAATGCAAATTATCATCTTTGATACGTTTAATCGCGTCAATTGATAACATAAATTACATAAATTATATAAATTATCGCTGTTAATTTCAAGTTTAGCGAGATACGCATTGTGTTGTAACGAAACTTTTGCTCAATTACGCGGAACAACATTTTTTTATGAAATTAATTAGTAATTGGAAATTCGCTGACAACTTTACAACTTATAATCGCCGTAGATAAATTATTTGGCGCTGATATAGTAAGAAAATTAAATAGCACAGAGTCGAGCGAACAAAAAAGTTTCAAAGATACGGATACACGAGCATGTAAGTTGCGAGATACATGGCGTTATAAAAGATTAGACGAATACGGTAAATTATAGTAGGATTAGAAACGTAGCAGTCTAAACAAGGATTACGTCCCCGTAGAGGCTGCGTGAAATGAAAATCAGATCTCGACGGCAGCCTGCGCGGCACGCAAACTAGACGCATACCATCGGAAAACGCGTTCGCGGAACCTGTTAACCTCCGAGGCCGAGAGAAGAGAATTCATTCTGACTGATTCCAATGGATTCCGACAGTGGTTGGGGCACGCCATGAGAGACAAAAGAGACGTCATCCAGAATATCTCGAGCATTAGAACGACGACGTCGTCGCTGACGACAAATGTCGGCTCTCCTTCCGCCAAGCTCTTCCTACGTCCACGTACGCGTACTGTACGTACACGAGTACTTACATACGCAACGACTACGAGTAATAATGACGATCGAGCCGCGTAAACGCGATGACACAAACGAAAAGAAGCGTGTGCACGCACGCACACGGCACACAGGGAACAGTAGCGTATACGTACGTACAAATGTAAGTACGTATAGAGAGAGAAAGAGAGGAAAAGACAGAATAATGACTTACTGTGCGCGGCAAAGGTCATGATGACGTCGCTCTGGTCGATGGCCCTGAGATCCTGACCGGTGAGGTCGAACTCGCCGGCCCTACGTTGCTGCTCGCCGATCGGTTTCTCGTCTTCGTCCTCGCCGAGAGCATTCTTGTATATGTCCAAGAGAAACTTGGGCGCCGACCTCTTGACCTGCGGCGGCCTACCGGCCGTATTCCTTGGCCGATCCGGTAATCCAAGAAGATTCAATATCTCGTGTTCGACCTCGCGTTTCTCCCGTTGGCTGACCACTCTGTGGACGATAGTTTGGTCGAAACCGTTGTCGACGTAGAGGCCGCTCATCCTGTCTGCGGCGGCGGTGCTCGTCAGCCCGGCGAGGATCGTACCGAGGATCAGCAGGGGCGCGAGACGGCGCGGCGACATCTCAGCGCGTCTTTCCGCTCGAGACCGACACGGGCCGGAAGGCACCATTCTACCTCCCGCCGCTTCCACCACCACCTCCACCAGCACCACCTTCCCCTACGCCACCGCCTCCTCCTCCTCCTACGTCGGCGTTCGCACGACGACGACGTCGTCGTCGTCGTCGTCGTTCCTATCGAGCCACCAACGTGGACGCCGAGTGGGACCGCCGCCGAGGCGATCGAGCCGCGATCCAGATGCCGCGGAATCGATCGATCCTGATCGATCGATGTGTCCCCGGATCGCTATGCGACGACACCGCGCACTCTCCTTATATCTTCTTATATACCGCCTTATATCGTCTCGACGCGCCACTATACGAACCTCCAACTTACGGAATACCGTCAAACTTCTTTCGTTATCTTTTACCTCTTCTCCCTCTTATACCGTTACTTAGTACGATTTTTCTTCTCTTTCTTCGTTTCGATCACTCGGTCCAAGTCGTTCTTCGCTAAATTAATGAACGTAACGAAACAGACGACACGTTTATCCGTCTATTTAGTAGTTCGTCTCACGATATTCCCCGACCTCAACACTGATCGACTTTTCTCTTGCCACTGTTCAAAGTATACACGCGTAGAATCGCTCGATCCAACTCGATCCACTCGAAGCTTATCCGATCGTTGCGTTCCGTGCTTCCTCTCGCTACTGCGATCGAGGATCGATAAAAAGACACATAGTAGCGCGCACTTTGTCCGTGAAGCGATTTAAAAGATACACGGGGCGCATGTTCGCGAAACGCGCACACGGCTGATTCTCGAGACCGTCTCGGTGACCAACGGTGACCACTGCCGCTGACTCCCGCGATGCCAGTGCCAGTCTGTTTGTCTGGCCCGTGCCGTGCACCTCCTCGTCGTCGCTGCTCCTCCGCGAGGCCTCACCACCGCCTCCCAGGGCCGTACCGCTCCTCCGACAGAGCCACGCCTCGCTTTACCTTCCTCTCTGCCTTTGCCTGTGGCTCGCTCGCTCGCTAGCTCGCTCACTCGCGTCTCGCTTCGCCTCGTTTCGCCTCGCTTCGCTTCGCCTCGCCTCGCCTCGCCTCGCCGCGCCGCGCCGCGCCGCGCCTCGCCTCACCGCCACTCGCCGCAACTCGCCTCGCCTCGCTTCGACTCACCTCGCACTGCTTTTGCCTTGCCACGCCGCGCCGGTAGCCACGCGTACATACTGATCCTTTCCTCTTTTTCCGCCGTCCAGTTCGTTTCTTCGCTCGTTTCGATCTTCTCCGCGTTTCGTTTCTTTTCTCAACCCTCTTGTACCATTCCACCAATATCGATCGCGCTATCTTACGAATCACAAGTTTCAAGTTATCCACGCTGACGATTTCTAGTCTTAGCGTAGCTTGTATGTAGGTGTAATTTCTCTTTCTTAAACGGTAACACATTTGGTGGTGGGACAAACGAACTTCTGTAAGTGAATCTTGCGAGTTACAAGCTCTAGTCGATCGTTTTATTAAACGTGAAATTATAAGCTCTCGTAAAAGCTGGGTGTGCAACAAGAATCTATAAATCTACAGACTGTCACTATCGTTAATTCGCCGATATCGTCGGGATATTACGCGAAAAGGTCCCACCAGGTTTCTCTGCGTTTCTCTTCTCTGATTTTCCTTTTGTATCGTGGGATCACCGGATCGGAAACGAAGCGATCCGTTTAACCGAGTTTACGAACGGGATATCGCGGTAAAAGTCGTGAAAACGAAAACGAGTTTACCACGTCTTCGAACGAAGCGAAAAATTCAAAAATATAGCGAAATCCTGACGAACGCCGAACCTTGTACGACTAACTGGCAAAGTGTCACCGTACGCAACGATCGTCCTGGTATCGAGGTCCACTCGACGACTATTAAGTAACAGGACGAGGTTCGATCAGACGCGTGTGCGTGTAACACGTTAAATAAGAAAAGGGGAAAGTATCGGAGCATTCGATCGTTCTGTAAACCGCATGTCGTCTCGCGATAACGTTCGATATCCAAGAGAGAACGTATCGCCGTGACGGAGATGCTGGTGATAAAGAGAGCCGCGAAAATGAAGGATAGCCGATGGTAACGTGAAAATGTTCTGTTCACGATTAGATTGTTCGCCAAGCGTATACACGCGAGTGTATTACGGTGTTGCGTACAACGCTTGTCGCACGCCTAACGCGGCATTCATGGAATGTTGCATGTAATACCAGATGTTTGCAAGGTTCCGAAGAGGTTCGCGGACGCGTGTTACAATGTAACTATTACGTAATGGAAGGCTGATGTTGTTTGAACACGGAGAACGGCAGCCAACACTCAGCATTTAATCTAAGTATGTACGTACTTAAGTACGTACGTCCACGACGCGCAAAATTTCTGCAACCAGTCGCTTCGACACAACTCTGCGAGCATGCGACGATTGTAAATTTGATTTACTTTCACTGGGGATCGCTCGCGACCTTTTTGTGCGTGGCTCGATTGTTAAAAATATCAAATGCAAGGGAAAACACGGCAATGGAACGTGGGTTGGACGTTGATTATAACGAAACAAGAGATTTAAATAACTTCGAAAAATTGGACTTTAATTTACGGGTCTCTGGTAATAACCGTGCTATCTACTGTTTTAATTTGAATATATTTTTAACTGATCTTTTCCTTCCTTACTTTTTATTCTGTCGTTACATATATATATATAATATAAATTTTTAGCGATAAATTGGTCGTGGCAATTTCTGTAATCCAAAAACCAGTTCCTTTCTTTTTTCGATAGACGAACGAGTAACCGAAACGACGATTATGAAATGAAAACGCGTTTTGTTTAAACGATTGCGTAAAACGAAACGCATCTTGTTTAACGACACATCGATGTGTCGTTTAACGCACCAAAAAGAACGAATTCGTTGCTTTCACCGGACGAAATAAATTTCTTCGCTTCTTCTCAGATGGACGCGCAACTTTCGGAAGTGTAACGATCGCCGTTAAAAAAAAGAAAATAAGATTCCTCGTTCGAACTGTTCGAACAGATTCATATGTAATAGGGAAAGAGAGCAGCAACAGCGTCGAATTATATCCACTTTTCCTCGTTCGCTTTTACGATCACCACATACATAATCGTGAAACTGCCGAAGATAACTTTCCACTCGTATACCTACACGAAAAAAAAAGAAAAAGAAACGAAAGGAAAGAAAAAAGAAATAATATAAAACGAAAACCAAATGAAAGGCGGACATTGTACAAATTAAATATGTGTACAATAACCGATCGATAACACAAAAAGATACGAAGAAACGAAACGAACGATTCGCAATTCGTATAGGTTTTCGAGAGGAAACTTTTCTTCCGGACCGATCCACTGAATTTTCGAAGACATTTGCACGTCCCTGGGTCATAGAGATAGGACCGCCCCTGCCGAAGAAGTAGGCGGCGTTCACCAGCCCTGATCGTTGGTATTACTCGGCACTCTAACGTGGTGCCGGAGATCAGGGTTAGCGAAGAAACGGCATGCGATGGCGGCCGACCGAACCTGAACATTCTTCCACTTTTTCAACCCCCTGGATCTTTATCAGCTCGCCATCCAGACCAGTTGCGCCACAATTTCCGCCCGATAACCGCGCTGCACCGTAACCGTTGCCAATACTTTCCATCGGTGAAAACTGTCCTCCGTTTCCGGTCCGGGTAAGAACGCGTGCGTGAAGAATTTGCTTAAAAGCCTACGGATGTAACAGGTTGCACGACAAATAGAGCTTGCCTCGGTTAATGCACAACTACGCCGAAGAATCTGTTTACAGGCTGTTACAGGTAACACAGCAGTACGGTATGCAGCGGTTGACACGAAAGTTGGCCGTACGAGAAATTCCTTTCGAAGACGCGCGCCTCGATGGCATTCAACCTTTGGAGATATTTATTTTTGGAAACGCTTCGTGTTACTCGGTACCTCGATTTAGATAGCATGACAGATGAATTTGATATACCGCGATTTATTAGTTTCACGACACTGCCAACGAACGTACGTATTTGCGCCTCGTATTCCGTCATAAGATTTCCTGTTACTCGTGTCGATTTTGATCCAAGATCTCGTCGTACAGAAAATTAGATTTATGTACGATCACGTTTACGACAGATCTCGTTGGCGAGGATCACGGACGAATGATACGCGAAAATACGAAAGATAGTTAATGGAAAATACGCGAAGGTAGTATAATGGACTTTTTGAAAATCATCATTTTTTTTATTAAACACCGTAACGATGTTTACGACTGAAGTTGCATAAAAGGATAGATTTTCGAAAAATATAATTTATTTGATATCTGCTTTATTGACCGACGATTATTTACATACGTGTTTGAAAGAAAAATTGCTAATTTTTAGAACGTATTAACGTACGACTCGTAATACGAGAACAGGCGATGATTAGCTTTTAGCATAAATTTTTGACGTGTCTAGCTAAACAATTCGTTCTCCGTCATAAATTACCTACAACACGAAATCTATTACGTACATATTTCTATTCAATTTCTTGTTTATTAGACGAAACTGTACCTACGTTACATCGAATTATACGGCTATCATAAATCATCATGCAAAACGTTCTAAGTAGCTCGTAACTATATAATCACTAAAGCGCTACAAACATTTTTACAAAAGTTACAGCCCATAAAGTCAACAAGAAAACATTTGCACTTCTCGGGATAGGAAGACGAACAACTCGAAAGAATTCCACCTTACGAACCATCTGTCCCCTCGAGTGAATTTAAACGATCGAAAAAATCAGCGATCGCGAGTATCGTGTTCTCATAGAGAATTTTTAATAGAGGCACAGAAGAAAAAATAAGTCGCGTGTCATATTTATGCGCAACCGGCCATAAACGTAGAAGGGATCGGGGTGGGCGGACGACGGTGAAAGCGAATCGGAGACGGTAGTATCATTAATCTGCCAATAAAGCCAGCGCAAGGCTTACAATATCCAGTTTGTTGTAAGAGATATTTGTTTACTCGACACAATTTCTTCGGTTGGTAGACACTCGCAGTCTGACAAAACGAAATTAAAAAAGAAAGAGGAAAAAGGGAAGGTCCGATTTTGACTGTGTGTTTCAGCTTATAGAAGATACGTACATACAGATGTATGTATGTATACGTTTACTTGTACCACAAACTGTCTGTAACATTTTCGTGTTACACCTATCTAAATAGATTTTCTCGCCAGTGAATAATGCGCGAGCAAATAGAAATTTAGCGAGTATTTTTAAACTTGGTATCAAGAGATTTTATTTGTTTACTTCGAAACCACCCGTTCCTTTCTATCCAGACACGGCCTTACCGCGCTGCTCTAACGAGAAAGTGTAACTGTGATTTTTGTTGAAATGTCCAACAGTAACTGTGATTTTGTTCTGAAATCGTCGACCAAATCGTTGACGCACTAACGTTCGTTTCGTGAATCTTTCGCCAATGAATATCCATTAATAGAGATAACTTCATAAACGAATAACAATTGGAATTCGTTTGGCTCTTGCGAAACTTTTGATAAAATACATCGTTTCCCCTGTCGTGTCAAAGAAACAATTTTATAAACGTACGAAGTTTAAATAATTTATTAGTACGTATTTCTATCATCTACTCTTGTAAATAAATGATTACATTATTTTTCTTCTCTGGTATTCTACAAACACTGGATAGTAAGCATCTCACGAGGAGACGATCGAAATTAATTAACTTCAAAGACGAATTTATTAAGACTGGAAATATAATTGTTTCTCGCTTGTATTTGCTTATGATATATTTGTGAATATTAAATAAGATAGATATCGTGATATTTTACAACCACTGAGAAAAATAATCTGCATAATATCTTCTACTTCTCAGTACTTGAAATTGTACTTAAAGATAAACCAAATATATACACGCGTTTACGTATTAGTATGTGTGCAATTTCCGGTTGCTACGTCGCTACAATACTACAACGAATCTCCTTACTTCGACGTTAAATTATTTACTAAAAACGTATAACGAGTATGATAGAAATGTTTGCTCGGCGACAAAATTTCCCAAAATGAAGAATCAGCAACAAGAATACACGTGATATGGCGATTTAACAGCTTCATTTTTATAGCTACGACACTAAAGTTTTACACGTTCGCGCAAACAACTTGGCCGATTGCGTGCGACAAACATTAAGCACATACCAACGTGCTTCTTACAGGTGTCGGACACCACGCATACCGTCCGTTTATTCCGCAATGTTCGGATCTCAATTCCACAGAGATAATCCTGAAAGTATCTGCAAAGGTGAGGGAAGGAGATACCATTATCGATGCATACCGGCTCACCCAATAAAACGTTGGTAGCTTACAGCCCTGGATCGTCATTCTGCACGTCCGTGGATGAAACTCTTGGAGAAAAGCAAGAGATGCTGCAGTTCACTCTACTTCTCTCTTCCTCTCTCGTCCAGTACGTTCTCTTTCTCCACTGACCAACAGCAACGGAATAAATAAAGTAAATAGAGGAATATAGGAGGTAAATAAAAAATGTGGCAGCAGAGGAGAGAGACAGAGAAATAGAGAGAGACAGAGACAAGGAGAGAAAGAGAGAGAGAGAGGGGAGTGTGTGCGAGGAAGGAGGGAGGGAGGTAAGGAGAAAAAGAGAGTTAAAGGGAAAGAAGGAGAGGAAAGAAGAGAGGAAGGGAGAGTGCCCTCAGGGCGAATTCCCGTCGAGCATCGGCCGCTGCAGAATCCAGAGGTGCGTTCACCGGGGAAATCCCTCCCTCGGAGATTATCCTCTTGAAGAAAACTCGACGACTGTGCATTTTTAACGCGCGCCGTGTACGACCGCGTGTTCCTTTATTTACCATTGCGTTTTCTTAAGAGCACTTCACTCTTCTTTCGTCGCATTTTTACGAAAGTCATATTTACGTCAGACAAAACTAACGATAGATTGTACACTTGGAATTGCACAAGATAAACGAGATAGAGTTGTAAATTTGAAACCTCTTTAATCGATGGACGAACACGTAAAATGTAGAAGACAATTTCACTCGTCAGCTTAAATTTAATATTACTATTATTACGTGATATAAGTAGGTTTAATAGATGAAGCGAGTGATAATAATTATTATCATTTCATTTGGTTATTCGTTTTATTAATTTTAATCGAGTTATAAAATTGATTATCGTACGGTAATCTCGACTTTTTGGAAGAGTCCAAAAGGATGGCATCCGATACAACATCGATATAATATGTTTATCATAAAATAAACAAAATACTCCGTTTAGATTCGTTCTTACTTTGTCGCATACAAACGATAAGCATCTACCGAGAAAAACTCTGCTGGCCGAAATTACGGCCCATTAACACGACGAGAGACGAAACGCCACAAGGATCGCAGTTGATCAGGACTAGATCTGAACAATGGTATTTGAACGAGACCGGAAACTAGGTTCCCGTAACCAATCTGAAGGTTCGAGAAGAAGTCAAAAAGGATAGAATCGGCGATGACGAATTCAACCACACAGAGAAGCGATCGCTCGTACCGTAACGTACGACATATCTTTTCTCAGAAATCATCTCGAAGCGATCTACCAGTGAACGGTCGTCTTTCTCTCTCTGTCCCTCTGTCGAGTCGGGCCGGCCTCTCGTGTGTCCCTGTTGCGTTAGTTGGCCAGGTCGGTGCCAGGGAGTCTACCAGCGATAACCAGCTGCGCGTCGTACCGGTAGACTGCCTGCTGCCTCCGGCTGCTCCGGGGACCCTGGGACCGGTTATACTTGACCCAGCGGTTTACACGCGCTTGCCGCCGTCAGCACCACCACCGCCGAGGCCGGATCGCACCGCTACCGAAACACGTACCTACATTGCCTGGACAAACTCCACCACACTCAGCTAGTTTCTTCTCTTTCTCTCCCTCTATTCCTCCAGCTTTCTCTCTTTCTATCTTTTTCTCTCTCGCACGATCAACGGTCTCCGTCGGACCGATACACGCTACCTCAATCCACTTCACCCCACTCTGGCACACCCTGCTCTCTCTCTCTCTCTCTTTCTTTATCTTTCACTCTCTCCCCCTTCCTCTCACTCTGAATATCTGTACGCTTATTTTTGCATACAAAGAATTCAATGATTTTTTTCTGAAGTTATTAGAGTGACCTTCCGGAGATGAATCGCCAGCATCGAATTTAGTTGGATCTCAGAATCGAAAGAAAATGATAAAAGAGCCTAATGATACCTTCTGTTTTTAGACTCGAACGATACGGTTGCCTTAGTTGTTCGTATTTTCATACGATGAATTTCGTAATCGAATATTCGTAGATGTATGTGAATATATGAAATCAAGTGTATGATTTAATAACACATGTTTATGAAATTAATGTTTATGAATATTAAATTTGTAAGATTTCTGAAATTTTTGAATAACTTTCAGCGTTATTGTTTGCAGTCTAGAGTGCGAGACATTTATAAATAGTATGATAGCATTATCTTAAAACTATATACAGTACGATATACTTCTTACGGTAGTTCATTCACTTAACGTATTTTTCCATAAATTTACGATGGAATTCACTTCGTAACGAGTCGTTTATGAACACATCGTGCTTCTTTTTCGGTTCTGAACGAGCACAGTTCTTGAATACAACATCATCATCCCATCTTCGTCTGACTTTCATATCTGTTCTTCCACTTTGAGAAGAATAACTTAGTAAAGGATTTCCAGAAAGTATGTTCTCCATTCTTATTCTTTCCTCTTCCTGTCTTTTCTCCATTTCCTGGAAAATAAAGAAAATAAAATAACGTAAAAACTTTAGAAGAAACATAATATTGAATTTACATATCAAATGTAAACATGAATATAAAAATTTTACCTTCTTAGCTTGCTCCGCTGCTCTCTCCTTCTTAATACGTTGCAATTCAGCTAACAGAGCAGCAGTATCATCTTCATCACTTTCTGACTCTGAATCATCATCGTCAAGAGGATCATCTGCATCTAAACTTGCTGTAGGTACTTGATCAATTTTCTGCCTTTTAGCAGCACTTGTCGTGGATGTTTCTCTAGGTGGTTCTATCATACGGCGGTTAGAACTTTTCTCCTTTTCCCTCTCACGTTCACGGTCCTCTAATTCCTTGCGAAAATCACGATTTCGCAATTCCTCGATTGTTCCTTGTCCATGTTCCCTACAAATGAAATTCATTAATTTCTGCAAATGCAAATAAGTAAGTAAGGTTATGTTTGTTTGTTCGCTTGATTAAAAAAGTTACATAAAATATCTTAGATAAAGGTCACAGTACACAAATTTTTTTGAAAATATTATAAAATACAATATAATACCTGTATTTCAATTTTGTATGAGACGGTAAATCTCTGCTGCTGTATTGTTTTGAGATTGCACTTAAATCTTTTTCACCACGTCCTTGTCCTCCTCTAGCAGGTTCAAACGTGGGTCTCGCGGCTGTAGTCATTTTGCTTAAAAATTAGCCAGTACTTTTCGATATGAAACTCAATCTTTGTTTCTTGAATATGTTTCGTAAGTTTTCAAAACACAGCTGATCATCCAACAAGTCTGAATCAAACCAATTCGTACCGTATATGGAGATAGCGCAAACTGTTACATTTTAGTTCCTTTATTAGCCGCATAGCGCAGAACACAAAATTCCTCAACGCGCATGCGTATCTAGCGACCACCACGTCACTCCGCAGCCGGCGACAGAAGCTGTCAATAAGCCGCTACACATTCGAATAGAAAGGAGCGCAAGGAGTAAACAGAAACGAGTAAAAAGGAAACAACAGCACGTATACGATCGTGATTGTAATTGCGAGAAAAGTTTATGATAAAAATGGCTCGTGCGTTATTTCGTTAGGTATGTTACTATCGTAATATTTAATATTATATGTTTATTATTACTTTAACCATTAGTAGCAGTAACGCAGTTTCCTATTTGGTAAACACTATACTATTATTATACAATTTGTTTCTTTAACTATGTGCTGGCTTAATTTAATAAGACTAAATTACAAATACAATAATATATGTACATTATTTTCATAAAATATACAAAAAATATAATTTTATACATATATATCTTTATATTTTAAATTATTAAATTTGTATAAGAAAATTTAACAATATGTACATTAATTAATATTTTATTATTCGATTTATGATAGAAATGTATGAACAGTGGCTTTAATTTCTTGTCGACACATTAGGCAATATGTAAGAGATGATGCACAGTAAGCACAAGTTGCTAAATGTCCGCAAGGTAAAAATACAATTGCTATTTCTCGATCCATGCAAACTTTACATAAACGAGCTTCTTTTAATTTTCTAT
The DNA here is from genome assembly GCF_905332965.1 of Bombus pascuorum. NCBI lineage: Eukaryota > Metazoa > Arthropoda > Insecta > Hymenoptera > Apidae > Bombus > Bombus pascuorum. The sequence goes on along the minus strand of NC_083496.1, from coordinate 6,563,803 downwards.
TTTCTTCTTTCAAAGCTACTACAACAGTAGACAGTACATTTCGTTAAATTAAATATATAATAAAATGTATTATATGTATATGGATTTAATTCAAATCAACGAATTTACGAATTATTCTTTGTATTTTTATTACTTACTAATTTCCTTTAAGTTAGCCTTTTTATCGATATTACTTTTATCATTGGATATTACAGAGTCTGCACCTTCAATTTGCGCTGTTTCCTGAAATAAATATAGTGTAGATAAGTGTGTAATGGGATTATTAATTATACACATGGCATAAAATATATAGTTAAGAGTATAAGTCTATATGCTTACTTCTTTAAAAAGTGGAGATATATCCTGGCCTGTTATTTTATTTACATAATCTTGTCCTTGAACCATTAATAAATAGCAGCATTTAGAAAACCACTTTGCATGTTGCTCCCAAGGATCATTTTCTGGTTCCCAATCTTTTAAACCAACTCCACAGTAATAACAGAAAGTTTGATCACCTTTCCCAATATAGTAAAAGCCTGCATCTGCTAACTGTTCCTTCCTTTGTGGTATAGATTTTGGCCATGTTGCAAATGTGTGTAGTCTAGCATCGTAACTAGCATATTCAGGATGTACTGGTCTCTTAGTTCTTCCTAGACCTAAACAGCTAAATTTAGCTGTAGTTGATAATTGTAATTCCATTGAAAAACTATGGTTATTAGAATCAGATATAGATCGATATTCTAAACCATAAAACCAGATATATTTCTGCTTTGTGGTCTTGACAGTATAACTATACCAAAGTATACTCTAATTGTCATATTAACACAATTCATATTGCAAATAAGTCTACAACTTGCAGACCATCTCTGATCAACCATGGAAATATCATCTTCTACCCATTTACATATCTCTATTTGATATTCAAAACATCTCTAAATCTATGAAAAAAAAAAAAATTGCAATTGTTAAATAGGATATTAATCGTAATTGAGTCAATTTTATTGAAATATTATTGACTTCATCGAGTATCTTTCATAGTTTCAATTTCATGTTATTAATAAAAATGCGTATAGTTTAATTTAATTTAAAGTCTATTTTCAATTGCATATAATGGAATCGTGCAACATATGGAATATGCATATTTGAATAAATGCCGCCTTGTACGTACGATCGTGTTGTACATTTATGGAACATACCATCGACATTTGATAAAAAAGAAGGAAGGGGGAAGAACTCCAAACTTGATAGATTGCAATGCCGCTACACTTGGTAACTGATAGAGTATTGTGGACTTTTCTTAGTATATAATGCTGAAATGACGCAGGCTATGTATCGCACACAAACAAGAACTTCCGACAACTTTCTCTTTCCCTCCCTTAATTCATAGAATTTACCAGACTCATGTTCTATCCACCATGTAACTGTATAACGTTATCGTTTGTATAGCCCGCATTTTAACGAATTTCTCTTGTTATGCACTGATATAACACTGTATACGTATTATATCGGATACAATACAGTATACAATATCTAGACATAGCACTGATATATATAGTGATATGTACACTCAAGGCGAGGCTGTCTCGATACGAGTCAATGGGACGATTGTCGGTTTTTTGATGAGATCAAAGGTACTCGTAATTCCTTACTTGCTTTGCTTTAACGCGTATTGAACAACTTCGTCGATACTCTGTCTCGCGTACTTTGCTACTTGGTAGCACAAGTCAATTCAAGTGAGACAGCTATCGAGGCAACCTTGTGTCGCGAGGTCAGCCTCCCACTGTCAGTAGCCCGTACTCTGTACTCTGAACTTTAGTACTATAGTCTGTTCTGTACTCTGTATTCTATAAGATCCCGCGCCCGTGAAGCAACTTAATCGCGCCCATATCGTAGCTTTAGTGGCTTAGCGCCACTATCGTTCGACTGGTGTACTTCATAACTGTGTGTACTTTTAACATAGAAATTCTAGGTAGAAATCTGTGTATAAGTACTTTACTCTCCAGTCCTTCCCTTTACCCTCGCAGTACGCTGGTCGAACGATAGTGACGTTACATATTAAAGCTACAATATAGCTGTGATCAAGTTGCTTTACAATCACAATCCATAGTATATACAATAAGAATACACATAATAATACATATCAGTGTCGTGACATGAACATACCTGTATCACCATGTTCGTACATAAAGATATTCGAAACCTAACCCACACTAAGATAAGAAGTACCAAAAGTATGTATTATTATTGTTAATGTTATTATAAATATCTTGGGAATCTAACCGAGAAACGGTTATATGTATAGGGAAAAGTTGTTTAGAATTAATACATATTTGAAAATCCTTAAAATTGATAAAGTTAAATTATATATTAGAAATAATAGAAATCTATAATGGATCTTTTTCTTCTTTTCAGAATGTATACTTCTCTAATGTCCTTATCTAGAAGAAACGTGCTATTCATCCTCTGCTTTAATTTCAACTTTGGTGACATGATTAGTTTTAACTGACTTTAGTTATATCGTTTCGTCGAAGCAATTTATATACGAAATAAACCAAAACATGTAAGTAAGTAAACTTTAAACTTATTATCGCATTACAATTTATTTAGTTTAATAAACAAATTATTTTATTTGCACAGTATGATTTAATGCAATCACTGTCTAAGAAATACTTTATATATCTTCATAAATCCATTACATATATAATAAATAAAAACTGAATTTTTTCAAAGCAAGTTTTATATTTCCACTGTTTCTGTTCATTAAAATTATGATTACACTAATATTACTTACATAGTTGCAACATTTATTTTCATGCATCATTCAGTTTTATTATTGAATTTAGACACTTATTATATTCTTCTTTCTCTCTTTCACATGCATCCATAATTGAAAATATTTCCATATTATAAAATTTTATATCGAATGTAAATTATGACAGTCATATATTTTGTGCAATATATTATATATCATGGTCAAACTTACATTTAAGTCATCATCAAAGTAGACTTTAACATATCATTGGACAGCATTCTGACTTTTATTTATAAACATTTTTGCAACTAAAGAGGCACTGTATCTTGAAACATATTTTTTAAAATTTCATTTAATAAACTTGCAACATGGCAAACTTTTATTAATCAAAATCATATATATATATATATATATATATATGATTCTGATTAATATATATACACACACATAATATGCAAAGAGAAGCAATAATTATTAATTGTATTTTATATTCAACTCATCTTTAAGAATATTTCTGATATAATTTTCATAACACATAATTAACTTTTATCTTTATATATGTATATTTGAATAAAATTTTTAATAATTTTAAATAATTCCTAATTATTGCCTCACTTATTTGTAGAGAGTTTTAGCTTTCTTGAATTTGCAACTGCAAAAGCAATAAATTTGATAAAATTTAATAACACTGGTCCAACTTAACTTTGTGCTAAGAAAAATCAATGTGTTATTATGCGTATGAAATATAGTTATTTCTTAAATGTAGTTATTCTTTTAGTAAACAATTCATAGCTTAGTAAACATAACTCTTTCTATTTCTAATAGTATTATTTGCTATATTAAACATAGTTAAGACAAATATCAACATATATTTCCAAATATTCAGACGCATTACTATACGATCTAATTTATGCTATAGCTAAACTACTAGTGCAGTCTGAATAAAAGAAATAATTTACGATGGCACATAAGTTTTACAATATTCCAGTCAAGTATTTTTATTATTTCGTAGTTTATCCACCGTGTAAATGAACTCTACTAAAATATAAATCTAATAGTTTTCATTTACATATTATATAGTTCTTCACTCAGCATTTGTTTTTGTAGTGTAAGAGCTGTATACACATTTTTAAAATTGCAATTTTGAAAGTAAAATAGTTTGTAATAATTGTAACAATAAAAATAAAAATGACATAATCAATTTTATGTTCAATATTCAATATAATGCTCAAGTTATTGAATAAGCTCTTAAAATTATTAATGCATAATTATATTTTGTTTTTATACAATGAAATGAAATTTACTTTCTACAGCACAATCGTAATCACAATCTCGCCAGACTTCAAAATGAATAATTTTTGTGGTTATTTAAATATACATTTATTATAAATTCTATTCTTAGCTTGCACAAATGTCACATAAACAGTTTTTTTTGTACTACCAAAATTGCAAATGTATGACAATCACATAACATAATATAATTTGAACATAAAATTCTAATATCAAATAATATATATTCATAAAGATAAATAATAATATTTAATTATCAAAACAATATTTTATATGTACTAATTACAATTATATACAAATTGAGTACCCATAATAGCACATAGATTCTGTAAAATTTTTTAGACTGAATTCTATAATGCAATTAATATCTTTTTCTTTATACATATGACAATTAGCAAAATTTAATCAACTAGGAGAAATAAGATTTATATAAAACAAATTTTTTCTACTGTTTATTTAATTTGGTGATATTTTATGTGCAATAAATTAAAAAATTCCAAATCTTTGTATTCTTATGTATAACTAATTTTGAAAAAAATTATATGCTGTATAAATATGATAAAGTGTTATTCCCTATCAAAAATCTATTATAAGAGAGATATATCAAAGAAATTCGCACGTAATATAAAACAAAAATTTGTTAAAATACTTGTTACGAAAAATTTTGTTAAGTACATCGTCCATAAAATTTTATTATATTATTAATCAAAATGAGGAGATATTATAAAAATTTCGTAAAATTCCTATACTGAAGAAAAATTTGTAATTAAAACTTAATTTTTTATTAGTCAGTATCATATAAAAGCATAAGAAAGATATATGAAAGTTCAAATATTTAAATTTCTTAAAATGTTATGACATCACAAAATATTCTCCCCTTCTCGATTAAATAATAACATTTGCATAAATATAGAATAATTGCTAGCTACATGTTTACATAATACATATATATACGTAGAATAAATTATACAAATATATACAAATTAAGTCCTACACATTTTAACATATTCTAATGTACATACAAATCATTGAATTCTTGCAGAATATGTACGCATATATAAATGCCCCTTTAGGTGCTCGACACCAAAATATACTACATTTAATTAGATTTAAATGTATCTGTAATATTTCTAATATATAGAAAACATATATTTTTTTAATATAGACGATTATAAATCTTGTAACTAGGAAAAATGTAGTGAATCTTTTATGGAAATAAAAAATGTCAGTAGTATTCTTTTTACTTCTTATCTTCATGTCTATATAATATTTCAATTGACGTAATTATTTAAGAAAAACAAAACATGTAATAAATATATGAAAATATGGCAGTGATTAGATATTAAGAACCTTTTGTAATATTAGGCCTTGAGATAATTTATACTTTTATATTGATCAAAGAGAATAATAGATACGCATCTATTATGAAATGGTCTCCTAAACTAAATATTTTAGCATTTTTTCTATTCTGTCAAATAGAGCAGAAAAGATCTTATTATACATCATTTATACTCAAATAAATGATAAAGAAATGAATAATATAAAGCACATATATACGTATTTTATAAAAAGAAATAAATTTAATTATAACAAATAAAAAATTTAAGTAAATATGCAGTAATAGTCTTACTTACAGTCGTAATGGCAATATTCATTAATTAATCACTTGTAACAGAAGTACTTTTGAGCATATGCGAATTAATCATGGGTTAATATGACCCAATTTATATCATTCGCTTATAACAAAATGTGCATTAAAAATAAAGCTAATTTAATTGCAAAAGATTTCATTCCAATAACCTCTTATCTTAAGCTGTACTTGTGTGATTACTAGCACCACTGATAGCACTAAATAAAGCAGCGCTGTTACGTTTAAAATTTCCAACTTGTTCATCAGGCCAAATAGGTTCCCCAAGTAATGATGACAAATTTTGGCAAAGTTTCTGATAATTCTCACGTAACACTTCTTGATATTCATGCTGATCAGATGTAATCAACTTACTATTTATTTGCAGAGCTGTGTAACATATTTTAACAAATTCTCTGAAAATCAGATAATTCCAATTAATAAATTTCGTGTGTGAGATGTAATATACTTTGAAAATGCAATGAGTGTGTGTTTGTGCGCGCGCGTGCGTGCGTGTATACATACACGAAATATATTTTTTAAAGAACATACCTGAAAACATCTTTTAACTCTTCAACTTTATCATCTGGATATTGTGGAGACAGTGCAGGATCTAAAAATGCGGAAGCGTATGCGAGTGGTCCAGCATTTACTGTAACACATATACTTCCTTGTAATCTTAATTGCAACTTTTTCACGTCTGTTGGTCCTATAAGAGCTACATCTTCTAATTCTTGGACACGTTGTCGCATTTCATCCAAAGCGACTTCGATTGGGCTCAGTTCCATTATTCGTTTTTCAATAACTAAAATGCGTTTTTTAATGTATGGAAAAGAATATTGTGCTGAAATCATAAAATATGCTATCACGTATATATCTATAAATAATATGGTGCATAATAATGAAGTAAACTTACTTGTAAGAATTGTTCTACGTTTCCATTGTTCTTCTGGAATACCTCTAGCTTTTCCTTCTTTAGTGAATGGAGTTTCAAACATAAAACATGATATATTATGATTCTGTTCAAACTCTGTTTGTCGTGTTTCTAACTCATATTTTTCGAAATAAGGTGTAACGTGTGTCACTTGAATATAGGCTATTTTTGAATCTAGTTCGGTTATATCGATAGGTATAGAATCCATTATCATTTTAACATTTTCTGAGCCAAATTTTTCAGAGTAGAGATGATGGAGACGTTCTGAAATTTCAGATAAGGATGTAACTTTTGGTTCTTTATAAATGTACTCTTGCCCATTTTCATCCTCAAAATATGCCTAAAAAATATTTATTACAAATTATACACACGAAATGTAATGAAATAACATTATACATTGGCTATTAATAATATTTACCGCGCCAAAAAATGCAACTCTATAAAATCTTCCAAGAAGTCTTTTTCCGGACTTTGTAACTTCAACAATTTTATTACAGGCTTGTGCCAAATGAGAATAACAATTTGCTAAAGCTTCATAATTTCTTTTCGCTTCGTACATAGGAACTATTAATCTGTACAAATGTCCAAGAAGTTCAAATCGTTCTGCTTTCTCTAACATCTCGGCACAAAGTTCTAATTGTTCAAGAAGTATATATTCGTTGTAATGAATATCTTGCACGCCTAAAATAACGTTAGTGTTTATAAAATTTTATATTTAGAAATAAACAATTGATTTCCAAATAATTCACCAACATTAAAAAATTTCAGTAACAATTTTTAAATCGAAATTCAAAGTAAAAAGTGCATTAAAAACAAAATGTTATAATTTCAATATAAATTAATAGCTCTAACATGTAACAATAAAGAAATAGACGAAAAGAAGAAAGGAATGTAAAAAATAATAGAAACGTAATATATAATACAAACATGTGCAAAACATACAAATCTCACCAGCATCAAGTTTAAGACTGCATTCATCTCTAGAGATGTTTTCAGAAATCTTGTCAAAGGCTTCTGCACCCCACATATGAACTTTTCTTAATTTTAAATACTCTGCTATTAATGCGGCAATATGTAATTGACAACAAGCAGCCTAAAAGTGGTATAGCATAAGGATATTAAGTTATTTAAAAAAAATTTTTAATGTATACCTCTGAAAAATTTCCATCTCTTGCGTGATTTCTAGCCATAGTTTCTAACCATGTATGTCTCAATTCAGGTGTACTAGCATAAGAATTAGCCAAACTATGTTGTAGGTCTACCAACATTTCAGGATCATTGTTATGTTCTCTCATTTGAGCTGTGGCCATCAAAACAGTCCTAATTCTTTTATTCAGATCTTTAACTTCAACTGGAAAACCAGTACCCTTCATCACTTTATCAGAAGAAGCATAGCTATTTATTAATGATAATGATTCTTGAAACCTTGAATTATTTAATCCAATAACATTTCCAAGCATTTGAGAAACAGATATAATTACCTATTTACATAAATATAAAGTATTAACATTTTTAAAGCATAATCAGACTTAATCCAATGTATAAAAGGGAAAATTATTTTCGTCATATACTTACTTGTAAGTGAACCCTAGTTAGTCCTTTCCTACTGGTGAACTCAAAATTGCTTCTCATAAGAAGATAAAGTAAAGCACAAGATTCCTGCCGAATGGAACTTAATTTACTATTACAACAACGTAATAATTCGTAACATAAACGTCCACATAATACGGCATTTCCTATAAGAATAATAATGTATAGTTAATTAAAATAAAACAGTATAATTTATTAAATATTTAACAGTTTTTTTCTCCACCCAATAGAATCACACCCAACTGTTAAGATTCATACCTTGAAATAGAATTATAGAATAATTATTTAAAAAGGCTCTGAAACTGGCAAAAACGTGCCGTAGTAAGGTTTCAGACTGTCCAACTTGCAGAAACGATAAATATATACTAAATACTTTCTGCATTATGGGATTATCACCATCTGCTGTCAGAAGCACATCCTATACAAAAAACAAAAAAAAAGAAGAAAAATTAAATATAACGTAGATAAATATTTCTGAAATATGGCATATGTATAAGTGGAAAATTTCTTTTATACCTTAAAATGAATACAAAATAATCCTAAACAATCCAATGCAATTAGACCAACTTCTGTCGCCATATTCGCTTCTAATAAAGCTTGATGCACTTTCCCACTGTCGCTTTCAACAAGATTTTCTCGTGCAGTAGTATTATGTGGTTGTAAAGTACTAGTAGCGGGTCCATCGTTAGAAAAATCTGGAGGTGCCATTCTAGCTGGCAATGTCATTGCTTTCACTGTTCGAGGCTTTCCAGAACTATTTACCATGTTTGCAACTATTTGCCTTTTCCCAATATATTTAAAATGATGAAGGCTCATTCTGAAATAAAGAATGAACATAATAACGCCTATTCTGCTCTTAGAAATAACTTTTATATTTAACTCAACATTAACTTACTCAATTACTGTAAAGAAACTTAAAATTTCACAATCGCTGCATTGTTGCCACCAAGCAATAACTTGATGATCACCTAAATATTTTATTACAAATAGAAAACAAAGTAAAATATCCTTAACTTCCGACGACTGCAATTTATCGCATCTAGGTGACGATTGTGTAACACTTAAAGAACGAGAATGTCTTTTTTTTTCGCCAGTACCATTTTCGATAGGTTCACGAATAATAGTAGTTTCTTGAGATATATTTGATTGAGAAGCACCAGATATTGTTGATGTATCTGATTCTATACTAGTACAAGAATATCCATTAACTAATCCTTGGCCTGCTATGGCTGCAAAGTATGTAGAATCTCGTAGATGCATAGACGCCCTTATTGGAGATTGAGTTTCCAAATGTAATGTAAGCCTACATATATTTTTTTATGTAGATTGTTTCTCTTATTTTTTTATTTACCTTAAGCAAATATGATACTGTAAAATTTGTTTACCTATGTATTGATTTTGGAGTTCCAGTGGTTGCAGTAGTACTCGCGGTATCTTTATTTGCCAAAAATGAACTGCTAGTTGATATTCTATTTGTGCCATTTTGCCTAACTTCTGTTTTACTGTTATCATGTATGGATTGCAATCGATGTAGATTTTCCAATACAATACCTAGCCATGGTATGTAAGTGGATGCTATCCTACTTAATTGACCCTGTTATAATAAAATTACATTATTTTAGAATTAAATTTACTTAAATATTTATACTTACTTTGAAAACATTAATTATATCAAAAGTACAATATATGTAAGATATCATATTAGAATAAAAATACAGAGGTAGAAATAAACAAAAGCAATTTACCTTATTCTGATATCTATCATCAAGCTCATGCTTTGCCATTAAATCTCTTAATGTAGATATTGCCACTTTACGAATTTGTACAATTTCATTTAAGGAGGTTCTAACTTCTTGCATTAACAGTCCAACTAAGAAATGATGTTTGCAAAAATCTTCTGACAAACAATATTCATTTATTAAATCTGTAATGAATATTTGAAATTGATAAACTTATTTGATTTACTATAATTTTAGATAATGTGAAAATAGAAAAACATGTACATACAAGGGTCACCTAAATATAGGAAAAATTGAATGAAATTACAGTAGCTTAAATGAAATTTTTTCATTAGTTTGCTATCGAGATTATTGATTATTTTATAGTTATTTAATATTTAAGTGAAAAAGATATCTTTTATTTGAAATTACCTATTGATTAATTATGTGAATATTACTAATTATAACCATGATTTTGTAAAATGTTTGCAAATTCATGCAGTTTTTTTACATTAAATATTTTAAAATAGCGAATATGTATTAAAATAAAAATAAGAAGTTTTGCATAAAAGTATAAAATATAACATAAAATTTATGTGAGTGTGTAAATCTATATATTCTATATTGCAAAAGTTCATTACTTCATAAATTCCATTTGACAATTTTCAGTGCATTTAAATATAATGAAACAGGCTTGCATAGCAACAAATAAGAATGCCATGAAAGTATTTTCTAAACATCTACTGATTGATAGTGATTAATAACAAGAAAATTGTATGCAACTCCCACTCACTATGGCTACGGTAACAAATCACAATAAAGACGGGAGTGTATGACTTAACATACCATCACATTCTGGATCACTCTCTGTATCTTCTAAATAAAGCATAAAATGATTATATTGACGAAACATTAGGCATCAAGTATAATATAGTAGTAGTTAATTTTACCTTTGGAAATGATTCGTGATTGCATCATTGGTAAATTGAAAGACACATAATGCTCGTGTGAACAGATTATTTGCAAGAATGTAAATTTAAAATCATGTAGTGTACGTTGATCTCCAGGAGAGAAATTGTCCATGTATGAATTTATTAAACGGAAAACGAACCCACGATCCATAAATGTAAGGCATCGCTATTTTAAGATATGAAGAATTAATGATGATTTCAAAAAGACTATTTTTATATATAATAAAATATTATCATTAACAATTACAGTATGAGGCTTTATGAAACTTATGCTTATCATTTGCTGTATTATCTTTACTCTAAAAAAATATTTAATCTGTAAATAACATATAGAATTTACTTACTTTTAAAAATTGTGCAAGACTTTTGTTTAATTCATGTGTTTCAACTGGCATCTCTTTATATTTGTTCATAAGATAAGGCATAATAACTTCCACTAAACTTCGAATTTTTTCATGATATTCTTTTGAAAATCTTTCATTCCTATGCATCTGTAAAAGATGTTAATTGATTTATACTTTCTAATAAATTATATTTTTCATATTATTACAAAACGTACTTTTATCCTTCCTGTCGAAAGCAAATGCTGTGCCATACTCTTAATCATTATCTCAAAAAAGAAACTGGAATGATGCATAAATTTATTTACTACTAGAAAGTCAGTATTACTTGGCTGTAATAATGTAGGAAGATGTTTTCCTAATTGTTCATGAACTGTTATAATACCATTTCCTTGAGAAGGTGGTACAAAAACAAACTGTAAAAGATAATAATATAAAATTCACTAGTAAAGTTAATCAATTCTATTAGCAATATTTACCTTAATATAAGCCTGAAGTGTTTCTTTCCTACCAGCTTCATGCACCATATTTATGAAATGTATCAAAACTCTTATAATATACCATCCAACTTCTTCATTTGTAGTACATGTTAACAATGTAAATAATTGATTCAATATAGTAGGAAGAAATGTAATAACTGTAACTAATTGTACTGCATGAGCAGCTTTTAATATTTTGCATGTTTCCGAATCCGCTGGTACCGCTCCTAGTTTTGTATCTAGGATGCGTTCCATATGAGCAAATAAATTATGTAAATGTACATCACGTGTAAATACAGTTGAAATCAATTGAAATGCTACTGTAAATACCGGCCGTTGAGAATCAACCCATATAATTTCCGGTCCAGCATTCTAGAACAACGAAAAATTTATCTTTAAGATATTAAACGTGATACTTATAAATGATTATCATATTTTATTATCGTTTTGAATTAATAAAATGTAAATATATAACTTCATTTTATTTTTACCCCTTTTCCTAGTCCTAGAGGTTGTATTGAAAGATATCCTGGTGGTAAATGTGTTGCAACAGGTAGTGCTTGTACATTCATATCCATATCCACATTTAATCTATGTAAGATATACAAAATTAATATAATATAATTATATATATATGAAATTACATAATACAAAATTTGATTAGAAAGTTTACTTTGTAAATATAATATCTCATATTTATATAGTATATAATTATAATTACATATCAGTGTTTTATTAGTGATATATAAATCGTAATTCCTAACATTATCATACCTTCCTTTATGCAACAATGGAGACCAAGCATAACCAACACAATTTTCAACACCATTTTCTTTTTTCTTGTTCATATCACAACTTATATGGTAAAAGGAAAAGAGTAAATGATGCTTGGCATGAAGTTTCGATGGTAACCTTATTTTAATTTCTTCATACCAGGAAGGAACTGCATTATGATGTAAAACCGCGCAAGAAGCTCGTAAGCATAAAAGTGGAGCACCAGGTCTTCCATATATACACTATTATGAAAAAATCAGAAAAGTATTAGCAATAATTTAATAATCTATGAAATAACATATTCTACATACCCTTAAAGGTGTGGCATTTTCACAATCATTGTCTCGTAATTCAATAACGCACGCAATGTTTCTAGCTCTGGTGAATATTTTTTGAGTATCAAAACAGAGAGTTTGCGGATATACATAAAGATGGTTAATATAAGTTGTGTATGGATGAACATCTTTCTCTGAAGTACTTTCAAACTCTGCAATCTCAAGAGTTGGTTCAGATATTGGCGGTAATGGAAATGGCTTTAAAGCTGCTAAAGATGTAGATAATGTATCTGTAAAGAAAAAATGAAAATTAGATTTTATTATTCAAGTTTATACATAGTAAAAAAAAATGTTATTCTCCAGATACATACTGTCAGGTAAATCTGTAATTGACTCAATCTTTATTTTCAACCAACCAGGTATCACAGTCAATTTACTAAGTTTTTCAGGCCTATAATAAAAAATATCAAAATATATATCATATATAACTTACTATATATTATATATGCATACTTTCTATACTCTGAAAGGAGTTTGAGTAATTCTTCATCTTTTATTTTATTTCCTTCTTGCCTATATATTGCAGGAAAGTCTGATGATGTATCTAATTCATTACTATATAATCTAAATAATGGTCTGGCAGCCCAAGCAAACGGCATTCTATAATTTCCCAATCTAAAAAATTTATAGTTTTTTGGACAAAATTTTACAATGTACAGAAAAATATACAGGTTAAAAATCTACCCACATATAAACTTACCTTTGGCAACATGCTCTAACTTGTTTATGTACTTTTAAACCTAATCGTGGATCTTTTGTAGCCCTTAAATATGGTTCAGAAGTTTGGCATATATTCCCTTGTAATATTTTATCTATTCTTACAACCAAAAATATATCAGGGTGTGGATTACTAATACTAAATATGGCCTATAAAAATATACACTGCTATTAATAAACTACACAATGATATTAACATTATTGTTAAAAATTTGATACTTTAAAAAAAGAAAGGACAAACCTGTTTTGGATATTTAATCCAATCTAGTGGTATATTTTTCAGATCATCTGGTAGTTTAATATTTTCTGTAGATTCTGTCATAATACCTACAGGACTTAATTCTTTTACTATTCCTTGAACAACCTCATGATTAATATCAAAATGAAAATTTTCAGTTAGCTTCCTGCCATTTCTTGCATCATAAAGACTTAGTGTAGTTTGATATGGTTCCACCTGACATAATGATTCTTTCTCATCTATTGGTGCTTGTAATCTAAATTTAAGACTTTCACATTTTACAAAAATTCTCTGCCCAAATTGTTCTTTGTATGGATCAATATTCTGTTCATTACAATTTCCTGGTTGTTGTTTAGTATGTGGAATATGAGGATAAATACTAAACAATTGTTTACGACATTCTCGTCTCGCTAATGCAATACTAGTATCTGTTTCCCTAGAATACTTTATCAGTTGTGGATTCATACTTTGTTCTAAGCCTTTGAGCGTTCCATAAACCTACAAATAATACAATAAACTCAAATGGAATTATATGTAAAGAAGTACACTTGAAACATTGAAAACAATGCTTATTTCTACTTTTAATACCTGCATAGGTTGAGGAGAAGGAGGAGGTGTATTGCATGCTCTCTCTAACGAAGCAGCACGTTTTTCTTCTTGTTGCTTATAATGCTGTAATACTGAGCTTAACTTTAATAACCAATCCTGCATATCTGTTTCATTATCCGCTGCTAATGTGTATGATTTATGAGTCCCACTCATTCTTAATTCAAAACAATACCTTCCACGTTTTGGATTTCTAATAACTTCAGTGCAAAAATCCATTACTATCGTCAGTTTAGCTTCACCCTTTTTTTCATCTTTAAAAAGTTCAAGAATATATGTGCCATCAACTTCTTGACGAAGATGACAAAACCTTCTCTTAAATGATTTTGAACCAATATTTGCAAACATGCGGTCAGTACTACCAATTTCTGGTCCTTTCATTAAATAACCTTCCTTTGTTATTCCATTACTCTTTGTTAATTCCTAATAAAATTGAACAAGTTGTTTTAATTTCTTATTTTTCCCTTATAAATTTATTACCTTAATTTCTCATAGGTCTATAATGATAATCAGAAATAATAATAGATGAATTTAATAAATGTTGTAAAAGCGATATTTAACATTATTTTTTTGCAGAAAAATTACATGAAAAATATAATATTAAAATATCTTTTTAAAATATTTTTTGCTATTTGTGTATAAAATATAATGTAAAAGATAATACATTTAATATATAAATCTTATTTATCCAAATATAATGCAAGTAAATGACATTTTAATAAGAAATATCAGTCATAATCAAACCTTCAAAAAGTTCATATCAGAAGCAAAATATTTTACCTCATCAACTTGGTCTACTTCTGTATCAATTTCGTACACTTCATCTTTTAGATCATCTATTTTTGCTATTCTAAAAAATAAGAAAATACATATAAGCTACAACAACATATTTTATATTTTATGAAATAAAATTTTGCAAAAATAAAATATTATTTATAGTCAAGTTTTATATTTATACTTAGGTAACTCAAGATAAGTTCCACTATATGCTGAATATTTATAATGTATGAGATTCCAATTAGAAGTGTAACTTCGTAAACATTCTTTTGTAAGAAGATTCTCTTCCCCTTCCTCATTATCTGAAGTTTGTGGTATAGTTGGTACAAGAGTACGATATCTTCTAGGTAATACCACTTGCTACATTAAAAAGAAGATATTAAAACAATTAAAAAAATACTTAAAATTAAATAATTTATTTCAGTAATCTTTTTAGTAATAAGATTAAAAATATACATTATTATATATTATAGACAATAAACACTAAGTTCAACACTACATTTTTTAAACAATAAATTTAAAAAGTAGGTTCCAAAAATTGCATGATATTAAACATCCTGTGCATGGTCCTATCTGATAACTTATCTGTCCCTGCAACGGATGTAAGTGTTTCAGAATAGATAAGAAATAGTAAGTTAAAACTCACTGAAATATCATCCCTAGGGTATAGCAGGAGTTCTCTTTGAGGGTCATTTTGTAATAAAGTTTTATTCTTTAATACAAAATTTTCAAAATCTATGGGTTCTACTAGATGTGGCTTATTCTGAAATTAAAACATTTTCTTAAAATAAATAATACAAATTAAAAAAGATATGTATACATATGTTTATTTAAATTATTTTGATATTGTAATAAGACTTATTTAAAAAATTTTAAATAAAAATAAACAACAAACAGTAAAATATATAAAAGGCTATAATCTATATACATTAAAACTTGTAACATAAACTTTAAAAATTAGATATTAATTTGTGAATACTTATTATGACAATATAACAGGTCACATAATGTCTTCTAAGAATAATGTAATTTATTTTTAATTCAAGGTAATAATTAATGAATAATGAATCAAGGTATTACAAGATACCATAAATGGACATGTTTCAGTGTGAATAACATTATCCTTAAAAAACCAGAATTTCATGTCTCAACCCTGCTACAATAAAATAAAAAACAACGTTTCAAAAATATAACTAAATTGTTGATTCAACGTTATTTTATCTCTTCTTTAGCTTGAAATATTTATAGTTAGCCCTGTCCAGTTGACAGCAATTATCATGAATAATAAATTAACGATATTATGAAGGTCCTGATAAACGACTGCAGGGAGAATATATTTTCACTGGTATCAATTGTTGCATATTTGTTATTCAGAAGATAACGTAAAAATATATGCAGAAAATCAAGCGGCAAAATGTATCGTACCGAGAAACCTACCTGTACGGTACTCTCTCGTACTACCTGAGAGACGGTCTCTCGTAATTGAGCGGCCATGCCCGGTTTACCCAGGCCACGGGTAAACTTCCTTTCGCTCATCTTTGTTGATGACACATTGATCTCATCACCGTACGCCAACGAGGACAATCACGATCATCACGCGAACTCATTACACTGGGCAATACTAAACATTCGTTATTGTCGCAGCCATATTTACGCGGCTTCTAAACTCACGTCGTAGCAACGCATGACAGTTCTCCCTATGCAGTTTACAGCGTACAGCAACGTAATACATACATCGCTACAACTATATCCGGTATATGTGCTTACATACAAAATATGTACTATTTAACGTTCTAGCCTACATAACGTTGCACTTATGCATATGCAATACGATCTTAACTCCCTGAATAAAGTTAAGTAGAGTCGAACAATTTTTAAAATTTTTACATATTTTATATATGCAATAAATTTGACTTGTTAATTTTAGAACAATTTTGTTTATGGGCTCCTAATATAAATATGAAAATATGTTTTATATGTTACAATTCTAACAATAAAAAGAATTTTGTTTTCTTCTATATCCTTGTTTATAAAGTAATCTTGAAAATCTTAATAAAACATTTACCTGCATGTACATATGTGAAAGTCACGATTAAAGAAATCGTACTGTATATTATATGATCTTCTGGTTATTAATTATTTCATTTAAAATTGTAATGTATTAAATTTTTGTATTTAATCTTATATTTTAACAAATTATTTTTTCTTATCTTCTTTACTATGTTATACCTCATAAGATATTTTTACTGGTTATGTCATTCAAAATACTTAAATTATATCTGATTCTATAGATGTAAAGTAATCTTGTTAATTATGTGAATAACGTGAAATGCCAGCAATGCCGCATGCTTAAAATTACGGCGTGAGGTCAAACGTCTATCTACAGTAACGTTTGTAATTTGGTATCGTCTGCTGTAAATACCGAATAGTATACAAATTTTTATTTTCCTCGAAGTTATAATCTTTTATCGAACGAACGATTATACGAATTTCGATGCATATTTGGTGCTCCGTTAAGTGTGTGTTAATTGTAAATAATTATCGAATACTTATTGATATTTAAGTTTACAAGAAAACTGGCTCAATTTACGGTGTTAATGCATTAGATTATGGATGACGAACTAGAAGACAAGATTTTATATCAGGTAACATAAAAATAATTTAAAAGATATAGTGTTTTCTTCTTTTTAGATAAATGTTCTTTGAAAATCTAATATGTATTATATGTTCGATATATGATTTCTGTATTCTCTATTAGTATTCAAAAATAGTCTCGTTTGATTGCTTTTGAATCTTTGCAATATACTTTAAGTAGAAAGTAATATAAGTTTATTCTTTTATTAATCTATGATAGAGAGAAATATTCATAGATTATGATATACTTGACTATTTGAAATTTATGATTTCTTTATAATAACAGCTATTATCAATAATTTTGTATTTTTGTTATTGTATAATAGACATATGTATCATACATGAAGCTAGTATCAAAGTTTGCAGTGGGTATTCCCACAGGATTAAATGCTGGCATAAATTCTCCTTTGGGCTATTTTTGGAGAATCATGAGAGTCTATGCATTGAAGCCAGAAGTATTAATTTGTGGTGCAGTTTTGGCAATAATTCTATTTTATATACAAGCTGTTGATATATGGAGCCGATCACTACTAGGAAAAATCCAATATACACTTGGTCGTACTACATCAAAAGTAAATGAATTAGAGAATAAGCTATTTAATAATATATTATACAAATAGGGCTAATTAGCATTATACTTTCGTAATTAAATGTGATATATTAGTTGAAAAAATTACTTAATTATTTGTTTATCATTTAATTATTTTTGCTCAAAGCATTACAAAAGAAAAATAAACATTTGCATCGTGTCTTATTATTTTTAGGTATCAAAACTACCATTTTTAGTTAATGATTCTGTAAATAATGGGGTGAAGCTTAGTTGGGAATTAAAACAAGGACACATTGCTGCATATGCTGTTCAAGGTCATAGAGCTCGTATGGAAGATCGTTTTGTTGTAAATGAAGATATGAACAATACAGGTGTATCTTTATTTGCAATATTTGATGGACATGGTGGAGAAGTAAGTTCAAAAAGATCTGACACATGAATCTATTTAATAGGAACTTAATCAATTATCCAATCAATTGTTCAAATAGGATATTTTTTAATGATTACTTATCATTTTTACTTGACTTTACATAATTACTTATCATATAACATTATCATTTTTAAATTTCTAAATTTATGATGTTATATGACTATTATCTTCCAAAATTGCAGATTAGAAACACAGGAATAAGGTAAATAATGATAAAGTTATACAGAGATAATATGGAAATATGGAAATAGATTTCATTAATATCATAATATATTCATATACTTATGTATTTTATGAGTTAATATATATCAATTATTTAGAATACCATTATAGATTATAGAATAATATCAAATATCATTATGTTTGTGTTATATAATAGCTTAGCTTATATAGAAAAATTTAAAAATTACTACAGCAGTGCATGTAATAATAAGACACAAAATTAAATGTCCTTCATACACCAATATCTTTAGCAAATGACTCAACAATACGTAAATAATAGATAAATTAAAATTTTTTTACTTATAATAAAGCAGATTATTAAGATATATTTAATATATTATATTGCTATTGTTAGTTTTACTTTAAATAGTATGAAATATTTCAATGATAGTATACCAATGATATGCTAATATTTTAAACATATTTATTGCTTATAAACATAAATCGCTGACATGTTTTTATTTCTTAACAGTTTGCAGCAAATTATGCACGTGATAAACTTATTCCAAACATTAATAAAAAAGTGATTGAATTAAAAGATATGATAGCTGGTAAAGCAACACACATATCAGAAAACATAAAGGAAAATGAAGAAACAGAGAAGAAAGAGGAAAAAAGTAATGCAGATCACCTTGAACGCAAAAAATCTTTTCGTAAAACTGTAAGCACATCTTTAACAGATGATTGTATGAAACAAAAAGTTGGTGTAACTGATCCAGAATTGCTTGATAAATTGGATAGCTTGTCAAGACCAATAACAAGAGAGGTATGATTGATATTAAATCTTATCTTTTAAAATGGTAGATGTATAAAACAGTATCTTTTATTTTAACTGTAAGGTAAGACCATGTAGAACAGTGGAAAAGCCACCAAAAGTAGATATTACAAATTACTTGGATGGAAATAAAATAAACTATGGTAGATTACTAACTGATGAAGTATTGGCTGTAGATAGATTATTAGTTGAGGCTGCTAAGAAAAATATGGATATAGCTGGTAATTATCTTTTTACAATTTATATTATTTTATTTATTCAAATTTAAAAATAACTTTTAAAAATGTATAATACAGGTACAACTGCTTTAATTGCTCTCTTAGAAGACAATAAATTAATTGTAGCAAATGTTGGAGATTCAAGAGGTGTAATGTGTGATGGAAAAGGAAATGCCATACCTTTATCCTTTGACCATAAGCCACAACAAGTATATAATTTTATTTATATAAATTACTTAGGTCTTATGTAATAAATTTATGTTATTTAATAGTAAATATATTTTTTCATTTTTTATAAAAATAATTTCTAGGAAAGAGAAAGGAGGAGAATTAACAAAGCTGGTGGTTTAGTAACATTTAATGGTGTATGGAGAGTTGCTGGTATATTAGCAACTTCTCGAGCTTTAGGAGATTATCCATTAAAAGATAAAAAATTAGTGATTGCTGATCCTGATATTTTAACTTTTGATCTAAGTGACCATAATCCGATGTTTATCGTACTGGCGTCAGACGGTTTATGGGATACTTTTACAAATGAAGAGGCTGTCGCGTTTATTAAGGAACGTATAAACGAACCACATTTTGGTGCAAAAAGTATCACATTACAAAGTTATTACAGGTAATACAAATCGATCTTACGATCTTTGCAAATATTGATTGAAATCAGTTTTTTATTATGTATTTGTCTTTTTAACATATAGGGGTTCTGCAGACAATATAACTGTAGTTGTGATTAATTTGAAGGATCGTAAATACAGCATATCAGAGATCAAATAGAATCAATAATCTTTCAATCATACAACGAATTTATGTTTTTTCCAAAGATATTCTAGGTTTATTAATTACTCATTAACGAACAGTAAGTGTAAATTTGAGGAAAAAGTATGTACTCTGATTTGTGTAATACAGAAATATGATGCTTCAGTCTTTATTAAAATGTTTCCCTTTTTATAAAGTCAATTTTAGTTTTGTTATAATATCATATAGATTTTTATGTATTGTATATTTATTGTGTTATAATATTTATGAAATATCCCTCTTTTATTTATAAAATTTAAAGAAGTGCGATATTTTCGTATGTTTTTGAAATTAAATATGTTTGTATGATATGTTATTAAATTTATCCTCTGAAATATCTATTTTTCTATTTCACAACAAGTACATAATTCATATATATTTATGCATGTTGTTATTTATTGTAATAATGGTCTATATATATACACATAAAATACTATAAAATTATACTAGAATGAAATTTTTGATGTACAAACATGAACATATAATATTTATTTTTGTATAAATTTGAATGAATGAATTTCGTAAATGAGTAATTTAAAAAATCACATTTGGACATGTTACATAAAATAACTACTAACATTTAATATAATACTTTACACTTAAATGACTAACGATCGTTTAAATGTAAAAAATTCTGTACATTGAAAGTAATAGGTAATAAAAGTATAATATAAATACATAAAATTTAGTTCTAATTTTTAAATAATGTTGTTAGCAAAAAGTTTTTATTGGGAACTTAATAACAGTTACAACGTCATATTATATAAATTGAGGTAAATTATAATATATCATCATCTTCAATTTCTAACAAAATATTAATGAAATTGTGAATTCTGTTACAATTACAATATACACATACAAATTTTATATTATCAAAATTCTTTTTATTCATATAATACATACAAAATTATATACTAGATATTTTTAAATTGTATACTTTACTTTATTATATAAAAATTGAAGTACAAGAAATTTTATAGTATTCAAATAAATACATTTTGTTGTTTATAAAGTGCTGCCAAAATTGATCTTAAACATTATACTACAAAATATTTATTCATTAAAAATTAATTTCATGTTTGAAAGTGTATACTTATTTAAGTATCACATGATGTTAAATTTTCATATTTTTGATGTAACAAGTACTTAGTAAGCTATAAACTAGCCATTTTTTTATGTTTTTAGTCAATTCTATAAAAATGTAGATATATTTATATTAGATTGTAATATAAATCTCATTTAATTTGAATACAAATTCAACTATTAGCCACATAGAATAACATAACATTAAAATAGTTTGTTTAAGTATATGTAGAAATAGTAATATTTTTTGTCATTTTATAAAATTTTTAATTGTATATAACTTCGAACTATAAAACATCATTGAATATTTTTGATAAAATTTTATCTATTGTTCCTATGCACTTTATATAACTTTGAAATTGTGGAAGTTTTTATTATTAACGTAGTTAATATTATAAATTCTATAAAATCGAAAATGTATTAATGCAATAATACATAATGTAAATCAATATAAAAATCAGTTTGTTTTTCTTTCATATACTTATGTTAATAAATTTTTACATTCCTGGATTTAAATTTTAGCTTTATGAATTATCAACATATTTTTTAAATAAATAATGTATAAAGTTATAATCAAGTTTTTTTATATTTAAATATTCAATTTGATTTTTGTTCATTTTTGTAAATTTACGATATACAATGGCGTACAAAAGTTCCCGGTGAAGTAGATCTTTTAGTATACAGTATATACCAAAATAGACATCTAAAAAATTTTTAAGCAATATTAGATACATGTGTATCGGAAATAAAGGAAAACAATACGTCAAATAAACACTATTATATTGTGTGTTACAGTTATCTAAAAATTGTAAAGCTAGCATGTTTAAAAATTTCCAGTCAGTATCCAATATACCCAATATCCAATATTAATTAAAAATTTTTAGATATCACTTTTGAAATGTATAGTGAAAATTATCTGACTGAAAACTTTTGCATGCCATTGTAGACATATCACTATATATTATGATCATCACATGCATTATCTGTTAAAGAAGGCAAAAATATTTTAAGGACATGAGTGTTCTTAATTTTTTATATTTTTACCAAGTCCAACTAATAAGTAACTTTTTCTATTGTACAGTTTGAGAATAAATAAATAAATAAATATTACACATAGTATACTTTATATTTAAAATTAATTTATTATTAATCAAATATGTGTATGTTTGTGTACTTAAATTATTTTTAACGTATAATTATTAAAATAATTTAACTATTTACGAGACTTAATATATATTAGTATTAATTTTTTTCATTGGTGCAAAAAGTAAGTAAGTACATTCTGTGCTGTTTGTAAAATTAAATATCTTTTTATTTGTGATTTGAACATACTCTTTATAGAAAAATTCGTTCATATCAAAATTATATTATATTAACAATGTGAATAGATCACTCATGTCCAAAAAATGTAAGTATAAGTAATATATACAATATTTTAATTATTTGATATAAATTATTTTATTATTCAATTACTAGTACTTTGAAATAGTACTAGTTTAAGTAAAATGTAGATATTGAATGAATGGTTGTATTTTATGTACGAATGGGTCATTTTTGATGTTATATATACATTATTTATATCGTAGATTTTGTTAATTGTTGATTAAATGTCAACCAAGTAATTCAAACTCTTCATCAGATGTATCACATTGTGGATCTATATGTTCAAAATCTACAACTATAACAAAGAATTACTAAGACGAACTACAATAAATGCAATTTCGAATTATTTATACCTTTAGTAAAATTTTCCTTTTTTTTTTTTTTTTTTTTTTTTGTTAATGTTATATCAACTTCAAAATACTTACAAGTTGAAGTTGCTATAGCTTCTGAAGCTATATCTTCAACTGGTGACCATTGTGCTAATCTTTCTGCACATAATTCAAGTAAAGGTTGCTTTTCTGGTGTTATTAATTCTTCCTGAATAGATTTGCATAAAGATTTAAAGTCCTTTTCAGTTGCGCAAAAGAAACACTGAAAATAAAAATATATTTTATTTTATAAATTGCTTAATTCTCTGACTAATTTTTAAATAACAAAAATTAATTATATACTAACAAGTGCTACAGAAGGGTCTATTCCTGTGATAGGTATACGACTAGAAGATTTACAATGATAGGTAGCATCCATTTCAATCTCTTCCTCTTCTAGTTTTTTGCCAACACTACCCGATCTTTGTGTTGTATGAGGATCTAAATAAATTACTTCATTTTCTGCAAATGCAAAATTGTAATTTGTGTACATTTTCATTGTATCTTTTTTTAATTTGATAATTCTATTTTTATACATATACATACCGACGCATCCTATGAAATATAGTGCAAGATTAGGTTTTCCTCCTATTACTCCTAGAGATTGTGGAATTTTGAATGAAGTCTGAAAAATTATAGGTATGAATATATTATCCTTAACTTCATTCATATTTCACTCCAATTTTAGCCATTCATGCAAGAATTGATTTCTTCATTACTTTAAGACCGTTAATGTAGATTGGATTAATCTCGCTTAATCCAAGGCGAAGAGGTATTAAAAGTAATAAAGGTTTCCATTGGCTAGGTGCTTTCAATGGTACAGCACCATCAGCTTCCACTGTTGTACCTCCTTCTACTCTACATTGCTTTACTATAAATGTTTAATTATATGATACAGTTTAATGTTTAAAAATTTATTAAAATTTATTAAATAATAGACATATTAAAATGAAGAGTTTTGATTACTTACAAATTTCATTAACTATTAATGTATTATCCAAAGCAACGTGTATTGTAATTGAACTCCATTCATCAAACACAACTAATTTTCTAAAAAGTGAAATTTGATAAAATATCAAATCTTATATTAGAAATATTTAAAATATAATAAATATGTACTTTAATACTTGTGCTATTGTGTTGGGTCCAAACCATTGTCCAACTTCTTTTCCTTCTGATGCTCCCATTGATGCAATTTGATGAATAGAGAAAGCAGCAGTTCGTTTGTCTTCAAAACGTTCTAGAATTTTCAGGTACGTACTGTTTCTAGTTTCTGCGGTCCATTGCCAATCTCTACCTATTTTTAATTTTTTAATATTTAAAAATTAAATATTTACAATTTATATAACTATAATTATCAATATTTTATTTTAGGAACTGTTAGTATGTTACAGATTGATTTATTTGATAGATATTATTGATATAATTATGAACAACTAAGTATTTAAAATTGTTGTAAGAGCATTAAACATGAAATAATAAAATTATTAGATTCAAATTAACAGTTACCTAAATGTAATATAATTAAAGCTTGACCAAGAACCATTTGACCACATCTTAACATACAACCCCAACCTTTGTCGGATGTGAATGTAGAATTGTAACCACCAATAGGCACAAAATTTTTTCGGTAAGTGAACCATAACTTGGATTTTATATCCCTACGAATTATGTCCAGTTCTGAAATTTAAGATCTTACATATCTAATTTATTACAGATCTCTTTACTGTAAAGTATATTAAACCTCTTATGGCATTATATTTTTTCCCAAGAATCCATACTGGTTCATCTATTTGTGGTATATCCTCTGGTTCGTCTGAAATATTTTGTATGAAAAGGCTGTCCATTCTCACAGTATTTGCAAATACTATCTATGTGACTTAAAATTCTTCAATGTGTCATAAAGATAAAATGTTTTATTACTCTATAATTATACAAAAGAGAAAGTACAGCTTTTTTCTACAAGAAAAAAGAAAGCAATTGGAATAAGGTTAAATATTTGTCAAAGAATAACATTTCACATACAATGTATAATACAACCACCTTCAACTTGGTAAACCAGCATTCGTCATTGCTCAATGAGCGAAGAATTCATTATTTTCGCAAATAATAAATATAGTATGTACTAGTATTGACTTGTATGAATGAATGTCAATATCATATCAGCAACACAGCTGATTAACAAAGATCTTGAGGTTAGTGCAATAACCGAGAACAGTTTGAATTCTAATATCGTATAATATATAAATAATATATATAAACGTTATTTTGGTCCAAAATATTTCGTTCCAAAAATAATAAGATATGAAATATCTTCTTTACGTCCAAGCAAGCACATAGTAATTCCCTGTATCGGACATCTTTTTCATTCCACTTCGGAAAAATATATATATTTTGAATACTCCTTCTTTACGCTAGATGGCATACATTTTCATACGAAGTATATGTACATACACTCGCATACTTACCTTGTCTGTGAATCCAAGTCAATGATCTAACTACCTACTTACCAAAGTTAGTGAAGTTAACAGAAATAAAAATGCTTCTTTTATTACACACCCATATAAATATACTCATGTGTAATACTACATTGTATAAATTTATTTAAATTAAATAAATAGAGATTAGAATCAATAAAGAATAGACAAAGAAGAATAAAAAAATAAATTTTATTTTTCATTAACTAAAAATTTGTCCATCGATTTATATTCTTTAATACAGCATAATGAAAATGTTATCAATATCTGATATTTTTTTTATAAAAATTTATTTAAACACGATCTCATTGAAATTATTTTTACTTATCCATATTATTATAATAAACTTTCACTATTTATTTAATATAAATTATAAAGCATCGATAATTTTATGAAGATATAATGAAAAGTATAAATATACGCACGTATCTTTGTATAACACGGTAGTTAGTAAGTAAAGTAATGTATTTGCACGAAATATTTTACATTTGTAAAATAATACAAGATATCGAATGTCAACGACGATAATACAATCACCCGGAAATATTTACGAATTATTACACGCATCGACATTGCATAATATTCGGACTATCACAAGTGCAATGGAATACTCTGATTGGTGCATGACAGATTAAATTTCCAGTCTCTTGTATGATCAACTTCTACCTGTACAGTTGACTACTTACCCACTTAACGTTTCTGTTTATTTCGATCAGTGCTATTTAACGTGCAACTTTTACAGGTTTTCCTATTGGCCTTTGAGTAATGTAATAAACATATTTCGTATTTTTTTGTGACAATAGTATTATATAGTAATCTAGTTTCTTTACTTTTCGGTTGTAAATTTGTGAATAAGTGGTAACTAAAGCTTTTGTGACATTGATGGATTTGATTGCAAGGATTAAAAATTGTAAGTAAATAATAAAGATAAAACATAAGATAATAAATTTTTAATTTTATTATTATAAGATTATTATAATACTAATGTAAATATGTAACGATGTGAATATTAATTTCAAAATGTTGAAGTAATTATTGTTATGTACAATTTTTAAAATACATATTACCAGAAGAGGAAATCTCTGATATTACACATACCTTTCTGTAAATTAGAAACTGAAATTCGATAACACGAACCAATTGTATTTATTCAAGATTTTCTACTTGTAAAAGTAGGTCAAATTAAATCGACCTTTAATAAGAGTGCTTTATAGTTTAAACATGTATAGTTACTTACAAATCTAATGCAGCATATTTAAAAGGTTATTATAAATTTATTTTTTTTTTCAATAACTAACGAGTAGTGAAGAAATATTAAATAAAATTATTTATTTATATACTACTTTAAATTAAAATTAATATATTATGAAATCCAATAAATTACATAAGTCACAAATAAATCTTTAAGTATGACTACCGAATTAAATTTTGTGCATAAATTTTATTCCGTTAAGATCGATATATCCGGTTTTAGATCAAATACCACGATGGTTTTTTTTTAATAATAAAGTCTATCGTAGTGTTGTTACCTTTCGTAAACTGGATTTCCTTGAGACTTTCTACAGGTATTGTAACATATCTTATACGTATATAAATCTTTGTATGAATAATTATTTCCCAAATAAATATAACAATTTTTGTTTTGAAAAATCATGAATCGTATCTAGTTCTCTTACGCAATAATAAAAATTACAGTCGTACATTACTATATTAAAATTATTAATAAATATTATGCTTCTGATACATTATTGCACAATATACTTCAAAAATTTTCATTGCCTTGTATATTGTTATCTTATTTATTTAGAGAAATACATACATTACTTTTTTTGAAACAGTGCTTTAAAAAGATCATGTTATTCGTATCATTCATAATTTATCAGTATGAACGATATGAAAATTTGCATTTGTAAATGAATAATCTAACAATGATCAGTTATTAGGTATACCACGGTACATAGTCATTTGTATAGTACTTTTGTATGGCAACTCGACTTGGAAATACGTGAAATATGACTCATTATAGTCCATAATTCATGAAGCTTTTTGTTCTTCTATTTTTCGCGATATTGAGGATATTACGAGATAAATTGCTCGGAGGACACAATTATATTATATAATTGCAATAATCATCGTGTAATGAACTCTAGTATTCAATAGGGTTCTAATGTAATGCAATGGGTATAATTGACTTCTTTTTATCACTTTTATATTTACATTTGTATATATATTTTTCGTTATAAATCCTTAAAACTTTCTTTAAACTTTGTTCTTGTCTGTTTTTTGCTGTATAGCGAAATTACCTAAATTTAATGCAAAATAAAGTTAAATAACTATAAAGATGTGCATTGCGAAATAACAAATTAAACTTTACGTAATCTATAATAAAATACGTAACGAACTTGAAACAAAAATTCCATTCCTTTCATTCGTCTATATTTCAATTGTACAATAAGTAGCTTAACAAATCAACTAATCTGAAGAGCAATCAGATCTGATATATAGCAAAAACTATGGCGAACGTAATACGAGATTAATGTAAACGTGTAAATGTATGTAAAAGCAGGCGTTCTCAATAGGTTTGACTACTTACAATTAGTTCCAATTGCACAAGAGGAATATCCTGTAAATCGAATCTATGATCCAGTATGCGCGATCCAATATGCAACTACTATGTGATCCACAACCGCAGCATTTCTAAACTTACAGCTCTTTACTTTCACTTGATCCAGAAGTTAACAAGTGTGAATTCTTGTCACTTTCAGTTTGATAGATATAATACCGATGGAAGATATATAATAAGATGTATAGTAAGACGTAGGTAGTGAATTTAATACTCGAATTATACATATGCCTTAATCTAAAATTAGTAGATTCAATCGAATTCATTTGAACTAAGGTTGAATGAAATACACGACAAAAAAGAAGTTTATCGAACAAGCGATCACGAAGCTATCCGATAAATCGCAAAAAATTCTCGAAAGCAACAGTACGTGTTATTTAATGAACACTGATTCCACAAAAATACATCGCTCTTAAATTTTTCTTAAATTTGGTTATGCACTTTCCGAATAACGCAACAAAAATTCATTAGACAAACGAATCAAATAGAAACTATCTATATTCGGTGTTACGGACGATTAAACTTTCGAATAATAGGTAAATTATCTTTTTACGTGCACGTTCAATTGTTCCTTCTTTATCGAATTTTATCTGAACGCATATGCAGCGGTTCCATAAAACTTTGAAGCAGAACGTACAAAATGAAAGTGACGCGACATGCGATCAATAATCTCCAAACGTTCAGTTGAAAGAGTAGTCCTATCGTTCGGATCATGATAATCATTTCAGACACGATCGCGAGCACACCTCATTGACACCGCTAGGATTAAAAGTCTTTACCGTTTATGGATAACTCGCGTATTTTAGTGCAAACGCAAAGACATCTGTTGTGCGTGGATAACGAGTATATTTAGATATAGCGTAAAAATTAGTAAATTGAATTAATATGATCAAGATATTAAAATCACAGTGACACTAAAGTATGTTATAGTCGATTCTAAAAATATATTAATCGTGATAAAAACAAAACAAATTCTATTGATCACCTTTAAATTTCTTAAAAAATCGCGATATGTGTCGAACACAGTTACTATAAATATCATCTGGAACAATTCTCAAGCTATTCTTTGTTATCGGCAGATCTCGATGGATCTGTTTTTGTTAGATAACAGAACAGGAAGTGGCTTCAGTTGAATTGTGAATACGCAGGTTGGTAATAAAAAAACCATATATTTTTATCGTGAATATGATCGAAACATTAAACTAACACCATTAAACGTGCGCAAGAGGTGCACGTGTGTCACAACTGTTGCTTTGCGTAACAGGTTGTCGCGATACATACGGTGAAATGTCTCGGAAATATGTCAATAGAATGCCTATGGATACTGATGTGCTTGAAAGATTAATCTTATATTCGGATAAGGTATCGTAATACACAACAATTAGTTGTGTAATTGTACAAGAGAGTTGGAAAATATCTTTAATCGCGGTATATTAAAGTACACTGTACTGGAAGGTTGCAACGTAGCCTGTGTTACCTTCTGTAGAATGGAAAGAAAAAATAACTTTGAAATCACTATTTCATTAAAGATTTGAATATCGTCGTTACATTTCTGTCGAAACAGCATAAGTTGGCTTGTATTGTTCTGTGTGTATATATTTATAATGTATATAACTGTCTGCTAAGATACGGAACTTTCTACTTTCGAAATATTACTAGGTCACTGCTATTAGCGAAATTGTTCCTCGATATTGGTACTTATGTATATTTGTTTATATAATTGCATGTATTATTCTAGTTGTAGCACATCGTAAAACTTACTCTTTTAAAAGTGATGATCATGTTCATAATATGCTAAAAATTATTTTAAGTTAAATCTCCTTTTAAAAAACTGTTTTATGATGTTATATTTATTACTTTTCGTACACCATTCATTCCAAATTAATATAATTCACAAGAAGCTAGGTAGATGGTTTGTTGAAAAATTTACATAACTTGTGCCATTCTTAAATTAAAAATAATTTTCAAGCAAATATCTATAACTTGTAATGTTCTAAACTATTTTTTAATCTTATGTTTAATCCTATTATTTTGCAGATATTTTTCGAATATACCAATAGTTTATTATGTTACGTGTTTCAGTATCAGAAATAATGAATTTAAATTTTCAATAATATCTACATAGTTTGAAAGAAGTAACAGTAAGAAGTTATAATGAACACTTAAAAAATGTCATTAAAGTATTAATTATCTTTGTTGGAAAAATGATCTCATTGTAAATATGTAAAGAGAGATACGTTTTATAATTGTTTTATAGTTCTGTAAAACAAGCTTCTCTGATAATAAATTGCATTTGAAATCGGTAACCTTTCAGGAAACGATGGAGAGAAAGAAATCCTCGGTTGAGTCTGTCAAGGATACAGAATACGGAACGTGAGTATTGCAGCTTTCCATCTGATTGCACCATTCCATCATAATTGATGATTTTTTACGCATATTTTTACATTGAACATTACGTTTATTCATTTCTCATGGGAATACTAACAATTTTGCAAAATCATCTCCTTAGTTTTCGCTTACTATGTGTGTAATATAAGACTTAAATGCATTCACACATATATAGGGGCATTTTTTTCGAATAGCGTAATCGATCTGAACTATGTCATTGTTTAAAGATTGTTAACTGTTTAAGAAATTATAGAAATTGTACTTTCGAAATGCAAAATGTTAGAATTTATAACACTGGCAATTTTTTAGCGTCAAATACGAAGATGAACTCATACCATCCTGGAAGTTTTGGAAAAAAAGACGATACGTAGTCGGAGTATTAGCATTCTTTGGATTTTTTACGTCCTACATCCTTCGTGTAAATTTAAGCGTAGCCATTGTCGCAATGACCGCGAAGGTTCACAAAATCGATAAAAATGGAACCGAATATTTTGTAAGTGATATATTAATTATGATATACTAGAATTAAATTCTAAGTCATTAATTCTAATCCTGTTCATTTTTAGAATATTTAATTTCGTTTTTAATTTGCATACTTAAATGTAAGTGTACATATGCGAATATTATGTAAATAAAAAAAATATCAGTAAAAATTTGTCGATAAATAGCACGACATTCAAATGAAACAATAATTGCGATAAGTTATATTAATAGATTTACAATATGACTTTAGTGATGATATATTAAGGCGTAAGATTATTTATCAGTTGTGAAATAATTATCTGATATGATCATGCACGCATTATCTTTATCATAATAGGTATATCAAAGAGGATTTGTAAATATATAATTCTGTTTTATTGCTCTTTTTATAGAATGCGTACTCAGAAACTCGTGCATTTAAGGTCTTCGTTTAACGCTACGTTAATATAGAAATTTATTTTCATTTATATAGGTTTATTATTAAACTCGTATTTTTTCTTTTGATTAAAAATAAACTGAAATCAAGCGAAAAGTTCAACATGTTAATAACTATTAGTATCTATAAAAGATAAATAAAATAAAACAGTGACTATTTACTGTTTGATATTTAGAAGTTTAAAAAAATATACTATTACACCAGACAAACGAATCATACATTAACTTTGATCACTTTTAAATGTATTCAGAGTATTATTTACAGGAACAAGAATTCGACTGGGATTCGAAAACACAAGGACTGGTTTTAAGTTCCTTTTTCTACGGATACATAAGTACTCAATTACTGGGAGGATGGCTTGGCGCACGTATTGGCGGAAAAAGAGTTTTCGGTCTTGGAATCGCCACTACAGCTTTTCTTACAATTATCACACCACCCCTAGCCAGAATGAGCGTTTACATTTTGGTTGCTTTGCGAATAGTGGAAGGAATTTGCGAGGTAAGCGATATTAAAATTATGATATTAAATATAAATAAATTCCTTTTATCTAGATAAATTTTGTTTATTGCTTTTTAATAATAAGTACGCATAATAATATATGTATACGTTCAATTGTGTATTAATTAACATTTTTTAAAATTATTATTTAAATCTTAACTTTAGCTTAACATATATTGATCCTGAAAAATAATGATCTGTTCTTAAGAATGACTTCATTTATTAATCCTTCACTCCTGTTCTTAGAATAATATCTTTTATTTTGCACTAGGAACCTTTTACCCCATTCATTGGAGAGAAAAAGAAATAAGATAATACTGGAATGTTGGAAATATATATTGACTTATAAAAATGTCACATAACCCGTTTAACATCTTCCAAAACATATTTCTTATCCTTTTTTAAGTTCCTAATAATTTCATATTTTATATTAAAGATAAAAAGTGAGACATAATAAGTATATTTTGCAGATAAAATGTCAAGTAGAAAACACACCCAACATGCAGGGTTAGTCGAGACAAGTAACCAATAAATACAGAAATCCGGTTTCTCGTGACTCACCCTGTATACAAAGCAAATATTTTTACACATACGTTATACGTATTCAGATTTACTATTATAGATGTGTACAAAATACATTATCATACATTCATTTATGCATATTATTTGTTACTCGTATCTTTTGTTCTGTTTTAATAAAGAGTAAAAGTACGACAAAATAACAACAAAATTTCGGAATAACTATTTTTCAATTAAGTAAATTTTTTTTTATTTTGCAGGTTTTGATTGCTCAAATAATTTCTAATCTTTTGAATTTAGGGTGTAACATATCCTTGCATACATGCAATATGGGCACAGTGGGCACCTCCATTGGAAAGATCAAAATTAGCGACTCTTGCATTCTCCGGAAGTTTCTTTGGAACTGTATTTGCTATGCCGGTTGCTGGTTTAATGGCTGAATACCTTGGCTGGGCTTCTGTTTTTTACGTTTTTGGTGCAGCTGGTCTTGTTTGGTTTTTTTACTGGTGGATAATCGTGAAGGATAAACCGGAGGACGATACATCTATTTCTGAAGCTGAACTTGAATATATTAAAAGTAGCCTTGGAAATACGAATAAAGAAGAAGTAAGATTGTGTTAAGAAATAACAGGATATAACAGAACAGTTTTTATGCTTTTTTACGCTTCCTCAAAAGATTAAAAAATCTGAATAATTAGATAATTCACTTTCAGAAATTATATCATTTTGTATCACCCTATTTTCAATAATTTTCGCATCGTCAATAATCTTTTATCGAGAACTTTTTTTTAGTTAATTTGCTTCGCTAAATTATTGTGTAACATTATTATTAATATATACATAATGTTATATTTCTACATTTTATTTATAGAATTCTTTTAACTATTTCATTTTATATAGAAAATTACACATCCATGGAAAGCTATGCTCACATCTCCACCAGTTTGGGCAATTGTTGCAGCTCATTTTAGCGAAAATTGGGGTTTTTACACCATGCTTACTCAGTTACCGACATTTATGAATGGTTCGATCAATTGAACGTTTATTTAATGAATATAAATTATATACTCTGTCCTAAACATAATTTACTTTTAGATGTGCTGGATTTCAAATTGGATAAAACTGGATATTTATCTGCACTACCGTATCTAGCTATGACTCTCGTTGTTCAATTTTCTGGACACTTAGCAGATTATCTGAGAACAGAGAAAATCCTATCGACTACGCAGGTCTGTTATTAAATATTTATAAATAACTTTTATTTTTTATCTTGTTTCCAGTCCCCCCTTCCCCCAAAAACATTTCAAAATAAGATATTTAATTAACACACTATTTATATTTTATTAATTTTAATATATTGTTTTCGAGTACTTTTTCAAGTGTCACGTAATACAAGTATGAAATACAATAAAAATCTTACAATCAAAGTATTTATTTTATTTCAGGTGCGTAAGTTATTTAATTGTGGAGCTTTTGTATTTCAAACGATATTCATGACTTGTACAGGTTTTATCTTAACGCCAACGGGGGTGGTTATTTGTATCACAATAGCAGTTGGCCTTGGTGGCTTTGCTTGGTCCGGTTTTGGGTAATTTTTTTTCGAATTCCGAATATAAAATACGATATAGTATATACATATAATACGATATATATATGTGCCAGGAAAACTGAAGATTTATTTGTTTACAATACCATGCAATATAACAAGTTGGATGAATTGAATTATATATCTTATATAAATTATGATTTTACTTTAGGAATTCATTAATTACATATTTCATTTTATAAATACATTAACTCTATATTTAACTCTATAAAATGTATTATTACATTATATAAATATTTTTTTATAGAGTAAATCATTTGGATATTGCTCCTAAGCATGCCAGTGTGCTTATGGGAATAGGAAATACTGTTGCTACCTTACCTGGAGTTGTCAGTCCTATTATTACTGGATATATTGTCCAAAATAAAGTAGGTTTAAATTATAGTATATTTATTTTTGGCATTATATTGGCATTTACAAATTCTATAACTTTGTGTTAAATCATATTTACGATTAGTTATAACACTATAAAAGCAATTAATAATTATTAACAAGTAATTAACGAATGTTAAAAAAACTAATGAGATTGGAACATATTTCATAGAGTGCCGCAGAATGGAGGATAGTTTTCATTATTGCTGGTGCAGTTTATTTG
Organism: Bombus pascuorum; assembly: GCF_905332965.1. NCBI lineage: Eukaryota > Metazoa > Arthropoda > Insecta > Hymenoptera > Apidae > Bombus > Bombus pascuorum. The sequence goes on along the minus strand of NC_083496.1, from coordinate 6,528,589 downwards.
ATAGGAGCTGTGATATATGGTTTATACGCATCTGGTGAAAAACAAAGTTGGGCAGAAAGAAGTGATGAAGAATCAAAGAGGTCTTATGATAATCCAGCAATGGAAATAGATAATTTGTAGTATGAAACAAATTAAATTTACTGACAGTTACATCAGTATTTCTAATATATGTATATAATATACATGAATGTTTGGCTCGAAGCTAAAGTAGTTGTGATTATTTTTATTGAGTATACATTAATATAATACACATGAATAACTTTTTTCTACTTTTTGATTTAAACAGTTCTTTATGGACGAGCAAAATTTTATAAAATTCTTTTTATATATATGTATGAATAGTTTAGAATAACAGTATTTATATCATGACACATAAAACAACATTCTTTAATATTTGATAATTACCAACAAAAATATAAATGTATATTTAAATGTAATGTGGTTCTATATTTGTAGTATTTAAATAAAATGATTGTTATCAAAACATTTAAATGATTAAAAAAATTTATTTATGTACAAGTTATTGTATGTATGTACATTTTAAAAAGAAAACATTTATATAAAGAATTTCTAATTAAATATTTTATTTTACGAAAATAGATAACTATTAACAATAGATAATAATCTTCGTAAAAAATGATGTAGAATAGTAACTACATTATAATCTAGATAATATATAATTAATAATTTATAACAGTTAGGTGCATAGAAATAAAAAATAAACAAAAAATGTTGATATGTAAATTGTGCAAATCTTTCTTACCCTGTTTGTAGCAGATTTTTAACAAAAAAATTTACCTAATACGTTACTTATGTATTTCATTAAAAAAATCATTATGATCGATACAAATTCTTAAAAAAAAGAAACAATTATGGAAAACAAAAACTTATAACTTATACTAGCTTATATGCCGTTATATATATCGTTAACTGTATATGTAAGAAATTATAACATGTAACAGTTTCCACGGTCAGTCAATGATTGGTAGACCAATGATCTTACGAAAGTGATAGAAAATAAACAAACCTGCCATACAACTGAGGAATAAGGAACAAGATATTTTCATGTGACGTTGATTTTATTCATCTACTATACAATTAAAACTGGATGAATTAATAAATAAATTCTTTTAAAATTTGTAGTATAAAGATTTTTATCGTTAAGAGGTAATTGAAAAAATATATATTTTTAAATTATCATAAAATGTATATCTTAGCTTGAATGTAAGTATAACCTATTTTATAGTAGTCGAGTTTTAATCATCTTTTCTACAAAAATGTTTACAAATATGTTTATAAGACACTGTGCTCATTAAAACTAATAGATATGATATTAAAGCCATTTAAATAGACTATTACAGCATTGCATAGAGGTTATGTACAAGCATATTAATTCTTAACGAAAATTATACTACTACGGAATTATTTTAATGTTATATTTATATAGAATATTAAGAAAAAATATAAACCTTTTTATAAATAATTTGAATTGATCAATAACAATCTATAACATGTTAATATAGAAGCTATATATAAACTTCAATAAACATATTTTGATATAAATATATACAGAATACATGAAAAGAAAATATACAAAAAAATGAATATATCTATATATATAATATATACTACATATATGTATATATATCTTAATAGTTCGATAATATTTAATAAATGTTTAATAAAACAATATAATATTTTGGTAACTAATTTGTTAAGAGCTTATATTTATATGTGCTTACATATATTCACAGATGTCATTAACTTTTCAACAAATCATATTGGATGCTAAAAAATTAGTGATTAGAATATCAGATCACGAAAATACAGCAGATAATTTAATAAGCGAAATAGAATCAGTTTGTGGTCAAATTGCTAATATGAAGCAGGTAAACAATTTATTTATATAATATAACAATTTAATCAAAAAATTCACAGATACACATAAGTAAAGTAAAAGATATTAAAGTATAATAAAATGAAAACTTGTTCTTTTAGATTTTAAACACAATTCTTTATTATAAAATTGTAAAAATTCATTTTTTATACTTTTTTTAAATGCATTTATAGTATCAAGAAGAAGTAGAGATCCTTAACACTGAGGCAAAACAGAGGCCACATATACAGTTAATCTCGGGAATACAAAGAGAGATCAAGCACTTGCAAGAATTACAAGCTGAAAATAAGGAATTGAAAAAGGCATTAGAAGACCATCACCATGCTCTTGAATTAATTATGTCTAAATACAGGCAACAGACAGCATCTTTATTGCGTCTCTGCAAAACAGATCTTTCTACATTACATAATGCAAAATATGCTAATGTAAGTATAAACGTTATACATATATTTTTAATTATACATACAATTATGTATTACATTATTGTATCAAAATGAATGCTTTTTATTATATACAATACGTTAAAATTTTAATGTTCAATAATAAAAATTTATTATTACTGATCAAAAGTCATCATACTAAATGTATGAAATTCAAGTTCATTAATTCTATTAAAATTTTTTTTATGTAGTTTATTCATACTTATGAATGATTCTTCTATGAAATTACAGATAATTACTAATCAAGCAGAAAAGATTAATGAAATGGCAGCAGTAATGAAAACTGCAGTTGCTTTGGACGAAGAAAATGAAATGAGAGAAAAAGAGGTATATAGTACTTTAAAAGAAGAAAATACTACCTTGCGAGAAATAGTTAATATTGCAAATAAGTATTGCACCTTAAATAAGGAAACTGAAGTAGATAGTAAGACTGTACAAACTGATCCAGTAGTATGCTAAAAGTTACAATTTATATTTCTCTTATATGAATTTCGTATTTTATTTATTTCATATTTTATAACATAATTAATATTAGAAAAAAGATGTATTACTTATATATAATAAAATGCGCATATTAAAAAAAGTACAATTTGAATACATTAAATTGTTTTAATGAATTTTACAAAAATATAGTTTTGAATATTGTTTCATTTAATATAAAATTGTCAAATTATTTTTTATATCATGATTTGTTAAACTTCTTATTTAAATTGCCTTTCCTCATTAATAAAACAATTGCACTTTTACGTCAAAAAATATATTTTTATTCTATGATTTAGAGTATTACAATTATGATCGTGTGACCACAGTCGTATAAGGCCGATTATATTTTATATGACTATAATTGCAACATTCGAATACTTCCTCATTTGCGCACGCGCGCAGGAAGTTTAGTAATAACAGGTACACTTTCCTAGGGGAAAGATATCTTTCCTCTGCTAGATTTCTGGAACATTTCGGGAATTTGCGTTTTATTAACTACTAGAGTATACATAATGTAAAAACTTAATAAACTTGAATTAAAAATATCGTACATTGGTGCACGGTATTTAATATTCTTATTTAACACACTTGACTGTACTATCATATGTGGTTATATACGCATATGTAGTGTATATATGTAATAACTATATAACCATAGTTTCATCTATATTCTGTTCGTGTTCTGTTCTCTCATAGTACTGTCGTTAATGTGCGTTGTGAGTTCGTGAGATGCTAGCCAGCTACGTTTAAAGAAAGCATAGATTGGTGTGGGTGTGCAACTGCTGGAAGGCAGCCGCACAAGTGAAAGGGTGATGGCAAGGAGGAGTGGTGATTTTCAGTGATCTTTAACAAATGGCTCTGTCCGAAGTGCACAATTTGGCTGCAATTATCAGCAACAATGGTTTTACTGTTAGCAAGGTAAGCAACTACGACTCCGACTTCATTTCTGAAAAAGTGACGTTCATTTTCCTTTACTGCAAAGTATAAAGTAATAATTCCAACATAACGTCCAAAAAGGCGTAATTTTGTTGTTTAAAAAATCTCATTTAGATCGATGAGAGAAGGAAACGTTTAATATGCGATATGAAGATTATGATTTTGATTATAATCATTTAATAATTTAATTGTGATAAAAACGATTCGATTTTAGTTCGTTGTCGATGTATACGATACGTAATTATGCTTATAATAGATTTTAATTTAAAATTGTTGCTTCTGAGATGAAGTCATAAATGAAAGGGTAAATTTATTCTGATGAATTTAAAGTTAGTGTTGTAATAATGGCTTTCATGTATAGAATCATGTTAATGTATTTTAATGATTGTCTTTTAACACACTAGTCTATATTATAATACTTAATAATTATGAGATTATAGGAACAGGAGTAAAGATTCATGTAACTACTAATAGTCTCATATTATTAAAATATAATAAAGGGTTTAAACTGTCTTGAGTCAAATGCAACTATTTTTTTTTTTTATAGAATAATGTGGTTGACCGCAATATCAACATGTTGGAACCACGAAACAGTTATCCAGCTGACAGATGTAATACAGAATATAATTATTGGAACTACGACTTAATGGAATGTAATACACAAAAAAATGTAAGGAACTTAAAAATAGTAACTAATTTTATATGTAAAAATTACTTTTTTATATTTGATAGTTATTTAAAAAGGTCATTTTAAATTAAAAGAAATAAACATGTAACTTACATCACATTTGAAATATTGTAAAATATTCTGTATATGTATATATTTTAGTGAGCTATATATTACTTCGTTTTAAATATTTACATTACATTACTCTATAATGCATTATATGTCTTTCTCATAAAGTGATATATTTATATGTTCAAATACAAGTATTTGAAAATAATATATTGCTTTTGTATAATATTAAGGACTTGTTCAGTTTTTAAATTAAATATTTTTACTTATCACATGTGACATATTTTACTTAGAATAACCTATATGTATACAGAAAAAAAAAATTTCATTTTATTTTATTTAAATTAAATATAAAAGTTGAACTTACATATTTATTCTTACCTATATATTATATTTGTCTATGACAAAATATTTTATATAATTTATATATTTTAGTATTATCTGTGATTAAATATAGATGTTAAATACCTTACTTGAAGATTCTTTGAAAACAATGAAAAAGATTATATTATAATACTAATTTAATCTTTTTTAATTATTTACTTATATAGATGAATGTAGAAGATGAAGATAGTCAGGATTTAAACAATCCTATGGTCAATGATTTAGTGTCAAAAATTCTTGATGATGATTCAATTGTTGGTGACAACGCTCACAATATTAGTTATAATGGCAATATTCAATATTATTCAGATACTCAATCCTGTATTATGGAAAATAGTACAGATCCTCATTTTACTATGGATCGTTTCAACATGCATTCAACATTTAATAAATTGCAGAATAATGTTTCTAATAATGTTAAACCTGAATGTAATTATAACAATCTCTGTGGAGAACTCAAAACACTGAGTCTCAATACATGTGTAGGACAAGTATCAGATCAAGGAAATTTATATAACAATGGGATTGGTGCATATCCTAATACGTATCCATCTGATTCACAATCATATGTATTACGTCCAAATAGTGAAAGTTGCTGTGTTAGTGGAAATACTATGCCTTTATGCAATGATTTATTAACAACTACAAATGAGACAAATACAAGTAAACAGTCTAACTGGACAGAAAATTTGTCAACACCAGGATGCACATCAGATCTATTTGGAAATTATCAACGAATACAAAATTGCACAAACCCAGATCTTAATTTGAACATGGCTCTAACATTGGCACTAGATTCACCTGATCCAATTACTCTGAACGAATTAGAATATCATAATAATATTGGACAGAATGGAACTGCTAATACATATAATAATCCAACACCTTCTATGCATGAATTATACAGCATGACTGCCAATAATCAAAGTTATAGACCAAGTTCAGCAATGACTGATTTGAGTATTGATTCTGGCTTTCTTTCAAATTCTCCATTACAACATTTTTCTCCAGCTGATACAAATTTGCATAATTGTTTTGGGAATAATATACAACGGAGTAATGCTAATGATTATAAGGATTTACATGACTCAAGTAGATTAAGCATGGCAAATATCTCCATACCAAATGAGCAACTTCAATTTTTGCAACAACAAGCTCGTAGCTACAAGTTAAATCAAGCTGTGGACCAAGAATTTAAACAACTAATCGACTATTATCCAAGTGTAAGCGACTTTACCACATCATCGATCAATAATTTAGACACAAACGAAAATTGTCTTACTAATAATGATTATAGAATTGATAATAATTTACTGAAAATTATCAGTCCAAAATCAAAGACTATTGAATCTAAGACATATTCACCAATTGGATTTCCAAAAAATCTAAGTTCGCGTAACACCCACCAGTCAATTGCAAAATATGGATATCACAATTATCAACATTACACTGCCAATAACGGCGAGACTTTAAAAATGTTACCACAAAGTTCCACATCTTATCAGGACTTGAAGCAGCCTAATAACACTAATACGTATAAGATGGAAGGATTTGATCTTACCAAAGAAATAGCTTTTCCTTCAGTAAGTCATTTGACTAATCAAATCGCAGGGTCTTCAGTGAACAAAGATACTTTTAATTATCTCATGAAACAACGACATCACATGCCAAGAATACAAAATAGTCCTGGTATTCCATCTGCTGATGTCCTCTTTAATTCGGGAATAGTACCAAATCCTGGTACAGTAAGATCTGGAGTATTCCCACCAGTAATGCCAGTTCCTGTACCACTTCCAGTTCCACGTCTATTTTCTGTACTCTATGGTGGAGGCCTGAGCCTTAGAAATGGAAGTGGAGCAGCTAGACGTACAGCACCTTCAAGCATATTGCACTTCAGACTAGAGCAAACTTACGAACAATTTAAACAATTAGAGAAAGAACGAAAGAAATGTGAAGCTGGGTTAGCTGCTCATTTTCCTGGCAAGAGAGTGACAAGTGCAAATAATATACCTATTCCTCGCCTTCAAGGAAATCCATCACGTGTCGATCGTTTAATCATTGATTATTTGAGGGAGCATGCACGCGTCATAACTTTGATTGCAAAGGTAATTATAAACTTTTTTACTTTCTTAGTGATAAAAATGTATTAAATAATATACGGTAATATACTCTTTAAACAGATGGAACGTTTGCGAGGGACCACGATGAATCAACGCGTACATAAAGCTATGGAGTATTGGTTAGAAGCAATAAAATTTGTCCAAGAATGTCGTAAACGAGAAATCGCAAATGCTACTAAACGCCAGAAAGAGAACCCACCGTGCATTCTTGTATACAATGATAATGGTATGTTTATAGCATATTCAATTGCATATTCAACTATAGATCTAGTTACAGCCCCATGGAATTGTAACCCATTACTTTTTGAATCTTTTTTAAAGCTTCTAAACATTGAATATTCTTGTTACTAAAGTAATAATAGAGAAAACTTTTACATTTAAACTATTGATTTATGTTTACAGATATATTAACATTGGCAGCCAGTGTCTACGAATTGACGAAGGCATCTCGATATGCAAGAACTGGTATGTATAACGCATTACAAGCTACACTATTATATGATTTGGATATAGAAAAGAAAGTCGTGGAAACTTCTAAAGATCCAGTTCTTGTGATAAAACGTAATGAAAGTCAGATAGCAGGTGACGTTGGCGATTATTCAAACTGTACCTAGCAAGATTTTGAAAGCCGCTTTTCCATTTTGTGCGACAAAACATAGATCCAGTCCAGCAGCTTTTTACTTACGTATTCTGCGTTACGTTAATGAAAAGCTTTTGCTGGCGTTTATCATAATTTTATCGCTGAGACAAAAAAATGCCGCCCACTAATTGCGAAATTTTCAAAGCATCATACGGAAAAGTACGCGTACTTGCGTCGAAATAGGAAAATCGTATGCGTGTCTACTTTTTACAAGTTAATATTATAGGAACTCCATAGTTTTCTACTGTACATATTTTTATCCTACAGTCTTGAGAGTGTCAGTTCTCGGTATACAATACTTGTGATCCAGTTATCTATCGTACATATGTCGCACTTTCAAGTGATTTTGCTTGTTCTTTGCTAATGTACTAACGAAAAGAAAACTTACGAACGTCGATATTTTTATCTTTGGGTATGTTGTCTTGCGTATTTCACATTGCCAAAGATAATCATTTCAAATTTATTGAGGATCCGATACTCGTAGAAAGGAAAAACGGAGAACAAGATTGCTCAGACGTACTAAAAGAAATACAAAAAAAGAGAAAAAGAAAAAGAGAAAAAAGGAACGTTCGCCAGAATCTCCGACTATTACTCGTTTGCGTATGTGTCATAGGCTAGATAATATAGGCTAAATTTTATCAATATATTTGTTCAGAGTGCTAGGCAGTAATTTCTTAGACTAGTTCAATGTGGCCTTCCTTAAATGTGTGACCCAGGATGTATATCAGGTAGTCAAAATACATCTCGAAAACTTCGAATATTTCGAAAAACTGAAGATGCGATGCGGCAAACTTAAATCTCAGATCGGGTGAGCTTTTCTTAATCTGTGAAATATGTGTAGCCTTTGATCTGATTCGGTATATAGATATATATATATAATAGATATATATACAACGGAAATGATGTCCATTATACTACACATAAATCTTTGTTAAAAGAGAGGACTTTTCTAACGCATACTCGCTACACGCATACACAAAAGCGTGCTCTGGCGTAACATTTACGCACAGCACATAGTCACAGTTACGTGTAAAATAAAATACAAAATATTCGTGTATATAATTACACACATATACGTGGAATATTATATATGTACGTATACCTATACGTATACATGTCTATGTGTGTACGTGCACATACCTATGTGCAAGTATACGTACAACTTGTATAAGGTATATAGAGAATTTTTAACGTGCATACGTGAGACACAAAACTATTCCTACATACTTACTACATGTACGTTCTAGGCAAGTTAATTAGCTCTATAACGGCCGACTTGCAAAGTTCAGCATTTCCTCTACTCAATATTGAGTAATCTCTTTCATACTGATGATTTGTTAAGCTCAGGATATTTTAACGTTCCAACGTGCGTACGTACAATTTCGTACGAATTCGTTTTATTATAATTTAAGCCGCGATATAATCGCGCAAGTTCGAGCTCCACGAAAGCATCGAACGTCGTTCCGTTCTACGTTCTTGAGATGCTTGAACGACGATTATTTCCGTATTCCTATGAAATTATAAAACAGGTATTCGCACAACGACGAGCAAGAGTACTCCGTATTAGAAAAAAAAGGGGGAAAAAAAGAAAATGTGAATCTATATAATGTCCAACACGTAGGGATGACGGTATGATGAGATAACGAAACTTAGGTGCAACATTTTTGCTGTCCGAAGGTCTAACTTTCTTAATATCTAAGCTGTATCAATCGGCCTGTATTGTGATTAGAAATACTCAGAAAATCGGTTGTTGGTTATCGAATATCGGTGAAGCTTTAATATAATCATCTCTGTACATATATCCGTCAACTCCCATTTAAGCTTCATTGTGTACGTAGTGATTCCCAATGATAAAAGGGGGAGAAAAACGGTGTGTTGGATTAATTTCTCCGATACTTCTATATCAATCTTAAGCAGGAGAGACATTAGTAGCGAAGTATTTAATTTAGTTTCTAGCGATAGTTGTTGTTACGAATACAATTTTCTGGCTGTCTTTGTTGCCGATCACATTAACGAAACAACGTTTCAGATTTTCCACTATATTGTTCCTCTATATTAGCGCGTTTCGCGAAATTGTTGAAGCTTTACAAAAAGATTTTATATCGGTATCGTATTTCTTCTTTGCTCGAGACCACTCGCGTATTGACTGATAATTTTATCAATTATGTCCATTTATTTTTACAAGTTGAAAGATACAAATTTGAATTTCACCGATGGAAACGTGAATTCGAAGGAAAGACTATTATGTAACGTGAAACTGAGTTTCTTGATTGTTTTAGCCACTTGGACGAACGCGTTTTCATACGGGTCGGTATCGAGGAAGCAGAAATAAAGTTTATTGACTTTACACGTAGACACAAAGTTTCAAACGATATAATTACATCGTGAATTATTAAAAGGAAGATATAGGAAGCGTCGCGTCTTCGAACTTACTGTACCGAAATGAAAGCAATCGTTCGGCTGCAAAGACAACCTTTTGACGGAGAAGGGCCCGGTACTATCCAGTCTTGCTAAAGGTGCAAGATATACATACAGACTGTTAACTCGCTTTTACATAGCGCTTACACATAATCATTGGGGACCATGTCGAGCATCGTCTCCACGTATATCAGCATATCTGAGAACCTCATTTTTCATTAACACGAAGGAACATTTGCATTTCTTCGCAACTTCGTTGTTTATCTTTCCTTCTTTGTTTCTTTCCTTCTTTCTCTATTCCTCTTTTCTTCCTCACTTATTCGTTTAATTTCATTTAATTTCAGAAGTGGGCAGTACGTGAATTTAAAACCCATTACCTTTACGTTGATACTTTTTCGTTTATGTTTCACTTTGTCCCCTGCCTTTTCTTCCCTTCTCTGAAAACGATGAAGGCGACGTGAGCACCGAAGGAGAGACGCGCGTGGTCTGGAAGAGAGTCACACGGCGACGTTCGCTCTCTTCTTTTTTCTTTTCCATTTCAAGAATCAAACGAGACAAACGATGAAACACGTGTCCGGGAACGTGTCGAAAGTATAGTCTTAGCGAAAATTTAACGGGAACGTAAGAAAGAAAAAAGAAAAAAATACGAAAAATATATGTCTTTGTTAGGGTAAGGTAGATTACCGAATGGCTCATTAAAAAAAAAAGTTCGTACAATGAAAAAAGAAAAAGATTACTTTTGCTTGCGTTATGTACATCCAAGAACGTGATAAAGGGAAACGAGTTCTTATAGCTCTGTACGTTGTATGGTTTAGGCTGAAGAAGAAAGCAAGCAGTGCTTTACAGAATTTCCTTCCGCATTTGTCAACGTGTTTATATTGTAACTGTGATATATATAATGCCAATTTGTACATAACTTAACGCTGAGGAACTTACTATTGCGGTAAGAACACGACGAACGCAGTCAACTCTTGTTAGTTTCTTCTTCTTTTTAACGTCGACGTTTCTTTTCTGTTCTCGACATTTTCGCTTCAGCCAGTTGCTTTTACCGCTGTTCTACGCTATAACTTGGAATGTGATATCGATAGATAAATATACACGTCCAATTATAACTGTAAGGTATTGGCTAGAAACATTCTCTTCGAAAAATTCTGAAACCATCGAGATATACATTGGCGATATTCGCGCTCATATCGCGAATCGTTTTTTAATAAGTGTTTCATTTAACATTTAACCCATGGTACTTAGCCAGAACAATTGCCAATATCGTGCAATCATCCGAATTATCTATGCTAGTACACTCGATCTCTTCAAAGGCTTCTTGTAGCTTTCGCGATATAACTTTTCTCGCTATTTCTTCTAGTCTAAAAAACGTTACGTGATAACCCATTTTATTTTTTTTAAATATTCATGTTCGACTTCGGTTTGCATTTTATCAACGTTTCAATTTGTCAATGAGTAAGACAGTAAAATGTCCATTATCTGAACTAAGTACAGGAGATAAAAGCGTTTGGAAAAATAAATATTCACAGAATGAAATAATCAGTATTTAGCATACCGGTTTGCGTATTATCGTTAAGATAAAGTTGTAATTTGTATATTCGATATAAAACTCAATTCTAAAGGTTTCGGACAGAATTAAAAAGTATGAAACTTATGAATCTTAAACGTTTATTTGGTTCAACGTACATTTACTTTTCTCATCGTCAAAACGATCTAATAAAAGTCCTTTTTTCAAGGACTAAACGTTCTTTCTATCGAAAATATGAATACCGTGGCACATAATTGATTCGCGTTTTGATAATTTAAAATATTTTGAAAGATAACTTCGAATATTCGTAAGAGAATGTTTAGACAAAGGAAATTCTACTGTACACAATCATTATCTTTTGCCATTTCTATTGCGATATCTATCTTAATTTCTAACGCATACGTAATTCATAGAAAGCTATTAACGTGAAAGGATAATAATACGATATAAATAATGATTATGTTATTTTTCACGTTGTTCAGCATACTGCATTGTTCGTCGCGGAAACATTGGAATCTCGTTAATCGTAATACAGAGAAGCGGATGCTTTTTATCAAAATTCTGTAAAATCATAGGAAATCTCTTGCCAGCTGCAACTTCTTCAAACGTTGCGGATGAATTTCACTTGCATAGAAAAAGGAGAATAGAAGAGATCACGTAAGAAAAAGTAGCGCCATTTGCATTCGTCCAGCTTCTTCTATGCGTGTACAACTTCTGTTTTCTTCTTCCTGTTGGAAAAGAACACGAATGAAGCTTTCTCTCGCGTGAAGTTACATATTATATATATACATATTATATGTGCATGCGCACGTATTCAGTGATTACCTCGTATCATATTTACCTTACGCAGCATCATTAAGAATAGGAACACTATCTGTACAGATACGTGTTTGACAATCCTATTTAAATTTGCATGTGATATTATAAACTACCTATAATAGCTAAATATATATGTATTCACCGCGTGTACGTGTACTGGTACAGGTTGTTTCACTGATACCGCTAATGATACTTTTCTTTCAAATGAACTTTTGTTCCATTGAACTTTCGACCGTAAACGTCTGAGTTGATTCTGATTGAAATAGTCGGTGAAATTTCGGTATGTTGAACGCTTGTTTATATCGTAAAGAAAATAATCGAATTTTTATAAATTGAGATTATTTCCGATTCGGATAATCGGTTTGTGCGTTTTAATTAACACGTGTTGTAATTAAGAAATAAAAAGAAATCGTATGAAAAAGCAGGTTTTATCGGGTTAGTTGCATACTGGTACAAGTATGTCTGATAATATACTGTCTGTTTCTCCTTGCTACCTGATCTCTTGCCAGTCTTCTCTTACAACATTAGGTCTTCTCACGCTGCTATATTTTGCAGTTTTGTACATACTTGTACTTTATCTAACGTTGATATTATTTACTGAATAATTCGATGTGTCGTAAAAGCTAAAATTACGTTCTAAGTAATGAAAGGTATGCGTGTGTATGCGTGTATGTGCGTGTGTATAAAATTAGCGAAACATCCTGTACATTCCGTATATGTACGTTCACATGCTCGTGTATGTGACTATACAACTAATTTTGCGAACGCTCACGAGGCAACAAGGAGTTACATAGGAAAAGTCTTAATCGTCCATACAGAGATGTATATAAAGCAGACAAAGTAATAACGAAGAAAAGTAGACAAGAAACCGACCAATGTTTAACTCACGAGACTCTCAAGACGTTAAGTGGGTATTCATAAGACTCAACTATTTCTTTGCCGATAGATACATAGGACGTTAATAGCGAAATCGTTCCGCTTATATTGGGATAATATTCCCCAAAATTCCGAATGATAATTAGGATCGGTACAGGGTCCGGATAATTCATTTTCAATCGTATAAGTAATTGCTAGACGAATTAGCTTAGCGCGCAACACTAGACAGTGTTTAATTTCGTTTATTACGTATTTTGTACGACTGATATCGGGATCAATATCAATTTTTGTGTTCAATTTTTTTCTTTTTTCTTTCTTTCAAACGTACAATTCAATTTTATTTATAATTTGATGTGATTCATCTTCGATTGTCTAATTTCGAGATACACTCCGAAAACGCGTGTTCTACGATCTTTTTTTATGTTACTATTCCTCGTTTGATTAGAATTTCGAAATAGAACCGGCAATATTAAATATCGTTATTACCTTCGATTTTCAATTTTTTAATATACAATTTTCACTTATCGAATTTGCGATTGCATTTCCCTTCCCCTTCAAGCTTATTCCACACGCTTACTTTAATCTCGAATAGTATTCATTTCATTCATTGCTAACGTTTAAACAAGAAGTTGTCGAACAACTAGCCATTTTTCCTTTGAAATTGTTTTCACTGCCAAAATTGCTTTGATTTCTTTGTGATTATTTTTCTATTGTAAGAAAGATACTCGTACAGTCATGTTCACGTACTTTTGGATCTAGAGCTTTTTCATATATTTTTGGCTATAACAACTTATTTGTAAAAATCTAAAACGCTGGAAAAAATTCCGATTTCATGCCTTTCTGTCAATTTGGAATTATTCTTTCACAATTGATTTTAGTTTGCTGCAAATCTATCTTCGGAAATAGATTTCTATTGCTGAGATCTCGAATAACGTAACTCTCGAAAACCGGAATTATTTCACCTCGGATTGCCTATCGTTTTCTTAAATCTGACACGTGCTACACTGTGACCATGGCACAAAACGTATATCGACGAGATCAATAAGCAGCACACGCCAAAATTGACGTGTCGCTGTTTTCATATATTTCCTGAGGCAAATAGTAAACTTGTTAATCTGATATTTATGTATTTTACAACACTCGTTTCTTTGCTATTTTTTACTTATACCTTACTATACATATACTTCTATTCTTTATCCTAATACTATAAAATAACTTTGAAGTGTTCAAGCATCTCGTTAATTTGCGTACTTCGATAGACACGGAACATTATTGGGTAATTTTATAAGAATTTCTAGCTACGTTTTTTAATAGGATAAATATATTAAGTTTAATAGATATTATAAACGATATTAAATACTGTCTCGAGCTAATATTTGTATTTTCAAGCGTGTAGATTTTTATTTCAGAGTAGCCAGAGTCAGTTGGTCCAGGTCATTCCAATTGGCGAGTGTCAATTACTTTGCACTTGTTAGTCTTCGTTTCGTTCTCGATTCGTTGTAGCATTCGTCAGTGCACGAATTGCCTGAACGTTAACTCTTATCCACATTTATTCTATGAATATCACGGTGTTTAGTTCCACGTGAAATTGAATTAAGTTCCCATATAATTCGATTAAAATAGTTCGATATATAGTCAATAAAGGTGTCGCGGTTATCAATCGCTGAGCAATTTACACCATTGATTAATAATACGATAGTAATCGACCAATAGAACAATTTCGCCATGGAAAACATTTAACTGTTTGGCACTAATGGAAACGCGATGCGTTCAAAACTACCCATTCCTACAAAGTGAACATGTATGCCTAAGATATACACACACTTACGTAACGTGGATAAATTATGGGTATTTGCCCATTTAAAAGGCAATATTTTTCTTGGAACGATCCTCGATCGTATATAGACGGAATGCTATTGATAGTATTTGTACGATAGTTAACGATTTTTATCGCGTACCTTCGAACGCCAGTACAACTTCAGAGGAACTTCAAAGATGGTGCAAAGAATCGTATATACTTAATAATTACCGTGACAACAGTTTCGTTTTTCTATGTAATCTTCGACAATGCATACGTTTTAACGATCGTGTAAAATTCAACTTAATCGTAATCTGTAATTTTCTGTCTCTATGAAGAGTGTGCGTTACATAGCAGATTCGATTTTGTTTCGAATATCATTAATTTCTTTTACTACGATTTTCCCAATCAAATTATTTCCACACGATCGATAAAGTATTAAAATTTACGAGAAAAACTATCGAGCTTGTGAAAACGTATTAAAATCTATCTAAAATCTCAAAGTTTTATCATCAGCACGTTGAATAGATAATCATTCTTCGTGACCGGGATCGTTGTTAATGATACATTAACGACTCATTAGTACGTATTAGCTTCTGTAATAAAGTCAACATCCTCAAGAATATCTGCAATATCTTGCATACCTATATTTTCTGTTTTATCCCATTACTCGTTAGAGCGATCGGTATGATCTTTCGGTTTTCTGGTTCTACTGGCGCTCATGATTTTCAAGTAGAAACTGTATTACAAAACACAAATATCTAAAGTAAGAATGATTGTATTAAATTAAGAAAGAGATTTCTAAATCGTATTATACACACTACCGTCACGTCAGCGGAGAGAGGATGGCGATTTCGCAAGTTGAGGATTGTCGTTATAGGTAACGAAGCTTCAGTTAGTTCCGAGTTAAGAGTTACTTAATTTCGGAATATTTCGTTTTAATTTGCATTCTATGTCTCGCGCGATAAATACGATCGTCGATCGTGTTCGTCGCCTTTCTATCTCGTAAATTAAAATAATACTCGAAAATTAAGTAAAGTAAATCGATGGAAACTCTTGTGGACCTCCCAAATCCCAATGATTCCAATCAAGAGTTAAATTAAAAATCTGTAAAATATCGAAACAAGGGAAAAGATAACGACAAGTATGTAATAACAAGTTCAATATGCAATAAGTGTACGTTCAAAGAAAAAGATACTAATATAGAGGAAAAAAAAAAGAAATTGTACGTAGGTAACATAGTATTGGAGGATGTATTGTTCGTGTTAGAATGACTAGCTCTGTCGAAGCCTCTGTATTTAATATCGGTGTGACTTTACCTTTCTTTGATATCCAATAAAGAAAGAGGTGGTTCTACTACAGCTTAGAACGTTTCTAATATTAGGTGTGACAAACTAGCGATAGGTAGAAGCCTAGAAGCTTCCTAAGAGCTTGACTCGATAAGTTCGAGGTGCTGGAACTTTCAAATATTCTTGAAAGCCGCGAATTTAGTGGATTCGAAAATTGACTTCGCTCTCGACTACATTGTTTGAGAGACTTTGAGAGGACGATGCGTCCCTTTCCTTGCAACTTTTTCGTAGTTTTTATTATTATATCTAGATAAACATAGAGGCCTATCGCGTGTGCAACTTGTTTCGAAATTATTAGTATAGATTGCCGATATAAGGCAATATACCTTTCGAGAAAGGTTGCTATGGAGAGCGAGTAAAAAGTATTTATTTCTTATAGGTATGTCGTTAACACGTATCTATTTCTCTCTCTATCTTCCTTTACCGTCTTTCATAATTTATCAAAAATGTGGTCGAAATTGAATACTTAATATACTGTTTTTTAAATTATATAATCGAACAAATATTTTATTGAGATAAATAAATCTTTGGAAACAATGATAATTGTATTGTATATTATATAACAATACATCGATAATTACATTATGCGATAATGTAATTAAAGGTAAATAAATCGGTGGGAAGATTAAGTTGACCTACGAACTTATTGACGTTGAAAAATTTTCTTACGTAAACCTTTTTACATAGTCAATCTGTACTTATAATTCGAAGCCTCGGTGCAAACTTCTAGCGTATTTGTGCTTTTGCTACTATCTTCCTATCCGTCAGTCGGTAACTTAGTAATAATTTAGTAATAATAACGTTAAGTCATTGTTTAGCGGCTAGCGACTCAGAAACGTTTTTATCGAATGTTTGTACGATTTGTACGATTGATTCCATTCGAAACCTACACTCGATCGTATCGAACTCTCGAAATCTGAAACTACATGTCTCACGCGTTCATCCACTCGAACAAACAACTTCTCTAGTGCAGTAATTGAAGCACATGTGTATGTATAAAAAAAGCATTATCTTATCTCGGAGATCGATAAAATATTCAGTTCGAGAACCGACTAATCCACGGTAACAGCAATTTCGTATTTTTCGAATTAACGACTGTAAATCGTTCTATCAGAAGATATCGATGAGCTCTTATAAACTCGATCGTATAGAATTACTCGATTGATGAAATATCAATATCGAACGTCGTGTTATCGATATGAAAAATAGATAGACTCGAGGAGCAAACGTCGAGAACTTACGTACGAGTATTTCTGATACTATGAAAAGTCAAGGACCGTAGGGAACACATATAATCACAAAGATACAGAGAGAATCTGTAATTCCTGATTAGGGAAGAAGGTAGTAAAGTTTAGTTACTTCGATGTTAGCGATAGTTCGCAAAGATTCGAAAGAGATAATAGGCGAGTAGAGTTGTGAACGAGAAGACGAAATCGATAATTAGTAACGATTAGTAAACGATTAATAGATAAATAACATATTACACGTACATATGCATATACATATATGTGGACATTTACGTGAGTAATTCGTAGTAAAACGTCGAAAACTGACGATTAGATAAATTAGATGATATTTGTACGCGTGTACAAGGAAAGGAAAATTTGTGAAATTCGAAATAGCCGGTGAACACGGCGTTTAGAGAAATTTCGCTGGTAGGAGACAAATCTTAGATATCGTTTAGTATTCGATGTCAAACCTCTGGCGAGGTTCGCTACTTTGCCGCTGATACTCGAATCACTTTTTGCTCGTTAATGCATCTATTATCGAGAACTCTTTGGAGATTATCGACGCTGACGAGCAACGATGGGTTAGTTCAAATTCTTAGCATAATTCTCCGCTAATCCTAGACGCGTATACTATAATTTTTTATTCGTGCAATACGCGTCGATGGGGGTGGTGCGTTTAATTGTAAATAATCTGAGCGATCTTTTTTCAACGATTTTCTCGTTCGAGAGAACGTTAAAAAAAATGAAATTACGCGACAATTACACGCGTATCGTCAACGATCCTTCCTCGTTTCTTTTTCGTTTGTCCCTTTGATTTTATCGCCTGTGGTATTCTTTTTTTCTTTTTTGTTTGTCTCTTTTACTTTTTACTTTTTTTAATATATATATCAACTTAACTTAAGGATTTCATATTTACGATAATTCGTAGAATAATTCCTTGATAGGATATCGTATTATTATCGATCAAAGAAACACGTTAAAACTGAAATATTTTCCTTCGTTTTCGTTGCTTAACGACAATGAACAAAAGGGAAATACGTTTCGCATCTTTCCGATGTTTCAAACGCATTTTGCCAAAGTTTTATTCCTGCTTTCCTTCGTTAATCGATTTAGCTAATTTACTGTATTTAATCAGTATAGGTAATTATAGTAGAAAAGTTATATTTATTTTCCTTTCGATTATACCAGCAATGATTGTTCTAACGTTGTTTGCGCACCGTAACACGTCACATATCGATGATTGATGACGAGTGTCAGCGTTATCTTGCCAGTAGGTTGATGATTAACATAATTCTACTTGTTTCGCGTTGAACAAAAAAAAAAAAAAGAAAAAAAAGAAAAACAGAAGAAAAAGGAAGGAAACAAGTAAAACGCAATCGTTGAGAATCACTCGTGTCGTTAAAAGGAGATATCACAACTATTGATAGATTTAATGCAAATGGATAATTATATATCTTCTTGTCTATGGGGTCGGGGCTAAACGATAAATAGAAGACGATTCAGAAAATTCGTTTCTTTCTTTCGTTGAACGTATTGCAAAAGAACATTGTCCGCGTAGTAACTCTAGAAAGTTTTCTAGCTTAATAATGCTTTCGCGTAAGCGAAGATAATATTCTATTCCAACGCGTTCGACGTTATTGTCCGAAGAAACGAATTTTTCAATTTCACGTTTTCTCTTCGCTTTCGAGCTACTATCGCGAGATACTAGCTTTACATGATGTATATGTATATATGATGGACAAACAGAGAAAAAGAACAAAATGGACACAATCGTATGCAAAATTGCATAAGTGGTAAGAGCAGTGAAGAATTGTCGCTTTCGCCGCTAATATCTAAACTGTGGATCGCTGCTACGGATCCTCAATCAAATTCAGCGATCGAATGTCGCAATCATCGGTACGCTTCAGTGTCCAGGAAAATGAAAAACGAGGGGGGAGTGGGGAAATGAAAAAAAAAAGAGAAGACAGAGGAGGAAACGTATACAATAAAAGCAGCGTTGTATCGCAGATGTTTAGAATGTTCAGCGAGTAATTTAGATCGCAGGTTGAAAGTTCTCAGGGAAATGCAACCAGAAGAGAGGCACGTAAGCGTAAGAAATGCTCGGCCTGATCGATATTCTTTCCTGGTGCTGACGAAGGATCTCGATAATTTGAGAAAATCTCGATGAAAATGCGATGAGGCGGCTGTTACTGAAATTTTAATGAAAACGAAAACAATTCCACGTAACTGAGTCATCGATGCAAAAATCAATTCTCGGAACGTTCTTCGTATCCTGAGTTTTTCCACCTTGGTAATTTTTGGTGGCACCAGAATGAGACGTTCCACGAGCAACGAACGTTGATACCAACGGGAGAACCGATATTCTTGGTCCTAACGCTCTCTACTATATCATTGCCTCGTTATTTGTCATTGCTGCTCTTTTCTACTTTTTTATATTTTAGATGGTTTACACGGTAGAACACATTTTGTACGTTGTAATATTTCTTAACGGTTACACAAGAGCGATCGAGACTACGTAAACCGAGGATAATTACGAGAGACATAAAACATTCTGTTTCCACGACACGATTTCTCATAACGAATTGTCGAGATCCTTCGGGATCCAGCTTTTCGCCGTCTCATCGAACGAGAAAAGGAAGTGCGATCTCGTGGCCATCATATTATACGCGTAGGTTCGTTCGTTCGTACGAAGACAATCGTTTTACTTCGAAAAGTAAAAAGAAAAAAAGAAAAAAAGACAAAAAAGAAAACAAAAAAAAAAGGTATTCCAAACTTCAGGGTAACGGGTCAACGATGGTCGAGTATTATCGAGAAATTAAACAAATAATGAAAGAGAGATAATAATTAAACAAATAATAAAGATGAAGTCTAAATAAACATCGACATCGCGAAGAGAATACTGCTTGGTTTGCGGACCATTAAATACCAAATACTATACAACGATCGCGTTACAATAGTTATTTAACATAGATTTGGAACGCTAGGGAGGATAGCGACGGGAACGGTTGAAGACGATTTCTCCTTCATCGGAATAAAGTCTACTTCGACGAGGAAGCGTGATCGAAATCCAAACGCGGGATTTCTTTACCGTTTTTGCGGTTGTCGGTTAGTAAATTTGATTGAGGACGTCATTTGTAAGGAATCACCTATAGATTCGTGTGCGTTTCTCTAGTGATAACTCGAAGATCGATTAGCTTTTTCTTACTAGCACATTTTTTGGTAATAACGATCAAGGTAGAAACGAGAGAGAAAGAGAGAAACAGAGAGAGAATGCGAGTTCGGTCTTAGAAAACTTGTCGCGCAAGTCGATCCTGGATACTGTTACAGACGTACGGCTTGGAGGGTTGTTTTTTTTTTTTTTAAGAAAAAGAACTTGACCTTTTACACGGCTGCAGAAGTTCCTCGATCGCGAAAGAAGACTTCAATTCAGTTTTTCGTTTCTTCTATTTTCCTCCGTTCGAACCTAAGCGAAAGAAAGAATTTCCCTTTTCATCGCCGCTTATAAGATTCTTGTACTTCTGACTGTTTCTAAAGGATCGCAAATCCGGTATCGACGCTCTTGAAGAAGAATTTTGAGTGTCTTATTTTTAGGCGTACGTTTCAGAAAGGTTGGGCAAAAATTTCGGCATAAATGCGTAAGTCGGAGCGCGAAAGGAAGAATTTATGTAAATATATGTGCATGAAGCAATATCGAAGTACTTTGGAAGTGTTTCGCGTAAGTTCCGATACACGCGTACACGCTATTTTACTATCAGTTACCATAAGATATTCGGAGTCGCTTAAAGATGTTTAAAGGACCGAAATAAGCACAAATATTTTTACTAATCCCTTGTTTTTATTTTATCTACTATTAACATTATTACTATTTTATTTCTTTTTCGCTACAGTCTCGCTATTTCGATGTTTGCAATATTTGATTTTAATGCTACGTTAAATTATATTTATAAAGATTAAAGTATTTCTATGAACGTATTTTTTCATTTTAACACGTACAACATGTAAAAGTGATTTACAATTTTCGTCCAACTTTTTTGAAACGTCTCGCATAGAGGAATAATTATTTTTCGCGTAACGATCTCAGTGATTTTTATTAGGTACGAAAAATTTCACTCGATCACTACACTAGTCTATCATTGCTTACGTAGCTTCCATAGGCCGAAATACAGAGCTCGATTTTATCGTGTTTCGAACATATCGGAAAATCCTCGGAATTCGCGTGCTATCAAGGTCGCACTTTGCTCGTGAAGCATCGCATAATCTCGTGTCACTTGCCATGAAGAAAAGAAATACGCAGCAGGTGCAGAACGTTTCGGGTCTAATTATTTGCTCACGCGCGTATGTACACGCGGCAGACGTTTACTATTCGCCTGCGATTCCATTACGAAGGATACTCGTCGAATTTTGAACGTCTCGCGTGGTACACGTGGATACGTATCACAGACAGAAACAAAGTGCAGATCCCATCGGACATATTTTGTCATGACGTTCGATCATAGAACGCGAATCTATGCTTCGATGTACAAGCCCCGAGCGATTAGGATTATGTCGAGCCGTTACACTTAAATAGCGAATTCTGCTATCTCGCGCGGTGCTTAAAATTTGACTGAACATTAACATTGCGTCCATGTGTATCAAATTTTAAGCAAACAAAGTATCACAACGTATGTAGATAATATCGCGGATGAAATTAAACGAAAATAAAAAAAAATAAGAGAGAGAAAGATATGTAATGGAAAAATATATAAGTGTGGTGGAACGAAGAGATGGTAAAAGATGAAAAATAAAAAAAAGAAAGAACAGTGCTCAAATCTTAAATGGCTATGCGTCTCGGCGTGCATCTTTTTAACAAGTCATGCGTGCAGAACATTATACATTCACACATATACACACACGTACGTACATACATACATACACTAAAGACTGTAGAGATTCTTGAAAAAAAACGACGGTAACTCTCACCTTCTGTAAACTGCACAAAATAATTTTTTACGGATGCATTAATATTCGTGTAAATGTATTGTTATTTACGACAATGCCACCGATTCGCAAAATGCGAGAAAGAGGAGGAAAAAGAAAAGATATGTTCATTCACTTTCGTCGTCGTTTTTTCGCAAGCGATCGTGTACGTTTGCCTATACTCGATGAATCTTTATATTCGTTACGCTTAACTCGTATCAACGTTGTGTTACTCTACGACTGTTTTTTAAAAGAGAAAAGGTTCGTGTCAGGAGACTAATTGCGATAAAGTACACTATATACTGCCGGAAAAAAAAAGAGAGAATCATTAACCGAGGTATATCATCGTTAATTTTAGCCCAAGCGATGACGCTCGATTCGCAGACATTGTATGGGACGAATTAGAACAATGGTACAATAAAGGTGGTTTTTACTAGAATTCCATTACAAATTTCTTATTTGTGTTCCTGAAATCTCTCGGATAATCGATTAAATCTCAACTGAAGCGTTTTTGATTGATATTATTTCCCGATATTGCTTGCAGATTCGGATATTTTCATATTACTCGAGAAAGCATTTTTTAACGACTTTTTTAAATGTCATTTACTAACATACGGTTCTTCTTCTTTCTTTTTTTTATTGCGTACATATAAACAATTTAAAAACCGGAATACACCATTGAGACCTTCAAAGCGACAAACGGAAAAAAATCTTATAAATATTAAAAGGAAGAAAAAGAAAAAGAAGAAACAATTTGACCAATTTTTAATATCAACGCGTACGCTTTTACTTGCGCATCGATTAGTTTCGTAATTTTCCGTTTGCGTTTGAGCTTATTTCTCTCGTATTATTTTACGTGTGACAAAACGAAAACAAAAGGTTTGCTCGAATCGAAGATGAGACAACGGCAATAATAATGATTGGCGCACGTGTCGTGTCTGATCGACTCTCTAGCTTGTTCGTTTGTTCAACTTCTTCGATGCTTTTGGGCTGTGATTTTACAACGCTAATAACCCAAAAAGGTCGCACTATTTATTCTCAAGTGAAACTGAATCGACAATCCAACTAAACCAGAGAGAACTTTTAAGGACTTTAAAACAACGTTTTCTTATTAGCCCTTTCTTCGACGTTTAGACAAGAGAATTCTTCGGCATCCTTTAACTTAAGCGCCAGTGAATAGATGTTTACCGCGATAACGTGGATCGTACAGTTTTTCGGGTAAACGTAATATTATATGGATGATGGTGAAAAAATTTCTCGGAATGAGAGAAAAAAGGGACGTTGCAAAATATAAAGGAAAAGAACGAGGGCCAGAACAGAGAAGCAAATAGCGTAACAGATGCGTGAGCTTGGATATGAGAGAGAAGGAAAGAAAATTAAATCTGTCGTTCTTAGTGTTTTTTATATATATATTATATATGTTTACGTTTCAATGTACACTACGAATCGTATTAATGATACGTATATGATAATATAACAATAATATATATTATATACATATATATATTATATATATATATATGAATGATATATCGTTAAATGGGCTGTGGTAGAAACCTTTATATACTTTATACACCAGACGAGTCGGATCCTCTTGTTTCGTTTGTCTTTCGAGAGAAATGAACAATTACTGACTATAACGGAAGGAAATACAAAGGGAAAAAACAAGAACGAAACGAACAAAATGATCGAAAAGTATAGATAGAGGCAAGACGTATATGTGCACACGAGAAAGAGAAAGAAAAAGAGAGATACGGCATCATTTTACAAAGACGCTTCAGTCGTTTGAGTGCGTAGCCACTTGTCCTATATTCTGTCACACAACGATTACCTTGCACAAAATGTACCTAATTATACTTAAATAGTAGGATCCGTCTTAATGATTGTCAATAATATTGTACCTACCGTACCCGTGGACACGGGCAAATTATGATATTAGACTTTAAGGCTGTAAGGCGTAACTACGATTAGATAGAAAACCCAGTCGCTAAACAAACTGTATAACTGTGATGCACCTGCTTCGAAGGAAACGCCTCGAATTCTGTAACGAGTATAAATGCAGAATGCTAGTTTTCGTACTTAGTAAAAAATATTATTGCGATGCCCATTGTTTTAGGTCTTTCCTTTCCCCTCTCCTTCGAAACTGTATTTCCTTTCTTTTGTACTAGTTTAATTTCAAGAGACAGACGTTGTTTCTAATGGAAACTGTTTGACCAGTAACTACTTATAGCATTGCAATATGTAACACATAACCTCTCGGTGTAATATTGACATTTAGAAGCTTTTTTTGCGATGTTGTTACCTGAAAGAATACTTAGATAATAATATATATTAATTCTAGAGAATATTAGCGTTAATTGTACGCACGATGTTTTCCATGACCTTGAGAAGAAAACTTTCAACGAGTTTTCGTAATATCGTTTTAAGGAATCGGGCATTAATCGTTTCGTTGCATCGATAGATTCGTTGTTCTTCTGTTTTGATTAGTCTAAGAAACATAATTGTTCTTTTCTTTATTTAATCGTTTTGCTGTTTTCGATTCTTATAAAAAAAAAAGAAAAAAAAACACGAAAGTAAGCATGCACAATCGCAAGTCCCTTCTAAATTACTTCTCGTCGTAAAGTAAACGTATATATCATCTTCGAAGCAGCGTGCACGAATAATCGTTCATATGAATGTCATAGCCTTAGTTTCGCTAGTTGAGAAGAAGAAAGAATGTTTTAGATCCTTGCTCAATAAATAAAATATTAATTTCGATGTCACAAATTATATACCGATATTAATTTTAAGTTAGATTCCCAAAGCAAAACAACGTCGACCATTTTTGCGAAACGAATCGAATTGAATATACGTACAGTTTAACATGTAAGTACACGTGCATAGTAATATGCCTAATATGAGCAACGGATTTTCGTATTCTCGTTATCGATAATTAGATGAATTGTAGTTGTCCGGTCGACATCTATCAACGAATCGTTTCTTTCCGATTTTTAATTTGCGTAATTCTTTCGCGTCAGCATTTTCGAGTAAACGTCGCGAAGTTTGTCTTGCGTGCGTGTCTAAAATTGCATTCTTAAACTCGCGCCGATTTCCGTCGATTTCCGCTCACTCTTTCAAGAAATGACAGAAAGGATTCGCCGGAGGGTTCCAAACGAAACATTTGTCTCGCAAAGTTGGACACACACAGGACCATGTTTTCGTAAAAGTAGAGATAAGACCTGAGCTTAATGTATTCTCTCGTGAAACCATGTATAAAACTCCTGTTTGTACCTTACTAGTTTACTATGACGCTATTATAGATTACGTATAGAGGAATTGAAAGTGAAAGAAAAAAGCGGTCGAATAAATAAGATGAAAACAAGAGAGCGCGCGAGAGAGAAAGAGCGAACGAGCGAGCGAGCGAGCGAAAGAACGAGAGACAAAACAGATAAAGAGATAGGAATGTTTAGTGTCCATTTGAAGATCACGTTAAGTCCTTTATTTTTCGCTACGAAGCGACGAAAAATTAGTGTTAGTATAATTAGTAACAAAAAATGCATATAATTATCGTGCTTTCGCTTCGAGAATGTTTCATAATTCTGATTAGATTGTTTTATGGCGTGTCAGATATAACGCCGTTTGGTGAAAGACTATATCAGCAAGGCTGGTGATTAGACTCCGATTAGTTTCCTTCTTTATGTTAAACATGTTAACGGTTTAGCAAATGTGTTTTACTGAAAGTGTCCTTCCTATGTAAATTTACTTGTTTGTCCTCATAAATTATAAATAAATAATATCTTTCGTGTTCACGTATCTGCAGTCCTTTAAATTTAATTCTTCTCTGAAATAAATGATGCTAATGAAAAGGTACGTAATAAATACTACTTTACATTATATTACAAAAGTAATTAAATATTCTTTGAAATATGCATGTAAATAATTAATCTGCATAAAAATAATTATAACATAATTAAATTTTCTTAATTGAATTATTTTTCTCTTATCTAAAAAATGATGCAATGAAAAGAAACACAATTCATTTAAAAATGAAAACAAATATTCTTTTATATCAATGGTAATTGAATTAAATAAATTAACGATATAATGAAAAAAGATATAATTATAGAAAGGTATAAGAGAAATCAGATTTTCAAATATAAATACACAATTTAGTAGTCCGTGCTCTTTTTATCATTATTTATTACATTTCAAATTGTAGTAAAAACATAAATAATTTAAATAAGCAATATAAATAAATAAACAAAATTTGTAAGGTATAATATAATAATAAAAAATTTAAGTTTGATTTGAAGCTTTTTCCTCCTTCATACTCTTTACTCATTAATACACTTTGTACATTTTAACAACATACAATGTAAATACAATAGGAAACGTAATTTTTGTAATAGTAAAACAAATTATACTTCTTAAATTTCTAATTATTGCATCAAAGTCGTATAATTTGCTATTAGTATTACTGTAATTATTGCCGTTTAACAATTCCATTATGAAAAATTATAGAATATTTGAAGAAGAGATAATTTAACAACGGTGTAATAAAGAAATATAATATATAAAAAAATATACAGGGTGTCCCAGAGACTGTGATTCTACGTAAAAAATGAAGTTGAAAATATAGAATAAAATTTTCAAGAAAATTAATTTCGAAAATTTCTCAAGTAAACTTGACTAATTCCGGACTGAGCAAAATTAAATAATCAACCGGAGATTATTCTACATGTGAAAATAAGTTAAAAAATGTAAAATAATATTTTTTCATAAGCTATTTTGTTTTCTTGTTTTGAAAGATAAATTTGGAAAGTTATTCTGGCAAGTTAATAACTAAACATGTTCAAATTCTATTTTCTGGGAAACTGAAATGGAAACGGATTGTATTTTACATTTTTATAGATTTTGTATTTTTGTATTTTATACTTCTTTTCTGATATAAAATAATTTCCTGCTGATTATTTGCTCATACCTAGTCCTTAATTAGCCGAGTTTAAATATACTTGATTTTCAAACTTGTCTTTCTGAAAACGAAGAGTCATACGAAAAAATTTTATTGTATATTTTCGACTTGTTTTTTGACGTAAAATCACCCTATTGCCGATTATATCATAGTCGTTAAGACACCAGGTATATAATTACAAAGATTGTGTAAGAGTCATCAATAAGGCAAATGTGAAGAAACTTAGTTCGCTGCAGAATAGTAATATACAAACATTTATATAAATATCATGTACAAAATGTTTTATATGGCAGCGATATGATCAAAATTAGATAAATCTCAATTAGAATAATTACTATACAAAGTAAGTTGTATATGTGTGTGTATAGTATATACAGATAGTACCTATTATTATTATATGCTAAATAAAGCTAAATATGACCATATATTATACAATACCGCGGATATATTTGGTTGAATATTCAATACACACAGTAATTTATATATATATTCTTATGTGACTATTGAATTATTTAATATAATATAATTGAACCCAACATATTGATCATGATAGTATTAATCTTGATTATGCATAATAAAGGTCTAAATCTGTAATACTGAATTAAAACCATTCTGAACATTGAGGGTTTCGAAAACATAAGTAACATAATTTATTCTAACGAGTCATGTTAATAAATTCAACATAATTGTCATAAAAATTAACTTCGCATTAAATAGGATCTCACAAATTTTATATTTAAAAATATATAAAAAGCAAACAGAAGTAAATTTTAATCTAAAGAATCAGTATTAAGATTTGAGTTTTTTCCTTGCTACTTTAATTTTACTATAAATGATGATATTACTGTGTATATAATATGTATTTGTTTCGTATAAGCTTCATTCTCGATGTTTAACAAATACGCATCTTATAAAAAGAACAAAATGATTTTATTGTAATTTGATTGTAATAACTAAAATAAGCTTCCAAGAAAAAATAATTTACTTATACGCAACAAGTAACGAACATATTTAGCAGTGATTTGTTTAATAAAGTTGAAATTTCCTATCTTTGGCATTTAGGCTAAAGAATCTAACCAAATCGTTCTGAAAAATATCTATTTATACATAATAACTTAATGAATAGCAAATAGTAGTAACAATGATAGAATAATTTTTTGTACTAATTAATTTGGGTCTTTTTTATCATCATTTATAATTAGACTGCTTGTTTTTTTTAATTTCATAAAAATGATCTAAGAATATGAATTTGATAGGATTTTATGAGATATACTTATAATTGTAACTTACGAATTATAAGGCAGATTATATACTTCTATCAATAGTAATAAACGTCATAAAGTGAAGAACATACTAGTTTTTCAAACTCTGTTTACGTTAGAAACAATTTGAGTCTAATAATAAATACTGTTTACTTTAAACATAAATGTAAATTTCTAATTGTTTCAACTCTCAATTATTGATAATTTTATCATTATTTTTATAGTACATTGTCCTTAAGTGCTCAAAACAAAACAAGATTTTCTGCTTATCACATTACATAATTTTACCTACTACATAATGTTATATGATAAATTGTATCAAAGTTTATGTTCATGTAATATATTTTTATACACATATGCACAAGATGAAATTCAAGAAATATATGTATGTATAATCATTTCAACATTATCGATATATATTTGCACAAATCTCAAAGTGCAAAATAAAAAACGTATATTAATTTTAAAAAAAGACGACTGCTTGTTTTTGAATTTTTAAATTATTCTATGATCTAAAATCAGCACTTATAAAAAAAAAATATCAATTTTGTTTACTGTTATTCTAATACTATAATTGAAAAAAGATAGTATGTATCACAATTAACAATTGAGATAGAATATCTACCTCTGACTTACACTCTGATGTTAAAATATTAGTAGCATTATTACCAATATTTTATTAATAGAGCTCTGCCTTTTATACATTATTGATAATTGATTGTAATATCATATTGAAGTTGATTCAGCATTTAATCCTGTTAAGATATTGTAATGTTGCTGTAAACGTTTTAAATTAGCTGTTAAACAGGCATTTTCTGTGTATAGATGTTTTACTAGTATATCATTTCGTGTCAATTGTTCAGCCTGTGGAAAATGATAAAGAAATTAAAAATATATTTAATCATAAATTTTATATTGGACTTAATCAGTGTTAGTTAAGAATAATATACAAGAACATCAAAAATCATAAAAAAAGTTGTAAAAATTATGTACCTGCTCTGCATTTGTTTCAAATTCTCTTTGAAGTCTTTCTTGAGTACTACGAAGAAGACATTGTAATTCAGATATTTCTGCTTGGTGTTGAGACATAATATCTGAAATAATAGCAATTTAATATTGTAACATATATAATTATTTAAATAAGATTGTAAAAGACTCACGTTGTAATACACGTTCAGTGTGGTATTGCTGTTTCTTCAAACATTCTTGCAATTGATTTTTTTTACGCTCTTGTGCCTGAAGCTTCATATTTAAATTTTGCAATATATTGATGTTTATACAAGCTACTTGTGCATCATTTTGCATGCATTGACAATTTGGAGCTTTTAAATTTTGTAACTTCGACGTATTCTGCAGTAAAGAATATTCTGCATTGCGATGATAATGGGGATATATTTGGTGCATTTTACCATCACCTAAATCATCTTTCGACAGTCGTGGAGTAAAGTCATTTGATGAGGTCGAAGATTCCATAATTTTATTAAATTTATATTCTTCAGGCAGATTGTGAATATTATCAATACATTGAGCTAACTTCAAAACCGAATCACTGGATGGTTGAATATTGAACGAATCATTAGGTGCATAATTTGATCGTGTAAATAAAGACGGAAAAATTAATTCATCTGTAACTTGTACAGACATATCAGTCATTATAGGTCGTTGTAAGGATTTTATTTCCTCGTGTAAATTTTTAATCTCTTTGTCTTTTTGGGATATTTCTTCTTCCATTTGTGCTTTCCATTTTGCGAATTCTTCTTCAAGATCTAAGTACTGTATAAAAAAAGTATACATACAAATAAACAGAGTAAACTATAATTATGATTTAGTGAATCATAATTATTTAATAATAGATTTTAAAAATAAAAGACTTTATGAAGTTAAAATATTTTTTCTGATTAGAGAATTAAAGGAAAAACTACAGTGATAAAGAAAATAAAATTATTTATATGCATAATAAAAATAGAAAAATTGTATCTTACTTGTTGTTCTAAATTAAACTTTTCTTCGATTGGAGATAGACGTCCACCATTCTTTACTTTGTCTACTGGACTAATTAATTCTTCATACTCAGCCATTTTAGCTATAAGTTCTGAAAATTTCTCATCACTAATTTTTTGTTCCTGCTCAAAAAGTTGCCTTTCTTCCTCTAATTTAGCAGTCCAGTAATCTTCACACTCTTCGTACTCTATTTTTAACATATCAAGACTTCTTTCTAATTCTGCACATTGTTCAATCAGTTGTTTTTTTTCAATAGCATGAGTTGCTTCAAGTTCTTTCAACTTCAAATTTAAGGAAACACTTTCAGATGAGTCACTTTTTATTAAGCTTGAATTAGTTCTTGTACTAACTTCATTTGTAATCTTTGCGCATTGAGTGATCAAAATATCTTTTTCTTTATTTGATTTTGAATGATCAGCATTTATGTACTCTTCTTTACGAGGAGGATAATCTCTAAGACTTGAAACTTTGTTATGTGATGAACTTTTCATATCTTGATTACTAAAATAATCAACATCACAATTATTATCATTATTATTGGATGTTATTACCCGTTTAATAGAAATAGAATTCTTATGTCTGGGAATTACAAAATCACTCGTTTTTTCTTCACATTCTGTTTCTATCTCAGATGCGATGCTTTTGATAAATTCAGTCTCTTTAAAAAATTGTGTATTTGAATTCGATTGTAATCTTATAATCATTCCTGATATTTCATCTTTAAATGCACAGTATTCTGAAGTACACTTGTTAT
The DNA here is from genome assembly GCF_905332965.1 of Bombus pascuorum. Classification (NCBI taxonomy): domain Eukaryota; kingdom Metazoa; phylum Arthropoda; class Insecta; order Hymenoptera; family Apidae; genus Bombus; species Bombus pascuorum. Next base: position 6,497,009 of record NC_083496.1, on the reverse strand, counting down.
TATTTACTAAAATACTTTTTAATTGTTTTATAACTATATCTTTAAACCGTTTTAAATCTATCTTTTTACAATTTTGCGCATTCTCTTCTTCATTGGATTTATAAGACGGCTGTGTTGATAAAATGGAATATATATAAATAGGCGAGTATTATCACATATCTAAATTAAACAATATAAATTATTAATCGTTACTTACAGATGTGGAATGTTTTAAAACAACATCTAAATCATCTTCTTCGATTATAAATGTTTCTTTACCTGAAAATATATTATACATTAATTTTATTATGCTAAAAAATAAATACAAATGAAATGCATAGAAATGTATAGAGTTATTCTTACTTTCAGTTTCATTTGATTGTATATTCTTTGCTGTATGATTGCCAGGAAGGTTATTCTGTCTGCAATAACTAAAAGAAATTAATCTTATCTTTATTTATATTATTGAAGTATCTTTTTTATAATTTTTCGTTCTGTACCTTTAACTCACCTTGTATCTTTATTACGACGATCATGCCGTTTTAAACTTTCTAATTCTGCTGTAAGTTCATCGTTTTGATCTTGTAAAAGAACTGCTTCTGACTGCAACTGTTTCACACGCTTTACCAAAGATATAACTTCTTGTTCATGTTCTATCTCTATATTTTGCGACTAGAATTACCAATGATATATGAATATGTATAAAAATTAAATTATTTCCTTTATTCATAGAAATTTGTTTACTTGTGTACCTCATCATGCTCTGCTGCCAACATTTTTATTTGAGTTAAGAATTCATTGTTTGATTGCTTAAGTTTTTTTATTTGACTATGAAGATTCTCATTTTCAGTTTCTAAAACTTGATTCTCTTGTAACGTATTTACAAACTTATTTCTAATCTCGTGATTCTCTTTTTGCAACATTTGTATTTGGTCATCCTTTGATTTCAAAACACTAGCATTCATTTCTCGCTCAGAACTCAATTGGTTTGAAAGATCTTGCATAGTTTCAGCATGTCGTTGTTCAATTTGTTTCCGTAAATTTTGAACAATTTCTTCTTGTTGAACATGTTGCTCATCAATCTCTTGCGCAAGAGTGTTTGCTCGTTCATTAGCTTCTATGATATCAACACGCAGCTTTTCCTTTTCACCATTTATATTCTCTATTACAACGCTAAAAATTTAAGAGTCATTAATTAAATTTTTCTTACTTAAAATATTTATTTATTTAGGCTGTACTACTTACTTTAAATTGTGTAATTCTTCTTGATATAGTATAAGAACATTTCGCAATAACATTATATGGGATCGAATGGCAGAGTGACCTAATGAGTCATTAAAATTTTTCAATTCATCACATAAACTACTTGTTAAGTCAGTTAAAGAAATATCAGATGTTTTAAAATTTCCATCCGTTAATAATGATGTATTTGTAATATTTGAAAGTTTCCATGTATCCAGAAAAGTATTATTCCTTGCAAAACTATTATTTAACAAATAGAAATAAAATATTCAATAAAAATTTCGTAAAATAATAAAATTGTAATAAGAAAAGCATAACAATGAAAGTTATATTAACATTGATAATTATGATGTAGTACCTAGTTTTGCGAGAAGCATGTATATCATAGTTTCGTTTTCTAAAATCCAATTTAGTTAATTCATTTGTAGACTGTTTATTCTTATCTAGTGTTAATTGATCTTCCATTGCCTTATTTTGAAATATAACAAGAAATTCGTCCAGATTAATTAATCCATCACAATTCTGATCAAGTTTTTCAAAAATGCACTGTGATATCTGTGCAAAATAATATTTTATATGTCACTTTAAATTATATATAGAAAAATGAATGTAACAAAAAATTTTAATTATAGTAAACTATTGATTATGAAAGTAATTGATAGAGCTCCTTATTTTACATATATGTATGTATATATATATACACGCGTGTGTTAAATGTATACATATGTGTAGTAACATATTTGTATTGTTTGTAATATACTTCTAGTAACATACTTGCTTCGGAAGAGCTGGGATTCCTAAACAATTAGATATAAAAAAGATTGTTGCAGAATCTACATTTTCTTTCAAACAGGTATTTATTTTTTCCCATAAACATTTTAGTCTATTCTCATCCACTGCCTCGCCTAAAAATTAATAAAATATACGTTTAAATAAAAATATGTTTCTTAAAATTCAAAACATAAAAAAAGATAACAAATAATGTAAGCATTGTAATTACCCGTTTTTCCATTTAAAAAATCTACATTAGAGCTAGAATTATTAGGTGGTAAAGGATTGCATCTTTTATTATCTACATGAGGATTTGCGTCATTTTGTGATTCTATTATATTATCTTTTTCTGTCTGTGTAATTGAATCTTGTGTCTTGCCTAATAGAGTTAATAAAGCAGCTCTAAATTCTTGGAATGATATAGATTGTTTTTCTTGTTTATGTTGTTGGATGCATGATTTTAATTCTTCACTCTGTTCTGTCAGGTGTAACTTATGGCATAAACTGAACCAGTTATCCTCTTGTAGTTCAGTTTCTCCTTTTGTTAAACAACTTTGAAACACAGCATAAAGCTGTTGTTCATAAGGGTCATTGTTGTGTTCATCCATGGCATCCTTTCATTGTTTTTTTTTTTTTATATGTTATAAAGTATAGTAGATCTATAATTATATTACATATAATATTTAACATAAGTACTGAATAAAATTCTTAAAAACTGAAAAAAAAAAGTAAATAGCAATATAACTCAGATTTTGTGAAAATTTTAGAAATCTGACAAAGGTATTTTAAAATATATTGCTTTATTGATCATTATTAACATTGATATAATGAATATTATTTAATTAAATAAATTTTAATTATCAAATTAATCAATTTAGCCTGCTGGTCAATTAATAATAAAAAACGAAAAAATTCTTTGAACAATTAAAATATATGTATTTAATCGAATATCATAGGTTTGTACATTAACCTAAAAAGTGTATTTGAATATAATAGTTTACAATATGTACAACGAATTAGCTGTATAAATTTATATATATTAATGATTTGCATGAGAAATAAATTATTAAAAAGTATAATGTTAGCCTTTCATTATTTTTATGTTGCGCAATAAATATGTTGCAAAGTGAATTATATCTGTAACAAGATAATAACGATATCTAATAATGATATCATATGCGACTAATGCCAATCGAAATTAAAGAACTAATAATTTGAAAATAATAAAATCTTTTATTATAATTTTTCATTATGTATAGAAAATTAAGCAACTAAATCATAAAATGATTATTAACCTACCATTAAATTATATAGTAGAACTTCATCTATGTGAACTCATCGGGGGACAAACAACTCATACTCATAACATAACTGGAGAACACATAATAGGAGTTCACTGTTTCTCCCCACTACCTATGATTTTCACTCATATAATAGGAATTTACGTTCAGATAAGCAAATTAAATTGGCAGGAGTTCATTTAATTGGGCACTGAATAGATTTTGTTATAATAAATGGTGTTCGGATAAGTGGAATTGCATTGTAAGGTTCGTTTCACAAATCACGCATACACATCTCTATCTATCTATCCATTTATATACATGTCGAAATAGGAAGGAGTATGCTGCATCAAAATATATTCCATATTTATATCGTTCTACTTTTAATTTCAAATTTAATCCGACAGTTTCTCTGAAAGTTTGAAACTTCCCCTGATGTCATACGATTTAAAAAAAAAGATAAACACAATTTAAATATATCGAATCACAATAATAAACGATAGATGGCAGTATATTTCATATTTAACGATTTCATAATAATAATTGAAATATATATACATAAATATGTTTATAAATTACTCGTTATCATTTTATCTAACGAATTTATAAAATAGTAACGTTAAGAAAACATTACAGCTATTATGTTATTCATTATATATATCTTTACATTGCTTATTTTACGATGAGTACATATCAAGATTAGTAATAAATATTATTAAATTTATTAATAAAGTTTCTACTTTTAAAATGTATTCACATAAATCATTACTAACCATTTACATATTTTTATAAGGTATAGAAAATTATCATAAAATAGCAATGTAATTTAAACGCAGTTTCACGATATAGTTCAAAATAATTGCACAAAGATAAATAAATTTAATATGAAATATTTGCTCTATATGTACTGTATATCTCCAAGAATTAGAATAACATGCTTAAGTGTGATTATTAAAATAATATAGAAAATGTAAAATTTAAAATATATTGAAAAAATAGGATGTATTCTATTAACAATAAATTACTTTTAAGTTACTATAAATTATTTTTTATACACATGCAACACTTTCCAAAAAATTTATATATTTTATAATTAATTACACCATTTCGCTTTATAAAAGGTAAGATGCATAAAATTTAATATATTTTTATTTTCTTCGCAAGAAATTATTCTGACTAGTAAGTTATATATCTAGTAATATATTATTTCCTGGACTAAAATCGTCACTCGTCAGTTAGCGCGAACTTTGGCGGCAATGTTAAGAACGGTTCTGCCAGTGATACTCGGTTGTACATGACTGTTGACTGTTGTTGTATTTAAAGTGAAAAATGGGTATCACTGGTTTACTTCCATTTTTAGAAAAAGCCTCAAAAAGAATAAATGTTGAACAATTTTCCGGTGGTACTGTTGCTATTGATTCTTATTGTTGGTTGCATAAAGGCGTATTTTCTTGTGCTGATAAACTGTCAATGGGACATCCAACAGACGCGTAAGAAAATTTATATTGTTTAACTATATTGTTTACTGACACAAGTAATTGTTTAATTGTAATTCTATTTCAGTTATGTTCATTATTGTATGAAGTTTATACATATGTTGTTATCTCATAAAATAAGACCAATACTTGTATTTGATGGAAGTCATTTGCCTGCTAAAGCACAAACCGAAGTAAAACGACGAGAGTATGTATAATTAAGTTTCTTTTGAGTATTTGAAATAAAAATTTTATAAAATTTAGGAAATTTTTAAAATGATAATTAATGTTAAATTAAAAAATTTATTAATTTTACATGTTTATTTAATACGGGTAGTTTAACATTCTAATTAAATATATTAAAAAATTGAATTAATTCGAATTAATAATTACATTGATGTAATAAATATTTTTGAAACTTAGTATTATAATTAAATTGTCCTCGCAGTATACGATATTAAATATTATTTGGTAATTGAATAGAAGATATCATTATCTGCATTGGTTAGTTTATTCAGAGATACGCAAATAACTGCAAAATGTCTCGAATGAATTTAAATTATAAGATATCAAGGAGAACACATTATATGCATTTCAAAAGCATCACGATATGGAGAATTACAAAATAATATTTGACCATTTTTTTTACATTCTATACTTTTTACCAACATTATATGTTTAATAAATAATTTGTTTGTAAACTTTGTATAATATGTTCCTCTTGGTATCTTACAGCACTCATTTAAAACATTTTTTACATCATTCATAGTTTTCAATATATTTATGTATTTATAGATAAATCTAATACACTATAAGATAATGTAATATTTAATATAGTTTCTTTAATATAATATATTCATGTACTTATATAGAAATAGACAGACAAATCGTCGCAAAGGTATTGAACTAATGCAAATGGGACAACATGCGGAGGGAAGAAATTTATTGAGAAGGTCCATAGATGTTACACATGAAATGGCTTTAGAGTTGATCAAACAATGCCATGAAATGAATATTGATTGTATTGTAGCACCATATGAAGCAGATGCACAGTTAGCATACCTTAACATCAATGGAATTGCCGATGTTGTTATCACTGAAGATAGTGATTTAATACTATTTGGTTGTAAAAAGGTTCGTAGTTTTCCTATATAATTGAAAATTATTAATTACTTTCAAAAATTTTATATAACTGATTTTATACACTTATAATTGATTTAAGTATAAAAATAAGTAAATATATATGATTTTACGTGATATCCTAAATTTCAAAAATACGTTTACTTCACATATTTCATATTGCAGGTATTGTTCAAAATGGATTTGACTGGTAATGGTCTTTTAGTTGACCAAGAACAGTTACATCTTGCAATGGAAATACCTTCTGAACATTTTAATATGGATGACTTTTGCTATATGTGTATTCTATCAGGCTGTGATTACTTATCATCTCTTCCTGGTATTGGGTTAAATAAAGCACGAAAGTTTATAAAACTAAATAAAGACTGTGATATACATAAAGTAAATATTTCTACATGTATATCTACAAATTTTTTTAATTTGAGGATAAAATACTTAAGTATAAATATATATATATTTATTTTCATAGGCTTTAACTCGTTTAGGATCTTACTTAAATATGAAATCTTTAGTTGTTACAAAAGAGTATAGAGATTCATTTATATTGGCAGTTATCACTTTCAAGCATCAGTTAGTGTTCTGTCCTTTAAAAAGGAAACAAGTTCGTTTAAATCCACCTACATCTGATGTAACAAAAGAACAATTATATTATGCCGGTCTAGAAATAGATCCTGATATTGCATTGCAGCTTGCACTTGGGAACTGTGATCCTTTTACTCTAAAAATACTTCATGATTTTAATCCTGATAAAATAAAGGTAAATATTGTGAATAAAATTATTTCAGAAAGCATAATTTTCTTGTTAACATAAGAATAAACATTAGACATGTTAGATATTAAATATATAAATATGTATAATAAGTATTAAAAAAACGTTGAATATCATCAAATTTGGAATTTTCTAGAATAAAGTTAATAAATGCAATATTTGGACACAGAAAGCAGGACTATCTCAACATATTAGTATTTGGTCAAAAGAGTATAAATTAGTACAAAATCAATTGCAAGACACTTGTCAAGGAAAAAAGCTAAGAGATAGATGTACTGTTAATTCAGAAACAATTCTTCAGACAAATCGTTTAAGAAGACCTATTTTTGTAAAACAGCAAGATAATTCTGGTATGAAATTTATTTTTATATTATTATAAACAATATTCTAATAGTTATTGTATAAATATAAAGATAAATAATTAAATATATCTAAGTATAACTTAAAAAGCTGGCAAAAAATAAATAATTATATAATTATTACAGAATACGAACAACTAAATCAAAAAGAAATTTTAGATATATATAAATCTACAAATACAATGGATATTGAAAATAATCTAGATACAAGTAGTCTTACTCCTAGTGAAGATAAAGTATCTCCTGTTTTAATTAGAAAACAAAATTTATTTTCAAAACGTTCATCCAATATCAAAACTTCTCCAAGTCTTTTATCTACTAGTAAAAGTCGAATAAACGGAAGGAATATGCGTATCAGGCGAACAATTATAGATGAAGGAACTGTTACAGAAAGTAAATTTTTTGCTAAAGATAATACTCACGGAAATTATACTCCAATAGATAATGAAATTACGAACTCAAATGAATTTTTATTAAAAAAAGAAAACATGGAAGTAAATAAAAATATCCACACAAGCAATATTAATTTAAAGCTTTTAATGTTAAATGAGGAAGTGGGGAAGGATGATAGTATGGATATTGATAAAGAGCATAATGCACCAATTATAAATGCATCAAATGAGTGCAAAAATATTGAACCCTTAAACACTTCTAATTGCGATTTAGGAGCATCACATTTAGATGTTTCAATGAATGAAAATATTGTAAAAAATGCTAATAAAAACGAATTACACAATTTAAATACTTCATTGACAACGTTGGAATTTAATATAGATTCCGACTTCTTAATTCGACAAGAAGATATAAATACTTCAAATAGTTTATTTACATGGTCTGATACAAAAATATCCACACAAACAACTAATAAAATAAAACAAAACAAAAGTAGAAGTTCTTCAAATTTTCGCACAGTAAGTATTATTATTTTATATCTCTACACAATTGTATATTTCAACATTTTATATCTCACTCTCTTTCTCTCTCTCACACACACAGGTTCTAAAAAGTAAAATGAACACGACAAACGGTACACGGCGAAGCCAACAGTTACAAACATCACTACGAAGGCAACAAAGTTTATTAAGTATGTTTGGGTTTGAAAAAAAAAGTAAGTTTAATATGTTAAAATTTTGAAACTTGTTTTCTAATTTAACTAACCATACTGTTCGTTTATAGAATTACATTCGTTAACACACTACAGTTAATAATTGTAAAATAAATGTGTGCTGTGCTACATTTTTTGTAATAATTTTTAACTTATTAATTACTACAAAAAAGATATGTATGAGGAATACTCAAGAGACTTTAATACAGAATTTATCGTAACTATAATATAATATTAGATAACAATTTGTTATAAATATATTTTTATATACATACAATGTACATATATTTTCTTTTTAAGTAAATTCTTTTTACAATTTTATTCGTTTGTCATGCTTGGATCCTCCCATGGTCGTGGTATACGAACGTTTTCCCAATTATCAATATCCAAGGTCTAGAAATATCAAGCTAAATGTAATTATGACTTATTGATTATTTCATATAAATTTGTATATACCATATAATGTAATTTGTATGTAATATATGTATCATAACAAAGTATAAAGTTTTCTACAACTATTTAATCTATTAATACAACTTGATATATTTATTTATTATATTTGTATAATGTAATTTTAATATTAGTCAGTTGTTTCTATAAACATAACACATGTAATTCATGTGTTTTATATATTAATCTTGATCATATTTGTCAGCAATGTTATTTGCATTTTTTATTTGCAAATAAGAATGCATATCCTTGTTCCTAATTTTAACACACATACAATTGCTGTGTATAATTAACATAACTTAAAATAAAAGAATAAAATTGTATATTTACTTCTGTGTTAATTTGTCATATAAATTCCTTAAGTATGTATAAGGATATAGTTTGTTACTCTTAAAAAGAATAGCTAAAATTTGATTATTTTCTGTAATGATTATTAACTGTTAATGGATATTTAAAGTTTAAAAATAGTACATTTCTCAAACTAGTAAAACTGGAATTTTTCAAATATTTATTATATAGATAAATTTTATTTAATAAAAATAATCGGTTTACTTACTTTTATTAGCTTATATTCCTCTTCAAGAGTACGACTTTTTTTCATTTCAATACCTCGTTTTTTAGTTTCTATTTTCAAATCGTACGATGTAACTTTTGGATACTTATATCTGAATAAATAAAAATAATTTAGTTAATAACTTTAAATTATATAATAGAAAATTTAAGATTGTATTATTAATGTACATACTTTAGGCTTACAAATTCCTGAATAAAAAATGAACCTCCTATAACAAGTATCATAAATGGTAAAAATTGCCAAAATTGTTTTCGCTTCATTGTATTGAAGGTTATGTTCTTATATATAGGCCGGTACGAAATCTATAAATTATAGGTATTATTTGTTACGTATATACATTGCTATTATTATTTCGAATATATGAAATTATATATTTTTGAAGGTATTAAAATATTATGGATCAAAACTATAGAATATCAAAAGTTATTATGAATGATGTATAAAAGAAATTATGTATGCATGCATGTAAGTACTCACTCAAATGTTTACTAGTAGTTTTTTATAAAATTTAAGGCTATATGTTAAAATCAACATATTTTAAAGTAAGTATTAGTTTATATAATAATTGTATTAAACTTTAAATAATACTTTATATAATAAGCAATTTTTAAAGAAAAATATTCATAATTGGACGAGCAGTAGTATGTACGTATATAGATTGATTATCATTGTATAGAAATGAAACTTTATACAAATATTTTATATATATTATTTTGATCTTTCTTATATTAATACAATCATTTATTTGTGTAATCTGACTACTATGAAAGGCTAATAATAATACCATAATATTGTTTGTATTATTTTCTTAATTTACAATGAATTCAAATCAATAACACATTTTACTTCGCCATGCACACAAAATAAAATTCACCAAAATACATATATCGATTTGCGTGATCTTTTAAGTAAATGTGAAAGGAGTGATGGTTATAATTAAATTATTTTAGTTTGATAATTAAATAAATTTATCAATAATATTAATTCGATAATAACAAGTTAATATTGTTATTGACGAACAAACGAAATGATTTTAATTTTATATCTCACTACAGGTTAAGCTGGCATATAAGATTTTTATTTGTTTTAATTTGAAAATTATTTCTATATATCAGAAATAGGAGAAATTGCAAAATGAACATTTTGCCAGGGACGGCATCTCTTCTCGAAGAACTTGACAGTACGTAATTATGTTACAATTATACATTTGTTAGGTTATATCGGTGTGTTATTGCAGTTTTGCATTTTATTCTTTAATTAATAATTTTTTATAAACGCTATATTTATAGAAGCAAACTATTATACAGTATAATACAAATTTTTTCTTTTATCACGGGAAATTGTATTAATTAAATCTAAAACTATATTATTCATATGTATATCTTTTTAAATCTTCGCAAACGGTGAAATTTTTGATAAAATATAATACATTTTGTTTATTTTAATCTCTACGTTGATAAAAGTTATTTTCATTATTATGATATATTATATATAATTCTGGTCTAGAAAAACTTATGGTTTTACTAAGAGATGGCAGAACTTTAATTGGATATCTTAGAAGTGTTGATCAATTTGCGAATATTGTACTTCATCGTACAATTGAAAGAATTCATGTTGGCAAAGAATACGGAGACATCCCAAGAGGAATTTTTATTGTCAGAGGAGAAAATGTTGTCCTTTTGGGAGAAATAGTAATGTCGTTATATAAAAGTCTTTTATTTAAAAAAACATATATTAGACTTCGTAACGAAACAATATAATTCTTATTATAGGACAGAGACAAAGAGAGAGATTTACCATTGACTGAGGTATCTGTTGATGATATCTTGGATGCACAAAGACGAGAACAAGAATTAAAACAAGACCAGAAACGACTAATAAATAAAACTCTGAAGGAACGAGGTTTATCATATATTCCAGATATGGGCCATGATGACATGTTCTGACCCATATCCACATCCTTGACTACCAATACTTTATCATCTACATCTTCACATAATTCTGAAGCATGTGATACATGTTACACATCACTTTCTTTCTGATAATATCTAAAGGAGACAACTTGTGAGATGTGAATATATCACATAATTGTGAAGATATAAAGAATAATTATATCCTACAATAGAATAATAATAATGTATATCCTACAATTTCTTTATAAAACTATGATATAATAGTACAATTCAAATTTGACATATGAGATGTCAATAATATAAGAATTTATATAGTTTTAGTTTTATTACATTAACCCTGTATTTGTGGAAAATGTATCTACTATAATTGTATTGTACTTTTAAAAATCTTCAAGCTTCTACTATATACAAAAATTATATTTAAATAGAAATCTATTATAATTAATAGATAGTCTTTTACTGACTATATTAAATACATAAATAACATATTGATTACATTTACAGATTTCTAGCAATTACATATATATTTTTCTATGATCAGTTTTACATATCTTGTTTTGTATAAAGAATTCTTGTTTCAATAATTCCCTTGTATTTCAAACTACAAATAAAGACAAATACACAATATAAAGGAAGATTTGATTCAATATAAAAATCATGTGTATAAAATGTTATTTATATATTACATGTTTAATAAATTTATAGAATATATTTCTTTAAAAATGTAAATCCACATTATGATCCAAAATATTTTATTTAGAAAATCCATATATATATAAAACCTAATTCTCAAATAATAAATAGATAATGTGAGATAAAATATTTCATATTTTGCAATTTTTTTAGCAATTAGAATTTTTTTCCTATATTTGTTTATATAATACTAAATATGGTATTATGTTTGACAATTAATGATATGAAATGAATTATTTAAATCTGTACAATATATGTATATTATATTGTACTACATATATCAATAAATGTATTATATACATAAATATATTAATAAAATGAGTTTACAGTCATTGTATCCTATTTTTTATTATCTATAAAAGACTTCATGTATTAAAATAAATCAGTATTTATTATATTAGTGTATTAATTTCAAAAATCGTAAAAATTTTGTATGATACAGCAGATCAATAAAAAATAAATGTCCATTTATATATAATAATTGAATTATTATTAATGATATATATTAAAAAGAACACTGAAAGTAATAGTGTTATCAAATTTCACAAACTTATATAATTACGTAATTTATTGAAAGTATATGAAATTTAAGTGTATCTATAGTCAATGTATTTTATGCAAAAGAGTTTATTCATATATAATGAATAATTTAACAAAATATATAATATATAAACTTTAAGAAAGTATATAAATTAAATGAAATAGTACAATACTATTCACCATATATTACGAATTTGAATGTATCACATATCGATGTATTTTAATCTTTATTATAGAAATACAGAAGTAATGAAAGTTTTAAAAAATAGAAAGTTATATAATGAAAGTAAACTTTAAAATTTTGTTTTGATACCATTCATAAGCAAACCTATTGATATCATAGGTTTTTATATTAACATCTCTTTTCAAAGTAAAAGGTATTATTAAAACGAAAAAGTGTGCATAAAGATATGTATAGAAATTAATATATTATTAATGTCATAATATGTTTAAACACGTTGATTTTGGTATATATCGTGATTATATCACTTTGTCAAAATGAAGTTTCTTGAAATGTGTCTTTTATTTTTACAGAATTTAATGTTGATTCGCTTAATTGTTTATTTCTGAAACCTTGTCCTTGTATGTTTCTTAATTTTCTAGATTCTTTTATTGATTTCTTAGAATCATTACGCTGTAAACTAGTTGCTCGTTTTCTTGGTGAATTTGCCACTTCCTCATTCTTTTCCGACGAATTCGCGCTATTAGTACTACCAGATGCAATACCAGAAGTATCAGATTCGGGTTGATTTCCATTTAAACAACAAAGTAAGCTTTCAGAAAGGCCATCCTCATTTAAAATATTTAAGTCGGATTCTGATTGTTCGAAGTCTCCAGTACGCGACGAAAAACTGAGATCAACAGGACTAGCAGTTAACACACTTCTAGACAATAAATATTCCCTAAATGTGCTTGTTATAGACATTGTACTTTGTTGTTTGATTGTGTAATAGTCATCGGTAATTGATGTAACATATCTTCTTTTCTCTGTTGTATTTTTGTTTAAATTTTCTTTATCTTCCAAGTCAATAACTTCGTTGTATACAATTTCGCTGTCTGTGTTATTCGGCTTTTGAGATTCTTCTAGAATTGAAGTACAATTTATTGGAGCAATAATATCAAGATTTGGACCATGTATGTTATTACTCTGTTGATTCCAACTATTATTGACAGAAGCGAGATTACATAGGTTTGATCCAGAAACCATCATTACTGGTTTTCTAGAACGGGGTGTCATCATTGTTTCCTGTAATCAATATAGAATATTACTAGTTTGAATTTGTAGTAAATTCACAATTATATTTATAAATTATAAAGAAAGTAAACAATGGTAAAAGGAAACATACAAAATAATGGTATTGGGGATAATACTATACATCCATACCTGCATAGCTTTTGTCATTTTGGTAGCGCTTTGCGTAATTGGGCTCATGCTCTTATCATTGTTAGTAATAGGAGTTAACATGTAGTCATTAGTAACTAAGCTTTTGCGTAATAAATTTGATGGTGTTGATGTGTGGGCAACATATACATTCCAAAGTCTATTCTTCACAGCAGGAGACAAATGAACACATGCATTATCAGAGTGTGATTCCATTTTTGAATATTCCACTGCTTTCTTGTTCTCGTCGTCATACTTAGCTATAGGTACCATTTCTGTATGAGTTGCTTCTGACCTTGAAAATGTAGGTTCTGAACTTTGTCTATATAATTCATTTTGACTTGTTTCATACAAAGTACTTTGAGAAGAATATATATCTGGTGGTTCACTGAGTTGTCTAGATAATCTATTAGTATTAATTGCAGTATTATTCTCCCCTCTTAATTCCTTGTTAGAATCTTGCAAAGATATGTTTGCGTTACTTGACTTTGAATTTATGGATTCATCTATATATGATCCTTTATCTGATTTATTTATATTCCAATCATGATATTGAACTATTTGTTCCTCGTTTATATTTACAAATTTCATCAATATAGCCTTTCTCTTGTCTTTATAACTCCTTAATGTGGGAGTATTAAGACTACCAGTACTATTACTAATATGTTTAGTATGAAGGAGGCTATCATTATTTGTATCATAATTTTCCATGCTAAGCTCATCATCTGATTTACTAAGTAAGACTTTTGTTTGAAGTAATGATTTTTCTAGATTCTGTGTAGTTAAAAACATGCAAATAAAATATATTAATCATGGAGTGCTATTATAAGTATAATTATGTTATAAAATTAGTGTGCTATCATGAGCTTAAGAAGTATTGGCTATAGAAAATATTTTATTCTATATATATATATCTTACCGATGACAATATATTTTCTTCACTATTTGATCTAGTGATATTACAACCTATATTAATATCAAACTTTTTATGCCCTAAAATCTTTTTCTGGAATATGTGTTTTTTAATTGAATCTCCAAGACTTTTAGTTCGAAAATGTTTAACTTGTCTTGGTGTACCTTGACCATTTTCTTTATTAAATTGTTTTACAAGCCTACGTTTTTTAGCTGACTCTGGCATAGCTTGTATGTGAGCATATAGTTGTGCTAATGCTGCTTGAGTATCTTGCGTAGAATTTGCCTTTGCTGTTAATTTATGATCCACAAAACTGAATACTGTGTGTGCTGTACCTGTTGTATCTGGTATAGATTCATTTAACTGTAATAAAGGATAATTACATAAATTGGTATTAGTTATTAGGTATTTAACAATTTTGGAAAGAGAAAAGACTTACATCTATATTTTTAGGGCTTAGTAATTTTCTTTCTTGCTCTACCCAATATGCTCTGATATCTGTAGCTAGTTTTGGTGGAATTTCAAATAGTTCATTTTCCTTTTTAATCATGAAGGCAACTAAACATGATAAATTTTGAGAATTGATATGTAAAGCTTCTGGTGATAATTTTCTTGGGCACATTAAGTGTGGTGTAAAAAGTGTAGCAAGGCTATCACAATTCATTTTATTATTAGATTCAAAACTAGCTGTCTTATTCAGAAGATTCAAGACATACTTAAGTAAAACTCTGTTTATAGATGGTAGAAGTAATAAAAGTAGTTGCAGAGATCTTAATAACCTTGCATCATTCCCACTTAAATCAGAACTACATAATTCTAAAATCAATAAAAGTAGATCTTATAATAAACTATAACAATAAAAAAATCAAGTATGATTTAGTTAATTTTTTACCAGCAATTTGACAATGTGCAGGATAATGCAAATCTGATAATAATGGCTCTGATAATTCAGCCAAAAATCCTTTTAATACTGATGCACAATCATGTACAC
Organism: Bombus pascuorum; assembly: GCF_905332965.1. NCBI lineage: Eukaryota > Metazoa > Arthropoda > Insecta > Hymenoptera > Apidae > Bombus > Bombus pascuorum. The sequence goes on along the minus strand of NC_083496.1, from coordinate 6,481,434 downwards.
TGTATCGGCCATCATTAAGATTCAATGGAATGCCTTGATATAATGCAGTTTTTAAATCTTGTTGCCTTGTTAATTTACCAGTACGTCGAAATATACCTTCTTGTATAATATCTTAAAATTTGTTCAACATGGAAATAAAGGAAAAACAAATTATTTAAACATTTTCCAAATAAATGTATATAGTGTACTGCATTATATTTTTACTTACTTTGTTCTTTAGATAAATATTCTATCAACTGTTTTACTTGATTTATTCCATCTTCAGATAAGCTAGCACCTTCAACTCCTTTTTGTAAATTAATTGTTGACTTAGGTTTCTTTGAGAAGCTTAAGAGACCCCACTTTTTTAACTTTGTCTTTTCATTGATGCAATCATTGCTGTATATATATACATAACAATAAATAAAAAAGTTTATAAAGTTTATTTTATATAAACAAACAGTGTACCAAATTGTAAAATCAACTTCTAAATTCAAATTTTAATAACATTAATTATCTTACTCCTCAGTATTGATGTCCAATTCAAAAGATAGATGCATTTTGACGAGAGTGTGAAATTGTTCTGGATTGACTTTTCGCATTCTGAAAGCCAATTTACCATCCACACCATCGTTAAAATCTTCCATTGTCAATTCCGCAATAACGACAATTTAAACACGTTCTGACATCTTTAAATTTTATGCACACGTTCGTTGCCGTTTCGTTAACGGCGGTTACTTTCATTCTGACTGAATGATTTCTGTTTCATTATAAATAACATGTTCATATATATACAAATCATCTTCTATAAAATAATTAAAATAATTGATCAATATGAAAGACAAATCATAACGCAATAGTATCTTTGTTCATTCGTATTTCTTCTACGTATCCATTCAACCAATCCAACTACACGATATTTACCACAAAGTAGTAATGGTTTTATAGTAAGACAAAACTAAATCTATTTCTTAACTCCATCTAGTGGTATATACAAAAAATAAACTGATATTATATGTATATATAATTTCTCGCCTGATATTTATAAATAATACAATACAATTTCACTTTGTAAAGATAAGCAGTAGCAGAAGATTGAATGATTTAATGAAATATATTTTTAAATACATATATTGTTAATATAAACACTATTTAATCTTTTATGATAGAAGTGATTTTTTGTTCAAATTTTGGTATTTCTAAAAATACTAAAAAAAGTACTGTGATTAAATATCAGTCATATAACAAATTTTAAAACAAAGAATTACGTATTGTATACGTACATATCTACAATTTAAGGCTATTATTTTCAATGAATCTTTTATAATAATTCAATATTTATATCACATTGCAATAATATTATGTTAAAACAATCCAATGTATGTATATGTCTTCTGAAAAATATTTTGATAAAAAAGATTTAGGAAAGTTTGGAAATATTTTTTTGGCTATGTATAGAATAAGAATATAAAAATATTAATATTATAATGTCAATGGAATAACTGTAATTATAACATTCAATCTTTTTTTCATTTAGGAAAAAAAGCAGTTGGTATTAAATGTTTTGCAAATTTAAATAGTAAATGTTAATGTTATTTCAAATACCTTTTCATATTTTTTCAATTTAATGATATTACAAGTATTATCAGAATCAGTAATTGTCAGCTTTTAAATAATCAATTGGCAATAGCTCAAAATAAATCTTATATTTAAATACAACGTAAGCATATCAGAATAAAGGACGACAATCCTATTTTAAATAATTAAATACAATCATTAAACGATTTATAGTTGATACATTAACCGAATTATATTAATCGGTGACTTATACATCTTATTTGTCAAGGTAAACATGTTTTCTGATTCATCGGGTCGAATAGAAATTAATTCTTTTTGATTGTTTAGTTTAAACGATTCTTCGTGATTTCTTTGGCTACCGATTGCTAGATAATATTTTAGAAAGAATAAGAATGTTATATAGAAAAACTTGTGATAACGAAAAGCAAGGTTGGCAGACGTAAAACACCTGTGACGATTATTAGTTGAATGGAACGTGGAAGGGATAACATGGCCACCGCCTGGTGACGTTCGTTCGCCGTCGCCGTTGCGATATCAAATGCTTCGAAAAACAGCTGGTAAACATTTATCAGTGTAAGTTACGTAGTTTTCACGCGGAAAACGCGTATTATATTCAGTGAGGAGTATAAAGCACGATGATGAACATGTGGAAAGTGCGGGAATTAATGGATAAGGCGTAAGTACAATTAAGTCAGTTACACGCGATCTAACCTTGCTTTTACTTTTTTCAACGCATTCCACTCTACTTCCTTCGATACGCTGCACGATTTTTCATTTATCCCTAATTTTGCTGTCACTGATAGTCACTTCGATTACATTGTTTAACGCATCATTCATGCATATGAATGTGGATCCTGTTTAAATCTATCTTTTCTCGTTTAAACTGGTATTCGCGGAAGATAAATAAAAGATTCTCTGCACTTATTTTCGAACAAGTTTTACTCATGAGCCTTCATTGTAGATTGATATATCGTATACTTAGGTATATTGCAAAAATATGTTTATTTACTTGGTCGAATATAAACTTTCACATCAAATAATAACAAATTGCATAGAATTGATGAAAATAATGTTACTATAAAAGGATGAAATAAATCACATTATACGTTTCATTCATTATCTGATACTTTCTTTTATTATTACTATGCTTGTTGTACTTTTTATAAAATTTGCTAGCTTTCATAAACGTCTTTTTCTTTATATATCTTGTTATCATGTTAATGTAAAAAATCATATATTTTCGAATGTAAAAATGCAATCTTTTAGGAAATGTATTACGATAAATTGCATTGGTGTAACTCTAATTACATAATATATCTATTTTTGTATTATACGATAAGTTTGTACGAAGATACCATCTGTAATTATTTTTTTTTTTCCTTATTTTCTACTTTTGTATTTTTGTGTTTTAAACGATATTTAAAATTGTTAATATTATTAGAATTGTTTCTTTTTTTCACTTGATAAGAACGTACGAACAAAAAGAACAATGTTTTACTACAATAGCGACTGGAATTAGACGATAAGTTGTCCACACAAGCTCACGAACAGGTTACACTCCATGATAAGCAAGACTACCCGTTGGGAAAGTCTTGCATATTTTAAGAGGAAGGAAATAAGATATTGATAAAATACCAGTTTTCTTCGGTAAAAAATGATCTATAATATTTATCAATAATAGTAATTAATATTTATAGCAACAGAAATACATCAGGAATCGCATATACATTAATTATTGTCCGTTATGTCTATTTTTAAATGCATAAAAACTGTTACCGAATATCGATAAAATAGTTTTACAAACACTTCGCAGATTATATTCTAGATTACTTATTATTATGTTAATTCGTAATTTTTTAAGTTTCTTCTGTTCAAAACAATATCAGATTCTTGTGTATGATCTTCACACCGTTAAGTTTCGCTTTCGTGCAGTTGTACTCAATGCGCGTGTAAAATATTCATAAAAAATTGAAAGTATAAGAAATTTACTTCGTCACGAACATTACATTTCTTTTCCTTTCCTTTTTCCTGTGTAACTACGAAATATAAGTATTGTTTTTACACCAATTTTTATTGCATTCCATGTACATGGACATAGTGTTGAATCGTTTAGTGGTTCTCAAACATTGCTAGTATTTATCCGTTTTTATTTTATGCTATCCTTTGATTCTTTCACTTCTATTGCTTTTTAAACAACGCCAAAGCGTAGTTCTTAATACATAGTTATCGCTTGGATTTATTATTTCTTTGAAATGATAACTACACGTAGTTTCGCTCATGGTATCACGATCGAAAACGTGAGATTCTTCACGATCTGTGAAAATCGAGAAGCGGAAGGACACTATTATCTCTAACAGCTCTTTCTGAATACAAATGTAACCTGTAACTGTATATAGCTATATACGCGAAGATGTCTGATTCCAAATACGATTGTTATTACTCATGATGAACAGTTAATTTTTTAAATACCAGGCAACTCATATTCTTCATTATTTTTATTATTAAACAAAGGACATGTGTGCAAGTTCAATTATTAAGTCTATAGGAATAGTAAAGTTATTTATTATAGTAAAAAATGTGCTTATTATTCCTTTGGTTTTTTGCCAGATTATTATGTTAAATACTTTTTAAATATTAATAATAACAATGAATGAGTTGTTAGAAACAAGTCACAACGGTTACTTGTAAACTAGAGTATTTTCTTATTGATAATCGCTTTTCATTTTTATCATTTATAGATAAATCACATTTTACTTAATACCTTAAAATAAAAATAAGAGTTTATAAAAAAAATATCTACTTTTTATGTAGATATTTTTAAGTCTCGACAAAAGTATTGCATAATCGAGTGTTCGTACTCAATGTCCTTTTGTACCTGTCGTTTTGCTACTTTCTATGTATATAACAAAAACATGATAAGATGGATCGTTTTCTCCAGTAATAGAACTTTCGATTTCAAAATGAACGCGAGAAATTTAAACTACATTATCATTTCTTGTTCAGAAGAAGTTCAGAAGAAGATAAATAAAAGTAAGATAACATTTTGGATGTATAACTATATACTTCGATAACGATCGCGACACTAAAAATTCAATCGTAAAGATTGGTATGGTCCTTGTTATTTTGTGTGTGTGTGTGCGCGCGCGCGCGCGTGTGTGTGTACATGTGTGCTTTGCGCATTTAGTAGCATACAAAATTGTCTTGCGTAAAAGAATGTATTTTGATTTGATCAATTTCATTTGCAACAAAGAGTTGAATTTCATGAAAACAATCTTTTTTCATAATACAAATATCGAAATTCCGTATCATGAAACATATGTTACTGGAAGTTAGAAACAGAAAAATATTGTATGCAAGCGAAGGCGTAAAAATATTGCACAATTAACAGGTGTTCATACAATCCACGTGAACACAGTGAAAGTAATTTTACTTTAGAATTAATAGTATTATCATATATTGTATATTGTAATATCTCATAGGACCTATTTGAAACTATTAATACATCATAAAATATATACGTTATTGTATATAATTATATTAATGAAAATAAAAATGATATTACAGGACTAATGTAGTTATGAATTACACGGAAACAGAAGCCAAAGTTCGAGAGGCAACAAATGACGATGCTTGGGGCCCAACCGGTATAAACTTTTATGTTTAAAAAAATATTTAAACAAATATTTGTCAATTATTATGGAATTGTAAATGTTTAAATTACATCTATCCAAACATATTGTACAAATTGTACGTTATAATGCGATGGTGAATACTTAATGTTATGAAGGCAAAATGATAGTTATTGATCCAATGTTATTTTTGCTGACAGTATAGTATTTTTATGCACAGGGAATTCTGTAAGATATACATAAATCGGTATTTTCGTTAAATAAAAAATAATAAGTAAAATTACTTTTTTTTTAATATTGAAAATGTTAATAATATTACATAACTTTTGATTCTTAATAATTAAATAAAAAATTAATTAATTATATTGGGAATTGCAATTTCATCTTTAACAATTTATATTGTCATATATTATATTATTTAATTGTTATATATTTAAAATTCACTTTCATTATGCAAAAGTAAGGTATTCGAAAATAATTGCATAAAAATGAGATTTTATACACTTCTGTATTTGACAGTTATCACTTACGCATTTCTTCATGCAATAAATATGCAATTAAAATTACGAATATTAACTTTATGTTTACTGGTAAATATAGTTTGTTTTTCTTAATAATTATTTCGTTAGTTATTGTTTCAAGACTTATTAAAGTTTCTTATACAAAACTCTATTAAACGTCTTATAATTTTCTGCCGACTTTTTAATAATTTTATCCATTGTCGAAGTTCGACATGTAGCAAAATTAATTCTACCGCATGTTATTACTTTAGGTGCAATGATGCAAGAACTGGCTCAGGCTACATTCACATATGAGCAATTTCCTGAGGTAATGTCCATGCTGTGGAAAAGGATGTTGCAAGAAAATAAACGGAATTGGCGCCGAACGTACAAGGTAAATCCGTTTCTATTATATATACATATTTAATTCGTGTTATGTTAATAAATATATAGGTATTTTATCAACAAAATTATATAAAAGGTTTAATGAAAATTTTATTATAAACAAATAAAAGTAAAAAAACATATAACTATTAATAATACAATCTTATTAATATTCAATAATATCCAATGATATGTTACATCAATGTTTATATATTTCTTTTATTTTTGTAAAATTTTTGCTAGTACCTTTATTTAATTAATTAATTCTATTTTCTTATTTTCAGTCTCTTTTGTTATTGAATTACCTAGTTCGCAATGGGTCAGAACGAGTGGTTACATCATCTAGAGAACATATTTATGACCTCAGGTCTTTAGAAAATTATACATGTATCGATGAATTTGGTAAAGATCAGGGGATTAATATTAGGCATAAAGTCAGAGAATTGATTGATTTTATTCAGGATGATGATAAATTAAGGGAAGAAAGAAAAAAAGCTAAGAAAAATAAAGATAAATATGTAGGTTTATCAAGTGAAGCAATGGGTATGAGATTTGGTGGTGGGGATAGATGGACAGATAGGCTAAAATGGGATAAAACAAATACTGATTCTTATAATGATTGGGATCGAGACAGTAGAGGAAAAGGTTTTGAGGATACAAATAATAGGTGAATATAAAGTTTTATGTTTTCATTAGTAATGATCAAATATCTTTAATATTGTTTATTTTCATCTTTTTGTAATAGTGATGATGGTGAAAGAGAAGATTCTGATAATGATGTTCATCCCAGTCCAAAAAGAGGAGGAAGAGAATACAGGGATACAATGGATAGCATGGATCGTGTTAATAAAACTATTACATCTACAACTTCAACAAATGCTTCTCCAGCAAGAGTAACAAGAACTATTAAAAAGGTAGATTTAGGGGCTGCAGCAAATTATGGAAGAGAACAATCTAATGTAAGTAAAAAATTGTTAGATAAAAGAGATTACTGATTTTATAACAATTTATGTTGAAAATTCTAACTTAAATTATAGAATGGTATATCTGGATCACAAAATAGTTCTTTATCTACTAAACAGAAGAATAAAAATGATATTCTAAATGATATTTTTGATGCTCAAAATGAGAATAATACCAAATCAGCTGTTGATGATGATGATGATTTTAATCCAAGAGCAAATACTCAGCCTAGTGTACAAACTCAAAATGCAAATACAGATTTTGGGGATTTTACTAGTGCATTTGGCAGTCCTACAGTAAAAACGAAAGATAACAGTGATGAATTTGCAGATTTTACATCAGCTTTTAACTCTTCTGTTACAATATCTAATCCCCCAGTGCAGCCACAACTGCCACAAACACAAGTAAATTTAATAGGCGCAACAATACCAAATATTAATAGTTCAGTAACAGATAATGTAAATAATGCGATGTTTATCAATGCCCAATCATTAAGCTCTTCTTCTTTTACAACTATGCCTTCTACAAATACACTTCCCCAAAATTCTAGTATGAGTAGTAATCTACTTGATACTTTACAACCACAAATACTTAATAACCAGCAATCATTGAATAATAATACAGGTATATTATACACAATCATTCAATAACATTGAGTTATTACATGCTAATAAATATTTAATTATTTTAATACAAAATGATTATTTTATAGCAGCTTCAAATTCAGATCTTTTATCGGACTTAGATAGCTTAAATTCTTTGACTACTGGCTCTATGGATAGGCGGGTAAATAATACCAACAATACTAATCTCTTTTTAAACATGAATTCAACACCTGCCACAGCTAGCCATGGAGGTAAATATACATTATTTATTAATCTAAATGCAACTATGATTTTATGATTTAGTAATATTAACAATGTACTTTAAATTTTGATGAATACGCTTTAGTATTACCTTATCATAAAATCAAGATATCTGAAAATCTTTATTTCGAAAATAATATTTTTATACATTTTCTTTTTTATTGCTTATTAGTCCATAAATTTTTTAATTTGGAGGAAATTATGAATTTTTGTTGCAAAATTTTGCGTATGCTTTAGTATTGAAGATATATTTGAAGATAATGTAATGTCCCCAAGAAAGTCTTTCCTTGCAGCAACCAAGGTGGAAAAAAGCATCACTTCAGCTGAAAATCTTTCAAAATGTGCTGCAATTCGACTTTTGGATGAATTGTGTTCCATGGGTCCTATCAAAAGTCATAATAACTTGGAAAAGCTGAAATCATATATTTCTGAATATACTAAATTTTTACCGGGTCCACTTACTCCACAAAACTACTGCAATCTCGATTTTTATCCAGAAATTGATTCTATGTTACATGGAAAAATTTTAGAAGAAATTATCGAAAAATTCGATCATAATTGGCCATTACAAGGAAATATTTTAGATCCAGTACTTAAGCAATTGATGATTGTTGATGGTGCTACATTACCAATATTAGCTGAGTCTTTAATTGCTTTAGTTTTTGCTTTGAAAGAAACAGAAAATGAGAGAAACATTTTTATCATTTCGATAATTTTGGAACAATTAGTGAAAAGTGATTCTTTGTTTTCCGCAATAGTAAATGCATGCAAATATCGAACTCGAAACGTGATGCAAGAAGAAGAATTTAATGAAACATGGCGAAATATGGTGCAAATTTTAATCTCGTTGCCTAATCGCGTAGCTAATAAATTGAAAGATAAAATATTTGATAGTTTTCTCCCTCAAACATATCTTAAAATTATAAGCTTCCATATTGCTCGTGCAATATCCTTCATAAATATTGGACTACATTATGATATTAAACCAGAATTAAAATTACTCTCAGTTTTAATTAGTAAACTGATAATCACTACAAAGTCAGAGAATTTATTATCCTTTACTAATATTTTAGCAGAATGGTGTTTTGAAAATAAAAATAATGAACAAGATTTCATTCAGAATATACTAGAAATTCTAGATACATCTAGCATAGAACCAATAGCTGTACTATTTTTGAAATATTGCGATGTAAATCTTGGAGTCCATAAAATTTTTGGCAATGTATTATTAAATTCAAATTGGAAATATACATTAACAACGAAAATTCCTTTAATGTGTTATTATAATGATGACAGTTTAGTAATAAATTTGATCTCATACCTAGCACAATTTTTAGATAAAAATGGTATTTTGATCGAATTACTTATGAAACTTTTAGATATATGGGGTGACAAAAGTGCTTTAAATCATACCTCTATAGAACAACATAAATATATTACGAAATTAATTATTACGTGCATAAGAAAATCTAAAAGTTATTTAAGCAAGGATGATAAAGATAATATTCAAAGATTATTGTTCTCTGGTATATCTACTCATCTCGAATCTACACATATTATTTTAAGAGCAATAGGGATGTCTGTTGGTGAAATTTTTACTGACGAATTATCTGAGTCAGATACTGCATCAAAGCTTTCTTTCGAATATAATAATATGCCTGGCGAAGTAATAGATTTAGTACAATCTTTAAAAAACTTAGCTTTGGGAACAAAAAATGTAAAGAAGGAAGAAGATATTAAAAAGAGTAAACTAATTGTTGAAGATATTGAGTTTAATACATTGGGTGATAAGAAATTGTATGAATTAGGTGTTGAATGTAATGTTTTACCTAAACTAAGTACAAAAGTAGTAGATAATAATAAAGATGAGCAAACCACGGTTATAGCAAATTCAAATGTACCGACTGTGATCGGTAAACAAATCTTGGAAGATGATGCAGAAGATAAAAACAATATTAAAAGTGATGCAGAATTGGATAGTGACGACGATTTAGTACCATATGATATGTCTCATGATACAAAAGCTAGTGAAAAATTACGACCAGCATACTTGCGGGATCTGCGTGATAATTTAGTGAATGAAAAAAGTTCTTCAAATCCAGATGTTTTTTCAGAGTCCTTAGAAGTTTGTGAAGAACTTATATTATCACAATTACCAAATGATGATGTATCTTTTGCAATTGAATTATTAGAACTTCTTGTTACACTTAAAGAATCCTGTTATGTAGAAAATTTTGAATTATTAACATTCAAAGCTTGTGTAGCCATAATGACTGTCTATCCTAAAGAATGTGCTAAATTTTTATGCGAGCAGTTTTACTTGCCAGTAGATAAATATTCTGTAAATCAACGATTATTTTTCCTTGATATATTGGCAGAATCAGCAAGAAGGTTATCAACTATTTCAATTCACGAAAATAAGGAAGATGCAATTAACGAAACTAAAATAAAACAAAGAACAAGAAAAACTTCGAACAAAGTGTCACTTTTCATTAATACAGAGAAAAGTCAACAATACAAGATACTATACAGTGATGACTTTGATGACTTTGCAAAGTCGGAAGATCAAGTAAAAAATTGGCAGGAAATTGTTGATAGAAGAATTGAATCAAATACAAAAAGATACGCTCATAGTGCAAAAGCTCTCAAAACATTTAAAAATAAATTTGGAAACGTTGCATCTTCATTTTTTTATCCATTACTTCATGGCTTTGGCAAACAAGATACTTGTTTGAACAGTGGATTACAAATTTTCACAGATCAAGAAAATATTTTACTAATTCGATTTTTGAAAACTTTGTCTACTATAATGATAGCAGCTCAGAATTGTTTATTAGCCCCTAAAATGGGAAAAGAAATATTAGAATTATCATGGGTTCTGAGATTCCATGATCAAGCAAAAGTTAGAATCGCAGTGATAGAAAATATTGCAGCTGTAGTTATTGCAATACCAAAACATACGATTATAAATGAATTATTTGAAACCATTATTGAAATACGATTGTGGCTTTTAGATCTATCTCAAAATATAATCAGTGGTGATCATGACAAAGAATGTAGGAGTTTAGGTACTAAAGTAGTGTCTTTGATTGATTCTATTATAGGTTCAACATTCAATACATAGTTATTAATAAGATTTAAACATTATATTTATACAAACGTTTTTTAAAAATTATATATTTTGCATGTCATTACGAGTACAATGTATAAGGTAAAACATTAATTTGTATAATGAACTAATAACTTTTTTATTTACTCCGTTATACATTACTTGTGAATGAGAATTAAGCTATTATTTAAGAAATGTAATTTATGTCACATTATATATTTTATATAATTTTTTATAATTGATTTTTTCAGCAATATTGTAATAATTTAATATTATGCATTAAATAAACAAGATACAAATATTTTTTATCTATTACTAACTTCTAACGATTTTAATCTATTTTATTATTTAATAAGTTAATTACACGTAAATGTGATAATAAAATAAAATAATAAGTAGATGTATTACTAAAACTAAAACAATTGTTATATTCAGGAACTATTGGATTATCGCCAGTTACAAATCTTCTTACTCCTACATCTACTAATTCCAAAAATCAAACATCAAATAATGCCTCCATACAAGTTGGTTCTACATGGGCTGGTTCAGGATTAAATATAGATCTTGATAATATAATGGGAAGTAAAGTTAAACAAACAGGACCAGCACCAACAATGAATCAATTAGCAAGCAATAGTCCACAACATCAAACAAAACCTATGAGTAAGTAACTTATATGTAAAATTTATTTTTTTAATTGACTTTATGATTAGGGCAGTATCATGTATATATATATATAATATTAGTATCAATACCTTTCATTAAATATATAGTGATAGTATCTTTTATATTGTCTCTTCCAGTATTATTATAAAACATTTTTATAATTATAAATATTATAAATATATATAAATTATGTGTTGTATATATATGTGTATATATATATATATGAAACAGCTGAACGTCTCTGTTAATCTCTAAAATTTCGGTATATGACAATTTATAGCGTGTAGTAAAATGTATTTTGAGAAAGATTCATAGAAATGAACATGTTATCAGTAAATATGATTATTTTAGCAACACCAATGGGATATACATCACCAATGATTCAACCGCAACAACAGAAACAGCAACATGTAAATCCAGCATTTTTTCCTGCATTTCAATGAAACCTTTTTAATAAATAAAAACTAATATTAGCAAAAGCAGAAGGCATACATGAAATAACTTGGAATTAAAAAAAAATAACCAAGGCTTGTTGTAAACAATCTATTTATTTAATAAAAGCGGAGATAAATTTTCTATTTTCTGGGCAAAGCAGTCTAATTATACAGGGTGCAGCTGTAAACAATTGCATATTGTAAATGTCAAAACAAAATGGTCAATGAAATATATATTGCATAATCATGTGTTCATAAGCAGTCAAAAAAAGAAGTATTTCAATTTCTGGATTTTATACATTTTAAGTTAAATGGTTTATCTATATTTTGTCATGAATTTCGTTACAATTATTTTATTTAAAAGTACAATAGAAATTACAATTTATTGAAAACTAAATTGCATATGATCACAATGAGTGGTACGTAAAATACGTGATTAATTTAACATTCAGAGCAGCTCTATAGATATATTTGTTAAACTAATAATTCTAGATAATATCCGTTCCCCCAAGTAACATTCCATAATATGAATGTTGTACTTTTTTAATGAATATTTATGTTACTTGCAAATTGTGTGGGAACAAATCAGGCAGACTTGTCTTAAATCTTTTATACATAATGTAAATTGAACAAATCAAGATTATGCCTTACATAATGTATTATAATTAATGTATGCATGAAAGTGAATTATAGAGTATATATACTCGAGAAAATGCAAGTATAAAGCATTCTGTTTAAATTCTTTAAATTAAAGAACAGAATATGCTTTAACAGGGGTTGAATGTAGAGAACAGAATTACTGCAGATTTTAAAAAGCTGTATTTACATTGGCGATTTAAAATGTAAGAATGGTTTCACTTTTCTATTATAACTATACTAACTAATTCGACTACGAAAAACAAAACAGATGCAATAACGTTGCTAATAATAAGTGCTTCCCTACAATAATTAGTTTTGCACTAAAGAGAATGATATAAAATTAGTATTATAAAATTAGTATTACAAAAATTAGATATGTACATGAAAGTGTAATGCAGGATACGAAGTTTTATTATCTTTGAAACAAGCACAAATCAGTGTAATGGGACATTTTTTGCGTTTCAAAAGCGCTCCACTCAGCATGATGATTCAATAATATTATATGTTTATGGTCCATTGTAAAATATTTAAGGACTTTGTAGTTACGTAATTATATAGTTATAAAAAATTTAATCATCTTTGTGATTGAATAATGATATTCTACAATTTTTGTAAAATAGGTAAAGAAAGTAAAAATTAAATAGCATTTCCTTAGTTCTTTGTTACTTAACAATGAAGAAATGCATATCTTTTAAGATTATTGTTCATGGGATTATAAAGGAAAACAGATAATTATTAATAATTAGGGATTAGTTAATAGATTATTAAGACTCGTTTAATTTTATGTATACTGTTTATTATCAGTGATTTGATATATCTTTGCTGCATGATACTGAAATATATCTTAGAATAATTTGTTATAGAATGTTTAGATATTGAAATATTTATTCGTGAGAGAATGTTGGAGAAATTGTTTGCATGCTGTATTTGTTGGTTTTATTTACTATGATATATGTGATGTATGTTACACATATATTTGATGTAGCTAAATTTTTATTTCACAGTTATATATTTCGATATATTAGATATTATACTTGTCTGTTATTTATTGAATAAATTAAATTCATAAAATATTTCAGAATTTGCAGCAAAGTGGAATTTTATATTTACATATGTTTTGGAATGAATGATTTAGATAATCTATTGCTTATATACTACTCTATATATTAGTATCTATAGAACAGGTGCCCCTCAAGAACTTATTCCATGTGGTTGAAAGTATTTCATCTATATTAGAATTTTATTATTGTGTTATCAAATTTCGTTCAAGTCATCTCACAAAGTTGATGTGGAATTAACTTACAGGCTTCTATGCAAATATCAGAGACTGAATCTTGTAAGGGAAAAATGATCCTTTACATTTTCCATTATTTGTGTATTTTATATAAAGCGTACTATTTGACGTAGATGGGAATATATTTTTAAAGTATTAAAATATACATACATATGTATGTGTTAATATACATATATATATATGTATTATTGTACAAATATAAACAAGTATAGTCAATATAAATAAGAACGGCATTACCATCAGTTAAACCATGTGAATATTAATATAGAGAGGCATGATTACAGTCTAGAATTACAGAGGCCTTTGTAAAAACAAATTGGATGAAAATTGAGGTCATGGAAGTAAAATAAACTTTTTTTTGTTAGCAAATAAATTTTATAAATTTGTACACAGAATATTGGGGAATCGTTATATAAAATTTTATTGAATCTAAATTTGAAAATAGGAAGTAAAAAATATCATTTTATTGAAATACATGTTACTAATTCCTATTTACGTATATATTGTATTTTTATGCTACTTGCGCGCGATGATATTGTTTATTGTACGTTTTACGAATATAACTTAATAACTTCATTATATTGTTTGTTACAAATAAAGTTATATAAAATTAGCAATGTTCTGCTGTATATTTATGAAATGAATTACAGCTATCGGCTAATTTAAATTAACTTCAAAATAGTTTTTATTGTTAAATATTATGCACACATGTATATCTATAAAGTTGCATTTAATATCAAAAAACATTTAAAATATGAAATACTAAATTGAAACTATTAAGCAATACGTACACGTACTGGTACATATCAATATTAATCGCGCGTGTAGAATATATGGCTACTTACATATGCCTTACGATTTTATGTAAAGATATTACAGACTTAAAAATTATTGTTCCTCTGGTGAAATTCAGGACAGTTATTACGTCATTTATATTATATACGTACGGTATATACATACGAATGAAAACCAATAGCTCACTTGTCGATTTTTGACTGAATATTGTTTACAGTAGTCGCGGTAATTGTAATTATTAATTCCAGTATTTATACTTACATCACAATTTTATCGTTATTAAATGCTCATTGGTGCTGGTGTTAATATGAATTGTTAACTATTTTTTTTTTCATTTTTACATTATGTACCTCTTCCTTATGTTTGAACTGTCCAATTTATCATCCTGTCTACTTTAATATTTTGCTCCAAATTGTATTTTTATTCATTCTTGATATATAATTTGATTTTGAACATTTTATATATGAAGTTCTTTATATTTAATTATCTTTTATTATGCACTTTTATAATTACTTTAGCAGATATATATCTTTGTTCCTTAATAAATTTTTTACGATAGTATAATTCAAAGAATATTTTTTAAAAGTATAATTTTAACATGAATGACAAAAGCAGTTTTCATTATTCTCTGTCTATTTTAAAAAAGAAAACATAAAAAGATTTTAAGATATATATTTCTTAAGCATAAATTTAAAAATGATTTGAGATATCTATTGACATAATTTATAAAAAATAATAGTTTGTTCAGTATACATAAAATTAGCAATAAGTTGTACAAATATAATAGACAAACACTAATACTGTTTTTAAAATGTATGAGAAATTAATTCTACTTAACTGAAAAAAGTAATGTATTAAATATAACATCACATTAAAATATATATAATTATATAATTATATCAATTAATATAATTTAAATATTAATTAATTAATTAATATCAATAATTATAGTATATAATTATATCAACTATAAAAATTGGTCCTTGAACTTTACTTAAATTATACATATATAGATTTCTAAGATTTAATTAGTTTATTGTTTAATTTTATTTAAGAAAAGCTTAAATATATTGTAATGTAGTGTGTATATATATACACACACACATATATACATTTATTCCTAATATTATATATACTGAAATAAAAATACAAGAAATTAAAATATAATGGAAAAATAATATACATTACATATATATACGCAGTAATTTAGTTATAAAAGATTATATTTTACAGTTTTTTTTCTTCATAAAATAATACATATCTTTATAGAAAACCTGGGAATCAATATATGCATTATATGGAAAATATGTCTATAAATTATAAACCTAATCGTCAATTCTCTTTTTTAAAGTAATTTTATAATAAGAATATACAATTAAAAATTAAGTAAATAATGAATTGCTAAATCTTGCTAGTTTTTCTAAGAGACATAAAGCATTTAACTGAACATTTTAATTCAACATATAATTTACAGTGATATGAATAAGAAAATCTGATCATAATGATTATACCATTATAATGACATAAAGATAATATATAGGTTTTCATTCATTTTCATTTATACTTTTTGATTTCTTCTTCTTTTTTTTCTTTACTGGCTCTTCAGTTTCTTCTTGTACTCCATTTTCGACAAATCCGTTTTCCTTTCCATTCTCTAAAACCTCACTTTTTCTTTTTTTATCTTTCTTCTTTTTCTTTTTAGACGATTCTTGTTCCATACTTGCTATCACTTGTGCAGCTTCTTCTAAAGCTTCTTTCATTACATCTATATTCTTCTTAGGTACTTCTCCAGTTTCATAAAATTTCAATCTATCCTCTACTTGTTGTCGTAATTTTTCACCAAATACTTTAGTTGGTGTATCAGTAAAGCAATCAATTCTTGATGCTATGGAACATTTATTCGCAAGATATCTTGAAATTCTACCCTTATTTTTTGTACCCGCACGACCAATAAAAGTTGAATGGAATAACAGACCATATTTTGGAGTGTTACCTCTAGTTTTTAAAGCCCTAAATAAAGCCTTTTCCGCCCCCAATATTTGTACAGTAGAGGCAGGATATTTGGCTAAGTTTGTAAGAGATCCAGCATGTGCTATTAATCTGGCTCCTACTTGGTCACCTATTAATGTAGCTAAATTTGGTGCAACTCCTGCCATTTTAGAACTTAAATATTCTGCTAATTGTTTTCTATAGTCAGCCAAAGCAATAACACGTGCTGCAAACATTTCGATATTAAGAAGATCAACAGGACTGATATCCATACCCATAGATGATTTGGATGCATCAATAATTGCTTGAGCTTTGGCACTGTCCATAACAATTTCTTCCAAAGCTTCTAACTTTTCATTTGTAAGTTCTTTTCTGTTTTTTATTAATTTTGCAACTTTGGCATACATGTAATTCTCAGGAACTATTTTTACAAGCTCTGGAAAATGATAACTATACCATTCCCTGTAAGTAATACATATGTAATTAATAAACTTTGAAAGTATAATGGGATACCTTATATGTTACGAATGTAGAAATTAAGTTGACTTATTCTCTTTTTAAATAATTACCTTATTCGCATACTAAATGTATTGACATCTTTGTCCAATTGGTCTAACAGAGCTATGCTTTGTATAATCATATTATCCACGCGATTGACATTGAATTTAACTTTAGCTCTAGAATAACTATGACCAAGTCCAAGTTGTGCAATTCCAGAACTTTTAGAAGTAAAACCTTTCACTAATTTATGAAAATGAAACCTTATTCCTCTAATAATTTCTGGAACGACACCAATATGATCACACTTTATATCTAATGCTTCAGTAATGCTAGCTCCAAGTTTTGGATCCGACACTCCAAGCACACATTTGTTTTTCTTTCCAGATTTTGGTATACATGAGTCTATAAATAACTGTAAATCTTCTGGAACAATTCCTTCAGAAACACTATTTATATTTTCTAAAGCTGCTAAAGCAGTTTTAAAAGGTGAAAATCCAACTAGTTTCACAACTGAATTAAAACGAGAAAAATCTGTGACAGATGCTTCAACTTGAGGCAGTAACATTCCTACCTCTTCAAATTCCTTGACAGAAAAAATGGCATAGCCAGCAGCGTGCTCAAATAAAATAAAAAGCTTCGACTGAAACAAAAAAGTTTTATGTACAGTTAAAATTACAAAATATATATATATATATATAAATTGTTCAAAACAGAGCTCCACAATTGATAGAATTATAGGTGAAAGATTAATAAAACATTTTATATTTTATTATTTAAATATTTTGTAATAAATATATTAAAAAAGAACTGAATTCATATGTGAAGAAAATCTATTATACAAGTGTATTTATACAAATATCTGTTATAAAGATGGCATGTTTAATAGTTTATGTTATATAGTTTACATATGTTATATATTCTTATAATATAAAAACTAAAAACACACAATTTATTGAAGAAACTTCAAGAGTTTCTATATCTCTGTAATCTCTTAAGTAAATTTTTTTATCACATTTGTATCAAATATCTATCAAAACTTATTGTTTTTTTATGATTTATAATTTTTAATATAAATATTATGAAGATTTACTTTAGTTTTATTAACAACAAATTTCGAATACATTTATTACGTTCAGTAACTACATTAAACTTAAAATATTGTTTCGTAAAAAGTACAAATAATTTTGAAAAAGTATATTAATTATTAAAATTAATTTAAGGACGTAATTAAAACATTAACTTACCATGATTTTCTTAAGTTATATTCTATCACTATTTCTATATAACCTCTACACGAAGCGAGCATACATTGAGTTAGAAAACGACCATGTGTTCCGGAAATAATACGAAGGGAAGTATGGAGTTTTTAATACTTCCTGAGATTCAAACGTTTGCCGAATGTTCCATACATGTATACATTTTTTAAGTCGCTAATTAAAATTAAATAATAGTTGCTTTTACCTAATACATTCTTAAAAAGCACAATCAAATAGAATTATATTTTGGAATTTTTCTTGTATACATTTCTATCCATAATTACGTTCAGCAACATATATTTAAGTGTTCTCTTTTATGTTATGTATGGAAGTGAATGTCTGTATTTTTGTTTCTGATATTTAGGTTCCATTTAAATAAGTTTTTAACTAGCGTTTAACTAATAGTTAAAAATATAAAAATTTATACTAATATTGAAAATAAGTATATTATAAATCGATTATTAAGGACAATAATAGTTTTCTAAAATGTAATTGAATGGTTTATTGTTTGCAGGTTATGTTTAGTTTACATTATTTAGTATATATATTTTTCATAAATTTCTTTTTCTTTTAAGAATGGAATCTCGGACAGAGTTTAAAATAAAATCTCCGCCAACTGATGCGATTTCAGCAGTGGAATTTGGACCTAATTCAACACAATTCCTTCTTGTTTCCTCTTGGGACAATACAGTGCGGTTGTATGACATTCATGCAAATACTATGAGATTAAAATATAATCATGATTTGCCAGTTTTAGATGTTGCATTTCAGGTAATTACATATTTATCATATATCCTTGTGCTTTATAAATTTTTATATATTCATAAGATAAACATGTTGGAAAGTATTGTAGTATTAGATATAACATATCTAACGATATGTTATATTTGTATATTTGAAGCAAAAAGGAGAATTGGATAAAATATAATATTTAAAATACAAAGATACACAACAAATTGAAAGTATTTATATGATAAGAAAAATGTATGCGGGAATAAAAGAAGAAAATTTTATATATTTAAATATATTATGCATTATATTTCACATTGAATATTTCTCAATTATTATAAAAATTTTTATTTTTAAAACTAGCACAATAAAGAATGTTTCTTTAACAGGATGCTGTTCATGCTTATAGTGGTGGTTTAGGAAATACATTAAAGATGTATGATATCAATAGTAATACTGGTACTGATACTTTTATATCTTTATCTTTATTCATGTTCAATATAATGTAGAAAAATCATAATAAAAATTCCCTTATAGAATCAGTTATGGGAACACATGATAAACCAATTAGGAAAATTGAATATTGTGCTGCAGTAAATGCAATATTAACTGGTGGGTGGGATGCAGCAGTGAAACTTTGGGATCCCAGAACACCCACTTGTGTAGGTAGTTATTTACAACCTGATGTCGTTCTTGCCTTGTCTGTATGCGGAGATAAATTTGTAGTAGGTACAGCTAAACGCAAAGTTTGTATTTGGGATCTGAGAAATATGGCTGGTATGTTTCAAAGACGTGAAAGCAGTTTGAAGTATCAGACACGTTGTATTAAAGGTTTTCCTAATGAACAGGTAGGTTTGATACTTGAAAAAATAAATAAATTTATAGATTGTATAAATACTGTTTTGATTTGATTTAATTTAATATTAATATTAAATTTTATATATGTTTAATTCTTAATAACTTTTAGGGATATGTTCTTAGTAGTATAGAGGGCCGTGTTGCTGTTGAATATCTTGATACAACACCAGAAGCACAGAAAAAGAAATATGCTTTTAAATGTCATAGGATAAAGGAAAACAATGTGGAGCACATATATCCAGTGAATGCTATTAGTTTTCATTCAACTTATAATACATTTGCAACTGGTGGTTCAGATGGTTATGTGAATATTTGGGATGGTTTTAACAAAAAACGTTTATGTCAGTTTCACAGATATAATGCTGGTGTTGCTGCACTTAGTTTTAGCCATGATGGTTCTGTGCTTGCCATAGGAGTATCGTATTTGAATGAAGCTGAAATTCCACCAGGTGGAAATGATGAGAGAGAAATTTATATAAGATATGTGAATGACCAAGAAACTAAACCGAAATAATATCGTGTTATTGTACAAAGTTTTTTACAGGAAAAATAGATTAAAGATTTTTTAATTATATTCTGCTTTATTAAAGCAGTAAAAACTGGATGTTAAAGCTTTTTCACAGAAATTAATAATCATTTGTAATATATATAATAACAGTGTTCTATTTTACATTTTTATATCTTAAACAATTGACTGATAATTAGAAGCAAAATCTACAAACGAGGTAATATCTTTTCAGAATTACGAGACTAGTCAAATTTTAATAAAATATTTTTTTGTAAACATTATTTCGTTTATTTAAGATAATAATAGACTTATTCAACAGTATTTTACATATTAAATATTTGTAAATTTTATTGTTCATTTCATCATCTATTATATTATTCTTTTCCTTCTTATTATTAATAATAATTATTACTAATAGTACTAGAAAAATAGTATGCATTTTATTATTTTATTTTTAAATGAATGCATATTTAATACTTAAAACATAACTCATGTAGTAAGTTTATTAAGTGTTTGAGTAAAGCGTTTTATTCAAATTATAATATATTTTAATAAAAATGAAATATTATATATTATAGTATCCAATATATCTATTACAGAAGTATTAATTAACGCATAATTATGTTAAACAATTTAATGGAAAATCTACTTAAAGAAAAACGTAGTTCTTAAACTGACTTTATTAAGCCACTAAGATTAAATCAAACAATAGTGTTTACATAGTATTAAAATAAGTTGGAGCAATATAAACTTACAAGATAATTATAAACCATTTTATAAAAGAGACATAAGGTACAAATAATTTTTCTATTAATTTGCTCCTTTATAAATAATTGTGCTATTTATTAATACATATACGTATATATTGCACATTATATTTATGAAATTATTGTCAGAATTCGGTTGATGTTAATAGAATGCTGCAATACTATACAAAAATTTAGTATGTATTACTATTTAGTTAATAGAGTCATCATTCATTTACTATTACATTAACGATTGTACGTATTACACATATCTGTAGTTTAATGCGAAAAAATGTAGATGTTTGTTGTATTTCTTAAAGTTATTTGTATAATTGTTGAAATTGGGAAAAGATACATTTATTCTTTTTATTATAGATAAAAGAACAAACTTGTTAGGGCAATTGCATTGACACAATTTATCTCATGCAGATATAATACTCATATTGCAAATAAACTAAATGTTAATACTTGCGTAATATATGATTTCATTTTTTTAGTGATTTATGGTATATACCTATATGAGACATGCATTTTTAGTAGTTTAACAGTTTTTATAACACTTCAGTTAACAATATCTACATTAACAATTTGTACTAGCATCTTCTGTTTTTTGAATATGTTCTTTGATATATTTTACAATTCTTTTACATGATCATAAATATATATGTGTACATAAGATATTTGACAGATTTCTGTACAAACTCTATTAGTACATAACTGTTATTAACAATAGAATATTATAACAAAGTTTGAGCGCGAATCTACCACAAGTTCTGTATTTCAAAGAGCTGTTTAGCAGATAAAAATATATTTACTTGTTTTTTCTAATTAGATGCCCTATGTTAATATATAATTAGCTACTTTTGTTGCTTTTTATGTTTTTGATGAAGTATTTTGAGAAATTATGAGTTTTCTTAACGCATCACGGATTGAATCATGTGTTGCAAAACTAATTCCTACAGCAATTGGGCCTTTCACCCAATTCATGCTCAATCCTTTATAGAAGGCCATTATACCTTCTTCTCTGAAAATGATAAAAGATCATATATAAAACATTTTTGTTTACAATGCAACCAAATTTACTTATTTATGCAACAATTTTTATTACTTTATACAGATATCAGTTTACTATATTTGTAAACGTATATTCTATATTTTAAATAACACAAATATCACACTTATAATTGCAATTCTTATGACATTATATTAGAATTCAATTTGTTGTTAGTAATTTTTAGGCGAAACTAAAAATTATGTAAGAGCAACAATCTTAAACTCACTTGTAAATTTTTGTGACAGTTGAGGTAATTGTGTGATAATGCTGGCTGTTCATCGGGCCATGGATTGCTGAGGTCTGCATTCTTCTCCGTACGATGTCCAAAGGGTAGCTGCTAGTCTGAGCAACCATTCCAGCAATGGCGCCGCAAATCAGTGATGTCGAGAAGCCAGGAATAGCCACCGTGTGCACTGTTCATCGACACGTAGCCATCATCGAACATGAAGCACGTACTTGAAAAACACCGCCATCGGACTTGTCTCGACAAGCGTCGCTATTAAAGTAAGTACTGTCCCAATATCGGGAAACAGCCCCGATGTGCCCCACGGGTACCCTGCTTTACGATCATACACGAGCCACTCTCGTTCGTATAAATCACGATTTTTTTTCTGCGTGTAAGCACTGTCACGGCGTAGAATATGACTGTAAAAGAATTGACTTACCATTTAATAAGTTCCTGAGTAGATCATAGGTGAAGAAACTGCAACCAGCATAAGGAATGACACCAAGTAACGTTGCAGTAAAGCCACGGTAATAGGCCAATATTCCTTCCTCCACGTAAATGCGTACAAAAATTTGTCGCAATGTTTTATATTCAGCCTTTTGTGTCACAGCCATTCTTGCTCTCATCAAATCCAGGGGGTAAGTTGTGCCTTGTGATGTTATACCCGCTAATGAACCAGCAAGAAAGTTTAGTCCAGGTTTTTCTCTATAAAGAACAAAAAAGTTTTTGTATATGTCATTGCAAATATATTACTAATAAAATTTAGCATAGTTGCAACATTTGCAAAAGATTTGTAGATTAGTTTAAAATATTAATTATATTTAAAAATATGACATTAAGCACTATGTGGTTATATTATATTCTATACATATATTTATGTTGTTTTAATGTAGTTATAATTTTTCTATGTTTTACCTTTCTGACCCATTTATTCCCAGAATCCTTTTCCATTGTTCGTGGGCTGTGAATTGAACAGCAGAATATGGAACTATTCTGACCATAGTTGCACTATTCCCACGCCATAAACTTAATAAACCTTCTGTTTTACGAGTATTTATTAAAAATCTAGCCGCCGCTTTTGCCGAAAATGGTTGATTTGAGATTTGGAAGTTTATTTTTGTGCGATCTAGAGGTGCTATTGTCGTTTTTGCTAATGCTCCTGCAATAGCACCTGATACCAAGCTTGTCCATACTCTTTGTGTATTTGATATACCATCGCTCCCAACCTTTTTTTCTTGTTTCTTCTGAAATACACAATTTAATGTTGTGTATGATATAGCTGAATATCAGATTTTCCACTGACTGAAATCAGATATGCAATGAAATGCAAATTTGTAAAATATAATTGAATTGGAATATAATTTAATATATTCATTGGATTTTAGTTGAAATTTTATATGCAATATACAACAAATTTTATATTTTATAATTTTGAACTGATTTCAATATAATAAACCAAATAAAAATTCAGATAAGTATTTTATTTTATATCCAATATAAAATGCTATACGTGTATGTATAATCTTTACATAAATACTCAACAAATTATTTTATTACTTACTGTTGTATGTACATCTTGTTTTTCCATTGAAAGGGATGATGGACTTTGTAACACTTGCTTTGTTGAGTTTGACAAAACAGACATTTATATTCCTTCAATAACTGTTTGGCTATAGTTGATAGAACAAATTTCTTAAGTACATTCCCTTATAATGTGGATGATTTTACTTGCTTTATTAAGGGGTATTTCTGCAGAATCTTCTGTAAAAAGACAGAGTCTTTTATAAAAATTATGTAATTGTGTACACATATTTAAAGTAAAGAAATAAAAAATGTGACCTATGGATATATATTGAATACAAGATTTACTTTTGTTATTTTTATCAAAAGAAACTTAATTGAATTAATTAATTATTTTGATATTGTAACTATATTGTAATTATATTTTACTATTGATAATATAACACATTAAAATTAATTTTATTATCTGTAATAGTTATATAGTCATATTTTAGATAACTCTGCATTTAAATACCTAAACGAAAGTTACATGTACATCTATATCTGTACAAGAGATTGAGAATATAAATATAGATATACAATACATATATTATATATTTAATATTTATAATTCAACGTGGTTAGGTACTTTATAAGTAGATTATATTCTATTCACATATTTATCCTTTTGTTGAACGTACAAAGACTCAGTAAGAGAAAGCCTTGTGTTACCTTTTAAACCTTACGTAACTGGTGTATCTACTGAAACTGTTTTTCATAAATAAATTTATTATTTTTCAAAGTGAATAATAAAAATATTTTGTTATTTTTATATAGAGGTAAATCTTTACATTCATGATATTAAAAGCAATATATACAAAAAATTTAAATTAATATAAAAAAGTTAATATTTTTTTAGTCTCAGCAATTAATATATTGTATTACATACATAGATCTTGTACATACATCTTGTACAAGTAAATAGAAATTATTAATTATATAAAATGCAATTTGATATTATAAATTTAACAAATCTCTGCAAATTAATCTTAAATATATATTTATCATTTAATTACACACAATATTTTTTAAGTTTTATCAAAATAGTAAATAAAATTTATGATATTTGAAAACTAATTTATATTTTTTTGTATTGTTTAAACAAATATTTATATATAATTCAATAGGCGAGTATAATTTTTATTACCATTACAATTCTTATCTTTTTATTCATTAATTTTCATATTTAAACAATTTGTTAATTAAATACTTCATTGTAGCAAATATTTAATTATCTTGTATTACAAATTAAATTTTTTCTACTCTAATGATCGTACCTATAATTAATGATACTTATCTTACCTAATTATAATTTACTACCTATACATACATCAAAGAAACAATGAACTTACGTAATGTGTATTATTACTAAATTATTAAATAAACTATTTGAATACCGTCATAGTCAATTACGAAAAGTGATTCTACTGTACAACTATTATACCGTAATATGTATAATTTATATACGTGCGAAAATACGTTATTGTGACTTTTAATTGGACGGATGAATTGACATGTTAAAGTAAACATTTAATTAATTAAATTTATTGCATTTATCTTTTTAAATAATTACATGCAAATAATGGGCGAGGTGAGGTGTTATTTTTAAGTTCTACATCTGTACCTTTAAACGAATTTGAATTCCTTTAAAGGCATTTCCCACCGTAATCGATATTATGTTACTTTATAAATATGCAAAGTATAAAATAAGTACTATCTGACAAACTTATATATAATAAAGTAAGAATATAAACAATAAAACTGTTATACGTTACTTTTTTCAGTTGTGTAAAAAAAACAGTCGAGTGATTTGTCAAAGATTCTGTTTCTTGAAAAAATAATGAACGCGAACGGAACATTCAACATCGATTAAAGTACTTCACATTATTAAATAAATATTACAAAAGTTTGAAGTAAATACTACTGCAATGGTTTTATACGCGCAACTGATATCAAACTGTAGATACATCATAATATCGCCTTTATTAAATACATACGTACGTAATGCACACTAACATAACGTATTCACATATGCACAAGTCTTATAGAGTCCTCTGATTAAGAATGGAACAATATTTTTACGTGTGACGATGTGACCTTTCGATATATTCGGTTCATCTTTGTAGATGGCGGTATAAAACAATGTGAATATGTATTCAGAAATTTAAATTCTTATCATTTAAAGCATTTACACACTTGAATACATATATGTATACATACATATTTTCTTGTTAGTCCTTGCAGAATTATTAAGTTTATCACAAAGTATGTAAAACTAGATTTAGATAATGAAGGTTCACATGTGTATAAATTGCGACTGGATTTAATACAGCTGTGTGCGTAAAAACATATGTTTATGTACGTACATTCGTCAATATTTGTCACTAATATATCAAAGTATGTTAACTACCTCATTTATATCATTATTTTGAAAAGTTTTGTCTCACTAAATAAATTTTAATGTCAATAATAAAAGTAATACCAAACGTTAAATTTAGATTTATGTTATAAACGTAATTACATAATTTACATTGGAAAAGTCATCAATTTTAAATATCTAATTGCAAAGTTTGAAGTGTCTTATACACTCTTTAGTTGAAAAGTTTAATCTGAAAGAACATTGAATATAAAGGTATAGAGAGAAAACAACGTTGCTCAAGTAGAAACCTGTTATATGCATTTTCTTTATACGTACGTTGGCGACCTCTAAGCACTTTATATAAAGAGGTAATGTCTGCACTCTCTATTGATATCTATTTTTCAAATTTATAATAAAGTTATTAAATGTTATCAAAATGAAATAATTTATTTCTATAAAATTATATAACAAACATAATAATGTCTATCTTAATCATTTTTTAAAAGTTTAAACATATGCATAATCAAGGAATATTACTTTTATTACGAAAACGTAATATTAGAGAAAATTAAATTTATCATAAGCATTTTTATATTAAATTCGAAATGTAAATTTTGGATATTTACATTAATATAATACTACAACGTAAATACTAACTTTATTTTGATTTATATTCTTTAGTTCCAAATATCATCGTATTAGCGCCATGTCGTATAAAGTTTCAGCGGGAGTTTATCGGTTAGGATAAATTATTGTTTATTTGTAAATTATTTTAATATCTTGAAAAGTTTATTTGTGCAGAAAGCAATGTATTTTCTTTCAACAGAAAATCATCCACTGTTTATTCGATACTACATGGGTATTGGTGAGTTATTTTGTTTATCTGTGCGTTTATACATTTGTTTCCCCTTGACCTTACATTAGTATTAGGATTACTAACGTATTAACGTCTTTCTTTTTTAATTACGTAGAATCAAAAGTTATTTATACAATAAATTTCAGATAGTGTTTGTATTAATATATAGGTTATTTATTTATTATGAATTGAACATTACAAGCAATAGATCATTTAAATATTAAAAGAAAGTAAAATATATCAAATGTATTTCTAAATTATTTGTCCTTTAATATTAAATAGATGTTACAGATTATATAAAAACATTTTACACGTTATATTATGAATGTACTGCCAGTTTCAAATAAATGAATTCTTACTGAATACCAATTCTTACTGAAACTTTCATATTATTAGTTATAAAGTAACATGTGTGAACAACAATAGTTTTTAAAAAGAAGAATATAAATAGTAATTTTCTATAATAGTATGAAATGATAAAATTCTTCGTAATACAATGTGACTCTGACAATGGATTAGCTTAAAAGGGTTAAATATTTCGTAAATGAATGGTTATTTCTAAAATGATAAGAAGGAATTATTATTTTCGATGTAATTTCCGATTTCCGGTCAATTATGTGGTCAAAGACCATTTATATGTTAGCTAGTGTCAATGATCTTGACGACCTAGGCTCTTCAAGTTTCAATAATATCTAAATTATGATGAATTAGATTAATTTCACTACTTTTGAATTAAGTTCATTGAATTAGCCAATTTTAAGTATTGGAAAATAAAGCAAAGACAAAATATAATTTTACATTGAAATAAACTGCCCTAAAATATGAAAAGGAATAATAAATTACATTAAAGACTTCAAAATATCAAGACATTTACTAAAGAAAATTTAAAAATTATTTTGAGAAAATATGTAAAATAATACAAAATGGAGCGAAAAGGAATTAATTTGTACACTAATGGTTCAGTTTGTTTGTTGTTTCGAAAATTTCGGTATTCTGTCGTATTTAAGTAAGATCAATGTTTCACGTAGAGGAATAGGTTAGAAAATAGAGAATAGAGAATAGAGAAAGATACCACGGTAGATGTTACGTCGTTGACGAGCTTCAAAGATCCGGTCTGTTATCATTGGAATTTTAAAAGGCCGCCTCCTCGTCAACTTGGATTTATTCGAATTAAAACCCTGCAGGGCCGCACGCCGTCTGTCTACCTGATAATGTTTTCTCCTTGTGGGCAGGAGCGGCCACTACGTTTTTCATCTTTGCTTGGAAATCAAATTTTGAAAGAGATTCTAATACTCGAATTTTATAAATTAATACAGAACTATTGAATTTATCATCTAACGGGGAAACACGTCATATTATTTTTCGATAGAAATTATATTAAATGAACAGTTTAGTATAAACTCTAACCTCATTCTTTTGGGTACGATACACGCAACACTTGATAATTTACAACAACGTTGAGAAATATCGAAATTCCCTATAATTAAAAGATTTCTCAAAATTATAAAGAGATACTTACAACACGCTTCGAAACAAATCACCCATTGTTGACACAATTTAACGAAGATTTAAACTCGTTAGCCTTCTGGTTTCTGAACGACTAATCTCGACGATGTTTTTGTGTTTTCATTGGTACTGGTAATAAATACCCAAGGAAACGCGATTGTAAAGCGTTAGATATGTTATCAGTTAGCGGACTTGCCAGAGATAGGCATTTATAGTGTTCTGTAGTCGACTACCAACATTGAAATTGCATTATAGAAGTTGGATCAGCCATTTAAAGCCGTACAAACCCGTAGCAACCACTGACGATTGATTTCCAATGAGAACACGCGTAGAGTTAAAGGAAATGGAAACAGGCATTACACAAACGTTCGGAGCGT
Organism: Bombus pascuorum; assembly: GCF_905332965.1. Classification (NCBI taxonomy): domain Eukaryota; kingdom Metazoa; phylum Arthropoda; class Insecta; order Hymenoptera; family Apidae; genus Bombus; species Bombus pascuorum. Next base: position 6,452,073 of record NC_083496.1, on the reverse strand, counting down.
AGTAAGATTGATTCCATAATTATGGAAAATTTACAGAAGTTTTATCAAGAAAAATGAAACACTGAGACGAAGAGATTTTAAGAAATATTTGTTTACCATTAATACGTCTGTAAATTTAACACAATAGAAGTTCTACTTCTGTTTTAATATACTAATAACCTTTATTAATTACATTTGTTTTATGTATAGCAAGTCGAGTAGCGATTGAATCTAAATCTAATTTTAGCAAGTCTATCAAATTCGTGAAAAAAAAGGAAACACTTTTAACTCTTGCAATTTGAATAATCACTGTTCTTATCTAATTCACTTAGCTGCAGAAAAAATTTCTCTTCAATTTCTTATATGTACTTTCCATGAACTTTTATATCAAGCTTTATATTTTTACATTACGATAATATTCTTATCTTTGCTGCAACGAAAACATCCGTGATTAACGAAGCAATGATAAAAGTCTTGTAATATACCACTGATAGTTTTACAGTCGCTTTTGTTTCTCAATAATGTCGCAACAAGTCTCAAGATATATCTATCGAAAATAAAGGCCAAAGTTAAAAGTTAGGAAAATCTCGCATACTTTCATCACTCCTCACCTATACGTCTTTCATCAACGTTAAATCTTTTTTCTAACCACTTTCTTCAGATCTATAGGCTTAATTCCATAAAATTTTGCCCCAATTCTTCGTGCTTCCTATAACTCTACGTTACTCTATACTCTTCCCATTACGAGTCTGTCTACCGCAATAAGATAATAAATACATACAATAAAAGCATTTGTAATTTATGAAACAACGATAAATATTTCCACATGACTTCACCGATAGTTTCACAATAAATTTCTCGATATCTTCTTTGTTATATAAGAAGTGTAATAAAAGTCTAGGAAAATTTTCCACGTTTCCACGTACTCGTTACATTGCTTTTTTTCCTCGTATTAAATTCTTCTCTGGCCGAGTCCTCTCCCGCCTCATCTCGCATTCATTATTTCCGTTCTAGTTCGTAGGGCAAGAACATTGGTTCGCGTTTCGAAAAATCCTATTTTTCTCGAACGATGGATTTCCCCGAATGGTCAGAGGACGTGGGGCACCTTTTCGAGCGTATCCTTACCTGGTGGTTCGGTGTCTACGCTGGACTTTGCTTTATGCGGACACTTTATGCCCCCGATTGCGAACGACACCGGAACGCTCTCAAGTCCTCGGCACCGATCGGGGATCCTTTTCCGATCGCAAAACAACGAGAGCGGTTTTAATTTAAGGTTCCGAGAAGGCCGGGAACTGCGTTTCCTTTATTGGGCTCTACGAGCTGGCGGCACGTTTTAATAATCGTGTTCTAGACGACGAGCATTCTCGTAAACCAGATCCGTTTTTATGCATGAATCTTATCGGCTCCTCGGGCCAGTTGACTCACGGTGGACTCGTCTTCTGCACGTGGAATGTTCATCGGCTGATTGAAAATTTAAATCGAACACCGGACAGATATCGACCGTTCATCCTACGAAAATCTAAACGAATAAACGTACCACCGTTCTTCGAGGAATCTCGGCTGTGGATGCTTCAGTGCTGGCTCTGGGGCTTTGCAAGATCGAGCATGAAATTTAATTGATCATTTTTTAATGTGGGAATTTAGATAATTCAGCGGGAGTTTGTAAAAGGCTTAGTTTCGAGGAGTTTCTTTTCTTCTTCAAGGCAATGCTATTTAGGGGAATTTTGAAAGAGATGAAATCGTTTTTAAAAATGTCTCCCACTTAATTCGCTTAATTTATTCTTATGCAGCGAATGATTCTATGAAAATTATGGAGATAGGTAATTATCGTGATATCACAAATTTATAGACAGCCGAGGAGATACGTAAATAAGATTGCGATTCGCTTGTTACGAATGAAAACAATTGTGACAAATTGTTTTAGCGAGTCGACGTTATTAAATCTTATTTTACGAGGATTCTCAAATAACAGAGAGATACGGTAGTTTTTATGACGACGGAAGAACTGATTATTCTTATCAGAAATTAAAATGTTCACTTCCAGCGAAATTGTTTAGAGGAATGACGTAAAATTCACAGATTATAATGACACATAACGTACAACAAAACGCATTGCGCATATAACAGATAACTTGAGAAATAAATGACCAGTCTTCTCTTGCACAATTATTTATTCATAACATTAACGTTGCACGTTGTAGATTACAAACTTTCGTTTTTCATAATTTCATAATTTTGGGGACCAGACGACTTGTAATTAACAGTTAATTTAATCGTTTCTGCTTTCGAAAATTACAAGCTACGTCGGCACTCTATTTGTAAAATATGTAATATAAAATTCATAAGCTACAACTTGCAATTTGTAATATTATTACATGGTTGGTTAATTATCGTGCAACGATATTTTCCATATTCCGTGTTCTGATATTCATCTTTACGTTTATTATTTATATTACGTGTATTAAGGGTTTTTATCATCTATTTTTGAACATGTGATGACACATAGATAATGAATTTCTTAAGGAGATAAAATCTGACAATATTTACTCAAGGATTGTCAAAGATTGTTAGCGTTTGGAATTTTTGCATTAGTTACACAAGGAACGATTAAGTGATATTTCGTATTTTTGTGATACACAAGATTTACGATCGTATCGTATAAAAAGATAATTATAAACGCTTCACAAGGTGATAACGATCTGTTTAATATTTAGTAGATACTGTATCACTTTTTTATTTCAAAAAGTACTATAAAGTACTATACAGTAGTGTTTAAATTGCTACTATGATAATAATAATCGCGAAAATAATACAAAGCTAGCTGCATACGTGCAACTACGCGAAATATGAATTTTATTCGTTTATATTTAAGATTCTATCATTTAACGAAGAATTTTTCTATCCACATATACAGGCTGTCCGAAGAGATCGGAAGGGAACTTATTAACGAGGTCAAGTAGATAAAAACATGTTCATCTAATCTTATATCCAAATTGTTTTGTGTACTTTACTTTATCATTTTCTGACAATTTCTAAGTTTTTAATAACAACACCTTTTTTCAACAACGAATTGTAAATTTTTTATCGAGTAAAAACGTAATTCTTTCTCGTTTTGTTTTACCTTTTTTTCGTTAAATTTATGATAGGAGCATATTTACACCATGGTCGACGTGCATACTCGTCGTTGCTGAAAGGTACCCTGTAAGGTATCTTCGAAACAAACTCCTCAGTTAACAGGATAGCAGTAAATACACCTGTGTCTGTCTGCTGCGATTCTGCGTAAGAGCGAGTCGTAAGGACAACTTTCCCGCAAATCTTTGAACGCTTATAACCCTTTCATTAAGCATTTTCGGACACGAGCTTCTATCAACTTCTTATTTCCCTTTACTCGACCCTAACGATACGCAGCGTATGCTTTGTCCGGACGTCTTCGGACACCCTGTATAATACGTCCGCACGCTTTGAGCGTTTCATCTTTCATAAAAATTGATCGTTAAATCGTTGATTTCTCTACCGAATCCGATGAAACGACCTGTACTCGCTTTTGGCGGACACGTTTGGTTAAAACGTACATGTGCGCTACGTAGCTCTGTTGTATGTGTGTGTGGTCAGGGGTCAGAAGTCAAGACACGAAGCGAGATGGAGGTCGAAAACAATTTAATGACTGGAAATGGCGGTCTCGGGAAGATTAGCACTGCAAACGTGGATGGTGAAACGACGAAAGTAGAGACAAATACAATGCCGAGAAATATCGGCAATCGGTGCGGTCTCATTTGGTCTTTAAACGTTCCGTAAAAAGAGCTGGACACGATTTACGTTTGATTATAGCCTTGACTCGGGTCAAAAGTCGGTACGAAATGACTATCGATACGAGATGGGAGCGACCAACTCTGGAGATTATAGGTAATGACTAATAATATACTTCCAATTTACGATGGAATCGTCTGTTCTTCTTGCAAAGGGCGTTGAAACGCACGATAACGCTCCCTTCTGACCGACATATAAGATTCAACAGTTAATAATTCACGGCTGATAAGCCGTGTTCACCTGTGATTGATACTCGAGGCTGGTTCTTGCGTAATTTTATCTTTACAAGAAGTGGCTTAAAAGTTCAATGCACGATCAATTGAAATTGGTCGCACTCCGTGTGTCGTAATTAAATAATTTCTGGTTGTATCTGTTCTGTGTCACTTTGATATTATATTCACTACGTATCTAATTAGAGACCTATCTATCTATCGGTCGTATATTTATTTAGATAGTAATTTAAATCGTTAATAAATTAAATTGTTTACAAATTAAATAGAAAATCCAAGCTTATCGCTAATTCTGTAAATCTTTATGTTATACATTATTTTCATACATAATTTATTTTATGAATTTTCCGTGTACATTAAAATGGAATATTTATGCGATGCAATGACTTTTTGTATCGCAACGCGAACCATGTACTGTTGTACGGGTACAAACCTTTTCTCGAACCAATGGAATTCGAAAGCGGGACGAAGACAGGATATACATTTTGCTAATTCAATCGTTGCTCGTGTATTTCCATTGATATCGATGTCACGCGGTTTTGCATAAAATATCGATTTATATTCAATTCGTTACTCGCTAGTCGAACCGAGTCGATTGGGCCAAAGTAATTGATGCCTGCCATTTTCATTATTTCTTTTTCATTTTCTCTGCTTGCAGCTAGTGTAAATACGTGCGTGGATATATGCGTGTCCGAAGTTTCTGTTGAACATCGTGCGTATAACTTTAACGAGAAAGACGAACATCCTAACGCGATGTCGAGTGAAAATATGATTTTACGAATTTCAATCTCTCTCTCTCTCTCGTTTGTTCATTATTATTTTGTTAGAAAAAAAAAAGAAAAACAGCGAAAGGTTATATCTTATCTTAGTTAAATCCATCTACATACTCGTGCAAAGGTTTTTACACCTCACTTTGCTTAAGAGTTAAAAATGATATTAATCATGTTGCTTTTCGATTTTCATATCATTCATTTGCAACTATCTCGATACTTACGAATCAAGCTGTACGTGCCACTATCAAGACAGGGGGAGCTGACATTCGGATAAATGAATTCAATTAGCAAAAGTTCATTTAATCGAGCGTTAAAACCAAAGCTTCGTACAAATGAATACATCGACCATTGTTCGACCGGATCGACTGTATAAACTGCATGTCCCCGGATAAGTCGCGACACGCAGCCAAATGGAGTTCTCAATGTGACAAAACACTCGAAATAGAACGTCTCTTTCGTTCGTGATTAATTCGATATAAAAATGTGTCTTATCCTTTACGCGAGGACAATGCGAAACTTGGTAGGCGACTTTGACTGAGTCGGTCACTCGTACCGTTTCTGGTCGTACGGCCGATCGATTCGCATCGATCGGATTGATTCATCGTCCGGTCCGGAACGGGACAGGGACGGCGCGAAATCGTCGTTGCCGCCGTCCCCGTCCTCCTTCTTGATCCTATATTCCAAGATGGCCGCCAGTTTGTGCGCGCGAGCGAGCGGAGGCTGCGGTGCAAAAAAGGACGAGCGTAATAACGTAGTATCGTTAATGGCTGGGCAATTTCAACGTGTACGAGTGGCCCCTCTTCCTCTCTCGTTCTTTCCTCGCCGACGCGGCGTATCGTTCTTTCCGACTCGATCTTTTTTCTTTTCGTCGTTCTTGCCGCTCTCCGAAGGCGCGGCAACCACCTCCACGCGCTCCCCTTGGCACCCCTTCTTTTGTGCCACGGCATCGTTCGCCGTGGAAGTACACGACGGACCGGTCGCCGAAAACTGATCCGCACTGACCGAACCGATTCCAAGCGTTTAACTGGTTAGCTGCTTTTGACGAGTGTACTCGTCATGAAGAAACGGCGATATTTTGCGTTACGACGAGTATACTCGTCATGCATAAGGAAGGAAAAAATAAAACAGTCGTTTCGTTGCAATGTAATTCTGTGTTATGACAGCCACGCACACTCCGTGTTCGACGAGTATACTCGTCATGAAGAAACGGCGATATTTTGTATTACGACGAGTATATTCGTCATGCGTAAGGAAGGAAAAAATAAAACAGTCGTTTCGTTGTAATTTAATTCTGTGTTATGACAGCCACGCACACTCCGTCTTCGACGAGTATACTCGTCATGAAGAAACGGTGATATTTTGTATTACGACGAGTATACTCGTCATGCGTAAGGAAGGAAAAAATAAAACGGTCGTTTCGTTGCAATTTAATTCTGTGTTATGACAGCCACGCACACTCCGTGTTCGACGAGTATACTCGTCATCGCGTACCTTTCGTGACGCACTTTAGGTACACGCTTTTCGAACAGGTCACAACAGTCGACTGGTTAATGGCACGAGTCACCCATTTTACCCGCAACCGTTTCGTCACTGGTTTGTCTCCTTTTGCCTTTTCGTTGAGCCTCTCCTTGCGCCAAACCATTGGCATTTCCTCTCTTCGATTCTCCTTATGTACTCGTCGATTTTTGGCAACGAGACTCGCGTATTTCGTTGGCCGCAAACGCTTGTTAGGACACGTATACTTTTCTTGCAAGATTTTAACAAAGTTTGCTTTATTCAGCGTACTTTATTTCTACATACTTTTGTATACTTCGTTGTAAGGCTCGTGCGATTCGAACGACATAACGAGGAATTGTTATAAACTGATTGTAACATGAACGTCGAGAGAAGCATGAAATTTATGTTACATAGTTACTTTCAAGAGTATTTGGAGAGTAAGAAAATGTGGCTAGAGCTTAACTTTGAGCTTCTTTTAAAAGGTTGTCTGTAAGCTTCATTTTAAAATCAGATCAATCGTTATAAAAGGGTGGGAATTACTTGCCCTTCTCATGGAACGTTAGTTATTGTACTTTAAGATTACGCGCGTATCGTTCATTTCATACATTTTTATATATAACACTGATAAATACAAGTTGATCGAAATCATGTTCAGTTGGGTATTTTGCAAGGTAAAAGTTACGGATGATCATCAGAAATTGATATTCTTTCCTGATATCGAATTATCAATTTGCTTTTTAATCGTAAAAAATATTTTATCGACGATTGCTCCGACAATTAATCGTTAGAATAATTACCACCAACGTTATTATTATAATTCCACGATGTATGATTCATTTGGTACGAAGGTCGTTTAAGCAATACCACCTATTCTCGTAATTGTAATAGAATGAGATTCTGGTGATTGTTTTTTCTTTTATCCTTCTCTTGGCATTGACGCTTATGCAGAGATATGCAGGACTGCTACTATCAAGGAATATTTCAATTTCTCAACCATTTACCAAGAAATAACGGCGAGTACCAACACAGAAGCGTACACACATAAGCACATTTAATGAAATTGTTGCTTGTTTTGGCATTTGGTAAATAACATTTTTAACATTTTTTAAAAGACAGTGTTGCAGGCACAAAGTGTTTTTTAAATTCCTATATTATTTGTTTAGAATTTAATTACAAAGTTAAAATCAGTATAAAAATAGAGAAATAAAATATCTCGTTTATTTCCTATTTATCTTCCATTCATATTTAACATTTATTATCTCAATTCTTATTTGTTTACTAATCTCTAGTCCTTATTGTTAATAGAGAAGACTGTGCAAATAAATGTGTATTTAATTGAAAATATATTTAAAATACATTTAATTGACTAAGTATCGTATTAAGCTATCAACATCGATCATTCGAAAGATTAGTTCAAACAGGATTTAATTTTTTATCGATTCTTCTTCTTAAAAAGGATCCGATGTTCGATGCACGAATGTTATCCGTTTTTTTTCAAAATTTAAAACCATTGATCGTCGTTAATTACTCAGGCGATCCATTCAGTATTGGCAGACCAGTGAGTAATGGTCGAATTTTTCTCCTTGTCAGTTCGTTTGTTTCACTTGGCGACTTTCGAAAAACGAGGACTGGCATACTCGAATTGTACGAGACAGACGTATCTACGTGTTCGGCCTGACGAATATTTTACGCGCGAAAGCTTTAAATACAATTAGCGTCTCGTTTTTCAGGAGAAACGTTTCAGCTGTTTTTTTTTTTTTTTTATTTTTCCTAGCGAGGATATGTTTTCGGATTTTTGTTTCGCTCCGCTTCCGACAGCGTTATAGGTAACGCGAACTATAAACAACACGAGTGAAGGCAGTTTACGTGAAAACAACCGTGTTTTATCATTGCTTACTTTAATTCTTAAAATTTCATAATATCGTTGTGGATAAATTTCTTCGATGCGTTTCCTGTCTTGTAAATATAGATATTGAAAAGAAATTGATATCAACGATAAGTATCGAAATCGAACGATACGAAAAATAAATGCACGTAAATCGCGTCTTTCTAGTTGCTTGAATAATCGCTAAAATTTCATTATCAGTTCATTTGAAAAAATATCGCATCGTTGGAATTACCTATCGTTCACGCATTACGTTGATATCTGAAATATCGTTTCCATGATAATTACGATGTGTTCCATTTTGTTGTTTAAAAATTCTTACCTATACTTATATATGCATGTATACGTATGTGTAATAACAGGAAAGAATATGGCGAAATTTACTCGAACCTTGCAATTAGTCAATATCGATTAGGCACCTAATGCTACGAGTTCTCAGGAACTTTTGAGAATTTCCATGACTAATTTGATCCCAGCGCAAAGTTATTCCCTTTATTACCAGGTTATTACACAGCGAAGAAACATGAAAGTCGCCTGGAACAATAAAAAAACTTGAAAAAAAAGGCCAATTTCTTTTATGCTTTACGATGGAATATTTAAGTGCGTTATTAACTACCGCTTAAACGTCGTGCAAGTTTTTTCTCGCGGAAGTCAAACGCCTCCCGAAAACTTTTATAGGGTGCTTTATCCTTGTACGAATGGGATAAGTTATGGAAATTTTAGGAAACTTCCTTGTCATTCGCTATCTTTCATAAGGAGGTGCAAGTTCGTATTACGTTTGATCCAAGTTTGAATCGATAGTTTCATTAATTACCTCGGCCGTGTTCAGCAAATTGCTGTAATTCTTAATTATTTAATTCAGCTTCTTTCTAATTCTCCAACTTTCTAACAACGATGATGATGAGCGTACTTTTCGTTTGCATATTTTTCGTGCCGGTGCGATTCGGTTTTTATCGTGAAAACACGCTACGAGATGATTCGAGATTATGACTTGGAGACTGCGATATCGATAGAACGATACAATAAAGCCGCAACAGGTCATTAGGTTCGATCGACGTGTAATGCGTTGTGCAGAATAGGTTGCGAGAACCCTCCGAAATTGTACGGTGTTGGAGGGTCTTTGCAGGCGCGCAGGGAACTAATCGAAAACATATTTACCGATTAAGCCGCCAGTACTCGCAGCCTTTTCATGATCAGATTGAATCGTCAGAAATATACGATTATTTGGTCCGTAATGATGGCCTGCGCTTATTACGAACGACGTGGAAAACAATTCACATTTTCTATCCCTTTCGTAATTCGATCGAACGAATTTCATGAAACGCGAGAGCGAGTATCTAAATGTTACGGGGCACGAGAAACATAAATTCTCCGATTAGATACTCGAATTACATTAGGTTATATACTTTTGTGATCTTAAAAACCTATTACGATGGAAAAACGCTAGAGCAAAGAAATACGATTAAGAAACGTGCAGCTAATGATAAAATTATCAACGACAGATTTAATTTAACGTTCTATTCGTACTACGATGCAACGTTCGGAAAGTATTACCGTATTCTTTCGTCTAATTCTGTACGTGGCTACTACGAAATTGCTATCTATTAAGTAAAACAGCATTTTTACAATTACGCGTTCGTGGATCATGCGAACTTTTTATTCCTTATGAAAGTTGCCCTGGTTTTATGAAAGACACTTCGTCCGAAGGTTCTTCCAGCACCTTTATTTACTACCACTTCATTGCCAACAAACGTACTCGTCATTCCTCTTTTACTCTCATTGCGTACGCGTCTAGTCGCGGTAAAAATGTCTTCTTTTTCTTTTTCTTATTCGTCGAACCCCCAAAACACCTTCGTAAAAAAGGGTTACGCGGAGCTTCACGTGGCAAGCTTTCTAGGTCGTAAATTTCCAATTTCTCGAGATACGCCGATCGCAAATTTAAATCGAACGTCTAAATTAGAATCTCTCGAGAATAACATCGATCGTACTCCACTGCAGTTAACACTGCAAAATAAAAATCTGGCTTTTGGTTACGCGTTCACGCAGTTCGCGACAGCGAGACCTCGTAAGGGTCGGTCGAACGGGACCAAAAACCAAGAGCTTGAGAGCCGTGAACGATCCGAGCGATTCGGAAGGGTGTCTGTGACTCGGCTCGTTCGTAAATGAGCTTTGTGCCCTTTCGAACCTCGTGTACCTACACACATATGTACGACCTGTGAGCCGTAATAACACATGCAGCTGTTAGACCATGGCAATAGGACTACTTGGACTATACACGGGTATACTTGGACGCGATGCTGAGATTAACCGTGCAGGCGCGATTACGATGTGCCAGTATCCGATTGGTCGGTGGTTCGTCGAACAGCATGGGCGGAGCAACTGTAATGAGTTTCTAGCTTAGTACTCTCCTGCTTCGTTCCTCTTGTTTCCTCTCTCTTTTTATGTCTCTCTCTATCTCTGTCTCTCTGTGTCTCTCTGTCTCTGTTGCTCTTCGCCGTCGACCCTTTCTCTGTCTCTCTTCGTTCACCCACCGTTTGCCACCTGTGTCTCGCTCGTACTTGCAACGCGTCATCTTTATGCACGCACGAATGAATACACGTGTATACCGGCCATTTCGACACGTGAACGCACGCGATTACGCGCCTTGTGTTTCTTGGTTTGCGCCGTCTCTCCCCTTTGTCTCCGCCCTGAAGTTGTTCCGCGCCTCGTTTGTCCTGGCTCAGTTCACCGAGCCCTCTCTCTATGCATTCTTCGTCGAATAATTTTCGAATTACGGCCAGAGAGCATTCGACGTTTCACGGGCTGGTGTTCCGATCGTGAGATCGTGAAAACGGCGTTCATTAGCGACTGGGATACTTGGGAAGATAAATTCGCTTCGTTATATAGAAGAGGCTGGCTCTCGATGATCGTCGGTCGGCATCGTGGTTGCTCTCTCTCTCTTGCTCTTTCTCTCTGATCGTTGTGAATTTTTTACGTCTCGGTGGAAATCCGCGTTTCGTAGAAGCGTCCGCGGATATATTCCTGCGCGTGTTCTTTCCTTGCCAGATAGCCGTGGCTTTTTGTATTTTAATCATCGTGTTAACCAGCGGTCGTAATACGGATAATTGTAGGTAGTTAAGTATCTTCTAATATGGTTCTAACGTATTTCAACAGAATTTAGTTATTATCAAGAACGTTTATTCGATGTATCAGGTTGCTCCGATGGTTTCCTTCCTTTCGTAAGGGAATAACAGACGCACAAGGTTTTTCTCTTGTATTATTTTATCGAATTACGTGTGACCGATTCCATAGTAACAGGACAATCTATTCAAGCTAACCGTAATAAAATAATGTAAAACAAAACATTTTGTGTATCTGTTATTTCCTCGTAAAACGAAAGGAACCTTCAGGACGACCTAACGTATCGTCAGTGGGAGATTTGAATCGGCACAGTCTCATATTATTGTGCCTTGGAATACCAACGTTGTTTTGGTTTGTTAGGTTCAATGGTAAACGAACTGCGGACAAAATATTGCCGTTATTTGTAACCGTCAATCGGGGTTACATTTAAACTTTTTATAATAACAACTGTAGTTATAAATAGACGAACGTGCTCTCTAGGACAGTCGAATAATAATAGTAGAATAATTAGCGAGTAGAGGATCAATTGCATTGTTTCGAGCGAGCGACGATTACGACCAGTGTACGCTACTTTTGTACATGTACTTACAGTGATTTTAATATAATCGACCATTACAATTGTATGACTCGTCTCTTTATTAAACGAATCGACACGTTTAATATCCATCTCATTAATATATATACGAACTTATCTAAGGTTAGACGTTTTGAATTATGATTTCTGTTGGAATACAACACCCACACAAATACACAGACACCCACACAGGCATTTGAACAGGACACTTACACAGGTCATACCATTACTGTATAGAGAGTGGAGTTCAAAATATTTAAGGGATCATGGGTCACCATCTAAGTCTAGTCTGAGAGTAACTGGCCAACAATCAACAATTCCTGCATACGTTGTTAATTATATCACTCGCTTATATACATTTCACTGAATATTATTTTAACGTAAACATCGTGTCTTCCACAGATTATTAATCTTAACTTTAAGGTTAAATTCTAAGAATTTCGAAACGACTGAAATAGAAATTCCAATTTATTGGAATTAATAATAATTAAATATTAAGGCAAAATTAAATATTATTACGCAGAGTAAAGCGTGGGAAGGTAACGTGGAAAATATCATAGTTATTCTCGTTGAGATATGTGTGTCAAGTATCTTATGGTAGCGAATTGTAAATGTATTGGTAAAGCTGCGGTAATCTGAGAAATATTTTTATGGCATATTCAGTGCCATTGCGGCGATTACTTTCCGTAATGACGCATCATTCCACCCCCTACGTGCTCAACTCCGTAATAGACTTAGCTTGGTTGGTTATTCTTAAAGAAGAGAACAGCGATTTTTAAATATTACGGTAACCATATCTTCGGCTTCAGGAGAATTACACGAACCGATTTACATTTTTCTTTTACCATTTCTACTGATTTTTATTTAACACTTAACATTTAATTTAACGAGAGGAATATATATGGAAACTCATTTTCTTTAAAGCGTCCTAGTTTTGAAGTTTTCTGTGCCTATTTCTGCGGATACTGTCGATTTGACGCAATCGAAATGCCCGTAAACCTAGCGTTAAAAAGTAACGTAAAACTCGTAAGTATGCGTGTACGTAATATCAAGAAACAGAAGTATCTAGATGCTAATAAATTCTCATGCATAAAAGAGACAAACTTCCCTACCGATAAGACAAATACAATTTTACAGATTAATTTTTCAAATTCAGCCGATCCAATGAAATTGGAAATACGGTCGTTTGCTCAACAGAATCCTATGTCTGCCGAAGCCGAAATTTGTCACTCGTTAAACCGCGTAATCGATAGACCACAACGTGAAAAGACCCAGGCGTTAGCTATTTAATCGATAAAAAAGATCTCGTAGTATGAAACGCGATAACGTTTTATTTTGCCGATCGCTCGCGCCTCCGCCTCGTCCCGAATATAACATATAGGTACTATCGTTGATTTAAAATCGATGCTGAATAATGGATCGCAGGCAAAAACGAGCGAAAAGCAATCCGCCCGGGGCAATCGGTTTTTCGGTTAAATTTCATTTCGCTGGAACTTTATGTCAGCGCCGCTTATTGCAACCGTTGAATATTTAAACGTACCCTCGACCGCGATCACCGTATCTCATCGCTTTTGTACGGTTCTTCGGTCCTGGCGAATATAATTCGCCGGTAACGCGAGGTTAATTATTCCAACTTATGATCAGACGAAATCGCTTGGTTCCGCGACCACGCGGATTTCAGTTTCGGATTGAAAGTAGGGGGTTGCGTCCGTTCACGGGTAATTTCGTGAGTCGACGCAAACGTTTTAGGTACCCGCTTCTACCCGGTATTAAAGTTGCTTGATACGTAGCCGGGCGAATAATCGGGCACAACTTTAGTCGTCCTTCGCTATTAAACCCGTCTGCGTTTCGTTGCTTTTTCATTCCGGCCTGCTATTTCACCTTCTCTCTGAGAGATAGTGGAGTCGAGGTACAAGGGAGGCGGTGCCTGCATCAAAATGGCAACAGGGAGGAAATTGAACGAAGGATGAAGAAAAGGAAGAGAAAAAGAGAAAGACAAGGAGGAAGGAAGGAAGGAAGATAGGAAGGAAGGAAAAGAGATTCTAGAGATTGTTCAAGTCGGGATTTTCGTTGAAACGCGGATTAACATGTTCTATCCTTTGTTGATACGGTTGCACGCGCCTCTATCCGCTTCCTTCTTTCTTAATTTCCGTCCCGGCTCTTTTACACGCGTTCTCGCGTTTCATGCTCGTTGCTCTCTTTTACGACTTCTGAAAATCGATGTCGACACGAGGAATTTGTGAATTATTTAAGAGTGCTCGTTGCCGCGCGGCCCCGTTGTTGGCCTAATACGAATGAGCCGCTATCCTTGTCGACTCTGCATTCTTCATGAGAATCGCATTGTGCGCTCCGCCTAAAACGGACGTGAGAAACGCTCGACGTTTTCCCTTTCTTCTTCTTCTTCGTCTTCATCTTCTTTCTACTTCCGTGTTTCTTTAACTTCTTCTTTCTCTTCTTCTTCTTCTTCCTCTTCGTTCTCCTCTTCATCCCTCACCGACCTCTCGCGATAGTCATGGCGTGGCTTTTGTAGTCGAGTAAACGAGACGAACGTTTGTCGTTCTTTCTTGCGGCTAGACTTCACGCTAATGGAAAAATGATATCGTTGTTTGCCTGGAAATCGCTTAAGACGTGGCTAGGTTTTTCAGACAAGAATTTATCTTTATGATAGGAATGATTTGAGACCACCAAATAGAAGTTACGTATGTTTCTTTCGATGGAAATTATTTCATACCGATACACGCGCGATTCGATGTACAGCGAACCGACGATGTTTAATCCGAGCTTCCTATCCGTTTGCTTCTCTTATTCTTACGAAGCAGCAACAAGGTTTTATGATACGAGATATTCGTTAAATCGGTAGCCACGGAGATATCCTTTCATCGATGAGAAATTACTTTTCGAGAATTTATCACGTTCGTTTATGTTACTTACTAATTCTTCAGAGCTTTTCTATCCGCTATATTAGATTTACATTCAGCCACGTAATGCATTTTACAAAGATAATCTACGAGAAAGCGTTCGTATATTTTTCTAAAGCCTCCAAATTACGAACAGCTGCCTACGTATTGTCAATACGTAAACTCCAATTTTAACTGGATCGTCGTTAACGCTAGTCTTACCAGACTCGATCTCTTGTTATTTCTTCTTATTATTTCTTGTCATTTCTTGTTGTTGTCTTCTTTCGTTCGTCCGACTTATATTACCCGATTGATCAATTTCTCAATTTTTTGTTAATATAAGAATTTACGTAAAGTTAGACGAAAGAATAACAAGGAACGTAGAATTGTAAGTTAAATTTTGGAATCGGGAAGATTAACGTTAAGTCTTACTTTATTCGATGAAATCACGAGGAAACGCGTGTCTCGACGGTGATTTCCTCGGTCGCGGAACCTTCCGCAAACTCCTTCATCCCCGATGGTATCGTATCCAAGCTTGGAGGAGCGTAAGCATCGTAAGCTCGCTGCTCAGAAAAAGAAAGGCCACGGGCCTAATCGCGTTAGATGCTCGGTTTCGCCATCTTGCTTTCTGGTCACGTATCACCGTAAAACAAAGGAACATTGAGCGTGCGCGCGGCCAGAATACGCGCCTTAATATTTAATCCCTCATTATCGGGACTGGGTCCGAGCTTTTGAGACAATTGGCAGTTTTACTGTCCAATAAGAATCCTCGGACGTATATTGGTCGAGGTGTTACGATCATGCGTGCCGATGTTTCATTGCACCGTCAGAGAAGATTCATGGCGGCTGTTTTAGAACCGGCGAACGCGATGCCGTACTTCGATTAGACGACGGCGAATGTCGGTGGAATTAACGGCCGTTAGTTACGAAATTGTTATTTAATCGCTGGAAGAACGAAATCCATCGAAATCTTTTTACTCTAAAGCAATGATTCTTTTTCTTTTTATTATTATTAAACGAAGGAAACAGATAACAGGGTAAAACGACGAAGAAAAGAGTGTTTGATCGAGCGGAGAAATATCTCGCGGATTGGAGTTTGTAAAACAGAGTGAAGAAGAGAGACGACATGGAAATCGAGTAAGAAATTCCAATATCTCTGGAAGCAATTGACAGTTACAGTGTTCGATAAAGTTGCCTGATGGCGATGGTGGAACTGGTACGAACACGCGCGTTAGTCACACAGATATATCAGATCAACTATAGCGAAGATCGATCCACGTATTTCAATATCATTGCCAGTTTCTTCCTCTCCGTTTTCTTTTTATACGTGATATTTAAATCCAAATTTCCAGCCTTTTTTCTTTTGTTTTAAAGTAATCGATTATTATCGTATTATCTAAAAAAATTCCTCTACAACACGATTTTCTATAACGCGAATTCATATTGTACAGCGCGTAACGTATTAACCGCGTTATACGCCAGTCTGATACTGTACATTATCCAATAGCTTGGTCCTTAACGAGTTAATAATAGAAATTAACGATAATATTCTGTCCTCGCGATATAACGATAATATTCTACTATTGGTAAGGTTCGTTCAAACGCAAGATCTTGCGATTACTTTAAACGTTACGACGATTAGACGGATGAAAAGTCATGATGTAGGATGACGGAAAGCGAGCGTTGTCGTTGTTATTGCGTTTGTAGACCCATAATGCTTACGGTACTGTCCCTGACCCGAGAGACCCGCAATAATGAAATTAGAGTTGTTGCTGACTGGGGCGAGGTTGAACGTGGAACGCATACCCGTTGAAATATCACTGCTTTTGCAAAAGGTGGAACAACTAGTCGGATGGCCAGGGAAAGGAGGGGAACGAAACGAATAGAGAGAGAAACGGAAAGGCAGTGTGATCGAGTACCGGACATTGTGCGGTATAATGAAAACATGGCCGCCACCTGGAAATCCCCGATGGCACTGCTTTGAAGAGAGGTCGAGCGAAACACTCGTAAAATACTCTTCGAAAGGAAAACAAGTTGCGATTGGTCAAACTTGAAACGACGTTGTTAAATGTACATAACTGATTTTTTACTTCATCTACAAAGAGAGAGAATTTATTTTCTATCGTACGTTGAATATTTTTCTTAGAACGTTCAGAAACATTTATTCGAGCGAGCTTTTGAAAATATCCAGCATTTTAATCATTTTTAATTATATTTTCATTTCTTGAACGTATTTGTCATTGATAGATATACAGCGATTAAAAGAATGTTTCATTTGCGCTTAACGAAGAGGAAATATTTTTGAAAATCTATGTTAGCTGCCTAAAGTTATGTAAAAGATATGTTGGAATACAACGATATTTCACAGACATCCACACAGGCATCTGAACAGGACACTTACACAGGTCATACCCGTTACTGTATAAAGAATGGGGTTCAAAAGTATTTAAGGGATCATGGGTCACTACCTAAGTCTAGTCTGAGAGTAATTGGCCAACAATTAACAATTCTTGTATACGTTGTTAATTATATCACAATAATTATATACATTTGGTTCTGTAGTTCTGTGTAATAAACATCACTGAATATTATTTCAACATAAACATTGTGTCTTCCACAGATTATCAATCTTAACTTTAAGATTAAATTCTAACAAGATAGGATATAGAAAACACTGTATACGCATATGTATAGTGTAGCATTAAATATACACTGTTTCCATCTGCGACAATAAAGGGGTCGATTTTTTAAAGACGAAATCACATCCCCACATTTTCTTCATCGATTATTTAATCGGCCGTAGCCATTTTTACGTCCACTAAAAAGCGCTCGTCCCTTCTGCAGTCGTGAGTCCCTGGACGATCGCTGCCCCACTAGTGTGGATCGAAATAAGAAGGCAATAATTTTATTTTTCAATCTGTGCGGTAGAGAAACGAAAAGAAATGGCTTTGATAAAAATACCTATTTCCCAAGGAAATTCACGATCTTCTAAAAGGTTGCCGCAAATCATTCGTGTCATTAATAGCCGCAAGTATTCTCGAAGAAATCGTAAATAAACCCAAGTATTTAATAAAAATTGTACCGTAGGTATTCCTATTAGAAATAGATATACAAACATGTACCTAGATCGAAGAATATCTGAAAAATTTGGAATTGTTTGAAATATTTTTGAATCGGTAAATATATCTATCCGCAGGATTATTATTTAAAAGATTAGAATTTAACCTTCTATACGTTGTGCAATAACTTCATTTCTAATATATACAGCAATTTCGTCGTTTCTTTGTTCATTTAATTCTGATAATAATCCCAATTTATTTTTCTTAATCTGTACATTGACGCTTTCTTCTTCTTATCGTTAATGCACGAAAGAAGAATTTACTATAGAAATTATATTGATAGCTAATATGGTTTACCGAGACGATTGAAATTATTCAAAGTACTTGAGTTACGTGTGTGAGGAATGGACAATCTGTAAGTGAAGCGACGTGACAATAGTGCTACAAGATATACCTGCCTAATAGTAATTTTCGTGGACTACCGTCGTTAATCCGATTTCCTATAAAAGAGAAGTACGCTGGCACGTCCTCGAGTGAATTTCATGGAGCTCGAAATTAAATAGAATTTAATCTCGGGACATGGCTGTATCCTAGTCTCGGCAGAAGTCTGGTTTACGTCACCCGTAACCACTTAGCGTATTGGAGTTTGATTTATTTTCCGAGGCAAACTGCCGCCTAGGGAGGGTAGCCACCCTCTGGATAGGCTCTATTGTATTTCTATTAAGTCTTGGGCTCGTTCTTTCGCCCCGCACGTTTGTTCGCTATCGCCATCATATTTTCTGTTATGCCATTCTCAGCCGCGGCTATTGCCGATTGCTCCCGCGCCAAATATTAATTCTCAAACATCGTTGCCCGATAATTTCTTTCTTCGACCGTTTCGTACGTTTTCATCGCGTTTTTCGAACGTTTCGAGAAATTAGCGACCGAAACCGAGTCCAGAACCAAGTACACCGACGAATATAGAAAATAAGAAATATTTGTCAAAATTTTCTTTTCCAACATTAACAGCGAATTTAACGTAAAACAGTAACGTACAAATATTTTTGAAAATTGCGTCACAAGGAGACACAGCGCGCAACTAGTAACAACTCGGCGGAACAAGATATAAAACGTGCGATAATTATGACACGTGAGAAATTTGTTTCTGAAATTTACTTGCCAATTTCTATATTTCCAAAAGCTTTCTTTTTCTAATATTTTTCGTAGCTTCTTAAAACGCGCTCTCTTATTTGCGGAATTACACCATCGAGTTAAGACTTTAATTAATTACGATACGATTTGATGAACAGCCAACCGAATAAGACTTTTTGTGGGTGATTTAGGAGAACGAAGCATGTACTCCGTAGAAAGGGGTGCCGCGTTATAAATCCACCATAACAGATTAATTCCATCGTATCTCGAGAACGCCAACGTATTTATACCCACGTTACTTATACGCGCTACGTCGCGGGTTAAGTTATCCGAAACATTTATTCGCTTGTTAATATAAGATTGCAGTGGAACGTTGCGTTTCTCTAAAAGTATCGATATTCATATATTATACGGTATAAATACATACGTGTTTCCTATAGAAAATATATTCAGCTGTATACGATTGATAATTCGAATATTCGGAAATAATCTTTATAACGATACAAACAAAAAAGAAGAAATACAGCATTTCTCGTTAAATAGAAATTTTAATTAAAAATGGTGGATAAGAAAATTAAATTCGATCAGAAGTAATGCAATTACCTCGCTTGGATAAACGGCTATGGTATAATGATTAAGAAGGAGGGGAATAAGTCGTTTCTACACGGACAGCTTGCCGGCGGGAATTAAGCATTCTTTTATCTTCTTACAGCGTCTTTTACGCGTCTCAGCTTGAACTTGCTCTTAATCAATCAAAAAATCATGAGCGTATAAATCACAAAGCGACGGTGTGATACAAATTATAAATATTCTACTTCTTTTTTTTTTTGTTTCTCCGTCGATCTCTATTCGTAGGATATCGTGTAATCAGCCAGAAATTTTTAATCCGATTTTGTAAATGAAAACGAAACTTTTCAATGTACGTAGAATTTTGTAAACGACTTTTTTCTTGTCAGTGTCTTCTATTTTAAATATCCTTTTAAATATCAATGTAGGTAAATTTATGCGCATTTACGGCAGATGGGAAAGATAACAGCTTGTTCGTGCTATTCTTTATTCACGTAGCTACGTTCTTATCCGCGTTCGTATCAAAATTATGAATACAATAGGAAATCTAGGCAAGGTATGAGAAGAACAAAGTCATTCTCACTTTGTTCACTCACACTCCGTGACGAACGACTGGGATATTTTTTTCATTTAATTATCTTGCCGCTAATTACCGTAAATTACACATATGGTAGCGTGTACAACTGGAAGTCGTTAATGCGATAATCATTACATCGCGCTGCTAGTATAATTTCATACTGACATCCTGATAGCTGATTAGGATTTTTTTACCTCGGTAATTTAGCGTAAGAATGTTTGATTTCTGATAAATCTGTTGATGCTTTTCCAACGATACCTACGATCCTTTCGTCGCCAATTCTTTTGTATTCCTTTGTGATAACAAATCTTCGTCTTTATCTATTCGTTACGAAACGACAATTGGTAGCTTGCTATCGCGAGAAATTGACAATTTGAATATTTACAAAGCGAGACTTTGATCATCCTTCGATTTTCATTCAGAGCGTAACAGATTCTAGTTACGTTGCTACAGCGATATTACCGAAATAAAGTTTCCACGAGTTTAATTCCTGAAAACGAATAATACGCTTTACCATATACACACGTAGCTATCGGAATACCTTTTCTAATTACCTATTTATCAATTTTAACGTCTCATCGATTACCAGAAACTTCCTACAAATTCCCCTCCCCCTGTTGTCTTCGTTTAATTACATGTTGGCCGTAACAATTTTTGGAAGTTTCATTTTCACAACGAGATGTCCTTATTGGTCGAATTGAGCCTGCTAGCTAAAGACCATTAAAGGCTGGTCACTGAACGAGAGCGGTGGTCCGTGGATAAATCGCGAAAAGAAATCGACGCGGAGCATGCGAGCTGCTCGAACGTCCCGGTATCGCGAACGATAACAACGGCCGTTTGGGGGCGGAAGGGAATGCGGTCGGTGATAAACTCCTCGGTAGACAGAATACAGATCGAAAGTCTACCGGCTAACCAAGTTATCCAGGCCCCCACTGTGTTCTTGCTGCCACTTTCCCTCCATTTGGAAAATCCCTTGGCACTAAATAAATGTTTCACCCTGGTCGGCCTGGCCTCGGTATATTTGTATGCGGTGTTGCGCCACCGATACTGCACCCTGTCTATACATAGACCTTCCGCGGCAGGTTCCCGTACAATCTCACCGGTTTCATACGGTTGCGGAAACAATGCCAGAACACAGAGGTGTTCGTAAGAAGTACGAGCTTATCGTTTCTTGCCTGAGAAAGAGTTCACCGGGAAAGATTAATTCGTTAGCCGAGTTCGTTCTTCCAGCATCTCTTTGGGATTGGATATCTTCGATCGACGTTTGCTTTAGTTTTTATTAATTTCTTTTACTTTTCATAGTTCTTCTCTTCTTGTCTGCTTTTTCAAACACCAAGTTTGACGTCTCTCGTAGTCAATATTTTAGTGTTAATTCATTAGACAAGTCGTTAATTCGCTCATATTTTTACTCGTTTACGTTTCTATAGTGATTTTCAACGTTCTGATAGCTTCCGTCACGCACGTGTAGCGGCGACACTTCACTTTTCTAGCCTCGTCCACTCGGTTTCATCCCCAAGTTTGAGCTGGTCCCGAGTACCATCGGTGATCGTCAACGTTGATGCGAATCGAGTAAACGATAAATTTTCTCGCTGCAGTGTGAATTTAAACGCAGAGACAGGACGCGTAATTTTCGTTCTGTGTCTGTCTATCCTTCCTTTCCAATTCTCGAACATTCTTCAAGAATTTCATACGATTCTTTATATAACATTTTTTCTTTGCTGGACTTGAGACACTTGAATCCGAGAGATCTATCGAACTTCGTTTAATTCCTTTCTAGAATTTCGTAAATGTTCGAATCACTTCGTAGTATATCTGCTCGTAGACTCGACAAATTCCTCGATTTTCGCTACAAACTCCGTACCAGACAGCTTTTCTTTTTTAATTTCCATCGGCGTGAAAATTTATCCGCGCTTCTCTGTGGATCGCAAAGAAAGGTGGATAACAGCATCGCGGTTGATTCGATCAACCGGTAACCTCAAACGCGATATCTCTTCCTGTATATGAGACCTATCTCCTCCCGTCTTCTTGGCATAAAACTTTTTCTTTGAATGTTTTACGAACATATTCGCCGACCGTCACAAACTCGTAGGATCTTATAGGAGCCCCTTCAGGGCGATCCTCGGCTCGCCGAGGAACTTTAAAGTTCCGCATCCGATCTGGAAATCTGGATCGGAAATCCGCGGGGAGAAGGAAAACTTCCTTCCATTTGTCGTATAGTCTGCGCAGGATAATTCAGAGATACGTCGATTTTCCATTCCTCCGCGGTGTACCTGGCCCTGTTACGGTTGAATCTTTTAGGGGATATAAAACCGTGCCAAAAGAGCTTTCCTATCGCGCGCTATAGTCCATCAACGTTCTTCGGAACAGTAAAATTAACTTTCTCTATTTTAGGCTCGTCGAGCGACTGAATTCAACTTACGTTAATTGATTCGTCGCCGATTAATGGACGAGGGTGAAGCGTTAAAGAGCTTTGAAAATTTAAAGTACAATTTTGATTTAATCGCCATTTAGAAGCACGAATCTCTCGTATCGGCTTGCAAACATTTGGTGGTGAGTTTGTCCACTTTTAGATTTTGAGAAATATCGTAAGAACGTTAGTTACGGGGGAGATCGAAGGGGGTGCGATATACTTTGAAGAAGAAAGATCGTGTGAAAGAGGGTAAATAATATTCTAACGATACCCTTGTACGTTTACATTCGACACTATAGCGTTAAACAAAGAGAAAGTTGGATCTCTTCAACTTTAAAAGGATGTTGTTTTATGAGACACGTGGCTAAAGTGTCCGGAATCTTCCCATCTGTGGAAAGATTAATACACGCCGTCGATTTTATATTTTCTAGCTGTTGTTCCTATTTTTCCTTGGCTATACATTTAAACGGCGCCTGCTACGTTATACAAATTTTCGTCGTAATGTGTTTGTCATAGGATGTCCATTACAGGTTAAAAATAATTTTGTCGCCATTTCTATCGTACGGTATCGAATTTGAAGCAAGATTTTTCGATGACGAATCACACGATACTGTAAACTCAAAATTCTATGAAAATTCGTATTATTACGAAGCCGACCGGAATCCGTGTGCTTGATATTATTTACCCGGGAGAAATCAAAATTTCTTTTCCTCGACTGTAGCGCTTGTTTCAAAGCGTTCTGTGCATGACTCAGAAACACGTGACGTTTAAACGCTGTAGAATTTCACATAATGGTAATACGATGCTGCAAAGCATTTCGGATTCGCGCGTTCTTTTCGTTCGCCAGCTTTCCACAAAGCGTGCTAGATTCCAACATTAAAAGATCGTGGATTGCGAAAATTGTCCGAACCGAATTACTTCGTACTTTGCTAAATTGCTTATTGCCTAAGAGAACGATTTCTTGAAGGGTTTCTATTGCGATTATAGCCAGGAGTTATTGCAGGCCGACAGAGAACTCGTAAAGCCTGTTGCGAAAAATAATCACCCGTAAATCAAAAGCGCCTGTTAAGACTGAAAATTCCAGATCGCGAACCGCCTGTAATTGTATAAACAGTTTTCTTTTAAACAGTAGCATGAAAAACATAATTTATACAGTTTGTGGCCAATTGGTCGGCCAGTGAAAGTAGAATATCGCGATAAAATGGTAGCGATAAATAAGAGGATATCGTAATAGCGCAATTTATTTTTATTAATCTCGTTCATTCTGTCGATGTTGCTTGCAACGCAACAATTCATTTGCCATTTTTTTCTCCATTCTGTAACATTACAGTTACGAAAAGGAAGCTCACAGCTGAATTAACATCTTCGAGTGAACGTATTTTTACTGTTTCTTCTTCCGCTAAATTTTATAATTTCTCGAGGATGGAAGAAACTGAAGTATTGGATTGTCTCAAAAGTATCTTTCTTTTACGAACACGCCTTTTACAACAATGTACTTTTATACAAACATAAAACCTAATCCGTCAAACGTTGTGGTCTTTATCCTAATGGAACAAAACGGATGGTACATAATTTAATAAAATAATACAAAACGAAAAACATCGCGTAACTAGTATTTCCTTATGAAAGGAAAGAAACTTTTGGCACAACCCAATATTTCTAGTAGCTACTGTGAGTGTTTCAATTTCTCACGTTCTTACAGCGAACTTCGATTTATTAAAGCTAACAGATTTTTTGTACGTTGACAAAACGATAAGCAAATTTACGTCTTTCGATAATGTTACGTTCGCGCAATTCCCGCAAATTATTCCGCTGCTTGGTTCTCAATGGATTCATATCCGTAACAAGCACTTGTTCAGAGTTATTCTTTCGCCTTCTTACATGCAGTCCATTGTCATCCTCTGGTACATCATTTTTACATCCTTCTAGCATTCTTTCTTCGCATCACCATACAATCGCGATATCCTGTTCGACACGTACAAGCGCAAGAACTCTATCCGATCCGCGCACAATGAAAATCCCTCGAATCGCTCGGTTCACGCGCCGTTCATTGTCACGTGTTTCACATCGTCCAACATGGCAAATTCGCGCGGTGCAACATCCTTTCATCCCTTCTACGTCAAATTAATCATCCGCTGCTCGACCTTCTCATGGCGGAGTTCTCGTCGCGACAGTTGCACCGACGCGATAATTCCCTTTTTTCCTGTGCCCGTCTTTTCGTCCCTGCAACCTGTAACCGAGACCCGTGGCAACCGGATTTACACGAAGAGCGTGCCGGTAACGAGCTTGTAACACTTGCGCTACCATAGACAGATCCATCGTGGCCCCTCGCCGATATACAATTTCACAACAAGCCAATCGTTCGAGTCGACCACACGCCGCTCGTCAAGTGGTTGTTCGCTCCATGAACCTTGCGAGAGCGACAAAGCGTCTGCTCTCCCTTTTGCTGCGACCATCGGCAACCCTCTCAACTCCCCGGGGACCGACGACCGAGAATCATAACATTTTCGCGTAGGACGTAGGTGTCGTGCAGTCACCAGTTCTCACATGGGCGCGCTGTAACGAAATTGATGTCTCTGTTTCGTATCACGTTTCGAGTGTGACCGCCCCCTCCCAGGAAAGGGGGCTGCGAACCTACGTTCCTTGATTATGCCCTTGATGCTGGGGGCTGGTCGAGTTTATCGAGAGAGAGAGAGAGGACTCGAGCGGCTTTTGATTAACATCGACGTGCGTTGGATGTTGCTCGCGAACGTCGTCTTTGTTCAACGTGTAAAAGAATCGGTGGATCTTTGTTCTTCTTCCCGTGGAGGCGAACAACTGATAAGTCTGTAAACTAATTTTTTGTCGAGCGACGTGTTACGTTAAGTGGTAGAATGGAGATGTAAGATACCGCCTTGGAACCTCGGTTACTCGAATTAATTGGGAGAAACAGGAACGTTCGGACGAGGAAATTTTCGGATAATAGAACGGCGAAGATACTTTTCTCGTGTGTATCTTCGAGTATGTGTGTTAAAGAAAAACGCGAATATCGATACGAATGATCAGATTAAATACGATTCGATCGAAGATTTATGCATGGGAAAAGAGTAAAAAATGTTCGTTCGGACGTATACCCTATTCGATCTTGTTTTCGAGTTATAGCGACTTTCTTCTTAAACAAACTGTATCTGCATATCCTTGCAAGGAGGTCATTTTGAATGTCCATTTATTTCTCTAGTTGTTGCTTGCACATCGTGACTTATGTGAAATTAGCTCAATTACTTGCATCTTTCGATAGAATGATTCCAATGTAGAGCTCTATAACTCGCAAACAAGGTCGAATAGAGCGTACGTTTAGACAAACTCTTTCTATTATTTTCATATGCAGAATCCAATATTGAAGCTATTCCTCGATACTACGGGACATCCCAGTAGATATTTTTCTTCTCGATATCGGCGAATATTTATGAAAATATGCAGGGCCGCAAAGTAGGTTCAGCGCGTTCGCCGGAACCCGACCCCGCGGTCTACGAAAATTATCTGCCATCATCGATAAGCCAAGAGAGATTTTCATCTCTGGCTATTCTGTCAATAGAAAGTGAAGTAGCAAATTCAATCGATTTTGATGATGTTATCAAAGATTTGGCGTCGGAAAAAGCGAGAAATATTATTTAATATTATTATTGGATTGTATTATTCGGTATAATTATTTATTCATCTTATAAAAAATATATAATACGTAACAGCATTTGTAAATAAATAATTCCTCATTGTAAAATTTAAGTGTAGGATTTGAGTGTGACTCGGTCCCGCAAAAGGTCACGCCGACCCTGAAAATACGTATGTACGTACGTAGCTTCTCCAGTGTTCGACAAATACAAAATGTTGTATTTTGGCTAAAGATCAGGTAGAATTGAGTGGAATGGATATCGTGCCGGTCGCGATACGACCAAAGTGGATTTATATTTTTCTCTCAAAATTCAAGTCTCGTCGAAACGATCTCATCGAAACAACGTGTCAGGGTCATCGATATAAAGCACCTATCTATCAGTTTCTCATTGATGCACCAGTCGTCGGTGGTTTTCCCTTCTGTCGTTGTACAGTTTCCCATTGATGCAGCGGGTACGTACGCCGGCGTGCACCCTCTTTCGATCTAATCAATTATTTACTATTGCCAGTGTTCCGCTGCGAGATAAATATTCTCTCTACGTAATGCGAACTTGAATCAAAGGACAACGGGGAGAAGTGTACGTGTATGCAAGCGCAGCAGACGATTACAAAAACGTGTAACGAGCGTCTCGGGGCCACGAGGGACCAATACGTACCAATAGGGAGAGTTTGAAAGATTTTCCTGCAATTAACTTTTTTTTCCGAGCAGCGATGGATTTACAAGATGAAATCACTGTAGGTGAATTCTAGAGTTAACAAACAAACGGATCGTTTTTTCGTTACGCGTTACGAACGGTGTAGAGTTTTATCGAAAAATTAATACGAACAAGTACACGCGTATATTTATTTCACGTCTTTCTCTTCGATATTTTTTCTTTTCTTTCAGACACAACGATACTCGCGTCAATGTTCTTTGAAAAATCTTACATCTTCGTAAATAGTAAGCGTCCATAATTTTCACGGAGGTTTAAAAAGATTATACCGCTTTAGGTTTAATTCAACGTTGATTTTATTTTAATAAAGCTCGTTCCTGCTAGAGTTAAACGTAACGTTTCGAACTCTGTAGGTTTATACAAGTTTTCAACGTATCCTCCAGACTTCTTCGTTCATATAAGAGACAGGAGAACGAAGATGCGTTTAGAACAAAAGTACTGACAAATCTGCCTTCCAACGCTTATCGATTCTACCCTATCTTCGGATTCTCGTATTATATTCACCCATCAATTATACAGATATATATGTAATATCTAGGATATCGAACTCGTTCGCAAAACTGTGCCGCGCAACGTTCCTTCTGTCCGCAACTCGTGCAAAATTCTTTCATCGCATACCGCGTCCCATGGCACGGGGAAAACACAGCGATTATTGCGCGAATCACTCCCACGTTTCCGGGCTTAAAACTCCGGGTGTTGTGAATAAAAAATAACCCTTTTCGAGAGGGCACGCATACAGCTGGTTTTCCACGTCGTCGCGTCTTTCATCCAGCAACAGGACAGCCTCGGTCAAACCCCTTGATTTCCCTCTTTCTCCCTCTGTGTTTGCCCCGCTATCTAACCTTTTCGTCGCACTCTGTTGCTGCCTCTGTCGCGACGCTATCGCAGGATTTGTAAGCGTTTCCAAAAGGGTGGGATAAATTATTCGGGCGTCGGTGAAAACGCCTAAGTGACACGCGGACGTCTGACATCCAAATTGATCCTCTCGATCGGAACGGATCGAGTTGGGAGGAGGACGGGCCTCGCTTTGCCCTCCAGAGGGAACAAACGTTGGGCTTTACAGAGGAGAGGTCGGCGCGAGTAAGCCGGCTTCCTTGCATAATTCGCAACCGCCCACGGAACCCCATTAATCTCTGAACGCACGAATCAATGTAAATCGAACTGCTTGTTTGTCTATAATTTTCCATCCTCTCTGTCCCTTCCCTCCCTTACTTTCGCGATCGTCGTTCATGCCAATAAAACATTCTACGAAGTTGAATTAGCGACGCTCGCCAGTTTTAGCTGCATTCGTACCAGGCCTCTACCTTTCGCACAGCTTTCTGCTCGCCGGGTAGGAAGATCGGCGTTTCGTTAAGTGGTCATTATTTTTGCCGGTTTTGATAGGCGCTGTGTGATCAGTCGTTGATTCGTTAGATAAATTACGTTAAGATAAACGCACAGGTAGATGGTACATCGAGAATTCTTCTAGAGATCGCCGAGTGCAAGAGCCGAATACGAACGTCGAACGTCGAGTATGAAACGATTGTTCTGTGTTTGTGTTCGGTGAATACAAAAGGAATAGTTTTTGTGGAAAATCTTTTTATCGATTTTAAATAGTTTGTTTTTATTTTATTTTATTTTAGGCGAACTTTATAAACTCGTCGTGTATATTAGACAAATTAAATTGCTTCATTGGCGATGATAAATCGATCGCGGTACATATATACTCCGTCCCCCGTCTCTGTTTTCTTCTCTTTCTTTTTCCCCCTTTTTTTTTTCTTTACGACGGTGTTACTTTGAAACGTTTACGTTGCGGTTGAATTGCCACTTCTGCACATTTTTAATGCTCACCGCGCGGGTGACAGTATCCATTTCCCGAAGGGTAAAGTAGCTCGTCGATTCTTAGTATCGTTGTTGAAACGTGTTTACACCTTCCGTCCCCGCTGTTCGCGTTCGCTTTTCATTGCACGGAACAGTATTGCAAAGTGTCATTTCGAATAAACAACCAACGATGCTTTATCGAAATAGAATGTTATTACTTGAAAGCGATTCCTGAATAATCGATCGAGTCGTTCATTTGAATACCGTTTCGTAAAATCAAATTGAACGATAATTAGATCGACTGCGGAAAATGTTATGCAATTTATAATATATCGTACAACTGATCTACAATATTTTATCATCGATTTTGTTATTTTTACAAATGCAAGTAAAACGTTCGCTCTGCCAGGAGAAACATCCAAAGAACTGCCAATGCTGAAAAAAATTGTTCCAATCGATCGTTCTTCCTATTTCGTAAATAATCGACTATTTACGATGGCGCGACGATACAACGTGCAATCATATAATCACGCGCGAATTAACTGAAAATTTTAGAATGTAAGTAGTTACAAGTTGTAAATTACATGGCGTTACCTCGTACGATATCAAAGTTTCTTCGACCGATGTAAGAAAGCGAATACGAAAAATATTCAACTATAATATTCAAGTTAGTTTTAAACTTTACGTTTCTAATCCCAGTTTCCAATCCAATTTCCCTAGGTAGATACTTCCTAGTTTTACAAATCTATATAGAATTAACGTACAATTTAGAAAATAATTGATAATCGACAGCAGATCGTTATCTTACACGATCGATTGATGTTTTATCGTATTTCATAGAATGTTCGACGATGCTGTAAATAACGCGAAATACGTAGGTAGAAACCTCTTTGAATGGTATATACGCGTTGAAACTGCGTAATAATGTGCGGCCTCGGCCATTAGAAAAGAAACGGCAATGCAAAAGGCGAGAAGGTAAGACTTAAGTCGTCGTTTCGTCACTATGTGTGCGGCAAATTATTTCGTTGCCATTACCGGCAGTACCGCAATGTTTATTGCGCAACGGCACACTGTTCGTGGATTACCCCTCAAATGAATTGCCAATCGAAATTACTATTTCTACGAAACGAAGCGCATTCGCCTGATGCGTTTTGCTCGTTCGACTATCGACGCGATACGAAACCGTGTCAACTGTTTGATTTATTAAACGGATAGGTAGTTCGCTTAGTATGGACTTGCTTTGGAAATTACAAATTAATACGAGATACGAAAACAAAAAGAAAATGAATTTTCCTGCTTCGTGTTCGTAAGTTATATCTATCGAATTTCTTCCTTTCCGTTTCAATCTTATTTTTTAGTATTAGGTCGTCTGATAAATTTCTTTCGTTTTATAAGGAAATAATGGATACACGACATTTTCCGTTTTATATTATTTTATTAAATTACGTATGATCCATTTTGTTTTATCAAGATAAAAATCACAACGTTTGATAGATCAAGTTTCATGTTTGCGTAAAGGTGCGTCGTTTTAAAAGACATGTCTGTAAAAGAAAGACACTTTTCGGACAATCTAATAATATGGGATAAGTATCGTACCTGTTTCGTCAGTTGTGACTATAAAAATATGAGTCTGCATAAACATTCGCAGCTGTTCATCGGTGTAAAAGAATTTTTATTTTCAAAACAGAGATCTTTCTTCTCGAAGCAATTTTCAAACAAAGTAATTCTCGGTGCAATCTTCTCATAAAAATAGCTCTTTCATTGGTTCTCCTACTATTTCGATATTCCCTTAGAAATAGATAATAGTTAGAATTTCTTAATAGTTAGAATTTCAATGACGAGATGGTACGCTTAAACGTAAAAAGAAACAAAAAGAATCCTCGTGATTTAATTTATTAAGACATTTGTATATCGTGATAAGAAACATTCGCTGCTGTTCATCAGTGTAAAAGAATTTTTATTTTCAAAACAGAGATCTTTCTTCTCGAAGCAATTTTCACACAAAGTAATTCTCGGTGCAATCTTCGAACGATGAAATGCACATTTCAATATTCCCTTAGAAATAGATAATATTAATAGCTAGAATTTCTTAATAGTTGGAATTTCAATGACGAGATGGTACGCTTAAAAGTAAAAAAAAAAAAAAACAAAAAGAATCCTCGTGATTTAATTTATTAAGACATTTGTATATCGTAATAAGAAACATTCGCAGCTGTTCATCAGTGTAAAAGAATTTTTATTTTCAAAACAGAGATCTTTCTTCTCGAAGCAATTTTCAAACAAAGTAATTCTCGGTGCAATCTTCGAACGATGAAATGCACGTTTAAATAACATTTCGAGTTCTCATAAAAATAACTGTTTCACTGGTTCTCCTACTATTTCGATATTCCCTTAGAAATAGATAATAGTTAGAATTTCTTAATAGTTGGAATTTCAATGACGAGATGGTACGCCTAAACGAAAAAAGAAAAGGAGTCCTCGTGATTTTATTTGATATTATATGATAAAAAACATTCGCGTTCTGATTCTTCTGTCTCTTGCGGATCGAGATTAGACAGGAATATATAGGTACGCGAATGAAGAGTTACGTTACGATAATAAATTCTACCGTTTAACGTAGCTATCCATACGATTATTCGTACGCAAATTATTGTTTTCATAGATTCGGTGAAATTTGTCCAATTATCTATCGATTTTGTACGTAGCCGGGACGCGTAGTTTCCTGTTAGTTTTAATTTTGCCCGAGTTTAGCGAAGATCCAATCAAAGTACACGGTTTAATAAGCCACGCTTCGGCTTGCGAAGTGATAAAGTCGCTCGATAAGACAAGGAAAATGGCGGGGCGAGTTTGTAGACGGTCACCATTTTAAATTGGCTCGTATATAAGGAGGTGGCTGCGCGTCGTGCGACTACAGGAGACACCAATACTTTCGTCAGGTTGTAGAAACTATCGATCAATAACGAACAAACTTCTTTTTTACTCGTAACGTCGACCGGTTCTCTGAAAAATAACGTTTCAAGAGTTACGTAGAAATTGAAATAAAATTCGATTAGCCGATCACTTAAGTATACTCTTATGCTATTTCAATCCATAGAAAAAGAATACTCTGGAAAAAATCCTATTTATTTCTATTATTGTCATACAATGGCAGCAAGTTTTTACTTCTCGTTCCTCTTCGCATTTCCATTATTTTAAGTCGTCTCTCCAGTGCCGCACGAGTCATCGACGATGCAAGTAGGTTGGTAGATACAAAATTATTATCAAACGAGTAACAAAGATCCTTCGCTATACGTACTAATTCAGCAAGATAGGTGAAAAGCGTGAGGAATTTTGTAAAAGCGCTATTTTCTCGTTCAACTATGTAAAACGCGCCGATGATATCTAACGCGATGTTTCCCTCGATAGGTACAATTCCAGTAAAACCGTGGAAAAAGAATACTTTGCAAATACCTTTTAGTCTTTTTCCAGCTACGTCCATATAATTGATCAAAGCCTAAGTCAAACCCAAGTACAAGCGAAAATAAGAACCATCCGCGATTACGTACGAAACGAATGAAACACGCGATAGCCGCGAATTATCTTCGTTCAACTTGAGTTTTACGACCTTCCTCCTACGCTTTTTAAGAAAATTCCTGCAGTAACGTTTCTCACGCACCTTCTGAAAATTACCTAACGATCATCCGTCTTCGTCTCTCTGCTCCCTAAATGCCAGCTCGACTCTCTTCGAAACTTTCCTTCGTCCACCTGCTCGTGCTACCAAACATGCGGCGATCAGGTCCGCGGAACGTGGCAACGCGTAAATACGCGTGGAGCGGTAGACTCGACTGTTTAATTGGAAATCTGCGACGCCATCGTGTTTCATCGAACGGATCATCGGATAAATCGAAGAGCGTGCGAAAGAGCCGGGGCCTGTTGGCTCAACTTTCTGGTTGGAGAAGAAGACACGAATGCGAAGGTAGAGTTGGCCTCGAGCCTCGAGCATCGGGTTGTTCGGTGTTCCGTGCCGGAAGGCCGAGGGGGGAATTGGCGTGGCTGGCTGGCTGGCCTTTTGCTCGATGCTTTAGGCTGCATTCTGCGAGCTGCGCATACCTAGCTGCACAACACGGGGCGAACTCCATCGCAACAGCGCGATAAAAGCGTCGTGGCCGCGAGCAGAAGAAGGCGGTGGAGGAAAACTGCGAGAGAGCGCGAGCAGCGAAGGACGAGAAGGGATCGTTGGGAAGAACGGCGAGGAGAACGCGGCAGGAGAAAAGGTGGAACGAAGAGAAAAAAAGGGAAGAATGGGTGGAAGAGGCGTCGAGGGGAAGGCGTGGAGGGGACGAAAAGGATATTCGTCGTAATTAAGTCCCTCCGCTTCTTGAACGCTGCGCGGCACGTTTCTGCAGCGAGACGAGGGAACACGGGCGGTGGAGGTGCACGTTGGAAGAAAAGGCGCGGAGGCCGAGGAAGGGGCGGCAAGAAGGACGAAGGAGAGAAGGAACGCGCAACGGAGGTGCCCTGTACCGCGGTGGGACGAAGAAACGACGAGGAATCGGGAGTAGGAGAGAAAAAAGGAGGCACGACGATCGGGCAATAAATAATATAGGAGAAAAAGGCGATCGCCTGCAACATTCTGCTCAAATGTTAAATAGGTATCAATTTAACGTTGCCCAATCGGCGAACAGGTAGGCGGAACCTGCTGGAACACGATTGGACCACGGCGTCGTGGTAGGCGATACCACGCGTCGGGACGCGGGGTCGTGGCTCGAGTCGTCGCAGGACCGTGGTAGGGATGAATCATTTGGTTTCTCTGGTTCCCTCACAACGTCCCGTCTCTCTCGTCGCGACCGACCTGGATTCACGTCCCAACTCACCACGGACCGAGTTCCGTGTACGGAAAACACAGCCCTTTCGAGCACCACGTGAGCTACTCTCTGCTCGTCTTTCTGCCTCCGTTCCACCCAACCTTCGTCTTCTTCGCTGTCTTTTCTTTTCTTTCTTTCCCTCTTAGATCTCACGATCGATCCGTCTTTTCTCTCCCCCGTGATTCGTCGACCGCGTGATTTCCGATGGACCGAGGGTACCGAGCAGATCGAAGGTCCAGGCAGTCGCGGCAACGTTCGTCTCAGCGGGACCGCGCTCTGTGATTTTCCGTTTATTCCCACGTTCCACGAACAGCTGACTCTGCACGTTAGAACGAAGAGGGTTTTTTTAGCGTCAAAGTGTGTAAGACAGCGAGGCGAACGGTAGCGGGACTAAAAGTGTCGCGGACTGACCATCGATGTGATCTGGTGCCCAGTTGACTGTAACGTGGATGAAAACGGCCGAGCGTCGACGGTGTTCTGCGAGTGAAGTTTATCCGTGTCGTAAGTTTTGACATTGGCGAGTACTCGGAGCCCGCGTACAGGGACAACATGGCCGTCAGGCGAATCGGAGTACGCGATAGCCCGAACGTCGGATGAAAGTGCATCGATCCGTCGATTTCAACCGTACGAGTGAAAACTTTGTAACGCGTAGCTATTCGACAATTCGAGTGCTACTGCACGACGGATATCGAGTTTCGTATCGCGGAAGCTTCGCGTCCAAAACGACAGTTCGATACGCCGAGAACGGATAACTGACGGAGAGGCGCAGGATGAGTATTCGAAGCAGCTTCCGGTGAGCTATAAGTTTCCCAAACTTCCGAACCATCTACCCAGCAGGATCATCGTCGATACGGCCGAGAGGATCATGTCGGTTCACGGCGACAGCGACGTGGACGCGACGGAGGAGATCAACGTGGATGACTCCGACTCCGGAAGTTGCAGTCCGCGTAATTACGCCACCGACAATCGTCGGCTGGAGCACTCGGAATACTCGAATTCCCCGCCCCCGAGTCAAACCAGTTCGAGAACGTTGCAAAACGAGTCACCCAGGAGTCACCCGTTCAGTATAAGCCGTCTGCTAGGTGAAAATCGACCGCAGAATCCTAAGAGCCCTTCGTCGGAAGATCTGGACAGCGATAAGGAGAGGAAATGGTCTTGGGAGGAGGGCAACAATAACGGAGGCTCGTCGATGACCTTGGACGATGGCAGAAGATCCTGGGGTCACGAGATGGAAGAAAAATTGTCGGAGAAGGACGACGACGACACCGGAAGTACACCGGAGACGCAGATAAATTCAACGTCGTCGGTTCATTGCACGAGCGCGGCGGATCTACTGGCGCCGTTCAGACTTTTCCCGACCGGATCCGGTCTCATATACACCGGCGGAGGCGTAATAAGGGTTCCTGCTCATCGACCACCCGGTGCTAATGGGACGGCAACGGGTGCACTGCCGGCACAGGCGTTGATACCACCTTGGAGTTTACAAGCTCTTCAGCATAGTCAACAACAAGCGGCGGCGGCCGGTCTTCACAGGGCAAGCTTGTTGGCAAACCTGGCCGCACATCCGCTTCAGGGACACCCACACCTCAAGGATAGGCTCGCAGGTAAGGGGACTGTGGAGTCGTCTGACACGCTCGACGTCGGAAATTTACGGTTCCCAATGGAATTCCGAGGATTAGTCGACGTATCGTGTTAAATCATCCGATTGGCAAACAGCGGCAACGGCACGATATTTTCTAGAATTTTGATTTTACTCGTTCGAGAAGTTTGCTTTTCGATCGAAATTCGCTTCTTTCGAAGATTGATCATCGATCGTTGTTAGGAGGCGCGTAACGCGTCGAAGCGACGTAGACGATTGTCGTTCAGTGTCTTCAGAATCGTAGAATTCCTTTATCACGGATTAGTTTCAAACGTTCTTTTCCTTCCAGATGGACGGTATCCGTCTTTGTAAAAGTTCGTGGAATGTTAATACGTTATATTTAACAGTGATATTAGTAACGCGTGGGTATTCACATTGCCAACAGTCGCTCTTTAAATCGAAAGTGGCGACTGTATACCTTTCTGATCTTATCTTTTGAACTTTGTAAAAGCTGTATTTTAATGTCGAAACTTTTTAATTTTCAATCAACTCTGATCTTTATATCGATTCGGTTCCTAACGATCGTCGCTATTCCGAGTTCTATTTACCTTCCCTTTTAGCGGGATGCTATTAGCATATCGAAAAATGCTTGCGCGTAAAGGGAGTAATCAAACGTTCCCTCAAAGAAGAAATAATATTATCTACTATTTAACAACCGTGTTTGTTCTTAATCGACGCGTAAACGTCTTTCGGACGAATTAGTTTCATTTTCTGTCACTCGGGATAATAGTGGTGTATCTTCGATCTTGTTACAAGCAAACTTATACCACATACGTGTTCAAGACAATTTTAACGTATCGGTGTAACGATAAAGTATCTTCATACGTACGTACCTATTTTTAAAGTATTAAAAGGGACACGATACACCCACTTTTACACCGAGTATTCGCCAATATCGAATATTTCTGAGCAGCTTGATTTTCTCGAGAAATCGATAACGAGAGTTACACCGCTATTATGCTGAAGCACTCGTGTCACGAGTATTATCAGTTCACGTCATTTAATCTGGGCTTTAAACAACGGAAATAAGCTGGACGTTTTTATCAGGCTGAAAACAAACATGAAAGGCGATAATAGCGCATAAAACGACGTAATTAAAATTATAGGTGTTCCAATTAAATTCTATATCTAAATATTATGTCCTCAACCCCCTGTTAACTTCTATTAACGTCTAAATACGTACTTCTGTCGTTTAAATCTTTCAATCGGAACGTGTTCTCATTTATCTTACATAATGTACTTATATATACCTTTTGTATCAGTGAATATTTCGTATCTACAAAACGAGAATTAATTTCCACTAAAATAAGCTAAATGTAGAAATATGTCACGGATGAAATTGAATTTCGTTCCATTTTATAAACGTCACCGAATCTATGCTACGTTTCTCTCTAAAACGACACTCGTTTAATTACCAATTCGAAATATATTTTTGTATCGTTATTGCCTGCTTCTCGTTTTTCCGTATAATTTGCCACAGACGAGTAAATTTCCTATTGCCGAAACGTCGTTATTAATTACTTTGACTTTACGATAGATACAAAATCGTAGGCAAGGAATCTGGTAAACGACGATGAATGCCACTCTCGGCACGGCGAACCGCGAATTCCTTTGCCTTTGCTGCCACGGACCTTGATTTTTCTTCATCAACCGCATTTTCTGATTGTAACGATAGCATTATTACTCTCTAGTTACGCGATTTTACCACTCTGTGTACCTTGATGCAAACGAGAAATAGCTTCGTTCGTAGCGAACTGCGGTTTCTCCGCGGTGCTCGGCGATCGTGGACGCAAGATAGCGGAGATGTCAATGCGTGCAATGACGATTCCCACGTCATCGCGGATAATGCAGGCACGTACGGTTGGTTTTAACGTTAATTTAGTGAATCGCTCTTTAAGCATTCCACGAAACGTCGCTTGAATTTCACGCGACTTTCGTTTGTTGGATCCTTTGCTTAACGTATCTGACGTATTTAAAGATGCAAATATTTATATACTGGATGGTTGTAATTAGCTGAAGAGTAATCTGAGAAGAAACTTAAATAACTTGTTATTATTATAAATTATTATTGTAGGAAACATGCAAAAATGTACAATGTACTTATAGTAACGGAAGAAATGTGTAAAATATTCAGAATAAATACCGTAGTATAGAGAAATGAAGAAAATATTATATTAAGTCGTCGGAAAAGTTTCTTTCCTTTTATAAGGAAATAATGATGCACATTTTCCGTCTCATATTATTTTATCGAATTATGTACGATCCATTCTGTTCTATCAAAATAAAGATTACAACGTTCGACAGATTAGGTTTCATGTTTGTGTAAAGATGCGTCGTTGTAAAAAAGAAAGACACTTTTCGGACAACCTAATAATATGGGATAAGTATCGTATCTGTTTCGTCAGTTGTGATTATAAAAATATGAGTCTGCATAAACATTCGCAGCTGTTCTGGATAATAGTTAGAATTTCTTAATAGTTGGAATTGGACGAGATGGTACGCTTAAACGTAAAAAAAAAACAAAAAGAATCCTCGTGATTTAATTTATTAAGACATTTGTATATCGTGATAAAAAACATTTGCTGCTGTTCATCAGTGTAAAAGAATTTTTATTTTCAAAGCAGGGATCTTTGTTCTCGAAGCAATTTTCAAACAAAGTAATTCTCGGTGCAATCTTCTCATAAAAATAGCTCTTTCATTGGTTCTCCTACTATTTCAATATTCCCTTAGAAATGGATAATAGTTAGAATTTCTTAATAGTTGGAATTTCAATGACGAGATGGTACGCTTAAACGTAAAAAAAAACAAAAAGAATCCTCATGATTTAATTTATTAAGACATTTGTATATCGTGATAAAAAACATTTGCTGCTGTTCATCAGTGTAAAAGAATTTTTATTTTCAAAACAGAGATCTTTGTTCTCGAAGCAATTTTCACACAAAGTAATTCTCGGTGCAATCTTCGAACGATGAAATGCACGTTTAAATAACATTTCGAGTTCTCATAAAAATAGCTGTTTCACTGGTTCTCCTACCATTTCGATATTCCCTTAGAAATAGAAAGGAACATTCTTCCGTATATAATTCGATACGTCTGTTTCTAATTTTACATTTCACTGAAGAATGATCTTTCCGTTCGGACGGAAATCCAATTGTGAACCTGGAGTTTCTCTAGAACCTCGGCAAGTTTACTTCCGAACGTCCAAATCGCGAGCGACGTAAAAATGCAATACGCAAAAATAAAATTCGCTAATGACCTATCTATGCCAATTAGTTAAAAACGACTGATACAGCAGCTGCTTATTACCCGCGTTATCTCGTCGCTACTTTCGTTTCCAGTCTCTTCGCGTAAAACCAACTACTCGCGCGAATTACGCGCTTCGTCGATTGCCGATCGCCGAGACAAGAACCGCGAAAGGTATTTCACGTCGCGTATAAGAAAGGTATTTCGGTGTATAGGAAAAATTCGGAAACTTCTGCGACTTATCGAACTCTCGCAAGATTCATATAATTTCGTATCATAGAAAAGGCTCGCTAAGATATTAAAGCGCAACAATTCGAGGACCATAGAAAAGACAGAGACGAAACGAACGTACGAGTTTGCCGAATAATTCATCGATCTCGTTCTTTGATCCTTTTTCTCAGTCATAAGGTTCATTCGCGTTCGAATTCCGATAGAAGACGACTGGATTTCTACCAGAAGAGACTTTTCGATATATACTTGCAATTATGCCACGTACTAAAATATGTAGCGGTTGATCATAGAAAATGCAAGAAACTTTCTGCTCTGGGCAGATGCAATTCTCTCCAGCTCGTACATTGCATCCAGATACGTGATCAATAAACAAGCGCGATATCCGTACGATTCATACACTTAGGAAAATCCTGGCTTATTATTAATTCCGATCCCCGTGGATTCGAGGAAAGCAGCGAACGGAGTGTCGAAATGTAGCCGAATATAGGAGACGCGATGCTGGTATATGTAGATCGTAGGAATCGGCGTCTCCGCTCGGGATATGAGTTTCTCTAATTGGGCTCGTTTATCTTGAGACCACCAGGCGGTCGAACGTGTAGGTGGCTGAACATCGTTAGGATGATGGCTAATCCTCGTGTAGTCGATATCAATTATGAATCTTACCGCGGGAATTATTCAATCGACCTCGTCGTTACGATTAGCCGTATCCGAATCGTCCAATATGTGTATACATACGTACATATACACACGTAGAGAATATACGCTTATATACTCAAGCAGCGTATAGAAGTATCACGTGTATGCGCGGTCGTCGCTATGACATTTTAATGGCGTGCAGACAAGTTGAAGTCTTCGCGTTACTTCGAACCCGCTCGATAAACCCTCGCGATTCCTTTTTTCTCGCTTTCTCGCGCGGACCACCGTCTCCGTGACTTCGCTGAAAGGTAACGCGCCACGGGAACCAGTCGCCGAGCAACGAACCGTTGCCTTTTATCTAACGACCGTTTCCGCTAACGAGACGCGTTAGTTAATTCGAACGCCCGGTTCGGACGATAACGAGAAATCGAGTTCGATGGATGCCTTTGGTGGAATGCCCGACCGTTGTTCCTTTTGCTGACATTTCGATATCGCTGAAATGAAATGGACGAGCAAGATGTTAGGTTTGGATGCTTGGATTATTAACCGTTTGTAACGTCGTGTGCTTTCCAAGTTACCTGTACGTATGTATTTATTTATTTCAGCCTTGATGGCCTAGAAATTGGACATGTATGAAATATAAAACCAGGCTAACACTAGACGCAGTTGTACGTCCAGTTTATCTACAACGCGAACAAAAGAAAGTTTCGACGGAATTAACGCTAACCTTACCAGGCTCGGTCGAACGACCGGTTTCAAATTTTAATTAAAAATTCCGCGTTCCTTGTTATTTCTTTCGTTCGTCCAACTTTACGTAAATTCTTATATTAACAAACATCGAGAAATTGATTAATCGAACGATATAAGGATTTACATAAAGTTGCACGGACGAAAGAAATAACAAGGAACGCGCAATTTTTAATTAAATTTTGTAACCGGTTGTTGGACTGCGCCTGCTAAGGTCGGCGTTAAAAATGAATTTACGAGACAAGGCATTTGACACGAGCGACGAACAGATAGATACAATTAGATAATAAGCCGAGTGGGTATTTATACAAGTTCGTCTTCTTATTACAACAGAGCTAAAGAAACTTGAATATAGCGAATAAATGTTCCAACCACTATCCTATTTCGCTACTTTCTACATTTTTGCACGTTCTACGTTCTTCCGCATCTTAGTTCCCTGTAAATTCTTATTGTACAGTTTACATATAATACAAATGGACCAAGATAGACGACTATTACCAACACACTATAAGAAGAAACGTAGCAGATATGAAAAATATTAATATCTAACGAGACGAATACCATTTTTAAAAACCTCTCAATTTTAGATATGCGATATTATTGCGAATGGCTGGAGGATAAGCGAGTCAAATGTTTAACGACGATCCGTTTCTCCGGCATTTTACCTCTCTCAATAAAATGCCTCTCTTCAACTTTACGGTATCTAAGATAAGATTAGCTGAATCAGTTGTTTCGTTAATATCGTTTGTTTTTGCATAATTAGGCAATTCTTGCCAATAAGGAAAATTCTTCGCACTGCAGCTAAATAATTCTACCTCGTCGTACGTTGCTTCATTGAGTCGATCCATTTCGCTTGGACGTGTGCCTTAAACTACAGCGAACGGGACAATTGAATGTTGGCGATCGTGGGTATCGAACGGTGTCGATCGACGATTTTTCCATTGAAACGTGGGAAAGAAATTATTCCCTTGGTCCGCTTGACATTGCGAGAGCTATCGTCGCGGCGTCAAAATCTAACGGTATCCACGTAATTCTACGGTTTAATAGCGCAACTATAGGAAAAGAGGGAGAATTTATTAGGCTCGTCTAAATTATCGCGATCATTATCAATAACCGATTCACATGACTTTTCGAGTATTCCTATCGCGCGTCGTTACTAATTCTCGTAGAATATATCGGACATAAAGAAGAACTCGGTGCTTTTGCGAGTAAAACGATCCATTTTCGAAATCATTGACGTATCAAACGTTTCTACGTATGTCAAACCGTACGATGGCCTAACAAAATTACGTCGTTGTCTTTCAAATTTGTATGGAAACTGAGACGAAATTAAAATAGCATTAATAATAAAAATAAAATTCATTTGGGAAATTTCGTTTCATTTAGTTGTGAGTCAAGGGGTTACTAAGATACTTTAATATTCAACTAGCAGAAATGGTACTTTTCATATTCGTTTCGCTTGTGAACGTCGACGTTGCGTTAATACGTTTAGTTTAAACATTTTTATAATACTATTTTTTTCTCTTTTTTTCTTTTAGTATTACAATCACGAGAAAGAATCTCAAAGATTCGCTTAATATTTTTGCCGTTACTATTTTTTTTATCGTAGTGGGCGTCGGTAAAATATTTATTATTTCAAGGGATTTTTTTCCATTTGGACGAAACAATATCGTAAGCCACCTTGCTCGTACCTTTTTCGATACGCGTCGTTTCGTTGCTCGATTTTAAACGCACCGATCGTCTCTCTCACGAAGCCGGTACAAAGCACCTTGAAAATGTGTGTGAAAAATGTAGCGGCTCGCCTTCTTCTAGTTCTTGACATTTCAGCCCTTAATTCTACATCAGGTTCACGGTTACGGAAAATTTCAGGCGTTCAAAACGTTTTCGGAGCAATTATCGTAAAAGTTGTTCTATAAAATTTTGTCGGGATTATACGGAGCCGAGCGAACAGTTCGGTGGTTAGCGGCCGCACAAGGCAATTTACGTTCAGAGAAACAATCTTGCCGATTTGACAGGATGGTTTCTCTAATTGTAAGTCAAAACTCTTCGACCCTGCGGGCAACGGGAGTGTAAAACTGAACGCTCTGGGGCGCCAGTGTGTAGAAACAGGATCGTATAAATGCAACTTGTGTATCGAGGTGAAATTTCACTTTATCTCGTTCATCGTTCCCTGTCCTTCGGCTCTTTTTTACTTGGAATTTTGTTACCTTTCATCGGCCGGCTCTTACGGAAATTTCATGGTTCCAACTGGTATATACACGCTGCTCGCAGCAGTTCCAGCATCGCGTATAATATTCGACGTTTTCAAGGAGTAAACCGAGGAGATAATCGCTGGCTCAAGACAAATTTGTTGAATTAGACAAACAACGAATGAATAGAAATCGAACTGTTTGAGTTTCAAATGATATTGAGACGCGTAAGTGACTTTTCATCGAAATGACAAATGTAAGTGTCGATTCTGACGTTACGATAATTCATTAAATTTCCTCGCTTTGGGATATCAAGGTGCAGTCGACATGTATAGAATTATCCGTTTCGGTATTATAAACAAAACTACGAATTTCATTAGCTTTCAAGTAAACGCGATTACCTCTATAGTATTTTCTGTAAATTTTAATTTCCATCGGTAATGCACCTTCGTTCCACGAACGTTCCAAGCATTTTTGAGAGATTCTTTTTCGAATCAAATAAAAATTACATCGTCGTAGAATTTCCGATTGCGGTTGATTAAACGAGTAACACCGGATAAAAGGAATTATTTCGGCGATGAAAATGTGAATAAATTTAGAAGAAACTAGAAGCTCGAAATAGTAAATTTAAACGGAAAATTATCTTTCTTTAATAAAGTATCAACGTAACATAAGAAGCATCTATTCTTGACACTGCTAGGACCTTCGGGTTCATTATACATTTAAGAAATTCCCAACGTGAGTATACACGAATTCCATTTTCGGATTAATTTATAATACACGAGCATAAATGAAGCAATAGCGAAGTTGTATAATCTATTTTGAAAAGAAACATCAAATATTAACCAGCTTAATATCGAAGAGGTTTGTAATTTTTTGAGAAATAACAATTGCAGTTATTAAGAAGCGCAAGGGAAGGATAAGAAAGGATACTAAAACGTTTCAAGAAAAGAATTCAGAGAGAAGAAGACGTTTAGAGGAAAAATACATGGTAATACGTACCTCGATTTAATCCTATCAATATCAAAGTATTACAGTGTGAAATTATTCAGTAAGAAAAAGATATTCCGGTAGAAAATAAAAAATAAATCCCGCTTTAATTTAATTCGTTCGAATTTAAAACATTTTGTACAGACATGAAATATTCCAATATTTATCGTATAAAACCTAGATTTTGTCCAATTTTGAACTTTTTTTCCAACCAAAGGAAAGAGGATAAAGTGCCAAGTGCTTTTGATCCGATTGTACCCACAACGAAGATCGTCGTTTAACGTCTGTACAATCAAATAGCTCGCAACATATACAAACGTATAGTTGCGCGTACGTCACTGGGATACGCGGAATAAGATAAATCGCATGTTATTCGTGAATCTCCAAAGTAGATGTTTCGAGCCACGTTAGGTGTGAGTGCATCTTCGGTGCTGGCCGACTCGTAGCCATAAAAGGTGCAACAATTTGCTTCTCCCAGGCAAAAAGCTGAATCGAGTTTGAGCCACAGTAGGATGAAAACGTTGCCACCTGCGTGGACTCAAATATCGTCTCCAACATATTCATTAGTTTTTTGATTTTTTCATAATCGAGCGCTTTCCAATCTTCGAGAAACGACGAGTTCGGTTATAGTTATTATAGCGATAAAATGGTTTCAAAGCTCGTAGCGATTTGACTTTAGAGACACGCTATAGTGCGAAAGGAATTGTTTCTCTGTTTGTCACCTGGAAAATACGCACGTTATTTTCTTCGAATATTAACGTATCGCGTTTCGAAGAGCTGATACCGACGTTGAAAGTTTTGCGTCTATATGGAAGGAAGAATTTTATTTAAAAGGAATTTTTAAGTTGAAATCGTCGATGCTGAAGTTCTTACGTCTCGGATTAAAAGAATACGAGGATGGCGATGGTTTGGCAAAGTCGCGTCGAATTTTTCTTATACAGATAACAGTTCGTAAAATCATGGGAAATTCGATATTAGCGTGAGTCAC
Source organism: Bombus pascuorum (assembly GCF_905332965.1). Classification (NCBI taxonomy): domain Eukaryota; kingdom Metazoa; phylum Arthropoda; class Insecta; order Hymenoptera; family Apidae; genus Bombus; species Bombus pascuorum. Next base: position 6,407,899 of record NC_083496.1, on the reverse strand, counting down.
TGAATTTGATAAAGAACTGGTCCAAAACAGCCTAACTATATGTAAATTTGAATACACGTTTACAAATGTTGCACAACCAGTTTCTGCTGCGTGATTTCTTAGACCTGCTGCTGCATTCGGTGTATCATCGTGTTATTGCATGTACGAACATCGTGTGTTTCAGTTTCCTTTTGTAACACGCAACCGTCATTTTAGATCATTGTTTATAACTTTCCGATAACATTACTATCGTACGTGTTTCCTTATCTATACATAAATAACGGTAAGATAATAAATTTGTTTAATTCAGAGACAGAGTAAGCGGATTTAAAAAAAAAGAGAAGACTCGTAATTGTCACTGTGTTTCGGTCGTGACAATACGACCGCTAAGCTATGCCATAATTTTCTTGTTTCTTGTATTCTTCGTGGAATCGGCGACAGAATCAACAATTACCATTAGAGACCCCTAGCTTTCCATCCGGACGGCAGCTCGGTGTAGATTTCTCCGTTCTCGGAATCGATTAACAGCGATTGAACGTAAAACACGCGGTAACTTGGATAATTTATTAAAACGATATATTCCCGAACAGGTTAGGTGTTCGTTTTATCTGGTCCGAAAGAATGCGTGGCTGTCGAAAGCGTTTGCTGACAGCATGGTTAATGCGTTATTTAACCTGTTAACTGAGTCATTTTTCAAACGGAGATTCCTTTTGGATAGGGAACGAAAAATTGTAACACAGGCAAGATGACGTTCTACGTAATTACGCCACGTGAAACTTAGAAATTATGCGTGTAACCGCGTCTACCTGTAACGCATACAATTTATTTATTTATCAACGTGCGTGCGTAAATATCGGCACATTCGCTGATTTCGTACCGAACGCGATAATTGACTGCGATTATCAGAGAGACGATTAATCGGTCAACGTTTCGCCAAATAACGCAACTGAATCGTGTACTCGTAAAAACTTGATTAAACTTCCATCTTGACCAGTTAATCGCCTTTGACGAGTATACTCGTCGTCGCTTGTATTCGTTTACGCACTCCACGACCTAATCCCACGAGACATCTGTGAAACTAAATTAAGGAACTGGTTAAACCTTTCTTAATCGATTTACGTAATTTTCCAGCTGAATAGCTACTTCGCAAGAAAAAGAAAGGAAAAGAAAGATATCCTCTGTCCCAAAAACTCGTAGAAAAATACACCGAAAAATGACATTTAAGGTAGCAATTTCTTGCAAGTTCGAAGAAACGACAACATCCCCGGGGATTTATCATCCCTCGTAATGATCAACCAGTATCATTTCCATCAACGAGCGATCCAACACCGACAGAAACAAAATAAACGAAAAAAGAAGAAAGGTCAAAGAAAATAGTGGAGCCTTGGAGATCTCGCTGCTCTGTTCCCTCGGTCCTTGCTGTGGGAGTTCCAATTCGGTAGCCGAATGTCCGTGCGGCTACCGATAGAGTTTGGTCGAAAATTAAAAACGACACACCACATTCACGACATGTATACACGCACGCGATAGAATTCGTACACATTCGTGGCTGGACTTCGATTTCATCGAAGAAGTATGGGGGCCGAGGCGTTCGTGGCGGCTGTAACGGCAGCGGGATTCTGGTTTTCAGGTTTCGGTCACGCGATGTCTTTTTTCTCTGTTCCCGGTACCCGGTTATCTTCTGCCCCAGGCGATCCTCAGGACGTCCATTTTACTCTCTTTTAGCTCGGTGTCCCTTCTACGCGGCCTTCTACTTACTACCGATGGTCCCGGGCGTTTTCACCGCTTTCGATCCATCGCGCAACGTGCTCCCCTCGGTTCTCCAGCTTGTCGCCAGCAAATCGTTCGACACGTCCATCGACACGGTAATCGTCGACAGGCCGCGGATTTTCACGCATTTAACAGGAAACTCGAAGCTCGAAAGTGCGAAATCGCACGGGATGCGCGTAACGTGAAACAATGCGTGACGTATTCAAAGTACACGGTGCCTGCTTTCTATTACATTCGCTGGGTAAAACCATCTTACACCGTGGTCCTACTTTCTCAGTCGCGTTCTCGGAAGTACGAATTTGCATAAAGATCCGCGGTCTGCTCATCAGAGAGCCACGGATTTGCTGTACCGTTTAGAATGACGAAGACGAGGTAAGTTCGATGGGCTGACAGATTCCCGGCGAATCATTTGGTCCAACGCCGTTGGGAAATGTGCAAAAGCACGGTATATTTTTCAAAGAGAAATGTGTGTTGTTTAATGTATCGTGATTTCCAGGGCAACGTGTAAATTGTAATAAATATAAATAAAATTGACGTAAAATTGATGTTATTGATTCTTTAAAGAGAGAAGATCAAAAAAATTGAATAGGGACAAGTGAAGTGGAAATGGCGAAAAAGACGAGAGAGCCGGGACGTAAGCTACCGTTCGCATTGTACGAGATTTGCTTAACCGCTATGAAAATGATCGTATTTCGAATGTTTTCAATTTAGACAAATTACTGTGGAAAAGTACCTACTCACCGGAAACGACATTGATCGTTGATATTTTGCCGTTAAACGCTGAACGATGACAATTACCACGCTAGTTATCTGGTAAGAGCATAGAGATAAACAGGCGTATCTAATTTTACGTGATCTACGTGATTACGTGATAACCCGGACAAACGTACATCGATATTTTCGCACGACTGGAACGAAATATGTTAAAACGTACCGTTAAGATAGAAAGGATTTCAATGTAACAAGAAAAATTTCCATTGTGTCGTTGCAAAAGAATGAGCTACAAGACGGAAATAACGCAGTAGTACACAGAAGTCGTGTTTTTCTTTGACAAGATGAGGTACGGTAGTCGCGGATTTGAAGTTTCTTGCGTCGGTACGGCTGTAGATTTCTTCGCAACATTGGCCATGGGCCGGAAAAATGTTTCCCAGTATTCGCGTAATTTCTACTTGAGCAACTTGCTTGCTTTGGTGTTATTAGACAACCATTTCATTTCTTGAGTCTCGTTTAACACGAAAAACTACTGACCTGTACGATACTTTGATCTAGAACAGATAAAGTCCATTTTATGTTATTTTATTTTTACACGATTCACAATAGCATAACAAATGTACTAGAAGCTTTTACAGTGATAAAGATGTATTAAATATCAGAGAGAAAAATAAATAAAGTGAATCTACGTCATCGTTGATGCAGCGCAATCGATATTTGGTTTTTAAGTAAAATTTTTCTTCGCTAAAACGTTTTCTGTTTTAAATGTCACTTTGTTAAAATATTAATATCGAAGCTTTAAAGAGACTAAAATACCAACGCTAAGAGTTTACTTCGTCGAACTGCGTTACCATAACATTAACTTTTCTTTAGAAGAAAAATTTCACTACGTGATATTTGATATATTTTTTTCTCTTTTTTTACAAATATGCGAACGATGCCAATTTTCTAGAAAATCAGCTTTGTAACGAATAATCGATACACTTTGAAGGAATAAATTTTCCCTTCGTCGTTCATCACGCGAAGCAAATGAGACTTAATCAGCCGGATTTTCTTTTTTTCCAATGTAATTCGCTCGAGTTCTGGTAACTCATTACACACTTGTAAGGGTGTAAACATGCCAGACTTTCACGTGCTTTACTCACTTCAATGCGAGAACGAATACCGTAATTACAGGTGGAATTCGCTTCCGCTGCGTCGCCTACACGAATCATTTACCGAAATCCGACTGCTTCTCTCTCGATACTCACCTGTTCTCTGTTAAATGTCAGTACTTTAATATTGCTCAATTATATTTCTCTCGTGCAAGAAACAAATTTCGAAATAAATTGCAGCCACTCGATATTTTCACGATATTCACTTACAATTTTGTATACCTTTGTATATCTATATACCTCTACAATAACGTGATAAATTTTCTAGACAATTTTGCTGATTCAACTTCTACAAGCTTTATTTATTTATTTATGTATCTATTATTTATTTTCACATCTTCTGATAAGATATCAGCGACTACGATTACACGTATTCTCTAAACACAGTTAGTCCAATTACTGTTGTTAGTAAGTGAACAATTAATTAGCAAATTAGTTCACTTTCGTATACCTTTATAGACGATGAAAAAGATGCATTTCCTTTAGGAAACTTGGACTTTTTCTTCGTTGTGTTTTATCAATTAAAAACGAATGCGTATTATGGTGTACTATAGATTCTACTATCGTGATAGTTATCACATACAAAAATACTTTGATTTATATAAAATTAGAATTCCATACAGTGCTTCGCGTTAGATGGCATTATCGCGATCAGCAGCCCTTTATGCGACAATCAGACGTTGCACGAATCGCTTCGAACAAACAGAATCACAAGTGTGACATCTAATCGTAGCGAAAGTTCGGGATCCAAGAATCTCTGAAAATATTCGATCGTCAACCTTCCGTGTTAACGATTGCACAATGCCGCAGGTACGTTAACCACTTCGCATCAAGCAGGCTGAAACGAAGCTAATTTTTCCAAGCAGCTAATAAGATTCCTCTTGATTCGCCAACGAAACACGAGAAACAATCCGGATCCGTGAAACCGCTAAAGCGGCAATAGAGTAAGGACGTCAGGTGCGCCCATAGAGAGCCAGGTCTGAGTTGCCCTAGAAACGATAATTATTCAAACCGGTATTACGTAGTAATTAATCTGGAGGCAGATTAGTGCCGGGCAACGCCACGGTGGGCGTTGACTGATCGAGTTAGCGTTGAGTTAGGGATTTCGCTGCTCGAGCTTGGCAGCCCCCGGAAAGTCGGCTATGCTCGTCCATCATCACCCTGTTTCCACCAGAACGAGCCGTACGTAGCCGGGCTCGGAGACCGGGGCGTTACATAATTAACGTGACTTCAGTTTAATTTTGCTGCAGACAATTAGCGCGACGAGCCATTCACCTTGGCTAAAGTCTCACGATGATTCCGCTTGCAGCAGAACGTTTAGACGCTCTCTCGCCTCCTCCGTCGGTGACATTCGCTCGAGCCTCTTCGCATCGCGCCAATATTTATCGCGTCTGTTTTCCGCGTTCATTTACAGAAATCTTACGCGACACGCTGTGCGTTCGAGAAAGTACATTCGTTTCGGTTTTGGAATCTTTGGCTGGCTAAGAGCTAAGCTTCTTCGTGCTTGGACGATGATAAATAATTTCGCGATTTGGTTTTGTACGATACTTGAGCGATGCTTTGTTACAGTCAGCATACTTTGCTGTAGATAGCATAGTCGATGTTATATTCGGTTTACATTCGTTCGATTATACCTTGGAACGAAGATGTTCGTCGCTTTTCTACGCTACTAGAAAATGCTTCCCACTTTGCTGGATGAGATTCAGTATATATTTAAAATTGCGTCGTCTCAGAAATATCCTTACGTTCTTTCGTGCGAAGGAGTTGGGAAGTTCATACCGCCTGGCAATGCTACAAAGTTTCTTTATTTATTCCTAAACGATGATTGGAAATTGTTTTATAATGTCGTAGTTACTCTTGACGGATAGGAACTGCAAAATTTTTTTCAATACATTAGGTATAGAGTATTATCGATTACTATGGCATGTAGGTGTAATGTTATCAAATGTGAATATAATTATGACGATAAACATATCTAAAAGCATCATCTTCCATAACTGTGTCAAATACGTACAACCATTGCCACTCGCCTTCAATTCTACGCACACAAAATGTATTCGAAACGTATGCCGTCAAGATATTCTTCGCTGTAATAAATTAAGAATCGATCGATGGTCACTTGGGAGCGCAAAACGAAGGGAGAATCTCGTTCTTCGACGAGAAAAAAAATCGGGAAGTTAAAAGTCCGAAAGCTTGAAATTAACAATTTTCCATTCGAGCTACTCGTAAAAGAAATCCTTCACGGATGTCAAAAGATAATTGAAGAGTGACCGTAGAAAACGCTATAAGCGGAAAAATTGGAACACCTTGACTTTTTCTAGAGAAATATTCTACGTACTGATGAGAATATTATAGCACTGAATTCAAGTGCAATTTCCCTTCGCAAATATTTATCGATAACGTTAGAAGATGGTGTTACGACACCGCCTCTACAGAGGAAGATATTAGAAAGCGCCAACAAAATTTAGTTCGTCTCTTTCGCTTTTGTCCATGCAAGGACTTTCCATTACGTCGAAGCACGAGCTTACTTTTTTTCTTCTGAGAAACTTGCTCCTCGGTGCTTACGGCCTTTCCTACGAGCGCTCTTCGATTATCAACGAATTATCTCAAATTAAATTCAATTTTTCCCTCGAACTCGACGTCAAAAATTATTTCCAATCGTAAAGAAAAAGGGGGAAAAAACAAAGCAGAGCAGAGCGAAGTAGAACAAAAAAAATGCATCGTCGCGTATCTTTCGATCACGATGACCATCGAGATTCGTTGAAAAAACGGCACTGCGAACACCGCGTGCCGGTTCACCCAGGCATCGGCAACGCGTGCTTTTTGCCATATCATTCGCGATTTTTCGGCGTCCCTGGAGAAATCGTGGGATTTGCCGGCAGGTCTTCGCCAACGTCAGAGTAAATTTCGCTAGACCCCGATCCGTGCCACCCTGCAACCCATCATAACAGTATAGATTATTCGTGCACAGGCCAGATCGATCAATGATGTACGCAGATCCGATTCGCCTTTCCTTCTCGCGCCCTTAACAATCCCCGCAGGAGCGGTTCATCGTTTTCACTTCCACTTCTTTCCCGATATTATATATGGATAGTGGCGTACGTCGGAACAAATTCTGACTGAAATTCGCGGCACAAATCGCAACAGGGCGATGGGAATTATTCGATGGTCTCGCGCGATTCAGGTTCGGATGCTGGCAAGTTTCCGGATTTCCAGCTATATGGACGTTAACGTTTACAAGTCCGTGTTTGTGGAAAACCGCTGCCTTCTATAAGGAAGTGTATGTAATGACTTGAGAGGATCGAAGTAGAGCATTTGGATTTAATGATTTCGTCCCGCCTTCTTCTCTTTGCTATTTTCGCGTTGTATCGTAACAGTTATGGAATTATGAAATTCCGAGACGATTGCGAGTTACTATTAGCTCTTGCATGGGAATGCGTTTTAATTTATATATACAGGGTGTAACAGAATACGTGCGACCCACTTCGAAAGCTGATCGCACGCCTAATAAACAATGAAAAAGTTCGCGTAAGCGTATGTCGTATCTGCGTTTGCGAGATGTAACGAATTTCCTGTTTCGATTTTCTGTTATCTAATTAGATTACAGAAGATGCTCAAAACGACCACTTCGCGTTTCAAGGCAAGCCTGTAGACGTCCCATCGTCGATCCGGTTATGCTCTGAATGATTCCTGGTGTTTCTCGAATTTGTCCTCTCCGAACATTCGCATTCCGACATTTTCAACAGTCTACAAACGGTTTGCAAAGTTCGTTTTTAGTACTGTACAATTTACACACTTTACACAGTTTGCAGTTTATACAATTTAATCTACACACATAGCGTAGTTTATAACTTTAATCTTCAATTTCTAGAATATGCTGTTTTCTATACGTATGTAACGTAGAGAACATTTTCACAAATATTAGGAGAAATAACCATCTCCTGGATAGTTGATAGAAAAAATAAGGAAACGTATTTGTTTCTTCGTTCAAACACGTTTCATACATATTATTGTAAAATTATTATTCTATAAAATACGATGTAAGCAGAAAATGATGCTCAAGCGAAGGACAGAGATTGTTCTAATAATAAAATAAAAGAAATATTATTCTATAAACTGAAATCGGATAGCGACCACGAAGAGAATATAAATTTATACGTTCGGAACAGTCGACCAACGTTCAATGTGAAAATACTGGAAAAACTCGTTCTCGCGTATAGATAAACACGAGGTAACATACAAGCGGTACGGTTACGATACGTTTAGGATATGTACGACGAAGCAGCATCTTGGGGGGTAACTTTGAATAATACAACAGTTTCGCTCATATTTAAGGTGAATAAAGTGAAATGAGCACGAGAGAAGCACGAACGCTAAAAGCCACTCCAATGAAATTCGGTTTACTTAAATACGGAATTGTCTCCGTGTAAAACTGTGTTCGTTAAAAATGATGCAAAAGTCGTCAAGATATTCCGACGCTCGATATTTGATCGTTTTAATAATTTTCGTTGCGAGATGAAGCAAATTTTAAATAATCGGTAAATCGATCGCTACGATAATATTTTTCATCTATGGATACTCGATTTTTTAGCAGCAATTTTTTATATTAAATTCGTCTTAATTCTCTGCTCGTTCGCGTATCTAAAATCACCGTGTGTAGTCAAAATCCAATAACAAACCTCGTCAATTGGAAATTTGTACAGTATATAGGATACATATAGTTAAATAATTATTTATTAATTAGTTACTTTGCAACTCGCCATGCTTTTATAAACACACCACGTTGCATTTTACAAGTCAAACTTTAAAGGGATCACGTAGCCCAATCTTTTTTTCGGTAGGGACACCATTGTCGGTCTTTTCTGTATCTATAACAGATGATATTACGCTTCCTAGGTATCTTTTTCCTTTCTTTGTCCCTCTATGTCCTCGCATCAGAAAACCGCTTTTCTCTTTCAATCTCGAAATATACAACAAATGTAATAAAGAAGCTTCGACGCAAAATATATATAGGGTGCGGCCGATAACACGTACAAGCGGCCACGAGGTGATTCCTCGTGAAAAAATACGAACAAAGTATGGAAATAAATTCTTCCATTTAAGGTTCAGTTTCCGAAAAAATCGAGTTTGAAGATTTATCAAGTATACATTAACGTGGCTAATAATTAAAACATATAGAAAAGAATAACACCTTTTTATACGCATAAAATTATTTTGTCCAATTTTATGTGACATTTATTAAGATTATTATCATATTGGTAAATTATTATAACGTATACATACTATATATGTACTATAATAGTATCATAATGTATGCACAGTAGTTTCTCGTCTGATGTATCGTACACAGTTCGGTAGCCAACGGAAGACGAGAGGCACTTGCGGATTAAAAGGTTGTTCAATCGATGAAAATTGCCACGAGGGCCATCGTAACGCGGAAACTCGTAGGCTAAAGGCAGTGAGTTTTATCGCGAGCACGTGGGGGCTTGCTTAATTTTATGCGATTTTTTATCGACGCCTCGTAATATCGATAATGCAAGGCACTCCTGCTTCATCTCTCTCTCTCTCCCTCCACCCTCCACCCCCTAAGCGGTTCGTACGTAGGTCGAAGGGTGGTTTATATCAAGTTATAGGAGTTTGAGAAATGATCGCCGCATCGGAGTCTACTATCCTTTCTTTCATCCTCCGATCGAACCAAACCAACAGAAGAGCGCATTCGAAAGTTCTTAACTTCGCCCCCTGTTAATCTTTCATTTCCTTCAGGTACGAGCGAGAAACCCATTTGAATTTGGAGTTTATCTTTTGGTAATTTTTAAACATTTTTCATGATTGATGATAAGCGGCGATTTTGTCAACGATGCAGCGCTACTGTAGACAGCTATTCGATATAAAAGAAATCGATGGAAACGCTACATTATTTAAAATTCTCTAGACTATGAATTATACGGTAGTTTCAACTTTTCATTCGTCGTCGTTCTGACAAAGTCTGTTATTCGGTTGGAACAACGTACAGGAACATTCTGCAGCCTCGTACGCACTGGAAATCAACGAAGAGTCTTCGAGGACAGACCTGATTACCAGGAACCTCGATCGTCGACGGGAAGTTGCATTAAACAGACCTCTACAATCGGTCACGTCCTTTAAATCGCCCTAAATACAAATCTACTCTCGCAACAAGTAACCGCGTCGAAGAGACTTTAGGCAAAAATATCTGCGACGATGATCGAGTCTCAAGTGTTTTCTCCTTCCTGAAGGACGCATCGCTGGTCGCGTTGTTGTCGCTGATAAGCACAAAGATGCAATGTGGGAAACCCGTATAGAAAAAAAGGAAGAAAAGAAGAGACGAGTGGTCCTTTGGTTTCGTCCACGCGAACGCATAGAGGACAAAACATACGACAGCGATATTACTCGTATCCTTGTTCTTGAAACATCGATCAAGTTGCGTTTCTCTCATATTTATCCTGCCATCTGGATTATCGAAACGCGAAAATCTCGACTTTTGCGTAAAACGAATCTCGAAGGTTGCGGAAAAGTTCTTGTCTTGTAGAGAGTTCTCCCCTTTTTTGCGCGACACGACGAGACACAACGCGAGAAGCTCGATCTAGAAGAAGCAGAACTTTCCTACGGATACTTTGTTTCTACTGCAAAACGCGTTCTCTTTTTTTTTTTTTTCTTTTTTTAACATTCCTCGAAGTGTGGAAATAAATTCTAAAGACCGCTAAACACTCTCGCTATTACAGCCGCCCTTAAGCAATTTTCTCGATTGGAACTACATCGGCTTTTACATTCCTGGAAACGTTTACTTTTCATTTGCCTGGTTAAGTATATACTAACAAAGCACCGCCACTGCCATTACTGTAACAGCGGCGCGGTTATCCCTGCGCTTCGCAGCCTCGCTATCAGCGACGCACGCCTTCCACGTTCAACCGCGATTCCTTGAAAAGCTTTAATCAACCATCCAATACTGCCTACGTTGGAGAATATGGAATACGCTATGAGAATGAATAAAAGTACCGTTAAACGCTTGAAAAACGCAACTCGTAGTAACGTAACGACCAACCCCGATTAAGTAGAATTAGCCATCGAACGTAATCCGAATCTTTGTAATCCGTCGAATAATCGCCGCTACTCTCTGCCATAGCGTTCAAAGTGTTGAACGAACGTTCTACTTCGAGTGAAAATAAACAACGCCTACGTCGATGACGTTACGTTCATTGCTAACTCGGATCATCGGATAAAAATTACTCGAAACTCTTCGGGGCATCAAAGACTCTTTGAAAACGGGAATAACCAGGTGAAAATGTCGTACGGTATTTTTCCTGCTTCGCAGATGTTTGTAGGTGTATGGGAAATACGCGAGTACGCAAAAATATACAGAATACGCAAGGTAACGTGGTGTTTCTGCTGTACGGCGAGGATGAACAAAGTCTTCGTTTAGGCTGGATTTTTTAGTTGTGCTCGTAAATATCTGTATGAATGTACGTGAACGTTTACGATTCCGTTAATAACTAAATGGAAGAAGCATGTGTATTACAAGTAGGAAAACGAGTATCTTCACAACACGGTGAAAGGAATGGAAAAATTGAGGAACGGAAGGAACTGATTAAGACTCCTTCGATGAAAACTGGAAAATTTAAGCGCACGAAGAACGGAAGATCGCGCGTGTAAAAACACGAGTTACGTGGCGTGCAACGTAAAACAAGAAGAGGGAAGATACACATATGGAGAAGCAAAGAGCGAGAGAAAGAAGAAACGAGCTTGCGAGAAGATGGATAGGAGAACAAGAAGAAAGAGAGGAACGAAGAGAGGGAAAAGCATAGTATACCAAACATAGACGTTGCGTACGAGAAGCGAGGGGTGGCTAAAGGATAATTTTATAGGGCGGATATATGTCTTCCAGGAATCCGTTTAAAGCCGTTTAGCCGTCTGTTATGTTGGTTCAATTACGCTGCTCGTAGGTACTACGTTGTATCGGAACACAGCGTTTTCTAAATACATACGTGGCTACCGTGACTGAAGCGAGCCGAGAATACGATAACCTTTCATAATGTACGCTGCTTCGTAAAGGTTCATACGGCGGATAGTATTGCGCCTGAAATTGCACGTCCAAAATGGATTGCCAAGGTAGCGCGTGGATGTACGTGGATGTTGCACAAGCCGTTGTTCCAGCAGGATTCTCGCGTATTTTTGTCCCGGCAACTGATGCGAATCGAATTCGACGGATTCGTTTCAATTTTCTTCGCTGTCAGCTCCTGAAGAGCTGCTTGGAATTCGATGCAACGAGAGATATCAGGTTGGCGCACCAGATGGTAAAACTGATTGTATTCTTCCTTTACGAAAGCATTTTGATCTAATCGACGTCGTTGATGAGTTTCCCTTTTCTTTTCTTCCTTTTCTTCTTTTTTAATTTGATACGATGATGGCACGTTGTAATAACAGCGATAATAATAATAGCGTAAGAAACGCAATGATACTTTGTAGAAATAGCACGTGTGGAAATGGTAAATATGGTAAAATCGAAAGTAGACATCTTTGACGCGAATAATTAATGTAAGAGACGAGGAGGTAGTTCGCGGAGACGGAAAGTGAATGTTAAAAGTTCCACAGTCTCGTGTTTAAACAGGACTTTGTGAAATAAACGAGGTTCTCATCGATAAAAGTTCATAAATTGATGTAATTAAAAAGAAAAAAGAAAGAAAATGATACTTTAAAGAAATCGTACTCGAATTCGATGTTCAAACTATTTTGGCTTCTCTCGCAGCGACGGCAGTGACCACTGTCACTGCGAGGAATCCGTGGTGCGCAGAAAACAATTTACTTTGAAGGCCGCAAACTCTATTACCGAGCAAAACGTGCTCGGTAAAATAATGACTTTCTCTAGCCCGGTGTCACAGCTCGCCGTTGCATCATCAAATGGCTTTAACTTGACTCATTCCTGGTCGCCGGTGCATGGGCAAAGGTTGTGCCTCAAGCTCAGTAGGTCATCGAGGATGAAACCGAGATCTGGTTAAGCTTCTTTCACGTCTATCGTTCGTCGAACACGCGCAAAATCTCCTTTCACCTCGCCTTATCAGAGGTATCGTACTTGCGAAATGGAATTAACTTAAGTGGTATCGTTCTTTTAGAATCGCGATCTTTCGTCACGATCGAAACAAGTAGTTAACCGTCAACGATCGGAATTTTCCTCGCCTCCTATAGCGGGAAACGGTTGTCATCTCGTAACAAGAAAGATCGTAATCGAAGACCACGGTTGTACGATGCGATAAATTCATCTTTGCGACTTTCTTGTCATTCGATGACAGAAAAAAAAACGCCGTAATTTCTTACTTCCGTTCTACCTTGGAGTCGGTATGTGTGTGTTACAAAAATACGCGGCAATTCAAATTTCAAACGTATGCGAACAAAGTTCGCAATTAAATTATTATAATATATTATAGCAAATATTTTTCTCGGAATAGAATCGAATAAATAAAATAGAAATAAAAATAGAATAGAATAGAATATAAAATCAAACAAGAGTCATCGTCGCTTCCAATTTCACTTGTTTATCGTTGATAGCGCTTATCGCTTAGTAAGAAAGTGGAGCGGACAATATTCGAATCGCGAACGTTTCAACCAGCGATACGTCGAAAGAACGAATAGAACGATTGTTGGGAACAGGGTAAAAGTTAAGTACCTTTGTTGCGCGAACAAAACTTCACCGTTGGTACGAAGGCGTACACCGTTTCTCCGAGAGCATCGCGCGCGCGCGCGCGCTCCTTGCCTCTTTTTATTTATGCCGGCCATTTTGCGACACGACGAGACGCCATCTTGTTTTTATGGCCACCCCTCGGGCAACGTCGTCCAACCCTCGTTCTATCCGCATGCAGATACGAAACCCCCGGCATTTTATCTTCGAAACTCGTTTCAGCCTTTGTCGTTGTTCATCGGACCAGCCGGAAAGACCTGCGAATTCGACTTCACCTTCCCGTCTTCCATTACAAGTTCCAGGAAGAATCCTCGGCAAAGATGGAACAGGATGAAAACGAGCGCTCTCCTTTGTTTTATTCACCGTTGATCCGTCGATCTGTCCTGATTACATTTTTAAAGACATTCTTGCTTCCCTGCGAGTCACTTACTCTTAAGGTCGGAGCCCACCCTCTGTTGCTCCTCCACCTCGCCGACTACGGTTTCCCGTATTTCCAGGACTTCTATAAACGTATAGCTTTTAAGAGCAGACACTGTTTCAGGAGATGAGTTTCGACAGCGTGATTTTTAACATTGCGGTTACGAAAGTAACGGTGTTCCAAGGACTCGCTCGATATCTTTCTTTGTCGCTGATCCTACCTCGCTTATTGGTATACGATCAGGTAAAATTGAATACGATCGCGCTACGACGAGCTTCCTTCCTTCTTCGAGCACGAAGATCTGTCTGCGTGTTTCGCCCGCACGGTAATTTGCAACGACGGTAACTTTGACGGAGGTAGCTGGTAAAAGGAATTGTTTAGAAAAGCGCTTATTAATAGGGAGTCGTTTCACTCGTGTTTTACGTTTCAGGAGAATTCGTGGCGTTCTATTTCTGTACGCTTCAGAAGTACACGTTTCGCCGTTGAATTCAGACGATAACCCTTGAAATTGAAATTTTTATCAAGTACCATTTACGACTGTTATAAATGCTGCGAGCGACGCGCGTGAACGAACGCGTCGCGTGTGCAATAAGAATTACGGCGTTTTATATTCATGTAGCTATTAAACTTTGAAATTCAGATGTTATCGTACGCTATGCTCGTTATTAAGTATGATCTAAATACGTGTAAGCTAGGAACATGCTACATGTTCTAATTAACAACGTCTGTCAGAGTATGTAGGTTTCATAGAATACAGAACATTGTATTTCCATTAAATAGAACATCGATGTACGTTGATACAATCGGTACTCGTTTACACGATTACTCGTGTCTTCCAGTGCAATTACATAACGCAACACCCTTGCGTCGATGCTCGCCTTAGCTACGCGTATTAAATTTTATTTTATAACCACGTATAGCTACGCTTCGAAGAAAGAAAGATGAAAACGATAACTGGAAATTATTATCCGATATTTACCGACTTTCAATTTACTAGAACCCAAAGCGTCAAATATATTATTTCGTTCCCGTGAAACAATTGAGCTAATTGATAGAAGGAAAAGCGCCAGTGCCAATTGCTAATTACGGAAGAACAACGTTTCAAGAACACGAGGTAACTTAAGGCTCTTTAAACGTCTGAGAGAAACGTGGTTTCCGAGGTTTTTGCGAGTAACGAGTAACTTAGCTACGCGCAATACCGAGTTACATAACACCTATATATGTAAATATGCGATTTAATTTTCAGTCTCGTTTATGAAATATTTATACGAGTATCACACTCTTTTACGTTTACAAGATTTATTACATTCGCTTTTACCATCGTAAAATGACGCTAACGTGTAACGCAGAAGCGCGTTTCACGAACTCGTCGCTCGTCGATTTCACAGATTTCGATTACCACTTTGAAACCTGTCCGCGCCTCAGTCCGTTTTAAAGAAATCGAAGGCTCGCTAACGCCAACCGCAAAGTGTAAAGAATTCAGCCAGGACCAAGAATCAACTCTAATTTACCCTGTCTCGGAGGCCGTCTTTTACGAACATTTTACGCATGTCCATAAACCGTCAACTTTACGATTAAACTTACGGTCAACCCCCTGCAACCCTAGTTTCCCTCGGTTCGCGTGCTTCTTGCCATATTTTTATTCGAACGTACGCGAATTTTCCTTTTCCTTTCTCCTTTCTTTTTTCATCTCCCTCGCTCTCGCTCTCTTTTTCCCTTTCTCGCTCGTTCTTCGTACTATTCCTGGTAATGGGTTCTCGTCGTCGCTTAAAACCATTGCTTTCTAGAGGCGTTCGAACGTTACCACGTTACGACTTAACGCTGTCGTAAGGTTACATCGTCAGGGTAAATACTTCGACCGCAAAGACTCGTCGTCGTGGTATTTTAACCAAAATTGCGCGGTAACAGGCCTGCCAAGGCGAAGTCAGCTACAACTATCGGACAAGTTTTAGCAGCCAGACTGTCGTTAGACACGCTAACGACGAGACTCGCTACGTGATATTCCGGCCAAGCCACGAAAAACAACAGCGGACGTATTATTGTTGGTACGCACGAACAAACGTATTCGCTTCTTCTTCCGTCGTTCTCCCTTTCCCTCAGTTTCTTCGTCATTTTCTTCGCTTTTGCATCTTTCGAACAGACGCGCGATTCTGCGTTCGATTCCTAGCAGCAGAATCTCGATCGCCTTCGTACAGTTGCTTCCTACGATAGTTTTCGACGTCGCTCGATCGTAAGGTCTCATCGAGGTCCATTCGTATCTTTATCCGTACGACGTATCGTTTCTGTTGTTCGAAACGCTCGAATCTTTCGTCGTTTAATATAATTGTTCGGAACTGGAGGAACGCACAGGCTCGATCGATGCCTCGATATCGTCCGATACGCGACATACAGCCTCAGTGCGAAAAGTTCTTTGTAACGTCGAAAAGTCTTCGTTCTTTTCTCTTTTGCCTTTGCCTCTTATCGACTTTCCGAGTTACGAATTAAGAAATTTCTACGTCTTAATAAAAACGAGAAGGAGATTGGGGCATAAACGGTGTGGTGGATCGTGGCGGGCTTAAACGACGATAAAATGTTGAGCAGTGAGATACAAGTGAAGAAAACAACTGTCTTTTAGGACACGGAGCATCGGCAACACCTGCGTCAAGAGGTGGACAAGACGAGGGACACACGAAACGAGCGAACAAGTCGTTTCTCACCGAAAAACCACTCGGGCCCCGTTTTTATTAATCGAGCAACAAAAATCCTTCCCTCGACCCCGATAATTTCCAGCGTCTCATTAGGCCTCCGGATTTATCGTAACAAGTCGTCCCGGCTCGATCTGGCTTTCCAATTCGTAAATTCGAAGTTCCCTATCGTGGTAGGAGCAACGATCGTCGGTAGCGTGCGTGCGTCCGGCTATTCTACGAAAGTAATTACGAATGAATTACAAGAGAGATGGCAAACCGTGTGCCAGTACACAGCATGATAATGTAACGGAGAGTATAATGACCGGTACGCGATTATCGTCCTAATAAGCCAGAGTGACGCAAGAAAGTCTCCTTCTGTCTGTCTCTGTCTATCTGTTTGTCTGTCTGTCTCTTTCTCTCTCTCTCTCTATCTTACTATGTTTCGCTGGTTGAACAAGAACGTGAGAGGCCAATGAGCGGTTACAGAAGTCAGATGGTTGAGCAAAGTCCTTTGAAAAAGGAGACGAGACGCTGGATAAGGCGCGAAGAATGATCTTGTCCTTCTACCATCGGCCAAAGTTCCCCACGGTTTCCCATAGATGCTCGAAATTAGGTTTCCTGAAATGAACTTGAGAAGTTTATTATTATCCCTCGTCTATTATGCTTAATGCCGAGTTCTACGTTCTCCATCCATAGCAGCTCGATTAGCAGCTCGGACTTTGTCTTTGGTTGATCGCTTTCCAGCGACTGTACTTACTTTGTCCCTTTGCCTGCTTGTCTTCCTTCCTCTTTTGTTTTTTTTTCTCTTTTCTTTGCGTGTGAATCTTGTGTAATTTAACCGGTACCCATGGACTGTATCTATGGAAAGTAATTCGTGAAATGATCATAAAACCGAGCGAGTCGAGTAGCAACTGCACGTTTGAAACGAAGAAAGTTTCGTTGCCTCGTCCTCTTCCTCGAGACACATTAAGCACACGTATAAAAGTAACACCGTGTACTTTTGTAATACCGTCGAAAGAGAAATATTGTTGGAATTCGACCGGATCGATTTTCATATTACCGTAATAAAAAATGAAATTGTCCTGGAGGAGACGTAAAAATTATTGCCAGTATATTTAACACACTTTCGTTCGGAAATACTCGACGCTTAGAAAATTTCAGGAATAAACTTACGTTATGTTTGGATACGAGAGAATATTTATAGGAGAGATATTCCGCCACAACGCGCGATCTTCGAACCATTTTTTGGGACTTTTTTACGGAAAAATTGTCGTAAGAGGAAAAGTGTTTTCCCAGAGTTACTACAATCCTTGTCGTTCTATTTAAAAAAGCCAAGCTAGAAGAAACGAAAAAGGTATTTTTAACTAGGATGAAGTTTATCGTGAAAACCAAAAAGATAGTTCACAACCAAAAAAAAAAAATAGCGTCTAATGCTCTAGAAATAAAATAAAAAGGTATCCTCCAAGTACGTAGGGAAAAATCGCATTAACAAAATAAGATTATTCAGGGTTCGGATTCTCAAGATTATTTAATTACAATAATTACTCTAACGATTATTAGAAACACACGCGTGCTTCTCATAAAATTGATGTCGACTCTGACTGAGATAAGCCCTGATATAATCATCATAATCATAAACGATTCTAACTTAAAAGACACAAAGAAATTGCAATGTTTAAAAAACAGATACACGATAAAAACAAACGATTATAATACAATCTAGATTAGAAATTTCCAAAAGGTTGAAAATATAATAGTAATAATTAGATTCATATTGCTAATTTCTTACACTAATTATCCCTTTTAGTTACATACCACTCTCAGTTACCACGTTATAGTACTATTTTATCGCGTTATATTATATCGTATTTTATATTATTATATTTTATCGTATTATACATTACTTAACAATTTCTTAACAATTAATACCTATCTGTCTTAGTGTGTACGTTAGAACTTGATAATTCTAGCGTTCAAATTTCAGCATTTGCGAAATATTCGAACAACTGAATACTTTCATGACAATTCTCTGATTAAATTCCAATAATTCCTACGAACGCCTGATATTTCATGTTACTATTATACAAAAGGAACATCGGTGATCGAATTCTGCTTTAAATAACTGCGATAAATTCCGCCCCTATGGAAATCAGTTTATCGTGTCTGTCGAGACGCGCATCGGGGCAATCCGTGTCTCAATTAGCACACTCTGCTGTGTATATTTATATTCTAATTGAGCAGGCATTATCGACGAGATTATTTCGTGTCTCGTTCGGAAGTTGCGCGTAGCGGATCGTATTTTTGGACGGGGGTGAAGCGTCGGTAAAAGGACAGCGTTCTAGGTGACGGAGAAGAAGGGATGGATAATGGAATAATATCCACCTGATGGCCGTTTACCCTTTAACGATGATTCCTCGGGTTTCGAGCAAACTGCGAGAGAGCAGTTACGTGTCAAATTGAATTTCACGGGAAATTTTCCGCGTCCCGCCATTTTCTGCCTCTCCACCGTAGGAACACCGCTGGGATCATTATCGTACTAATCATTAATTTCAAAGCCGAGCTTCCTACGTTGATGTTCAATGGCCGCTGCGATCTACCATCGCGCCGGTGTTACCATGGAAATTGCTAAATTTCCGAATTTCGATCCCGTTGCTGGCAATTTTTACAACCGTCTCGATCTAGTTAGTTTTTCGCCACTTCTTTTCTTTTTTTTTTTTTTTGAGCAAAGTAGAAACTTTTAGCGAGAAGCGATCGATATCTAGTTTGCATTAACTGGAAACGTTCATAAACCTCCTACGAACTCGTTATAACTTGAAGATTGCGTATCTTTTTTACGTTTTTGGCTGGATGATGTTACTAATAATTTTCTCTTTTTACAGAGTCGTAATTTTTGCTCTGTCATCTCGAGCGCCAAAATACCAACAAGAGAGAAATTATATTTTCACTTTTCATGAAATTTTATTTCGCCTTTGATATATCCGTGTTTATATCGAGGTTTATTTATCGTGATAACGAAACGTTAGTCGCTATAAAAATAAACGTTTTAAATTATAGAAAATTCTTTCACCGTACTCGTTTTCAATTACTTTATTTACACGCTCCTCGAATTATCTTATTTATTCGGCTACATTTTACGTCCGTTCATCCATAAAAAAGAAACAAATTTATTTAAAGAATAAATTTCGTCGAAAGAGCAGACCACATTTTACCACTTTCGATTATTAATTCTCTTTTATTACTTCGGAGTGTAACGATTTAATCGAGGATATCGGTGCTTTAATCGGCCGCTATCTTTATTACGTATCTGTGACAGGGACTCGTTGTCAAGAGTGGCTTTCGCGGTATTCCGTAAAAATGCGCAATCTTTTCCATATTTTAGCAACATCTGGGCCACGCTGCGACGTTCTCCCTCTGCGACGCTATACAAGGTGTTTCCGAATTACACGTCAATCAAGCAAACAGTGGCAGAGTATTCTATAAAAAAATAACGCAATAACCACGACACATGTATAAAACGAGAGAGCCGGTACGTTTAATCTTCAATTACATCATATTTATTCCAATATGCATATATACATATTTAACAGTTTGAACGATAGTAAGCTGGATCGAGTTAATCAATTTGAACGTGTCAACCTTACTTCGTACACCGCGGATGTTTATGCAAATTCGTATTTTCATAAGCTACGACTAAAGAAACGAAAGAAAGCAAAACGTGGAACGCGTACGTTTATCAGACAACGAATAAGTTGCTCGGATTATTTTCTACCGCTGTACCTTTCGCTACCACCTTTCAATCACCCTATATACAAGCTATTCCGAGCGATTTTACGGAAAGCTTACGCGTCCCTATCTCTTCT
Source organism: Bombus pascuorum (assembly GCF_905332965.1). NCBI lineage: Eukaryota > Metazoa > Arthropoda > Insecta > Hymenoptera > Apidae > Bombus > Bombus pascuorum. The sequence goes on along the minus strand of NC_083496.1, from coordinate 6,387,653 downwards.
GTATCTGCGAGTTTATCGGCTCTTTTAATAATTGCCCGTATACGGTATTTCGTGTGACACCTTTTACGACGAACGCAATTGCAGAGATCGTTTGGAACGTCGTATTAAAACGCGACGATTCCGCGCAGATAAACGTTGTTTAGATGCACGCGATCCTTTCATCGAACCGATGAAATTGCTCGTTTTAATCACACCGCGAATATACCGGGCCAGCCTTCTCTCCCTCACGAATGCTCGATGAAAGTGAGAGATTTGACGCGATTTTGTCGTGTGATTTTCACTACACGGCCGCTGCAATTACGGGAACAGTGATTATGCGGGATAATTGGAAATCATTTTTGCTTACTTTGCATAGGAGAATGAAGATTGGCATGAAAAATGATTGGCGCGGTGAACGCTATAATTTGATTTATTGCGAGCCGTAGGGCGATTCCAGAGGTCAGATCTGCAGTTCCACGGAACCGACGTTTTATTATGTTTCAGCGTGATTTCATTTTCCGATGAATAAAAAATAGTTCGGCGAAACATCGACGATCGAATGGACAAACACAAGAAAGACACCGGGCATCTCTGTTTTGACGAAAGATCGTATTTTATAAATACGACGCTGATCTATTCGCATAAGGAGCTCGAATTTCCTAATCAAGTATTTCATCTTCGACTGCTATGATTAAGTAGAGACAGGTGTATTTAACAATAATCAGAATCGAATTACTTAATAATTATTAGTTTCGTACATAGTGTTTATACAAATTCATACTTTCATAAACGCGTCTAGAGGAATGGAAATTAAATGGAAATTCACCTCACCTTTTGAATATTATAGCACTTTACTTTGGATATTTTATATGTCTTTGTACATTCGTACGCGTATCGTAAACCAAATTAAACTTGCGGATACTTCCATGGGAAGAGCTTGGAAAATCAATTTTACAAAGTTTTAACCCTCTACCTTTATCATTACGATAGTCGTTGATCTAAACGCCTACCTTACATCTACCTTATACAAAATTATGAAAAAACCCAAAATACCACAACCATAAGAATTACATACCTGGGAATTCTTTTCATTCTCAATTTTCAGAAAAAAAGACTTTCTCGGTCGAAAAATCCGAAGAATCTGCCTGCTATGTAACACTATGATCGCAGCATCTCAGATTTTTTTTATAATCCTTTGTAGAGCAGAACGAAAGAAATGAAGTGTAAACTGTAAACCATGTTCAGGTGGATAACTACCCTAACAACAGGGGTAGAGAGGTAAGGCTTTGTCGAAATGGTTTTCCCAGAAAGCTCTTTCGATAAACGTGTCACAAGTCTAATTCGGTTTAGTGGCACTTTTATCGTGCTTGTTCGGCTCTTTCCCTCTGGTATCCGCGGTTTATTTCGTTCGATATCCCATATCTTGCACGCTAGTCTACAAACCATGAACATTACAAGAAAATCTTCAGCATCTTCTCCTCGTTATCACATCTAACGCGTACGAATCGATCGATAAATTATATCTCGTCACATCCTTCGCTCGCTTGACACGTGATAAGAACCGAACGGCGTTTTCAATCTATAAATTGCCATGCTCGTAGGATAAAGAGAAAGAGATAATTGCGAGCGACGCGCAAAGAAAAGTATCTCTAATTTATAACTGAGAAAAATATCGGAAGAAAACGACTAGCGACTTTTCCACTTGGAATCTTGTAATGTATTTATCACATTCTTCATTCTCGTTACTATGTACATACCGCGTATCATGTTTCGATGTATTAAATCTACGGGTATGCATATCGCATTAAATACGCTCTCTGTTATTCATGCGCTATTACTACGATAGATAAATGCTTAATGATGTCGATAGTCACGCTTCAAAGCGAACCAAGTACGGCAAACGATACAATGTTCCAGTGCGTGTATTCGAATTTCGCTAATGAAGCTAAATTGCCCGAATAATAAAAATAAGACGAAAAAAAAAGAAGGAAAGAAAAGAAGAGAAATGAAGAAAAAAGCACACGTAAAAGTGACGTATTAAGTGTACACGTAGGACGTAAATCTAACTCGATCTTGATATATTCGAATTTCGCTTCATAGTTATTTTCGCTTCGTGTTTTTATCCAATTATTGTTACTTACTTGTCATTTATTTATCACGCTATTACCGTTCGTAGTAATCTCTGCTTTCGAGCATATCTGTTGCCTTATATATATATATTACGTTAATAAAACAGGATATTTCTTTGTGTAACGATAGTTTACGAAACCATTTTACACATAGCGGATTATTAATGTCGTAGATTGTCAATATGGAAATCAATCGTCCGAAAGACATTAAGTACTAAAACGTATGAAAGCGTCTTTGCCACGTTCGAGTGATTCAGCTGCGCGGCAAACCGAGTCAACATTCACTCCACGTGAATTATTATTCGATTCAACTCAATCGAGCTAGTTTGTATCTGACAAGCCGATGAACGATGATAATTTGATTAATTTCGTATACGTGCATACACGATTTATCGACTTGTCTCCGATCTCGGTCTCTTCCTCCGTCAAGTTTTATTTCTGCACTATCGTGGATTATTAAAAGATTCGTTAATGTTTCTCCTTCGCTTTCTAATCGTCTTTCGAATATGTTATTTTTGAGACTTACTCGTAACTCGACTTACAGGTACAAATTATCCGCATATTTAGTTATATATTATTTTATATTTTATTTTATTCTTTACTTTGCCTACTGTACTTTGCTTCTGTTTAATCTACCGACACATTCTCAACTCCTATAGCTATTGTACGAAGTTTCTACCAAAGTGCATGATAATTTATTGAAAAAAGTCGATGCTATTGACAGCGAAGGTGAAAAACCGACAGAACCTGTGCATCCGCTTAATATGCACACCCGATCGATCGAAAGGAACGATCGTTGTACATTGCAATAGAATTTCTTAAAAATATACCAAGACCTTATAATCAGCGTGTACTTGTGCAAGAAAGCGATATTTCTACAAGTTGCTTCCGATCCAACCGACGCGTACAATAATTAACCAGGATGAACGGCGTTTCGATAAGCGGGAATCTCGTGTGCGAGTTTCAGCGGCGATTTACGCGGCTAGTTTCGCATAAGTGGACGATAAAGCTTCATTTTGATTTCACCTTCGTGCGCTCGACGGTATGTTTGCGCGGGTCCAGTAATGGAAGTGGCGCGATGCTATCGGTCTAACGGTAATTTTATTAATACCCTTCCACTGAATTGCAATGCACCTGCTGCCACGGCCGACTACAAAGATCGCGTTACAATTTGCACCGGCCGGCAAATCGTTCCGTGTAACTCGTAAGCCTCGCTTTTTACGATTTTATAATCGTTACCCAAAGCGAGCCAGCCATTGCTTTTGCGCCCGGCGTTCACGCGCGCGCGCTATCGTAAGTAATTCGCGCGGAGCCACGTAACTCGACGTCGCCACTTTATCCTGGAATTTCAACGCTTGTTTTGCTTGGTCGGAACGATCCCTGGACCATACGCTTTCAAGCCGTTTACACCGTGCAATTGCGTTGGCGTTTAACATTTTTCGAGATCGACGCTTTTCGCGAATCGTGCGTTCGTCCGGAGGCTTACTCCTCGGTGAGAAAACGTCGTGCCACGGATAAAAGGTCTCGGTATAATTTATTACGAAGTGAAATCTTGTCGAATAATGTAGAAACCATCTTAACCGATACGCAATAAATTATTGCAAATTGCCATAGAAATTTGTTAACCGTACGTTGTTTATTTCATTGACAGTTTAGATAGGTTTATGCAGATATATCGTTACAAAGTAATCGGAGTATCGTGTTTTTGCATTTGGCGCTTCAAACAAAGTACGATGAAACGTTGTCGCTTTCGGACGATCGTTGAACTACGAAAGACCAACGGAGACAACGTTCGCAAACTTTTGTTAATGTTTTATAAATGTAAAATGACTAAGACTGGAGTTAAAAGAAAGACATCTTGATGTCAATTTTTCAACCTATTTACGTTTGTATCTTACTTAGAAATTATGATTTTAAAAATACATCTATAGGGAAAAAATATCGTTTTAACAAAATTGCCAAACCGATAAGAGCTATACTCGTGTAATAAACTAAAGCTCTCGGAACAAAGAACATTCGTTGAACGATAGCGTGATTTGAAATTGAGCGAAACTATAACTATATTGCGATATAAAGAATTGATTAGCTTTACGAAACTATTTTGCGACGTTTTTCATCTTATTCCCTATATTTGCATAAAGTGATCGATCATAATTCGTTCTATTTTTGAAATGTCCCTGGTCTATGATACGAAATCGCATTGCAGTAGATTTATTAACGCTTTACGATAACATTTTGCCCTCTTGCTTGATTATAATTATGTCGTTATAAATTAACATTTCTTTTCTACTCTACTAATGTCAGTGGTTCGTAATTGAAACAAAATTATACAGCAATTATTAGCTAAACGTTGCGAGTAATTTCTAAAGTGTCACACCGTCAGCTAAAATACAAAATTATGTTAAGCATCGAATCTCGAGGAAACGTCAATTATTCGAATATCGATTATCCAGACGCTAATTATGCGGAAATCTGATTACCTATCGGTGGTTTTCATTTCTCCTTCTTATTTTTGTTTTCCACAGTAGCTGGAGCGTTCCCAAGGAGGATCGGCCATCCTTACCAAAACAGGACGCCACCGAAGAGAAAGAAGCCGAGGACAAGCTTCACCAGGTTGCAGATCGCCGAACTGGAGAAACGTTTTCACAAACAGAAGTATCTGGCGTCGGCCGAACGGGCAGCCTTGGCTAAAACTTTGAAAATGACGGATGCGCAAGTGAAAACCTGGTTTCAGAACAGGCGGACAAAGTGGAGGTGAGTTCTCGACGTTCGTAACGCAGGTACTTGTACCTCTGGCGTACTCAACCGAATACCAAACGAACTTCAAAACATCGCCCGAAACGAAAGAGCCAGATCAATGGCAAATTCGAGATGCAAGCTATTAAAGACAGAAAAAAAAGGAAAAGCTGGAATTAGCTATCGTATCCAGACTGCTAAACGTTTCTTCTTTTTTCCTTTCTTTTCGGCGATATTTTGTGAGGACGAAAATCAGATCCATTTTTCATGGAATTCTGAAAATTCCCCTTTCGAACGTTCGGCAGACAATCTCGCCGCTTGTCAGAGACTTCCATCTTCTTAGGAAGATAGAAAATAACGCGAACCTAATCCATTGCTCGCGATACAGATGCACAGAAAGTAATCGACACGGTAACTCAAGAGCGTCGAGAAAATTGTAAGAAAGATATCGCCAAGATCGATGAGTACGTCGCGCGTCAACAGGTCGATCGAAAACTGTTACGCCTTAGAAAAATTGTTCCTCGTTCTGGGTCCTTGGACGACCTGAATCCTCCTTCCCCCCTCGAAAGAAAAAGAAGTCCGAATATTTTGCAGTCTACCGTAGCGGTTCCAAAAACTGTCCCGACAAACATCCCGCTATAAATAGCAGGATACCGATGAAACTACCTGACTTCCGGTTTCTAACACGTCGAATAGGCAAAGCCGAATGTTGGTGTCGCGATTTATCAAATCTCGGCGTTCGAGACGAACCGAAAGTGAAAACGCGAGGTGGAAACCTCGGAATGTTAATAGCGGGTTAGCAGCGTTCTGCGGCCGCGTATCGGCGAGGACGCATCGAAAGTCGAGTGTATTGGAGTCTCTTCAAGATAACGGAGGACGAAAACACGTCATTTAGATAAAACGAGGCCCGTTCGTGGCGCGGGTCGCCCGATATCAGGGGCGTCTACGCGGCGAGACGAACCCAGAGGCATTTCTCCGGGGGTGCGACTCCTTCTCCTCTTCTTCCTTCCTTAATAGTCGCTTCTCTTCGAGTAGGATTTCTAAAAGCATCCCGCTGCCGTGTCCTTGGCTCGTTCCGGGAAGTATTAGGATAGAAAGATGACTATACTTTGAGAGTAGTTTAGAGGGTTTAGACGAACAACGGTGTCTCTGTCTGCGCAGGTTTTGAAGGAACCAGCAAGGATCGAGGATCGGTGCCTTTTAGTTCTACTCGATGTGTCATCGAACGAGGCTGCTGATAAAGGAGGGCACTTATTCCAAGGTGTGCACTAGGTCGTTTAAAGTTTCTAGTTAGCTCGGACATTGTCCATTCTTAAAATGGGACATTCTTAAAATGGGACATTTTTTAAATGGGACATTCTTAAAATGGCTTTTTCTAACGTTTTTATTGTATTTGGGTATGGTTTCGTATACGCGCAGTGAGCTTCGGTATTTCGCGCATTTATTTACGATCGCCGGTGTCATATAGTCGAATCGGTAATTTTTCAATCCGATGACGATTGTTCTATATGCGATAGATGGAACGGCCAGTTTCTGACGCCAGATCTATCGAGGCTCGTTTCACGAGGAAAGGGATAAGAAATTATCGCGTATACCTTGGTTATAGGTCAGACATTAAATAGACGTAAAATACAGTATATTATTAGATTTATATATATATTCATGGATACATTTATAGAATAATCCATAGAAGGAACGCGTACTAACGATATTTACACCCGCGAATAATTTATTAAACCGCGAACTTCAAGACCCCCGGTACCATCGTCCCACTTACTTTCATCAAGCTCGATAAAATTCTTTATCTTTAAAAATATCGAGTGTAACAACCGAATGATCTAAATTTCCTACGAGAGTTTTATTCGCCGTTTTACGGCCAACAATCGACGGAGTTTTGTGTGCCGTTACCTCTCGCATTGTTCCAGGAGCCATAGAGCAATAAAGGGGCAAATAGGTAAAAACGAGGAATGTAAAACGCGGTCGATAAAAAGCGGAAGAGAACGCCTTCGGAAGGTTCATAACGATCTAATAAGAGATCGATAACAGGACTCGCTGCAAAAACGGTTCGATGCCGTTGTGCATCGGGATCTCAGTTTCTTGTCCTTACCAGCGATATTGCATTTGTCGTAAAGTGCGCAGAAATGAAAATTACGCTTCTTACTTGGAAACCAGGCGATGGTAATTTTCTTTCTCGCTAGAACGCGAGTATCGTCGATCGCGAAACGGTGAATTGTAACGTGTCTTCCTATTTCTATTCTACGACAAGAAGGACAGAGAACGGGAGAAATAGGAAAAACGAAAAATTCGAAACAAATATCGCAATCGATAGACGAATTTGAATTCAGGGGATTCGTAGTCATTTTTCTCTCGACCAAAGACGATTCGATAAAATTCAAATCGAATTCAACGAAACTGGAAATTCAATATCTTACAGGGTGTTGATAAAAAATAAAAAAAGAATGTAAGATTTGATTGCTCGTTTTTTGAGAAAAATCCGCGAAAAAAAGTAATTTAAAAGAAGAAGTGTATTTTTATACGATTATTATTTCATTTCCTATCCTTTACGTTCCATCCTGTAACTGGTGCTTGCCAATCTATTAGTTAAGTCTTTTACGTTTATTAAACATTTCTTATCCTCCTCATGAAACACGTTTTCCGACCGTAGAAATGAAATTTAATGAATTTGTTTCTTTTTCCTTGCGAATACGATAGGCTTCTCTTAATAATTTCTTCCGTTTCGTCGTGCGATCTCCATCCTGGTTCAACGATTCGTTCAACAAGTTGCGTTAAAAGGTACGAGTTGAAATTTTACAAGTCTTTTTATTACGTAGTCGACGTGGTCGTTCGAGGAACGAGCATGAAATTCAATTTATACGGCGACGATGTATGTTATCTGTCTCAATGTGTTCAGAAATGGTAACGCAGTGACAGATACATTCGTCTAGATGTCTCGCCAAATTAAATTTACATCTGAACGACAAGTGAATCATAATTAATCTTGAACATGGAATTATATGGCGGAACAGCCGTTGAATAAATTGGGACATCTCGAGCAGCGACGTGGTTCGGATGTCCGTCTGAATAAAAACTATAGCAAACGTCGTTCGACATTCAGGTTTGTTCCTAAGTTTAATTAATATCGATAAATAAATAACAAAGATAATTTAATTAATTAGCAAGATATACGTGTTGTGCCTCCAACAGAGAATTAACGATATTGCAGTGAAATTTCGTATCGAATAAAGAAACGCCATTAACACCGATTCTATTAATGCTCTTCGTTATAAGGAATCGTTGTAGTATCTTGAAACTGCACAATTCCTCGGACTAAACTACTTTTAACTCGACCGTCCGCAGACTATTCGCGATCGACAATTCTTGTACGTGACCGATTTTTCAATCGAATTTACGAGTCTGAGAGATAGGTAGCCTTTAAGCGAGCAAACTTACTAATGCACACAGAAAATAGCAACGACTCGAGTTGGACGTTTCTGCGGATGGATTTGGTCCACGCAAACTCTCTTTTCCTTGAGAGGATACTTTGCGAAGTTTGCTAACATTCGACCTGCGCCTGTCCTTTGATTTAAAAAACAACTTGTATCTGTAACACTCGATTCAACGGTCCCCGTGTCTAAAGAGGCGAAAATATGTTTAATTGCACGATGTTCCAATTACGAAACGACGTAGCGAAAAAAAGAAAGAACAGAAAAAAGGAGACATAAAAGAGAAAAAATTCACGTTCCTTCCTCCACCCTTGGATCAGCACATCCGCGACGTGGTCCAGCGAGCAGCTGCGTTTAAAGTAACGAGATGACTGTAGGCAGAGATGAGATAACTTCGTCTCAATAATTCAGATACCTAACAGCTTAGCCCTGTCCCGTACATAATGCAGTCTATCCTCCCCATCGTGCTGCCTCGTCCGCCCCTGCTTTGACTGCCAACTCTCTTCCCCACCTCCTGGTGGATCGCACCCCCTCGTCGTCTCACATTGAACCAGTCCGGTCGCAGACTCTTCCTCGGGCTTCTTGCAACGGCTTTTAAAGTGTCAAACCCTCGAATCCGCGATTTGAATCGTTTCGATCCGCCGCACTCGACCCCACCGCGATTCACCTTGTTAAACATTCATCGTTCCCTGTGTTGGATCACGCCTGTAACCGGTCGAACACGAACACGAACACCGGCGCCATTGCGAAAACGACTCGTTTCCTTTTCCGGATGGAAATCCTCGCGGAACGAAAGAACACCCGTGTTGCTATTCTGCTCTCTTCCATGAATCGTTTTTCGTCGATTCGATCGAGAACACCTCTGTCGCGAGAACTGTCTTTAATCAGTTAGCTGTTTTCGACGAGTATACTCGTGGTGGAGAAACGACGATATTTTGCGTCACGACGAGCCCTGTCGGTAGTAAAATTAAAAATAAAACAGTCGTTTCGTTACGACTTAATTTTGTATCATAATAGCCACGCGTAGTCTGTGTTCGACGAGTATACTCGTCATCGCTTGCTTTTTGCGACGCGTTTTACGTACACGCCTTTCAAAGTTCTCAAACGAGTCGTAGCAGCCAACTGGTTAATATCGCCTCGAGTCTTTCGATTTCTCCCATGTATATAAAATTATTTCCACGGTTTCTATGGTGTAGGACGTCGTAAAAGTGACTGAGACAGAGTGGCGAAGTTTAACGATGAACACGGAATTATTTACGACCGTGTCAGAAAGCAACGACAAAGTTCGTTCAAAAATCAACGTTCTTAAAAACCGTTTAAGAGAAACAACGCACTACGGAATTGATATATTTGCAATTCGTAACGCGTTTCTAAGTACGTACGTCTTTACTCGATATCGAAGGGAACGTGAAAAACATTTCAAATTGTTTAAACCAAAGATGTTACGTTAAATGGGATGCTATTTGCATTTGTACAATTTCATACGAAATAATTGAATAACGAACGCTACAGGATTTCCTGTGGCAACTGACGATACAATCAGCAACAGACGATGTTATACAAAAAAATAAAGCAGAGAATTTACATTGAGACTCGTTACATCGAGACATGGATAAATTATCCATGTGGATCTGTGTATTTATGCTCCATCCACTGCATACACGGATGTTCCAAATTTATTCCTCCTCCGATTCGGTGTTCAACGTGTGATTCTGTACAGAAAGCTTGTTCTTCCAAGAGTCACACGTCGGGGAAATTGATCACACGATTGGCAATTGCTCGTTCCCGATGAAACTGAAAAGGGAAAAGACACATACGGATAAAGTTAATCGTATCGCGGTATATTCGCGACGAACGATAAAATCAAGTTTAGAATACTTGTTCGCCAAGCGTTGGCCAAAAGTTATACTTGACGATAGGGGGATAACGATAAGAGTAATGTGTCCCAGGTTGCGAGAGAATACAGTTATGCCGGCCGCAGTGAATGGGGCGAGGCTGCGTCGGGGCTGCAAAATGTAATCGGCACGGCACCCTCAATTATTAATTGCTAACCGCGTTAATTACTTGCACGGGTGTAGGCGCTGCTGTCACTGGAACAACGGCGTAGCCACGGATAGATTTTCCAATGGGAATAAGCCAAACGTAATCGAATTCGTCGACCGTTAACTGAAATTCGTTGGTCGAAATTTTGCCTTAATCCTAAGACAAAAAAGGATAATCGATAAAACGGGAAACGACGATTTTCTGAAAAATCGTTCGCTTTAGTTGCAATGTTTTTCAAGCTCAAATTGAATGAGTTCGTGACGACAAATTTGTATTACATACAATTCGACGTCTTCTCTTGATTTTCGTATCTCGTGAATTTCCACGAAACCAGCGTATGGAGAAAATTGATATAAAGGAGAAATTGATATGTGATAAAAGAAAATTACTGGAAATGCAAGTGGACTTGAGCCATTCCGGGAATGAAAGCAAAAAGATCAAACTTAACGAGATACTTTTCGATCTTTGATAGATCGAATCGATATAATTAACGAGAAGACTCGTTAGTTAACTGCCACTGGTCTTTAGAAGTGTGCACGGATTACGCAAAGAAACTAGTTTTGAGAAATTACAACTACCGTACAAAGTATCGCGATCGTCTCGCGAACATTATATATCTATTCTTTCGTAATTAATTACTGAATTAACATCCAGAAGGATAATAGACTACGTCCGATGGTAAAATTTGTTTTTTACAATATTCGATCGAACGAGAAAATGATCGTTTAACGATTTCGTTAAATTCTCCAGCACGTGTTACGCAACATTTAGCAGAAATTTTCCTAAAAATTTATACGTTTGCTCGCTCAAGATCATAATTACACCAGACTTCGTTTCCAACATTTGACAACCACATCTTTATATTATCTTTTAACGTTCGTACTCTGACAAACTTTAAAAAAAATTCAACGTACCCGGTTCCATTCTTAACGGTATCGGTAACGACTTTAAAACGTATCTCTGACGTTCAATAGCGAAATAATATTTCAACGACTTCATACTTAAGCCCCCCGATAAATACCACGGAATGAGGCCGTCTAAAACGTAACTACGAGATTTACTTTCTCCCCACTCGGGTCAAAACTGTACCGAGTCTTGTCCCGCTGCTCCTGTTTCCTTCGTTTTCCACGATATCGTATCTGACGCATTTAATAACTTTCAGAAGAGTGAAATTGCAAATCGTTTGGAAAGCTGGCAGAACGCAGAAAGATAACGCGAGTGCAAGACTTTCCTACAATTATCGAGCTGGTATTAACGAGACGAAAATAAACGAACTCGATCGGATGTTGATTGCGGCTGAGAAGTGCTGTTATCTGGAATCTCTGCTCGACATCGTCGGCTGTGCTAGTCGTTAATCGTGCAACAACCGATCGAGTTGTGTCCCGATTCAACCGACTCGTTCCGTGATACACGGGCTACCGAGGAGTTCTATACGCCCTCCGTTCTCTATCCACGGAAAGATGAACGAGGAAAGAGAAGAAGCTGAGATCGTTCCACGCTGAGATAAACAAAGGTACAACGAAACCGTTTAATTACCGACGACCGGAGATTAACTCTAATGGAACGACGGTGTTTCGTGGCTCGTATGGAAGCGGCATCGCGGCACTCTGATTGGCCGCGTTATCCAGTCTGGCGCCTTTCAGACTCAGGGACATTCTCGGTCAGATCTCGTTGCCGAACCAAGATCTTTCAACTTTTAGTCTCTTTAACGCTAGGAGAATTTATCGCCCATAGGCTGCTTAAATTCGTAAAAGGTATACTTCGGACTTGGAGAACCGACGATGAGTAAATGGCCGATTATGGCAATTCGATCGCGATTCTTCTGATCCTCGTTGTTTGTTAAACGAGTCTGTTACGCGGTAAGGTTTGAGCAAAGTTTGGTCGATAATTACGCAAGAATTTTCCAAAGAAGAAAATAAAAGATTTCCATAAAAGCTTCCACCTAAGTGACGTTGCCAACAAGTCGACCATTTTCTGCTACCCTAATAGACTTAGTGCTAGAAAACAGACACTCACGAACCACCCCTGAGCGCTGCACCACCGACGAATCGAATTAACTTTATTACGTTTGTCTTCTGTTTTCCGCTCCAACGACCGCCTGTCTCTTTCCACTGTCCCGGCTACCCTCGCAGACGTTTCTCGTTTCGTGTTTTCTACAACACTCCAGCAACCCCCGCCACCCTATCGTTTAACTGGCTGGATCTCGCAAGCATAATTCCGTACCTATGTAACGACAGTAACTTTGATTTTAAAGCTTTGCCTAATCTTCCGTTTTTCAAAGATCGCGACATTGACGGTCTTTTCAAACTTTTCAAACCGTGGAGCTTCGGAATTTCGAAATTCGAGAACTCGAGAGCTCGCAGATTTAATATTCGAAAATTTAGCAGTTGGAAAATGTTTACCTATACGATACCACCGCAATCTTCGCAACTTGGAAGTTTAAGAAGTTGCAAGTTAAAAGCTTCGACAAAATTCGACGATTACTGCATACTAATTCTATCGTTAATTCCATAATTTGTTTAATACATGTTTTAGCAACATCTCGTCTAGAAATACCGCGTTGTACTGAAAAATAATTTATACCGGAATTGCAAGCACACAATAAAATACTTCCAGCAGTAGGAATAACGTGAAACAAGCGAAAATCGTAGCAGCCCTCGATATCCGTCAGTTCGTATCAAATATCCGAGGATATCCCATACTAAACCGCTACCTAAGAACCGAGTGCAATACTTGTACGAACTTTACAAACGTTCACAATTTTCTTCCGTTCTCCACGAGGGACGCTCGATCATTTTCAATCTTTCCATCTGTTTTAGGAGGCAAACGGCGGAAGAAAGAGAGGCCGAGAGGCAGGCGGCGAATCGGTTGATGCTGTCCCTTCAAGCCGAGGCGCTTGGAAAAGTGGCTTATCCCGCAACAGTGCCGAACCATCCAGCGGGAACCACCGTTCCCAGTTTAGACAGACAACAAGCACCCACTGCTCTGACCCATCCTGTGGGTCAGTGGGCCTCGCCGTACGGTCCACCACAACCTCTAGCCGAACCGATTTGTTGAACCAGGATAATCGACGCGCATTCAAAGACTCTTGTCGAGTGAAACTTGTTACGTATCAGTCGTGTCACATTTCTACGATAGAATAGTTGTACGTTTTCTAGGACCGGTGCGACTCTTGTCGTTGCAGTCTCGTTGCCGTGGTGCAGTGCTTCGAACGAAGTAGATTCAAACAACGTGCTTCCCCGCGTTATTTCCTCGATATTTCCAAAGAACAACCACTGACCATGGCTGGATACGCAAAGCGAAACTCGTTCTTGTAAAGGGCGAATCGGACGCTGTTGGGATATCAGGAGACGTTACGCGGTGAATTATCGGTCTTCGAAACAGGAGACGATTTTCCAAAAAGACAACGCTGAAGCACGGGAAAGCGGTTTCAAGATTTCGGAATGGAATCGAATTACCATGGCCAGCATTGGCGATCGGAATCCGATCGAAAACCTGTGGGGAGTTCCAGGAAGAAAATTTCACGATCTACAGGAGTCAGCGAACATGGAAAGAGGAATAAAATCAGCGCAGGCGAATACTCGAGACGAAACTTTCGATAAATTAGCGGATGGTGTACCTAGAGGATTAATTAGTAGCAATCAAAAGTAAAGAAAAATCCATTGAATGGAAACGTAAAGAAATTAGCATTGAGTTTATATTTTTTCACGGGCGAAAACACAATCTTTGTATATTCAGTTTCGCTTTACATCGTAACATGTAAACTATGTCAACGATTTCCTTCCAATACGATGAAACATCTAAAAATAGGCTCGAGTTTATAATTATTCACGGCACCGTGTGTCTCTCTTCGTTTCCTCCGTTTCCCCCCATACGAAGACGGAGTACGCGAGTCATGCGTTAATCGTGCAAGCGAATACGATGTGAGAATAGAAAGAGAACGCTACGTACAGACCTTTTCTGTTCTTGTCTAATCAGACATGCATAGTACGTACACGATTAGCTAAACATCGACGCCGCTCGTTGATCGGTGTTACGCTTACATATTTACTGTACGAATGTGCATGCTTTATTAGTCATTAGACAAGGAACGAGCAGCCTCTATGCAGCGTTCACGCACCTTATCTTCGCATCTCTGTTATGTTTTGCCAATTATGTTTGACGATATACAAGGAGCAACAGAATAACAAGACAGACATCGCAGCGAGATGGCAACGACAAAAGTCGCGCATCTGCAACCGGGCCTTACTGCGAAAATAGCAGTCGTTCATACTTGAAAACGTTGACAGAAAGAGGTCTGGAATAGCTTACTCAATTCGTATTTTTATCTTCGTCTCCTCCCAGTTTTCTTTAGACGTGTTTGAAACTTGTAGTGAGATTTGCTGTTAAATATGATTTAGCGCGTTTTCGATGGAAATGATCGAGCGAGTAGCTTTTACTTAATTTCGAAAGAAGATTTGTTGTTAAATGATAGTATTTGATGTGAGGGAAAGATGGAAACTTGAAATGTAATTATAGTTGATAACGTGGAAATATATATCGCGAATGTTGTTGGATATTACTTGCCCTTTTTCGTTCGATCTCTGCATCCGCAAGTTCAAATGCTCTTTTATACACGACGTTTCTTCAGTCGGCGGATTATGAAAACCAGACTGAGATTACTAGAGTCCTCTGAAACTTCGTAGTAGATAGTTCGACGAATAACGATATATTTTTCATTTATATTCATATCAAAACGTACGATATTTTGTGAAATGTCACAGTGACGTTCAACATGCTCCAATTTGAGAATGTATAGAAAGAATCGACAAACGCAACGAGCAATTTCAAATCGGATCTCTGAAATCTCAGGAATATGTCCCACTTTATTTATATCGACCTGTATCAAATATGAACGATAAAATGGCAAGGCGAATCGTCACTGTAATTCCATCAATCTCGAGTTTAACACGCGATAATCTCTTCTCTATTACGAATCTATTAGTCGTATAAATACACGCGCACTCACACGTGTAACGGGAATTTAAAAAATTTTCCAAAACGACAACTAATCGCGGCGCGCTAATTTGACGTGGCATTATTGACAGAGAAAAGAAGTCACAGAGATCGAACGAAAAAGAGCATCAGAG
The DNA here is from genome assembly GCF_905332965.1 of Bombus pascuorum. Classification (NCBI taxonomy): domain Eukaryota; kingdom Metazoa; phylum Arthropoda; class Insecta; order Hymenoptera; family Apidae; genus Bombus; species Bombus pascuorum. The sequence goes on along the minus strand of NC_083496.1, from coordinate 6,372,194 downwards.
GCCAGCAGTCGTCTTAATTGCGCTATTTCTAGGTAGTATCAACGTCTTACCGTCACGACGGCCAATTTTATCGACGTACTTAATTAACGAACCGAGGGGACTGATAGGGAGCTAAAAAAGAAACTTAAATAATTACGGATTGCTCTCGTTTTTTCGCCATCGCCACCCCTGTGAGCTCGCTCCGCAGAAATTTACCCTCGTCAAACAGACACGATACGCAGGGACACCGAAAGAAAGTAGAAACATAGAAAGGAAAAGAGGAAAGGCGAACAGTGAGATCCGGACAGCTTCCGAAGTTTGCGAAATTCTTCGATAGGCGATGGAATTAACCCTTTCGACGACGGCTGATGGCGATCTTCCGGAGCACGTCAACTCTTTTTAATCCTTTTTAGGACCAGATTTTTTATCTTGTTTTTATCTTTTGTAACATAAAAACGGTATAGTCATCGGATATCAACAATTAAATCATCGTCATCTGCTAACCATCGATTCCAATTTTGCGCTGTGCGTACGCGTTTTTAAAAATTTCAAAATTCGGAAATTGCAACTATCATAGAAGGAGGCCGTTTAACGAATATCAGCTTAGTCTTTTACCTTCGTTTAACATTTTTTCGTAGAGTATACATCTCGTCCGCGTCGTTCCGCTTGCGAAGAGATTTCGTACACCGTACGATGTCCTGTTTCTCAATGTTAAACAACTTTTGTAACAGCGTTCGATTAAAATTAAAGGCAAAAAAGAAATTGAAAGGTAGGATATTAAAGAAAGAACAAAAAGATCTCGTCATTAAAAGAGTTAAAACTATATTATCCAAGAATTTCCTCTTACCGATACTTTAACGCAGCAATAATTGAAGGCGTCGCAAAACACGATTTATGTATACAATGCATTATCATTGACCGGAAGCCTCCTCCTCGGTGCATCTTTCGAATGACGCAGCTTAATTGAAAGATTCGCACGACATATCTGTGTATATATTAGCGCGATAGTTTGTAATTAAAAACATTACGATGTATGTACGATATTAATCCGTTTCTGCGATCGACTTGGCGACAGCGTTTTGTTTCGAACATTAGACGTGCACACATGTACTTACACATCATACAAATACAGAAAGAAGATATTAGATATTAGATGTACGAGAGAATTTTATGCTTTTACAAAGAGAACGTTCCTTTTGATTTTTCGTTGACGACGATCTTAATATCGTTCTTTGCGCGTTTCGATCCAATGAATTTTTTTATTTCTGTATCACAAACTTTGCTCGGCCTTTGTTTTGACAAATTTTCGTTATTTCTTGTACCCTTCTCGTTAAGTACGAAAGAAATTAGTTCAGTGGCTTCAATAGCGTTTATGTCGAACAAAAAGAGAATATATTATCGAACGTACGATTTATTTCATATAAATAAGGGAAAAGGGAGAAATAGCAACCGTGGAAAGAACTTTATTAAGAAAATCAATTTTTAATACTTTAATTCGGCAGTAAGGGGACAAAGCTGAATGAGTTTAAGCGTATCGTTTATAACATTGAGTTTAGAATTTATACTCCGATTAAGTGTTAGGAAAATGAGCTACGCGCTATAGATACGAACGTCCCTCGCATTTTTATTCCTCCTTATCTTTCAACCGAAGTCACATCCTCGGCCTTGCTTCCATCCCGAGCCACACGGAAAATTGTGAACGAGATTGGAATTACCGAGGAACGGGTCGTACTGTCTCGAGCCGAGACAATCCTACAAATTATAAAAATAGAAGAGCGAAAAAATTCTTTCTTACATCTAATGCACAAATTACCATGTACGTGTATGTAAAGATCACATGGGAAAACTATAGGTCACATTTTCTATTTTTTTATAGAGAACGATATCGAGAAGTTCTAAAAATATTTATTTCCATAACACAGCCACGTTGTTGATTTTTTACCTTTCATAAATCCTATTTTCCACCTATTTCTACCTATTTCTGGAAGATACGTATCCTTCAAACTAGTTGATCATCGTCTTCTTCAATCGCGTCGTGTTCAAATTCTCTCCTCTTAGTCATCAAACAGCATAAACGTGAAAAAAAATCAACAAACAATGGACTTATCACATTTTTCTCGTGTGACCGCTATATCCTACAACTGTGCAACTATACAAACACATACACCTTGTACAATATTATTTTCTTAGGAATACAAAAAATCATAAAGAGTAATTAAGAATGTACTATCGCGAAAAGATATTGTAAGTTATAAATAAATATATATATAGTGTATAATATATATGTATATATGATATATATATATCATATATATTATATATATGTATATATATATCGCTACCACTAAGGTTCGTCGTCGAAATAGAGCGTGTAAGCCGTCTAATTAGGTACGTAATATTTATGTTAAGAGCAACCGTAGAATTATCGATCGTAGAGAACGATGTGATGTTATATAAGTACGTGTAACGTTGTATATAATTGACAAATAGAAGTAATGCATATACATATACATATACATATACATATATATATATTATACATAAAATGATTCAACTGGTACGCGTATACGTTGATTGTACGAAACTTCACGAAATCATAATAAGCGAACACATGATAGAATATTACAAAATCCTTGGCTTAGTAATTTATTTGTTAAACAACCGACTCTTAACATACGATTGTTGATGATATTATCGTCTAATTTTTCGTTCTCCGTTAAATCGTTCAACGCCGATACCGATTACGTACGTTTCATTTTCGTAGGTAAACACCATGTTAATGTAAGATAAGAGAAATAATCAGCGAAACAACCACGAATGATCCGAATAAATCGTTCTTTTTCGCAAAAAGATGATCGTTTCTGTCCATTTGGCACTTGGATTTCTTCAGATTTCTCCGCTTGAACGCATCTCGTCCGGCCCGCGACACACGACTCATGATTTCTTCAACTCCTGGATACATTTTATAAGGTAGACTGTATATATTTTTTCAATTGTATCGCACAGAATAAATTTATATGACCCAACGTGAACGAGCGAATAGTTTTCTGCTACGACGAATCATTTGTATGTATGGAACCCGTTTCGTGAGAGAGAGAAGGTCTTGCACGATCGCGATCTTTGTTTCTCGTGATCGAGGAGCCCTAGGATCGACGTTACGAAAGAACCGGAAGTTTCGCGTGTTACCAGGCGTCACGGATTGCTCTCACATTGTAACATCTCTTACCCCTTTGGACGGTAAAACGGTGCAATTTCGTTGTAAATCGACCATGAGAGGGAAAAAGAGAGTGGCCACTAAATGACAGAGTAGCAAACGCTCGTTGAAAGTCCGTTGGAAAACGATTCCCTGAAATTCATTTTCTGCAGAATTCGAACTGTCACTTACACGTGAATCGCAGTTGTGTATTTCTCAGATCGATTCGATGGATCAACGTTGGCTCTATTTTTGTTCGGTTATAAAACATATACGATCTCCGTGTTTTTCTATTTTTCTGTTTTACCGTTCCATTTCAAATTACAGGTGCAGTTTGTCCGCTTCGTGTCCTGTCAATGTTTGCCTAAATTCGTCGAAGAAAATAGTTACGTTTCGTTGTTACCTTTCACGGACGATGGTGTTTTCCATCTATCGTTTTCGATATATACCGGAGAAGAATTGCATAAAGCTGAGTGAGTTCTATTGATCATGGAAAACTTAATTACGATCGAGCGTCAGTGAAATATAAATCGAATCAGGAATCACGCTCGACAACAAAAATATTTCAGCTTTAATCTGCGATCGTTAATGGAATTATATATCGCCCGAAGCTGTTGCATAATGCTCATCCATTGCAAATGAGTCGTGATAAAGCTCATTCGACAACGTTAAATAAATTTTCATCCTCCTTATATTAAACATCCCCGAAATTCGACATCATTAACTTTTCTCTTATTTCTTCTCCATTTTCATTTTATCGTTTCTTAACTATATCCAACAAAGACGTACACAGTTGCTTCTTTCTCTCTCCCTCTCTATCTCTATCTATCTATCTCTCTATCTCTCTTTCTGTTTCTCGTCCTCTCTGATCGCCCTAATCGTTGTCTTTCCGCAGCGAATTATCCCACTTCAGCTAGGAGAGCTCCTAGTGCCGGATGTGGCCACGTTTACTGCCTATAATTGCAGAGAAGACGCGGCGCGCCGTTCCGCCCAATTATTTGGGGACAAATGCCCGCCAAAAAAGAAGCCTTCGACTCGTCCGCCGGGCTAAGGACGTCTCTCGGTGGATCGTCAGAAAATTATTTATGACGGAAAAATAATTACCGGTACGTTTTACTTTCCGCCCCCTATTTCTTATTTTCTTTTAATCCGTTCCACACATATACACGACAGATGCAACTATTTTAACTCGCATCGATATACCTAGAGAATACTTGTGGGAATACTGGTCTCCTTGAGGAACATGATGAAATAAAGAATGTCCGATAAATGAGAAACGTCTGTAGTGGTTTTTAACGATAAACTGTTGCGTATTGTTGTACGCATGATCTTAATAGACAGTCTTCTGCAGATAGATAAAACTGCTCGAGATATTGAGATTAATAAACGAAACAAAAAGTAGCTAGGAAATAATGACTTTCCTTGGGTACCATCGAACCAACGATAAATTACTAGTAAAATTTATTTCGATATAAAATAATACGAGACAAGTGGAATTGTAAATTTAATAGAGATATTAATATGTGTATATCGGAAAGTAAAAATACGTTTTAAACGATGCTGGAACGTGTAGCGACTGCCTTCGTCTTGACAGAGGAAATTGAAAGTGAATCGTTTCCGGTCGGTCATCGTTGACTCTGTCTTCCGAAACTCTCATGATTGTGCGTCAAGCGCCCTGTAATCTTGTCCACGAAGATATTCCTGTGGTTTTTCTAGTTTTTAACGTAGTCGGCGGTATCCAATTACGCGGTTCCACAAAGTCTCTTTTAAAGACCAAAAGCTCCGATAGGTATTAGAGTTACACGAGAACTAAATTGACATTAATCTAAAAAAACATCAGAAAATTTCGTTACCAGTTACAGCGAAATTGTATCCAACTAAACTTTATACAAGGATATTCTCAATTCTATTCATACATACATATATATACATATAAATCTTATTAACATGTATATCATGCATAAACTCCCTTGCAAGGCAAAATAATTCCGCGGTAAGGAATAAAATACAGCTTTTATAATTCATTTTATTTACTTTCAAACGAATTTTATTTACTTTTCTCTTTCAAACGAAACCCTGTAGCTGTAACTACGATGATCGATGTACAGCGGTGCGCGAAACTTTCAAAATCCAAATGGATCTTTCACCTTTTATTTCAAAAACGATATTCAAAATTATTTTAACCGATAATCGTATATAAAATTAATTCCAAAACTCGATCGCATCGAAACAACCCGTGCAATCTGAAAGAGAAGAATTTATTTGAAAGATAAAACGAAAGAGGTTCGATTCTGCTTTTTCCGAACGAAATTACAAATTTTTAACGGAATTAGAAATATAGAATAGCAACGTACCGACGTGTATACGCATATACAATCGTACGCGTGCGTTATTTCGTGTGTATTTTACAGACGAAATTGGAGGGGCGGCTCGAATTAAAAACTAATCCAATATTAGCTTCGGCCTGGCGAGGCGATACGATGCTCAACAATTATTTCCTCCCCTGTGTTTCCACGCACGCTGGAAAACCATCCCCTCAGCTCCGCCTATATGTATCGTTGGCCGCAAAGAAGGGAGCAGTTGCGAGAATTATTCATCTGTAAAATGCGATCGGTGGTATTTACGACAAACGATTTATAGTAACGCCTTTACATCTTTAGAATCTTCTATTTATACATACGTATATTTATTGGAAAGAAGAATAGCAAGAGCAATGAATTCTGGATGAACGGTAAAGCATTCTTTAATATCGGCGTTCAAGTTAGTTAATTCTTTTCTGATCGACAATTGTGTAACTGTGTGGAATACCGTAACTGATACCGACTAGATACTTGCAGTATCGAAAAGGAAAGTTGGAAATAAAATATAAATTTAATCGGAAACCTGAAAGCCTCGTTGAAGCTGAATTTGCAAACGAATACCAGTTAGACCTTAAAAACTCGTACATTCAACGGATGATACTACGATATAACGTAACGCGCGTAGGATATGATTCAAAACTGTACATGATAAATAAACTGAAATGTAAATGAAGTTCTAAGCAAGATGAATCATGCAAACGTTAATCTTTGTTATTAATACAGAGGACAGTCGGCAGCTCTGAATCATCCAAAGATATTAATTACTTCGTCGCCGTCAAGAGTGTCCAGATAAACATAATTCTGATATTCTCTGTTCGAGCACATGGATAACGTTTAAATAGATCGCTCGCAAAATTGCCTCCAGTTTACATTTAATCTATCAACGTTTTTCGTCAATTTTATTTCATACGCGATATTCATAAAAGATATAACTTAGAAAACACGAAATTGGCACCTCGCTGGGGGTAGCCACCCACATGCTATATTTATTTTTATTTTATCTTTTTATTACCAATGAGATATAACACTTTACCAAATGTCCTTCAGCACAAATTGTAAAAACCAAAATATACTATAAAAAAAAATACGCGATATATAATACACGGGACAAACATTTTATTCGATAAACATAAAAATATATAGAAATTGATAACGAGAGATACGAATTACAAATTTGGATATCGCAAACACAAGAATCAAATATACGGAAGACTTTAAGTTTAACGAAGAAAAAGAAAAAGCCGATACGGGTCACGGTAATTAAATACTATATGTGTACAGAATCCAGCGATCAAGGATAAAAATTGCAAATCTTCAGTTTTTAATGCTCAATAAATGCTGGATAAAAGCATTAATCCCGATATAGGCACGAGAGATTAACCTGCCAGAAGACTGTCGCGCATATTGGAACGGCTGGAAATTCTCTAGTGAGGTTGAAATTTTTATCACTCATCATGGAACCTCATCTTTTTTTACTCTTTCTCTCTCTCTTTCTCTTTCCTTTTTTCGGGTAGACACTGTGCATAGATCATAACGGGCACGCACATATACGCGAGACCCGGGTGAAACGCGTTTATAAAATCATGAGGAGTACGCTGCACGGGATATTTACGCAACCGGCGTAAATTTATTGCGATTGCGCTTCAGCGGAGTCGCGGAAACCGAGTTGGAGAACGCTTTTTTTTCGGTCGTCCAGGGAGACGCCTGATCCCGGATGAAAACGATCAGACGAGCTTCGTGGAAATTGATCACTTTTATGAAAAATGAATCGAAATCGATTCGACAATTTTACAACACACCGAAAACGTCGTTTTGCCCCTAACGATGTACTTCCGGTACATTTTCATCGCCAGAAGCGTATTAACGAAGATATCCTGACTTGTCCACAAGAAGATCCTATTATCACTTCGTTCGCAAATCTGTCGTTTAATTGGCGAGAACGTTGAAGATTAATAACGTAGGTATAGCATGCTTATTTTCATCCTTTGGTGAAGGATATTAACTTGTCCATTTTTTTATCAACCTGTTCGCGTAGGTACGTAACGTTTAGCATAGACGAGAGAGACAGGATCGTCTCTTCCCACTACAAAAACGATTAACCAGCTTCGACGCCAGATCCGATCGATTTTCGTGGTCATTAGCTATTGCACGCATTTTCTAAAACACTGTGCCTAAACGGTGTTCGTTTCCTGCCCATAAAAAGTGGCCAACTTTCGTCGCTGTCTTTATTTCCGATCGTTTGCGGTCGACATCGTAGGCCGAGCGAATACAGACGGTGTGTTAAAAAATCGAGAACGCTCGTATTCCTTTTTTCTTCCCCTCGCCCCACAAACAATAGCTGCGATTAAATTTTATCGTAAGAATCGAAAAATCAACCACTCCGAACATCTTATCCTTCGACCGTCTCAAACGTAAACCGTTAACACGACCTCTGAAGGATCGAGAAAAACTGTCCATCCAACGTGAAAATAATAAAGGCAACGAGCGAGTACGACGTCAGGATGGAATTTGGCTCGTCAAACGGTTTTTTCCCCCGCGTGGTTTCGCGCTTTTTCGTGTTCGGTACCACGAAGGCTCCCTTGTCGGGCGACAAACGACAGCCGACAGACGACAGCACGAAAAAGACGACCTACCACGCGCTAGAAGGCGCTCCCATTTAGGATGATTGCCCCGATTTTATGTATTTATACGCGTACTGTTACAACAGCACGCCGCTTTCTATAGCTGATATTCGTTTCCGTGGCGCGGGTCAAGCACGAGTTTAAAATTCCTAACGCGACGCGATAGCCCGCTGAAATATCATGCCGGATTTCCATGCGCTGCCATCCGATGGCAAGTCGATGTGAAATATGCACGAGACGCGGAACAAAAATCTGAACGCAAGTGTTATCACAGGACTCTTTCACGTTCGTACAGCGACTCGGTGATTTTCAACGGTTGACTGTTTTCGACGAATATACTCGTCATGAAGAAATGGCAATGTTTCGTGTCACGATGAGCCCTGTCGGTAAGAAAATTAAAAAATAAAACAGTCGATTCGTTACGACTCAACTCTGTATTACAACGATCGCGCGTACTCTGCGTTCGACGAGTATACTCGTCACGTTTTAGCTACACGCTTTTCAAAGAGGTGGCAACAGCTAAGCGGTTAATCGGTCTCCTCACCCTTTGAAATCACGAGATGGATTTAGAACCGCTGTTTGTAGCAGATTCGTCGTGTTTACCGATCCTTTCTTTCTTTCTTTCTTTCTTTTTGATCTTACGCACAAACCACATAGCGTACCTTTATACGTTTTATCGTAGAAATGCCAGCAATTGAAGCTTTCCGTGTCAAAAAAATTTTCTTTTCCTGAAATAGACGTTCGCTCGTTAAATGAATTTAATTGCGAATAAATTTCAAGAAAAGTGAAAATTAGAGAAATGATACACGGTAAGACAGAAAGTAGGAAGGAATCGTACTTATATACGCACACGCGTCCGTATAAAGGAGCATTATCAGGAAATACAGTGGCCGTGCATGCGTATTGCAAGCACGCCAGGCACCACCCTATAAAGGACATTGGCGTAGGGTTCTTCGGTTATTCCCAGAGGTATTAAGAGAGAAAAGCGTTTCGCATGGGCACGTGGCGGTGTGTGGTTGCTCCATGACTGGTTGGAGGAAGAGGGTCACCTATGGTTGCTGGTACACCCAGTCCCATGGCACGGTGACGACGCTTTAATATTTAATGCGATTAAACTCATTTCGACCCGCCTCCCGTAATTGGTTTCTGATTAACAGCCAAGTTTTAAGTGCATTGCCCGTGCATGATAGTTATACGCGTCCTGACGCTATCAACTAATAACCGTGAGTGCTCTCCTGTCTGTAATGTGAACGCTCGCACGTGAACCGCCATTATTCTTGCATTTATAATTAGCCTTGCATTTTATTAATTGCACCGCTGGCTCGTGTTCGCCCATGAAAATTAGCGGGGAAATTTTCGATTAACGCCAATCGGCCAAACAATTGACGCAGAGCCATCGATTATTTCTTTCTTTCGTCGGCTGGTCAGCTTCGAAAAACAACCATACGCTCATAATCAATTTCGCGACAAAAGACACACAGAAATTAACGCGATTGCGCAATTTTCCATAGAAATATCGATTTTGATTTTCAGATTCGGAAAAGACAAGAACAAAAAATCTTCGATTTGAAATTTTCAGCCTAACTAAATTTAGACTAAACTAAATAAAGACGTAGAGATTTATTTGAAAAATTCTCTACATAGACACGACCTTGTGTGTATGTTTCTCGTTTTTCGAGAAAAAGAAGAAATCTTATTATCTGTTGTATCAAATAAATATTCAGCCTTAATTGCTAAACGAAAATTCAAGATCCCCTGTTTCGTCGAACTCGTCAGTCGTAACGTCGAAACCAGTAATTCCCCTCGTTCCTGGCGACGATGTTTGGTATCTTGTATTCGGTGTATAGCGAAAATAGAAAGTCTCCAAATTCAGGCGGTGAATTGCAGTTGGAGATAAGTTGTCCATAGGGATAATCCATGGACTCAGCAGGTGTCTCTATTCGCCAGGGTTTCACTCCATCTTCCGTTGACAGACAAAATCCCCTACGGCGTGCAGTACCAGGCCACCGCGATCTATCCTATTGACCGTCTGTCCAATTAGGACAGCGAAAACTTAATTAACCGATCGGATGGGCCCGATGAAAACTGGATGCGCCGCGGATGCCCGCGAGGAGAACTCGATAATTAATACAAATCCAGATATGCTGGCGGTCCAATAAAAACAATTTGCCCGTTAACCATGATTGATGAACGATTACGCTTTAAATCGAGCCGTATATCAACGCGGAGGCGAACTATACACAGGATTGAATAATTGATGCAGATCGACGATAGGAACCGGCTGTAATCGAACCAGCGGAAATAGATACGAATGAAAATCGTTGGAAGACAAGTTGTACCAAAGCAATAACACGGATGAGGCAAAAAAAAAAGCGCGTTACGCAAAGTTCAGCGACACTCGATTCTACAAGCATCGTCGTCGTTCTTTTCGCACTTTGAAACGGGTCTAAATCAAATTTAGTATTCAGCAAGGCAAAACAGGACGAAAGTAAGACGTTTTAGAAGCGCATCGTGCAAAGGAACAAGGTAGCGGTTGGTTTCCATTTCGGGTTCTTGATCGTGTTCGTCACCTTGCTTAACGAGTGAAAAATAAATATGTCCTTTAAATATAAATAATAAAATAATATTAAAAATAAATAATCCTTTGCGACTTGACGTTTGTTCCATTTATTATCGCGTATTCAGACAAAACACGATTTTGTTCCATTTCCAGAAATACAGCACACTCTTGATGTTAATTACAGCAGGCCAAATTACAAGCATGTTAAAATGATAGACTATTACTTAATCTTCTTTACTTTCTTTATTTTCATTTTTCTTCATTTCTATTTACGATCTATCCGAGTACAATTCAGAGCAAACGAATTATTTGCAATTACTTTGCTCCTCGCCTTCAAAGATCGTAAGTCGCGCGTGAATCGCGCGTTTACGTTTCTCGAAAGGAGGAAAATTAAAGAATTAGGATAGAGGTAATTAAAGAAGTGATCGCAAGGTCTCGGTTAAAGTCGCTCTTTATTCGATAATACGTGTAATCCGGAATTAATTAAAGCTCTTACGACGACGAGAGTAACATCGATAATTAGTAATTGTTATTAACTGGAATAGGCTGTCGATAGAAATGATCGATGATCGTATTTTCAGAGGAGCCCTTTTTTCCAGAAGTAAGCAGATCACAAGGTACCTGAAACAGCTGCAAGGAATTCAAATTTTCGTTAATGATACAAAGTAGTTGCAATTCATTTACAAAAATTTTATCCAAATACAAGAATATATCACGGTTTTAATATTTCACGAGTAATTTCGTTGCCAAACAATGCTCGCTTCTTCTTCGTTTCCGATTTCGCTTACTTGGTTGTTAGTATTTCCTTGAAGCAGCAATCTCAGCTTCTGTAGCTCGCAATTAACAAGCACATTATCCAATTGGTCTGCGTTCTTGTTGGCAAAATCTACTGTTTCCTCCAGTATGGACGTGGATCTTTTCCCACCCTTCCAATCAGGAAGAGTGTAGTGGAACGACTGACACGTAACCGTCATTACGGTCAGCGACAAGATAAACAGAATTAAAACATGAGCGTTATCCATCTGTAAAAATTACAAAAGTACGTTCGTCAAACTATAGAAAGAAATATTTCAAAGCTAATTGCTTTTATTTTCGCCACACTTTCCCCTCTTATTTTCGAAAGAACCTTGCGAATATGAGTTTTAAAACATACGACGAACGTGATAAAAGTTTGACATCGTTACTGATTTAATCGAAGCCACGGAAGTTGCTGTATCGCGTAAACCAAACACCGTTATACCGTTTCGTAAATCGAAACGAAAGCGTACTACTATAGACTATAAATTGCTATCGGGCTTATTTCTTGGCGGCAGGTTCGAATTAGTTGCTTTTTCTACGATCGAACCAATGGAAAAGGCAGCTTTATCCGCCGATGTGCAGCGAGCGCGAACGTAAAACAATGGACACAGTCCAAGCGTCACGGATGACTTGTTGGATCAACGATCCGTTCCACGTCCGACAATTTAAAGTCCCATAGGCCAGACTGTTCGATGGTCGCGATCACCTGTTTTACTTTTACGTAATTTACTTTGATAACGCAACGAATGCGACGTAGCTGGTTACACGAGCGAAAAGAAAATTAGTTTTCAATTGAAATTCTCGTTCCATCCTTTCTCTTTCTTTTTTTTTTTTGAAATGTTAAAAATTAATCGAAAGAAACGAAACGGCACAACTTTGTAAAATACTTTTTGACGAATGCACGAATTAGCGTACGCGATCGCTATCAACGAAATAAATATAGTTGCGTCGAAAGATTTCATTTCACGAATCGATATTGGCTGTCTATTAGCGAAACGACGCAACGTTCTTCCGTAACTTTCTATCTTTCTCTCAGAAAATTGCCGTCAGGCTGTAAACCGCGCTTTACGACATTTTGCACACGTTTTTACGCTATCGACGAAATACAAAAGGAAAATGCCGGGTTCTTAAGCAACGATTTACAATCGAACATGGTATTGCACGTGATGCAACGAGGAATTAAACGAAACAATTGGCCATTGTGAAACTCGTCGGCACAATTTTCGCCTCGTGCAAACGAAATCGCCGATGGAACGTCGCGAAGTATAATGGACGTGGTCGTGTGCACGGGACAACTTGAATACGATGGAAATTTAATTACGAAGCGCGCAGATTTAATTGCAATATCTTCGCTTAAATCTTTTGCTATCGACATCCTAATTTGTTCGTTTAGCGACCACTCTGCAACATTTATTTCCAGGTACCACGCTATCGGAAGATTTTTATTCTATCGCCATACGCATAATACTATGCCATTACTATGATTTATTGGAACGGTAGGAAAATAATGTAGCGTTTTAATCGTAGGACAAACGATTGGCTCGTCGCTTCTCGCGTTGAGAAGTGATGTAAAGTGATCGACCGAATAATAGAAAATATTCGACCGGTATATACTTTATCTCCTTATACCAAAATCATGGTTATTCGATCAATGAAAAATATTCGCGCGACGTATGATTTGTTTTTCAGAACTTTAAAATTTTCCTCGACTTTCTGTTTCATTAATCGATACACCGGATATTCGCGATATCTTTCCGAATCCTGATCGTCGTGTCGCGATTCCATTCAACTTACTGACCGACGTTCGGCTACTTCGTTGCTTAATTTCATTCGAGATTTGTCATCGTACACGCGGTTTTGGAAACATACGAGGAAATTTCCATATGGGAAAGCGAACTTTGAAAATATTCGACGAGTACGCGCACGACGAACTCGTTCCATTCGTCGTTTTCCAAATTAACTGACCGACTGCTACTCGATCGGCCAGTTAATCTCGCGAAATGATAACGCGAGAGGAGAAAGACGGCTGTCGAATGTTACGGTGCATTTACTTAATATTCACGCGTCTCAATCGAAACTGCTTTAATGGCTACTCGTCTGGAAGTCGATTCCTCTTGCAAACGCTTCGGAAGGCCCGATGAAGAAAGAGAACGAAGAAAAACCAGTCGTTTATCTGGCCGTTCGTCGACATCTACGTACACGCGGCGTCACGTGAGGTTTTTTCGAAAAATTTTAGAGTACCCTCGTACATTTCCACGTGCTAATTTTAAAGGAACCATTAACGCTACCCGCGTCCCCGGTCATTAAGATAAGAGTAAGTGCTACTAAGTGTCCCGTGGATAAGAGACGTGACCAGCATCTCTGTCGCATAGAGACGAGCCATTTTCGAGCGTGTCATCAAAACGACGCGAAACAGGTCCCCGTGTTTCGCATTGTTCGATCTTGCACGATGACGGCAAGTATAAGATGGAACGTTTATTCCACCGAAGGACTTGGTCAGTGGCCGATTAGGCTCCTCCGAATATGAATTCATTTAAACGAGAAATCCTAAGCAGAGCAGAGAATCGATGAACTCACGTTGTACCTATAGACCGCAAATTACAGTATGTGGTTACCAGTAAACCAGGTGCTTACGTATTTCTTATCCGACGCATTCGGATAAAGGGAATATCGGAGTATCTATGATTCTCCTATGAGAATTCAATTGCTACGAGTCATTTGCGAGTGATTATTTCATTGATTATGAAATTCAAAAATTTGGAGGAATCAGGTTGATTTTTCATTTATTTATGGGGGATCCTTTGTCGCAGAGTCAAGTATATCGTAATTCGAATGAAATTGATCACAAACGTTAGATATTTACGATAGATATCTTAAGAGATAAATAAAATTTCTATTTTTCTTCGTTCTCTTCCTTTTACAAAAATGTTTCTACCCTCCTAGTTACTTCGACAATCTCGACAATTCTCGTTACATCTGTCTGGCTCGATCGAAAATTATTCCTTGCTACAATCGCGTGCAATTTATTGTTTCGACGATCGTTAGCCTCGCTCATCTTGCTTCAATAAAAGTACATTTATTACGTATTATTTTGCATCCTCACGTCTCCATTATCCGCACGCGGTTCCTTAAATTTGCTTCACGAGAAACGTAGTCTAATTTGCTTAATTGTATTCCCTCTTGTTTTTTCTTACCTCACTGTATCTGGCCAAAAAACTGTTTTGAAATAACGTTTCTATCCTACCTTATATAATTTTACATAATTTATTAATTATGTAAAGATCAAGTAACTTTGTGTTCATTCGAGATTCATTTTTACCGCAAAGTTAAACTTGGAAGATCGAGATTATTATTCGACGATGCTTGATTTCAAAAAATTCTTATTAACGAGTAACGATAACGATAAATGAAACGCATTTCGATTATATTTCATCAAAATTTTCCACAAATATCTGCAGTCCCTGACTTTTATTACAAACACTTAATCGATATAAGCGAATGAATTAAAATAACTCGGTGTAACTCGGGCGTCTTTGCCATTGCTGGGAATTAGGAGATCTCGTATAATTGTTCCACGCGATAACTGAGTTATCGATGCGGTCGAAATAACGATAATACACAATAGATATACTACATAAACGTCGCGAAAATGTGGCCGTATTCTTATTATGCAATGTGCATAGAGCATAGACCAAACAGATAACTAAGTCCCAGATTATTTCATTCGCGATAGAAATACCATGTAGACGTTCCATATAATTGTAATTTAGATTTTGTTTGCTTTACATTATGAGTAAGGTAGATGTTACGTTTACGAATTATTTAAAGTGCGAGATATTCGTGCAAAGAAAATTGTAATATTTAAATACCACGTTCTCACGAAACAAATATTTTTAAATTGAACAAATATAAATGGAAAATATATTCGCGATAGTTAACGTTACCTTAAAAGCTCTGATACAATGTCCCAACGTCTGGCAAATACCGGAAGCTCCTCGAAGAGCACAATATTGCAAATTCAAGATACTGCGAACCATGATCCTTGCAGGCAGCTTTATATAAGGAAATTCTCTCATACCCTTCGTTCGTAAAACTCATTAAAAGACCCCTTCTCTTAGTCGTTTACAGTGTTATACGATATTATTAAAAGTTTGGAATATCTATAGTTCCTATCAATAAGTGATAACGAAAGCAACAAAGTCGCTAATTATCGTTAGGTAACATCATAGTGAACTCAGCAAGCTGTAGGAAATTTTATAATAAATCCTCATTGAGAAGCAAGAAGTTTCTAAGGGGTCGTTAAAACCTTAAAATAATCATCTCGCTGATAATTGCTGAAAGAACAAACGATACATATGGAAAATTTGATTTTAAGACAATGGAATGAATACTCCTGCGAAAATGTGATTTTCTCGATTCTTTGCAACTGTCAGAAATCTTTTCTATCTTCTGTATTCTTTAATCAAATGCGATAACTGACTGATAGGTTTGACAAACGTTATATTCGTGGGCATTAAATAATATATCTGATCAAATAGAGACTACAAAGTGGAAGATAATATATATAAAAGTAAAGATATAAAATAAATGAAAAAATTTAGAAAATGATGCCTGGCTACAGATTTCTATTTAAAAATCTATTAAAGGAGAGAAAACGATCGTCTTAATCAGGTATCATTGGGTAATTGAACGTAATATAATAATATACAGGGAAAATCGAATTACGAAGAATGAAAGCTGGCGGGTTCTTTGCATTAATCTTGCGATGTATCTTCCATTCGGCCAACGCATCCTCTGTTCTCTTGGATGAATTTTTTTGATGAAGAAATTTCAAATAAAGACAAGGGAGACGATTGTCTGATGATTACGAGACAAAGTGCGAAGAAATATTTTACTCAAATCATAGATCCAAAATTTATCTAATCAAATAGAAAATAGAAAGTAGTAGAATAGTCTTCGAAAGTGTTAAAATTCTGAAAATTTTCCAACGAAACTAATATAGGCTTAACAGATTTTTATTTTCAGCGATATGAGTTCAACGATTGAGCAATACCTCATTATATGATTTCCGCGTATACTCAACATACACAAATTTGGCTGTATATTATTATTATGTCATCCGACAATATATAATGCATTAAACCACATTGAACGATAAGATTCCCAATAAAAAAATTGATCGCCAAATATATTCCAAATATCAGTTTTCTAACTAGTCTGGAAGTGGATGAAATTTCTCTTAATTTTATCAATCAATTTAAAAATCATTTCACAGAAAAATGTATATAATATCATAGGTATTAATATTAAATAATCTTATAGGTATTAAAGATGTTAATAAGTATATTCCTTTTAAGAACAAAATCAAAATGTTGATGTTATATGTACTTAAAATTTATTGTTAGGATCATTTCATTATTTCAATGGATGGAAGCCTAGTGCGATGAATAAATACATATATATAAATACATACATACAATATCATTTTATTATTTCAAATTAATTAAACTTGTTAACATGATCTTCTTATCTAACTAAGATATTACATTTAAATAAATTATTGTTCTTTTACATATAGAATTAATTTAAACAATAAATTATATATCTAAATAACTTATCATATCAGGACTGTCATTAATAGCCATTAGTTTTTCTGGTAGTATATATATCTACATATATATATGTGCTATTACTTTCCATATAAATAAATAAATTAAAAGGATGTAATAACATTGTCAATGAATGTAATCAAATGTTCGTTAAACTAAATTCAATCTAGACAAATTGAAATATTAAATATAGAAAATTTAATGAATTGTACTCTTATGTAAAAAATAGATATAGGAAAAATACTCTGTTTATTATTTAACAATAACATTTATTTTTTAATTATTGATAAAAGCTTCATGTATAAAACAGATCTTCCATACGATCGTAATATCTTTAAAGTACACTCAGTCTCCAAAGTCTACTATCATGTTCTTTCCAACTGAGAGTTACATTTCTTATACACATTCGTGTTAGAAAATAGTCAAAAACATGAACTTTATGTCACTTTTATAAAGAATATCAAGAATTTAAAAATATTTCAAACTTGAATCAATTAAAAATCACGCTATAATCCTGGTACAATGAAGCAGTTCTTAAATTCTTTAGCTACTACTGCTGTTAAGTTGAATAAACTTAAACTTTATCAAACAGTGATATTTTAAAAACATGATATCAAAAGACAAAATTCGTGATCTCCGTTATGCGTTCTTATTATGCGTGCACATACTACTGAGTATTCATTCATTTACAATTATGAAAACATGTTTCATAAAAGGAATTACATTATTAATTGTCCTATCCATTGTGTTAACAAGCATGTGCTAATGTTTTCATCTATTAAGAATATTCGTACAGCTTTCTATGGCACAATCTAAAATATAAAGTCAATGGATGATTTTAATATCACAATAATCTCATCTAGAAAACTAAATAAATAATTTTGAATAAATTTACAATCATATAATATGGCGCTGCATTGTGCCTAAGCAACTGCGTCTTAAATTAAAGTTATAATCTATCTTTTTCTTTCTACTAAAGAGGAGCTTAAACATGGTCTTCTTTTAAAAAAAGATTAAATCTAAATATATATATATATATATATATATATATATATATATATATATATATATATATAATATTGAGTTGCAAACTGTACCTGCATTTCTAATTGAAAATTCTATAATTTATGCATTTTTTACAAATTTCATATCAAAAACAAAATTATTATTATATATATTTGCACGACCTATATTTGGAATAAATCTATAATTAATAAATAGTTTAAAAATTGCAGTTTCTAAAAAATTTTTGAACTTACGCAACGTATATTAAACAATTCTTCTTTACCAAATAATTTTGTAAATTAAGATTATAATTACTTATGCAGTAATTATTTCAGTTTACTATACAAAGTATTATAAAAACAAATTAAATAAATTCTTCTTTGTACTTCTATATTCTATACCTTATAAAATAAAGAAACTCTAAAATAAATCATTCATAGTTATATAAACGTAAAAGCATAAAAATAGAATGGTGAACAGTTGCCCACAACTTCTTAAAAATAGATTCAACTCTAAGTTCAAGCCTAGTTTACTTATTTACGTTTGCTTTTACTATATACCTATCTAAATTAATAAAAAAATATAAATTTTACGTATATAAAATGTGATATATACGTTCCAATAATTTGTCTTTTATAACTTTAATGAAATACTACATATTCTGTATTTACATTAAAAGTATAGTTAGATCATCGCTTCATGAAAATTTTAATATTATCTTATCTACCATTTTTTATCAGTTTACAACCCAATATTTTTATCAGTGCCGGTATATAGAATACTATCTTTGGTTAGCTCATCTATATATGTTTTAATTGTAATAATGCTCTTTAAAAAAGATAGTATTACTTTCTAAAAATTAATTTGTAACACGAAACTAATATTTTTGTAAGTTTAAAAATGTTTGATACGTTCGTTTTGTTGCTTACATAATCCTGTAACGACAAATTGAAAATATTGCAGTATTTTGATGGTGTAAACAAGCTGATTAATCAAACATATTATCTTGTCATTAATATCATCCAAAATGTTACACGACACCTTCATTGTACACAGTGCACATTGAAAAATATTCAATCTACTTTCACACATCACTTGAGAAAGAGTCATTCATTGTCAAGTTAGCTGAAGAATTTCTACTATCAGCTGAATTCATTGCAATATAACGTCTTCTGAGTATTTCTTGTAAATCATTGCATGGACTGTTGTCACGTTTTATACGAAGTGGTCGTCCTCCAGGTGATCTAAGAAAATATACATAATAATATACACCATTCATATATAAACCAATACAATATATAATTGTATTAACAAATAATTATAAATGTAAAAAATAATTTACCTAGAAATTGGCTTTAATTTAACGCTGTCAATGTCCTTCAATACATCTGTCATAGATGTTTGAGAAGCAAATGGGCCTCTTTTGCGATCTTCAACTTTATGATCTTGTAAACTTGCTCTTCTTGCAATATGAGGAGTTGGTGGTGGTAGTGGTGGTGGTGGAGGAGGGGGTGGTTGATGTGACTCTATTATATTTTCACTATCCATTCCATTTGTTAAAGAACCAGTAGATGTATCTGAACAAAACTTTAGTTAAAATAGGTTTGAAACATAAATAATGAAAATGATATTATATATATATATACATACGCCTAGATTGTTTATTACTTTTAACTATTGCTGAAACTTGTTCCCTAAGTTCCTGAAGCTCCTGTTCCAGAGCAAGTAATCGAACTTCAGATCCAAAACTAATAGGCTCCAATAAATCTGGCCTAACATTAGACATTCTAATATTGAAACGTTATCAAATTAATCTGTTGAATTAATGGAAAAAAGAAATTCAATAAATGTATATAGAAACCTTGCAGGACCATATCCATTTGTATCTGCGTAATTATTACTAGTTTCTTCGTTAATCATAGAACTTGTCATTGAATGCAAAGGTGTAACACTGACATATATTTTTGGTGGGGGTTTCAAAGGTAACATTGAACCAATTCTACGAATAATGCTCCTTCTTTTTCCATAATATTTTGGTGGTTCATTTATCTAAAACAAATATTAAAATTTTATTTATTTAGAAATAGATAAAATTGTTAATGAATGAAAAAGTATAATTGAATTTCTTTTAAATATCAATTTAAAATAAAAATGCATTTCATATAAATTTGTTAAATATTACCAGTTAATGAATTGCATGGTTAGTAACACATGGTAATCATATACATACTTGCTTTCTATACAACAAAAAATAATTTCTTACCTTCGACATTATTTTTCGTTTTTCTACAAATTTTTTATTTTGTTATCCAACTATTGAAATGAAATACTAATGTATACCGTACATTTAATAGAGTACATCAGGCCCATCCAAAATTCGAAATTAAAATAGCTTTCTTACCATTGACGCAAGGCCAACATCTGACGACAGGTTGTCGTAACTCGAAAGCGCAAACTCCAATGAAAAACAGCTTTAAGTAAAACAATTGCAGTGCAATTACGGTTTTTATAGCAAAATTCATTACAATCTTTGTTTATACTTCTTTGTATCTGTAATTACAATCATATTACTGTCCATATTGTGTTTCATTTATTTTTATTATTTTCCAAAATCATAATATTTATTCGTAATAATAATTATAGATAAAAGAATGAAAAAATCCTTATACAATTTATAGTAAATAATTATTATTTATAATACTAATTAAATAAAATAATTTGTAAAATATCGATAGTAATAACCAGGAATTTTTAATATCAACGGTTAAAGTTATGATACTGTTACTGTTACAATAAATAATTATTTTCAAATAAATTAAATACTTTACAAAAATCTTCATGTTTATCTATTTCTAATATCCTATTCATGGAAAAATTTAAAAATTTCATGGATTAAAATATTGAATGAATGAAATTAATTTAAGAAATATTTACATGAAAAATATGTACTTCCAGTATCCAATCATTTAAGGAAAGTTCTTTGTAACAGTAATTTTATTTGCATTTTTTAATATCACGTTCTATTTCTGTACCAAAAACTTTTAACACATTTGTATCATATACATATGTTTGCTCCTCTTTTTTCATATGATAAACAACAAACAAATCATGTATATGTGTATATAATTATAAATATATATATATACATACATCAGTTTGTATATAAATACACATACATAAGTTTATATATATATATATACATATATATATACACACACATACATATACACAATCGATCTATGCAAAATAGTAACTAGTTTAATATACAATAAACTTTGTAATGTCCATTTTGGCATTCATCATACAAACTTTATATGGTAATTGCAGAACACAGATACTTATTATATACTTATTTATATAATATTTACATTTACAATCGAAGTCACATTCTATAGAATTGACCCAATATAATTTAAGATATATGTGTATATCCCAAATTGATTTGATTTAAAACATATGTATTTCTTGTGCATTTTATATGGCACATAATAAATCCAAATTTTTACATTATAGCTTTAAAATTATTTTACAGAATATGCAATATAATTTGTAAACATGTTACAAATAGGAAACAGAGTATACATACATATATAGTTTTAAGGAAATTAAGATGCTACAAATTTCTAAACACTATTTGATCTATTACCACTTCCATTGTTATTAACTTTGCTATATGACATGTATATACATTGTTATTTATACAATTTTATGTACATATAAGGCATAGATTAATAAATAAATTTAAATGAACAAAAATTTTTGTATTGCAATTGTTTCAATAGTATTGTTATGGAAAAAAATAGATAGTTTCAAAGAACAATATCAGTAAGTTTTACATTTACCAACGTCTTTCCTTAACAAAATATAGCATGTACGTACTTTAAGAAAGTCAATGTAGAACTATTGTATTTAAGAAAAAGATTCACTTTTATAATTGTAATTAGAAATTATTTGTTAACCATTATTTCTTATATTCTTATTTAGAATACGAGTTAAAATTACACTGTAAACAAGTAGTGTAATATATATTATTTGTCAAAATATTCATTTACGTTGTTACTCATGGCACATATTTTAAGTACGAAAACATGAGAAAACAAACCTGCAATTACAATAATGAAAATTATAATCCTTTACCTAAGGAAAAAACAATATATCATCATTGTACTGTCGTAGTGCACAAGAAATATGCTATGTTTAAATGGTATATATAAAATTTACATTCATTAGAACCTTAACAGAATATTCTGTCACAACCTCACTAGGATAAATGGTTTGTGCAGACTGTTTATCTGTATCATACAGTTTTTCTTTTTCTCATAATTTCACTAATTTATTTCAAATAAAAAATGAAATGAAATCAAATTTTTTCATAAGCACCAGTTTAACAGACTTTAAGTATTGTTCTGATATAATCTGGTCATCATATCACTTTTTCATTAGATAACTAATTCTTTCCTAAAATGGATTTCATATAAAAACATTAAAGCTCACTGCATACATGTTCAAATTTTGTGCAAAAATATCAAATGTAGTATGAATGGGATTGCCAGGCTTGTTGGACTGAGAAATTTGTTCACATTGTCTTTTAATATATATATTCGATCTTGAAACCTAAAAGTTTTCATTATAATTCATCGTCGATATGTTTACTTTTGTGTTTTTGTACATCGACTTTCTTACTTTTAACTTCGTTTGTATATTTCTGACTATGTTGCAATTTATTTTCATCTACAGAATTATAATTTGAATTGGAAGTTTCTAATTCTTTTTGAATATCAATGGACCTTGTATTCCCTTCTTCTTTGCATATTTGATTTTTACATTCTTTAGGCAGTTTAGAAGGTATACTTTTATAATTATTTAAATGTGGAACAACCACTTCTTTTTCAATCTTTTGTAATACTTCACTATTATCTTTTCCTATTGTTTTAATATTCTGAGAACTTGTTTGTGCATCTGTTACTTGGAAATCATTGTCAGTAAGTAAAGATTCTTTGTGTGCTTGTTTGTCAGCACTATTATTATTAGTAACTGTTTCTTTAAAGTCAATATTATTTGATTGTACATTTTCTAAAGAATTTGTAATTTTAATAAAATCTACCAAAGAATCTATATTTTTTGTAAAGTCTTCAATTTTATTTTTTATAAATTCAATTTGATATTTTATTCTATTTTTTAATGTATCGGCTTTACTTTGATTTTGAGAAGAAACATTCAAAACTACTTTATTTGAATTAACCGCTTCTTTACTTGTATTATCTGCTATGTCTCTTGAAACATCAATATGTTCTTGTAATTTTCGAATACTATCTTGTTCTGAATTTTTCACAGCTTTTTCTATTTCTGTTAATATAAAATGTTCAAAGTCTTCAAATTTTCCTAGTTTGACATCTTCATTTCTTTTAGATATTTTAGAAATATCATTAGATTTCATTTCTGACTTACTACTTTCATTGTTATCCATCATAAATTCTGTGATCACAGAATCTTGCTCCTTAGGTTTTTTTAATACATCCAATTTTTCAAAATTTTTCAGATCTTTCTGCCAATTATCAATTATCGTATCATAATAAGAATTTTTATCTATCATCGACTTTTCTAAACTTTCTTGCGCTCCATCAGCTAATATTTCACGATACTTTTTATGCACGGCTTTATTAACATGATCTAACAAGGCAAGATGCTCTCTAATAATTTCATCTTCCATGTCAAAAATACCTGGTAACAACTGTCTCAGAAACTTAAAAATACCAGCTTGCGCGATATTAAGTTCGAAAATCTTGAACAATTGTTCAGTATTTGGACTCCCAGATCGCACTGTCTGCAATATTGTTGTAACCTTTTTCATATTTAAAACCATAATATCCATTTTTGTTAACAAATATTGTTTCAACAATTTTTGTTTGATAAAATCCATTAATTGGTCCATTTTCATAATGGACGGATTTGGTACAACTACAGCTAATTCTTCTAAGAACCACGCAACTTTATCTCGCAAAGATACTTTTAATATAGTACCATCCCCACTTCGTGACTTTACTATCCAATTGTAATAACTTTCTAATATAAAACTTCTGATTTGTAAGCCTGCCTTCTGTTTTACATCCAAATATATATGATTAACAAAAACTTCTTTCAATTGTCGCCATTGTTTCTCTATTAACGTATTATCCTCCGATTCTTTCTTAAGTGGAACAGATATGTACGACGAACTGATTCTTACTTCTCCGCCAAGCGAATCTTTGATTATTTCAGCACGTAGATCGTAAAAAAAGATTATGTCCTTTTCTTCTCCTTCGTGTTTAAGCTCAGGAACCAGATCCAAATTTGTCCCACTGCTTGGAGATGTCTGTTATAAAAAAATATCTCTCGAAGTTTAGTTTCATTTTACAATTGCATAGAACAAATGAAAAATATGATTTTAGAAAATTATATATATAACGACTAATGATCCGAAATACAATTGCTACGAGTGTACTCCTAAATTATTGCATAATAAAATAAAAAAGGAAATAAGAACATAAGAAAAATATAATATATATAGTAAATATAGAAATCAAACAATTTAATATCTTAAAAAGTATAAAAACTCAAATAACAATTTTCATTACATAATGTTAAGCGTAAGTAAAAAATATCTGTATATCAATATAAATATCGCAAACAATAAGATAATTAAATATGGGTTTTTATGACTAATTTGAGAATAATGAATATTTTCATCTTATATATAGATATTATATATATATTACATTATATTATATTATACATATATATATATAATATTATATATATTATATATATATATATAAAAACACACACATAATATAACATATTCGTAATACGAATGGGAGACCCTCTCTGCAGTAAAATAATCATGAAAGTATATATAACCAATAACTTAATACCGCTTCATGTGAATAAAAATCCAAAGGAGAACATACTCAATGATAATAACTGCAAAACACCAAGAAATACAGACCTGTGGTGTCATTTGTCGTGTAAGAAAAGATTTTAACGATCCCTTTAATCGTTCGAACATTGATAAATCGGTGGGTGCTTTCAGTTGTGCATCTTCTTTTGAAAAGAAATTGCCTAGCAGAAACAAAACAAATCAAATATTTGAAACAATAACAGCAAGAAGCATATAATAGGACAAAAGAGATAAAATATCTTACCAAGAGTAACTGTAAGATCACCGTTTGCCACGGCAATTGCTTTTAATAGCTCAGAAGCCTCCATGCTAAACAAAAATACAACAGGAATAATTACGTCGTCCACTTCTTTTCCATCTCCTGACATTGCAAATATAGGCGAAGTTGCAGCACTAGAACCATCTACATTATCCAACACTATTCCAGCAACAGCACCTGCTTGTTGAATTCGTCTTGCCTGCAATAATATTTAAATAATTAAATAAAAATTGTATCAAAATATATTTACAATATGGATGGAATTTGTTTACCTTTTCTATAAACATACAGTTGCCCCGACCCATTATTGCTATCTTGCCTGCAAGTTTATCTGCATTATGAAGATCGGTGCATGCAGCAGATGGAAATGTAAAAACAACTTTCTCGGTTACTTTATTTAAACCTTGTAATTTTAATCCAAATTGCGCTGGTCCAGCTAACAGAGTAATTATTTGAGGTGGATTCGTATTTGGTTTTACAAACGTGACAGCTTGTGGTTTAGCTTCAGTTTGTTGGGATTGCATTTTACTTATTTCAACCATTTCTTGCATAAATAATAAACCTTCTTCAGAATCCTGTGGTGTTTTTGCCTATAAAATAAATATAAATACTTTTACTTTATAAATTAATTTTATAAAATGTTTAAGTATATTAATAAATACAAAGAAACTTTGCTTTACATTAGAAAATGTATGCAACAGTTGAACACGTCCATCTGCCAAAGTTAAAGCCGTTATTCCCATATCACTCAACAACCTTAAATGTTCCCAATTATTTGCCTACAATAGAAAATAATAAGTTTTAATGAGTATTTAATACTTCTGTTTAATACAACTGTACCTTTACCTGAAATTGTGCAGCGCTTAATCTTCTTTTTAATGCATGCCTTGGATACACGTCTTCAACCATGTTTCTCAAAGGTTGTCTTACTGATGCAGGAAATAGGTGCAGACTATTAGGGCAAGTACGGTCCATTTCATCCACATGTACGATATCTCGCTCAAAATCTTGCTTCATTTTATAAATTACAGACATTAGTTATACTTTAACCTTATATTTTCATGTTATTACATAATTTTTATTTTTTGCAGTTTAACCATTTATACTTACCAAAGAAATATTAGTTCTTATAGAAGCAAGTGTTAATGGCAATAGATGTCCCTCGGTTGTAAAAATAAATTCATCCAAATCTAAAAGTAGTTCGCCTGGCTCCGCGAATAACAGAAATAAGTATTTAAAAGTTTCTGATAATACAAAGCTATCCATTGTATCATCATGCTTATTAGTTCTAACATCTGATACAGCTGCATAACCACATGGTACTCTGGCATAAGTTTGCAGACTTTTGAGTACCTTACGGCCAACTCCTAAATAATAATGATCGCCAGTAGCACGATACAGGAAGTACGTTGATTCTAAAAATTCTGGCCTTAACGGATGATGCCCCCAGTGTACCTAATTATGAATTAAGAAACATATGTATCAATATTAAATTACAGTTTATTTATTCACACAAAAAGATAATAGATGTATTAATAACCTGAAAGTCAGTAGTAAATGCTTCTGGTATAAAATTATGTCTCTGCATAACTTGATATAACATTTCATGCGTTTCTACAGCTGGCTTGATATCACCTTTTAGCACCTAAAACAGTAAAATAAAAACGGTAAAAATAGTAAAAGTCAAACATATATAGACATAAAAATCAAAAAGATAGAAGGTTACCTGCAAACCAGGCCAAAAGGCCAATAAAGCATCCATAAAATTTTTCGAGTTCGTATTTGGCCTGTGCATATGTACATCCAATAACATTGGCCCTTGGCTTACATACTTCATTATTGCTTGATAATGTTTATTGAACCGTCCAAGATATTTTTCATCGCCTATATTATGACCAAAAATTTAATTATATTACAATATATTTCATAGTAAGTTATAAAACTACAAATAATGTAACAATAATTACCCAATAAAATGTATGCTTTAAGACAATACTCATAGTAGGAATCTATACCTGCTCCTACACCAGAATCTTTTCTTACCCAATCACCGGAGTGTACATTTAACACAGACCCCATTAAATCAGTACCACGATGACGCATTCTCCATAAAATATCCATTGCTTTTTGTGCTTTTTCCTATTACATGTAATATTACTATTATAGATAAAATTTTCTAACCAATCTTATAAAATATTGCAAAACATCATACTTCAAAAATTGGTTCTCCTGTTAACCTTGACAATGCTGCCATTTCCAAAATCATACTACCTGCACAGGCAGTACATGTTTCTCGTGATACTTCCAAAGGTACACCTTTCATACCATACTTTAAATTTATCTAAAAAAGATTGTATTAATAAGTATTTTTTGAAGAATACCCTTTTATATATAATTACAATTAATTAAAGTGTTATTACTCTGCCATATGGTATCCCTGTAGATGTATTAAATGCAGGTAAAAATCTATATCCTAAATCTTTAGCCAAATTTAGAAGTTCACCTCTATACCATGGCATTATATCAGCTCTTTGTTGTAAATATTCTGCTAGTATGTGACCACTTAGAAGACCACTGTTAAATAAATTATTTTAGAAAGTATTAATTATTGAACAAATAAATATCTATATAAACTGTGGCAATATAAACAGCTGTTAAGCATACCCCAGCATTCTAATATTAGTTTCAAATAGAGAAACAATAACATCAGTGTCAAAGCTAACATCTCTGACAACAAGTTTAACTGCATGTTCAAATTCCTCTAAATCTCCTAATACCTAATACATATTAAATAGACAAAAATTAATTTAATACACATTTTGTTAAATATATCATTTTAATATAAGAAATATATGTAAATATTTTCTTACCACCAAAGTATCTAAGGTATCAACCAATGTAAGCGAAAAACTGAAAATAGTATGTAAAAACGGATATATAGACTTTTAATAAATATTTTGATAATAAATATTTTAGTTAATACTAAAATACTAATACTACTTGTTGATATTAAAATATAATAAATCGCCTTTATTTAAAATATAATTTATAAAAACAAGTTATTTTCAAAATTTTTATTTTGCTCTAATATAAGAAATAAATTTTTGTTCTTACTTTCCCAATGTAGAATCTATATCACCTCTATTTGGTTCTGATCCTCTGTATCTTCCTTTACAACTTAATGGCATTAATTCATCAGCAGGATATGCATTATCCTTAAACACATATTTATAAATAAATAAATTACAAACTAAATATATAAATTACAAAACACTAACTTTACCTGTTTTAATAATTTCTTAAAATATAACTTATACATCTAATTTACAAACATTAAACAATTATATATATACAAAGTCTCACAATGCATTTTACATTTACTATTTTACCAACTTTATATTTTATACATTTTATTAAAGTTTTGAGATATTCATTTTATTTATTTTTTACTAAGAATTTATAAAACTATGTAAAACAAACTTTTTTGTATAAACTTTACCATATAAGCATTATATGCATGACAAAACATATCTCTTGCTTCTTCCCTATAAGTAAATATAAAAAGTTATTATTTTTTTACGGATGTTATTACTTTTATATGTTCATACAAACTTTAATGCTTCCCGTTCTTCTTTACTCATATATTCCAATGGGTCATCTTCAGATGCAACTAACAATGCTTGTATGCTGCATCCAAACATTAGTAATCCCCAAATAAGTAAATCACAAGCCATTTTCCTTTGCATTAGAAAATATATTCCTTTTGATGTCAAGATTTTGTATTTGTAATAGCACACATTGTTTTTTATTATATTTTGTAGTTTGTTTTGTCAGAGTATCATTATTGCATGATAACAAAATAATGTGCTCTAGTGCAAATTGTATATGCACCAACCTAACACGTTTGTTACTGATAACTTTATCTTCCTGTCTTCTGTAGCATTTTTTGTTAATTATCATACAAGCACCATAAATTTAATAAAAATACATATTATCACCGATAAAAAAGAAATTTACGCTATTTAATTATTGGCATTTACTAAACGTAGTTTTAAATATATGTAGAAGAATTAGCAATTAAACGGTTAAAATAAATATATATTACTACTTGTTTTAGGTTATACAAGTTCTTGATTATTTTTGAAGTAGGTTGGTGATGTGTCAAAATATGACTGGCAAATAGTAGCAGAAATATGTAGGTTTAAATACGATACAAAAAGAGATAAATGGGCAAGAATAACAGCTGATTGCGTATTTTCATCAAGGCCAGGTGATGTGGCTACTGTCAGTTTGATGTTCAAACGATTTTCCACCTTGGACTATGATATATACGTGTAGGTTACACACCATATGTTTCGTAATTTATCGTACGAATTGTGTCGAATAAAATTTTTCTAGAATTAATTTGATATAATTATTCTATAAGCTATGTTTTGAAAGATCTCAACAGAATGTGGTAGATTATTCATAAACAAGATAATAGCATTTTTTCTGAAAAGCTAACCTCCTAAAGTAAAGTGCAATTGAATAGGAGAAATCACGTGACTGTCACTCAATTTATCATAATAAATCTTAAATTTAAATTCTTATAATCTATTTTTACAGCGTGGAAAATTAATCCAATAATTTTCATTTTACCCATATTTTCTTGCTTTAGATATCATAACAAAAATAATTATAAAATTATTATTTTCGTAATAGAATATAGTCGTATTGAACTGCGTCTTGAGATTGGAGTATGCATAAGTCGGTAAAAGTCGGCATCAAGAGTAACGTGCAAGGAACTTCTAACACAAAACCTTGACAACAAAATCATAATTTTTTCAAATTATTTCAATTAATAAAACGATCGAATAATATTATTAAAAAATGAAACTTTTAACACATAATATGTTAACTTCAAAATGCTTGAAAGGTGTAACTGTTGGATATCCCCTCGGGATTGTTGTAAGTTTTACATCTATATACAATTTTAAGGTTAATTTAAATAAACCAATTAAAACATTTTATAATAACATAATTTGCATTAGTAAGGAAGGATTTTTTACATAAACTTACAGGCAAAAGGTATTAAAGTGTCAGAAGTAGATTTCAATCCAGAATTTATTGCAAGAATAATTCCAAAACTTGATTGGGCTACATTTTGGGAAGCTGCAGAAAGTGTAAGTTATTACTCTTTTAAATAAAGCTGCTAAAAATCTTTAATATATAAAATAGTATTAGTGCTTATGTCTATATTTCTTATTATATTGAATATCACATCAAACATATAGAAGCTTGTGCTATATACTTTGCTTTTAATAGATAGTATAATTTTAAAAATGAAGTTTTTAATATACCAAAAAAATTGTTGGTTTACTCACTAAAAATTTAAAACGGGAACTTATAATCTTTTAGTAAAATATTTTTATTATTTGTTTTATTTACAAATAATAAAGATACAAATATGATAGCATATATATGTAAATAATAATATACTCTAATTATTAATGCAGATAGGTCACGTTGGAGAATTACCACAGACTTTGATTCAAGATTTTGAAACAAACGAGGAATTTTTAAAAATGGTTCATCATATATTATTGGAAGTTGAAGTCATTAATGGAGATCTACTATGTCCAGAATCTGGCAGAAAATTCCCTATTAACGATGGTATACCAAATATGCTCTTAAATGAAGATGAAGTTTAATGAATGATATTGCAGTAATCAAATTAGATGCCATCTGTATCTTTTCTTTTTACAAATACTAGACATTTATATGTTGTACATAAAATGTTTTATTCTTTTTTATAACATATATAATTTGACTTGATATCTTTGTTATTACAATTAATATAAAATGATGTAATATAAAATCACTAATTTAAAAATAACTATGTAAAAGTTATAGTAAATTAAATAAATATGTAAAATTAATCCTATTACTCTTTTTTAACGTCTTGTTTAATAATTTCATGTTATATGTCAATATCTAATAGTTTATACAATAAGATATATATATATGTTATCTATATATATATATCATTATCATATGGATATAAAGAATGAAATATTATAAACTGATAAAATATCTCCCTCCCTTTATTAAATAAATTATTACATAAGAAGGCTGATTATGAATATCTTTATTGTACAGATATGTGTAAATACAATGAAATACAACTTTGCATTATTGCAATATTCAGTATACATCTGTATATAATATGATGTTTATATTGCTAGTTATGGGTTGTTTTTTAATTCTGTTTCAAGTGTATTAATCATTTAGTTTAAAGTACTTAGGACAAAATCCTTAAAGCTAAATATGATTTTTGACATTATTATAGTGACTATATTAAACACAAAATAATTCTGAAAATACCTAGATATATAGCTTTTTTATGTATTCACATTGCATAAAATCTGTTAAAAATAGTTTTGTTTCTGCAAATAAAATAACATGTATATGAGAAAAATCGCGTGGAACTTGAAATCTTAATCGTGAAATAGGGCAACTCCATTAATACATACATATAACATTATTGTTGGCATACAATGAATATTTTATGTTGGTGAATATTTTATGTTATTAATATAACAAAAACTCATACCAGATTAACAAATCTCATATGATAAAATACATTTATTATTTTAATGCTAGTATAACTTTGCTAATCTATTGCACACAACCCTCTATAACATCTAATTCATGAAAATGAATGAAAAATTATTTATTTTATGTTAGTTCATAAGGAAATATCTTGCAAAACGAATCTTTTAGATGGAAGAGTTGATAGAAACAAATTTGGCATTTTACATTATTAACTAATAGTTACTCCATAGCAATACATCTCACACACAACTTCAAATTATTATGTATTTTACACAGAATACAATACCTAATTGCATTTGAGAGAATGAGTTTCATGTTGAAATTCTGAATTACAGTAATTAGCTAATCGAAGAATTTATTTATTCCAGTTAATGTTACTTTCTGCATATGTGGCAATACTCAAAATATAGTCAAAATAGATTATTTTATCCCTCCTAGTTTCTTCTCAAGTTAAAAAGCTATAAAAATAGCTCTCAACTAATGTTTCAGCCACAGCCCATCTGTTATTAATTTTTATTCACATATTAGATTTTCTCAAAGGCAGGATTATTTGAATTAAGCTATGAAAATACTTCTGTACATTCATTTAACTATAGCATATATAAAGCTTTTTTTCTTGTTTAGTTTATCATTAGAAACCCTTTTTTGGTTATAGCCTATATCATATTAATCATATGTAATAATGACCTTGAAATTTGCATCATGGATATGCAATTTGTATTTCACATCTATCGTATATAGTAATACGATTCAAAACATACACAGTATACAAAATTAATAATTTTACAAATATTTTTCATATAATTAATTTCTTTATATCTTACATTTACTCCAAATACTTTCTAATACTGAATATGTTGTAGATTTATGATTTTCATTATAAATTTTACAGTTACATTGAACAAAATCTAATTTAATTGTAAAAATTAATGATCTTAAGGATTTCAACATTGAAATTTAAATTATAAAGATTTTTGAATTATAGTTTACATTTGTCTGTTTAAAGAACTTTAATAGTTTCTTTTAATTTTTGTGTATAACTTTAATACGATGTGCATAACTTGCAAAACATGTCTATATTAAAAAATTAAGTAAGGACATTAAAGTTGTCCCTAAATACTTTAAAATATTTGTAAGCTAAATTATTGTAAAGAAAAACTACCAATATATAAACTATATTACAAAATATTGTTTAAATTTACATTTAATTTTTAGATATTTTAACATTCCATTTTTTTAAATTAAGACAATTGCTTACGTCAAATTTAGAAAACAAATGTACTATATCCTAATTGAAATAATATTATCATGGAATTAATCACTATTTCTATTACAAGTATTTATTTAGTATGTTGCATATAAGTTAATATTATTAAAAACCTTGTTTCTATTTGCAAAAAAATTGATTTCAATTACTTTGTGTTCAATACAATGTTCAAATAATTTAAAATATTCCAAATTTTGTAAATTATTTGCGAACATCTAGAGACTTGGTCATATTTATATATATATTAAAAATGACAAGATATGTCATAAATGGAAGCATTACGATTTTCCAAAATTGATAATGCATGCTAATGATGATGTATTTTTTAAATCACTTAAAATATGTATATCTAAGTAAATTTGAACACCCCTTTACATATACTTTCATGAATATGTACAATGAATTACAAAAGTCTACATACACCTATCGAATTATGACACTAAAACGCACTTTGTCACAAAATTATTTATACTTACATATCAATACAAAGATACCTTAAATAATATGTATTTCTAAAATAAATTAAAAACATTAAAACATTTAATTTACAAGAATTTTGAAATAGATTTACATCAGAGTTTACAAAACTTTTAATTTTATCAATGTCAAGCAGATAACAGATCATTATTGATGCTCACAGAGAGAAGGGGGGGCTATAAGATATGAATAATATATAATAACATACATATATATATATATCTTTTGTAACATTGAATTTTATATTTTTTTGCTTCTTTTTTCTTAATGCAAGTGAAGGTGAATAAATTATATTACATTGTAACAATATGTATCTTAATCTGTCAAAAGAACTCATAAAACTAATTATTTTTACTATAATATTTTATATTTATGGGATGTATGTAGACTTTTGTAATTGACTGTATCTCGTTTGCTATCTTATAGACAAACAATTAAAATTTATTTTTGATGTAAAATTAATATTCTATAGTGAACATATAAAATATTAACTTGTAATAAAGTAACCAAATATTTATATTAATATAACTTCAATACGAACATACAACAAGTGACTTTGAATTTAGCAATATAGAATTAACAATAATTGTTTATTTGAATTAATGGTACTAAAATTGGAAGCTTTTATTCAATATATAAGAAATTAAGAAATGGATATTTCAAATAATTAACGTTCAATTGATTTATAACTATAAATTTGTATAATTTATATGAAGATATTGAACAAAAAGCAGTTTGAATAAAACAGATATACTTTCAACTTAGCAAACATAAAAATTAACAAAGAGACAATTACACATATTTCATTTACCACGACTTTCTGTATTCGAAATATTTCTTTGAGAATATATAGAACCTTGAGTTAATTCTCTCAGTGCACCTTTTCTTAATTCTGAATTAGGTCCTTTGGCAACACACCGATTTCCGAAAAGCAAAGTAGTATCATGTCCATTAGCTATTGTTTTGTTATATAACTCTTTACTTAAGAAACTCGGATCTGGTCCTGACCATGGTGCATAATCAGGTCTAAAAAAATTGTAATAACAATAGTTCTATTTATTTTTTATTTCAATCATACATATGTATAGCAAAAATATTAATTTATCGAAATGAAAATATTTAACTTACAAAAGTAAGTCATTATTAGCTCCTTTTGGTAAATCAGGGTTTGGTCCAACTGGTTTTGTCAAATATGGAGATTTATATTCATTGTCCTCTGTGGTACTAGTTCCTCGAGAAACTCTAAAAATATTATTAGTTATTATATTTTTTATTTCTTTTTCTAAATACGAAAAATATTATGAACATGAAAAGATATAGTAAAATTTTTTTGTACTTTGGTATTTCTATTTTATTTTTTGAACGTTTAGATTTTTCCGAATTTGCATCCTTAACTATTTTCTTAATTGGAGAAGCAGTTAATTTTACAGCTTCAGTTACTGGTGGACTGTCTTTCCTTTCGTCACTTCTACTGCTAAAAATGTTACATATACTTAATGAGATGTTATATTTTCATAACATACAATAGATTTACATATAAAACAATTGGAATACTATATTTACTTATAAAAAGTTTCTTAAAGCTCTACTATACATGTAAGTAAAATATATAAATTTTTCAATTTACTACTATTTAGATATGTTGTGTTACCTTGGACTACTTGATGTACACAAAGGTCTTGTAGCTTCTTCTGTAACCATGATATCTAATATGTGTATTGCTCTCTCTTCATCATAATCAACACTATCCATAGCAAGCATTATTACTCTTTCTGGTACTGATTTATATTTCTCCATCAATCGCGTTTTCACTAATAAGTTATATTTCAAAAATTCAAATATTGCTATTAATATTTTAAGGAATAATGTTAAATATACCTACTTTTATTTTTCTCTTCTAAACTTTTCATACGCGGTGGCGGAGTAGGTACAGTTTGTTCATTGTTTATCTGCGAAGATAAAATATAAATTAGTTCCTGAAATGACAATGTCAACTAAACCTACAAATAAATGTAATATATTACTTGTTCCTCCTCTTTTCTTCTTAAAGATTTAGGAGCTGTAGGATTTCGTTTTTCATAGCCTAGATCAATTAATTTTTCAGAAGCTTTTTGAACATTGTTGTCACTTTGTTCCAAAATATCAAGCAACATGGTTTCTTCTACTTTTGGGAATACATTTTTCAGGTACCTGTACATATTGTATTTTAGTATATAACATTTACTGCAATTGTTTTACAATGTACAGAATATAAATATGGACAGTCTACAATACAGGACTGAATTGTGCAAATAATAATTGATTTATAAATCAGACAAATATATGATGCAAATAATCATTAAAACAAATTAGATATTAAAATAACATTATTTTTAATGATTAATAACTAAAATTTACATAAAACAGTAGTAACAATAATTATTTTGGTATGCACATGTGATTGATAATTTGACATTATACAATATACAATGTTATTACAAATTTATTAATATCAGTAAATTGATTTTAAAAATAGTAAAATGATATATTTTAAATAAGTATAGATATAAACAAATATAAATATTTAAAATGTACACATGCACATACTGTCATGCTTAAACCACATTTTTATTGAATAAATGAGTTTCTTATTGCATGCATAATATATTGGTATTCTCTTTGTCCGATTTTGTTGATAATACATAAGAATGATATTGTACATTCTTAGGAAACTCATTTACTACTATAAAGATTTGAATTACAACAGGCAAACAATATATGAAAGGAAAACAAATTTTATGATCGCTACTAAAATCTAAATAAAGAATACATTGATGATATAAAACTAAAACCAACCTATCTATGATTTGTGTAAAGTTTACACTATCCAACATGTGGTGTACTGTAAACCAGGAAGAAACTGAAATGAAAAATGAATTCCAAATGACAATACTACATATAAAAAAAAATCAAATACAAATTATAAAAATAAAAAATTAAACATAGAAAGGAAACG
This sequence comes from Bombus pascuorum, assembly GCF_905332965.1. Taxonomy (NCBI): domain Eukaryota; kingdom Metazoa; phylum Arthropoda; class Insecta; order Hymenoptera; family Apidae; genus Bombus; species Bombus pascuorum. The sequence goes on along the minus strand of NC_083496.1, from coordinate 6,335,540 downwards.
ATTAAAAAATAAAAAAAAGGAATTACTGGTCTTTTGATATCATTCTTTGGAAACTACTTAATACAAATTTATCTACTACACAAGATGTAAATTCTTACAACATATTGCTATAATTCATAAAAAAATTTTGCATTCTCACATTGATTGATTGCTATATTATTGCTTATAAAATTATAACAAATTTTAACACATTGCAGATGAACAAATTTTTAATTTCTGATCATACAATGTATAAAATTAAATATATAGATTTACTTATAAATAAAAGATCTTTGAGAAACATTATATAAATAGTCTGCAATGTGTACTGACACATGCTATTACTACACAGCACTGTATGGTCATATACATAAAATATATCAGATATTCAAAATAAATCAATATTTATAGTGTTCTATCTTGTTATCTGATATATTTCTTTGCAACTATCACGAGATACAATATCAACATCTAGCATCCATATCTGGTGAAATTTATATAAGTATGGGAAAAACCTAAGTTTTATTTTGGGGGAGTTAGGGGCTGGCCGAGCCCCACGAGGTGGACTCAATGTTAGAGCTGCATGTATAGCATGTGGTGGTAATCTCCATCTTGGTATTGCATAGTTTGAATGCACTCCCACAGGTGTGCATGGTCCTGGCGCACAAAGAGGATTCTTTTCCACTTGTAAAGCGCTGACAACCAAAGCTGCTCTGTTATGGTATCTGAAAGATATCAGCTACCACCTTAGCACTATAATTAATACAGTGCTAACAAAACTCATTGAAAAGAAACTAATATGTAATTAGAAAAAATGTAACTAAATATGCATGAAAGCATAATTTTACGTGTGTATGTTAATATGGTTTGGGTTTAAAGACATAGAAATTTACATTAATATAAGTAAAAGATTAATGAAAATTTTTGTTAATAATAATATATGGTAACATGAATAAAGATCTAAATGTACATACGCATATTGAATTCTAAAACTTACTTTTTCAAAAGAAGTCGAATATGAGTATCAGAAACTGTGGGAAACATAGCATTGATTTTAGCAACTTGTAATTCAGAATCCGAGTTCTGTGTAAAGTATGTTTCCATATTCTTTACTGGAGTTGGAGACCCTAACGTCATATCACCAAGTCTGTTTGTCATTGCACTAACTGATTTCAGTGATAATGGAGTTTTCAGATCCTATATAAATTACTTTCCTTAGATATTGTTAGATGCATTAGTTTCATATTTAATATTAGAAAAATATGTTTAATAAACAGATACATAATAAAGTTATAAAATTACTTAATATAAAAATTTCATATATATATACATATAAAGTAATGTTGTTTACAATTTATCTATCCACATAATTATTTTTCTATGATAAAAACTTATTAATAAAAATTTAATTGTATCTTCAATTCAATATCAAAGTATCATTTACATACACAATGTACATGTACAATTATAAGTTACCTACCTGTAAACTAGGAGGTAAAAATGCAAGTTGTGGATTATGATAAGGAGACAGTGTTGGATAAATTTGCGGAGCTCTGTGAGCTCCAGCATAACCTAAATGTCCACCACCTCCATTTCCTCCAGTCTATTATTTTGTTGTACATGTTATATTTTATCCAAATGCAGCATGTGCATATGACAAAAACACATATATTGGAAGTGCAATTATGATCATTTTAATACATGCATAAGTGCAATTTTAAAACACCCAAGTATTTCTTCACATATAAGAATGGATATATTTATTGTGTGATAATTAGGCTGTAGTTTATGGAAAATTTAAAAGTATAAAAATGTACATAATACATATAATATGCAAAAATGTATTATAATAATAATTAATAAGTAAAATTAATCTCTACTTATTATTTATACATCATTAGCTATGTTCACAAAAATATGAATTTTCACACATATTTGTGGTCTACTGATGATCCAATAAATTTTACAGTTTTAACATACAGCAGAAATTATCTACTGACCTGCATAGGTATATCTTGGGAAGTAATAGTTGTAGCAGAACTCAGTGCCATTGAATTTTGTGATTGTATATACTGAGAATACTGCCAATATCTTACTCTTGGATCTTCCCATGTTGTTGTACGGTTAAAATGATTTATAAAATATCTGAAAAATGTTTTAAATTGATTTGTATAATAACTAATAAGTTATTTATTGCACATTTATCACGTAAGATTTGATTGTAACCATGTATAATATTTGATATATCGTATACTGCAAGTAAACGAAAAAGATCATTTAATAAAAATAATCGTGTTCATTAATATTTTCTTTACTAGTTTGTATACATTAAAAAATCGAATAATTAGTAAATCATGATTGCGTAATATTAGCTTTTTGCAACAAATAAATACTCCCACCCAGATTTATTTCTTCTAATATTAGATAACGAAACAATCGAACATTTTCTAAAAAATTTACATACGGACGACCACTTCGAATGTCATATCTGCATTCCCAACCGGGTGGCAATTGACTCCTGTCACTTTCTTCAGCCATCTTTGCGTATATTGATAACTCGAAGTAAGTTCTTCCGGAGCTAATGTTACGTACTCACTATTACGATTAATTAAATTTAGTTATATGAAAACACAATTCAATTGTAATTAATCTGATTTCAATTTAAATTTCTATATTTATTAATTCTTAAATGTAAAAATTTAAAGTATCATTAATTATTATTATGTTTATTGTATGTTAAAAAATTACTGAACATTCACCAATAACAAAAATCTATGTAATTTACATATGATATACAACACATAAAGGTAAAGTTACATATCGTTAATGATATATAACAATATGTAAATTTAATAAAAATTAAGTATTTGCAATGTAATTAAGTTTAAATATTTTTTCTTTTTCTGAAATTTGAAATTGTCTGACATTTATATAAAATAAATCATATATGTATATATTTTATTTTAAATATAATATACAAAATACTTATTTAAACAGATATACATATAGTAAGATATTTAATACAGAGAAAATTCTAATTTTTCACTTAAATATTTATTTTATTACATTTTATTGTTTAATTTGTACAGCTCTTTTTTCTTGAAATATTATTTATCTTATGAGACACTATATTTCAAGAACAATAATTTATGTAATAAATAGTATCTTTAAATATAGTATTTAAATAATACTAAACTATTATTTCATATAATTGCATATTCTCTATAGTATTCTTCTACAGAATTTGATAATCACATAAAGCATCTAAATTTAATAATCATAAATAGCTTTCAAGCTCCATTTTACTAAAAATAAACATATTTTATTTTACTCTTTGAATACGATTGAATGTTCAAATTGTCTCCTTATTTCTTTCTAACATTATATGATGAATGTTATTCTTTCTTCTTCTTCTTTATATAATCGTTATACATGCCATAAAACATTCCTAAGCTGATGATACCAAGTGCTGTAGCCTGAGCTGCAACTCTGAATTGTACAATATATATAGAAGGTTTTACTGTTCGTGTTCTCCACTTATATGCACCTATTCCACAAACAGTAGTTAAACCAACTATACCTATAAAGGAGACAATTGTATTTTCATAAAGTAATATTAAGATTATAAAGTAAACAATTATATTCCAGTATTGATTGTATCATAGTATTCAAAATTATAATGCAAAATAAGATAATTATTATAGAATATTCATTCCAATTTAAAATAATATGACATAATATATATTTAAATAAAACATTTTTGGTACTAAAAACATACCAGCTAAAAACAATGGTGATCGTTTTGCTAATAAATAAAATCTGTCTGATAATGACATTTCATTCTCTAATGCTATCTTAATAGCCTCTTCTGGAATCTCGACTGCTTCACCGATTTTCCAAGTATTCTCGCCCATTACTCACCTGTACATATTATTCATATATATACTTATTTAATTAAAAAAATAATTTTATCATAATACAATTATTGTATATTAGATATGTATATAGGTATAAGATACAGTACAAAAAATATTATATAATTATTAAAAACAATAATATTTTTAATAATTTTATGAAATACTTTATCAAATTTAAAATACTTTCTTTTAATTCGTACAATTATATATGTATATATAGTAATTTATCTAAAAAGGTAATAAGTTCAAATAATTATTATAAGTTATTTAGTGCATATTTATTAAAATGGCTTTGAAATTAAGAAGTGTTATATATTATATAATACAAGAATGTACATTGTTATATTGTAACTAATATATAATTTTTTCTATTAAAAAATTCAAAAATAATTTGACTTTAAAGAACATATTAGTAAAAATCATTTTTCAAATATATAAGCACAAAATTTCACGTAATATCTAATACATATTGTACTATATATATTTATATATGTTATTAATTAATACGAAGTAAAAGATTAAATTATTTATAAAGCAATAAATTTTATTTTATATATTTTTATAAATATGCACGCACGCGCACACGCAAAATAAAATTGAATACTTCATTTTAGGTTATTCTAATGTTAAGAATAAGAAACAAACATTAACAATGAGTATTTTTACAATGATAATAAATTTTACATGTATCTATTATATCATAAGCATTGCATTTGTACCGAGATATCGCACATTTTTATTATAGAATATTCTATCAGACTGTAATTATGTACTATATATGTGTATTCAGATTTTCATTTCTTATACATAACTTGTTTTGGTATAACATTGCCCTTTTCATTAATTTTCAATGTATCATTCACACATGTCGTTAAATATTACAATAGTAACATTTAAAATAATTCGAAATTAATAATAGCATTATATTAATAGTTCCTCTATAACAGTACAAAAATATATGTGTTTAAGAAATCTTACAAATTATTTATAATAATTACATATCTTTACTTAATTTTTCAAAAATGTAAAACATAATAGCTTTAATTTATAAAATTATTTTGGATATAGCATTATTCTTTATGTAACAATTATACTTGAACAATTATAATAACAGTTGAGATAAATTTAATATTTTATAATTTCTATACAAAATGTTCTGAAAACTCATAAATTATATTCCAATTTCGTAACACACCTATATACAAAATGAATAAACAATTTACCTTTATTCTTTGAACAACGTAAAAATTTTAAAACATTAAGCTTTTGTCCTTTCGTCCCTTTCGACCGATGTGCTTATGAGTAATTCTAAATCTTATGACTCGTATCGGTGACCTGTGACTGTGACCATGCTGTGACCAGCCTGTGTGCACGCTGGATGCCCCCACCACAAGAGTTGCCAGTATGCGAATACAACGACGGTACAAACATAATAAACCAACCTTAATACGAAATTGTTATGGACATAGGATATATATATGACATATTTCTATACCCAGGGTAATTACAATTATTAACATGTAATGTGTGATATGACCATGGCAGGGGTAAATCGATATCGCCAAGTAAATCGATATTGATACCTTTATTCATTGGTTATATCGAATGAAAGTATCGATACTTATTTGATATCAAAACAAAAGTATTTCACTAGTGAATAGCCAATAGTTACAGCTGCAGTAATCAAATTTTGTTTACGTTTATTACCTTGTCTCGTTGAGAATCATTGGACAGTCTATAGATTTTTACAATTATTCCAAATGTTACTCTTTTCATAAATTTTGAAAAAAATAATAATTTTTTAATAAAGAAGGTCAATAACAGAGGTTTATTTTATTTAATTGAGGTTGGTGTAACTGATATCAAAAAATAGTAATAATTTGAAAATCCCATCATAGTTGGCAATTACAGGCATAGGAATATTTCTATGTCCATGGTAGCAATAGAGCAAAGGCAATCCTTTATTAAGCTATTATATCGTACTTCAAATAATAGTTAGATCTATAAATCGCCTTAAAGTTTTATTACAGAACGTTTATTACAGAAGTGCCGAAGAATGCAAGTAGGAAAGAAACATTTTGAAATTGCTACGAAATGGTAAATGTTTAATTTATTCTTTAAATGATATATGAAACCATTCATTATTAAAACATGTAATAATATATATAGCTTCTTAAACTAAATATAATAATTAATGTTAAAATTATATAACACTTTCTAGAAAGTATCATATCAATCATATAATATAACGCTAAATTGACATTTTTATAAATTTGTACACCATGATATTTAATATAATTTTTTATGATTTAGGATCCCATCTGTATTAACTTATGGAGGAACAGCTGGTGTGGCACTGATTTATTTTACCGATTGGAAAGTAGTAGCTAGATACATACCATTTTATGGAAGCAAATTTGACAACTAAGTTGTAAAATATATTTATTGTAATATGTTAATAAATTATAGTACTATATAATTCAATGGATTATTTATTAAATATATGCGTTACATTCTGATGACAGTACAAACATTTTAGTTGATTTTGACCTTTGATAGATTTGATTCTATTTGCTTTTCATACAATATATTTATTTCTTTTTCCATTTCCTTCCTTTTACGTATCGAAGCATAATTCTCAAATCTAAATCTGTATATAAATATATATTAATTATATATCTTATTTCTCACTAGTTGACAATACAAATATAATTATACTTACCTGTAAAAACCAAAACATAATAGAGTAACAGATGCAACAAAAATTATCTTAGTTGGAAGGTTTATGCCGAATTTGCGTTTCGCCATGAGATGTTTGCTTTAAAATAGGAAGCACTTTTAAAAATTATGTTAATAATAAATTAGGCTTAGATTATCTTATTGAGACTAGGAATATGAACTAAATTTTTTTTTATGTATATTAAAAATGTCAATTATTTATTCTCAATATTATCGTATAAATCTTTTTGTAATGCAGGAAACCTACCTTATTTAAGTCTTTGTTAGTAAAATTTTTTTCAGCGTATTGTTTTAATGGTTCATTCCAAATATAATAACCACTCAAAACTCCTAATGCAGTGGCTACACAAACATTAACACGTGTTTGGGGAATGACCATTACTAATTACTGGCCTAAGAAATTTATAGTTACTATTACAATATTAAATATTTTCGTTAAAATTATAAAAAGCGGAAGATAACCTTTATTAAACGAAAAGGCATGTACGACCACAGGCGTCGAATGGGTGGTAGGTACTACTATACAATGTTACGTAATTTGAATTTTCTATATTTTTAATGCTGAAAATTTTTGAATTTTTATACAAATATATGAATATTAAAGAATATATATGATCTTAACAAATACTGTTGTCATTATGGATTTAGTTTAGTAATATTTAAAAGATTACTTTTCCAATAAACAAATTATTTAATAACTTTATTACAAATATCTTTTTAATCAATATTAAAATACACTATCATATACAAATTTGTGAATATTGTTTTATAATGATCATTCAGATTTTTCCAACAAATTTATAAAATTTATTATATGTATCTAACTGAGTTTTGAAAATTTCTTGCATTGAAACAGGTAGTGTTCGTGATAATAAAGCAAGTCCATGTTGATCACACATACTGATTAATTGATTTATACAATTTTGTATAGACATCTAAAATAAAAAGTTGAAGTATATTATATTAATTGTTAACAGGAAATATGGTAGTGCTTGCTTAAGAATCCGCTATTTTGAGACTATACCCGTACATTTATCTGAGCAAATAGAAATTTTTTAAATTGAACAAGAAATGATGTAGGAGAATGGGATACTGATATCAATATTTAACACATGTATACCAACTACATATCAATGACAGCTCAGCATTTCAATAGTATGAATACATAATTCATGGAGATTGTTATAGATAGCAAAATGATGTTCGGATGCTTATGCAGTGAGTACGTTATATAATGCTATATTGTTAACTAAAATATATCATAAAGAAACTTACCTTAATAAAGCTTGGTATTGAACTTTCTGACAATAATTTTAGTAAATCTGCTATTAAATAAGGACTTATTCGAATCATATCTTTCTTTAACTTTACTAAAGAATTAGTAAACCTGTATGCAAAATATAATAGTTTGAAGTACGTTTATGATTTTTTCTGTTAGGTAAATAAAAGATTTTTACTTACTTTTCAATATCTAATGCAAGACACTTAAATGTGTGTTCTTCAGACTTATTAATAATAGATTTGGATTTGTGTATAAAAATACTTAATATTTGTCTGTACAATATTAATAATAAAGGTATTTTATCGCTAATTAGATTTGTTCTCATTTTGAGCAGTACATTGCACAATGCTAATGAATCACTTAAAATTACTATTGTATTTGCTTGCAATAATTTTAAACTAACAATTATACTCATATCAATAATATAACCAGGAAGATACAAATGTTTAGCAGCAAGAATATTGTGTATTAGTTTCAACAAAGTTGGCCAAAATTTTTCTAGTATATTTACAGTTTGCATTGTTTGAATTAAGTTATTGATAGCTATTAAGCGTAGCTTACTGCGATCATTGGACATATCTGTTTTTAATATAGCATTCCATATAATACAAATATTTTCTAGATTATTTTCTTGTTTACCTAAAAGTGTTTTAACCTGTAACAAACTAAAGTAGTAAATATTTTGTTGATGACAAAATTATGCTATATAATATGTATAAAATTATTAAACATACCAACTGATTATGTAATTCTTCGGTAAATTCAGAAAGTTCATTCAGTTCACTTGATGCTAATAATGGTGAAAGTACATCTATACATGGATATTTAAATAATGCATACCAAATTGCTCTTATAGTTTGATTTGTAACATGAAATACTTTTTTATTATGTAAAATAACAACCATAAGTTGTAGACCATCTTGTAATAATTCATTTGTAATCTCATTATTTTTGTTGTTCTGTTAAGTAAATACTTTATTTTTATATGATGTAATTTTATTTTAAATTTATCACAAATATGTTTTGTTTATATTTATGTATATTTATATTTACCACAAATATGTCTTCAATTGTTGATTCTGTAACCTCCTTTAATTTTTCATCAATGTTTTGATCTTTAATACCAATTCTTAATAGCAGATTTAATATTTTCATGTCATATGAATTTTTCATTTCAAAGGATAGAGTCTCCATTACAATTCTGATTAATTTTTTTTCCGCCTTTCTAATTATTATTTTTTGGTCAACATTTAATTTTGATTTAACACGTTCCATAGATTCTAATAAGAGAAACATATTTTCCTTGGAATTAGTGGAACATTTTATAAATTTTTTTAAATTTTTATATGAACAATTCTTGAGAAACAGTTCCAATGATTTTTTGAATGTTTTGTTTTGTGGTAGAAATTGTAGCAACAAAAAAGGATCTATATATTGAAATATATCAATATTAGGCTTTTCCAAGAGATCTAAAAACAAAACAGATTTTCATACATTATTCATTTTTGATTAAATATCTTATCTGTATAATCATGAAACGTACCTGAAAATATTATATTGCATAAGAAGACTATTTCATTACTCTGATTACATTCCATTCTAACAGCAAATATGAACATAAATGTTATAACTTTTAAATTAGTATTCAAAAATATTAGTGGTAGATGAAGTAATATTTCTAAATATACTTTAATTTTATGTAAAAGTATATTTTGCATTTGTACCCATTTGTTTACTAGCAATTCTTCCTTTAAAGACATTAATACATCACCTATTTTTTCACATTCAACAATTTCAGCTTCAAGTAGCAATTCCTAAAAGGATACAAAATTTTTGTTCAATTATTTAATTAATTTTATATAATATATTTGAATATCGATAAAAAATGTATACTCACTGCATTAAGGTATTTACTAATAGATTTTGTTATACCTTCTGCTGCTAAATATCCAATTTGTGTAAAAACATCAGTTAATATGAATATCACTAATCTTTTATTTTCTTTTAAATCATTTTTATGTAATACTTTCACCCAGTCATTAAAATTATCTGCATTAGAAACCATATCTGCTAATAATAAATGTGTTAATTTTAATACTTGTTCATTACTTAAAGATGGTATTATTTCTGTATCAAATTTTAATATTAAGCCCCAACAACATTCTAAACCACCTATCAAGCTCTTGAGTATCACAGGAGATTCAGTTAATGTATTTTGAGACATCTTAACTTGTTGTAAAATAAGTTTGTTCTGAAATTTTATGTAAATATAATTTTTATATATTTCTAATGTACAATATGATGAAAAATAAACAAACAAATAAATATTAATTTGATAAAAGTAATAAAAGAAGTAATGATGAAATTTTGATAACATACCATATTATTCTTACAATCTTCATTGCCAAATTTTTTAATTTTTTTAATCAGTTGCTGCCACTGAGTCTCAGACATTGATAATATCAAATTTTCTGAAATAGTATTTGGCACATAGTATTTTAGAGCTCTTTGTGTTTCATTCCATGAGAATATTGCAGGTAATAATATTACAACTTCTTCATCCCGATTTAAACTCAATGTTTTAACCAGTAGAAGTGATAGAATATTTCTTACATCATCAAAAGTATTTACAAATTTTGTGTAGGAAGTAGATGTTCTACTATATTCAAAAATGCATATACCATCTAACAGTGTAATGAGCAATTCAACTATAGCACGTAACATTAAAATATTTTCACCTATAATAGAAAATATTTAAAATATCATATATAAGAAAATACTAAAATAGATAAAAATCAACGATGGTTCCATTCTTACTAATATTATTAGATTCCAACATTTGTAAGCAATCAGTCTTTAAATGGTATGTCAGTGTTCTTAACATAACTACACTTTGTGAATTTGTTACATTATTTACAGCTTTCATTAATTTCTCTTTGAATTCACTTGGGAAACACATATTACTTTCTGATGACATATGATATGATGCATGAGACAAACTATCTTTTAATGCTATTAATATTGCTGAAATTAATTTTTCCTCTTCCCTTAAGTGTATAAAAGCATCCAAAATAGAAATCATTAAATGTTTATATTCCAATACTGATTTTCCTATAAACACTTTTCTTAGTATATCTTTAACTTTTCTTTCAATTATGAAAGGATTAAAATAACAAAATTGTATTAAGAGATTATAATCTGCATTACTCATGCTTTTACTTATTAAAATATCATTAATTATATTTTGACAATAATCAAATAATGTGATTTCATTTACTTTATTATCAAAATTAAAAGTTATGTCATTTAAGCATTTTAAAAAAGTATTCAAAACTTCTATTTTATGTGTCCCAGAACATTCTACTAATTTTCTTAATATTATATCTAATGTAACAGTGTCCGATTTGAAAGTAATTACTGCGACACGGAAGAGAAAAGTAAATGTCATTAAATTACTTTGGAAATCTTTTGTCTTTGCATTTCCTGTTAAAATAGATAGTAAGTTTTTAAATTGTGTTATATCTTCATTTTTTAGAAATTCTCCATTTTGAGTATGTTTTCTACCAAATATTAATTGTTGAATACATTTATGTGTTATTGCACCTAATCTATTGGTATTATCAGTACAGTCATGGTCAATTATAACACACAAAGGATATAAGATATCATGTATAAACATGATTCTCAAACTATCTTTTGTAATAAAAGCAGATTTATAAATTTGTATTATATTTTCTACGACATTAATTACTGTATTATATGCTGTCAGTATCAATCCATTGCTTTTGTTAATTAATGAAATCTTTATTCCTTCTGCTGATTTTTCTCCAATGTTAAAGGTGTGTTTAAAAACACTATTTACACATTCTAATAAGGACTTTGTTAAAAGACCTAAATCTTTTGGATTATTAATAAAATATTGTGCAACCCTGTTATTAGAAGTTAATAATCTGCAGCATTCGAAAACATCCTCATGTATATGTTTTACATCTTTTTGAAATGTTTCAATGAATAATTTTATCAATAATTTTATTACGTCACTTTTAATATCTAAATATTCAGTTTTTAAACAATTTTTTAATGAATTCCAAGCTTCTTGGTCCATGGGACACATATTACAAAGCCATTGCAGAATAAGATCTTCTTTATGTATCATTGGTATATCAATGGCACAGAATGCATTTTCTGCTAATTTTAAACGTTTGGGTAAAAGTTCTTCGTCTGAATTAAGGCGTCTTAATAATTCTGTCAAATAAAAATATATATATGTAATTATGTCTTACCAAAATTTTCGAAGGTTAGAATTCTATTCACGTGGTAACTTACCTACTGATAAAGACATTTCAAATATATTTACGTACTATATTGATATATTCAATTTTTAACACATTTTTCAATATTCTTTTGTACAAACAGATTATTTTAATACATTATTTACACAATTAACATGTTACAATTTTCACTTGCGTTTTTTTTGTTGTAATATCTGCCAACTTTAAGATAATGGAAGTAACTGGCCATTTTACAGCGGCCGGAGTATGAAACAACCCAAATCTAATCCAATACTCACGATTCAAAATCCCGCCACAAAATGGTCGCCACCAACATGCATTGTATACAACCCGCGACTCACTGGACTAATCATCGATAGAAGTCAATATGGCGCCATTGTTACTTACCTGTCAAATATGCTAGAAATGCTTGTTTTTTACATACGCGTAACTTTTCAACCAGTAGATTCCTAGATCCATAACCTGCATATTTGGATTTTTCTCGTCGAATACTATCAGAATATATACGGAAGGGTCAATAATTTTTGAGCCTCTATAGAAAACTACAGCAAAATATTTAAATAAAGATTTGCACAAGAAATATATAAAGTATATATTTAGGATTTAACATCGAATGAACAAAATTTTAATTACTATCTTTTTTATACTATGTAACATTTTCTTGACTTATTGAATTGTCAGGTTCACTTTCTATTGTTTCTGTAGTAATAAATACATTATCATGTTCTATAGTTTGTTCACAGTGTAATGTATTATATACTGAAATAATTTATATTAATATTATATCATTACTATAATTAATTTAATAGATGATTTAAGATATTCTTCCAAATGACACAGGTGACCAAACAAGATGTAATTTAGTGAGTATCATGAGAAAAGATTATGCAGTATCTAATAATAACAAAAATTTATTATACATATAAATCTGTTTCTTCAGAAAGCATAATTTGTTAAAATTCTGATTTCATATTTTTCCATAACATTTCTCTATGATACCTATCAAATTTCATCTGAATTAACTGCCAGTGCCTTTCAGAAATACAGTTATGATTTATTATAAATGTATACCTGTACTGTGATGAAATGGTTTTATACATAATATCATTAATAAGCCAACCATTGCAGATGTAGCACAAACATAAACTAAAACACTTTTATAGTAATTTTTACAATCAATCCAAGAGCTTCTGAAAACATAAAAAAGAGAATTGCTTATTTTTGTTTACTTTTTAAAAATTTACTTGTATCATCATTTAAATAATTAATATTTTAAGAAGAGTTACTATATACTAACAAATATTGAATAAGCATAACTGCTAATCCATTGCAAAGTTTGTCTGTAAAACTCATAATTCCATATATAAATGCACCACTATTTACATTTTGTCCAATAAAATCTGCAGTAACACCAAGGCTAGTCACCAACATAATAGAGCCTGCAGATCCTATAATAAAACAAATTAGTATTTGGGTATATTTCATTTATATTTAATTTTAAGGACTTTAAAAAAATTATGTAATATTACCTAATATTAAGGAAACTGGATAGATTTGATATTTTGTGTATGTTAAGCCAGTACCTAATTGTATCCAAATACAAGCAAATACACCTAAGAAAACTCCAAAACAATATGAAACTTTCCGACCCAGTTTTGTATTCAATTTTTCTATAATTAAAGACATCACAAAACTACTCAAATACATTATTAAAGGAATTGTAGCCAAAGATGTAGCTGGCATATTTAATGATTTATGTAAATATAAAGGAATATAAATTTGTGATAAGTTTACAAACAAACGAGTAGGCATATATATACAAGCTACTTGATATAATTGAACATCTTTTAATAGTACTAATACTGTTCTTGAATTTCTATTCAATGAACCTAAAATAAATGTGATAAAACAGATTTTATAATAAATAAAATTTTTAATCACAGAGTAAGTAAATATAAAAATAATTTTACCATCAGAATTATTAACAAAGTTTTCTTTGACAAAGATATGAAATAAAATAGATGTTACAGCTCCTACTCCAATTCCAATAAATACAACTTCCTGGAATTTCTTTGCATCATTGGGCCCAATTTGGGCATTGGAAGCATTAGTATCTGTCACGTGTAATACTGCCCATGTAATACAGTAAACAAAAATATTTGAGAGAACAGTAAAACTGTATCTAAATAAAGTTGTAATAAATATTTAGGGTTATAATTCAACTTTAAATATCTCCCTTTCAATAATTAAAGACATACCTGATCGCTATGAGTTCTGTTCTTTCATGTTCAGAAGGTGTAAGTTCTGGAACTAGGGACAAGTGAGATATTTGTACTGCAGCCCACCCAAACTGAAAGATTATCACAAATGCTGCATAATAGATTAATTGAGCCCATTCATGAGAAGTTTCACAACCAATACAATGTGAAAATATAAAAGGAAATGCAAATAATATGCATAAGGTACCTAAAATAAATTGTTTCAAAAAATTATGTGATATAATAAATAACATATAAAGAAATAATATCAATATATACCTATTAAATGCCATGTTTTTCTCCTCCCATATTTACATAATCCAAGGTTATCATCCTTATCAGAATGAAAACCAACAAAAGGAGTAGCTAAAGCATCTGCTATTTGACCAATGAGTAAAATTATTCCAGCTGAGATTGAATTAAATCCCAATACCAAATGAAAAAAAACTAATAAATATGTAAACCACATAGAAGCACAAATATCATTCAAAACATGTCCTATTCCATATAAAAGTTTCCGAGAAAAAGGAAGACGTTGTATTATTTCACTATAGTCATCAGTTACAATGTGTTCATTTTCCATTGTATTTAATGCAGTGTAATACTCTACAATGGAATACAAACCAGTTTAATAATTTATATGATACATTTTAATATTTGATATATTAATAATGATACAAAGTAATTGAATTTTAGACTTTTAAGCAATTGAAATTTATTAAAACATTCTGGTACATAATGACAATCAAATGGAATGATTTTTTACGTTTAAAAACATTTTAGTTTTACTTTGCTTATTACTATTACTATATTACTTTGCTTATTGCTTATTATAATTAAAATGATTTAAATTTTACAGTTATTATACATAACCTATCACTTATTGTTGATAGTGTTGCAATTCTATATGCACAATTCATATAATTTTGACCTTCTTTCTAGATAACAATATAATAAATATTATAAAGCATGTTTTAAGATTTTACATGTTACAACAATTCAAAATTTGAAACCTCTCTCTTTATTTCGGTATATGACGTATATTACATTTGACCACAGTATAAACGTTACCGAAAATGACTCATTGTCGATAATGAATGTATTGTTTTTCATGAATATTATACATAGACAATTACATATTTACAAAATCTTTAAAATTAAAATAATGGTATCAAATTCAATCTTTTTTTAATATTAAAATCAAAATAAATTTATTAAAATTGTTGTGTTGCATAAACATGAAATTTTACTGTATCACTTGTAAATTGCTGTTGATTCCAGCGATTATGTTCATTAATTTAACGCAGTTAAAAATTTCTAATACTACTAATAAACAAGAGAAAAAGAGAAATACATATTTCAAATTATGATGAAAAATAAGTTCAACAATAATTTTTTGGTATATTTTCATATATACATATACATAATATGAAATAATCTATATTCTTCTATTTTACATATTTATATTGTAGTATAATTTATTATATATTCTTTAAATAAACACAAATTCTTAATATTAGAATGCAATCAAAAAATCTATTACTGAAATTTGTATTTAGCATATTCCTAAATTCCTGTTTTTATATTTATAATATATCACTATACTATATACTTATATGTACTTTTATTTATTGTATTCACATGCTAATAATATTTTAAACGCTTAAAGATGATCTAGAATTTATATAAAATTGGTGTCCAGAAAATAAGAATGTAAGAACATAGATACAAGCTGCAATCCAACAATTATATGCATTTTGTTTATAACCCCTCTCTGCTACAGCATAAAAATCTGTAGGTTTATTAAAAGTTTGTCCTTCCAATGGAAGGTCTTCTATTAAAGCTACACTGTTGTAGTAAAAGAATATACCCATCAGGAGCTGAAAAATAAATGAATTTTCTTTTAGATTACAATTTTTGAAAAATGCACAATATATTTGCTTTATATATATGAATAAATAACAGGAAATACAAGAATATATTGATTTATTCAATGAATCCTATAATTACTAAAAGACTGATTACGTATAAAAGGTAACTAATTTATTTTCCCCAAATAATAAAATTCAAATAAACAAGGAGAAACAAAATCTGAATATATAAAATATATAAAATGTATTTTTTTGAAATTTTTTATACACAATGCACAATTTTTAAATTGATTTTAAAATTTCTCAATACATTTAAAATTATTAGGTTAAAGAAATGACTTACTAATTGGAATATACCCCAAGTAGATAATATCAGGCCACATAGGGCATATTTAGGTCCACATATCTTCATCTTTTTTGTCAAAGTTATCTTCTATTACTTTTGTATAAAATAATCTAAATAGAAGTCTACCACTACTTGTAATTTGCTAGTTTGCTACACCCTTAATAATCATATGATTTTTATTGACCAGTAATATTAGATATCGATATCTCGAAAGGATGTATCCGGTATTTGAAAATCTGTGATACGTACATATTGGTTAGAACAATGTATATTGTTATTCCATTAACATTTGCTTATTAATTAAATAGAATTGGAAAATTTAAAGTGAAAATAAATGCAAAATTATATAATATATGTATCATGCGTATTTTATGATAGACAATATTTATTTAAAAATCATAAATCTTATATTATTTTAAATATTACATATTTAAACGACATAATAAAGATTTTCTTATATGATTCTTTAAATACATTAATTGTTTTATAATATTGCAAATATCATCCACTGTTAATACTGACAAATATTAAACATGTTCATGATTCATACTTCCTTGTTGTCAGCCCTGATTCATAGGACCATGGTTGACCGATTGGGTTAGTTTGTATTTCATTTATTATCAATTAATTAATGTTATATTCTTTATGCAAAGTTTAATTTATTTTTATTATATAACTTTAATATATAGAATATTTACTTCGATTATTAAATTAGAAAATTCATAATCTACTTATTCTATGATTTTTGAAATTTCTTCGGGTAACGGTGTAATTTAGTAGTTTGTGATTTTGACAGTTGAACACGTAATATATAAAGCGTATTACAGAAATGATTAATCTTTTAGTGAATTATATTTGTTGCCGCATATTATGGGTTTTACTAAAATCTTTACCTGAAAGTAACTAAAGGTTATTTATTTATATATGATTTATTACAGTAAATAGCGAGGCTAATGCCAGGCGTATTGCTATGGTCGAAAACTGCTTTGGCAGTTCTGGCCAGGTAAGATCGATGTTAAAAATCTTAATTTTTCTTATGTTATGCCTTATATTTTCGAAGAACACAACTATGCAATATAATTTGACATATGTGGCATCGTTCAAAGCACAAAGATGTTATCTATTAAGTTTACATTAATCTATTACATATTTCAGCCACTTGCAGTACCTGGAAGAGTTTTAGTTGGAGAAGGTGTATTAACCAAAATGTGTAGAAAAAAGCCTAAGCCTAGGCAATTCTTTTTATTTAATGATATATTGGTTTATGGAAACATCGTAATGAACAAGAAAAAGGTAAGCATGTATGAATATTAATAATTATACTAAATATAATTTTAACTTATTTATTAAAATATAATAGTTTAAAATAATATATTAATTTATTAGAGATATTAAGAAGATTTATATATGTTAACAGTACAACAAACAACATATTATACCACTTGAAGAAGTCAAACTTGAATCTTTAGCTGATGATGGACGTAAGTTATATTTTCCATCCATTTATTAAATTATGTTTTGTACTTTTGTACTTAAAATATCTTAAATATTCTAAATATGATTTATACTTACATATTTGTGAAATATTTTATTTAATTTCTACAAAAAGTTCTTTGTTTTCAGTTAGATTACCATTTATAATAATGTTAGGACTAATTTTTGGATTATTAATTTGTTGTATATTAAGTACAGACACCATTGAAAAAATATATATATATAGTTATATAAAAGTAATATATTAGTTTATTATTATTTATAGAATATCGCAATGGCTGGCTCATAAAGACAGTAACAAAGTCATTTGCTGTTTATGCTGCCACTCCAACAGAGAAACAAGAATGGATGGCTCATATTACAAAATGTATTGAAGACTTATTAAGAAAAAGTAAGTAATTATTATTATGATAATTTATTTATTTATGTAATATATAATATGTATCTGTATTCTTTTAATAGGTGGTAAGAAACCAGTTGAAGTTCATGCAGCTGTTTGGGTTCCAGATAACGAAGCTACAATTTGTATGCATTGTAATAAGACACAATTTACAGTTTTAAATAGACGGGTATTCATATGTTAATTGTGTTTCCAAACCATTAAATATATTATATTCTCTAAATATTTATATTGTTAATAAATCATTTTCAGCATCATTGTAGACAATGTGGAGCTGTTGTATGTGGGCCTTGCAGCAATAAGAAGTTATTATTGCCTGGACAAGGAAACGGAAAAGCAGTCAGAGTTTGTTTGCAATGTTATGATGCAGCTAGTAAAGTAAAAGCATCATCTCCTTCTGCTGTTGATAACCTAAATAACAAAGATCAACAACGTAATTCTGTAGATAGTTCAGGAGGTGATAGTTCTGGTGATGATGACGATGGAAATAAAGAAGAAAATCATGATCATGAGGTAAGTGACTTTAAAAGTACTGATAATGAATAAATTCAATAAATTTTTAATGATTTTATTATATATTTTATTTTCTTACAGCCTAAATTTTATTCTACACTTGCCCGATGAAGTTAACTGCATTACATTACAATGAACAGCAATACAAACAGGAACATTATTCAGAACTATATTTTTAAAAGTTAATAACATTAAATTGTCAATAATATTACAACTAATAGTAATTTAAAGTTTGTTGAAATTACTCTTAAATTATATTTATACAAAAAATATGTCTGTGTGTATAAAGAATTCAAATAATTTTATATTAAATTTAAAAAAATTTATATCTTTGATATATATATGTAATTTACGTGAATGACTTGGGAGGTATCTTCGACATTAAAAGTTATATAGTTACACAGGCATTTAAAGATAGAGAAGACTATTTTTTTAACTCTGTATTTTATAAAATTTTAACCATTTATACTTGTATTATCTTGTTATATCGTACTATTTTGCTATTTACTCTCAGTAGATTCTAATTTTCGTTAATATAATATTTTAAGAATATATGCCACATTGTGCCTTTCTAAATAGAACACTTGTCTTTTCTATTGTTTGTAAGCAATTGATACTAATCTAATGTTAATTTCAAAAAGAAAAAGTACATTATAATAAATTTTTAAATGTATAAAACTAAAACTATTCGGTTGTGTGTTTATATTATAAGATTAAATGGAATCTTTACGAAATATCATATATTTACAACAAATAAAATTTAATAACATAATTCAGATGAATTTCCTTAGTTAATCTTCTCTTTGAAATTTAAATTAATATAATAATATATTATAAGATTAAATGGAATCTTTACGAAATATCATATATTTACAACAAATAAAATTTAATAACATAATTCAGATGAATTTCCTTAGTTAATCTTCTCTTTGAAATTTAAATTAATATACAGTGCATCTGTCCATGCATTGTCAAATAAATAGAAAAAAATTAAGAATTCAGATACTTTCCGTTATAAAATTAAAATAAAGCTATAGCATATTTATTTTATCAGAATTTTAATTTTTAAGGAACAATGTCAATATAATTATTTATTATATATGACAAACTTGATAACTCCCTCTCTAAATGTTTACCGTTTTTTATTTTAGTTCCCACTTATATTTTGTAAAAAACCCATTTTATTTATATATTATATATTTTATATATGTATAACGTAACTGAGTTTTTAAATTAATACAAGAATAACTTAGTAGTTAAAATTGAAGTAATGGATTCACAATACAAGTTGGTATTTTCTATCAGTTACATTATATTACATGATTTTTTATTAATTTAATATGTATACCTAAAATAAATTTTCATATAACAGATGCATTATAAAATATAAAATTTTAAATTTGTATATATATAAGTAATTAGTCTTTTAAATACATTATTTAGTTTAACATAACCTTTTTACTTCCATTTCTAAATAATATCGCATTATATAGAGATAAGTTTATATCGTCCTAAGCCAATATAGCACAATATATTATTAACTATGTTTTAAACATACTTTTAACAATTTTTCTTTGCAATAAAATTTAATTAAATATAAATTACAGAATTATACATCCTGTGAAATATTTACAAGACCACTTGGTATGTATATAGTAATACATTAATTTTGTAAATTACACTTAAATTACTATTTTTATAAACAATAATTGAAAATTTGAAGGCACAAGATATTCGACCAGATGGTAGACAGTTTTTATCTTTTCGCCCAATAAGTGTAAATATATCATCAATTACTCATGCCGATAGCTCAGCTATATTCAAAATTGGTAACACAACAGTTGTGTGTGGTATTAAAGCAGTAAGTAAAATCCACTGGATATTTTTGTTTATATTCTATTTATTTGTACTTATAGAAATGAATATTAAGAATATAAAATCGAAAGGTAAAAAATAATATAAAAATCTTAATTTTTTATAGTAATAATTTACTATTTTTATATGTGAATATATAGATATGTATCATAATTCCTATTACAATAAAATACAATTATAGGAGTTAGCAGCACCTAAGGCAGAATCTCCGGAGTGTGGTTACATTGTGCCAAATATTGAACTTCCTCCATTATGTTCTCCCAAATTTCGGCCAGGCCCACCAAGTGACCAAGCACAAGTCATTACAAAATTAGTAGAAAATATTTTAAGAAATTCAGCAGCTATTGATTTAAAAGATCTTTGTGTCTATAAGGGTAAACTAGTATGGGTCTTATACTGTGACCTTGTATGTATTAACTATGATGGTTCAATAATTGATGCTTGTATTGGAGCATTGACTGCTACACTTAGTACTTGTAAGTTTTAAATAATTTAAAATAATATGGTTTGAATATACTTACACTACACACCTTCAATATATACATTTTTTTTATAGTAACCTTACCTGAAACACTTTATAATGTAGAAACTGGAAGAGTATCTGTAAATTCCACAAAAAAAATAAGGTTCCTGGTTAAAGCATTACCGGTTTCTATAACTTTTGCAATATTTAATGAGTAAGTTATATTTAATTTGAAATCCAACGTTAGAATAGTTAACAAATGAAATTATGAATTCATATTAATATTTTTAGTCAATTATTGGTTGCTGATCCTACTGATGATGAAGAAAGTTTATGTTTAGGAAGATTGACAATTGTAATGAATGAAGAAAAGATATGTTGCATACACAAACCTGGTATAAATTTATTTGCTATTTAAAGAAGTAAATTTAAGCATATTGTATTTATTATTGAAGCTAATATAATATACTATATATTCTTTATTTAGGTGGAATCCCAATTTCACAAGATTTATTTTCAAAAAGTTTAAGTAAATGTAAAAAAAGAGCAGAATTGATAAGGTCATTAATTGATGCTGCTATATCAACAATCAAACAAGACACTTTTAAATAAATGAAAAATTGTACAAAATTTTGAAGTATAATAATAAACCTTTTTATAATTATTTTGTAGTGTTTATGAACAAAATATTTAATATTTTCCCAATATCTCTAAGTTAATACCAGTGTATACTATTGTATACTATTAACTATTATTTATATTTAGTATTGTGTATCACTATATAAAATAAAGTTAGCTTATAAATCGAAATAATTGATAATAGTAATGTCTTACGCAAATCACACAAGCAACTTACAGAAAAGGTAATCTTTACAGAATAATTTAAAAATAAATAATGAAATGTTAATACAAACTAGTTTTCTTCATAATACGTAAAAACTCTTCTTGAGAAACTTCTCCGTCTCCATCTTTATCTGCCTCATCAATCATTTCTTGTAGCTCTTCATCTGTAAGATTTTCTCCTAATTCTCGAGCAACTCTTTTTAAATTTTTAAAAGTTATTTTTCCTGTATTGTCATCATCAAAAAGACGGAATGCTTTTAAAACTTCTTCTTTTGTATCCTTTTCTAACATTTTTGTAGACATTAAATTTAAAAATTCTTCAAATGATAATGTACCAAGACCATCTGGATCAACATCAGCTATAAGTTTTTTTATCTCTTCCTTTTTTGGTTCAAATCCAAGAGCTCTAATAGCCACTTTAAGTTCTTTGGTAGCTATTCTTCCAGTGCCATCTGGATCAAATAAGTCAAATGCTTCTTTTATATCATTTTTTTGTTCAGCAGTCAATTCCATTTTTGGTACACCTCTTTTTCTAGTTCCAATTGTAGTTTGTCTTCTAGAAGTAGAAGCCTAAAGTAAAATCAGAAACATATATAAAATTTTCAAGAACATAAAAGGTAATAAAATAAATGATAAAATGAGATACATACCATATTTAAAAAATTAATTGGAGAGTACAAAAATATAACTAATATTTTTATATTTCATAAAAATCAGTTACTTTTTACATAATCACCAATTAAATTTTAAATTCATTTTTGTAAATTTTGTTACATATTGAAAAACATTTTAGGAAAATTAAAATTTCTTAAAACTTATATTTACGATTTTTTATTTGTGTTGATTTAACAGGATTATTAAATCAAAAGGATCGAAGTTCAACCATTTAAAGGTTTATTTTATGGAATAAACAACAGAGAGCGTGACGTATGTATGTATATGTTTAAAATAAATGTACTTGAGTAATATATTATTTATTCTATATTTCTGGTTTATTTATATCAACAAAATATGTTATATATTTTAAAATTTAAAATATTTCAGTGTACGAACTGTTAGTAGAAATTAATTGCAATAAATACTCATTATTTTGTATTGTATATTAAAATACCCAACTTCAAATTTTGCTGTGGTAACACTGTATTATATAAGAACATTGTACATTCCATCTAGCAATTACAAAGGAATATTTTGTACATAAAATGTATGAACCAGTGGTTTTAAAAAAGAAACAACCACGAACTTTGAGTGGAACTCCGGCTGCTAAAACGTTTGTAATTGTAACTTTAATAAAAATTTTTATTCCTACTGCATTGTTCTATGTACTTAGGTGAATATTCCTTATAACTTTATAATAATTAACTATTATTTATGTATTATGTATTAAAATTCTTTTACAAGTTTGAAATATTGCATATAAAAATTATATATATTATATAAATAGTATATATATTATAAACATTTAATTTATGAAACAGACGATATATTTAACCTTATCATGCATTGTTGAAACAACTATGAAATCAACAAGTTTTGGTGAAATAGTGAATACTACAATTCTTAAATGTATAATATTTAATGTTTAACATATTATATTACAGTGAATTTAGAATAAATAACAAAAAACTTATTGCTGAACTTGAAGAAGGTTATCGTAATAGAAAAAAGACTTTCTATGAAGAATTTAAGGAAACACAGGAGTTCTGGAATGCACCAATATATCAGAATGTTGTTTCGCAAATACTTAATAAAGAATCACAAGGATTATTAAATACTGACAACTCTAATTCACCTTCAGAATAAGTTAAAGCCAATAATTAATTGGTTTGTACATCAAAACATTTTATTAAAAAAGTAAATCTATTTTAATGTAATAATAATTTGTGAACTTTATATTATGGAGATAGATAACATTTAAAAAGAAATAATATGAAAATACATCTCCTATGTATAGATATCAAATACTTTCATTTTATAGTATTTAAATAATGTAATATTCAGTAAAATAAATTGTTTAATCTATAAGATGTGTTGAAATATTATTTAGAAATTGTTATTTTTTTGTAATGTTTCTTAACTTTTAATATTTGATATAAAAAATATACTTATACATAAAATATTAATATAATATTAAATATAATACTATATTTATATTTACTATATATATTTATTACAGTATACCTAAGAAAATAGAATTTCTTATATATCATTTTTGAGAAACATAAAATGAATGGACAGCTTGAAAAAAATAAACTTTTATATAATATATCTGTTTTGAATGAAGATGACAGTATATTAGATTTTAAAAGCCCAGAACAATCTCCTAAAGCAAATCCAACTGAATTCAGTCATTGCGACTTACATAAAAAAAAAAAAGCAGCTGTAAAATTCAAGAATTCTGTTACAAATCACAAAGGAGAAAAGTATAGACAACAGCCTGAGAGAAAAAGAAGTTCACAACAGCCTTCGATAGAATCATCATTTTTTAAACCTAAAACTAATTGTGATGATTCCTCTACTGATGTAAAAGTAGCTCTTGTATGTCCTTTATGTTTTAAAACATTTAAAGATCTCAACTCTCGTTCATTACATATGAAGATTTGTGCATTCAAGAATAATATTACCACGAAAAAATTATTAGATGCCATTGAACTTCAAAAGCGACAAGAGAATGAAAGAAAATCATTAGGTTTGCTTGTTGCACCTGTAGTACAAGATAAAAAGAAACCAACTCCATCATGTAGAAAAGTATGTAATTTTTAATATTAATTATAATTATGAAAAGATTTCTTAAATACTTAAAATAATTTTCATCCATATTTTTCTTTTATGAAATATTTACAAATTTATATAGAATTTATGTGAAGAAACTGATCTTCAACTTGCATTAGCATTATCAAAATCTCTTCAGGAAGCAGAAGAATTAGATAAAATTAATGAAATTGAAAGTTTACCTAAAGTATTAAATCAATTTGTACCAGAAATAAATAAATCAGTTTACGAAGGCCAGTTGGAAAAATTTGGATTCGCAAACAGTAAACCCCCATCATTAATAAAAAATAGAAAGAGTACGTTAAATTAAAATGTATATTTTTCTCTTAAATAAAATTAAACTAATAGCTTTAATACTTTTTCCTAATAGAAAAGAATAATGAAAGAACTTTACTTCAAACACGTTCTCAAGAAGAGAGAAATCATATTTTAACTGAAAAAATTTCAGAAATTCTAATGGGAAATGAACCAGTTACTCAAAATGAAAATGAAGCAATTAAGTGTAATCGTATGATTGAAAAAAAAAATAATCTAAAAAGTCATTCTCTTCAGGAATTTTGTGATAAGGTATGAATACTGCTTGATTATATTTTTACAATTTATGCATTTACTTTTTATTATATTATATTTTCTTTCTATCGTTCAAAAGGATGAAAAATTATGGAATAAAGCTAAACTATCTTCAGATCAAAAATGTTTTTACATATCAAGTTTATCAAATTATATAACTCCAGGAAAAAAACAAGTAGTAAGTAAGATAAATAATAAATCTGTTAATATCATAAATTACATTTTTATAAATATTTTTACGATATTACAAACCATACTAATATTGTATTTATAGAAAGAAGAAACGATTTTAGATTTTGCAAATACATGCAACATCTATGATATAGAATCAAATCAATACCAAACAAAGCTTTGCAATCATAGTAAAAAAATACATGAAATATCGCATACAGAAGCATGTTTTGTAAATGAAAAATGCGAAAATTATCAAAATATACAGTTTACTGATACCATAATAACAAACTGGAGTAATACATTAAATGATAGTTCTGCAAGTGATATAATAATATTCGTTGACAACGATAAATATATTTGGGCACATAAATTAGTTCTCTATGTACAGTGTTCAAATATACTACTTGATGTAACACCTAATGATACTTTATTCTTCACTAAAATTAAGGAAAAAATTTCTTGGGGAAATATATCTTATAATATTGCTTTAGCATTTTTGGAATTTATTTATTGTGGAATTATAAAAAAATATTTAGATGTTTTGGATGATTTAGCAAGTTTTCCATTTTTAAGAAATCTAGCAAGGAAATATAAAGTAACAAAATTATTTGTTTTCCTAGAAAAGAAAGAAGTTGAAATTAAACAAATGAAAAGTCAAACGCATAGTAAACAGGACCAAGAACTAATTTCTAAGGAGAAAGATAACTTGGAATTAACCAATAATAATATACAAAATGTATTCTATGACATTAATAATTCCAAATTGGATGATGGTGAAAAATTAAATAAGTGTCACTTAGATAAGTACATAAATAAACCAGATTTTGTTGAAATAGAATTGAGAAAAGATACATGTACAGATAAATTATTGCAAGAAGAAATTAACTGTTTAAGTGATACAAATACTATTCGAAATACTAATACATCTCCTGATTTATTTGATGATATCAATAATATAACACAGAGTGAAGTAATAAAGAATAAAACAAAATATGTTAATGAAGTCACAAATAGTAAAAAAGCAAAAGATAATAAAAGTTCTAACTTAAGTGGCTCAGTTAATCAAGTAATGATTGATCCTGCTAACATTTCTACATCTGGAAATACAATATTTAAAAGTACTGAACAAGATATAAATTTATTTTCAGATACAACCTATTTTGCTACACCAAAAAAAGATCGTTCAAATATACTAGAGTTAAAAAGTAACCTTAGTATATTTATTGAACAAATTCAAAGAGAAAATGCAAGATCAGACTCTGATATAGAGTCTGATGTTTCGGTATTACCAACATGTTCTAAGTTATACAGAAATCCATTCAATATCGAACAAAATGATTCTCTCAAGGACACTATTATAAAAGAAACATTTAATGCAAAAAGCGATATTTTAAGTATATTTGATTGTAATACAATTCCTGAATCAGGTATCAAAATGTCATACGAAGAAAATAATTCAGATATATGTCGTAGTTTTGAGTCAATAGATAGTATAAGTCAATCATCTGGATCTAACATAGAAAAATGTAGAAAGAGGTGTAAGAATAGTTCAATAAACAAAAGTATGAATAATGCGCACAAGCATCTACAAGATGAAATAATACATTCTATATCTAAAGAAAATGAAAATGAAAATAATGTATTTTCAGATTCTAATACAGATTCTATTGCAGAAAATGAAATATCTATGTACTCAAGATACAAAAAAGAACATGAAAATGAAAATAATGTATTTTCAGATTCTAATACAGATTCTATTGCAGAAAATGAAATATCTATGTACTCAAGATACAAAAAAGAACATGAAAATAATAGTATAGTAAAATATCGAAATTTTATACAGAAACATATATCAAAAAATAACGTAAAAACTAATATAACATATGATGAATACCAAGAAAAGAACAATATAGGCAATGATATTTTACTATTAGATATAGACAGAGACTCAGAATTTCAAATAAATCAGATAAAAAAATGCGATGAGAATGAAGATGAAACTAAAAAAATAATTTCTGATTTTGAAGAGGATAAAAAAATGTCTCAGCAAAATCTGTGTAATTTTAACAACAAGTACGTTACATTTGATGAGAATAATTACTTCTGTACAAATACTGAATCTTTAAATACTCAAAAAGATGTTCTTAAAGACCGAAGACTGAATAATTCTGATAAATTAAGATACAGTAAATCAGAAAGTAATATAGATTTACAAGCAGTTAAAACAAATTCATTCACATCATTAGAATCAAGTACAAATAAGTATAATTCAGTAGAAACCTCAATATTGGTATGTTCCAGTCCTGAATTAGATTATAATGTCTTAGAGATGCATAAATGTGAAGAAAAAAAGAGAAATACAAGTGGTTCATATTGCAAAAGCTCTGAAGATAATAGTCATGTTTTTGAGAATGATACTTATTTAGCAAATGCTTACATTGATAATAGCGATGATAACATTAATACTCCATTGTTTACCAAAGAAGTAAATCAATTAGGTAAACAAATTGTATTCATTGTAATAATTAATAAAAATAATAAATTAACAATAATAATGATTCTTTTGCAGAAAAATTCAAGAGTAATGGAAGGTCATTAAGTACAAAAAAATATAGTAGAAAATTTCAAAGAAAATCACTATCAGAAACAAGTTTACATATTGATACAAGATATACTAAGAATGATATATCTGAATCTTATAATAATTCTCAATGTATATGTAATTATAAAGAAAAGTTGAAGGCAATTACGTCACCTGAAATTATTCGAGATAGCATCACTCCTCCTCCTAATTATAATGACATGAAAACATCTGAACTTCAGGTTAACGAATTATATTATTCTAATATATTAATATATACATTTATCATACATTTTAATATATTAATTTGATTTCAGATGGAATTAAATAAATATGGATTGAAGATACAGAAACGGAAAAGGGCAGTAAAATTATTAACGTACATTTATAACGAATTGCATCCTACAATTAATACTTCAAAGGATATAGAATCTGAATTGACAATAATAAGTAGTGAAGATGATGAACCACCACCAAAAAAAACAAATAAAAAAAAGGATGATGTTGATTGTATACATAATTATGAATCTCAATTAACATCCTCCTCCATAAAGTATATTGCATATACCTAATACTGATTTCATTATTTAAATCTTAAAATATTTTCATAAATTAATAGAAATTCCATAATTTTTGAACAGCGCAGATAAACAATTATCAATAAATACAATTGACGAAATAAATCAATTTGATGAACCTGAATTTACTCCAGTAATTGATAATGCATCAAATATTAAAGATATGTTTTTAAAATTTCTTACTACTAGAACTGAACTATATAATAAAATTTTGGCTTACGAACCAATATGCATTAATTCTTTGCATTCTATGTTAAAGACAGAAGGTTTCAAATGCAGAATGAGTACCCTTACGGATTTTTTAGATGAACAGGTATCTTTCTATTCTTTTTAAAGATGTGAAACATTGAATTACATTCAATGTAATAAAATTCTAATCTTTTCAGTGTATTACATTTTATGTTCAAGAAACAAAATAGAAAAAGGTAAACTGATTTTCAAGTAAAAAATATACGCGTTTACATATATTAAATGATTGAAATACGTGCATGTATATTAATTATAAATAAATTTATTAAAAATTAAATAGCGTTTTACTAAAAAATAACATTAATTATTAATATATTATTGAAAACAAATATCACTGTATATGTTTACACGTAATAATGCTTATTTCGATGTATAAATCGAATTTCATTTGCTTTTTTAATTTATTTAATATGTTGTCTTTTTGAAGAATTATGTAAAAATTTATAAAATTGTTAACAATATTTAACTTATTGTTCTACATTATCACATTTTGTACATGATATAATTAATTGTATTCTATTTAATAAAAAAAAGTTGATTACTGAGCTTTTTCAGTGGCTAATAGCATTATAAGATAAATACAATCTCTTCTGAACAACAAGCAATTACAAAAAGTAACCAATTAATTAAGTTGAATATAAATAATTAACACGAGAACATGTCATAAAAAAATATAATATAATTAATTTGTTGAATTAAATAATAATTTTTATGTTTATAATATTATTTAACTAATACGAGGTAGAAGACAATTTATTTCAGGTTGAAGAAACTCCATCACAACAGCTGATACCATCTCATCAAGAATGCCTTTCAAGGCTTCAATATCTCTGAAAATAGTTATACAAGGTTAATAAATTACCTTAAAATTATTTATACTATAACTATAAAAAATATAAACAACTTACTGTTCATCAGGAGAAGCACATAATTCACTGTAATATTTAATTTTGGGCTCAGTGCCGCTAGTTCTTAACGTTATAACCAAGCCATTTTTAAATGTAAATGTTATCATTTGACTAGATTTTGAAGTAGGTAGAACAGCAGTATTTTCTGGTTTTGTGTTATCATAGCCAGTTGTCAGATCACGCACACCTAT
Organism: Bombus pascuorum; assembly: GCF_905332965.1. Lineage (NCBI taxonomy): Eukaryota > Metazoa > Arthropoda > Insecta > Hymenoptera > Apidae > Bombus > Bombus pascuorum. Next base: position 6,305,245 of record NC_083496.1, on the reverse strand, counting down.
TATAATATACTTCCCATTAAGAATATTTGTTGGATACTAAAAAAATGTTTAAAGTTAAAGTAATAGCATTGATATTCTATACATATACATATGTGTATTTCCTTACTGTATTTGGTTTGCCAGAGTATGTTCGTAATCTTTCAAATATTTTCTTGATTACACTTGGCTCATGACAAATCCAGTATGAATTTTTAGAAATATGGTATCCATATCTAAATCAAATACATTTTTTTAATAAACATATATGTAAAGTGTGAAATAATAAATAGAATACTCATTCAAATATATATTTCAAATGTAAAATGTGCGATAGCATACTGAGTATATATTTCGTTTAACAAGTCGTGAAGAGTGAGTCCCATAGTTTCAAGATAGGCTGATAATTCTGCTATGTGCATTCCAGCACTTATGCCATCTTTATCACGAACTTTTGAACCACACATAAACCCTATAGCCTCTTCATATGCAAACAAAACTACTTTACCCATTTTTTCTAATTCTACAGTTCTATTACCCATCCACTTAAAACCCGTTAAAGTTTCCTTTAGAAACAAAAAGGAACATATAAGAATAAAAATAACAAAAATACTTCAAATTTATTTTCATCATACTCACTTCAAAATTAAATCCTTCGTGTTTAGCCATTGATGCTAAAATTTTACTTGACACTGTTGATGCCAACATGTATACATTTGAGAAATCTGTATCAGGATGTTGTACTTGATACTTATGCATCATCCACCATCCCAAAAGTGCTCCCAATTCATTACCAGAGAAAATATACCATTCATCACTATTATAGAAATGCAAAAACTTATTAAATCGTAGATATGTATGTACATTGTTAAAAAAAGAAACAAATAACATACTTTTTCATTTTTGTAGCACAAGCTAGTCTATCTGCATCAGGATCATTGGCAAGAATAACAGAAGAAGAATTTTTATCTGCTACTTGTATGCTAAGATCTAAAGCACTTTTTCCTTCTTCTGGATTTGGAAATTTAACAGTTGGAAATTCTGGATCAGGTAACTTTTGTTCCTCAACTACTATAAATGGCTGTAATATATAAAATAAAACCTTAATGAATTAACTGACATAGAATACAAGTATACAATTTCTTTGATATATAATAAAAATTAAAACCATTATAACAATACCTTAAAATTTGCAGCATTAAAAGCTGCAGTCATATATTGATATCCTACACCATGCATAGGGGTGTAAGTAAATTTTAATATTGTATTTTTATTTACTTCTGGATATAAAACAGTTTCTTTGAGATCATTAAAATAAGATTGCATAACATCATCCCATGGATCTCGATATAAAGAACTGCGATGAACTTTTGTTACTTCCCATGAAGATTCCATTGGTTCAAGATTTTTAAGTATATATTTTTGGATTTCTTTATCGTGTGGTGATATTATTTGTGCACCATTTTCCCAATAAACTTTATATCCATTATCATTTTTAGGATTGTGAGATGCTGTAATCATTATTCCAGCTGCACACTTATATTTTAATACACCATAAGGTATAAAGGGAGTTGGTACAACTTTTGAAAACAGATATACTTTTATATTTCTTGCCACAAAAATTGCAGCAGTCAATTCTGCAAATCTAAAATAATATGTAAATCTTACATAACATTAATAACATTTCACAGACATAATCCATATTTATGTAATATATAATAAATCAAATAGATTCTATAATAACTAATAATTATAAATTGAATATCCTGATTAACCTTTTACTGCAATGACGTCCATCATATCCTATTATGACACCTTTTTCAGTTATATCAACAATGCTATCAAGCAAATACATTGATAATCCTTGGCCAGTTTGAACTATAACTAAATCATTCATTTGACTATATCCAGGACCCATGCAACCTCTTAAGCCAGCTGTACCAAATTCAAGCCTTTTTAAAAATAAATTAAACAAAACTTTATTATTATTGTTAAGGATTAGCTCTTGAATTTCATGTTCAGCAACTGCATCCTAAAACATATTTCATAAACAATACAAATATTTAAAGATTAACATAAAAAATACATTTTATATAAAATATCATTAAATTAGAAACCTTGTTCCATTTTAACCATTCATTAATTTTATTATCCAACTCAATATTTCCAGTATTAACAGAAATTTTTACAGCCATGTTAAAAATACATATATCCCAATATAGAATAACCTAAAACATAATTTATAATTATGCATAAAATATTTAATATATTATCCATATTAATTGTACTTAAAAATGTAAACAATAGGCGATGGAGAAGTAAATTTCTATGGTTTAAAAAATAATGTATTCTTGTATCATAATAGAGATATATACGGTAACTGAAATAACGATCGCAAACGGACATCAATGATCAGTAATAATTATTGTTCATAATCAGTAATTATCATTAACAAATATTGCATTGCTATTTTTATAATTGTAATTAACAAATTTAAGTAAAAATAGAAAAAGATAGATAGCTTGCAAACATATGTAGAAAGTCATATTAATATTGAAATATTATTAATATATATTTATGTACATGTATACATGGAGGGTAAAATAATTATAATACAGTAATAAATTCATTGGTATCTACTAAGAATTAAAATACCTACGAATGAAATAAAACGTACCTCAAATAAATAATAAAATGACAAATGTATAATGAAAAACTGGAACTCACGTAAAGATAATCTGAATAGTACGTTAGATATTGACTAACCTGTTATCAGTATATATCATAACCGTAACACAAATTAGTTGATTCTTTCAATGCGAATTTTTGTTAAATGTTAATTTTTCAAATATTTAATGGACAATTTATATTAATTTATAAGTTGAGTATACAAAATAAGTTGTTTCTAATTTGTAGAACATTTTTCGGCTGTAAGCGGTAGCCAGTTCAATATACATGAGGTATGTACATATACATGTAGAAAATTTATTCAGATTGTTTTTACTTTCAAGAGAATGTACGTAACAATGTTTGTGCGGGCTGTTTAAATTGTTGTATTTATTTATATTGTTATTACATAGTTGACTTAATAGATCGATCAGAGATGACGGAATTTACTAATATTAAAATGCTACTAGACAAGAGGTTACATTTCAACCTCTGATTTCAACCTACTATACTATCTTATCAATTATCATATTTTTATTTCCTTTTCAGTATGAATGAAATTCAAGAATAGTATATTTAATTTTTATCTTTGGAAAAGAAAACAATGATTAAGACTGACCAAAGACTTCTCTGGCATAAGTGTAAAGCTTATTACATACAAGAACTGAACATGCATAGGTTTTTTATTAAATTGCTAAGAACTCTATGAATAACAGGTATTTTTGTGTTTGCATTTTTATCAAGTTGTGTTAATAAATTATAAAATTAAAAAATTGTGTCATCGTATATTTTATTTTTAGAAATTGTGCATTTAAGTATTAGTTATGTTAATTGTGTCATAGACAATATTCTTATAAAATGGATATTGGAATAGTTAAAATTGCTGAAGATAAGGATTTTGAGAAGTTGAAACATTTATATGATGATAATAATGATTGGAGATTAGATTATAATAAACCTGATTTATCAGTTTGGACAAAATCTGTATCAGGAATTAGTTTTAGAATGGTAAAGGTATGTATTATTTCTATTATTTGCAATTGAGTTTTCTATTTCTTTTACATATTTATAGATATTTAATATTACTAATGGAAATATTTTTTAGATTAGAACACGTTTTGCCGATGTTCTACCAGAAACATTATATGATGTGTTACATGACCCTGAATATAGAAAGGTTTGGGACACCCATATGATTGAATCAAAAGACATAGGCTTTTTCAATCCAAATAACGATATTGGTTATTATTCAAGCAAGTATCTAATATTATTGACTAATTCTATTTGTACTTATATAGAAATTATAGTTGTTTGTATACAAATAATGTGTATATATATATATATATATATATATAATATGTATGTGTATATCTATGTATATATATATATATATAATCAATTAGTGGCCTGTCCATCCCCATTGAAAAACAGAGATTTTGTTCTACAAAGATCATGGCTTGATACTGGTATAGAGCAGTTAATTTTGAATCATTCTGTTTTTCATAAAGACTATCCACCAAAAAAGCAATTTGTACGAGCAACATCTTATCTTACAGGTATGACTTAAATATTGAAATAAAATTTATTATTTATCTCTGTGTATTTTATTACTTATTTATTTATCTTATTTAAGGATATATAGTAAGACCATCTCGAAATGGTGATGGCTCTGAATTAGGCTATGTCTCTCATACCGATCCGCATGGAAAATTACCAGTATGGTTGGTTAATAAAGTTACACAAATATTTGCTCCAAGAGTATGTAACTTTTGTGCTAATTACAATTGATACTTTTATTTATATTAAATTCTCAAATTAATTTCTTGTTTTAGATGGTTAAAAAATTACATAAAGCTTCTGTAGCTTACCCTAATTGGAAATTACTTAATAACCCAAATTATAAACCTTGGCATTTCCCTGAACAAATTGCATCACCACGTATAAGAATTGAGGATGTAAGTCTTTCTTCTGTAATTTCTAACATTGAGCATTATAGGCAAACTACATTTTATGATAAAATAGTAATTATGATTTTAGATACAATAAATTTATTTATAAATTGTTTGCAGTGTGTAAAGTCTGCAGAAGAAAAAAATTCAAAAAATTATTATGTTGATGAATCAGAATTAAAAGAGTCAGTTACAATGGACAGTGATTAGTTTTATTCATGAAGTAGATGTTTCCATTGTTAATATTAAGAAAATAATATAATAGTTGAAATTATAAAATGCGGTATTATAGAAGTTTGTAGTATCAACAGAGCTTGATGAAAGTTAATTTATTCGTGTAAATGTGTATATGTGTAACTATATATTATCTATATACACATCCACACATCTAACTGCAATTTATTAATTATATTGATAATAGTAGTATCATGAATAGTTATGTGGCCTATTGCAATGAATGACAGTATGATTAATAAGAATACATCATGGCCTGTCTTGTATTAAGTATTATATAGTTATAGTTCCTTATTGAATCGGTGATGTATGTGTTGTTGAAAGTATAATTTGTTACATGTGATTCAACATAACGCACAATATGCAGGTTGTAATTTTTAATTTATGTGTTTATTTATTTTTATTGTTTTATGTGAGTACTTAAGTATTACATATAATAATTTTTGTATATATGTATAAAAATTATCATTGAAGGTACAAAAGATTTACATATTGTCTACATTAAATACTTATTAAGATTAATGCATTATAGCTTGATACATAGATCATGATTCTAGCATCTTAATATTACAAGTGCGATTTTAGGAATATTAGAGAAATCTTAGTGTTTGGATACAGAAATAGTGATCACATAAAACAATATAATTATTAATCCTCTTAAAAATGATGCTGCATAATATTATTAGTTATACTTATCAGTTTTGTACTTTGTAATATACAATTATTGACTTATTTTGTTTTATTTATATTAAAATTTATATTACTTATCATATTTTTTATATTACATCTCTTGATTATTTTATATAAACAATAGGTAAATATATCCATTAAATTATATAAATTCTCTTGCTTTTACCATAGTGTAGTTCTTCTATTTAGAACCTTTTACACATTGTAAAAAGAATTAAGATTTTCTATATTTATTAAATATTCTGCTTCAATTAATGCAACTAACATATCCTATTTATACAATTATGAAATTTAACTCTTATAATAACACATACGTTTTGTGATTTTCTATATTTAATAGTAATAACTAGCTTTCTGAAGTATATGTACATGCATATTTATACTTACATAAATTATCAGAATATGCATTGATATTTAATATGTTATTTATGAATTTTTTCAATGTGATGAATATTTCAATTTTTTGGAGATGAACTATTTCTACATATTTAATTTTATATGTCATCTTTCGTGCATTTAATTATTTAAATGTTTCAAGTTTAATTGCACTTGCCTTAGAATGTAATGGCCTTGATAAATTTAAGATAAAATTTATTTGTGTATATTCAGTACATTCTAGTCATACTAAATATTTTTATTTCCTAAATTACAGCGTCAATTGAAAGACAAATAACTTGAAATTTCTGTATATACATATACTCATGTATTTATGTGATTAGAATTTTTACATTATACATACATATTTCTGTATGTACTTGCATAGCAAAAGATAGTTATTATACCAGAATAATATTTGTGATATTATTTTTAGGAATTTTGAAGATGGTTAATGAAGATTTAAAAAAGATGAGAATTGTATTACTTTTTAAATCTACCAAGTAATTATTATCTTTGTACAAAATGTATTGCAGCAGAACAGATAATATGTATTTTATTCAATTTAAAATAATCTATATTCTTATATTACGTCATTCATTGTAGTTTGGCTGATATCAATACCCTGGTGCAAGTTTATATATACAAAGGTGATATAAAAGTACATAAATCAATTGTGGTTTATTAATTGATTCTTATGTATTATTTTTTTACTTGTTTTAAATGGTCTCTATTTGTATACAATACAATTATATGTATGATTAGTGCAATTCATTATTGAAGTAATTGTTATTTTTATCTGTTATGTGGAAATAATAATGATATACTCTACATATTTTTATCCTAATATATTTAGCAAATTGTTAGAAACAAAATATCAAAATAATGATTGGATTCCATATAAGCATTACTCTTTAATGAAAGGGTTTGATTTGATGTATTTCATAAATTTGACGTAACATTTATTAAGTTTACGATGAGAAGAAAAATTTCTAGTATAGGTAATTATAAACTTATTTTGTACCAGGTAGTTACTGCAGAGCCGGAAGATAAACGGGAATAAAGAATATATATATAATTATAAATTTATTTCCATTATTACCAATTTTACAATTTTATTATTAAGAGGGTTAACAAATTTCATGTTTATCATATAACAAATTATATGAAATACATCAAATAATTTTGTATTGTATTGTATTTGTGAGTATATTATATTAGTGTAAGTATTTTTTATATTAACAAGTGCATATAATTACAATTTAAGTATGAAAAACTTTTATATTAATATTAAAGTTTAATGTAGTGCGTTATGCATTGCCTGGCACTTGATTTGTTTAAAATGTACTGTATGAAGATGATATAAAATTGTTAAAATTTCTAATTAATTAGTATGTTTTATTTTCCCTTTATTCTTCTGTATAATATTGCATAAAAACGTCAGGAAGTTTTTTAATAGAATGGATAAAATTGTTTAATAACAAATATTTATCAAATGTTAAAATAAAAAACATCATTTATTTAATATAAAATATTACTGTTATACAGATATTTTTATTATTATATCATGCATAACATAAAAAGACTGTACAATTTTCTTATCTCATAAAGATTTGTTTTTAAACATATACAAGAGATACAAAATAATTTTAAAAATGTGCTTAAAATCTTGTATCCGTTTTCTATAATTTAAAATAAATAATGAAGTTTCAATAATCACAAACTCATACATTCTTTGATTTGAAAACGTACTGCATAAAGTTGAAGTTCGCAGAATTTATTGAACCCAACAGGAATCGTATAGTTTTTGTAATTTTGCTATAAATTGAGGTCAAAGTTGAAAAATTGCGGTTTGTCGAAGAGTCTAATGTGCTCCACCGCCGTCCCATGAAACAAACAGTGAATTCGGGCACCGTCCCACGGAGAAAACCATGAATATCGGCGCCAGCATCAACGTGTTAAGACTGGAAGTTATTACAGAAATCAGAAGTTTATGAAATTATGTTCATTATTATATTTTTACTACAGATATGTTTAATAAAATAATTATGTTTTTCAAGTTTCTAAACACCACTTTAGAATGTATAATGATCACGATATAAATTCTATACGTTAATTTATACCTATACGTTGAAAAATTACTTCTAATTAGTTTGATTTTTCAGTGTTGTCAATTGTTCCATGTATTCAAGATATAATCTTTGCCAACGAAGATGTCCTCCAATAACAGATAATACATCTTCCAAAAGTTTATGTTTTTTAATCCCCTATATAAAATACAGAAATATGATACTATGCTTGCAACTAATAATAGCATATATAACACATAATGAAATAGAAACAAATAAATGAAGAATATGTACTGAGATAATACCAAAATTGAAGGATCCCATATGCTCTTAGAAGCTGTTGTGTGACTTGGACCCAAAAATTCATCTAAAATTAATCTTAGACGTTTTTCTAATCCGTCTGAAAAAATATTATTTTGTGAAATATAATAAATAATTAAAATATAAGAAAGGCTTATATATATATATATATATATATATATATATATATATATATATATTGTATATATGCTTTTTTATATTTTAATTTTTATAATTTAATATATATACCTTGAGTTAATAAAAATGACACTAAAGCCATGAGCCAGTGTATGTATTCTTGAGCACTTCCAAGAGCTTTGGAAGCAAGTAGCTGTTGTTCTAAATACGATACTACACTTGGAGCACTATGAGGTAACCTCGGATTGGGTAAAGTATTTCCTGCTGTTCTAAATAATCCTTCCTGCAAAGAAGATAATGGACCTCTAGGTGCTCTATTTCCAGATGCACTTGATGCATTAAATGAAGCCCAACGCCATATAGGATCTTGACTGTCACCAATGAGTAGCCATGTACCTAACAAGTTTTTTTTATAAATATATTGTATGTAATGTACAATAAATAACTTTATTAGTTAATATAATTTATATACCCATTTCTTTATGATATATATATGCTCTAGCGTTCGTGAAAGCTAAATGGGGCATTCCATTATATAAAGTGCAGGACAATAAAGAGGTACCAGGTACTGCTAAATGTGCAGCAGATGTAGAAACTATCATTCTACACGAGTATCCTATTTCCCATACACGTACAGCACCACAGCTTGAAATAACCATTACCTAAAAACATCTATGTGTATTAAACAATAATTATTCTTAAATTAAAAAAAAAAGTAAAAAGGAAATTAAAAAAAGAATTAATACTGCATTTCCAACTGCATGAACTTTTGCAAGTGGTGCAGGCGGTGCTAATGGAGGTGCTGGACGGCATCCCTTTGTAGGATGAAATGTATGGAGGCTACCATCTTCTAATCCAAGTGCTATAACTGCCGGTGATGCTGCAAGTGCTACAGCGCTATATCCCAGATACAAATCCCAAGTAGGTTCAGAATCTGTGCCTTTAAATACTTGTAAATGAGCTAAACCTTGGCTGTTAGTAACAGTTACTGCATAGTGACCAGCTTGTTGAGACAATGAACTGGACGGTTTTAATGGTGGAAGTATAACTTGATTTATATTTCTTTCAGATGCAATTTTTGGTTTCTTGTTAAATGGTGTATGATATGATTTTGGGGTCGACTGGTCGCGACGTTTTAAGGTAAGGGTAGAAGCTTGACTGTTTATATTTGTTGAATTTAAAGACGAAGTAACATTAGGCGTTACGACGTCGTTTCGTTTCTCAATAACAATGGAACTTTTTACTTGGCTTGTAAATGTTGGAGTTCCGAGTCTATTATTTGACGAATCCCTGAGTGAAAATTATTAATATAATCTAAAGAACATATAGAAATTATAATTTCGTAAAATTACAATCAAACTCACATTGTATCAGATGGTGGTGGTATAAACATTGGTGTTATTCGTCTTTTACCATCTGATGTCCTTGTTTCAATTTGCTTATTAATTGGACCTTTAGCAGGAGTAGTTGTAGTAGTAGTGGGTGGGTGTACTAAATTTATATTTGGAGGTGCTGAAGTTGGTTGTGTCAATGGTGTCGATGTTTTTAGATTAAGAAGCTCGGGTGCTTCCATTACAGTACAACCACCTTGAACTAATGGTTTACCATATAATCGTTCATGAAGACTACTCTGTAATGAAATAGAAATAACTATTTGTTTATTATAATTTTAAACAATTCATGTAGACTGCATACTTGTTCCGCAGGATCTAATGGTTGACCTAATTCCTGCTGTGTGAATTCAATAAGTACAACAGATCCATCCCAAGAACAAGCAGCTAATCGAAGACCACATGGTGACCAACTAGCATCTAAGACTGAATGTGTAAATAATTCATGTATTACTACTAAAGGTCTTTTTAAGGACGTCAACCAGACGGATAGAGAACGATCGCGTGATCCTATAGCAACACAGCAATACTGTTTAGAGGAACCTGGCTGCTTTTTTTGTAAAATATTACCATTAAATCTCTGCAACATGTGGAAAGTTAATAAATTAATTACTTAATAAGTAATTTGACATATGTAAATCATGAAATTTATATCTTGTATTTAATATATACCACACAAGTAACAGCTTTACGATGACCAACAAAGTCTTTATCTTGTGTCCATCCATCCCTTTCAATTATTTGAGCTGTGGGACCTCCACCATTCATTGCATGAGCTGATACTAAATATTGTCCATCTGGACTCCAAGAAAGTCTTAGAACATGTGTTGTTCCACCACATTCATCAAATGGTTCTGATATCAGTGCTGCTTCTGTCCAATCTGTCGTACGCCATACTCTTAACGTCTTATCATCAGATTGCGATGCTAAGTATTTTCCTACTGGATCCCATGTAATTCCTTTTACAAATCCTGTATGGCCCTTTAATACAGCTACAATAGCTGGAAATTTTGATGCATCCCACACAATTACGCTATTGTCTACTGATGCAGAAGCTAACCATGGACTATGTGGTGCCCATGCAAGATCAAGTACATCAGCTTCATGAGAACGTAATGTAGCTATGCAACGCCATGTTTCAATACTGGATTTTCCACCAAATATTGAACTTCCACCTGATCCACCTGACAATCTCCAAATCATGATCAGTTTATCTACACCACCTGATGCTAGCAAACCATTATTACTCCATCTTACACAATTGACACAAGCTATAAAAGTATTATATATATTTATTAATATCATATATACATTTATATACATGTAATAACATATGAAAAGGATAAATTAAGTTTTAACTTGTTTTCATACCAAGGTGATTATCTAATTGACACAACATTTTTGGTATATTTTCATCTAATTCAGCAATTTCACTAATTACAGGTTCCATATTCCATATAACAACCCTACCAGAATCTCCACCTATAATTAATTTTAAGAATAATATAACAAATATACCATAAAATTATAATTTAATTAAATATACTGTAAGTATAAAGGCAAAACTAACAAATTCAACTATTTCCACAAAACAATATTAGGGATAAATTGAAAATATTAATATTATACCTTGTCCACCAGTAGCAAGCCTTTTACCATCTGGGTGTATATCCACGGAAAAAATTGGATATCCTGAAAAATAAACATTTTATGTTACATTTCAATTGTAAACATTGCAGAAAATAAATCCAAGTAAAACATTTTGTACAAACCATCGTGTGTAACCCAGTTAGGTTTTACTAGTTTCATGTTGTTTTATCTATTAAAAATTCGTCGATTCAATGATTATTGTCCATAATTGACTTTAAGCACTATAACATTCAATTAAAATCTCCATTTTCTAAAATATAACTCTTTATTATGTAGTATAACCTTACATTATAATTCAAACACATTTTACTACCGGCAATACATTTTGGTGAATTTCTATGAAAACATGGAAGGTGTATTATCGCAATACATAGATATGTTGCGTTCTTTTTTATAAAAAACGATTTATACACATTGTTTACTTGTATGCAATATACTGTTACTTACAACGTAACAAAACTATCAACATAAGCATGGTGAATATTATAAAGATTACTCAAAAGATTGTATGCTATCTACAAAGAATATGTATTTTAAAATCAATTTTCCAAATATAAATCTCAGATGATATAAATCTCTTGAATTATTTTGTATACTTCTCGTAAAAATAAAACTAAGATGTGTTTACAATTGTGGGATATACTATTTACAATGTATACCACAATTTCATCAAAAATTTTTGCAAAACTGAATTTACTAGCAACACACCGAAATGAAGATATTTTTTTTTTTAGTTTATTTTGGTTTTTACAATTTGTCCTTAAGGACATTTGGTAAAGTATTATATCTTATTGGTAAAAGAAAATAAAAATAAAGTATAGCATGTGGGTGGCTACCCCCAGCGGGGTGCCATCTTCGTGTTTGCTAGGTTATATCGTTTATGAGAAATGAAGATATATATGTACTTTCAAAATTAATTTCTTAACGATAAACTAAATGCATCTTATTTTACGGAAATTCAATAAAAAGCCGAGAAAATGATAAAACTTCATTTAAAAAAAATATATAAAAATGTATTTCATTGCATACATGTTTGTAAATTCTTACAACTATTTATCATCGCATTTTATGTAACTAATTTTTGATTTGATGTCCGATTGCTTACTTCAAGTAACTTTTTATAACGTTCAACTAAATCACCGATTGAACGTCTGCGATGTTTACTTTGTTCGGTTTTACTGATAGCATCATCGTCATTATTTTTAATCGCTACTTCTAATGTGTCACATATATCAATCACATTAGCTTTATTTGGAAGATCATTTACTACATCTTCCATTTCCAACATGTTTTCAGATTTATCTTGTTCAGCGGCCAATTTTTTTGGTGTGGCAAATTCTACATTTATGTTACAAAGACTTTTTGTTGAAATGTTTAGACTAAGCTCTGATATATCATGCATTTCTTCAATTATGCAATTTGTAATCGCTGTAGAATTCGCATTTGAAGAACAAGGTATAGATATTATGCTTGAGTTTGCTGCTGCTGCTGCTGCACAAAAAAGAGAAGAATTTTTAACTTCTTAAAAGATTTAATGCTGGTTACGTACCTGTTATATTATTTCTTTTTATACGAGTTGAAAATAATCGTGAATATTTTTCTGCATGTTTGGAAGACAATAAATTTTTTTTAGATAAGACCATATGCGTATCTAAAGACGACTGTTCACTATTTACACTTGTAATTGTGTCCTTAAAATTAATTCGTGATACTAATAAATTTTCCCTTAATTTTGGTCCATGTGATGCATGATTTTGTTTTAGGCGTTCATACCTCGAAAATAGTGATTTATGTGGAGCTGAAAAGAATTTTCGCATAAATATATTATTTCAATAATTTTATAAATAGCTTTAGTCTTACCTTCTACTGGAGTTAATTGCAGTCGTTTCTGAAGATTACTTCCTTCATCACTATAATCAGTATCAATTTTAATGAGGGGTGATGACATGACTACATTCATCATAGGTAATATAACATCATCATCATGGATTTGTATTACATTTTTCTGACATAAAATGTCTTGTGTCTCAGATATTATTTTAGTAATATCTGTCAGATAAGTTTGAATTATATCGGGTGCTGCTTTTAGATCTGTGTAACTAGCTTCTATTTGTAATAAACATTCCGAAAAGTCCTCTAATATATTTAATTTTAATCGGTTTTGTAACTGAGTCAGGAGAAAATTAAATAACAGAATAAAATTATTTAGTATTAATTTATCATCCTTATATAATTGAAATAGATAACACTGAAATGTGAAATATGTTTAATATGTTACTTTTCAGTTTATTAATATTTATTAGTAAATGGTAAACAAGTACTTACTTGCATATCTGGAGAAAATAATTCTGAAATTTCCATATGATTTATTTTTTGTAATGGTTTTGCACTTAACATTTTAATATCACTACTATTATTTGTGATTATATTATTCACTTTATAAATGATCTGCTCTACATCTCTTAAAGCTTTATTTTGTATTTGTATTTTGTTTAAGCTTTTACTTATATTCATCTTCCATGCTAGAATTAATAAATAATTAATATTTTGAGAAAGCTAAAACATAAGTATATACATAAATTTAAAAACATGGATTAAATGTATCAACTTTTTATTATTTTATCATTATTTATGTCCCTTAAATATTTCTTAATTGAAACATGTACAGGTGCTGTTTCTGAGAGATTTGCAATTAATAGTTCTTTTTCAAAAATGTCTGCTATAATATTATCTAATGTTTCCTTCTCGTTCCTGAAAAATGAGATTTAAATTAAATAAAGAAAATTAGACAACAAATGTATCAATAAAAACAAAAGTAAAAATATTACTTTAAAACAGATTCAACTATATCTTTCATTCTGGATAAATTTTTATGCTGATTCAAAATATTGGAATCAATTCTTGCATTAATTTCTTGTAAAAATTGTTTTGTTAGATTTCCTTTACTTCCTATTTGTGGTGCAAATGCAACATCATAGATAGCTAAAAAAGTAAGAGCCAGTAATATAATGGAATTTCAATATATTTTACAATAACGAATGAAAAAGATGCGTTAAAAAATATTTTCTATAGAAAAAATATCTTACTTTCTCGCATAATATATCTTCTTACAACTACTTGGGATAATTTCCACATAATGATTGTAAATTTACTTCCACCTGCATGAATTAAGTGAGATATAAGTATACTTGGAAAACCAATGTCAGGATTTTCTGCAGATATAATTACTAAGTAGTCTTTGACACTGTTACGATACTTTGTTTCAGTCTTTTTGCAAATTACAGGCCATTCAATTAGCTTTTTAAAACGTTCTGAATCATATATTGTTAATAAGTAATATGAAATATGTAAGAAGCCTACTGTGTTGGGTTTGTCAAACATTCCCTATAAATTGAAACATTGTAATAAATTAAAATAACGGAAGTATAGAAAAAGATAATATATTAAAAAATATTTTCTAATAAATGTATTTATTTTTAAATAAAAAACATACCTCACGAAAATATTTCTTGAACTCATCACTAGGTTGAATTACTTGAGATAGTAAAAGTACATTTCGATGGAAAGATGCACTTACGGCCATTACATCGATATAAAATTGATAGCTTTGTACAGAATTAGGTAATTAGATAATGTCAATTATAATGACAGAATTATAAAGAACATAATTCAATCGGTAAATATTTAGATCACTTTATAACATAATACAAGATGAAGGAAAATCTTGTTATTAACGGCTGTGGTAGAGCATTTGAATTTTAAAACCACATACTTGCTCCATTACAGAAGCGAAACTGATGTAGTAAATAGATGACTGCTCTATACATATGTATGTCTATTTAATTTATGATCTTGGATTTTAATAAACGGATATTTGTAATTGTATGAAATTTGAAACTTGGAAAATTTCTTGTTTGTAGTAAATTTGTATATTTTATGTACAATGCAAGCTGTTCTGTAATTAAAGTCTCGAAAGTATTTTAAATAAATAAATTGGTATGTATCATCAGAAAGGAAATTTCCTCCCTAGTATTATTATTGTACATACAAAATAATATAATGTATGAACTTGTAATTTGTAATTAATAACATAAATGCTGTATCATGTAGATGTGATGTTTGATACACTTTTTTGTCTCATTATTGTAACCATAGACAAGATAAAAAGTAGATTTGTTATTTTATGAAATTAAATATTCTGAATTACCGATCATTACGATCGGTAAAAACGATCACAAATAAAAATACTGTTATGCCATCTACGATTTCGAACGATGAGGTAGGGAATTACATACATATAATCGCAATAAGTTATCAATTATAGGTAAAGTTTGCCTCAGTAACTATAAAATGTCGGAATCATAGACGTAATAGGTATAAAATAAACGTGTCTTCACAGATGAATATACATATCTTATTCATAGTCAATGATGACATGTAATATGCAATGTTTTCTCGCGTTCCACATTTTGGAGATCACTTGACCCTCTTACCATTTACCTGTCACGTGCGACGTTATCGATTCAGTATAGTTACTGGTTCAAATTAAAACTAAAGTCTTATATGAAATTATAAATAAAATGTAGAAATAAAATATCTTATAATTGCAACGAAGTATAGAATTTTGTACCTTTGCAATATTTCAGAAAGCATTACTATACACCTAATTTACTTAACTTACCATACAATAATAGTTAAATGATTCGTTTAATTAGTTTCAATAGGATTACGAAGAACATCAAATTACCTACTTGCTCAAGTACCGAAGTACCGAGTAAGTAGTAAGCAATGCTGCAAATCCTCGAATGGATCCCGTAAGCTTCGTGATGGCAATTCCTGCAACTTGACGTAATTAGCGAACGATCGTCGAGTAGTCACGAAGGCCATAGGTGTTTTTAGAGCAATTTACGAATATTATCTTACGAATATTATCAACTTACGATTATCGAGTGCATGTTGATCCGCGTGCATTCAGAAAACGCGCGAGCGAGTACATCACGCAATAGTTCGAAGGAACGGAGTGATCGCGATCTGATAATTCGCGAGAATAATTTGTTCTATGTGATAAGCGAGAGAGGAAAGAGAGAAGAGATTTTTATTTTTAGTTCCAAGTTAGATAAGCGCGCTATTGTATAGAATGAGCTCACAATGGGCTTAACATAGGTATCTATCTTATGATCAATTGTAACTAAAACTCACGATGTTCCTGCGATATCTCACGGTGTTCCACGTCACTCTTCTTAACTTAAATGTTATAAATTAATGGCCCAAATGTTATAGATTAATTGTAGATTTTTCGCAATTCTTTTACGAGAGTTCTAATTCTTTCTTCCCTAATATCCTCCTTTCCACTTTGATAATTTCGTTTAGACGTTTTACGCGATTCACGAGAGAGAAAATTCGGAAACTCATACTAAATAATTCTAGGACAGGTCAACTTAACAAATCGTGGCAAGCATTTTGCCTCATCCTTTCATTGATTGACAATGATTGTATCGTGGTCACGATACTGATCGAATGGGATTATCAGTGTGAAATGCCTGCGAACAAAATCTTTCTTAATAACGTATGATACGCCAAAGAATACCGTGGCTATTGAGGAACGATTCGTCTCAATCATGTCACAGGATCATCGTAGTTGATTTATGTTCTTAAGATCCAGCATACAGTTCAAAACCGTCCCTTCTTCCTTTCGTGTGTCACCCTCTCGTTTTAACCGAATGCACCCCATGGCGCTGACATATCTCGCGTATGGGTCAATATCCATAGTATTCGTAATCAAATAAACGAAATCTCGTCACGGTGTTGCATACGAGAAATCTATATGATAGATATCGCTGGATCGTAAATAAAACGTTAATGCAGGAGATATAGTCGAGAAAAACGGTCTGTGGATGAGACGTTAATAAGAAAGAATTCGTAGCTGTTTTTGAACGTTTACATCGAAGCTAGATTCGCTCTATGGGTAGATGGTTCTGTACTTTGTTTCTAATTGAGCCGATGATCTCGTTCTCACATCATGTGGAACGTGGATACGCAGCATCGAACGAACTGCTATCTCTAGATACGTTTCATGCGTATATGAACAAAGGACGAATAAAAACTCTGTCAAGATTCCGATGTTTACAAAGTATCGTTCTTAGTATAAAAATCTAACGAACTATGTAGATCATCGTCTGTGATCCGTGATGTTCTAATCAACCAGTAGGTCGTTAAAATACATCGCGCTCCTCGAGGCAGCCGTCTATGTCTGAAGATCTCGCAAGCGATCTCGTGATGGCCAAAAAATGCGTGGGTGCGGGTGATCGTCCTCGTGGTACATTGTCAACTGTTAGTTGACAGGGCACAGGATGCGCCTTTTCCGTTCGGAAAGAGTTTCGCTGGCCACTCCCATCCCATAGAATTACGTTCAATCGTCCATCGATCGAACGTGACCGTATCGTCAGCTATACTTATCGATTGACCCTCTCCGCGTATCTTTCCGCGTGACGTTTTGCTCGAAAAATGATAGAGGCGCCGGTTCCGTCTTCTCCCATCGATTTGCCCGTCAAATAATTCTTCTGGACGCTGCGGGCCTCGCGATTACGACTCTTTCGCCGTTCAGTTGGCGTCCGCTTCGCATCGATCGACGCAGCGTTACCAAAACGCGATTTACGACGAATCATTTCGAGTTGCACGTACGCATCGCTATCGACGACGATGATATCGGAATGATAGGAAATTGATAATATCGATATCAATCTGTGCGTTACGCTATGCGCATTCCGCACGATGGCATGTACGCAGTAAACGACTGAATCGGTGATGCAAACGAAAGATCGACTCACAATGCAATTTCTTTCTTTGTCCGTGGGACTACTTAATCGTTGCAATTATTCACAACGTCGCTTACATCTTTCTTTCACGTTAGGGGACGACTTACTTGGTCCATTTACGCGTCGAGATAGCGTGCGGATCCATCGAAGGAACGTAGCTTCGATTTCACCGGGAACGACGCGCCCAGCTCACAGAAAAAAAATTCCTAATGTCTCCATTTACGTGACGCAACATCCGGCCCGTTCGTGTTTCAGTCACATCGTGTATCGTCTTCATTGTAATCATCGTTGAGTCTATATACGATTTTTCTATACGAAAATTCCGCCCTTTGTGCAGTCTGGTGTATCGATTCTTTTTTCTCTTGTGCGAACGAAGAAAAAAGGAATGGCTCCTGCGTTGCGTTCAATACATCGTCGAGAGGGCGCAAATATTTTGTGAATTCCTGGTTCCCGGGTATACGTCGACGAGTGCCATTCAGCTGGATTCATCGACGATATTTGTAGCAAACTCCGAGTCGCAAAGCTTTTTAATACACGTGTTCGTTTTCACGCACTGTGCACCGTACTTCGATTGTAAGGGTGAGCCAGAGAGTTGCATTGTCAGCGGACTCGTCCTTTATGCCCATACACGTGCATCGACTCGTCGTGTTCCACCTCTTCGATTTCCTCGGATTTCTCTCGGTTACCTGCATCGTTGAAAGGTTTAAGGGACGTTTCCTCGGGTTCGTCCAACGAGCAGCCAACTACGCTTCGAAACGATTCTTTGTCACCAGCAGGGATTTATTGGTGCAGCTAAAAACCTAGGAACCGCGTGAGCAGGGATCGGGGGAGAGAAATCCGAGCCCCGTCTATAAAATCACGTTACGGAGAAATTGTCTCGGCGGGTGGACTGCGTTTTTGCGGTTGTCAGAATCCTCCCATGCCCGTGGTTTTTCTACGTTCGAAGGCTCGCTGTCGACTCATCGGCACCACTTTCACGGTTGGTTCCAGCCTCCTGGACTCACGAGGAACGAAAACAGGGCCGTGAATCTCGCCTTGTTCTCGTTGCTTCAGAGAGGTAACCGCGATAAAAGTCATCTTCACGATCGAAGGAATTGTGCCTCGTCGGCGAAGGAAGAAAATCCCGGATTCGCATTTAAGCGATCTAATTGATGCGAATAATTACGAAGCCCTCAAAAAGAGCATCCGCGATAGTACCCAGTTACCGCGTCTAATTATGTAAATCGCGATCGAGTCGTAAATTAATTAGCCTCGTTGACTAATTGAAGGCACCCGGACTGGCTTGATCGATCGCGAGTCAGCAACCTCGTCGGAGAATTGCATTCGCGTCGGGTCTCGACTCACGGAATTCTTCGTCGTCACGGATCGATCCATCTTATCAACTTGTTCGGGTGGATCGTAGCGTTTTTCACGGTTCGATCGTAACACGGAAACGTCTGTGTCGCGAGTCGAACATTGGAAAGAAAAATCATGCGAAGCATGATTCACGAAAGGAATGACGAAACAGAACGTTTCGTAATTGAATTCGAACGATAGTTGATTCGGTAGGAGGTTTCGAGAAGGTCAAAAACAAAACTTCCAAGATTTACCAACGATCTTATCGTTATCTAGCGAGATAATCGTTGATAAGACAATCGACTTAATTTGTCAAGCACTTCTTTCTAGAAGACTTTTGCTAACTATGGAATTCAGATTTTTTAGCTTGATAAGAGCATCGTTTTTCCGCTAAAAAAGAAAGATTCCAGCAACTTTTGCGCTAAGTTCTGTAACCTTAAACTCGTGTAAAAAGATTACACGATTATTCTGATCATTCGTGACAGTCAAGAACAACGAGTTTCCGATATTTTTATTACACGTTCTCTTAACATCGAATATACCTGATTTACAGCAAATTATTTCTTCCTTTGAGCGATCGAGTACCAATGGTAGGATTTGTAAGAGAAAATTTCAGTATAAATAATTAATCAATAACATTATTGATAATTAACGATTCTATTGAATTGATTAATTATCAAAATTACCATTATACACTTACATAGGCGCGAAATCAAATTCAATTTTCTGCTCAATTCTCGTATCCCGAACGGAGGAAGCATAGAAAACGACGAGGTAAGGAAATGTGGTGAAAGACAGAGGAAGAGAAGAATCAACGAGGAAGTGGCAATCCGAACAGTGTCTTTTAAGTTCTCGCTATTGGATCGTGGTAGGCGTCGCGAGTATATACCGCAGGCACCGTAATCACTGTTATTTCATCGTGAACGGTAATGCTCTGGCTTAAAGCCGCCCTACTTATACGCATTACCCGGGCAAAAGCAACGCGGACCGCGTCCCCGGGCAATCATCGTTCTCCAGCGTCATTACGAAATTGCTTCGGCAAATGAAATGCGCGGTTATGCGCGAGTACGAACGATCTTCTTAAATTGAGATTTATTGGAAAATCGAGCGTACCGATTTCCGGTGTGTCCATAAACAGGCCCAAGAGTGGACGAAGCCTTCTTTTGCATCGGGTTACGAAGTCGCGATTACGCGTCCGATGATTCCGACGATTTAAACGCGATCAGCAAGAAATCTCCATCGCGAAATTGCATCCATTTTTCCACGCTACCTCCTACTATTTGTCTTCCCGTAGTTACGATCTGGTGAGGCGATCGAACGCGTTTCGATCGTTGAAACAAGCGGTTGAAGCGACGGAAGACTTGGAAAGACGTCGAAAGAGGATTTCATTTGAAGAGGAACGAAAGAAGTTGTAACGACTTTCGAGAAACGTTTTTCTCGACGAATTTCATTAAACTCGGAGAAAAAACGACGAATGAAATGAAAGTTCTGTGGAGATCTGTGTGCGCTTGTACGCGTTCGGACAAACATTTGCCAGGTAAACCGATGAATTCCATTTTCACGAAATTTCGCTATTTTAGTTTCAAAATAGACGATTGGTACGTCATTTTTCAAGAACCGTCGATTAACTTCGACGGAACTCGTTAACTCAACTTCTGCGGTTCGATTCGAAGTTTTCCTACATCGTTCGAACAGTTGACGCGTATTATACGAGACGATTCGAAACTCGCTACGATGGCGTCGAATCGCGAGTACAACTCTGAAGCTTAGAAACGCGGAGTTAAGCTCGCGGGATCGTCGAAGAAGTTTCAGTTTCGTGCCTCTGTAAGCCTCTCGGTAATCCATACCGTTTTCTTGAATAAGTGTCTCTTTCGAAGGGCTCGTATCGACGATAACGTACTATTGCGGTTGCCCGGATGGTTTCGATATCTGGTTACGTAGCGGAATCTTGGTTGCATTCGCAGCGGATGCAGCCGGTAGCCAGCCGAGCAGGGTATATTGATTTGCCCGGATGCCGGGCCTGGCGCGACGTTCAACGCGCTTCGAGAGGATAATGGCGAGAAGCATTTGCCGAAGCGAACTTTTCCTAACGAGTACAACTTGCCACGATAAACGCGAGTCACGTGCGTAAACACCAGCCGTCTGTCGCTTTTTAACTCGACGATGGAAATCCTGGGTAACCGAAGAACCATTGGCAGCGATTGCTTTTCTTGCGATCGATCGGATCAATGGCTACCGACCATTACGCGCTACTTACGAGACTAATATCGCGATACTGTGCAATGAGAAATTTACCAGCGCGGAGTATGCTACGATACGAGGTTTCCAAGTAAAAAGAACAGAAGCATAAATTGCTGGTGAATTTTTGTGAAAGCCATCATCGATGGTCATATCGGTCATGGTTTTTGGGCAACGAAGATAACACAGTTGTAACAGCCGTACTATCTAAATAGCGTGCCCTGCTAATTCGTTAATGGGACATCCTGGCTGACACGCACTTTAATCAGTTTTCAGCACACCGATAACAGGCTATTATTAAGTGGCCTTCGGGAGAATGGTCACCGTGTGGTTCGTCGTACGAGTTTATCGCGGCGGATCGCGAAGGATCGCTTTACTACGCCATGTAAAAGAAAAATAAAAAAAAAGGAAAATTCTCTCGCAACTTAGAATCTTCGCTTCCAAAAAGCTAACAAGTAAAGACTGCTGAAAAAATTGAGGAAGGACGATTAAAAATAAAAAAGACGTTCGAGTATAGACCGTTTCGTCGAGATAGCTCGCAATTACGTACGCTAGTGCCGCTTATTATCGGCATGTAGCGAAATGGTCATCGGAAACTGATACATTAATTGTCGTTTTGGACGTAGTCACGAAACACAGTTGCAGTGGAAGGAGGTTGGCTTTCCGTAGCCGCAAATTAAGGCATAACGCGACGTAAGGGCGAGGGACTGGGCAAAGGCAAACGATGTTGCCGGTGTTCGTTCAACTTGGTCTGAAAATGAATTTACGAGGCCATAATCGCCAATTGAGATGAGTACTTGTTGCGTGCAATCGGCCCGGCTCAGACCTTGTGCCGAAGCGTTGCACTCTTCTCCTGTTAGGAACTGTGCTACCACGACTACGTACAGCTCGTCGCAAAATTACGCGAAAATTAACCGGGACTCGATCGATCGATTCCCATCGCGATATTCGAACCGATACGGTAAGCAATCGATCGACCTAACGATTTGTTTGCTCGCGTCTTTCAACGCGACGTCGTGCCGCGACAAGAAAGCAAACTTGTCGTCGTCGCCTCGACAAAAACCAATTCCAGCGAAACTGTGTGAAAGGAAGGCGACTCGGTGGATCGCGAACGTGGGAGGAGATCGAACGTATTTCGAACTTGCGACACGCTGTACCCGGGCGAATTCAGCGACGATGACGCAAAGACGATTATGCCGAGCGCAACGTCCAACGTCAAGATTAGCGAGCCGTAGTTCGAACCTTAAATGAGAAAGATTTTTCGACCGTGTCTGTTTTATGTAAACGACCGGTTCGATCGCGACTGGGATATTTTGTTCGTCTGCGGATTGTCAATTCGAGTATTCGCACGAACGCAGTTTCGTTTGTCCGACGTTTTTCGACGATACTTCAAATATCCTTCCGAGTTACTTTCTTTTACGATTCTTTAGAAGAGCGTCGTAACTTCTGAATTTCATCAACGTGTCGCGGTTTCTTTCTGTTTATCGTAAAGAAGCACGAATCTCGAACGAATATGTGGAGGAAAGGCACGTTAATAATGCAAGCGAGACTCGATGTTCTCGAGAGAATGCGAATATCGAATATCGCGTGTATCCGAGAAACAAATGTTCGGCTGTTTAAGTCGATGAAATATTGAGAAGCGAGAGAGCGTGATACATACTTTATTACGCTTGATATCGAAGGTTCGGTGTTTGTCGGAGAAACGTATTAAAAGACCGCCATTCGACGACTCCCTTCTATTTTTATATTGTTGCAGTTGGTTACAGTTCGATCGGTTGCGAATTTCTTGACCAAGAACTACTCGGATTTGCGAGTTCCTCTCTGGGAAAGGTACTTCGTTCGATCTTATCCGTAACAAAGAGACTAGCCGGGACAGACCTCACACGTCGATGCCAATGTTTCATCAAGCTTCCCTCTTTTCGACGTAATAGCACTTATCAAATTTATAGATACGGAAAATCGCGGAAGAACGTACGAACGAAAAAGGATGCATTCGTTTGAAACGCGCATCGAACGGACGCAATTAGCGTCCCTATTTGTCTCCGAATGGGAAGGTGTAACGTTATCCCTTTTATTGACGGCTATGCCTCCCAGAATGATCGTCGTGTACAAGAAAGCTCTCGAAGGGGCAGATTAAATTCGACAGGAGGTGTTCGACACGATATTTGAATAACAAAGTGTTTGCTCGTCGGCGTTACGTGAAATCATGGAAATTTTACACCGGGGAGAGGTCAACGGAGGGAAAGAAAATAAAAGTGACGGCAGTGGTAGACGGGGACGCGGACAGGGCAAAGGAGGGATGGGTGAAGGAAGAAAGTTGGTTCGGTGCATTATGACGCCCCGTAAGATCGTCGACTACACGCAGATCCGATCAGATCATACGTGTACCGTGTATTATAATCTCGTGGAAGGGCTGTTAGCCGATAAATTCTTCATCTAGGTGGAACCACTTACAAAAGGGAACACCTTTTCGTGATTGCATGCTTACGGCATGTGAAATAGTGTCCAAATTATAGGTCACGGCGTATAATTCGACGAAGCGTTGAGCAGGGTCGTGCTTCGCCAAAAAGGAAGAAGGACAAAAGGAGAAGAGAGGAGAAGAAAAATAACCGTGGAACATGGGACCCATTTCTTCTTCGTAGATACGTGAGACGCGCTTCCACCTCTTTTTTTCTCAGTTCGTCCGATCGTCAGTCCTTTCCTTTCTCTCTTTCTGTCGATGTCGCACGATTCTTCCGGACGTTTCGATGACAACCACGAGCGTAATTAACCGATGATTAAAATGGCTCTACGAAAATATCGTGCAATACCTGAATGAGTAATAGGTACGCGTTTGGCCGTTGATTAATTGTCCTTTCGTCGAGTATATCGATGTATCGACACGATGGACTGCGCGAGAACGCTTTTAGCGTAGTCAGTCACTGAAAATGATAATAACTAGCCGACTTCGCTAGTTGACGATCGTAAGTCTCTCTTAATGAGGTTAATGGGAGTCACAACCAGTCAGTTTTTCTTCGGGTTTCACTGGTTCGCTGGTGTAGCGATCGCCAGGCACGGTATAGAAATAGTTGGAACGAACGTTTTTCATGCGCGAGGAAAGAAAAGTAGAGTCAAGCTCTGTACTGTAACTACAAAATTTTTCAGATCTGTTCTTATTCCCGTACAACGCGTTAATTGTAACGTTAACGCGTTAATTCATAGATGTTCGCGTTATCCGGTGAATGACTCTTTTTTTTTTTTTCATTCATAAAGAGACGAAATCGTACGGAACCGCGTTGTTGGCTCCTATCCAGGGACTTCCTTTTGTTACGACGAATTATCGCACGGTGCCGTGACTTATCGTTTGAAACGCGCGCGCCCTGTGCATGTAAATGTTGACAGAGGCTGGAGCGGGAAGAGAAACAACCCGAAACGGTATGATATAACCAGTTAAGAGGCCATTGGGCCAACGTTCAGGCCGCAACTCCGACTCCACTGCACGAAGCAATAACTGCTCGTTGTACGCGCGTCTTGCATTCACTTTATCGCTTCGTTCACCCTTAACTAACTTTACCCTTCTTTTATTTTACGGTTGCACGAGTCGCCATCTGGCTCGTCCTGCGAAACGTTTCATTAGCTTCTTTGTAGAACTCGAACGATCGTTTAATTACTATTAATCATCGTCAATACCCGACATTCATTCGTTGGTGCACCGCAGTGCCAACGTTAAAAACAACCGGCGCTAAAAATAGAAAAGAAAAGTACCTATCGAGGTATATTTTAGCCGTTCTAAACTTTGCTGTCTGACTAATTTATTAATTATTCGTTTGAACACGCGTCGAAGGTCAGTGTGACGCTATCAATTGTCTCTCGGCCGAGTTATGTTATAAATAGTAACTTCAGTACTAAAAAAAAAAAAAAAAAAAAAAAGAAGAAGAAAAAGTAATACAGTGATACCGAAGGTTCCACAAACGTCGATACGATGAAATTCTAAGGATTTCTAATACGCTAGAAATCCGAGAATGAAGAGTTTTACGCGGTTAGTCGTCGATATGAAAACGTAATACGATATACGCGAATTATATACGACCGGTAGAGAGCGTTATATAGCCAATAAGAAACAGTACTGGGAACTCGCGGTAATACGTCTGAAAGCGAAGGGACGAGCCGATGGCGCGAAATTGCACGGCGCGAGTTCCATCGACGATGTCCAACGCGTATGTTATTCTCCGAATGAATCTCGGCGAGTAATAAAATGACTCGGGGCTAGCGGCGACCGAGCGAACGCGCTGATTACTTAGCGCGGACTGTTGTCCACGTTGACATCAGTAATCGGTTGGCTCACGCGGTGGTCGAAATAATAAACGGAAAAGCGTACACGAGCGATCCATTAGTCACGCTACTATTACAACGTTCGGTGGATTTCTCGTATGAACGACGCACGGTAGAAATATCGCGGTCACGATTCAACCTTCCTCGGTAATTCAAACCGCGATTTAGGCAATTAGATGTTGCGCGCGATTTTAATTGACCGACGATGAAACGAGAAACGATCGGCCTGACTCGGCGTCACGAGTTTAATTCCATTTAGACGCATCGCTCCGGTGAATCGTCGAAAATAGAACTGTTGTAATAAATTTCTCCAAGGTTTAGAACATTCCAACGTGAGGCAAGACCGCGAAACAACGCGTCGCATAAATTAATTAGACCCATTTTATTACGGTCGCGAGGTGACGCGATCGTAAACTCTGATACGCGTTATTGTGAACGAACGAACGAATAGAAACGCTTCGTTGGATTTTTATGCCCTTCTGCGATTCACTAAGAAACTAGACAAGACTTTGGACAACGCTTATTCAAACGTTTTTACGCGAATCACGCATATTTTAAACGACTGATCGTGGTATGATTCGTGCAGCCATGAGAATCTAACACCGTCGACGATCTTCATTTTTGTAATTGGCTCTTTCACCCTGGTTTCCGTCGAGCCGCCAGACGCACGCCAAGCTCGTTTACCTATCGTTGAATTTGGCCTAACCCTGAACGCAAGGATACCATATGTTTGTCTTTGTTGTTCTTAATAGGAAAACAAAGAAAGACATATGTTCGTAGGAAGATCGAGCGATAAACGTCGCTCGTGTGCGTTCGAGATAAAAGTGCAATTATATCGGTGTATGTATGCGGCATATTTAAATCGAGAAGCGATGAAAAAATAAATAACCGTGCCGAAAGCGTTCCTTGAATCGTCATTGAACGCGTATTTACTTTGAAACGTTGAGTTCGGGGGTAGGCTACATCGAACTTGCATCGTGTCGTACCGAAATTATTTAAAGCTGCCACTGCGAATATCAACCGGCACTGTTTGTCGAAATTAATGAATTATACGTGGGGTAGCAGTATATTTTAATAAATACATATTTAACGTAGGCAAACAGCGACCAGGATGATTGCTGGTCGAGCATATTCTGCCCGGATCTTCGTATTCGGTCGATCGAAAGTTAATTAATCCGCTATTTATTCGATTTACACGATACAACGCGGCCCGATACAGATTCCCGATATGGATGTAACAACGTAGAAAGATACGCTTTTCCTGGGCCGTGTAACGACGCATCGCCTCCGCGAACGATCCCACTGGCGCCAGACTAATATCCCATGCGCATCGCAAGAACGCGAGTTCGTCTTCGGCGGCGAACGGATGTGTCGAAAGTGTTCGAACAGAACGTTTACGCATATCTTAACGCTGAGATTTGCTAGCGTACAGTTGAAAAACGAAGCGCTCGGGTGGCTATTCTACGGTTTCATTTACCGGTTACGCAAGTTTGCTCGCGCGCTTTTATCGCGTGCCATAGTTATCGCGCGATGCAAGTACGTTTTGAACTAACGAAGGACTCGCAATGATCGCTGATTTCACTTCGAACAGGATTCTCTCGGAATCATTTTTTAACACTACGCAGGTACAGCAGCACTTCGATAATTGGTCACGATCGGTTGACGAAGTAAACTCGCTAAATTTCATTCACTAGTTGCGTCACTTTCTTTTTGCGAGTTGCAGCAGTGAATATCGTACCTGCGACTCTATCGTGGAGAAAAAGCTACTTAAGAAATGTGCAATTCAAAGAGAAAAAAGAAAAAATGTTAAGTGTCACAGATCCTTGTCACTTGACACGAAAAAACGGTAATGTAATATAAAAGCTTTTCCGAGAGGAGACGATCGAAGGCCTTGTTCGTTGATAGCACGATCGAAACACAGCTTTTTTTTCAGTCTCGACACCATTCCGGGACGTCGAGTCGATTCGTCGTGGTATTTAGTCGCGCGATTCGCTTGACCAGTGGGCGAAATGTCGTGATCGATTCGCGATGCGCGACGTATGGTATGCGACGAGCAAAAATGAAAAGCGGAAACGGGAAAAGGTAGAGTCGCGCGTGGCTTCGGGGCGTCACGCTGTCGACGATGCAATATTCGCGGCATCACGCCCGTAGCACCGTTACCCAGCTATCGATAACCGAAGAAAAACCGCTAGCGTAATCTCACCGGCTAAATTTTACGAGTATTTGTACCACGCTCGCGGTTCGTTGAACCAACTTACAGCCGTAGAAACTGTCAGAATCGTGTCAGTTATTTCGAGACGTTTATTTCACATGTACCTACTGTTTCTATTGTTGCTTCATCGAAGCGAATCCTTCATACGTACGAACGCTTATGCCACGCGAAAGCGAGAGAGTTCGTTTATCGTTGAATTGCGACTCATAAAAGGAAATGTTCTACCTCCATTTTCGCGTACGCGTAGTTTGTAAAGGGTCGTTTTGCACCTACGTGCGAACAAACAAGCCTAAGAGACAGGCGGTATCGAATAAAACTACAAGATTTGAGTGCTAAGAGCATCCCTGCTACTTTGAAATCTGCCATTATTAACGTTCAGCCTTCGATACCATTTACACGGCGTAATTTAAATGTCGCACGTACTCGCAAATGACGTGACAAATACACCGTGTTTCGATCAAGCTTGCGCGACGAAGTCGGTCGAGACAGGTAAAATATTTACTCTCGTGCATCGGAGATTGAAGAAAGGGAACGACAAAAATCGAGCGTGCGAGGTGTCCCGAAAAAGGAGGGCACTCGTGACCGTGGCCGATGGAACTCTTCCTTTTTCGATCCGTTTCTCGGGGATGCGTCCCCGTGCACCGGCTGGTGCATGTGCATCGTGACAGGCTGTGCGTAAACACGTGCGTGGCGGCGCGCGTGTGCGTGCACACAGGCGCCGAGGGATGCGTCGACGGACCTCCGCCTCCTTCCTCCTCGGATCCACCACCACCCTGCGGACCTATATATTTCCCGGAGGGTCTCCCACTTTCGCCACTATCATTCCTGTCGCGGCTGCGCCAGCCCGTGAGCGCGCAAACGTGAGTCCGTTCTCGGCTTTCCTCTTCGGAGTTTCCTCGCTGGATGATTACGCGCGAACACCTGCCTTGCCTCGCGTTTACACGTCGATTTTCCACCGGTGGAAACGCCATCGTTTGGTGCAATCGTGTCGCGACGAGTTATTCAGTGCGGTTTCGAAGGAATTCGTAGAAACTGTTCGTCGATGTTAATCGATCGATCGTGAACGGGAGAATTGATTTTCGATAACGTTCGATCTAGTTTTCCTGTTCTTGCTTTTTTCTTTTTTTGTCGAAGACAGAGAGTATCGACCTCGATCGGACGAGATTTTTCCCGCGGGGGCTCGTGTTTCTTGGGAAATGTGTGCCACGTGTAGTGAGCCCGCGAGTCCACCTGCTGCACCTACTGAATGGGATTAGATGAGGTGCACGACGGTACGTCAAAGTGTTTGCTAGATATTCTTTAACGTTTGTCGTTATTTATGAAAATTTTATCGTATACGAACTCGATGGCAGTTTATCGGGCAACGATACCATACGAAACTCTCTTGGTTATCGCCAACGAAGTTTGTCTTTACACCTTGAAGCCGTATTTGCCACGAAGTTCCAAAGTAGAAAAATATTTTCCTTTCCTGTCAGAGCAACGGTGAGAATAACCGATAGAAGTTTCGCTAAGAAGGCGTCGACAAGGCGAAAATGAATTTATCGAAACAAACTGTGAACGTCTGGGCCGAACCGCGAGAAATTTTCCTTGTGGTTTGTCGTAGAATCGCACGTTTAATACCGCGCGAGAATCGAATAAGCAGAGGCGCATTCTTCACAGCTGTTCATACAACAAAACGCGCGCGTTGTCGCGGAGCAAGAAATCGTGAATATAGATGCCTCTTTATACCAGCACTCGCCAAGTAGCGACTTAATATATCGCCTTGTAAATTACTTTCGTATGACTTTTATCGTCGCCTTCTCGTAACTCCGAATTTTTCCGGAATTTTCGA
Source organism: Bombus pascuorum (assembly GCF_905332965.1). NCBI lineage: Eukaryota > Metazoa > Arthropoda > Insecta > Hymenoptera > Apidae > Bombus > Bombus pascuorum. The sequence goes on along the minus strand of NC_083496.1, from coordinate 6,275,064 downwards.
ACCAGTCGAAACGATTCATCGATTGAAAGTTCCCCACGCAAACACGAATCGCTAGAGAATAAATCAACCTCGTTTCTTCCTAACTTTGCAACGCATTAGTCCATATACATAATTCATCGTTCATTTTATCAACGTTGCGACCGATTCGAAATAATATTTTTTCTTACAAAACCAGGAAACTCATCGACCATCCGGATGTCGTGTTTCCTCCGTGCAACGCGATTATTGGCTGCGTACTTTTTAGAGACAGAGAAAGCTAGGAAAGGTGGAGTTATTGAACACCTTTGCGATGAGCAGATGGCACGGCAAGGGTTTATTATACAATGAGAGAAGATAAAACTTGGACATCTAGAGCCTGAGTCTTAAGGCGATCAACCTTAACCGGTCTAGAGCCGTCTCTCGTGTTTCCGTGCGCGGTACGCAGTGATTTGTTGCGTCGCGTCCTTCTTACGCTCTATATCATTCAGCTGGTAATGAGCTTTGCCTTTAACGCATCGCGACGTTTCTCATGCGCAGGATGGCCTGAGCCTCGGAGCAAATCTTCATGGATCGTTCACGAAAATCGAAAAATGACCGGCCGCCGTGGAGTCCCGCGGAAGTGCCGCGGCGTCGACGATGCGCGCCGCGACGCACCAGTATGACCAAAATCAGGAATTTCGGGTAAGTGAGGACGTATTTTTATAGAAATATTCTTCTAAGAAATGTTAAACGTTTTTTTTATTAAAGTAAACACGAGACTAAATCCATGTAACGCGACACGTCTGCAACTCTATAAATATTAATGAAATGTTGGTTTCTATCGATAATTTTTACCATCGGGATGAAGTAACGAAACGTAGCGTATTGTACGTAGACTTTCTTGGATAGAAAGATTTGTAAAATTCAAGATAACAGAAAATACTCGATAGTTTGATATCCTCGACTCGTAGATATTCAATTATTCATATCCATCCGCCTCTACGATACAATTAATCAAGTTGAAAGGCTCGCGACTGTCCGAGCTGACCAGAGTTGACGTATAAAATTTTTGAAATATTAGCTTAGATTTCCTCGTTGATCGACGATCATCGATCGACACCTCGTGTAGCTCAAAAAATATGTCTGTTTAGAGAACGCTTCTGGCTCACGCGAATGTTATTTAACGGGCAGCTGCAAATGACGTTCGTTGAATGTGTAAACGCTCGGGGCTTGATCCAGACCTCCCGTTTTGTTTAAAAGTTTTACGCGATATCGTCTTGGAAACGTGAAACCGTAAAAACTATCGATCGAATGCTAACCTGATGTTTCGCTTACCAAGAGCCAAACACGAATCGAACGTTATTGTGTTACTTACGAGCCGATGAAATACGTAATCGAGGTGCTCGATGTCGCGATTAGAAGTGGATTGTTGCGACAGCTAAACGATTCCGGTTATCAGCTTTTCGTCGCGCTATATGTTTAAAAGCTATCGTCTCGATACCGGCTTTCTGCCCTATATCCAAGCTTAGTGCTTCCGTGTCGCAATCGATCTTGATTAACATTTATTTCTCAACCTGGTGTCTCCGCTAATCGGAAAGAAAAACTTTGAACAGTTCAGAATTGACGATATTAAAAAGGGGGCGGGGTAGGTGGGACACAAAAGCGTACAAAAGCGCCGGTGATCGCGTTGACGCAAGCTCTCGAGGGCTCAACGATCGGTTAAAGCGTTTAGCCCGGAACACGATACTCGAATGAGCGCACGCGAGCAAACAACACTATCGAGCGCGATGCGAAATTTGTACACGATTTGTATTGTCGATCTCGTAACCGCGAGCGTGCGGTTCGCCAGAGGAAAATGGAAAAAAAAGAGAAGAAAGGAAAAAGAGAAATGGAACCGAGAACAGCCGAAACACGATCGCCCCTCGATAACTCGTCATTTTAACGAGGATATCTCTCTCCCTTGTGCTGTACCGTGGCTATACTGGCAGTTTATTTTAATACAGACACCTCGTAATAATTCTCAATGTACATCGTACGGAATGAACGGACATCAATCCTTGCCCTCGTTACTTTCGATGCTCCAGGCAGAGGGTCCCTTGTTATCCGCGCAGTCTCCTTTGTACGGCGTGCATGCCAATGTCCGCGCATAATTACCGGTTTCGATTACAGATCGGCCATGGCAAGTGCGTCAGATTTTCCGCTCGTGCTGGGAAACGTTTTACCCTAACCGTCGTATCCTTCCTTTCTTTTATCCATCCGTCGATCTCTCGCGTGAGTTCCACGGGTTGGTCTCGTGCACCCTCGTCTCTGCTCCCTTTCATAATTGTCAATCGTGCTTTTTCTTTTCTACTTTTTCCTCTTTAATTATACCTTGTGCCTATATCCGTGATCGTCGATAATCCGTCCGGAAATCTCGGAATGAAAGCTTTCGTATCGCACGTTTTGGCGAATATATTAACATACCCTGGAGTAACGCGATTTCTCAGCGACCGTAACACGAGATTCCCAGGCGTAGTCTCAAAGCACCGACATGTCTGGCAGCGCACAGTTCCCACTGATAACCGTGAAAGTAACTCATGCATCACGCTCTGTGACACTAATCCCCTGAGTAGGGGGGTGGATAGGGCTCCGAAAGAGTCGACGAGGAACGTAAAAAAGGGGAGAAGGAAGCCATGCGAACAATAAGCAATCTGTAGCGAATATGTACGCTAATTATGTATGTTGAGTCTAGACGCACGCGTGCGATTATACGTACGTCTCTCCCGTGGTTCACATGCGGTATACATTACGTATGGTATGTGGTCGAGTTCTCCATGGCTCGCGTGTGTACGGGTCCCTTCCCGTCTGTGATAATACGCGGTGACGGAAAAATACGACCCGTCCGACTCGTCGGTCGAGAAAGTTTTTGCTCGCCTTGAAAACTTTTCGTCGCGACGTTCCGCTCGTCGATAATTATGCTCGTTTCATTTTTCCCCTCTCGAGTTCCGACTAGCTCTGTTCGTTTCGACCCTGACAATTTTCGCAGATGTCGAAACCGAAGACTCGTTTGCCGCGCGAGTACGTCGCTTAAGTTTTGCGATCCGTTCGCTTTCCCTTCGTACTACCGTTTCAGAATCGATAAACCGTTCCCTTCGAAACTATAATTCACGATGAAAACGATAGAAAACGTACACCGTTGATTTTCTCCTCCGGCTATGTACGAATACTGTTCGCTTCGGACCTAAGAGGATCTAACTTAACGATCACCCTTTGGGTTCACGTGTTGCATAATGCTCGCGTGTGCTCGCGAATGCGTGCCATTACACGGTCGGTATGGTCGCGTAAAACTTACGCCGCGAAGCTTTCTATCTGATGTATCAGGGCGGAGCGGAGCGATATCCCGAAGCGAACCGGAAAGACCATCGACGGCTCTCGGATCCCTGAGGTGCGAACCGCGAAGTCGACTCGAATATCGATTATTTACGAGACGTGTGCGGGAGGTAGGCACCGTAGTCGGAAGAACACGCGAGAAGAACACGCGAGAAGAAAAAGCACGGGGGTGGAAGGACAAACAAATAGTGGTGCATTAGCCGGCGACCGTGTCAGGAATGTGAAGAGCAGTTGGCACACGGCCTACCTCGCGATCTGCCTCCCACTTTGATCTTCGCCGCTGTATCGCGAAATACCACGACATAGGCTGTCGGGGCAAAATACATCTCTGTGCGTGTTGTTACGCCCTGCCCTCTTCCTTCCTGTGCCTTTCTCTTTGTCTCTTAACCCTGGAGCCACGTGTTCTCTTCGTCCCTTCCTCGACGCTGCTCGAGTGCGAGGTACTGTTAATCGGCGTCGAAAGACCGGGTCGTTCGTCCTCGATGACGTAGGACGATCGATCATGCGCCAGTCAATGCGTTTCCGTTCGAAATTTGTGGCGATACGCGCTACTGCCTGGCCGACGTATATTCCGAGGGTCCGTTATCGAATATGACTGCTGGACGAAAAAACCTAACGACTAAAGACTTCTCGAGGTATCGGTATATAACTGAATGAATCGACAACTACGCCGTCGTCGTTGCGCGTTAATTAACGTTAGCTACCGTTCGCTTTACCACTTTCATTTTGCATTCTAATAGATTGTGGAACGGTGTTGAAAGCGGGAAAAAAAAAGGAGTAGAACGTGGTTGCTCGAGTCGAAGGCGAAATAGGAACGCGTCGATCGGAATTCCGTTCGGTCATTCAGGGGCAATGAAACGCACCTTTGAGAGTGAGGAGTATCGTTTAATTACGGATCAGCTGTTTCAGTCGGAGCGTGACGGGTTCGCGCGTGTGTGCACACGTGTCCCGATCGATTTATTTCAAGTATGTATCGAGAGGCTCGCGGGCATCCGAGCGATCCCATCTCGGGATCGAAGACAGAATTGCCGTGGAAGGCAGCAATAAACGCGGTCCACTCACGTACAACGAGTACTATTCATAAGTCGGATTGAAGCTAAGGGCCGTAAGTCCGCTCTGAGAGTGGCGCCTTCGACCACCTCGTAATTCTCGTCCGGAGACTTTTCTTCTTCACGGAGGCTCACAATTAACTTCATTATGTACGCACATGTTCCCCACGTTTCCGTTGATTAGCGCGCGTCACGCGGCGCTCTCTATGCTACCGCCTCCGTTCAATGCATCTTCGATCTCATTCAACCGCTTTTTTATCCGAACAGATTGCTTTATGTTTTCTCGCAGGGACGGGAACACGGCAAGTGTTCCGCGTTGTTTTTTCCTCTCGTTTCTTTGCTTTAATTTCCTTTCATTCATTAACGCTGTACCGTGCTACCGACGCAGCAATTTCAACAAGCAACGAGACCATGAAGACTAATTGTCGCCGCGATACCTCTTACCAATTGGTTATCGAGTTTTCGTTAAGTCAATTTCCATGTCGTTATCCGGGCCTATTAAAAGGGTCACCGTACTCACTTTCGACCACGGCTATCAGCGGTGGTCTGGCATCGATCGACTTGTCGAAAGAGACGGACTAATTGGAGGGCCTACCTTAACTGTAACTTTTCGATAAGAGATCCCCTTCATTTTCGACGAAACGGTCTCCGATGGAAAGTTGTCTAGGCTAGGCGATAATTTTTATTATACCCGTATGAATGTTCGGTCGTTGAAAGAACGTCGAAAACACGGAGAGTGCGACAAGGAAGAACACCGTTATGGAACATGTGCGACCATAACGAATGTTTACGCGTAACTTCCGGAAACATTAAGAACAACGATTGCACTGGCGCATATGGTTCTCGCAATGACTGGTGACGCTCGTAAATGTTGATTAATTTCACCATGGAAAGGCACGACGAGGTCGTGTTTTAATTTCTTTCGTCGAATTCGTACGCGATTGAATTATGCTGCTTGCTGGTAATTTGCTTCTTTCCGAGTGGTCAAAGGTGATTGCACGAGACGAAAATTAAATCGAAGAACGAAGAGAACCAACGACGGCTATAAGCGAGCTTACGAGCCGTAAAACACCACGAAAGTCGTAAAATCGTCAAACAATAGATTACACGGTAGTTAAAGCATTGGCAAACAATCCTGGCTGTTGGTCATTTTCTTTGAAGGCTGGCGAAGAATCAAATCGCTATGCGGTTTCCCTGCTTATAACAATAGCGCAGCACTCGCTATTGTTCGAAGAAATGACTTTATAAAGACCCTGATTTCGTTTCCAAAAGCTCAACTCTTTGCTCTCTGCCTCCGCATGAATTTTATAGCTTCGAATTTTCCCAGGAATGGAAAGGCTACGCTGCAATTAATCTTAGAAATGCTCGTTGACGCACGCGAGCGGTTTTTACTTTCTGACGCTAACAACCGCATTACGCTTAACCACGGTGGTGGACCGTGCGCGAATAACCGCGAGTCATTGACTCCCATTTACATCGATTCTCTCCAACTACGGTATTTGCTTCTCTCGATTTGCGTACGCAACGCGGCGCAATGATCGAAGACCACACTCGCCGATTTAACTCGCTCGTCGATATCGACGCTTCGAGCATGAGCGAAAAATATTTTTAAATCCACGACGAAGCGACTGGACATTCTTTCGATTTTTCTCCGTCTTTGCTGCTTTTAGCCTCCATTGTGCGTATCTTCCGCAATTCTATTGTCAAACATCGCGAAACCATTCCTTAGAGGAGGGAGACCTATCGATTTATCGTACGCCGGTGAAAAGAAAATACGGAGACCGGGCATTTCGATCCCCGGCTCGCGTGCAATTGTCTGACATTCGAGAATCTTTCGGAGCGGAATATTTCGAGGAAAGTTTGCATCTCTCGACGAGGTTCGTCGGATTCTTTATTAGAATTTCTAGGGTCATCTCGAAATTCAGTGACCTGCATAGACCTGCATACGTGACCCTAGATTGACGGAATCCGATCCGTCCTTTTATAAAGATAGAAAATGAAGCGAATGATATAACAACGTTGACACGAGGATAATGACAGCAATATCGAGCTAATCGTAAACGTCTATTAAGAAACAGTGACCCGTGACGTTTGCAGAGGGTGGGGCGTCTAATGCTGCGTTACCTAAAATATCTCTGATGTCTGACGTCTGTTACAAACAACGTTGTGATTTACAGCGTTACAACCTTCGAAACAGCCTCGAGTGCACGCTATTTTCTCGTACTTACATACGGAGTTATCATTACATTCGACTGTTGGAAAGCAAGGCTTCCTTCGATAAAACCAAAAGGAACGTGCATCAGCGAGAGAGCGTAGGATGAAACAAGCACTTCCGTTAAAGACGCGGCGATTCCTTGGCACGATCGAACGTCGTCCGGAGAGTGGTCGATGCACGAGCGAGAAAAGGCTAAAAGAGATGCATTGGCAGGTATCGATAGGAAGGTGGTACGAAAGGGTGCTGAACGCGAAGGCGGGCGAGAATCGGTGACGTTGATTCGCATCGAGTCCCGCTGCGAAGACCTTGACAGTTTCTAGACGCGCTGACAGCCACGGACGCTTGGCACCGCATCGAGACGCAACCCCGTGTCTCAACGATGCGTATTCTATCAACGTCCGTAGAGCACGATAACCTCGGCAACTGCATGTTGAATGAGCCGTACGAGAAACGGCGGATCGTTGCGTCTCGTTTCGCGTTACCGTCCCTTTTCTGCAACAATGGCCTTTATGCGCGGGACGCTATTCTAACGCGGCACGGAACGAGAAAAGGGAGAGAACGACGACGACGACGGGCTGATCCACGTCGGCACGGACAAAGCTCTTCCTTTCGCCATATAGGAACCGAGTCGGACAGCCAAGATTTAAATTGATTTCGAGATAAGTGCGTGGAATTAAAGATGCATTCGGACGATCATCCGCGCTCGCTCAACCCTTCGTTCCATTCCCGATACTTGTCTTCCACTTTGCGTACGATACCACCGGCTCTAACAATCGCGCACTGTGTTCCTTTCGTTTCCTTTCCCTCTCTTTCTCCTCCTCTCTTCCTCTCTTCCCTTGTCTCGGGGGAATCCCCCGGTTACCGAGACCTCTCCAGGGTATATCTGTCGTTGTTGAAGAATTAAGAGGATAAACTCGTAGTTTCCTGGTTCGAAGGCAGAAACGAGTGATTAAGGGCTCGAGGAAGCTCGAGCACGAATCGCGTATAAATAACGAACGACGAAAAGGGTAATGGCGTACGGTCGTTCCCATCGACAACGGCTTGTTTGATGGAAGGCCTGTCGTCGCCGTACGCGATCGTTCCGATCCCGGGCAAGTCGAGCGCGTGTTCTACGTATGGACGCGTGCGCGACCGTTTCAGCCGGCTTGAAAGTGAAACGAAGTGGTTTCTCGGCTGCTCGTGATTCCACGCATAAGTAAAGCCGTTAACACCTACTCCGCGAGCACCGTTACGTTCACCAAGCGTGAACTAGTAAATCGATGCACTTGACCTTTTGGTAGCGTGTCCAGCTCTCTAAACTCTGTTTCACCGTTCCTTCGGTCGCTTAGGTATTCGTCCTTTGTTAGGGAAATTTACACCTTCGAGAAAGTGGTCACGAAAGTGGGAATGATTCCCTTTGATGAGAACTCGAGAATAATAAATTATTAATGACAAAATAGCATTAGCGTTAAGCAAGACAATTTGTTAATGTACGTTATACAAGATCGACGATAGCATATGCAAGTTACGCGTGACGCCAGCTAGAACAACGTTCTCTATTGTTTTGTATTTTAGACCGTCGCGAGAAGATAATCTCGGAAAAAATAGGCTACACGATCTTTTATCGGCGTTCCACGACGCCACGACGAATTCTCTCGACGGTGAAGTCAACGATAACGCGTTGCCACTGTGTGGGTGTGCGTCTAAGTAGGAGATGAGATACGACGCACTGTAATTGGTTATTATCCGTGATATGGTGGTGTACGACGTATCGTAGATTTGCGGTTTCATTGACGAAAGTTCAATAATGAAGACAGACTGAAAAACGACCATTATCGGTGCGCATTGTACTCGGAAGATGTATCGTTTCGTAATACATTGCTTACATCTTATCGGAACCTGTCCGTTATGGAATTTAGAATGAACGAGCGTACAGATATCGGGGTAATTATAGAGTGATACGAAACCAATGCCTATCTGTAACTTAAAATTAGTATACGATCATTTACGAGGGAATATTTACCATTGTATTCATTGCTGATTTCTAAAATAAGAATCAATTTGGCGGGGTGAAATTTCATTCTGGGATATAATTAACGCGATTTTCTTCGGCGATAGTGCGTCAGAGTTAAATTTTGGCCCATAAAGCATTACCATGGGCCAAGGAAACGATTTAAAACGAAGGATCATACTCGTAGATATAAATCCTTCGACCGAGACAATCAGTCGTGTTCCACATTAGGGTGAAAAAGTGTTGTAAATATGGCCGGCAGTCATCAGCCAGTTAGGTATTGTATGCCGTGCATGCACAGGATGCATACCGGATGCATCAGATAAGAGCGTTCGCGAGGTCTCGTAACTCCTTCGTCCGGGAAGGAGGAGTACGGCTCGAAAGCGGCATTAAACGGTGCCTTCTCGTTTATTTTTCAGTGAGCGCGAGATAGCGTGGTTTGACGTGAACCACCGCTACCGCCAGCGGTGCCATCTCATGTCTTACCCATTCGCGTACGCGAAACCTATAATTATTCTTTCGAACGAGATCGTGGGCGAGTCGAGCCAAGCACAGCCGCGTGCTCGCTCCCGACTGCAATTTCGATTTCGCCAGTTTCGACCTTTCCTTTTGCCTGCTTACCTTGCTTACCAGGCCCGGGCATTACGGTGACGATTTCATTTATGACACGAATCGCGTGTGGTCCGAACCGGATTATTATTTGAAAGTTCGAACATTGAAGAAATCAAATCAAGTTTTGATGTACGTTTCTCCTTGTTTCGTGGATACAAATCGATCTCGGATAATTTATCGCGATACAACGAGCAAACTAGATGCAAAAATCTATGTTGCGTGCTTTCTAATCTATTCCTATAGATAGCGATCTAAAACGATCAAAAAGAAAAGAAAAAGAAAGAGGAACGATACTCTAAATGAAGATGTTGCAGAATTCTTTATTCATTTATTCAAGGATAGACGAGTTAAATCCCCATTAATGTACAATGTTAGAATTAAAGAAGCTACATACAGTACACAGGAAGCGTACAGTTAGAACGGCCAATTATAAGGAATTGTTAGAGTATCAACGTCCGTAAAGTAACTAGATACTCTGCGAATGAATGCATGAGTGAAAAATCTTTCAGAAGAATCTCGTACATCCGTGACTCGGAAAACCAATATGCCTCTTAGTAGTCGCGTTAAACGCACGGAAGGTTCCCTTAATTGTTGCGCGAATGATCGATTCGGCACGAGCGATTTTCTCATATCACGGTGCGTTTGTCAGCTGCCGAATAAGCAAAACATTTTGGTCCGTGAGTTCTCTCGTTTCTACACGGTGGTATGCCGTACATGATATCGACAAGATATCAAAAGCCGTTTTCCCACGGGCTACGTCGCTCGGAGAGCGCCGGGGATTATCGAGCTGCGATGATTATACATCATGCGCAGCTCTGTTATTATACGGAACGTAGAAACAGAACTGTTAATTAGCTGTTGCACGCTCCGCTGACACGATCGACCGAGTCGTATTAATTGAAATCGACTCGAATTTGCTTGACTGGAACTTCAGGTGTTAAAATAATACGAGCAAACCTATCTGAACCGACGCGTTTCCATTTTAGATGGAAGAACCATTAATTAGCGATCGACATCGTTGATTTACCGCTGTACGCTCGAAATTTAAGCAGCTTACGCGTGTTTGCGCGGCTTGACGTGCCGTAAATTTACGTTGAATCGTAACAACGAAAGTGATAATAGAGACTCTCGAGGAATTCGCGAACGCAGGAATCAATTCTCTTCGATTGTTTATAAATCATGCTACCATTTTCAATTTCCACCCCATCTCAATCTCTCAGTTTATTAACCGTGCAAAATTGCGGATAAGAGATCTCTCATCAGAATCGCGTTTCGCAGCACGATCACCAGTAAACATCGTCACGGGAATGCCTCGTTAAAGCGTCCATCGATGTGCTGCTATTACGGTCGTCTCGAAATAGACGTTCGAATACAAGACATAGCCAGAAACAACTATTCACCAAGCCGCACAGCGCTGTCTCGTGGAATCATGCGTTGAGACGCGCCGTCTCTGTTGCTCTTGTCCTACTATTTTCTTCGTTTCCCGTGTTGGAAGTCTTTAGGCGCGAGTTTAATGGAAGTTCCGTCGCGTCTTAATCATCGGCTGCTGGCCCACGGGGTGAATCGTTACAGTTCCGAGGCTTAGAACGACTTTAAGCCAGCTTTCGTGGTCGATGTCGGCCAACTCGAAATAGAGAGTCGCGCAAATTTCACGCTTTACCAGTAACAACCGGAAACCGACGACGGCGGACAGGCAAGTTTTCGAGCTTTGAGGATTAACAAACAAACAACTGTTAATGCAACGCTTAGCTGCCCCCTGTTTATCCATAGCCCTGACTCTCGTTTTTTCCCGACATAGTTTTAACGCGATTACACTGCGCGGCCGTAAGCTCGTTCACAATTACGCGCGAGCGTACACACCCTGTGCACATATTTGCACGCGGATCTACGTGCAAATATACGGGCGCTCGTGCACGCGTACAATGGACGCCGGCGTTTCTGCGTGCTGCGACGCGCACGGATCTTCTTAGGCACGGGTAAACGTTTATCTTCGTGTCGGCGCATGTTAAAACTCGCGACTAATTTTTCTCGTGGAAATCCGCTTCGTGGGAACCACAAATTTTTTAAAGTTTCCTCCGTGTAGATTTTGCACGATGCGGAGCAACGTACGTTGGTGCGATGGTCTTTTTACGTTCGGCATCAGGAGGATGGACATTGAATAATTATCTGCCAGAAATATACCCTCTGATCTTGTATCTACCGTCTAGAGAAGCGGAAGGTAGTTTTACCGACGAACAAGGCCTAGACGAAACATTGCCTTTCATTTAATCACAGCGCTGGTGATTGTGGTGTCGATTTCGGTCCAGATGTACGAGACAGATCAAAGTATCGCGATTTCTACAGCCACTGTTTCATCCTATAATTAGTCGAAGCTTCCAAGCTGCAAGTTGCGTCTGAGGAAACGTTGTTCTCACGGTTCGCTGACATTATGGGCGTCTTCATCGGGATCCAAACCATGACATCAGTGACCAACAAACGAGCATTGAATCTTAATCCAACGTACTTATACTTGGATCGATAATGGATTGGAGACGATTTCCATTCGGGAGAGACTACCGTGCCACGACGTATCGAAAATCCTACGAGCTCATTGGGATCCATAGTTAGAATCATTGTCAGGGACAAGAGTGACAGTGCAGAAAGGCGGCATATTTATGACGGGCGTTCTTCCACGCACGCGAAGAACGCGAAAATCAAGAGAAGAGGAGGGCCTGAACGATTGCACACGTGCATCGCTTCTGTTTTGCATCGGATATACGGCTGACCGGTGAGCGTGTGTCCCATTAAGCTGTTCGTTTTACGAGACTTCCAAACGATATGATCAATAACGAGGCCATGGTCCGTGTCGTAAAGAACGCCAAGACCAACAAGCCCTTAACAGTTTGCAAACGTTTCCTCCGAGTAATTACGTCGTGTTGGAAACGAGACCGGGATTGGAATCCTAGAGCTGCTGACGCTGAACATTCTTCATCCTTCCCCTCTCGCTTCTTCTTTTCGTAAGATTTACGACGGTCACGGTCCGACCGCGAGTTTAATAAAGCCGTAGATGAGAATGGAATGCAGTGCGCGCGTGGAAAGAATTGGCCGGGTTCCTCCGCAAAATTTTCAGCGGTGAATTCATTTTAATTGCGAGGATGCCTCTTCTCGTTGCTCGCCTAGCGTCGAGGTTTATTTAACCCCGTTGAGCTTTTGCGTATTGCGCGAATGCTGGAATTTCAGCTATTCTGTACGAGCATGGATCATACAAAGAAGAGTTTGAAGCAACGGAGAATAGTCGAAACGCGCTTGTGCCAGGTCGAACAAAAGCTTCTCATAGAACACCATGGATAACGCGTACCCGGTAGATCGTAAGAAGATCATGGAACAAAAGCTACGACTTCTAATTTCGCGAGATCTCGAGGTCTCGAGTAAATTCCATCAAGAGATCTGCCATTTCTCACAAATATTATTTCTCACAAATTCGTTGGTGTCCCACGAGGTTGCCGCGACTTCTTCGCGCCCATGAAAACTCGCGACACGCTCGTAAACTAACAAGCAAAAAATCTGCGAAACTCAACGATTCTAGAGAACTTAACACTTCTGAGGACCATACATCGCGTTGATGTATGGAACCAAGAAAGATTCATCATCGGGAGTTCTCTATTCTGCACGTGCTGCCGCAATTGCAGAAACAAGCCGTAGATCGGAGTGTTTCTTATTCAGATGGTAGGAAAGGCTCAGAGTCGATCGATGGATATACCGAACACGCACACTTTTGCGTTCGTTACACGTATATCCCTTTTGTTTTCACACGGAACGTTTCTCTATCTTTCTGCAACCCTCGGGGGGATCCCTATAGGGCGCACAGCTTCCGCCATTCCATCGATGCTTATATCGACTATTTACGATCCGAACGCAGCCGGATATTTGATTCCGCGAAATAACGGTTCGAAATTGGCGAAGGCTTTTTTTTTTTGTTCGCTGAATGCGCACCGCGGATCGAAACTAACGATAGGAGAGTTTGGATCGCGGAACGTTAAAGCAGAAATATTCGCCCGCTTTTTGAAAAATAATTGGTTTCACGAAGCATCTCGATGCGTTTCGAGTATTCATGCTCACGTTGGCGGTGCACGAATCGCGGTGTGCGCGCACGGTTCGCGAGTATCGTTTTATTTCAAAGCTATGCAAACAAAGGCCAGCAAGGGATACGATCGATATACGATAAAAGCTTTGCGCAACCGTAATCGCATCTGTAATTCTATATCGCTCATATATACCTCATCTTACCGGTTACGTGTTGGTAGGCATTGTATTCGTAAGTCTCTTTTGTTTTCCGTAGATTTGTTCGTCCACGGACGAGACCGCACGCGGTTCCGATTCGGGATAGAAAACGCGAAAACGTTCGAGGGGAGCAGAGATCAAAATCGTGGAACGGCGAGATAGTGTGGTTTCCGCCGTTCCCGAGCCAGAAACAACAACGGTGGTATACGTGAACTTTCCGATATACGTGTTCGCTGTTCGTTAAATGAGCGAACCGCGCTTGTTCGACCAAAACAATGGTCTTGTACGTTGGCTACGTGTATTGTGTGCGAGCGCATCGAAAGGCTACGCAAGGCATAGCAAAAGGTTCGAACACCGGCGTAAAAGTCGATTGGAAGTCATACCGGTCTGTCCTCAGCGTCCACGCCACCGCCTACCAACGATCATATCCGGTCGTAGCTAATTATTTCCTGCTGTGGAAAAGCATTAAGCTTGCTCGACGCCATTTACCGCTGCGCTTCTGCGATCGTTGTTCCTTTCGTGCGACAGCCCGAACGATTTAATGAACGACCTCCGATTCGTCGATTTTCGACGCGTACCGAAAATCCTGGCGAGAATTTTAATGATTCTGGGGGAAGAGTTAGAAGACGACAAGTTGGAATGTAGAATTTGGAGAGGAAGTTCTCTTCTTTTTACGCCGACTATTTACGATACCGAGATACCACCTTACCTTTAGGGGCTCGTTCGAAGGAAAATCGAGGAAAAGGACGGTGACGTTTGCACAGGTGGATGCGGACACACGCGAGTGTTCCCTTTTTCTTTTAAGATACGGACCCTCTCTTCCGTAGCCGTGTTACTTCGTTTTCCCCCGAAAACCCTTCGTCTTATCGCGAGCAACAGGTTTAACAGATTCATGTTCGTATCGCAGATGGTGTGACATTAAAACGTTCACACTTCCACGTTTGGTTCTCGGCAGCAGCGGCGCATTCTGCACGGTTGCCCTTTCCGGCACATTATCTTGGATCGGCGCCTTTGTACGTGACATTCTCGACGCCTGTACCGGCAAGGAAGGGGAGATACCCGTCCACGGAGACGAAAGGTAGAAATTTACGGTCATTAAACGGCGTTCAAAGGCTCACGACTGGCTCGACACGGCCTCACGTTCGCCCCGCGTGTCCATCTTCCACGGATCAAATGCAAGTGTAATTGCTGTTAAAGCGTTCATTCGTATTACAGCTTCCATACGCTGCATCGCGAGATGCGATTATCGTCCGTTTCGAGGTCAAGACGAACTTCCCCGTTCCGACTTCTCTCTACTACGTGGGAATTAAATCTCTTTGAAAACGTTCCGTTGAACGTCTGACCGTAACTGCACGATTCTCCTTGCAAATTCTCATCCTTGCGGTATCAAAGGCTCGCGTTTACGCTCGGTTTCGATTCGCAAAGGAACGATAAGCCAGGGTACAGCAATCAGAAGCGATAAATCGGCTGTAAGGGCCGATTCGAGAGGGCACTCGTGCCAACCGATCTAGTTTGCCAAGGAAATTACAAACAGATCCATCTCATCGGGTCGGTCGCGGCGAATTTATGTCCTAGGTTGCACGTCCTCTGGACTAGATAACGGGCTCACCGAGGCGGCGACTTCCTTATCGTATTATTTACGACACTTTCAGCTGGTCGAGGAGAGAAAAAAAAGAGCATCTCGATGAGATCGCTACACGTTGTACACGCTGCATCGAACGATGCAAGACTCGAATCCGAAACCCTGGTGGCGCCTGCCCTGTTGCCCTCTTCCTTCGATTTAATCGATTTAATGGTCGATGGCAACGGCCGATGAAATTGGTCGGACGATGCTTTCGTGCAGCGTCAACGAGTAATTAGCTTAGCGGTTCGATAACGACAAAAGCAACCCGGTTCCCGGTAGTAGATAAAATTAGGGTTTGTGCTCCCGTTACCTTTGCGTCCCGAAAGAAAATACCGTTTCTATTTCTCGATTGCACGGGTATGCATCTGCCGTGAAAAAGTTGTTAATTATGTTATTCTAATACCGTTAGCAGCTGTTCAAGCTGTACGGTCCCGTAACGTTATTTTCCCTGAATTTTTCGTAAACAATTTTTCCGAAAAAATGTGTCCCCCGATATTCCGTGTATTTTCGTTCGTATATTCCTCGTTAACGCGCTCCAGAGAAGCTTCGCTTCTCAGAACAGAATTCCCGCTATTTTTTCCGGACTTCGTTTTCTATTCGTTTCCACGAATTCACCTCCGTGACGCTCGTTTACCTAGCGCCAACGAGACTCGACTGGGTTCGCCTTTTCGGTCTATCGTCGGTGGAAATATCAAGCTTAGTATTTTCCCTGGAAAATCTGTGCTAGTGCAGGTTCAAAAAGAGCCGCGTGCTTGAAAAGGGCACGATACCGGCCACAAAGCCGGCGCTTATGCCCGGCGTAAATAATAGCCGCGGTGGAAAAACCACGATTCCTCGAGCGTACGCTTTCGATTCTCGCAGCTAAATCGAAAGGTCGCGATTTCCAGGCAGTGCTTTGACCCGAGATAAGGGTGCGCGGGAGAACTTGGAACGCTGGGCGGAAAATCGGTTCGTTTTGCTGCCGATTGCGCGGCGTTCCAGCGTGCCGCTGGAAAAGGCAATCGGTAATCGTTTGGAGCGAATCGAAACGCGGAACATCGCCGGCGCATTTACCTGTCGGTTATTTTTACGCCAACTCGTGCGAATTGAAGAACGTTTCGCGTTTACGATACACACGTACACGCGCGAATCACAAATGGTACTTCCGAAGGGCCGGTAAAAATAGACTATGAACCAAGTGGAATTCGATGTCCGATCCTTTGCGAGAGGGAATGCACGACGAGGTGGTTAAACGCGACGGAATTTGCTTTTATCGCGAGTAGAAGTCTAGAGGCTAGTTAACGCCCCCTCGTCGATCGTGCGCTAGCAACGGAAATTAATTGATTTAAGTGGCTGTTCGCCAGCCCGTCGAACGTTCCAATACCCTCGAACCTGATACTTAACCCGGATTCCACGGACATCGACAGTATATCCATGTAAACGCGAAAGTAATTTCTTCATCTGCGTCGCACGCAACCGGTGTTCCCCCATCTACGGCACCGAACGGGCTACAGTTATCGTGAAATTGTTAATCCAAGCTGGATTAACCAACTAAAAAATCAAACCAGAGTTTCAGACCTGTTCGATTAGGCTGCAATTATCCCTGTAATTTTATGTTTTAATTTATTTGTATCTTTATATTAAGGATACCTTCGTTTTCCAGTATCACATCAGATTCTTTGTAATTATTTAATTCTACCGTACCGTTATTAACGCAGAATGAGCTGTGCGAGTTGATTACCGCTAATTTCCACGTAAACGATGAACAGGATAAATAAATAATGAGAATACAAGAAAGTTTAAGTTATTAACGTTGCATAAACATGCGTGTCTTTATGTCGTTTCTTTAATATCATCGCGTTCTACTTTATCGTCGCATTTTGAACTTTGTCGACGCTTAACATTTCGTCTAACGACCTTCTATCGACAGGGGTTCCGCTGCAGGCGGTTAACTTTTAAAGTGTTCCATAGGTCAGTGAAATGTCGCGGGCAGAGGCCCGACCCAAAAGTCGATCTCGCTAAATGGTCCCTCGGACGATCGAGCGCGATGAAACTGAAGAAATAAGAGTGGCGCGACCTTAACGGCGTTTCATGCGTAGTTTCGAAGGCAGCGGCCGCGTTTCACGGAGGCGAGGCTGGCTCGTAACTCGCACGCTCGTATATAATATAACCTGGCCGTAGAATGGAGGATCTCGAAGACTGCCGCGAGCTACGGACCGGTTCTTAATAATTAACATATGCAACGTTAATTTTACGGAATTATAATTTCACGTCACTCGGTGGCGGCAGGAGAGGCCGACGGGTGAAACGTACACATCGGCACGGCGTACGAAGCGCATAGCCCTATAGCCATAGGACGAGGAAGGAGAGAAGAAGGACGTCGCGTGCAATGGACGAAGGCGAGAGAAGGTCAGGACGCAGCGTGCAGGTCCTGTCTTTCAGCTACTGGCTTCTCTTCGAAGATCGGACGAAAGAGGAAAAGGGAAAAGAAGAAGAAAGGAGAGATGAAAGAGGAGTCTTTTTGCGTTTCGGGACGAGGTGAATTAAAGGAGCCGGTAGAGAGGCTCGTTATAATTTTTCCTAGTCAAGATTGAGATAATTTCCTGTCCCTGTCTTTATTACGATATACGAACGATTCTAATTGCCAGTCATTAACCATTTAATAACTATTGTACGCGCGCTACATATTAACGTTTCGACGTGTCTGGTGGTCTCTGTCACGACCTGATCGAACGTAATCGACGGCACGATTAAATCGTCTGTACTGAAACAAGAACGTACAACCCCGACAAACCCCGGCTTAATTTCGCGGAGATGTAATTTCTTCGCTGATAGAGGAAACGGACAAACGGCTAAAAGAACGAAGACGTTACCTAAGGCCATTCTTCCTCTTCTTCTTTCATATTTTTCTTCTTCGATTTTCTCTTTTTTACCCGATCTGCTGGTTTCGACGTTTTTCTGAACACGCTCCGAGCCGGAGGGCCAAAGAATGAGGTTTCAACGGCGAACGATGACAAGAAACGCACAAACGATATTTCATGGCGTCGCGTCGTGGCAAAGTGGATCGGGTCAGGAACGATGTCGGATAAAAAGCACCTTGTTGAAAGACAAGCAGTCGCCCAGCCAAAACGTCTTACGTCTAAAGCTATATACAGCGTGTATTCTAAAACTATCTACAGCGTGTCTTCTAAAGCCATTGACAAATGCGCTCGTTATCGAGCGTGTACGTTGTTCGTTTTCGTTTCCTCTGGGAAAATTCTTTTCACGACAACAAACCCAAGCAACCCAGAATTGTTCCGACCTATGCAAACATCACGAACCTCGTTGCTTGGAAATTTAAAAGGGATCGATCTCTTTACCGGATCTCATCAGACCGCAATTTCGCAGTCCATTACAACGTTCGCGATGCATCGAACTACCTGACTACGAATCGAGAAAAACAGGATGTTCGCGAGTGGCGGGCAAAAACAGGCGGAAAAGACAAGAAGGTGGAAGAGGGTATAAAGTTAGCGCAGACTGGCTGCGGGCGGTATTCACCTACGATGAAGATGGTTCATCTACGTTCAACGTGTCTTGTTAACTGCACGCACGACTGGGCATACGTGGCTCTCGCGTTCGCGTGAAACTTAATATATCGAAAACGAGTTGAACGGATGAACGAAGAAACGGGGATACAAAGGATCACAGGTGGAACCAGGATGGATAAAAGTTCCGAAAATGGAGAAAGGGTGCACCGAAAAGCTTCGAAATTGCGCGCTGTACACGCGACCACACGTGCTTTGGGTTAGGTCTGGGTACGCGCGAAAAATCTCGTCGTTCGTATCTTTGCTTCGAGATCACAGTGACCTATTTGCGCCTGAAATTTCTAGCTCGTGTTTATCTATCGCTTGAAACTCTACTTCGCTCGTCTTCGCTTTTAACGAATGTCGCGCGGCTTAATTCGAAGCACAGCTTTGAGCCTTACCAGGTTCTTGAAACACGATTGCGCAATACATTGGTATTCGTTCTGTAACACGCTCGAGGAATTGCACGAGGTACGTAGTTTCTGCCGTTAATTAATCGAAACGAAGGCTTCGATGTCGAATTCACGAGCCAAAGGAGCGGAATGTAGGTTAACGAAGCGGAGGACGTTTAAGATCGCGAAGCTGATAATTCGAGGTCGAGTGAGGCGCGATTACACCTGGTCCATAGGCGCACATTCTCAAGTGAGAAAGTTGATGTCGTGGCTTCGTTATTCGTCTCACGTACCACTCTCGCATCCTCCCACGCTTCTATTAATAACACCATCAAGAGGTGCGTATTTATAGGCATGTCACGATAGGCATTATCGCACCGGGCTGAAAAAGGCGCTATATCTAAATGAGTTTTAGAATTCTCTATCGAACTTAAGGGATGATTCGCGTTAGCGATCGCGGTACGGCCAAGTCGAAAGAAGATCTCTTGATGAGTGGCCTATCTTAACGCAACCTTCTATTTAGAACCTATTTTGATCGATCGATCAGGTCTGTTCCTTGATCCTCTCTCGAGAATTATTCTCCGTACTTTTGCTTCCTCAGTCTTCAAAAAATAAACTCATTAGAGAAGATTACAAGGTATTATATACTTACTCGCTATAACAGAGGATTGAATGAAACGGCTATGTCGATTCTGCGAGGACGATAACAAGACGCAACACTCGAGACGGATAACGGAGTTTCGTTAGTAGGAGAATTTATTGCACGGCATCGAAGCAGGAAAATTCGCGTTCTCTAAGACTGTTGAACGATCAGCTCCCGATAGGGATTTATTAATACTAAGAGCTATCGAATTAAGATTCCGCCGCGACGGGGGCAACCATGCATAGATCATCCGATTAGACTCGACAATGAGACGAGCATTATAAAGGGTCAATCGGGGTGCTCTTATATTTCATTCCTTCTCGACATTCAACTCGTGGCTGATTAGCGCTGTGCAAAAAGCTCGAATGAATCGATAACGATCGATGGAACGCAAAGTTCACGACTGGCCAACCACTGCATCCACTTACGTTTGTTAGTTCACGACTTTATGTACCGACGTCTTAGCAAAGAATTTCTTAGTGAATTCGTCGCGTTATAACGTTACAAAAACGATTTGTCGAGCTCTGCTTTTAAGGTCTACCGATCCTCTAAGGAAGATAAGTTTGCGAAGAAAATCAACCCCCCGGAGACTTTAACGAAGATGTGAAGAAATTAGTATCACTGACGTAACTAAATGGACAGGATAATTAAATATGTACTTTTCTTTTTACGTACTATTAAGTTGAACAATACGAGAAACGTGACACGAATCTTCGATGTTACATCTCCTCATTATGGAGCCCACGTTCGAACTGTCGTAAAAAGGAAACGGCATCGATCGGTAACCATCGTTGAAACGTGGGTTCCGCATCGGAGTCGAGAAATGCTTTCACTCTATATCCTTTTCATCCTGCCCTGTGCTACGAAACTAATAAACCAGCGGACATAGAAGAGAAAGTATTTGCATTTACACGCGACAGCGTGCTACAGAGGCGAATGGGCTGTGCTAATTCAATGAAATTTTTCGATACCGTGCGTTGAATTTAATTATTTTTATCGGAAAACGTGTTATCGTCAGGGATTCCGGGACAAAGGTGCTATGCCGATAACACGCGTATCGTCGCAATGAAAAATAAAAACGTTATATCCAACGAAATTCCAAACAGTCTGTCATTATATTCGCGAGTTTCAACGTTTTCGCGAAGACCACACGCGTCGTATAAATCGATTAGGAGAGTTTACTGCGAATGGCTGGCGTATTCGCCAAAGGAAGACGTCGTTGTTCACGCGATGTACATTGAGCTTTATTTCTCAGCTGGTCGTCGCCAAGGCGAGGATAATTAACCAGAGCAATTTTGGAACGTTGCCCTTTCGTTTAACCAGCAAGTCGATTTATGGAGACCGCCAGGGTCGTTATAGAGGACCTTGAAAGAGGAGCAACCAGCTTCCACGTACGCGTACGTTGCGATTCCCATCTGTTTAAATTTGCCTTGGCACGTACCGCTCTGGTATCATCGCGTAAATGTGACTGCTCCGTAAAAATGCGGACAGATCGTGGCTGTACGCCGATTACCTTCGTGTGTCGTCGCAGTCAAGGTGAGAGGGCCGAAACGTGTTTGGCGATACGGACGGTTTTTGTACTGACTATCAAAGACCTGATTCCACGCTTATTAATGCGTTAACTGTTACAAGGTAAGGTCCGTTCAACCAGAAGCATTGTCCCGCGTGCCATCTGCGCGTTTTCAGCTCGTTTCCTGTGAATAGCATCAGATATTCTTACATCAAACACCGACGACCTCCACCTATTTTTCGAGTTCTTTACAAATCGATTGTGTTCGATTTGTCCATAGAAAATCTAAATTGTAAGGAATTTCTAAAGAACCAGTTTTATCATTGGAGAAAATTACAATGACACGGTTCTCACCGATGTACACGGAGAAGCTGCAGTCGATTTTCTTCAATTACGAGTCGTTAGAAAATTTTTGCAACGAATTATCTCCGTAACTGCTACCTACCTGCAGTCGAAAGTACACGTCTGCCGCGACTCATTTGCCTTCTTTTCGAGCCGCCACCACGTTCACAGCAATCTTCCTCAAAATAGAGCTGGCGCTCGGAGGATTTTCCCAGCCACCCTTCTCGCGTGTATCAACACGCGGAAGGCGCCTGCGGTGCTGTTCCCGACTATGTAACGAGGCGAGAGGAAGACGAACGAGCCTACGAGGACGGAAGAGCCTTACATCGCGGAGGAACTCGCGAGAAAACATGGGGACAACGATGAATCAGGGGAACACGGGAAAAATGCGCGACAATACGGTAGACAACCAGAACGGAGAACGAAGTGTAGAAAGCTAGAAGCACGCCACGAGGGAGGGACCGAGAGAGAAACGCGCGAGAAGAAACGAGAGGAACGAGGTAGAATGTTTATGGCGACAACAACGGCAACTGCAGCGTGACAGCGGCTTGGTTATCGGAAACCGACGGTGACGGGGTTCTAGTGCAATAACAACGTCGCAAAACACCTCCCCGCTCTCGGTTGACACAGCAACGCGACAGTAACGACGATGTTTCGATCGCACCTATACCATTTTACATGCAACGAATTCCTCTGCTTCTAGCCAACATCGAAAATTCCCACAGTTCGTGACAAACCAATTATTCTCGTCGAGAACGAACACATTCCACGCGTCTTAGCCTCTCGAGTAATCGTAATACTTTATCAGGTGTAGATCTACCTTTCTTACAGCTACCTACCTAATCCTTCTCATTTCCTTTCTCTCGGTATTCTTCTATATTTCGATAAGACATGGCTTCAAGCTGTATAACATATGTCTACGTATTACTCCAACGATTTACCAGCGGTATAGCCAGCTTCGTTCGCATCGCAGGGACTCCATGATCCCTTGTTGAGCGAAATGAAACGTCGGAATAACATCCCATCAAAGACGCGGCCTATACCCGGAAGCTTCAACCGGTAACAACAAGAACACCGACTGTGTTGAAGATCTCCGGATACTCGCTTCTCTACCTGTCGTACTTTCCTTGGCAAATTCCCACATTTTCGTAATACCATTGTTTCGTTTTCAATAAAAACACGACGAACGGAAAGGAGAAAGCGAGGGAGAGAAAAAAGAAAGGGAGAAAAAGAAAGAAGTCGGAGCGTGCGCGGTAATGTACGCGTAAACTGGAACGTTCGCAGCTTTGCAGTAACGCTTGCATTTATACGCTGTTCGATCGAGGTGCTCCGGTATCATTAGAGGAGCCATTCGAGACTCACGCCCCCATTGTCCGAGGGCGACTTCTTGCTCCTTTCCCTCGGTTAACGCCGGAGATGCTCAACAGCCTACCGAGACAATGCTGTACGTGTATCGTGCATCATATTTCACGGTCATTCTTTTTTGTGTCCGGCGCGTACGTATCGTCTCTGGTCCCCCTGCTGGAGACGAAAATCCCTCGTCTCGGACCACCGTGGTTAAAATGATTTCGCCGGCCTCCCGCGACGCCAGGCCGGTCAGTTATTCTTATCCGTCTTTTGCCCACAGAAACGCCGCGATTTATCGAACGAATTCCACCGAGCATTGGAAAGTTGTACGTCGTCCTTGGAGAGAGCGCCGTTTCATTGTTATCGCGACTAATTGTTATTGCTCGAGATGCTTTTATTTGCTGTTCGATCATATCCTACGTTTCCTCGACGAGATTAATGAAGTTTCACTAAACGTTGACGATCGGTTTCTACAGACTTTCAGACGTTGAATCGTGCGATAACTTTTCTTAGATTACAGCCAAGAAACGAATCGTAGAAGAAAGCGTTTAAGACGAGAAGGTTTCACAGCCAAGTAGAAAATGATTACCCCATAACCAAGATAGCGCGACATATCAAACTACAAGTTATAATTGCAAAAACATTGGCGACTACTGGGAGCAGTTTTGTCAGATTATACCGGCCTCGAATATATTAAAAGACGTCGATAAAGTTCGTTGGCTATACTGGTCGATAAAATATCGAGCTCGTGTTATCGTTCGTCGTTGATTATACGTACTTGTCACGTTGAATCTGGTATTTGCAACCCTATCATCCCGCCCGTGTTCACTGACCCTAACTCGTTTCAATGAAATATCTCCGGGAGAAGCGAGTGCTAATCGGGCGCAATCGTTGTCTCGCGGGGATCATTATCGGATCATTGCACCAGCTAAAATTAATTTTGCTCGGCGAGCCGTGCGGATTCGTGAAATTCCGGGAAAATATCAGTATCGGATAAATTATCACGTTCCCGTGAGATCCTCGACAAAAGCGTCCGGCGAGATCTGGGAACGTAAATCAGACTGTGTGTTCGCAACGCATCCAGAGCTGTTTTCTTCATCTCCTACTTTCCTCTTTTTTTCTTCGAACGTATCGACCTTATAGCGAGAGATCTCACAGTCGAGGGTCGTATCTACGACCCGTTACGACTTGGCTATCGCTGTAGTCGGTGCGTTACATGCCGCGATAAACAATGTCTGTCTTGTTTTCAATGGCGTAGGAATGCTAAAAACCGATGAATAAAGAGTGCACGCGCGTTTCTTGATGCGCTAGTTACAAGCATAGAATCCTTGGCTCGAGGACAAGCGCGATAGGTGACAGCCCGTGGCAGACGTTGAGTCAAAGAATTTCAACGATTTCCACGAACAACGCCGGATATAGCCGAACCTTTTGTCATTCGAATAAAGCAAGATATTATTCTCCCTATTTATCTTGCGTCGAGGCGTCGCTACGACGATAATTAGTACGCGAAACACGAAAATGCAGATAAGTGCGATTTCGAGGGAAAAGTTCTACTTCTCTCGAATATCTTGGAAATATCTTGGAAGATATAAAACGAGGCGACGATCGGCGATTGTCTGGCTACGAAGTACACGCTGTAGCGATAATACCGAGAAGACAGCGATAATTCTTACCGGGTAGAAAAATTCGTTGTGTAAGCGAGAAAACGAGAAGCAAGAAGGGTAGCTTGAAACAGAGCGGTTCAACGATTTTACGGCGATCTTGCGATCTGTTTAGCGTTACAAAGAATGGCGAGGAACACGTGTTCGCCGTTGCGGCTGGACACGATTGCTCTCGAGCGGCTAGCCATAGCAGTTCCAGGCAAGTGCAATGCTTCATCGCGCCGCTTGCGTGCACCGTGAACGTCCCTTTCTTAGGCGCTATGCATACCGAGACACACAGTCTAGCTCTGTCGTCGTTTATTATTCAATAAACTACATCGCTGTAATTCGCAATAATCATACCTAATGGAGATAGGGAGCGCGATATATGTTTGTTTACGACGTAATTGATCGTCGTAATAGGGAGACAATAAAGCTGCGCCGTTGGTAATTGTAAATCTATACGATAACCTTTTCATTGTTGCAAATCACGTTCTTCGATTCTGCTCTCACGCTTCGCTTTGCCTTTTCCTCCTGTATACTTTTATGTCCTCCTGTTTTCTCACATTTC